>NW_024609868.1:1290891-2490891 GCF_016920785.2 Ixodes scapularis | reverse complement strand
TCGAGGCGAGGTCAGTATGTGTGTGTACGCCTTGTTTCTGTGTACGGCAAAAACCTTTGTCCGGAACAATAAAGCAGAAACTTGGTGCCTGAAAAACTAAAATGTAAACTTATTCTTGGCAAGTTTAGATGATGCCGTAAATAAGAGGAAACGAAAGTAGCAGAGAATGCGATCTGAGAGGGCCCCCGTGTTGCACCTGAGCTGGAGAGATTAACTCGAAGGCCGCGCCGTGATCCCGCCGCGTGGAGAATCGGGGAGCGGATTTGGATCATGCTCGGATCCCGGACGACGAGAGATGGGCTTACCTGTCCCCGCCTTTGTGAGAGGCCCGCCTCGGTGCAGGGGGAGGGGGTCGGAAGCGAACCCTGGGGGCTAGGCTGCACGAGGAGCTATAGCGAACGCTGAATGAATCGAGTCAGACCCGGGTCTGAACCTTTCCGGGATGGCATTCAGCGGGGAAGAGATATGACTGACCTCCGGCATTAAACTAGTATCAAGGTTCCTCGTTCCCTACAGTTCAAGTTGGCAGCTCGCTTCGCGCTTCGGACGCCCCCTAGCGCCCTCGAGAAACTCGTGGCTAGATAGTCTGGATGTAGGACATAGATGGCAGTAATGACATTACTGTAAGAAAATTACGGCAATTAAACTTCTTTTTTTTTTATAATGAGTAATGTAAAGAGTTACTTTTCGGGGCTTGTAATTTAGCAATGTAATGAATTACTTTCAGACAGTAATTTCTAGAAAATTGCAAATTTTATTTGAAATTACTGTTGCCCAAATTAGAAAGCTCGTTTGCGAGCTTTAAAAAAAAAGAGCAAAAAAAAATACTTTGAATGGTGAATTGTCCTGAGAGAGACATCGGAGCAAATAAACGACGGCCATCTAGGCGCAAAGCCTCGCACGAAGAACTCGACGGACGCAAAAGGCGGACTGGAAAGGAGGAGAAAAGCTTACGTGTAAAGACATCGCTGGAATGCCACGGCAAGTTTCGACCATCGTGAACAACAAACGCCCGGAATGAATAGTTCATAAAAATGCCTTGTCAAGGCCCCAGAACGTTTCGTGCGTATCCTTGACCTTTTTAATGAAATGGTTTTCTTGTAGTCAGGGAAGACGGGAACCGAGCAAAGCAGGTGTCGCTCGCAGTACGTCTCGCTGCCTTTCCTTGGGAAGTTTATTCGGGAATAAGCCTAGGGCAGATATCGCCACCCGTTTGTTGGGAAAGCACACATTTTGAGAAGCTTGCGCAATCCCTTTCCCCAAGTGGCGACGCTTCTGCCTTGTCAATATCCAGCCACCTCGTGTGACAACGCGCAAGAACTTCGGCTCATCTTGCGTTTGGGAACAATACTCTTCGAATGGGATGACCTGGAATACGTCAACCTGTGCTCTTGGGAGAATAGGATTAGATTTCTTCCGAGCCCAAAGGGAAGCGTTTAGCGTGACGACTCCTTGTAAGAACAAGCTCCCATGACCCGATTTAAAGGGATACTTCAAGGAAATTGGAAATATTCCCGTCGTGTTCAAAAATAGGTTGAATATGATCCACAATATCCGTAAATGACAATCGCACGTTTGTATTTTGAGCCGGGTGGCTGTATTTTTCGTTATAAACGGCCCACTCTGGCAAGCGCTCGGAGAAGGCCCAGCTTAGAGCACGTGACATCCAACGCAGTCGTGACGTAGGTCGTCTCAAGACGAGCAAAGCTACGGCGAGGCTGACGTCGAGAGGATGGCCTAGTCGCTCCAGCCACCGAAGCGGCTGCTTTTGTACGAATTTTGAGTGACGGGTTAATCTTCTATAATCTTGTAGGGCGACAATAGCGACTTCTGCGACACACAAAAGGCATTCTCGGGAAGAGGGGAGTGGCTCCTGCCACTCTTCTCTCGTCGTGGCCGGAGACGAGACAACCTCCCTCACTAGCTGTCAAGGTTCCTAGACGAGTATTACAAACGAGGCGTTAGCGACATCCACCAGGTGCTCTTTGCTAATTGTTTAATTCGTTTTAAAATTCCTTTTCGAGACTTTTTTAACAAGATATTGGTATGTTCCATGTGATAGTACTGCTCTTTTGAACACATATAGACCAAAAAATGAGCGCCGAAATTTCGTTGTAGTATCCCTTTAACACACTGACACGGGCTATAACCTTCTAGATCAGGAAAACGGACAGATATCACCCTTCAACCGAGGACCTTCACCGCTGATTGAACAGCAAAACCGGTGAGTCGACTGTTTTTGAGCCACATCTAAAGAAGAGGCTATTCATCGTGTTTAACACTTACGTCGTGCATGTGCGCCAGCAATACGACTGTTCAGTATGGTTCACTTTGAGGCGCATAAGGCTGTTCCGGAGTAAACAGCAAGGTCTGAGTTTCGGCACATATACTGCAAATAAAATTAGCAGGAAATACTGCCTCAAGTTGTTGAAAATTAATTTCAATGCAATTTCATTAATTTTGGAAAGTCAAGTGTAATATAATGTAATTATTTTTAGTCTGGGCTTATTTATAATGTAATTTAATTACATTTTTGCATTTTCGGAAATGTAATTAGTAATGTAATTTAACTACTTTTTGAAAGTAATTTTGCCATCTCTGATGTAGGGCTCGGGTCATGAGCGCGAGCTCAACAGCCATGCAAGTGAGCTTCTTCTGGTGGTATCAGCAGAGGGCTCGTCTGAGATAAGTCTCAGATGCTTTGCGAAAGGAGAAAAACTCGCCAACAAAAATGTTTTATATTTGAGTGTGGGCCTGCTTTCTTATATTGTTTAAACCTGCGCTATAATATCTTTTTTCACCTCCTGTAGTTTGTTTAGCTATTTTTTTAGTTTATCTACGCTTTTCTAGTTTACATTCGTGTCCTCTTCCTTTCAGAATGTTGAACCCCCCTAAAAAAAAAAAAAAGCGATTTGATTATTAAGTTTTAAGTAAATTCTTACTGCGACTTGATCTTCCCAATCCGCTACTCTACGTAAATAATTTTATCACCGCGATAGACCCTCTGAATAAAAATAAAGTAAAACGAAGAAAAGAGCCAGCAGGCAACACGTGGCGCGGTAGCCAGGTCGCCGCTCCCAGCGCTGTTATAAAACGAGGGAGTTGTTCTCGAGGCGTTCCTGCATTATTATGTGACGGAGCGCATGTGAGTGTCAAGCTCCCTATCAGCAGATATAAAAGCGCATCGTTAGACAGTGGAGTGTCTTAAAAGAGCGCATACCCAAAAGCTTCGGTACGCAAAGAAATGGCGTCGTCGCCACTGCGCATGCCCCGATCCCACCTTACTGTAGAGTTCCGGGTATCGTGGTGGGTTGCGGAGAGCGCTGCGGGATGGCGAAAACAATCTACGAGAACTCCCTATTGGCGTGTGGCATCGAGGCTATTTCTTGCGGACGCAAATGGTACACTATTTTACAGCTCGCTCATTCTGAGTTTTAGTATTGCGAATAAAAGCAAACGCAAGGGCTGGGCGTTTGCGTTAGCGCTGCGTGCTCCACGCTGAGCATACAGATCGTCGCCATGGGTCTCCGCGCGCACACGCAGTATGGAACACGCAACGCTAACGCGCCGTGTTCGCGTTCACTCGCATATGCACTATACCAAAACTCACTAGTGTTAAATCGCGCATGCTCACTAAGAGTACGAAATTCCGAATAAGCGGCGGCAAAATCCACCTCGTGTACCACAATGTGCTAATCTCTGCAGTATCATCGAAAGAATGGCAGTTTTCAAACAGGCGCGTCAGGTGGCACCACTGTCCTTTTGTTCATGTGCGGCGTTCTCCCCAAGCAACTCATCGAACTGCTCATACTGCAGGTTGGGCGAGTAGCTAAAGCATGATCCACGCACCAGCGCACCATGGGGGCTATGTTGCGCTTTTTGCACTTCCAGGAGACTAGGGAGATGGAAGTGACGTCAACAACGCAGCAAATGCAGATTGGATGTTGATTTTGTTTTTTTCTGTCAACATCACTGATCTCAATGTCAACATCCAATCTGCATTTGCTCTAGTCGTTGACGTCACTTCCCTCTTCCAAGTCTCCTGGGAGTGCAAAAAGCGCAACATAGCACCCCTGCACACAGCTGGTCAGTCACTCAATAAATCCAAGCGCACGAAAACTACAATCACACCAATAGTGTAGTGATTGCGCAGGCGAGCTGGTGGATGTTAACCATTTTGTTCTTAGCCCGAGACTGAGGCAGGAAAAGAGGAAAGTTTCAAACTAGAAGAAATATGAACAGTCCAGGACACGTCTCTAACACAGCTAAAGACAAGTTTATTTGGTCACCTTCTTATATACACTCCACGAACTTCACCACAGAATCTTCTCGAGAAGGTTCTGTGGTGAAGTTCGTGGAGTGTATATAAGAAGGTGACCAAATAAACTTGTCTTTAGCTGTGTTAGAGACGTGTCCTCGACTGTTAATTTTTCTTCTACTTTGAAACTTTCCTCTTTTCCTGCCTCAGTCTCGGGCTAAGAACAAAATGGTTAATCACACCGCGCTGAACTATCAACTCTTCATATGTATTCCGGCACACGTCTATTTTCCTTTTTCTTTTTTTCTTATTTTATCTTTTTTTCTATTTGTTATTTTCCTTTTCCTAGTCTTCTCTCCTTTTCCCCGTCTTTAATCTTTCCTTCCTTTTCCTTGTCTTTCACTTTTTCTCTCTCGTGTTTTGGGCGAGGGATCGGTGGCCGAGTGAGCAATTGGCGACGTGTGCGATCGAAAGTATCGCCGTGGTCGGCCTTTCACGATTGGCCGAATGCTGACTATGACGTCGGCAAAGGATTTCTCATCGAGAGAAATAAGAGTAATGTAAGAACTTGAATTTTGACGGTGTTGGCAGTGTTGCTTTGAGAGCGCAATGATTTCAAGCTTCCACCGTGCTCATTACAAACACCATCCAACTTGTCGTTCGTAAGGTAATGACGTCAGGAGAGGAAATCACAGGAGGCCTCCACCAAAACATCTCGCCACTAATAGCGCACACCAGCTCGGAGCACGTGGAGTGAAAGCCCGCGCTGCGAAACCCAGGGATCCTGGGCTCAATCCCCACCCCTGCCCGTTTCGACCTGGATGAGCATCGTACCGGCGTGCGGTCGTGTATCATCACAACTGCGTGGTGCACGTTGAAGACCCCAGGCTAGCGGTTCTACCGCACTGGCTGAATTGCTCATCTACAGCTGAGACATCAGACGCGCAATGAGGCAGACTAACTTCCGGCTGTATAAACATACACACAACCCAATTTTTTTTTCACGCGTTGCCAAAAGTGCATTTTGGCGACTATCACTGTGGTGCCTGGAATGCACCACAGTGAAAGTGCATTATTTCTGGCGACTATCACTGGGGTGCCTGGAATGCGACTGCGACCGGTGTATTTACAGCGTCCAAAAAAGTGCTCCCTCGATGTCCGTCCGGTGACGTCATAGAAGCGTCACGCTGTCGCCGGTCGCGATCCTGGCGGTGTCCCAACAGCGCTGGGGGATGTGGCAGACGCCCGTTCCGCTGCAGGTCGCTTTCCAGTGTTGCAGTCCACGGAAGCTTCGGCAGCCAGGAGTTGGGACGCCGCAACGACAGCGACACCTGCGTCGGCTCGTGCTTTTTGCCGGAACTCCTACGATGAACCACCAGGATCACAACATTCGACAGCGGGACACTCCGGCGTTCCGTGACGTAACTTGTGGCCCCTTCGGGACCACCTTTGATGTATGGGCGAGTTCTAAACAGACCAGTCGAGGACTAATCACGCACTAAAGAAGCGCGCAGGATAGCGGCGCATTCGGTGTGCCTGATTGGTCCGTGAAAGCAAGCGCGCAAAGAAGACGAGCGCCGCCACAGTGCTGCTTGATTAGCATCATCGGATGGTATAGTGCGCTCCGGTTTAGCCGATCGGCTAGTCCCCGTCACTGCGCATGCCCAGTCTCTGTCACCATGATCGTGCGCAGTCCGTACACTTTGACTTTTCGTTAGGTTAACAGTCGCCTAGCGTTGGCCACCGAATGACCGATTTTCATTCTCTCGGGTGCCAGCATCCTCGGCGGGAAAGTACACGTGAGCCTTTCCTACCGTGCAGAAAAAACAATATTCCGGCGGCTGCTCAATAGCGTCAAACTTTTCCTTTTCGGTCCTTGACCAAATCCAATCTCCATACCAAAATAATTTGCGCACGCAACCTCTAGATGAGCTCTCGCTGCAAATCAAAAGTATAGGCCGCCAGCACGCTCCCTAGAGAAGTGTACTTGGGAGCATCTTTAGTGCTCATAAACAGAAAGAAAACAAAATACAACTGGACAGTTTGGAGGGACCCGTTGACATTGCCGAAGAAAAAAAAAACCGCTCTCTTCGAGTCCTTCAAAAAACGACTCTACACATGGAGATGAAGGGAATGAATGTGCACGCAACGCCCAAATTGCACCGCGCGCACACCTGCGGAAGAATCAATGGCCGGGATAAACAAACTTTAAGCGGGGATCAGCGACACACAGAAAGCCCGGTGCGCGGGGATCCAGGACAGCCCCGAGAAAGACGCCAGTGGCGGCCACTGCTGTACCCACAGGTCACGCCGGAGGTCAAGCGTTTGTTTGGGTGCCGTCCCTAAAAAAACTGGGCGGACTGTTTACGTCGCCGCGGACACTCCTTTCCCCAAATCCAGGTTTATATATATAAAAAAAAAAAAAGAAACGCTTAACAAATTAAATAAGGTAAAGAAAGTCTGAGAGGAACTGTATGTAAAAGCCGTCGAAGGGGGGTGGAGGGGGCGACAGAGCGAATTTCCCCGTCTCCCGTTTTCCCCCCTCCTTCCTTTCTATCCCGCTAAGTGACCGGGCTGGGAGACCCAACCCTGCGGCGATGCCTTGTATGCCGGAGATTTCATAACAAGGCTCCTCCAGACCAAAGAAGCGTGGGTGGGGCCCGCTGCATCGGCCCAATTCACCGACGCGCACGCAGTCTGCAGGCCGAAGCTGAACATCGAGCTCCGCAGACCTCCAGATAAATAGCCTCGAACCGGGGAGGGCCGTGAAAAATGAGCCATTCCACTCTCCCGCTGTCTTTCTCTCCGGTGGCGCCTGCCTTGGTCCGCCGATGCATAATGGGGAAAGATTGGGAGCCAAAAAAATAGGGAGAAACGACGCCTCCGCCGCTGTGGAAGAAAAGTATGAAAGAGGGCGCCACCTTCGAGGCGACGCGGCTCGCCGCCGCACGTCTAGCGCGAAGAATGCCACGGCGCTAAATTCTTTCTTCGGGCGACCTAGAGGAGCCCGTTTAGGGAGCGCTGCTAAAGTCTTTCTCTCTTCTATTCGCCTCCTTTTCGTTTTCTGCTTCGATAGACTGCCCGTTTTTTGATCCTCAGAAGCCGGGTGTGTTGGCGGCACAAAGGGGCCTAACGTAGGAGGGCGATTTTCGGCGATGCCGAGGTCGCCATTGTTGTTGCCGGGAGGAGTAACGGACGCGTCCTTCGATCTGATTAGGGAAGATCGAAAGGAGGAACAGCGGCGGGGGCAGAATCCCCTAGTATCAATGGACGCCCACCGCCTCGAGGCTCCACGAGTCAGGGCCGCGGCGGATCGTGACTGACGTCGCCGTGGCGTTCATCCCGGAAGTTTTGCTGCGACCTTGCTGCAACAAAACACTGGAGATGGATAGGTAGACTCGGCTGAACCCTTTGAAGGAGCAGGCGGCTTGCGCCGCCTAAAGCCTGTGCTTCATACTTCCACTGATAACATATATTGTCACGAAAAAAGGATGCTAAACGAATGTAAAACTGAAAATAAATGTTGAATGAAGCGAACAAACGGAAAGAGAAAGGCACAAGAGCAGCTTGCGTCGTCGACGGAAGGGCGACTGTCCAGACGCAGAGCGTTACTTCCGACCGGCCCGCGGCCGGTCGCGATCCTTCCAGCGACGCCCTGCCCATGGCCCGGCTCCAGCAGGCCCGCAGCTATCCGGTGCAAAAATAAGCGAGGAAAGAAACGGAGCCGCGATGCGCACCAAAATCTAGCAAAAAAAAAAAAAAAACTTTTCTTTTTTTAATTTTTACATTTTCATATTTATACTCTGGCCCTCGATACTGCAGCCGACCCCTTAGCCAAAAAGTTTGGTGACCCTAAACTAGAACACACGATATAAGCCAAGTATGGGCTGAAACTTTCTAGAAGATCGATGATTGAGGAAATAATGTACCAGGACCACGGCGGGGTTCGACCCCCGTTCCTCAACGTGGCAGCCGCTTGCGTCGCTAATTTCGCCACGCACGCGGAAATGTATACTCTAACGTGCCTCGCAGAATGATAAGGAAGACCCTTCAACATCATCATCATCATAACATCTTTAGTTCTGTGTCCATGTACAAGAGATTCTGTAATGTAGCGCTTGTCACCCTTCGAGACGAGAAGGAGAAAAAATGTTTTTATCATTTCCTCTACTCAGCCCCTGTTTATTCGCGGTAAAAAGCTCGCTAGGGGCGCTTCGGTTTTCCACACTATGGATAGTGCACGTGCTAATCACGCGGTTGTGTTTTAATTTTCATAGTGCGTAGAAGCTTGGCACTGTCACGATCTTTCTCGAACGTGGACGAAGGGGTCCGAAGCACCCGCCGAGAAGAGACGACACGCAGCCTAGTTGTGAGGGTGAACGATGACTGACTGGAGCGGCGTGCGCTCAACGGCGTTTATTGGGCGCGGTGATCAATGTTGCCCGCCGAGCCTGACGGCCACAGACGGGCGGACTGGAAGGGGCGCTGCATACTTGTTACAGGCACGGCACGTGCTTGCGCCAGCAGAGGAAGTTGAAGTATCCTCACCCTGAGTTGTAAAAGAACTCCACCAGGCGGCGATACCCAAACTCGCCACGAACAGTTTTCTCGAGCTTCCCAATGTTCGATTCTGTCTTGTGTTTTGGCACCCCTGAAGTCCACCGGATTCAGAACGTGAAGCTCATCTTCCCATGCCCTTCATCACGTACATTCCTCTCACTTCTCGTTCGTGCTCGACATAGTGACGGTACACCCGGACGGGTACTAACGTGCCTCTTCAATTGTTTGATGTTTCCCATTTCTTGCCACAGACTCGCGCATAATTCATCGTGAATACCGCAGGTATTCTCTCGCCTGCCGCCTGAGGTTTTATAAATCTGGTACAGCATTTCTTGCAGTCAGCCCCCCCGAAACCATTTCGGTCGTCCCATCGAAATGCACGCGCACTCTAAAAAAAAGGGGGTGTAGGCGTTACACCCCTTGTCACATATACGACACCCCAAAACTTTAGTTGGACGTACAGCGCACTGACGTTGTACCGACGCTACCAAATTTCACGAGCGGCTTCATAGCCGAGTAGTACAATTCATTAAAACAGTTAATGTAAGTGTGGCTTATTGCAAAAAAAAGTTACCGGGGTTTCTAGGCTCAACTGCAAAACCTGTGTGTTTTTTCCCTGTAGACTTTAATACGTACTTTAGCTGTTTAATATGTTAGATTGCCCCGTCATCAACCCTCTTGCAAAAGTTGGGGCATTCAGTTCGACGTCAGCGCGCTGTAAGTCCAACTGAAGTTTTGGGGTGTCGTATATGTGACAAGGGGTGTAACGTCTACACCCCCTTTTTTAGAGTGCGCATGGGAGGATGAGCGAGGTGCACACGACTTCTTGCTCCGCTTCTCGCCCGCGTGCGAGGGTCGCGGGACGGAGTCTTCCTTATGCCTCGCAAGAGGAAGGAGGGAGGAGACAGCTGCACAGAGGCGGTGACGTAGCGAGCATGCCGGTGCTCGACTCGCTAGGGATGGAGAGGCGAGCCTTCGTATAAAAGGAGCAGTATTTCGACGTGATCTGGAGGAAGCGCCACGAAAACAGAGCCCCATTTTTTAAAGTCTTATTCGCCGCAAGAAAACTATTTTAGAAAGTATACTGATTGATGTAGAGTGCCTTCAAGCGGCACATGAAGGCACCCTAGATTGATGTATCTTGTAGTATCTAATAATGCAGATGCATGAATAGGAAACTGTTACAATCAAATGAAATTAACAGACTGAAACACACACACACACAGACACACACACACGCGCGCACACACACAGACACACGCACGCACGCACACGCAAACGCGCACGCACGCACGCACGCACACGCACACGCGCGCACCCCTCCCTCCCCCCCCCCCCACACACACACGCACGCACGCGCGCGCGCAATATTTTTTCTTGCGCGCGCGCGGGAAAAGATATTGAAACGCGGCTCCGCAGTATCATGTTTTTTTGGCAGTTGCTTAATTTAACTGCACCCGAATAATCTTTTTGCGTCCGGGGCCTTCAAAAGACGATGGATATGCATTTTGTAATATCATAGGCTACTTTAGGATCCTTGAACGCTTCCGTTTTGGTCAGTGTGAGCAATATTTGTCGACACGGGATATTCGTGTTTCTTTCCTCGCGGATGCGTGATTTTTTCCTCCAGCGCGCACATATGTATACTTAATTTACAGGTCGTCTTGTCCCTTACACTGGCCGTTTAAATGACTTAGTGCCAGCGTGTGTATACTTTCAGGCTGTAGTATATAATCGCGCTTGGCATTGATGGAACGTTTGCTCTATTTTTTTGGCATGTTTATTTCATCGTGCTTAGATTTGGACAGGGTCATAGGCTTACTGAACTTTCTCATGAGAGGGAGACTGCTGTTAGCTTCAAGTCGCTTGATTTTTGAAACATGTCTTCCGTGTAACAATGAAGAACTTATGTTACTTCTAATATTATTAGCTAGACTCAACGACGAGGTATAGTATCGAGATTATTTTTGGCCTTATTCTCGTTTTTCTTTTTACACATACTACACGTACGAAGAAATATATGGAATGATGGCGCCGTCCTTTTGATGCGGCTATACCCCAATACCTTAATATCCCGGATCTACAGGGAGTTCCCGAGGAAAGAGAGCCATATAGTCACGGCTTGGGGTTTCGGGCGCCGTGGGGCCCGGCGAAGCAGTGAGCCGGTCTTGGGAGGGATGCGCTTTATTCGACTTGGTTCAAGTGTTGCTTCGAAATGCTCCAGCACCCGACGGCCCGTCTGGGGCCCTAATCTCGACACTTGGAGAAAAAGTCGGCGAGAAATCCGGTGGCTATGGTTGGCCAGCGCCAAGGTCAAGTGCTGCGTTGGCCAATCACGGCCGCCACATTTCTGGCCGACTTTCTCGCCAACTGTCCAGATTAGGGCCTCTGGTCTCTCTTTTCTTCCGTCATCAAGTGCCCTTTTTGGGCCCACCAATCAGCGCCTTCCACGCGCACATCTTGGGTATACAAAGAACACCAATCACAAAATCCGATAACCCATCGGCGACAGTGCTTAATCTGCTGCCTCATGCATGCCTCATGCACGAATCATGTTGTTCTTCTCGAGTAAATAAACCACGCATCGCAGAATGCTCAAACTCCGTGAGAATGTGACGCTAGCGGTTCGGATAGAATGCGAAAGTTTGAGTACACGACGTTTCCTGGATCAAAATAAAACTGATAAAAGCAAACTTTCTCTATGAGCCGCGACGTCTGGCTAAGTCTAATTTCAATAAAAAAAATGAAATTGTGGGCGGCGCCTGTAGTATCTATTTCACTTAAACAAACTTGTCAGCAAGAAAGGAAACAAGATTCTCTTTCTTGGGTGTTTTCCACTGATATGAGTCCCACGAGCATTCACAATACCAATTCTTCTTTTGACGATAGAAGGCTTAGTTGGACGTCGGCTCATAAAAAAAATTAGTGTTTCTCAATTATCTTTTAATCCAACCAATATATTTTCGAACTTTCGCGTTGTATCTCGTCTGCTAGCTTCACATTCTCGCGGAATTGGAGCTTTCTGCGGCGCATAGTTTATTTATCCTGGCCGCGATACTGTATACGGTTCTCTTTTCTTGGGAACTCCCTGTGTCGGCTTAGAACGGCTCAAGCCCTAGGCTTATCCTTGCATCCTATGAACAAATCGGATGAGGAAAAAAAGACAGAATAAAAAAGGGGGGTGGGGGTTCGAAATTGATTGGGATGCGCCCGATTTTGAATGTCAGATTAAGGCGGTAGTAATGCCAGTAAGGTGGGATTAACGACAGACCGGGTGTACGCAGCCATTGCCTTTGCTGCATGCGCAGGTCTGGGAGCGGCTGCTGGATTCTGGCGCCTTTATTCGGATCGGGAATCACGCGTGAATAAAGCTCGGATGCGGACGATCTTGAGCGACGTCTCGTGGCTTCAAAGGACGAGTTTTTGGCTAGTGAATTTACGCTTCGCGCTTGCTTTGCGCGCCTTACCTAAAAGTAATAAACGATTCATCATTCCTTGTTTTTTTTCTGGTAAATTGTTAAATTGTTTTTCTTTTATATCTATTAAGTAACTGATATAACCCCGGAAGATATCGAAACGTTAAAGGTGTCCTAAGGAGGTTTCTGAGATCGCACAAATATGGCGATAATTCACTCTGCGAGCTCTAAGCATCCTAGAGATACTCATAAATCATACGATACGTGGACGATTTCCCTATTATATTAGCAATCAAAGATCTAACACAGCGAAGTCATTTCCAGCGATGGGAGGAGCGTTGTTCCGGCAGCAAGAATGACACGTGACGAATGAAAACACCTTGAGAGTGCAAACGCTTTTATTATAAAATAAGTATGATTTTGTAGATGATAAAAGCAAATAAGAGTAGTAGAAAACTATTAATGTTTCGCCGGGAGCGAACATAATACTGGAATAGTCGTCTCAAAAACATCTCACGTGTTTTTTTTGTGTTTTTTTTTTTCGCAGGAGTGATGTGTTCGGTGGTCAGGTCTCGAGCGCGCGCTCGCTGTGTTGAATCGTAGCCTGGGTTGTATGGGCAACCAGCCGGGCGCATTCGAGATATCACTCCGCGGTTCCACCGGAATCCTTCGCTTGCTATTGGCTGACAGAGGTCCGGGTTTCGGACCCATCGCCGGAGATAAGCCCGGTGTGCTGCCATCTTTGATTGCTTCTTTAATAAGAAAATCAGCCGCGTATCGTCATGATTTAGAGATTTCTAGGATCTAGAGCCAGCAGAGTGAGGTATCGCCATCATTAGGCAATCTCAGGAACCTTAAAAACCTCCCCAGAGCACCTTTTAGGGCGTGCCACAATTTAAAATGGTTCTTCGTTATTTATTAAAAAATATGGTGATGCAATTTTCGTCTTCCGGGGAGGACGATACATATTTATCATGACTCGCAGTTCCTTGACAGCGAATACACGACGTATTCTATTTCTCTCTCTCTCTCTATATATAATAGCTTTGTTACTTATTTAGAAATCTTCGAAGCTTTGCATACCTTGACGTGCCTACGGAAGCGAGGATTTAATTTTTACTTCGTTTTTTTTTTCTTCTCGTGCCTCTTTGCGTGTTTCAGTAATACCTTATAGAAAATAAAACTGCGCGCTTTATTTTGTTACGTCAGGTACGTCACTCCTGCCGTTGGAAATGCGGACACAAGACGCTTGTGTATTCCCTGCGTCCGTCGGCCACCAGAATCTCTAGTGTTTTTGCGCGTACGAATTTCGGATCAATGACTTATAAATGTTCTGTCCACTGGTGTCGGGAAACGTATGCCAGAAAACCGAAGGTCCACATATAACTTCCTTCCCAACAGATAAAGTTACGAGCTCTTTGTAGGTACGTTGGTTTGGCAGCTTTGTGCCCTATCCTTGTACCCTTGCACTTTCGAACTGTCATTGTGCCCGGAAGGATGATATTATTCTCGCCTCCAGTTCGTTGCTCGCCATCTCGAGAAGGGACCGGAAGCCTCGTCGGTCCCCCTGTTTCCCCGCTCGGCAGGCACGGCGGAAGTGCTCATGAGTTCGCCAACAGCCAATTCTGAATGCAGTATGAACTTTCCCAATGTAGTGCTGCAGCCTGTAAGCAAATTAATCTTTCTGTTTCATCAGTTTTCTCATGCTAACGATACGTGACGCAATCAGCAGACTTGCAAATGTGTCAGCGTTTCTTCGAACTGGAAATGCTAAAATCGGCAAAACAACGATGCGCAAAAATTAAAAAAAGGAAAAGAATTCCTCGATAAATTTTGTAACTAAGAAAAGAACCCGCTATTTGTCATTCTTACATTTATATTACTGCTTCATACGTAGTTATATTTCTTATGGAATTACGTTGTATAGACTTAACGTACGAAATAGCACTAAAACATGTACAGACTGCTCAAAACGCTGCAATAGGAGCAATGCTATTTTGCAATTCTAGGGTTAATAATACTTTTGATAACAGCTTATTAAACATTTTTAGTGCTCAACAATATGTAAAACACTTTATATCCACATTTACTTTCAAGTTTCTTTCTAATCATGCACACTGCACATCAATACATCTGACACATTACAACACTGACTACCCAATCAAATCATGTGCACCAATATCTCTCATTGTTCTGACAATTCGAACTAACTGCGGTGCTTCTTCATTTACATAAATAGCAACTAAAACATGGAACGCTCTACCGGATAGCATAACATGATGTCAAGGTTTCGAACATTCGCTCTCACCTTGCTATCACATATTCACCCTCAAGCTTCATTGGAAATAAACGTACTCATCCTCCCCTGATTCCTTCCCATTTATGCTTTTGTTCTTTTTTTAACTAGCATTGAAGATGAAACTGCGAGCCGCTCATTTTTCATGAATCATATCAGAACTATGTTCTTCAAATGTCTTAGGCTTTTTCTTTTTTGTGTCAAGAGTATATATTCTTTAAGGGCATATCACATGCTTTTTGTTTGTTGATTATCATTACTAGCATGAATAGAAGCGTGTTAACAATGAGCGCCGTCATTTGTTTTCTCGCTTTAAATTAATATGCTGTATATATAGTTAATGAGTGAATCGCATATTCACCTTGTTTAAAAAAAGAAAAAGGAAGCCCCTGAAACAGTTTTATTTGAAAACTTCGAAACCCTCGCCTGAATAAACTTCCTATTTGTACAAAAACCATTTGTACCGACATAGACTTGACTTTGACTTTGACAGTAGTTGATCCGGAAGGGTCGGCTGCAAATTTTGAAGTTTTGTCTATCCTCAAAAGTCGAGACTTTGAGGGCACTCTTATGTGCACTATCTACTATTATTGTCAGTTTCATTCGGCTGCGTCATGCTAGCTAACGGGTTTTCATTGACTTTATATTGTTTCTAATTTATTAGCTGTTCATAAAAAAAATCGGCAGAGACATTTAAGATTGCTTACGTGTAGGAATGCGACAGAATTCCTACACACAGCGCATTCCTACAAGCAGTGCACCACGTCTCCCTTTTTCAGACGGCGTTCCGGCGGTGACATCACACTACCCCACTGCGCAGGCGCGGAGAACCCCGTCGGCTCCACGGCTTCCGTGACGATGCATCAGCGTTGCTGTGCTTTTCTTTGTGTTTTATTTCTGAGGCGCGTTCCCTCTCACCTTGAGTGCCCACGTGGGCTTCTGTGACGAAGCATCTGATATGACACGTCGCAGCCAATGGGAATTCCGCTTCTGGGTGCCGTTTTTCTGCTACAGACAACGCCGGCTTTGCTCCCTGGGACCAGTGAATGCTTTCGCATTAAAATGCCACACTTGGCGTCCGTGATGATAATTTGCCAATATTGGACTACATAGATGTTCTCGCGTTTGAGATTAGATTATAAGCTATATATAATAATAAATAATAAAAAAACTACGCATTGAGATATCTTAATTTATTATATTGGGGTAAATGAAGGCTCCAAGTAAGCACCACGATTACAAAAAAATTAAAGATGTGCTTATACTGACATGTTAAACTATGCGAGGAACAGCATTTATTTAACATTCTTCACTGCAGTGGCCCAGCAAGACCAAGAATATCTGAAATACATTATAGACTGTTAAAAAAGAAAGCGCAATTTTCGCGAAAACTTCATATGTGCGAGTATATCAGCCCATGGTAACAAAACGGTAAAAGTTGTGAAATCTTGTCCCCTCGCAATATTGCCGAAATATTTCGCGAAATTCGCAAAATATTGAGCCCGCGAAAATAGAGTATTTTACGGTAATTAATCACACGAAATGAACGTTTTCGCGGACGAGCAGTTTTCCTCGTCAATGCCGAAATGTCGAGTCCTCTTGGGACCAGCTGCTGGCACTAGAGCGAAAAACAAAAAAGAGCCAACGAGGTTCGACGTTACTGCGGGCAGCCTTTCGTGTTGATCGTTCCAGTGGGACGAAGGACTTTGATCTGCAACGTATCTGCAGCCTTGAGCACGCCCTCCAAAGCGAGTCTGGACGCTCCGTAAACACTCCGGCGTGCGGACGCGTGATCCACTCGGCGCGGACGAGCAAACAGCGCAGGCGCGCTCTAATCCGCGTCACCTGCTGCCCTACGCGTGTGTCGCGTGTAGCAGGACGTCGCGGGCGACCGTCATCCATTACGCGGGGCCGGAGTCATCCGTCAACGCCGTCCGGGACGACGTCGTGCGAGGCGCGGGGATCGGGCAGCTCGGGACGGCGCAAGTCCGCGGCCGCCGGAGTGTGTGCTCGACGGATTGGCCACCGACTGGCACGAGGGGGCAAAGGCTCTCCAGTCGGGTGGGCCGGTGCTGGAGTTGGCCGAAGTTTCATCGAACATAGATGCCGGCGCGCCTGCTCTTCACGCTCAACAATGGGAGAACAAAGCACTACGACATACGGAGGTTGCAGCTCGTGTAATGACGAGAATGAAATAACGTTTTGGCCTAAAAATAAAGTCTGCCGCAATGAGCATGACGTGAATGCATGAGGGCAACGTCGCAAAGTTCGTTTTCGCAGAAAACGATTTTCGGCCTCGTCTTTTGCCGAGGTTTTCCTTCGTATCACGGTAATTGGGTCTCGGGGTACCTCAGCCCGAGTTTCGAACATACGTCGATTTTAAAACCTCATGTTTCCGGTTTCTCATTCGCCCGGTATTTTTTTTTTTAGTTGCGTGGGTAGTTTAGCTTTCTCCAAACTGTATGGATTGTCTTGCCTCGGCTTGTTATGAGGTCGCGCAAAGCATACCTGCCTATCTGTTACAGGAGCATGCAGCATATTGTGCAAACCAAACTTTAATATGAAAAAAAAAAAAACGAAAGAAAAAATTTGTTCGTCTTATTCACAGCTTTCCGTATGTATACGTTAGGTGGGGTAAAATAAGACGCGGGGCACAATGCGACTGTTTGTGTTTAGCGCCATTCATCTCCTAGACTAGCCATCGAAGTACGCTCAAACTTCACCGAGGGGTTCTGTGATCTCTATACTTTGCGTGTTCAAAACACCAGTGCTGTCGGCAAAAGTGTTCCTGAGAAAAGAAATGCGGAGTTGATGGTTGTTGTGTTTACCCCCTACCAAAATGGCGCACAATTCAACGCGAGGTTTAGCTTCGATACGCGCACTCCGGTTGGCACCGACTATTATGCCAAGGAAAGCTTTAATTTTATTAGTGTGCTTTATTACTTCCATGCGGACAAAATCTGAGCGATATGTGGTTGCTTTTTTAAAGAAATTATTATTTAGGTAACGGGATATGCGCGGGGCAAAAAGCGACAATCTGACATTATATAACGCGCATGTCAATAACGCACGAGTCTCATGGTTTCTCCTGAGCCATATTCTTTTTTTCCCGGTGTCTAGGATGATCCGAACGTATAAAGGAGAAACAACAAGGGCTTTGTAGTGCGAAAGCGACATGACGAAAGCTCTTGAAAGTGCCAAGCAGCAGGGCCACTTACCTCGCACTGCAGTGCGAAGTAAGTGGCCCTGCTGCTTGGCATATTTCTTGCCATATTTCTTGACGTACCAGAGGATGCGCTTCAAAGGCGAGCCAAACGACTCGGTGAATGTGAAGATCAGCGGCTCTACAAAGAAGAAAAGCGGCTAGGCTACAGAAGGAGCGTTTTTTCCGACCTTTCAAGTTTCAAGAACATTTTCTTCTGTACCTAACGGATAGAAAAAGGGAACAAGCAGGTCGGAGAGCAGCACTGTTCTAACGTCAACTCCCCACAAGGCAAAGATGATGTCGGCAAAAGCAACCGAGGACCGGCGTTCCACTGCACCCCCCTCTCCCCCCCCCCCCCCCCCCTCCCCCCGAAAAATAAAAATTGAAATTGAAGGGAAACTTTATTAGCGTCCGAGAGTTCTGCAGACCGTGCGAAGCACACACCAAGAGACTGGCAGTGCCTGGTACGCAAAGTCGTTTGGAGCCAAACACCCTCACATTCAGTATGGAACGAGTCCATGGAATGCAAGGGGTGGGCTCATGAATAGGGCGTTGGAGCCCACACAGTCTGTTTCGAAAGTTTTCATTGCAAAAACTGAACGAATATCATGTTTTTTTTAAGTGTGTCTCATTGTAGCCCACTACGTTGTTTCATTTTGCTCCACAGGGTGGGGCAAAATGAGACATTGTGTGATTTTCAGATATTGTCGTTTGTTTCAGGTTTCGCTTGTCCCTCGTTACACTACAGTAAAAGCTGGGACTACATCTCCGTGGCGCGGCTGTGACGCGATATCTTGGCAGCTGCTTCCGTAAGTGCCTTGATACACTTCATAATGCCTTCAGGTCGCAGCATAATGAAGCACTGTTCGGTTTTTCACAGGAGAGAACATTACAGTTGATTCATCGTGGCCGATTGGCAATTTTCAACCTATTTGTTTGAAGCGCGATTCCACTGCTTCGTGTCTTCTGAAGGACAGGTGCTGCGAATATTTGATGCGAGTGAACCATTCCCGACACTTTTTTTCCCTCGGCAGTCGTCATGTTGAACAATAAAAAAAGAAAATCTCAAGGAAAAATATCAGTCGACCAATAAAGATATTTTACATGTCCCTCGACCGGTCTGTGTCAGAACCGAACGTCGGAACCGTTACGAGGAAATGGCCTCGGGTTTGTGACGTCACGCTACTGAGTGGTGGGTGATGGCAAAAAAGGAGCACGTACAGCTTCTCTGCTCTCCGAAGACGAGTTTCCGCGCCTGCGCGGTGCCCGCACCTTCTAGGGCAAACACGCTACCTGATCAACAATGGGTTGGTGTAGATATGCCGTCGATCTCGCAGGCGTTCATAGTGGTGCGACGTGTTTTGCTCTTTCTTCTTTGTTGAGTTTGGTTCATTCATTGCGTGGCGCCCTACAGATTTGAGGAGAGAGAGAGAGAGAGAGCGGGAGAGGCGAACTAAAGGCCTTTCTGAATATGTTTACCCTGTTAAAAAATGAACTGTCACCAGACCGACCAGGGGGTCGTTCGAGAGGTTGGCCCTTCCGTCGTAGGTGCATTGTTCGTACACGGCGCGGTCTACAAACGAGCCGTTTATGTAAACGAACATGGACTTTCCTTTCGTTCTCTTTATCCGGCGTGTGCACGCGCGCTTTGAAGCCGTAGCCTCGCGGGAACGTCTCGGTGTCGTCGATGTCGAAGTTTTCGCCGACGTTTCTTTGAATAAGGCCAGGAGGTAACGAATGGGCTGTGGAGCGGCAGACCCGACCGGACCTTTGTTCGGCGATGATTGGACAAGACGACAGCGAGGTTGTAGGTCTGCGTGAATGGATGCAGCTTTTGGGGGGACACCCGGTTGCTACGACACGGTCTCGCGCCGAGGAGGGGTCGCGGGGCACCGGGCGAGCGAGCGGCACCCCCCTCGTGGTTTATGGGCGGCCTTGGTTGGCGTCTCGCCGATTTCCGATTTGGGGTGTTGGCGTAGCCACCTCAACCATGCCTTGAATCTGGGCGAAGCGGACTTGCTACAGTCCTAAAAAGCAAGCGGTGCGTGTCTTTAACCATGTGTGGCTTATGCCGGGACTTACAAAATGTTTTGCCGCAAGCCGCCGTTCGCCGAACAAAATGTAAAAGCTCACACGGGCTGGTGAAGCGTAATCGTGGCGAACCGAAACCCCGAGACGGAAGACAATGCACGCATACAGCGAAATTTCGGGTCGTGATATGGGCGTGCTCTTGTACTGCCTTGCGTGTGCGTTGTATCCTCTGAGTGTTGTCTTGCTGTATTCGAATCGTCTTGTGCGTGAGTGTTTTTGTCCCGCCGGGTGTGTGCTGTCTTGTCTGTGTGCGTTGCAGATTCGAAAGCAATCCATTACAAGTAACGGGTGACTTCTAATCCGTTACTTTTTTCAGTGGAGTTGTAAAGGGCTACTTTCCCCAGTATCGTGTCCGCGGACGAGCGGCGTGTCGACACAAAACTCCAGACAGTTACCGCCATCTATGAGCGACGGTGGCAACCAGACAACCGGCTTGCCGGTTGTCTGGTTGAAGCCGTCGCTCGTAGATGCCGGCTAGATTTCCAGCCTTTACACTCTGGTCTTCACCTGAGTGGAAAGGCTGAATTTTTCTAGACTTCGTTCTAGAAGTCGCCCTCGAGGCTGTTCTAAAAGTCGTCCTAGACATTCTCCTTGAGGTCGTCTTCGAGGTCGTCCTAAAAGTCGTCCTTGAGGTCGCCCTAGACGTTGTCCTTGAGGTCGTCCTCGAGGTCGTCCTAAAAGTCGTCCTAGGCGTCTTCCAAGACATCGTACTTGAGGTCGTGCTAGACGTCGCGTCTAGGCGTCGTCCTTGAGGTCGACCAACAAGTCGTCCTTCAGGTCGTCCTAGACGTCGTCCTATAGACACGTCGTAAAGATAACCGCTTCGCTGGTCTTCTTTCTTCACCAGAGTGGAAAGGCTGTTTTTTTTTTTTTCAAGTCAGTTTGTAATTGCCATCTTATTTTTTTTTGGCAGTAATTTGTGACGTAATTTAGTTACTAAAGATCTGACAACTGTGATTATCTTTCGAGCAATGCGAACTGTCTCTGGAAGGATGATGGCTTATTTTATAAGCACGCTAAAACAGATAATAATAAAATGACTCTCACCGTATTCTTACGTGAGAAGTTATTTGTAGAAGCAGACGGCTTGCAGGATACCATCGATATGTTTGTATTATGGCGAAGCTGTTTATGGCTAGGGTTCTTTAAATCTTTCGTGTGCGTGACCAAAACCTCTACGCTCGCACCGCCGCACACGCCGCACGCGCACGCTTTCCCGCATAAAAGATTCGAAGTAAATAACTAAAATAAAGCGCAGACGAACGCGCGTGCAAGATGCCATTTGTTTCAGGCTTTTGCTTTAGAACCGTTACTGCTGCAGACGGAGGCACGTGCAGCGCGTGGAACACCCTTCCCTGCATTATGGCAATAGGTCTATTTCACTTCTCTCGTCGTAATGGGGAAGCGTGGCATAGTCCGGACTCCCGAAGAGCAACGCGCCTGCGAAGAGCAACGGCGGGAACGGCACCGAGAATGCCAGGGGCGGCGGCGGGCGGCAAGCACCACCGATGAAGATGGTGCACAAAACGCCAAGCGCATGCGGCAAAGCAGACAAAACGACAAACGTCGCGGGGCGGAGAACGCATAAAAAAAGAAATTCTGTGTCACGTCTGTATCGGGTGCTAAACAACCTCGTTGGTCGTCCACCTTCACAAAATAAAATGGCTCATGATATATATATATATTTGGGTTTTATTTTATGTTGTAAATTGAATGCACGGATTGAATCGGACGTGATTGCGAATTTTGCGGGTGCGGTTCAAACGCATATTCGAAGTCTGCGGATGCGGATTAGATGCGGATCATCAAACTGTTACCCGTGCAGGGCTCTAGTGTTGTCGTGGGTGTGATGGTACGTTGTGTGCATTCTCCTGTGTGTATTTTAGGTCTGTGTTGTCCATCGTTTGCTGTCTTGTTTGTGTGTTACGATGATTGTGATGTGATGTCGTGTATGCCTTCTGGTTATTTATCGTGTTGTGCGTGTTGCCTCATGTTTGCGCTGGCTTGCTGTCCTCTGTGTGTATTGTCTTCTACACATCGTCTTTACTGTCAGGGTTCGGTTCATTGTGGCTGTAATGCTGCATTCAAACTGGCGTTTGAGTTGCAACCGCGAGGCGGATCCGCTCATTTTCATCATCAAAGGAGCGTAAAACAGCACTGATTCTTTAAGCAACCACGTTCGCAACCGCTTGGCGATTGCGGTTCAACCGCAAGTGTGAATGAGGCATAATACATGCCTGTTCGTCAAGCTTTCTCTTTCGGAGAACCAACCTTCACGATTGGTTTTCTGAAAAACAACCAATCAATGGGCGAGTAATAGAAGCCGAAAATAATGAGGAAAAAAAGAAACCTTCAGCCTTTGATATCCATTCGGTAATGTGAAATTAATCACTGCAAATTGAATGCTTTATAGAAATAAGCAGTGCTGGGAAGGAGAGCAGATTTCTACGAAGAACTGAGAATCGGCGTGAGTGAAAATAAAAATAAAGTGGTGTCGGTGTCGTCGATTTGTTCAAAACCAGTTTTTCGCCATTGTTGTGGCTGTCAAGCTTCCGGGTAGGTATAAATAAATACACACAAGAGCCGTGCCACAGAAAGACAGCACGGACACTCGCATTTGGTACCACGAACGACTGGGTCTACTTCCCCTGGTCTGCATCCCACCACTGGAACCGTCGAAAAAGAGACAACACGCGAGCTTGGCGGTCACTGGTAAAGGACACAACAAAGCGCATGATTCGAATTAAACGAGAATCTAAACTTGACTCTTTTTTTTTTATTATATTTTTATAGACATCTTGTCAGCTGCGCAGTTTCAGCATATTTCACGATTCTCTTTTGAAAGCGTCTCTTTCCCTCTCTATTTGTGTTTTATTTCAATCGTGTCGGCGGCACTTGCATAGGGAAGGCAGCGGGGCGGGGACGGACAAACGACGCGGCTGGGCTCCCCCGGGCCGCTCGGGAATGGCGGCGCGCGGGGGCCCCATGATTCGTAACCTGCCAGTGCGACAACTATGCTTCATAAATTCTCTATTGACGCCATCCTTGACGCTTTGTTCCCCGTCTCTGCAACAAGCGCCGACCTCCCTCGCTTCGACTGCCGCGCGTCGCGTCCGCTTTCCCCTGTCGTTTCACTGCGTTCATGTTTGTCTTATTGGACTCCCCCTCCTAGTCACCAGCCCATAACCATCAGCCGGTTTCTGCTCTCTTTGTACGCGGGCTCAGTGTACAAACGCGTGCTAACATTATGTTTCCGACGTATACGCTCGTCATTGCGAGAAAGTAAAAAGATAAAATAAACCTCTACTCGTCCCAGGAGATACTTGAGTACATAACTCGTTTCCAAGGTAGAACTCACATGCTGAGTTTCTGCGAGCGTTCACGACTCTGAGCATTCAAATACGCGTTACCAAAAGTAACGGAGCATCATTCGTCGTTATTTGCTAGAAACGGAATGAACGCGATACTTTAGCCTAAAAGTAACGCGTCGCCCTTCATATTACTTTTTTTTAAAGTTTGAGTAACTGAGGGCCAACTACTAACTCGCAAATACAGATGCGTACAATAAACAAGATAAATTCCATGAAAAGTCAACTGACACAACCCACTCGTCTTCGGTCTTCTTCAGGCTTCTGAAGGATTCTTCATTATGAAAGATGGAATACATATGACGTGTGCGGCCGTAACAACCGCGGCCACATTGTCTAACTTTGTTAATGGTGCCTGTCTACCCTCTTGCCTTAGCACGAGCGCTGATTATGACGCACATCCGTAACACGGCTTTGGGTAGGGACAGTGTTGCGTGTTGCGCACGTTGCCCGGAAAGAAAACTTGTAGCTCTGTACCTTTACTCGTTACTAGGTCGAAAGGCGACTAAAATATCTTACTCGTTCTTGTTCACCGTCAGTAATGTGATTTTACGTTCCCTATAGAAACAACACATTAAGTAGCTAGCTGATACGCAAAAATCTGGACACGTTTCGCTTTTGCGTCCCACTAAGGACGGAAGATGCACAACGTGACGGAACGAGATTGTGGTAGCAGACCGGGCAAGCTTGCTCGTATGCAAAACCATTTAGAAAAAGAGAAAATGAGTAATGCGAAATATTGAAGAAAACATTGGTACTCGGACAGTTCAAGTGCGCGTACAATTCAAAACGTGTTAAAAAACTCGCAAAATAAAATAAAAGTGAGAATGAAAGTTTGAGGTAATGTATTTATATGGAGTACAAAGTATAGCTTTCTGAATCGAGTTGAATGTCAAGGTCCCGTTCATGATCTCGTTTTCTACTTGAGTAGAACGACATATTGTTAAAACGTATAGCATTGTTCGGGCAATCGAACTCACGCAACAGCCGTAGGCGTTGCGTTCTTTTCACAATCACGACTAGCTTCCTGCACTAACTTTCAACTCGGGGCCGTGGGCTAACATTTTGTTTATCGCGCCGTCATTCTACGGGGCGCCATTCCCGTCACCTGTGCTTCGACTCTGCGTTGCTCTGCGCCTCCGTGGGGGAGGCGACGGGGAGGGGGCAAGGGGTGCTTTGGTTGAATAGCGGCGCCCTCCTGCGGCGAAGAACAGTGACGCCCTCCCGCCGCGCGAACACGGTCGCGTCCCGCGTCGTGCGGCAGAGAACGCGTGTGCAGCACGCTTTTGTCCACGCGCAACCGCCCCGGGTAGTAGTAGCGGCAGTAGCGGCGCCATCACCGCGGCCCGCGCACGGAGAGCCTCGATTTAAGAGAGCACTCAAAACACGGAGAGCGTTTGCAATTTAATGGCGGACACCTCCTGGGCGGATTCGTGGCTAGCGCGCATGCGTCGCGTTGTTGCGTCGAATGAAGAAAACCGCCCGGAAAGGCTCGAAGACGACCAACCACTTTGGTCCCTACCTCGCAGCTCGTAACCCTTTTGCTAAATTACTCAAACACCGAAGAGGGTTCTGAGAACGTACAGGGTAAGACCGTAAAGACGAACACATTTGGCACACCTCGCAAAATTAGAATTCTAATCGTACACACCTGAAACTGAGTACGCGAACGACGTTTCGCAAAAAGCTGTATGTCATATTTTTTTTTTTTTTTTGTCAGTTTAACTTAGAGGCATTGAAATATTAAAAATAGCGGAACAACGGTGGCCGTGCATCTTCAATGCACGGCCGCACACTGGTTTGCGAGCTTGCTCCCAGGTGGTCATCGCTCGTATATTTCGTTAAAATTACTTGTCGCGATTCTCCTGCTCGTCGCTAGCCTCTAATGCGGCATTCTCAGCGTTTCTGTGTTCAGCAAGTCACCCGGGAGCGAGCTCGCCAACCAGTAAGCAGATGACGAACGGGTTGGTATAAAACACAGGAAACGCACAGCCGCCGTTTTTTCTCCATTATTAACATTTCCCATCCTTTGAGTCGAGCTCTAAAAATACTAGACATAAACCTTCTTGCGAAACCATAGTCGCGTGCCAAAGTTCAGGATGTACGTTTGAAATTCGAATTTCGAAAGCTGCATCAATTGTAGTAATTATTCTGATGTGTATGTTTATACAGCCTAGAACTTGGTCTGCTTCAACGGGCGACGAGTCTCCTAGCTGTAGATGAGACATTTAGCCAGCGCGGTACAACCGCTAGCATGGGGTCTTTAACGTGCACCACGCAGTAGTGATACACGACTGCACGCCGGTACGATGCTCATCCAGATCGATACGGGAAGGACTGGGGATTGAACTCAGGATCCCTGGGTACTGGAGCGCGTGTTTTCGCTCCACGTGCTCCGAGCTGGCGTGCGCTAGCCCCCTCGGCCACCGATTCCATTTTCTGCGACCCTTACGGCCTCATACTACAGTTTACTAGAATACTTGGGTGTGTGTACACGTGTGGCACGCGCTCGCCTTCCCTGTATAACAGATTCTAAACGATCAGAAAGGGTGCTTTGGGGAACGCACGTGCAAAATTCCATTCGTCGTAGATTTTGATTTTGAACAGTCACTTCTGCAAACGCTTCTTTGATGCTCGGGTAATGCTGCAAAAAGTCGGTTGCACACGCGGCGTATAAACCACGTGACCCCAATCGAGTCGCTGGACACACTCCAAAATCTCGGCCTTTGGGTCGCGTTCCGTATTCGAGCTGCAGCCTGCGGGCGGCCTGCGTGGTGCGCAGCATTATCCCCCTCGGGCAGTTTGATATGTCGTCCCTGGGTGCAGCTGGGGCGAGCCCCCGAAAGTGGAGACGCTGTGCAGCGGCGCAGTCCGGCGGCGACAATAAAACTGGGAGGACGATAAATAGAAAAGCCGCGCCGCTTTCGGTGCGACGCCATCGTGAGACCCCGCCGTGCAGCGGAGGGGAGCGCCTGTCGCCCCAATTGAAATCTAATTACGATGGGGGGAGGGAAGCACGGCCATGTTTGTTCTGCCTTGCTCGCTCTTCGAAATGGTCGACTGGGGAGCAAGCTACATGTAGCTCTAAAAACTGTCCATAGCGTTTGAAGGCCAATCGAGAAATTCTGCTCGGCCCGTGGCTAGAACACTGTACCGTGGCCTTGAGCTACGCGCTCGCGCGCAGAACCCGGAGTGTCCGAGAAGTTAGGCCAGTTTCCGGTGCTGAAGAGTCCACGGGTGTGGTCGTTCATTAAGTATTGCTACGGGAAAGGTAATATGTCTCACATCAGAACAAAGGTATGACGTTGGCTGAGGAACACCGCATATTTACTCGCTGAAAAACGATGTCCACAGCACATGTGAGTGCACGCGATTATGTAGGAATGAGATAGTGTTAAACATTATCGAAGATGAAATACTCACCAAATAAATCCAGACTTGTATGCTGCGCGAAGTGTACGGGAACGACATAGACGGAACTTAAAATCTTGCCCACGCACAAATATATATATTTTTATTTAGTTCAGGTACCGTACAATGCCCGGCAAGGCAATTAAAGGGGGTAGGGGAAAACAAGTAAATGACACCAAAACACACAAAAGAGAGCACGCGCGGCCTACGGCTAACACAACATTTGAAAAAAAATATTTAACATTATAACGCATGCTAATGCGCTAAATCAGAAATACACAAAATTTAATATATACGGAGAGTGAGAAACTGAGAGAGGATTGGAAATATTGTGATTTTCTTTTCACGAGACTATATTTTCTGTTAGCTCATTCCAGTGCTGAGTCGGGCATGAAAAAAACGAGTTCTTGAAGATTTCGGCTTTAAATAAGAAAGGCCTGACCTTTATTTAGTGATCCCGTCGTCTGTGAAAAATGACGTGAGGTTGAAGTATGGATTTTGTTTTATTGATACCGCATTATTCGTAACAAATGCTGCGTAGAAGTTTTAGGCGGAAGCTTTGTCGATGAGAGTGCAGAGGCTTTCACTCAAGTTCAGAATTCAGGGCAGTCACACTTTGACACTTGAACAAACCTGGCTGATATCTTTTGAATTTTTTTATGATGTTGTTGAATAAGTATAGTGCTGGTAGGGATCCCAAAGTTTGGAGGCATATTCAAGAATGGGTCTGATATTGGTGACGTACAGAGATGTTAAACAACCCGAGAACAGTCACTAGAGTTGCGCTTTATGAGGCCTAACATTCGATTTGCCTTAGCAATCATATAATCTATATGCATATATATGATGGTTCCAGGAGATATTTTGAGAGAGGTAGACAGCTGAATAGTTTACGTGCTCTGAGGAACTGATTATTGATATTATTGATGTACACGCTAATGACAGGGTTTCGTTTTTTGGTGAACTGCACAAAACTACACTTTGATGCATCCAAATCCATCCCTTAAGTGGAACACCAGTTCGCTATGCGATCGATGTCCAATTGAAGAGTCATGCACAGTCACAAAGGGCAGTTACTGCATAATGCATAACGCAGTCATCAGCGTACAGACGTATTAAAGACGAAATGCATGTAACAGTGTCGTTAATAAATATTAAAAATGAAACGCAGAATTTTGCTGCCTAAGTCCCAGGATTATCGCATTTTGCGACAATAATAGTTATGACGCAAGTTGAGATTGTGGACAGAAAATGGAGAAAACCGACTGGTCGCTTGCTCTCCCTGTGTTACACACTTTAAGTCGCGCGTTACGTTTTTCAGCGATGAGAAAACAACTTCCTTTATTTTTCTTAACAGGAACGAGTATTTTTGTATTATTATTCACTGAGTAATAAATAATGGCTATAAGGTGCATTTTGAGGTGCGTCCACAATACCATAGTTTTCTTAGCCTAACACTTGAGGACTTGTGGTACTGCACCACAATCCAGAAGAAAAAAAAAAGGTGTCACAATTATTTTACTAAAAGCTGGGCAGTATATGGCCGAACCAGTCAACTCCATTCGATTGTTCCTAATTAGTGCCCTTCGCACAGCTCAAAATGAGGAACCTCAACTAGGTTTCTTTATTGCACGTTCCATCAATTTGTTTTGCTCTCTGCGCTGCACATATATTGTTCTAGTTTCACATCGGCCATCAGTTACTTCAACTGAAAAATTAATATAATCAGTAGCGTGGAAAGTAACGCGTTTTTTTCCTTCCTATTGACGGATTGTAACAAATACTTTGGTATTGTTTCCAAGATAACAGGTAACGCACTTTGCTAATTGCCAGTTACTCTATGTATGTCTAGAACGTACTACCGAGTACCAGGAAAGGACGCAGCATTTGTCGTGATCAGTAAATCCAGAAAGCAAAAAGTGAAAAATACACAAATGAAGAGGTCAGGTGTTTCTTTTTCGAAATAACGAGACCAAATTCGACACTCGTGTTTGCAAAGTGTAAGGTCAATCTACCCTTGAGGTGCGGTCACTCTGGTTTCCGCTGTAGATGAGCAATTTAGCCAGTGCAGTACAACCGCTAGCCTGGGGTCTTTAACGTGCACCACGCACTTTCTGATACACGACCTTAGGCCGGTACGATGCTCATCCAGATCGAAACGGGCAGGGGTGGGGATTGAACCCAGGATCCCTGGGCTCTGCAGCGCGAGCTTTCTCTTCACGCGCCTCTGAGCCGATCCCTCGTTATAATGTCTTAAAAATGCAATACACTGACTTCGACTGGCTACGTTCTTACTTTCCCGATCGACCGGGGAGTACGTTCAAATCTTCTCGGACGTTCCAGACCCTGTATTGCTCTCCAACTCTTCTTCGTTTGATGGGAGCTGCTGAACACGCAAGGGGGGGGGGGGGGGGGGGGGGGGGACGAGCAATTGTTTGACTATGCGACTTCTTTAATTTGTTTTTATATTTAGATCGCTCTAGTTGTCAATTTTGTCTCACATTAGCCTTGCGTTGCTTCCTCGACGAAGCTCCATCGCCCATATATCACGCGACTCCGCGATCATCGGTTACTGCCACGAGCCTTCTGGCTCCCTCCATTTGGCAGGGCTCATCGACATGCACATTTCTTTTGTCTCGTCAAAAGCGACTTCCTTTCCACGGTATGGGATCCCTGGGTCGCCGCGACGATCGCTCTTCAAGATGAATTGACGCGGAAACTCAAGTCCACTCGCCACCGCAGCCTAAGCTTTATTATGGGCTTTTTTCCCCCTCCAAAGTCCGCGGCGCGTTTGTCGGCACTTCCAGTGTCCGCGTGACAGAAATTCAAAATCTGAAGAAAAAGAAAAGAAAGAGTAATTTAACAGGCGGGGCCGTGAGCCTCTTGTTATAAATGGTTTCGAAGAGGGTTCTAAGAACCGTTTCCGCGTGATTCGCTCAATTGCCGCGATAGTCTGCCCGAGCGTCTAAGTATCCGGTAAATAGATATCAGCTTCCGCCCAATGCCTTTTCAAACGCTCAGAAAAAATGGAGAATAAAACTGGTGTGAATATCCCAGGTACCTACGCGCAGTTTCTTTCCACATCATCGTTCAGCTTTCGTGAATTGCAATGTGTTCTCGAAGAGATCAGCATCTGTCATTCGCTATGCTTCCCCTCTCCCCTCTGTGACTACGCCACTGTTCGTAAGCCCTGACCACAAAACTGCTGATTTCCCTCCCCCTTCCTTTCTTCCCCCTCTATTTTCGTTACTTGTTTTCATTTCGCGACGCCAGCTTTTCTTTTCGTTCCCTGCGTCCTCTCGTGGCCTCAACCGCAGGACACGCCGAAAACCGGAGTACAAAGCGCGCACCCCCGCAGCCCGAAACACTCGTGACGCGTTCTCCGCTCGGCTGTCGCGTGCTTCACTCTACTCCATTCATCCGTAACGCGAGTCCTCCGCAACCTAGAAGGTATTGGGTATTGTCCGGACTCCGGACCATTCGATGGTCGTAGTTGCGCCACGCGCCGCCATGTTGTTTCGCTTTCTCCCCACCAGCGAAGAGGAAAAGCGCAGTCACGTGGTGGAGGAAGGCTCGCAGCCCATTGGCCCTGCATGGATGCTAGCCTTCGGTTCACTGTCAGCCGAGCTTCGCGAGTTACCCCGGCGACCGGCGGATGAAACCAGGAGGGGGGTTGTCTCTCGATGCGGACCGGACCTCTCGGACTTGTTTACCAGCGCTGTCTTCCGGTCCTTAACACTGGCGTGCAGTAGCCGGGTCCCCCACTCCGCGCACGCGCGCTCGATCCCGATCCGAATGAATGGCGGAAGAGGGATGAAAGAGTGTTTGGGCCAGAGCAGGAGGCCGTCCCGACCCGTCGTGGAGGACGTTCCCCGACCGTTGTGTTGTTCCGGTTGCCTGTTGACGCCACGGCATTCGGACCGAATCTAGGAAATTGCGGGGGCTCTTGAGTGACCGCACGTGGTTCCTCTTGTGCTGTGAGCGGTTGGTTGCATTAGAATGTACCCCCCCCTTCTTTTCTTTTTTTTTTCTTCTATACCTTTCTTTCCTTCTGATTTGATTGTTTCGCTCACCGGTTACGGTGATCTGATTTCGCGTTTTGCCGCTCTTCGAACACCGCAAATCGAGAGCTCCCGTTGCGCGACTCGGGATTCGACACGAACAAGCGTCATATCGGCGTGCGGTCGTAAAATCACTTTGGCATAATGCACGCCCACTGCCCTCAGGTTGGCAGTTTTAGTGTATCCGCCAAATTTATCCGTACACTTTGCAGACACTAGACGTCAACCTCCTTCGAAGCCCCGTAAAACCATTATTTTAACGAATGCGAGGCGCTGTGATTTTACTTCGTAGAGGCCAAGAGCTCTAGTAGCTCTTCCAAACTGCAGAAAGCGCCGCGGGATCGATATCGTGCGCTTCCTCTGCGTATGGACAACGTAACACACGATCTAGTCTATCATCTAGTACCTTTAAACATTTTTCGTTTACTCTGGTCTCTTGCCACCTGGTAGACATATCCATATAAGCGACAAAGAAATAATCAAACATTTCATCCTGCGAATAGCAAAAAATAGAGTTGAGGAAAAACGAGAATGACTGATTGCCCTTTACTTTTAACAAACTACAAGGATAGATTGCGAGGCCGCACACGCCCACAGGTCACCGTTCAAAACGACAATGGGTGACGGTTACGCTTATATCCTAAATGTATCCTATTGGCGTGGCGACGGCAAAACTATGCTTTCGCCCGTACTGGAAACGACGACATTCAAGATGGCGGCGCCGTTGTGGAAAAGGTCCATATCACTCGACCATTGTTGCGATGAAGATCGTTGTGATCACTGCATTACGTAGTAGCAGTCTCGTACACGTTACTGAACAAAAGAAATCGATTACAATTACAATTAATTTCGGTTAAAAAGTATTCAAAACGATTACTCGATTATTTGAGGAGAAAAGCGATTGACCGTTATTTGAAAAAGTAACGCTTACTTTTCTGATGACTGCTAGATTTTCAAAACGACAGATTTGTTTTTTTTTTTGCGCATTTTGAAAATTGTGTGTCATTCGTACTGTTCATTATTGGGTTAGGATCGCGAAATAATAATCTTTCTATTTTTTTAACTCACCAATTTTTGTGTATCATCCTCCCGTCGGAGACTTGGTTTGAACTTGGACGATTCCTCGGTAGGAAACTGGTAGAAGCAAAAGGGAACATTAGAAAGGAGAGGAAAAACAAATTCTAAAGGTTACAAGTAATTTTAGTACTTCCAGAAGTGCACTTTGGATTACTTCCTGATAAAAGTAATCTAGTGATTAAAAATTACTCAAATTTCAATTAGAAGTAATTTGATAACTTGTGATGAATACCGTACAAGTTAGCGTAGTAGTGAATCCTGACGGCAAACGCTCTTCCTTCTAACGCACGTGGACACTGCGGGAAAGTTCGCCTTACGATTTTTGGTTCTGTGTCCGTTTTGATGCACGGGCTATCATTTGTTCTAGAGGGGCGGGTTTTTAGCGGAAATTTAAGTGATACGAACTGAAGTTTACGTTCACGTGCTTGCTGAAATGAAAAAAAATACTCATAATTTATTTTTAGAATTAATTGTACTGCGGAAAACTGCTGTGTCTCCAAACCCCCGATTCGCTTTGTCGGCGGGCACGAAATGCTATTTATAAAGCTAGTGGGAGTAGGACTAGGCTATTTGGAATCGCGCATTCATCAGCGGGATGGCTGTTTTCGTGCTCTTGCTTAGCGTGGGGAAAAACCTGGGCATTTCTGCCTCCCTTCACCGGGTCTGCTAGAGTTCACATTAAGGGGACTTTGGTATTACTGGTTTGCTCTGTATAGGCGCACCCTCGTAGCAGCAGGTTACCTGACGGGTCGGCGTCAAACCACTCGATTTCTCGAGTGCAAAATGAGTCGTCGGGGCCCAAAGTACACGCAAAATAAACGTCTGGAACGTATCAATTTCTATGCTTGTGTCAGATAACGAGATTAGTACAAACAAATAAATTTGCAGATTCCAGCAACTTTAAGAAGCAGAGTCCGCTTAACGTTCCATTCTTCTGTTATTTTACAGCGAAGCTTATATGACTCGTTGGACTGGTTTTTTCGTGTCCGTCAACAAAAAAGTGGACGACAAAAAAAATAATAGTCGAGAGAAAACCCACGCGCGAGTCTTATCACAGTTCGCGTGCGCCTTATCTCTTATCAAGTGATTTTGACACTTTCTTCAAAAAGAAAACCACAATATAAGTCTCAAAACCACGTGATACATGATACGCGCGTAGCGCTCCCCGCATGCGTTTCGCGGTAAAAATTGAGGTTGCAAAAGCTGCCGCGGCAACGGCCGAGTACGAAGACTTTCATATATAGAAAAGATTTGGTAGAGTGCATTTACTTTTCTTTCGTCAATCACTTGGTAGAGATCCTTTTGCTGTTTAAAAATATGAACTGCCACTTGCGTCCAAAACAACTTCCGGTCGCACCGTCTTTGCAAGCCTGTTGAGATTGTTGATGTCACAAGTGTTAGAAAGCATAAATGCTACATAGACAACAAAGTTGGAAATTTAACGAGGGCGTCCGGCTGCGCAGTAGTACATCTTGGAGGAGGCAATTGAGTTAGTTTACAGGAATACTCAAAACATTTGAACAGATCTCGCACTTCGTTCTTTTGACGTTCACCTGGAGAATTGGTGGTTAAACATTTTATCTACATATCAACCAGGGGTGTTAAGGTGGCCTCGTTGCTATAGCAATTCGTCGTTCATTATTTTTATAAACCGGAAATTCTCTGGGACGTCAAAGGCTGGAGCACCACCTGGGGGCGTTTGCTATCAAGAGGGCGTTTGTTATACAGTAGGCAATCGTTGCAGATGATATCTCAGCTACGCTGCCCAACCACCTTTACGGCCTGGATTAGAGCCTTAATTTTTTATGAGCGGAAAGGAATTAAAGTTACGTTTGCAGCAAATAAATAACGTGAATCTGGGAATGATACGTTGCAGTTAAAAAAAACAGAGCAGCGCTTATTGTTTAAAGGTAAAGAGACCAAAAAGTTTGCTATATAAGAAGTCTCCAGCTCGTAGAAGCCGTGGAATGGCCTGTTTTTCTTGAAACCGATGAGCGCGCCTCGCGGCACGTTGCGCGAATACTTGGCCCCTACTCAGGAAATACATTGGATTGGAACCTTCTTCGCCGACCTAACTTTAGGTTTGGATACCAAACCATGCTTGTTCGACGACCTATTTAGATTACCTGGAGACACACCTCCCGTCCTTAAGCCACAATTCGAGTCCTCACGTTGGTATTGGTGAAGACCTCCCTTACACGAAAAGCAAAGCAGCTGTTTCTGGTATGTGTCGAGAAACGGAGGGTGACCAGGTGCCGAGAGCTCGCGGGGACGTGGTGACGACGAGCTCTGTTTTAAATTATTATAGTAACCTAAAGCTAGCAGCCTTTGTCTCCACTGCACTCGTCGAACGCTTCAGAACGCGAAACGCCGTCGTCCGACGTTTAGCTCTGCATTCGAACACGGTCGACGAGTGCAGTGAAGACATGAGCTTTACGTAACTAATCATTCGAACCAAAGCTCGACGTTCTGACGTCTACTCGCGCACTCGTCTCCTTCTTTCCCTATGTTTTTCGGCGCATTGTGGTCCGTCTAGTCGCCCAAGAGCGCCTGAGTGCAGTCTACACAGACGGCTCCTCAAACACGACAAAAGGAACGGCAACCACCGCAGTGTACATACCTGCCGATATTAGTGGTGTGGCGGATCGGCTGAACTTCGTCACGACGTCAACGACGGCGGAGATTGTAGCCATATGGAAGGTATTGATGTTTCTTCTTGAAAGGCAAACACGAAGAAAAGCAGTAATGTTGACTGACTCCAGGGCAGCCATGAATCTCCTCTAACGATCGGAAAAGGAAACCCCAGGGGTGGCAACAAGGATGGCTACAGCGAGGCTGACTGAAAAGATGGGTTGGCAACTCGCCTTCTAGTCGCTGCTCTCACACACACTGAAATTTTGGGCAATGAGAGCCCAAAATTTCAGTGAAAAAGGCGCACTGACTTGAGTCACCAAGAATCTCAATAGAGCGGTACAGCGAAGCACGTCGCTTCATCCGCGTATATTGCCTAAAGCGTCAGACTTATCCAGGAGTTGAGCATGGTTATCCTTCCCCCTGATATTCCGGGAAAGCTTTCAAGGAATGAGGTGGCCCTATTACACCAACTGATGAGGAATAGTGTGAACACCCGATGCACTCTTTACAAGCTCCAAGGGGTCAATGATCTAAACCGCCAATACTGCGGGGAAAAAGATTATTGGACACGTGCTTCTTTTTTTTTTTTTCTGCTCGGAATATGCAAACGAGCGGAAGGGCGTCTTTCATTGATACAAGTTAAATGGTCCTTCCTACTCGACCATCGAATATCATTTTCCAACTGCACCACGCGAAACAACGGCCAGAGCCTTTAAAGCCATCCATAATACGAAAGACGTGCCTGGTGGACCGCCTGTGAAGGGACATCCAAAACAAGAAGGCAAACGAAATGTATTCGTTTCAAGATCGTCACCTTAAAGTTCCCACCATAGCAATATTTTGAACCCTCCGCCAAATATCCACCCTATATTTTTTTTATCGTGCTCGGTTTCCTCACCCCCTTGATGAGTATACCGACTTGCCCCGTATACAGGAGCCCGCACTTTTCTCGGCTATCCACCTTTTTTGTGGACAACATCAAGGAAACATACATACAAACAAACAAACAAACGAACAAAACAAATAAGAACTCCGCGTTCTACAGATCCTTAAGTCAGGGTTACACTGCTCATACATCATAGAAAAGACAGTCTGCAAACACGACTTACCGAAATATCCGTGGTTCGCATGCCGCGTTCCAAGTTTTCTCCTTGTACTCATTGTCATGCGGCCTTCGAAGCACGCATCTCGTGGTGACTCGCGTTCGAATCTGTATGCAGAATGTCTTTTTTATAATGCATACAGGCTGGTCCAGACAAGCACGTTGGCTTACGTTTTCTTAAGTTACGTTATAAATCACCGAGACTTCCGTGCTTCAAATGTCGCGTGTAAAGTTGCTTCTTAATCTAGTTGCCACGCCTTATACGAAGTGCGGATGTCTCGGTGACTCTCGTCGTAAGTAGACGTAAGCTCTCGTAACGTGACGTAACGCAAGAAAACGGGGCTGTGTGAACCAGCCTTAAGGTGCAACCCCACCGTGCATGACGTTTTGGTGCTTTTCCGACGGCTTATAACTTTCTATGTATCTTACAATCATAAAGTTAGTGTCACATTAAAGAGCAGTTTTTCAACAATGCTTTAATGTCTTGATATCACGATTGTTTTTAGTTGTTAGTTAATTATTTGGCTTTTAATAGACCACAGTTTCTAATATTGAAAAAATTATTTCTCGAGTTATAACGTCCCATCGTCCACGATATTTTACGTGAGCGTTTGGTAAGATGGTAATAAAATAAAAAAAAGTAAGCAACGAACTGTACAGATAATGTATATTTTAAAATAAAAAATAAAGTTTAAAATTGTAATATTTTCTGACCCTATAAAAACGGAATCACGTTAACCAATCAAAATAGCGAGACATTAAATTATGAAGCATCCTTCGATATTACATTTTCCAGAACTTCCATATTGATATATTACACGTTAAGAATGTTATAAGACCTCAAACATTTCCCATTCAGTTACGGCGAATTGTAGTTTCTTAATATAAAGTACAGATGGCGACACGTGTTCAAGAACAGCTTGATGTGCATTTTCCGTTGTGTGCCGCTTGGAACGCCACGTGAAAGACAGAAAAAGCGCCAGATGTCAGGGTGTCAGATGCCTGGATGCCTGCAGTGAGCGAGCCAGAGATGTGAGAACAACAAGCGCGAGGCTGCGGGTGCACCACAGCTGCTTTTGCGCGCGTTCTACTGTGCGTCGGTACACATGCCCGACGCGATCCAAATGAAATGGGCGCCATGAAATGCATTCTGCAATTTCAGATTCCGCCACGTATGCGAAAACATTTTAATGTTTTCATCACTTGCATAAATCATTTACGATATCATACTATGCTTGTCGGAATGGTTCGACTATATTTTGTTTTAAAAACCACCTCGGTGGCTCTTAAGTGGCAATGACATTAAAATGACTCAGCTCCTCTCAGCCAACGCGCTGGCTCATGAATCTATATTTGTCGGGTTTAAATATCGGCCGAGGTGTCCGCAATCCGTAGGAGGCCAATCTGAGATTTCGGTTGCACGTCAAAAGATCTACGGTTAGTCAAAAGAAACCCGCAATGATTTTTTTTTATTTGGGCGTGTTAAGTGCTTTTTGTTGGTTTGGCTTGTGAAACCCTAAGATCTGAGTATTTGCTTTGCTTTACCTTAGTTCGGAGCGCAACCAACGCTATACGGGCTGATGAAGCCACTGAAGCAGCGCCAAGAGCGCGAAGTTAAGCTGTTTGTTCTCTTTCTGTGCCTACGCGGTCGGGTTAAACTGGACCCACTAAATAAGCTACGCTTCATACAGATATGGATGCTTAAAATGATGGTTGTCTGTTATCTGAAGCTTTATCTAAAATCGCAGGAAACGCTTTTCCGCCCTCCACAAATGTTTAAACAGTTAGCGACAAAGCAAAGCGATATTACGTGAGCTTCCTGACACCGAAAGTATTGCTGAGGAAGTCGCACTTTTGAGTCATGACGACCGGCAGTTGCATTTGATTTGTTACTAACCACCAACATGACGGCGCCCAAAACAATACCGGGGGAAAAATTGCCGATACTCTAAGTGCAGCTCATTTGGTCTAGCTCACAGGATAAATCAAGTGCGGTGGGGGATCGTTGGCCGAGTGTGTTGTGGCACCGCAGATCAAAGCACGTGGAGAAATGCTCGAGTGCGAGCTCCGTTCAAAGCACGGAGCTCCCGCTGCAGAGCGTGTAGGGACTAAATCCCCTCGATGTATTTGCGTTGGTCTTTAAAATAACCTCAAAGGTGCCAGTACACGAGGCCCGTGTCTCGACCGGCCCTTGGACACAAATGGCGGTGCAGCACTATAGTCGGTTGCAAGCTAAGAAAAAACCGGAAATGCCTCTCAGAGGAAAATGTAATCCTACGCCGAGAAACGCCAGCCAATCGTTTTCATGATGTCACGATTCCGTGAACCAATCGCGATCCTTTTGAAAAAAAGAAAGCTCAACATGGCTGCTGGCCTTAGCAACGCGACGCTAGTTTCTCGTGACAATTATTCTGCTTTTTTGCACCGTGTTTTACGTGCCCGAGGTTACGCCACGAAATCTTAATGGTATCGGCTTGCGTTTACAGCAGTTTTTGCGCGACAACGTGAGAATCCAGCGACGCTATCGCCAACGAAAATTTCGAAGCGGGCGCGAGGCTTAGCACTCCTGAGAGGTATGTTAGACGGTATGTTAGACAGTATCTTGGACAGAAAATGAATTGGGAAGACGGTACATTGGACATGACTTTCTTTCTTTACTAAACAGCTATTTCGTTGAAAAAAACGCATTCTAACTTATTTAAATGTCCTGAATGAATTAAATAAATATTGTAGTAGTTTAAGACACGTTTCTTGGAGGAAGAAAAAGCAACGTTGCTAGCGAACTACTTTCTCGACGGCGGAGGCACTTCACATGGGCGCAATGCGCTTGTGGGTGGAGCTAAAAGATTGTTCTTAGGTTGCATCCGACTATAATACATTCAAGTTGCCCGTGTGGCACGCGTGCCACACGGGCAACTCGAATGTCATTTACAACGAATGACATTCATGTGATCAACGAATTGGCTCGCGATCTGTCGCGCGTGGAACGCCCCACGCTCGGAATGTCGCGCGCTGATTGTCCGATCCTTCAAATGTCATTCGTTGTAAATGGAGTTCGAGTTGCCCGTGTGGCACGGGTATATAATGACTGGCCCTTGAAAGCGAATGGCGGCGGAGCGCCCGCTCGCGGCACGAGTCTTGCGCGTTTTCACAATAATGGTTGGCGGTACTTGCAAAAATGCCTTTATCAAGGGGCTTTAGCAGGGACCCTGGGTTCAGTCGCCCATCTGCATCCTACCGTCGTGCGATCGTGTATCACATATACTGCGTAATGCACGTTAAAGACCCCGAGCTAACAGTTGCACTGCACTTTTTATAGCCTTCATCGGGTAACAATGTCGGCCTACGAAATTGCTGCTCTCTAAAAAACTAACGAATAATTTTGATTGCGCCGTTACATCGCATTTTTAATATGTGTTCGCGTTCTCTTTTATTTTTTTTGTCTACATCTTTGATTATGTGGCTCTTACTTATAATGAAACAGACTATAGTTGCCAGACTTCTGGAAAAATATTATATAACTAAGAAAATGGCACGTGAACGTAAAAGTAAAAAAAAAAAAGAAAAGAAAAACGCATAGGCGCACTTAATAAAAATAATTGAAATAATAGAATTGATTATAATTGTGTTTTCAAAGGTTTGAGCGCCCCAAACGCTATAAAAGCGAGCTCGGTGCTTTGGATGGTGCGCTTGTTCGCTGGAAGTGTAGTTCAGGACAGTATGCTCGCACTTGTATGTTCCGCTTCGCTGGCAGGATAAAACCAAATACTTTATTGGTAATGTATTTAGTGAGACAAAGCTTACCTTCTGTACATGTGCAATGCCCTCAGTTTTCGCGTGATTACACGCTTGTTTATCATTATTGTTTTCGTTTCCCACAGCAATTCAGTTCGTGCTCTTTTGTGTGCTACATGAATTATTAGAGACCAAGGTAACCCCAGAGCATACTTTTTCGCGGATTCTAAAAAAAAAAAAAAAAAAAAAAAACCTATGCAATTTGTTACGTGTGCCACAACCAATAGAAAATATTCTAAGCTTCCCATATGACCGCTTGCCTGACTAAACATTGTTGTTTGTCAAGAACAGTTGCGATCGTATGAAATCACGTGGGAAAAACTCGTTCTAAGCACGCGACCCTTTGCATGCAGTGAATACTCATGATCGGCGCCGAGATGATTGGTGGCCGTCAGCAGGTGGAGTTTTTCTACCAACCCAGAGTTAGAATGTTTCCTTCTTTCTGTTGTAAGCAATCAGGAGACAACTTACACCAAATCTGAGGCTAATAAATTACTGTGAACATTCAAACACAATGACCTGAGCATTATATGTGTACAAGCTTTAGCTTTTGATGCACCCTTAACTTTCGACACGCTCTACGCTAGTGTGAAACGTAGGGCTGTTTCATTCTTAATCAGCGTACCTTGTGCGTGCTTACACTATATTTTATACAACGTCAAAGCCTACCCGTTTGCATCTTTTTAATTTATGCACATCACTACTTGCGCGCATGAATCACCAAATTAAGACTGGCACAGGATGTCACAAAAACAATTCACAGGGTTGTTTTTTTACCACAAAAATAAACTACGCATTGCCTAACGCTCATTCTCCGCCCAAAGGTAGTGCTAGGTCACAACCCGATGCCAAAGTTTCCGCCCGACCCGATAACTTAATCAAAAGTTATGTGATTTTCTGAAAATTTCAATGGGAAAATGAAGCCCATTTTTGCCTGTTTTTCGTTTCTGGTGCCATCAAACCCCATGTATTCGAAAACTCCGTCGGCCGCTATTTTCCCATTGAACTTTTTAGAAAATCACTTATAAATTTTGAAGAAGGTATCGTATTGGGCTGAAACTTTGACATCTGGTTGTACCTCTAGCGCTACCTATGGGCGGAGAATGAGCGTTCGGCGATGCCTAGCTTATTCTTGCGGTAAAAAGAAACCCTGTATTTTTTTTCTTTTGTGACACCCTGCAAGTTGCTTAAACTATGTGCAAAAGCTATCAACACACCCAGAATATTTGCCTGGTCAGTCATTGCATTTATCACCGAATTCGTATTAAAATTAATAGTTATTCTTTATTGTTCTGAGTTTATTTTTAACCTCGGCATTTTTTATTATAACCCCCGCACCAGTCCTACTTTGGGTTTACCAAACTCAACATCAAAACGTGACTGTCATTTTTTGTGTTTTCCTGTCTCGTGGTTTGGGTCAAAATGAACACCGAGCTACCTAAATGAGACACCTGACCACCCAAAAATAGTCTTTTCTTTTAGGTAGTTAATTCCTCAAGCTAGAATTTTGGAAACGAGACTATGACGTCATCACGTTTTGCTGGAAATCCACAAAGATCCAAACACATGCACGATAAAAGGGCCGGTCCGTCATATTGCCGCCCGCAGAGCCGAGAAAGCAACGCTCGGTCACGGACGTCTGGAAGATTCGCGTTCATTCTTGCACCAGACGGAACTTTCGCCCTGTTTTCTTGTCCTCGAAAGTGCCAGTTCATCCTCGCCCCGAACGTGCGACGCTCGAACCTTCTTTGCCGAACTTTCGAGATGGTGACGTGACGCACTCTAGATAAGCAGCTGCCAGCGACCTTGTCGAGTCAGTCTCGCTCTCGCTCTTTGTTACGCTGCCCAATCGCCGCCTGCTTTTCTGCTGCCTCGAAGCTCTTTGTTTACTTTTTTTTTTGTTTGGAACAAGTTCGCCAATTAAACCTTTATTTTTTCAGTTCACTGTTCGTCCTCTCGTCACCTTCATTCGTATCAGTATAAATCTGATCACATTGTAATATGTGTCATTGGCCTCTGAAATCTTCGATAACGGCGCACAGGCAATTTTATATTTTTCAACGCGTCGGTAGTTTTGTTCTGCATGCGTCTCGCCATTTGGCTCAGGACGATTTTCGTGTTTTGTTCTGCCTACATTTGCTGGAGACGTGAGCTCGGAGCGTGGCAACTGGCCCCCTTGCACGAGAACTGGCGCAGCCGTGCGCGTTCCAAAGAAAGCTCGTGCAGAGAAAACCAAGCAAGGGACCAGGGATGTAAAATTCTGGATATAGAAGAATATCCAACTGTATGGAAGCGCCACCACACACGATTTCTCGCATTGATGTACGGGCCTGGAAGGCGATCCCACCGCCATCTGTTGGTTCAGAATCACACTAACCAGGGGTGGGGTTGCACCTTAAGCCGGGTTGAGACAGTTGCGTTTGGCTGCGTTTGACTGCGTTGCGGCAGCGAGAAACCAGGACATCCCTGCGGCTTATATCGCGTTCCAAGATAATTCCTTGAATTGGATTCGACGCCTCATACGAAGCACATATGTGCCGGTGACTCGCTCTCGGTTGTCGATGCAACGCAGTCAAACGCACTCAAACGCAAGTGTCTGAACCGGCCTTTAAGCAGTGTGACCACGGTTTTACGCTCCCAGCATGATTTTTGTGCATACGCATGGGGCACAATCTTATGGCGTTAAATGGTAACAACACGGTTCGAACCTCCGAGCATGCAGTAGCCCTTAGCTACGTTTGCATCTCAGAAAGTCTATAGACATTTTTTTCGATTTCTTTAGTTCTCAGTTACGTGGGTTTCTTATTTGGTATGCGGGACAAAAAAATGACATAATATTTAAAGCTGGATAAGGAGAGAAAATATAGGTGAGACGAAACAACAATTTGGGACAATCACGCATTTTTTGTGAACCTTTTCAAGCAGCGTGGAGGAATCCAAAACGATGTTTTAACGCATATCAGAAGTCACGACATTCAAGATGGGTGCGCCCTTGTGGAAAATGCGCATATGTCGGCCTTAGAGAGAGGGGCCACCGCAAAGTTTTTGTTATGAAACTCCCGTTCTGACGGCTGCTGGGTGTAGTTTGCCAAGATTTCATGACATGGAAACTACGTCGATGGGAAGATTAGACACTAACGGCGACCTAACGGCAGTTGTGCTACATTTTTATGATAAGCTGCGTTTAAAAGAACGTTTTTTTTTTTAAATCTGGAGATTGACATTTACTACGTAAGGAAATCCATTATCGATAATCTCTGGAAACACCTTAGGAACTATACAGTTTCAATATTGCCGATACAAGTCAGTGATCGCAGCAACCTGTTACAAAAGTCACGACGAATCACGACGTATGGCATATCTCCTTCGTTTTTTCAGTCTCATTGTTGCAATCTGGGTTGACTTTGAGCAGAAGACAGACTGTCTTCCGGGACCGCATTTCCGCTACGCGGGATCGTGCGGTTCCAGAAAGCGTCCGTCTCTCGAACTGGGCCCGGCTGGGTACCGGTAAAAGGGCACAAGATCCCAATCGGCTCATTTCCATGAAATGACCATCGCTCCAAACCGTGAAACCGCGTTTACACGACAGAAAAACAACCAAAAACAAGCATACAACACGGATTCCATTGGCTTCCTCTGTCGATTTCCACGCATGACGGCCGAACGCGCAACCGCATCATCCAGCTTCGCCGTCGTTTTCACGGGCTCGTACGAACCCAAAACAGACGCAGCCTAGCGCGCGTTATGGTGAAAGCCATTCGACGAGCGAACGCACAAAGCGCGGGCGACGGGGAAACTATAAACTGGCTCCGGAACGAAATGCTGGCGCGCGCGGTTAGATTGGCCGACCCGAGGGACAAAAGGCTCGTGTCCACATTCGGGGACGGAGCCATTCGTCTCGACGGCGGCGACCGTTCCCCATTCTCGATTCGGGAATGGGGAAGATCCCTATTCACGAATCGGGACACGGAAAAAAGGATAGATGAGCGTCCGCGGCGGCGCACAGCGGGGTGTGCGAGTCCAGGAAACCTCCGAAAGCCCGTTGGAAGACTTTCTAACAGCGGGTTGAGGTTCCTCGTCCCATTGTGGCCTCTGCGTGGTCCCATTCTTTTCGGCTCTGCGGGCGCCCAGAGGTGCCCGTCCACGGCCCAACCTCGCTTTGGTCACGGAACGTAACTCAGCGCCCATACCCTATAACGTGGACCGCGACACTGCGGAGTCGCTCGTCCCCGTGTTTGTCCTTGTTCCTGCACCGACCTTTGACCTTTACGTGCTGGGGCTCTGTGTCGCGGCGCGCTTTATGCCTCCTCGTGTGCGTGTGTTTGTTGGTGTTCCCGCGCATGCGTGTCTGTGAATGTGTGTGTCTGTAGGTACGTGGTTATTTGTTTGTGCATTGTTGCATGTAGTAGTGTGCGTGCATTTGTGCGTGCGTACGTTTGTGCTGTGTTTGCTCATGCTTCTTTAGTTTTCAACTAAAGCCTGTGCGCTTCTTTGTGCGTAAACCTCTTTATTTGTTTGCGATTTGTTTTGTTTGTTTATGTTTATGCTTATGTTTGCGCGCGCGCGCGTGTGTGTGTATGTGCTGTGTGCGTACGTGCGTGCGCGCGTTCTTGTACGTGTACACAGATTTCATAGTCTTTTCAGCTCCATCTAGGCATTCAACTAACTTTCTTCATATACATGACAAAGGACATCTTTAAAGAATGACGAGTACTCTGTCAAGGTTGAGGGGAAGAAAAACAGAACGCAACTTTCTTTGGTTTGTCGCAGGGAGAAAGAAATAAGAATTAGTGGAACATGAGGTCATACGCAGACAGAATAAATAAAAAAGGACAACCGAAAAAAAAACAGACATTGGGGAGTAGGTCTACTTTTTATAAAAATACATGCAGCAAGATAAGATGGTATGGTCCCGAACCTGCATCCAACCCGTTGAATGAATAGGGCGCCTGATGAAAGTCACCGTAACCGGAGCTGCAGCGGGCGGCCTGGAGGTAACCCTGGGGGGGGGGGGGGGCACTCTACGTTCGGTGACAGCCACGCACGCCTTCCTTCTGGTGCGACGTGGGCTTTCAGAAGCAGCCCCAAGAAACAGTCAGCGACCTTGTGTGCGCCTCCTCTTCGGGCGAAAAAAAAAAACGGGAAAAAAAAACAAAAACGACGGAGGTCTCAAAGGGACGACCGCAGACGACACGCCGTAGGAGGCGTGTGCGTCGTTCATAGCACGCATAATTTACGCCAATCCCAGGCGGCGCTACAACAAGGAGCAGAGACGGGCGCGTTGCGTGAACCAGGACTGCCTCCGCGCGTATCCCTTGACTGGAGGAGGAAGATGGCTTCCAGCGCGCCCTTGTTCCCGGACGCCAGCAGCGACGAGGAAAGGGGCCCGAGCTGTCTCGAGTTACACAGGGCCGCCCTACCTGACGCCATTCTGCTCCGACCGAACGTCTTGTCAGGCGCGGTCCTTTCTGAATCGTCGCCGTGTCGGGTTACGGTCGCTGACGAGGTCGAAGACGCCTCCGGTGACTCGGCGCACTCAAGTCGCGTCTCTCGTCGTCAATCGGGGCTGTAGCCCCGTGATGGAGTGCCGGGGCTCTTTCGTTCAGATGCCCGGGAGCGACGAGCGTGGAATTCTCACGCTTTACGTCGTTCGGTTCCTGCGGTTGCTCTTCACCGCCTGCGGTTCCCTTCGAGGAGGGACCCTGCGGCGAGCTCAGAACGGTGACTTCTTTCTTGCCGCCCAGAGTTTCTGCCGCACGTCCTTAGCGTTCCGTTATGGTCGAGTCCCCCGGTGATCGTTCAACCGAATTTCGATGGCAGACGTGACAAGAAGTGCCCTTTCGGAGACTCCCAAGGACGCTTCAGTCTGCGCGGCAAACGGACATGTCGGTCGGCAGGTGGTGCTAATGAAGCGTAACTAAGGTGACAACCGAGGCACATTTCGCGACCAAAAGCGTCGCATTGGTCGCAATTCGCAATCGGCCGAACGCTTACTGTGACATCTTTATCTCGATTAACCATCTTTGCATCGACGAAAATCAGCGCAATGTCAGAGTGAAAAGTTGACGACGTTGGGTCCCTGTCAGACGGACCGCTTAGGCTTTTTGAGTAAAAAGGACGATCTCCTAAAAAGAGAACGAGTTCGTGCCACACGGCAGCGCAAATGCTCCTTCCCCTAAAGCGTCCGTTTCGGGAGATGAGCTCGCTAGAGCTCTTTGGTACAAAGGAAGTACTCTCGACAGTAGGCGCTAACGGCATTGGAGGCAGGCACGTAACCAGGATTTTGGTTCGGGGGGGGGGGGGGGGGGGGGGGGGGGGCAGGGGGGCGCCCATGACAAAATGCTTTATGAGGGGGAGAAGGAGAGAAGGTCCCGGCAAAATGAAAGGTTTCGGAGGGGGGGGGGGGGGCGGGCCCCATGGGCCCCATGGGCCTCCCCCCTGGCTACGTGCCTGATTGGAGGCGAGCTGGCGCATTGTTTCATCTCTCTGGAGTTAGAACATTGAAAGACTGACCTCAATATTGTTTTTCAGCACTGGCTGACGGTACTGTATACCCATGAAAAGGCTTTCGGTAATAATAAGAATCTTCATTGTGCCAGAGACGATTTGTATCTCCTTCCTCCTCACGCGTCTCGGGCTATTCTACAACTCGCCATCGCGCTCAGTCCTCTTTCGGGTATTGCTGGTATAATGTAGTAAAATCGGATATAAATATATTTTTTTTTTACTATGGAGAAATACTAACCATGTTGAAATTAACCTGAGACTGGGGTAGAGAAGAAACATCGAAACGTAGAAGGGATGTTTCTTCTCTACCCTTGTCTCGGGTTAATTTCAACATTGTTAATATTCACCATCTCGCCTGCACCCATACGATTGTTTCTATGATCATCCCAGAAGCAGGCTTGGTCCCCTTTTCTTAGGGAAATACTATACTCCGCGACAACTTTTCTTGGCAATGCAGTGGAAGGTAGAGGCCCGCGTCCCCTCTCCCATCTAGAGTGTACGCAGGCTCTCCTCCTCCCCCATTTCCGGGGAGAGGGGGAGAGCCTGCGTACACTCAAAATGGGAGAGGGGACGCGGGCCTGTACCTTCCACTGCATTGCCAAGAAAAGTTGTCGCGGAGTATAGTTTTCAATGATTTCTAGGTTTCAGTAACCAGGCGATAATTTAGTGCACTGTAAATTTAGTATACTCTTGCGGTTGCCAGTGTTTGGCTATGACACGAATGCTTCCCTTCATTATTATTTTAATTATTTGCGTTTCAGAAATTTTTCGTAAAAGAAACATCACTTGTAATGTTTTAAACGATTATAAAATTTGAGAATAATATTTTTGGTTTCGGTTTTACCTCCGTCTGGCCACTCCCAAAGGAATCAATATCGGTGGTAATTAGCATTTGGCCGGCCGTGTGACAGCAGCTCCTTTACCAGAATATCCTTTAGCGGAACGGATAGTTAGTGAAAAGAAGCTTTAGGGCGTCGTCTGACAGGGGTTTAAGAATGCGGTGACTCCATGCTTCCATCGTTCTTTTTACACATAACATTGAACTTGTAGTTCACAACTGATGATAAGTAGTCAAAAATCAGGACTCATGTCGTCAGGGGGACCGGTGGTCGAGTGGGCTAGCTCACACCAGCTCAATGCACGTTTAGCGAAAGCTCGGGCTGCAGAACCCAAAAATCTAGAATCCCAATCCCCGCTCCCTGCCCATTTCGATCTGGATGAGCATCGTACCGGCGTGAGGTTGTGCATCACTACTGCGTGGTGCACGTTAAAGACCCCAGGCTATCGGCTGTACTGCACTGGCTAAATTGCTCATCTACTGCTGAGAGACAAGTCGGCAGTTGGGGCAGGCTAACTTCAGACCGTATAAACGTACACACAAAAAACGCAAACATCACGTCGTCACGCGAGGAAATTTTTGGTCGTGGACGTCACGAACAGAAACCGTAAGAGGGCGCTACCGAAACATCTCGGCGCTCGTCGACTTTTTAAGGGACGCAGGGCGTGTCCCGGCTCGAGGCACTGCATTGTCCCATCGCATCCAACCGGCCAATACGCTGTTTACAAACAAGCAGGTGAGGGCACTACCCGTACGCAGGTACCGTCTGAAGCGTCTGCGCTTGCGCTCTGCCAACAGCAGCGCCACCGCAGCTCTATCCCACAGCGGCGAGATGTCAGGGCCGCGTGCATATTATTGCGGTGTCATCCCATAAGAAGGCTCAAGAACGGATCACGAGGCGTGACGACCGATAAGAGGTCAGTGAGTGTGATTCGTCCTTAAAGGTGCCGAGGGCGTTGGAAAGAAATGTTGACCTCGGAGGACGGCCTTCCTCTTCTGCACTGATGCTAAAAGGCTGCAACAACTGACGGTGAATAATCTAGGAGTCAAGCATTTTTTGTGTCATCTTCCCAACTGGTTCCCTTCCATGGGAAGCCCGAGTAGATTATCTCCACTCGCTTCTTCAAAGGACGTGGAGCTGTCATCTAGTCGAGCAACTTCCGCTCTTTTCATACCTCTTTCTTTCTCGTGCTCGGGCCATAGACGACGGCGTCGCCCAGATGCTCCTCCGCGGGCCCAGGGAAGCTGGAAAGACGCCATGATTTGCGCGGGCCTTGGGAGCTGTTGACGCAAATCGTAATTAATAGACACGCGGCGCGCCTCGGACGGGTGACGCCCATTGTCGGGGGCACCGTCTTGTCGCTCGCAGCGGGCGAAGAGGGCCTCGGCTGCGGCGACCCGATAGCACCTAAGGCCCGCGGCTTTCCTCCCCAAACGTCATCACGAATGGATCCACGCTGCATTCACCGCTCAGCCCGCGAGAGCGTCGCCGCCAGTGGGCCTCGCAGCGTTTCACAAGAAGCGCGACGCTAACAGGCGGCCACGTCGAGACGGGCGGGAGTGGGGGCTTCGCGACCACTCCCGTCGAGCTTCGGCGTTTCTGGCTCTCGTGCAGACTTAGGAAGTGAACCATTTCAAGTAACGCATTACATTTAATCTGTTACTTTTTAGGTAATTTTGTAATTGGCACGTTACTTTTTTGCGGCTGTAATTTGTAATGTAATTCCGTTACAAAATATTGGCAACGGATTACTTTAATTGCTTGTCACTTTTCGAAAATATGAACATAATGCACAAAGGGGAGCAATATGAGCAGGCAATTCAGCAGCGTTAAGATAGCAAGTCCAAGAAACTAGAAAACATCGTGAAGAAGAAAATAACAAAAAAAAAACACGATTTTTTTTTTTTTGTAGGACCAAATTCTTGAACCACTAGAAAAACGTGCAAGGCATAAACAAATATGCGAAAAACAAAGATCAAGAAGACAACCCGGCGTTGTCCTCTTGGTCTCCTAGCGGAGGTAGACGCTGTTACTGAGCATGCGCATCGATAAGCTTGTCTGCAGAATTAAAGGGATTATCTCCGGTCGCCATAGGCTAGCGGGATGGCGGCTGTGGTTGCAGCTTTCGCTGCCTTGGCAGCTTACAGGTGAACAGAGTGGACCTACACTCTTTCTCTTAAATACAATATTTTATTTATACAAGGACTAGCATAATGCGGGCGTATGAGAAAGGAAAAGTACTGTTGCAGAATATTTTCAAAAGATATCAAAAATGTTTTTATTGTTTTCTGGATTAGTGTACGGAAAAAGTGACGTGAAGGTAATTTGCAGTGTAACGAGTACGGGAATTTGTTCCTTTCCAGCGAAAGTAATTTCTAACGCTAATCCATTAAATTTGACGCTAGGTGATTAGTAATTGTAATCCGTTCCATTTTTCAAGTAACGGGCACAAGTCTGTTCTCGAGATGCACTGTCGGGGATCCACTAACGATGACGTGGTGCGCAGACCTTGCCCTCCAGGGGGTATTAGCGGACCTCGCTTCCGCGACACGGCGCTGTCATCGATCATGGGAGGTGCATCAGGTGGCGGCCCACGTCTGGGGAGTCGAGAATCTGTTTCCTCCCGATCGGGATTTCAAGGCCGATGGGATTATCTCGCTCGGGGGAACGGAGGCAGACGGGGCTCGACAGGGATGGGCACCGGTTGCCTCCGAGTTGTCGTCCCTTTCTTCGCGACGTCACTCTCAGCGTCAGGCACCCTATGAAATGATAAATAACCATAGAGCGGAACGTAAACTTGTGCCGCATGACGTGAGCCTTGAGCTCCATACTTAATGGTGTCAGATTAAAAAAAAAAGAGTTTATATATGATGTGATTTTTTGTGTGTGTGTCCTATTTCTGCATTTTTATTTCGAGTAAGTTGAATGCTAAGCTTCGTTTATTGCCTCGACGTAACCAAGTCTGATGTCAAGGCAAGCTTAGCATAACGTGAACATGAACAAGACATGTACGTAACGCGTTACTGGTGACGAGTTACTACTCCCTAGTTACTTTTTCAGTAACGAGTGACGTATTTAGTTACTTCGAGTAACGTTCTCAGTCACTTTTCAAACCAAGTAATGAGTAACAGCCTTTCCCTACCTTTGAGGAGTAACATGTACAAAACCGTTTAAACAGCCTCGTTTTAATTCGAACCTGAGTATCCGTCTATCGTGACAAAGGCAGATAGGCAACCCGTAAAAAGCAACTGAGCAGTGTGACAGTACGGCAAAGTTTATCGCTGAACACGTCAGTCGAACTCTGCGGACGAAAATGTCCTTCACCCGGAGAACGCAATAAGGATCGTTGGTTGAACTTTCCACAATCGTGAACACACCGAATGTAAATCCGGAGGTTGCCAACTCGGGAAGGCAGAAAGCCCACTGTCAACTTGGAGCTTTGGAAGCAGAGAGAAGGAAAGAGAGAGAGGGGAATCCCAGATTCACCAGCTCTTCCTGGAGCACGAAACTGCCCTTCCTTCGAGCGCGTCAGTGCAGATCGACTCTTCCGCGTCGCCCCACATGTACTCTCAATGAAGCGGGGAAATGTAACTTATAAAAAAACTTAGAGACGCTTAAGGGTAACAACTACTGAATAGAAAGCAATAAACCATGAGACAAAAACAATTGTGTATTTGGTCGTCAAAGTAACGAGAAAAGTAACTTGCTACTTTTGAGGTATAAAGTAACGCGTTCCTTTTAAGAATCGGTAACGAGTAACGACATTTAGTTACGTTTTTGTGTAACGTGTACATGTCTAACACGAACATACGTCATGCTTGATTTCACGTCACAAACCTCATTTTTATGTTTCAACATTTTTTCGCAGTTCTCATTGGTCAATCTTGCTATGTGGGTTGCATTGACTTATCCTCTACGAGAAAATGTCTGCATCAAACGCGGACACCAACTGGGAGTATACATATTCTCAAAACCGAAACCAAGGACAAACTTAATTGGTGGAAAGTCCTCAAGGCGAAATCTTCAGAAGATATCGCGAAAACAAAAAAGTGCAAGATGTGATCATAGTCATATAACTATTCATTTTCAAATTATCGTTAAAAAAACTTTTCTGCCCGAAACTCGAAGGTTTCCTACCTGTTCAAGCGCAGCACAAATAAAAGGGAAACAAAAAAATAATCACGAGAGCAAAATAAACGAAATATATGTAGAATTCCGGTTTATTCGGAGCGATCCAAAAGCGCTCTATGGTCGCGTTTTTAGTGCGGTAGATACGAGCGCGTTCTTGCACGACCAAAAAGATCAGAAATAAAAAACGCGATACAACACCGCTCTACATCTACCGAGGAAGATTTTCATGCATGCACAGAAATCAAATAAAATGTACTTTCTGTAACCACATGATTTCTTAAATATTTATATTTAATTCTGTCGCAACAAAGTTAAAGATGTCACCGCCCGTGCAGTTTACACATGTTGAGCGCCGATCAGTGCTGCGCACTCGCGCCTATCGCTTTACCTGAAATGTCACAGACATTTTTGTTTCCTGAGCGTAAATTTTATCGAGTTTTTTTATTATTATTTTCTACTGTAGCACCCCGAATTCAAACTTTTGTCCACCTGCCATACAAAATCTTTGTTTTTTTTGGGGCATGAACAGCTCTTTTCGTTTGGTCGCACGTCGACTGCAGAGATGTTCGTCTAGCTGGAGCTACGAGTCGGTGCTACCCGCTCGCCCTTGTATAGCTGTAGCTGTTCGGACTATATCTTCTGGGAGGAGATCGTAGGTGGCAGCTGTGGTGGGACGATACTTTTACGCGACAGTAAACTCCGAGGGCAATGCAAAACACATGCTTCCGATTCACCTTTAAGTGCTAGACGCCAGACTGTCTCTGACAGAAGAGTCAGGACCCTGGCCAACCCCCCCTGCCCCTAAACGAACGAACAAAGAAACAAGCACACGAACACTCACACACACGCACGCACACGCGCAGGCACACACGCATACACACACGCACGCACACACACACACAAACACACGCGCGCACACACATGCAAAAACTTGGGCTAAACAATGTGACTTTTTCGAATACCGGAATTTTGCATTGCTATAAAGTCTCTAGTATACTCTTATGCGTGATTTTCACTCTCATGGCCCATATTTGCGATTTCAATCCTCACAATGTTTTCATTGTTATAAGAAAGCCAATTTCTAAAAAAATAAAATATTTTTTTTCTTTCCTTACTCGTTATGTCACAATAAAAAAAAAAAAAACGGCAAATTGCTAGGCAAATATGTTGCATACGTGAAACGTACTAGCATAAGCGTTTAGCGATACTCTGAGTTTCCAGACGCCAGACGCCTACGTTCACGGCGCTCTTCATCAGATGCTTAACGCGTACTATGTGCACAGTCGATAGTTGTCCTTAGAGTGAAGCGATACTAGCGCTAATCAGGCTGATAAACCTGGCGATCTCCCAGAGCCTTCCATATACATTCGAGACCCCCTCCCTCTGTGCGCACAGGTGGTCGAGCTCATCCTCGCCAACCTCACTCCTCCCTACCTACCCTTCTGGTCACATGATCCCCCGTCAACCAATCAACGTCGAGCGCCTCACTCCTCTCTCCCACCCGTCAACCAATGAGTGTCGAGCCTCGCGGCCACGCTTTTATCTGGACTTCACAAAATGCCGAACACCAAGCCGAAGAACGTTTCAAGTTAAAATGAAAAGTCAGGAGTCACAGACATAATGATATTAGTTGACACGCTCTATGTGTACAATTCAGTTCGGCCCTTGTGTAAGTCATACCTAGACAAAAGCTTGCAGATACCACAAAGGCAACGTGGAAAGCAAGTATCGAACATTTATAAAATACTCGTCCGATGTAACATCACAAGCTCAGAGTGGGCGACAATGAGCGAGCAAGCCCTTCACCAGTAGACATTTTTCAATAATTGCAGAAGGCCGCGCGGCAACGAATTATATGAACGTTCCCCTTCCTGCATATATCACGTGACGCAAAAGAGGGCGAGAGAGCAGACAGGGTAGCTATATTTGGTAGCGTAACTGCTTGCTTGTGTTCGTTTTTTTTACAGCGAAACTGTATATGGCTGGCCAGGGTTTCATGCAATTTCAGTATCCGTATGCAAAAACAAAAGTCAGAAATTGCATCCAAAAGCGCTTCATTGTATGAAATTACATATACGCCCCGTCACCTCGATATACATCTTGATAAAGAAAGACGTCGAAGCGTGTGATAATGGAGATACATCCGAGAACAATGGTCCTTCTCCCGCTCGAGTCGGGCGACGTCACTGCTTTACATACATAAAATCAGCAGCTTTTATATATGTTGTGGTCGGTTTGCCTTGCTGCATCCCCGACCCGGAGGAATAACACGGAGCCAACGGTTTCAACAACAAGAAACTACATTTAATTGGACATGGACAAGACGATTAACATCGCTACCGGCGGTACCGGAGTCCAGGCAGTGACTCCCCGTGCGCCGCCCAATGTACATATACGTTGCGCCGCCTCTGATCTGCCTTATCAAGGCGGCGCATCCGATGTGCGCGTGGCTGGCGTGACGTCGCCGCCACGCGGGAAAACTTCGGCACCTTTGCCTCGCAGTCGGGCAACTTGGCTGGGGAGCCGCCAGGGTGCCCACATAGTAAAGCGTCATACGCATAGATATAACTTCGGCAAAGAATTTCACCAAAGCTCTAATGGAACCCCTTAGTGTATATCATGTTGATCACAAAACAATCATCACTACCGTTTCAAAATGATATATATATACTGTCAATAAACATTTGGTGAAGTGGTTTCGTATGTCCCTTGGTTTATCATTTGTTGTAGTGCTCTACATCTTCGCTGGCCAACCACCTTCACGAAGTGGAATGGCTCAACATTTTTTTTTTTTTGTGCTCACCCGCATTTTTTTTGTCGCCTCCGTGTCAAGGTTGCGTCCGTCGTCTGCAGCCGGTACTATACAGGCAGTTCCCAGCATTCCTTCTATTCTGTGTCTCGAGGGGCGTTGCACGCTTTGCAAAAGCTCTATCTGGATGGTCCTCCACGGGCCAAATCACATGATACGGATTCTTCTCAACCCGACCAGCCGCGCAAATTGCGGCGACGAGCCCCGCGATCGCGTCAGGCGAATATCCCCAGGAAGCATTAATGCAAGGCCATCTGCATACACGCTGGGGTGCCCGAGTCGTGAGGCGCGCACGGGGCCCGCTGCCGAGGATTATGCCCCATCGGCCCGTCCCTTTTGTTTGCGGCGCTGCCTCGCTGATCTCCAGCAGCGCTCGCCGTGTATATCTCCCGACAGCGCATCTTCGGACAGCGCAGCCCCCTCTGCTGAGCCTATCTCTTTCATGGGGCTCGGTCGGCGCAGATGCGGCCCTCTGGACACAATGAAAGTTCGCGTCATTCATAAGGATATACGCATACATTGATATAGAAGAGATAGATTTCTCGCCCGGTATTATCCCGGGACACGCGGGGCGGTGTGCGCTGCTGTCCCCGCGCGCATGTAGTTTCGGATCGCGCTGTGCGGGCACCCGTTGAGGTCCTTGTAGCAGGGTGGCGCTGCGTGACTCTTTAGGCTATTCCTATTGCGCTGTGGGTTGGAAAGCGGGTTCTGAGCTCCTTTCTAGAGATGCTCCCCGCAGTGCGTTGGGATGGTCGCTCAGAGTGTGCACATGGCCACTGCGCGTCGCCTTTAAGGACCGTCGATCTGCGTTCCGACGCAGCGACAGCGGAAACGGCTAGGGACCCTTTCAAACCGATGAGTTCTTCACCTTTCTACTTGATTGGTTTCCTCGACTGCCAGCCCTGGAGGGCCAAAAGAGGTTCGGCCGCATTGGTTCGAGGGGGCACACTGCACGCAGTGAGGTGTATCTGCGTGGATTAGTTGATTTGGTTCAGAAAATGCCATATTCACTTGTATGCATAACGCGACAAACTTAGCACAAACAAGTAACTCCTTTTTGTTTTCCTTTTTTTGTTGTTGTTGTTTATGGCTGAAAGGGGGAAGGAGGGGGGGTCTTTCCCAACTGAAAAAAACTGCTATCAAAACCAATAGTGCGGTGGAATGCACTCATCTGGAGCGTCACTTTTATGACTAAAAATTAATCCTCCTAGATAGCACAACTGTGACGCGCTGTGTAGTACTTCTCGTTCTTCGTCGGTGCAGTCATGCAATCTTTTGGGCAACTTCACCGGGCCACCTGGTAGTCTTCCTCAGAAGTTTGTGTGGAAAGCATGCGCTTCTTTCCGTCTGCCCTGTCCTCCTGGTGTTTCGAATAAGCCTGTCGGATGGCGCGCTTTGCAAAGCCCCTTCTTTGAATTGATGAGACTCGAACCCGATTCACTGCTCATGATTTCCCCATGATCCCAGGTCTTCGTCACCAGTCGGTCCGGTTGGGTCCCGAGGGCAGCATGGCGAGTATTCGACTCTTCAAGTGGTCTGTACGAACGGGATGCGCCGGTGCCGGCCAAGTCGTATCAGATAGGTCGGAAGGATACTTGGTGTCAACTATGTTTGACCGGTGCCCTGATCATCGAGCGAACGCCTGTTTGCAAACGGACGCGGAAGGTGTCACCACTGTTGTTTTGTGCGTTCTACTACGTCTACGCTAAGGGCCTCAGCTGTATTCGCGGAAAGAAGTTCGGGTATCGCCACCTGGTAGAAGGTTTTCACAACCTAGAGTGAGGATACTTGAACTTCCTCTGCTCGTGCAAGCAGGTGCAATGCCAAGCTGCTATGCACTATGAAAATTAAAACATAACCACGTGGGTAGCACGTGCACTGCGCATGGTGAGGGAAATAGAAGCGCTCGTAGCGAGCTTCTCACCGCGAATACACTAAAAAAAGATCCGTTCTTGAATGGTTCGTCAACGCACCAAGAACTCTTTCAGCTCGTGAAGAACGATTTCGCCTCAAGCACAAAAGCAATGAAGAACCCTTTCGTATCAGAACGAGCTTAAAAGAATCCCTGATAGGTTTTTCACGAAGAACACAACCTTTAAGAGATATTTTACCTCCAGACTTGGTTCTCTAACACTACTCGCACTACATACACTTCCTGCGCTTAACACCCAGGCCAAAAACGCTGAGTCGCTGGGCTGTGGACGCATGCGTGGCATCTCATATTTCGTGTAAGAAAACGCCCTCCACAGCCCAGTAGGCCAAGATGGCTGCGCGCAGAAGGCAATTTTTGGAAAGGTCTCGAAGTCAGCGACAGCTGAAGAAACACAGGGCCTTTTGTCACCTTCCTGCTGTCTAATTCGTTCTATGGTGTCCTCGACGGTCCGGACTTGCCGTGCCGTGCGCTTCTACAGCTGTGTCAGTGGCTGGGGTGCAGAGGAGTGAGCGGCGGGACAAGCTTCCTCGCGTCCCAAATACGTCTCTCCTCTGCGCCGTCTGCGTCGAGGCTTCGCCCCGCAGCCGCACCAGACGTTCGCGCAGCACGCTGCTGCGGTTCCGAGGCGCCTCGCACCCAAACGAGCATCGCGCCGACCCAGCATGCTAATGATGAAGCCGTCGCCCACAAAGGCGGCGGGTCTCTTCACGCGCCAGCGGACCCCGGGTCCGCGTCCCGCACCTGCCTCTCGGGCCGGGACCCCGGCGCTGGCACGCCTGACGGGTCGCTCTGTTCGGCGCGGCCCGCTGCTGAGCGCGCGCTTGTTCTGCCGGAAACAAATTGACGCGTGTGACAAGGGGAGTGCGGCGCGTCGGTGAGCGGGCGCGCAATTTGATAGTTGCTTCGTCATTCCGGTTCGACCCGCCAGTGGAGCCCCCCCTCCCCGGCTGCGCCGTGTATCGGGCGTGTGTATGCGCCGTGCGTTGATTGGGTCGGTGGCCGCCTCGCCTGCCCGCGGTAGCTGGGTGCCGCACACAACCGGTGCTGGCTGCCGGTTGTGTGCGGATGGGAGCGGAACGACAGCCGTGGAAGGTGCGCCCCTTCTGGGAGCACGGCCCGTCGTGTTGCCGCTTGATGGATTGGACGCGCTCACTCACGCGCGGGCTGGTGATGGCGTACCTGCGCGTCGACTTTCCCACTTAGCGCGCCGTGCAGAAATCAGTGCGATCTACGGAGCACGTGCAGCGATTGACGAGGAGCACCATACAGGTTCGGCTCGAAATCGCGATCTCTGCAGTCCCGTCGTATTCATTTTCCTTGCATTAAGTTGGTTTTTAAGCAAGTTCGTTTTTTATTTTTCTATTTTTTAGGTTTTGTCATTCCCAGGATTTGCGTCGCAGATCGCAGTGCTTTGCCTACCTCCTGCTCTATGGGAAAGTGGACGAGCAACATTGTTAAGGAGTCTAGTATAGTGCGTATGTCATATGCCAATCTACGCGGACCGCGGTAAGTTGCTGTGCGATTTGGAATTAGTTCATCCATGGAGCGTGTTCTTCATGCACACGCTCTGTGGAATCATGACTGTACCACTCCAACCACACACTCTAAGAAAAAAAATATATGACGAAAAAAATTTGGCGGGGAGGGGGGCGGGGGGGGGGGGGGGGCTTTTTGTCTTTTTGGTTTCGCATCAACCAAATGAACAAATGCCTCACAATCGACATTCGGTCATCTCTTGAAGAGAGTTCGAGAGGTAAATTCTTGGATAACCAGGAAGGCACTTTACGCCGGAATCAAGCCCGCATCCAGAAGCACTGAAAGTCGATCTAACTCTGTGTTTTTACGATAGCTACCTTAGAAATGAGTGGGTAACGATTACTACGCAATAAAATCTACTTCCAGCTAAGTGAACTTGGTATCCGACAATCACACGAAACATTGCTATCATTACTCTTCAGTTGAGGTATGGTGCTTTTCAAATGAAGTCATACTACTATACGAGAAAAAAAAAGGAGGGGGAAGGGGAGTTGCACTCATACTCCATCTTTCATCCTATTGTAGAAACTAATTAAGGATACAGTAAAATTAGTAGAATATTTGTTTCAATCGCACCTTAAAAGTTCGGGAGAAAGCACCATTCCTTGTATAGGGTTAATGCAAATGGTAATAGTAAAATAAGGACGTACTCGAGGGAGTTGTCGAAACTCGTTCCTTCAACATCCTCCACAGTGTCATAGCAGTTCCCTTTGACGTAAAGAAACTACTTTGACGTAGGGTGCTGTTTACATGTCGGTCTGTCTCAGGGCGAAGCCATCTTTTGCTGTACTCAGTGCTCAACTTTATCGGTAAAATAGCCTCTAAAGATTAGCCAAGGCTACGCGCACGAGCTGGGTCACAACGGTTTTCGCGCACATCAAGTGACAAAGAAATTGGTTGCGCGAAAAAATGGCTGCAGGTGTCACCCCTCAAGCAAAAGCGCGAGTTTGTAGGAAGACACTCCAATTCGACGGTGTGATTGCTAAATGCCCCAGTTATCTTGCCTTGGTTACAAGCATTAAACAAGAAGGGAGGAGGAGCTAAAGAAGGCAAATAAGTGAACCTGCGAAGTTCGCCCCGAGTCCTGCTGTGAGGCTAATGTCAATACCGCCAAGGTAATGTCCGAAACCTTTTTTATTTGTTTCTTATTTTACTGGCTATGATTAGAGTTCATAGACTTTAATCTTCCGCTGGGGTCGAGCCCACTGCATTATCGAATCGTTAAGCTGAATGGTAGCTTCGGCTTAGCGTCACGAAAGGATCCATGTCCTCGTTAAACCGTTGTTCCCACCCCTTATCCCCTGTAACCTGCCCTAGCCACCTCCTGGGCTTACTCCTTCGGAACTAATCGATTGTTCTCGGCCCCGGAGGCTTTTGTCGAGTTCTTTTCGATCCCCTGCGGTTCGACATCCGCTACACGCATTGTAGTCGCCGAGCGGAGGTGTTCGCAAGTCGCACACCGTGCACCGCGTCTCTCTCGGGCGCGTGTCCGCTTGTCGCTGACCGCACGAGAGGAGCACCGTCGAAGGCCCACAATGCAGAGTGCCGCCGAGGTGAATGGCCGCCTTCGAGACCCCTTCCGGGGCTCGAGTCCGGCCGGGAAACAAAGGCAAAGCAGCTCTCGTCCACGCCTCCACAGACGGACACGCAGAGCCATTCATCTCCGAGCCGACACGGCGCTCGCGTAGCCGCTGTAGCCCACTCATCGGCCGTTGGACCTGACTGCCTGAAAGACCGCAGAAAGCGATACCTTCGAGGGAAAAGAAAAATTCTACGCTTTCCTGGAGTCTCGGCGGTACGAAGCCAGAAGCCCTCGAAAAGTTACCGCTTTCTTCTTTTCTGGCGGCGGACTGGGCTGAAAAGCGGAGGCGATCATTCTCGCAGAAAAGCTGGAACCTCGCAGCCTCCCCTGCCCTTCATCGCCGTTCAGACAATAAGGCGCGAACAGTTTTGGTTTGTGCACACCTCAGCCCTCTTATTTCTTTTTTTCCGATTTCTTTTTCCCCCGCCGCCTTTTCCGGCGTGCTTTGAAGGCGGGTCCAAGGCGGCGCGACCTGGAAGTGATTACACGCTCGGCCCGTTCCCTGTGCGGTCGGCGTCGCGTGAAATAGCAGCGCTTCTTTGCGGGCTGCCAGCGGCACAATGAACAGGGCCACTTGTACCTGTCGAGCCTCGAGTGGGCCCCGCGTCCAAGACAAAGCGGCCCCCGATCCCCGCTCCCGACCCTGCTCTCGACCCTCGACCGTGTCGAAGCTTCCGATCGGAGAGCTTCGAAGGCAGCTTCTCGCCGAGAGCCGGGGCTGGCTTCGGGGGCTTTCTTGGTCCCGGCAAAGGACGCGGTCACAAAGAAGACAAGGTCGCCGCCTGGCTCGGTCGTCGGGATGACTGGGCGTAAAAGAAAAGCTTCCGATCGTCGCCCGCATCCGTAGCTGCAGAACGTCGCTGCCGCCCAAGTGCGGGCATTCATGTCTGATTCGCGGCGCGGCCTTGGACGTTTCTCTGGCTCCCTTTCATGCGGCGTCGGAGGCTCCGAGGTGCGGGCAATTTGTCGAGACTCGGGGTCGTCCCCTTTGCGCTTGGCTCGTGAGCGCAGGACCTGTCTTCGGCGAATAAGTCACGCTTGGCTTTGCGGCTGGCCTGCGTCTGTTTGTGGCTGTGCCGGAGCACGGCGGGCGTTTGTGAGATCGTTCGTGTGCGTGGTTGTGAATGCGCATTGTCGTCGGGACGCTACTTTTCGTTTGTTGCGCGAACGTGGTGTCATACGCGTTTGATGAATGTGGGCGCTTTTGAGTTTGATTTTAAAACTATTTCCAAACACCTTTTTTTAAATTTTGATGAATTGCCTAGTCTATATTTTTTTACTGCGATAGCAGTTAGTGAGGCAATTTGCGGGTTTCGCGCCCTCGACCGCGCTTCATATAGACGCGGGCCTTTTTCAGCACTCCGCCAAAAGATTCCACAATGACGTCACGCAGCTGACGTCACGCCCCTTTACACGGCTTTTACATTAGGCCGCGCATCACGTCACCTGTTACCTGGCGTCAGCTGACACCATGGCGTGAAATTGCCATGTCATGCCAAGTCACGTTGCGCAGGGACACCGCGCGACTTAATGACGTCAGGTAACACAGTGAGTCACGTGACAATACGTCGTCACGTGACACTTTGACGGCACGTAGAAACATAAACATGAGACTGCTGATAATGGAAACAATGAAAACAAAGTGTTTCGCTAACTATGCCAGAGAGGTTCTCGGGCGGTAAAACCAATAAAGCTAGGTGGGTGTTAAGCCGCCGAAACCACGGGCGTAAAATTGGGTGGAGCTACACGAATGGAACTTGGGTGCGTGATTTTAGAAGTGTTCTCATTGACAACAAGGCGGCGTTAGTTCGCGCATACACATGCAGTTTGTTCGTTCCCTGGATTTCAAACTTGGGTGCGGGATTTTCGAAAAGTTCTCCAATTACCATAAGGCAGTCCCAGTTTGTGTCCAATAAAATTGTCTAACAGGTTCACGGAATTGTCTCTACTTAATACACCCTTATGAATTGCAAAACGTTATGAAATTTCCGTCCGGTGTGTAACTCGGTTTAATACGAAACGAATACTTGGTCTCAGTGGTGCGTGCCCACACCTTTACCGTTCATTCAGTCCATCTGCTCTCAAATGACACCTTAGCGGCTCCGACGACTCACCTCAGCTGTCGCAGCGTTTCACCTTACGGGTTGCGTAAGTGCCCTGAGTTTTTTTTAGTCAATGTGTTCACCATTAGTCGCCTTTGCTTTCTTCCTTCTCCAATCCAAGTAACGACTTGCTTCGTAAGGAGAGGAGTATAGAGAGCCTAGATTTCAGATAACTCAAGCCATGGGGAGCGTTCGTAAATTGAACGGTGGATTAAGTGCTAGTGCGCACGCGTTGCGTTGTCGCGTGGCAAAAAGGAAAGTGGGGTAAAGGGGTAAAGACTTCGTTGTACTGTCCGTTTTTTTATTTTTCCTTCGTCTCAGGGTTATTATGGATACCATTCACCAGCTCGCCTGTTTTTTTTACCTTTCTTCACTAAGTTTTCCCTCGTCCTCCTCCTCCTCCTCCTGGCGCCTGGTTGGCACGATGAGGCGAGCGGTCGAGGAGTGCGGTTGGGCTGTGCGCCCACGGGGGCGGCGTCGGCGCCGCGCTGCGCTTTGGGTGCGGAGCGGGAAAAAAGCTAATAGTACATATATAACCTCCCTCAACCCGTCAAATCTGAATTAAAAAAAAAAAGGTACTGGAATAGTAATTTAGATTAAACTTAAAGTAATAGAATAAATAAACACTTATTCTTTATTCAACCCAAATTATATATTTATCTTCTTTTATGCTACAGACGAAAGAAATAACTCGAGACAAATAAATAAATAAAGAAACCTCGTCGTCGTTGCAAGCAAGAAACAAGATCAAGAGGCACAAACTTAAATGGACAATATTTTAAACTGACAAAACACACGTAAGCTCCCGGTCTACTAGTTTCGCTGCCTCACTGCTTTTCTTTGCTGATTGGCTTTTAAATCAAAAATTTTCTTTTGGTCATATTAGACCTTATTTATATAATTTTAATTGATTTAACCATGTTATACCGTTCGGTAGTGCAGGTAGAAAGACACACTTTATTTTCATTAATTTTAGCTCTCACTTAGAAATTGTTCCACCTTGTCTTGCCGACGCGACCCCTATCGAGCAGATGGGCACACTATGATATACTGCGTTCACCCTTAAGCCGAGACTGCAGCCAATGCAGAAAGCACGAGAGCAGGAGGTCGCTGCTTTCAAGCGCTTTTTCGCTGAACGAGCGCTCGAGCTAAAAATGCACGTCTCAAAGCCAGGAGCGCGGGCTAGCTGATATTCGCAGCGAGAAGTTTGGGTATTGGCGCCTGGTGGAGCGTTTTCACAACCCAGATTAAGCATACTTTAACTTTCTTTGCTTGTACAAGCACGTGCCGTGTCAAGCTTCTACGCAATATGAAAATGAAAACATAACCGCGTGGGTAGCACACCCATAGTGAGGAAAACAGCAGCGCCCCTCGCGAGCTTTTCACCGCGAATAGGGGAGTCCAAATCTCTCACTACTTTCCAGTTTCTTCTCTGGGCCAGGAAATAAGAAGATGAAAGGTTCGGTTGATACGTTTGAAGCGTCAAATCAAATGAGCGAGGAGGTCTTTTCGAACGACTGGTTCCCTTCAGATCAGGAACGAAATATCAATATTGCTCGCTAAATTAAAAAGAAAAAAAAAAAAGAAATAGACGTTTACAAATTTCTGTAACGCGAACTTAGAGCGCAGCTTTTGAGGAGGAGGAGGGGAAAGTGCGGAGGGGATGGTATGCCCCTTCTCCTCATCCGAACCCTCTCCTCTTCCGTTCCTTCTCCCGTCCTCCTCTTCTCCTTGCCCTTCCCTTCTCCTCCTCCTCTCCCCTCCCTTCGTTCTATTCCTACTTTCCTGCTTCTCCTCCTCTCCCCTCCTCCTCCTTCCACACTTCTCCTCTCCCCTCCTCCTTCTCCTCCGCAAGTGACGTCAATTTTCCCGCTAAATCTAGCGGAGAAACTGAATTTCTTCAACAATAACGTGACACCAAGTCATGTGACGTCATTTTTCCTGCTAAATTTAGCGGGGAAACATAATTGGTGTTGAGGTTACATGACGTGAATTTTTCCGCTAAATTTAGCGGGGAATTGAATTGCTGTTGAGCTCATCCGACGTCAATTTTATCACTAATTTTAGCAGGGAATCGAATTGCTGTTGAAGTCACATGATGTCAATTTTTCCGCTACATCTTGCGGAAAAACTGACTTCCATAGGTGACTTGACACCATGACATGTGACGTCATTTTCCCCGCTAAGTCTAGCGGAGAAACTGATTTTGTTCATAAGTGACGTGACACCAAGTCATGTGACGTCATTTTCCCCCTAATTCTAGCGGGGATGCTGAATTGCTGTTGAGGTCACGTGACGTCAATTTTCCAGCTATATCTACTGGGGAACTCACTTGCCGATGAGGTCACGTGACGTCAATTTTCCCGCTAATTCTAGCGGAGAATCTGAATCTGTTCACAGGTGCACCAAGTCATGTGACGTCATTATCCCCGCTAAATATAGCATGGAATTAAATTGAAGTTGAGGTCACGTGATGTCAAATTTTCCTAACTTTAACGCGGTTACGCCGATTGCGACGGCGTCGCGGTCGTCCTGTCTTAGGCACCACTCGAACTAGGAGCACAACCCACCCTATTATACTACCGCATTTTTTAACAAGGTCTAATTATCTTCACTGAGGACAAAAGGAAGAGCAGCAGAAAAAAACGAAACAGGAAAACAGAGAGCCTAACCTGGAGCCTCCATCCAAATGCATTGGGAATAAAAACCTGCACAACGCGAAACATTTGGCGCAATCAAAATATCGCCTTTATTTTTATTTAGTTTTTGTTTCTCAGCACACGGTGTTGAGTCAAACGAGAACCTATACTGCATAGGTTAGTTTTCCGATTAATTAATTCCGCGAATTTCTATTACCCTATTATCCGGGCTATAGTCCGCGGACTATACATGCTTAAAAAATGAAATTTCTGACTGTGCGGACTATACAGGAATTTTATTTTTCAAGATCGTTAATTGTGACCAAACGTGACGGAATTTGTGAATGAAAGAGTTTGTCAATAATGATTTATAGATCAATGTGGCGATGCAGGCGAGTTGGTTTATGATTACAACTAGAAGCAGCGCAGGACAAAGGGAGGAATGCACAAGACGAGCGCTGATTTATGACGCATATTTATGATCATATATGTATAATACAAGCTCCTTTGTGAGCTAAGAAAGCAGACATCTGTCAAGGTGTGCCGTGTATTAGAAGATTTTCCTGTCGACTAAGCACCAGGTGCGGACATGCACCGGGTGTGGACTATCTAAGCGAACACTTTTGATGCCGGCCTACATTGGCCCCTGCAGTCTATACACCGAGTGTAAACAGTAGAACGGAAAATACGGTACAAAAAGAAAAAAAATTTGCTCCATGACACAGTCGCAAAAAATCAATGATTGGAGGGTTGGAGCGAAGTGGCTGTCCAATTGACTTCGGGTCAGCGGGGTCGGCTTATGGCTGCCGCGCCGAGGACGTGCCCTCGTAGTCGCCTCGTCGCTAAAGACCCTCGCATCGTCGTAGGTTCGGGCTCCGAACGCGATCGGAGTTATCGATGGACCTGAGCTGTTCACGCGTTTAAATAATGTGTTTAAATTAAATTAAATGAAATAACGCGTTTAAATAACACGTTTAAAATAATGAGAATAACAGGTGCAAATAATCATTTATTTTCTACCAAATGTCCCACAAACGACCGCAAAAAAGACTAAAAAAAAGGTCAGGATGTGACGTTCGTCAAAGCATCCACCGGCCGGCTTGGATAAATTTGATGCACTCGCATTTAGCAGTAGCCTTCCACGTTCACTTACATATAACATCGAAGGGAGCGGATGATTTCTAAATTAAGCCGTTTACGCGTTCAAATAAACATTCCGGGCTCCAACTTTGTTTTCATCGCCCACCCTCCTACACTTGGCATTTGTTGTTTCGAACGGGAACGGCTGCCGGCGCGATACGACAAGCACATGATCACACACAGCTCATACACGAGGTCGTCCCGAATTCCAATGAACTCTACCTTTGGTTTTTCATTGAGCTTCAAGCTTTGGCTGGCACCCCGTGAAAGCGCTGAGGCATTCAGCTTCTCGGGGTATATAGCGTAGAGCTGCCCACGTACAGACTCGCCCAATCAAGCGCACGGACTTCTTACATCAACACAAAAACACGGGGATACAAAACTGGGCGGCGAGAACAGCGCACGATACACAGCGGATTCAAATCGCAGAAATAAGCGTCGCCGCACACGCTCCCATTACAACAACATCCCGATTCACGCATGGGGCGCCCGCCGCACTCGCGCACTCGCGCGAGGGCTAGCCGAGCAGCGCTAGTGCGCATGCACGCCGGCTGGTTTGACTGGTTTCTCCGCTGGGAGGCGGGCATGTAGAGAATTTTTGCTTGTTTTGCAAATTTGAAACGTATTATTATATATTTTCGATCTTTCCGCTCAACAAAAACGCTTTTTAGAAAGAAAAACGAGGGTTTACTGAGTGATACGCGTTATTTAGACTACATAAAAAGGAAAATTTACGGCCTCTTGCAGACACTCCCAATCACAAAAAGGTTACCAGCAACGTTACTAAAACATTCAGTTGGGAAACTCCCATAGAGACAACATTGAAAAAGTGGCCCGAAACTGTCTCCGAGCACCGAGCTAATGACGAATACAATGCCACCATTTCTCCCGCAGCGGCCTCTCGAAGAACTGCACGTCACATCTATTTTGGCTTTAAGAACAGATACAGCGGTAGAGGTTGCAGGGGTGCCACCCCCATCCCCCCAGCGGACGCGCCGCGTTCAACTACCGACGTTAAAATGCACCTAGGTCAGGACGTGCTACCTGAAAGGCCCGCTGAGGCATGGTTGTATGAAAACAATATTAATTGTTCCGCAAAACCTTGCGAACAAAAGATGATAAAAACATCACGCGCCCATCATTTGGTACTAAACTCCAATAAATTTCATACAAAAAGAGTCTTTTTCGTTTGTTTTTACGCAAAAACAGGCTTTCAAAAAGCTCGAGGTGACCATAGTACAGACAAACGAAAAAGAGTGGCGCTGTTGTCGCATTTAGCTCGGTCTCGGTGGACGCCAGCGGCCCAGGTTTCGATGGCGAGTTTCCCAACTGAGTGTTTTAGTAACGTTGGTTACCAGCGACGTTCCCGCCCGCGCGTTTTCAACACTTTGTCGCCACCGGACGTTGAGCTGTTTTTGGCCGATCGAATTAAAACATGACGCGCTAATATTTCTTGGCTACTACTTGTTCCCCGAATAACTCGAACCACTAATGAGGTAATAACATGAATAGCGTAGAAGCTCAAATGTACAAGCTCCTCCCTCCTCTTTCCACTTCAGTAGAGCGAACGCTGGAGCCCGATGCGACCTCCTCTCCAGCATTCTCTCTGCTAAAGTGAAAAGAGGCGGGGGAGCTTCCAAGAATGAGTAACGTGTCTGTGTTACTTTTAAACCGTGTAGTGAGTGATGGTATTTTTGTTATTTTACTGAGCAACGCGTCCAACACGAGCTCTGTGCGTCTAACTAATCGTGTGCTCGTGTTCCAACTCGAACAAACCGGATTTAGGAGAAAATTATAGGCGACCTACAAATTGAGATCAGTCTATCTCATCTCAGTCTGCTTAATAATCGGATAGCTTAACTTCACAAGTAACCACAAAGGCAACGCTTTACAGTAGAGGTAAAGTAACGAGTTCTTTTTGAACAGAAAAATATGTGTTACTGTTTCATGCAATGAAGAATAACGGAGAGCAGTAGGATGTTTCACGTAACACGAACGTGTTCGGCGGTAATGGCTATTGGGTCGGCTATTCGTGGCGTCGTCTGCTGCCGGGCTTATTTGCGATGACCCGTAAACTGTCATCCCCTTTATGAAGCGCCTGTTTCCTACTACGAATACAAAATGAGGAAGCGGGGGGCACCCACAGAGTAGAAAATCGCACGCGAAGATCGAACGGAAAATCGCTTCAGAATGGGAATCCAAAGTAGAATGTCCAGGTAAAAGCGAAAAAAAAAAAGCGGCACCTCCGGCGGTGGCTTCAAAGGCGGGGCCCAAGAGTCCGCCCTTTTCCTTCCTCGGGGAGCCGACTTGTCGCCGCTTTGTGACGGAAGCGCTCTGCTGAATCGGGCTACACGTGTAAAAGCGGCTCGGAGAGAATGGCGCCGCACAATGGCCGACGGACACCGACTTCTCCCCCCTCTCTTCCCTTTCCGACCCTCTTTGCCTTCCCCATCTTTCTTTTTTTCATTCTATTCCGTTTGTCAAAAGCATCGGGACTTTCTTTTTTCTTTTTTTTAAGCATGGCAATTTGAGGTTACATGGTAGTTTCAACTTTCGAGCGGTAATAACGTCTCATGTCGCTGTTGAGGCGGGGAATATTAGGGTGGTCCCAGAACTAAAGCGGAACGCAAGGTATAAGGAAGCTAACAATTTCTTCTAATCAAATACAATTTTAAAAAAATCGTTTTATTCGGACAAACGTCTAAGTCAATATTTTATTGAAGCTGGGAGAGATAAGCTGGACTTCGTTCTCTGACTGGCTACCCCGTAGGGAAGGGTACAGATGCATACGGACATTTAGAGTGAGAGTAAATTCGCACATCCACACATGCATACAATCACTTAGACTTGATATTAAAGGCCAGTGTTTTCGACTTTTTTTAAATACGCTCAATAAACGTCTAAAAACAAAACGATTGCCCCATAGTCCCTTTGTACAGCTTGTATTATTGGCGCTGAATCTTGGGATTCGACAAAGCTGAATTTTTGCCGAAGTTTCCTAAAGACAAAAAAATATACGAAAGAGTCAGACGAAGAGGACGGACACACATCACGAAAGATGTTTGTTGCCTGACAAAGATTCGGCAAAAATGCAATGTTGCCTGATTTAAAAGTTGATAATTAATTTTTTTTAGCGAAAACAATTTTTATGCATTTTTAATGCCTATTGACACCGTTATTACTAAATAAGGTAATATTCTACAAGGTAATTGTATTGGTGTCATTCTTGTGTGTTTACTGGCAATTTCACAGCGGCTTTTTGCAGAAGTGGTGTGACAACAAGGTTGGGTAGTGGCCGCAGTCGGTATGTGAGTTTTTGTTTTGAGGCCCCATCAGCCCAATCCTGCCAGTGTGTGTACATTGTTAAAATAAAGGCGGTAACACTGTGTTCTTACTTTATCTGCCAATCACCGTTTCGTGCGGGAAAATGAATGCAACGGCTGCTGGGTTTTACCAGAAACGATCACAACATTATCGTAAATATGCGTGTTTTTCGATTTGAGTCACTTGACGCCAGCTTTGCATAAAAGTGTGCGTCCCATTTTCGGAGCGTCTCGTTTTTAACTTTTAAGATGCCGGTTTCTGATGTTAGGACACACACGGATGTTTAGGCAAATGACAAGAGTTAGGAATGTCGGATGTGCACCGTCGAGCATGATAGTTCTGTGTTTAGTTTTATGCAGACAGATGGGAACACCGCGGAATAACGTTAATTAAAAAGCAATATTATTTTGTTTTATCACAAAATATTTCTGAGCCGGAAACAGAATTGTTATAATACCGAGGAGTGCTTTAATGTACTTGTCAGTCAATGCTGCAACTACCTCGTTGCATCGCTGGAAAGATCAAATGCAGAACTAAACTGAAACTGAAGTTCGGCAGATTCGGTCCATCACTAGGAAGAAGCGTCTTTAATGAATGGAGGTACCCGAGCTTAGGTTTCGTTTCACGCTGAGTCCGAGTGTGGTGCCTGGAACGCATCTCCGACTGGTGTGTTTAGCGTCCTATCCCGCCCATACATCAAAAGTGGTCCCGAAGTAACAACAATTATGATGTCACAGAAGCCGGAGTGTCATGCTGTCGGATGATGCGATCCTGCCGGTTGGTCGTAGAAATGCTGGCGAAAAGCACGAGCATCGCGAGTGTTGGTGTCTTCAGGGAGTCCAAAGTTCTAGCAGCCGGAGCTTCCGTGGACTTTAACACTAGAGAGCGACCTGCAGCAGAAAAGCCGTCTGCCACATTTACCACAGCTGCTAGGACACCGCCAGAGTCGCGACCGGCGACAATGTGACACTTCTATGACGACACCAAGCGGAAATCGAGGGACCACTCTTTTAGAAGCGGTAAACCATAGCCTCCTATATACTGACAAAGCCTGGCAGATCGCCACGAGAAGCGGCCGCCGAAATGGAAAAGGTGGAGTGAACGGATCAGAGGAGAGCCACGTGACTGGCGCCCCGCTGCGGCGAGACGCCGAAACATACTTCTCGCAAGCGGACAAGTGAGTTTCGGGTCCTCGCCGTTGCAAAAGCAGTGCGCTGACGTCCAGGTTCGCCGAGAAATGGCTCTTTGATGCTCTGTGCTACCAGATCTTCGCGCTCCAAATCTGCGACCGGGTACTGTATGGCTCCGTTGTCGAACTGCCAGGCTTTGTGAGTATACAGGAGGCTATGGCTCTGCAAGTAATGCACTGTGGTCGCATGAGAGTGTAGGAGTTTCACAGTGTGTTTGATACTTTTATCTGGAGATCGAGTGTCGAGCCGATGCAGCGCGATAATCTTTTCCACCACGTGCTCTGATTTGGGACTGAAGCATTTGTTTGCGAAGCAGCTGGTGTCACGTTTCATGTTCCTGTGCAATCTAGAGCATCTTTTTTTATGCTCGAGTCCCCACCACAGCGAGAAACAGAAAGAAACGACAGCGACAAGCCTCAAATCAGAGTCTTTCGCGATTTGACAGGCTTTGTAGAATAAAGGAGGCTATGCTCAAGCACGAGCATCGTGCACGCGAGGGTATCTTTGGCAGGCTTGCAATCATTCGTGCTTACTTCGCGTGCACCGTACGACTAAATGCCTGCCAAATGTACCATTGTGAGCATGCTACATGTGTTGGAGGCTTGTCACTGTCGTTTGTTTCTGTTTGTCGCTCTAGTGTGACTAGGGCATTATAGATGACATAAAAGACAGTCTGCAAATAGGTTCGAATGCAAGTCACCGTGAGATCCGTGCTTCGAATGCCGCATGACAATGAGTTCAACGATGAACTTGTCACGCGGCGTTCGAACCACCGATACCGCGGTGACTCGTGTTTGAAAACTGTCGTTTCTATGACCTATGAGCGGTGTGACCCCAGCTTAAGTGAACCAATTGTTTTGCGTGGATATTGATTTCATGATTACCAATAAAAACTGGACAAAGAATATCGTGACCTAAGTTAACCCTTTTAGTTTTAAAATATTTTTATTGTTGGAATATTGACATAGCCGAGGTGTTCGAAGATACTATAAAAATGTTAAAGTCCCTGTAGTTAACACAGCGTTTTGAAGATTGTGTCATACTTATTTTTTAACATAATTTTATTTGCATTTTAATCGTGAAAATTACGGGGTAATCAAAACGTAAGATGACACAAAGTGTATGAAGCTGCGACATTTTGAGCCTAAGCAAGGGTGACAGCGTTCGACCAAGAACACCATTTACATCTCCATAAATTTCAAATCGATAAACCGATAGCTTCGACTGAGAAATATTTTGCTTAAATTAAACATTTAAATGAAGTTCAACCTAACTTTGATATTTACTAAATATTTAGGCGCATTGATCTTAGACAAAACACTGCAGAACATAAAATCTGTAAATCCGTCATGTATTTAAAAAAACAAATAAAAAAGCACGAGAAATGTAAAAAAAAAAAAAAGTCTGAAAGCGAAGCAAAAGCATATCTTCATGCTCCCAGACGCAAAGAAGAGGGTGACTGGCAAATGGCCCCTACCCTGACCCCTCTCCACAATCAGAAGTATAAAGAAACGAACAAACGAGACCAATAAAATAGCTAGAGAAATTTTAAGAAAGGTTGGGGAGAAGAAAGAGAAGTTGGGGGAGAAAAAAGAAAAAAGAAAGAAAACAACGACGCTGGGGAAGAGACGTCCGATCAAAGGACTGCCAAGTGGCAGCGCTGGAAACCACCAGATTATTTTGTGTTTTTATTTGCAGCCTTCTTTCTTGACGGTGACGCCGCCTTTCGCGTCCCCTGCCGGCGGACTCCCATAGGGTAGGCTTCGCCGTCGAGCGATGTTGTGCGCGGGAAAGCCGAACCCCTTCTCCCGTCGCTAAGCGGTCGGCGTGACACTGGTCATCCACAATGGCACTCTCTCCCTCCGTGCCCCCAGTTCCGCTCGACGACACTTGTCGCGGGCGAACCCTTCGAGGAGGGAAGGGGGAACTAAGAACTCGCGGTGTGTGCTCATTAGCGCGTAACTGGCTCCCATTCTGTCCAACGTGTTCAGATGCACTCCAGGTTGCGAGTCGAGTGGCTCTGATACCATAGATCCCGTCCGTTTCAGGAGTTCATTGTGTCGGCGTCTCTAAGAAACCCCGTCTGCTTGAAACCGGGACCGAAGTGTGCCATCCGTGTGAAAGCGAAAGTAGTGGCGAGCTTTTATTTTGAAAGCCGTTTTTGTGAGGGCCGAGTCTTTAGCGCGTGGGGGCGGAGTCCGACGCCTCCTTAATGGACCGGCGGCGGACGGTGTGTCCAGAAGAAGCCGCCGCCACCCTCTCCTGCTGAACAGGGGGCTCCTTGTACAGGCGTCAGCGTGCGTGTGCGACAGTTGTCTGCGTGGAAGTGAGAGTCGACTCAATGGCGTTGTTTCCCGATTCTTCGAGGTGTCTGCTGTAGTCTGTGTACGTTTACCCTCTACCGATTCGTTGCTGTGAATGAACGGTATTCTTCTTTTTTTCCTTCTTCTTTTACATTTGAGTCTTGACCACTGCCGCCTTTTGTATGCTGTTATCGTCACGTGGTGCGGCTGCGTGTGCTTCGAGAGGCCTGTTTCGCGGTGTGCACGGGCGATTCGTTCGATTCCGCTCCGCCAATCACGTAGTCTATTGTGGTCTTTGGTCGGTTCAAAATCGCCACATGGGTGGGTGGGTGGTGCACTGAAGGTTCGCTCAGCGCGTTCTAAACACGCGTGTGTGTGCGTGGTACTGTTTGCAGCGTATCGCCGTTTGGTTCACGCGTTTACGCCCCTTAACACACGTCCGGGAGTGTGCTGGCTACTCTCGAGGTGTGCGCCCTTTGTAGCTGAATGTTGTGGTCGCGGACGACGGATCAGCCGCGTGGGACGAGGGAATGAAAGAAGCCTTGACCTTGTGGCGACCGACGGACAACGACGACGGGCTCAAAGGCTTCTGAGTGCATTTGTGGCGGACGGTACGTTTTCAGAAAAGGGTCGGAAAAGGTCGATCCCTTGTTAGTCACCTCGTGACGCAGGAAGACGATTCGATGGTCCGAGGCTCAGTGGCCTTGCCATTCAAAAAGCGATTTTATTTTCCTATTTTTTTTATGATGGAGTACATGCTAGATGTGGAATCAATTTTCTCGTAAGCATTAATTTACAACTACTGTATTTGGAATAATTTAAATATCAAAGAACCTCCTCACAATTTGTCTGTGGTAAGTCCGCAAAATCGAGTCTTAAAAGACTATCGTTTTATAAATAAATTCTCGCACTTTATTTGTTATACATTTTAAGCGAAGCATTATAATTAAAAGACAAAGAGAAAACTATGCACAAGTTGCGTGAATACGTTCCTACATTTGTCATTTTGCTTTTTTATAACCAGAATTTGTCAGTTCTGAAATAGGTATATGAGATATCAGGGCTAACCAAAAACAACGACCATATCCGTAGTCGTGCACTCGTTTCCCAAAGGAGTGTACAGGTTCAAATTTTCGCAGAAACTACAGATCTCATTCCTCATAGCCCTTTTTGAAGAGTACGCGCCATCTATACTTGGTTTCAGCTCAAGTCCAGTCGCCGGCGACGCTACGGTCATGTAGAGCCAATCAATAAGCGTCAAAATTCCACCATCGTGCTGTTCGTCATGTTTCTCTCATTGTTCTATGATCGCTGATCGGATATCACAAACAAAGAAGTCCCGCTGACTTGCTCTTTTGACGCTGCTTGATTTTTCCCGTTACCTCGTAGCGTCCGCTGCGTCTGGACTGAAACGGAAACGAAGTGTTGCCCCAGTGAAGTGAATAGGAGGCGCCTCGGTCGACTGCTAGCCTGCGCGGCTGGTGGACAAAAGGAGCAACTTTGGGGAGGCCTATTGTTGCCCGAGCGATTTTAGCACTGAGTCACAGCTCAGAAAGGAGCTCGCACAATCGAGCTCGAGGTCGCGTCCAATAATTGCAGCCTTGGGCCGTCTCAGCGTTGTAAACAGTCCCCAAAAAATGGCGCTACCTGTAAAAGCAATCTTAATTGCTTGGTGGTCATGTTCGTATGACCTTGTTGTCATCTTTAGAGTGTTGGGTATTGTCAGTTACCTCTGTTCTGTGTTTCGCGAACCATTTTATTTTTATGTTTCGTTCAGGAGCCTTATTTTGCCAGAACTAGATTTTGCATTGAATTGTTTGGAACAACTGATGCAATGAAATCTCAGAGCTGCTGCTGCGGCGACGTTGGAACGAGTCCCAAAGAGATTTGCTAGAATTTTTCACGCTAATCAAAAGTTGTCTCAGCCCTACTCTTATCAGAATGTACTTATTTTTTGGGATGCGACCGAGTTAAAATCTAGGCGAGAGAGTCGTGACCTAGTATCATTATTCGAGTGCTTACGTGCGCATTATGACTGCTCAATTATCATATCTCACATCCAGATTAAAGTTCCTGGGAGGTGAGGTGAGGTGAGGTAAACTTTATTGGGAGATTTTCGCTGCAATCGCACATTCGCCGTTAATTCCATAAATTGTTTGTCCCTGCTAGCACGCATTCAGAACTTGTTCAATGATCTTTTCATGTCGTTTGCTGACATTTTCGATGATGATCTCTCATCATTCATGAAGCCCCTCGATGTGTTTGCGTTTGTTTCGCAAACAGCGTCAAATTGCGCCAGTGCACGAGGCTCGTGTCTCGAGCGGCCCCTGCAAGCAAATGGCGGCGCGGCACCCGCTCGTGGCACGTGTCTTTCGCGTTTCTACAACAATGGTCAGCGATACTTGTAAGCCTGAATTTTATCGAGGGACTTTAGTCGTACAAGAGAAGAATTGCACGATTGTTATAGCGTGTTTTTGCAGCGCGCTTTTCTGAATGTTTTTTTTTTGTGCTCTATACCGTAATAGGCTTATGGCTGTTGGTAGGCGCAATAAATAAATAAATAGTTACAACCGCGCCAATTAAATGAGTCGACCAATATTTGGGCACGCTCACTGAGCATGCTTTGGACTTGAAGGCTGGGTCAGCGTTCCGATAGGACTCGGATTCAACCACACGCTTTGTATTTCAGAAAGGACGACTACAAACGAAAGAGCCAAACTTTCGGACTCTTTAACTCAAACTTTATTTTATGTTGACTCGGAACGTATTTAATTGTCCGCAAGAATTTCGTAGAGAGCCCTAATCTTGTTTCCTTTTTCTATTGGTACCGGGACGATTTCTACGTATTCAGACCAGGTTTACTGGAAATTGGGGAATGCCGGTATCCACTTTTTTTTTTCTGAATAAGCAATGATCAACATATTTGTTTTTATCTGAGACCAAGTTTTGACACCAAAAAATGCCGAACCTGTGAGTAAACGTAAACCCCGAAAACAAACTCCCGAATTAGAAGAAAAAAAAACCCCGCAAATACGGAGCCTTAGTCATACATATATGATAGCTGCTGCGCAGAGGGAAGACGATCCATGCAATTTGATCTGTCGTCCCCCTACAATACGCGCCGTTGGAAACTACATCCTCTCTGCGATTGAGAGTGAGCAGAGGAGCCAGGAAAATTCAGCGAAAACAATTGACCGCGCGCGTTCAAAGTCTGAACTTTTTTATTTAATTCATGAGCGTCTAATCCGAAGAGCCGCGTTTGGTTCCAGAAGGCGAACTTCTAATGAAATCTTTGCTAGCAAACACAAAAGATCCTACAGTGATGTCTCGTTAATATCGACCCCCCTACCCCCCACCCCAATTGTTTATGACGTAAGTTTATCATAATAACGAGACATAAATGCATCTTTTTACTCAATTCGTCCTCGAAAATGGTGCCTATATAGCGAAGTATTCGTATTTACATATCTTAACGGAGACATGATTGTACCACCTGGTCATGCCTAAGCTATACTGGCTGCTATTTTAAAAGCCCGATTTTTCTCTTTGAAACCAAGGGATGTCATCCAAGTTATTATTACTACGAAAAAGTCTCATTCAGTTCTAGAAGGTAAGCGATAAAATTTCGTGCTTGCTAATACTATTTAGAAGTAAAATGCGAAAATGCGCCGATGTCGTGTTCGCGCTAACAGTGTCGCGATGTGTACCACCTGGTCATGCCTAAGCTATACTGGCTGCTATTTTAAAAGCCCGATGGTTTCCAATTTTCCTTTAGCAATATTGATATACTTCAACACAAGTAAAGTAAATGTGCTTAGTACTTGCAAACATGGGTCAGCATGGCCCTGATCATCATCATAAGCCGGGGACTTGAAGATCCTTTTGAAAGTCGTGATGTTTTTGAAGGATGTCATAATCCTAGACACACTGCGTGCACAGTGTGTGTAGTGATATCAACAAGCGTACAAGCGCGGTATCCTTAACGCTGCACTAGACGCTCGGAGAAGAGCGCGCTGCTTTCATCGCGTAGACACATTTTCGCGAACCGGAGAGAGGTAGCACTCGGTACTGTTTTTTTTGGTTTTTAGTTTATGCACGGCCGCCATAAACATGCGATGCACGCGCCTTCGATTTGTGTGTTTTTAGGCCGCTCCTGTATCGGAGGGTTTCTCAGGTGACAACAAAATGGCTGCATATTCTCATGGATGGCGGTCAGCTGTGGAAGCCCCGGCGAAGAAGGCCAGTTTGCTGGGGTTTGAGTCAACTGCCATGTACGGTATTGCATACGTTCATCTTCGCTGCTGTGCAATCGACAGAAACGTGGCTACGTACGTAGCCTTGCTCAGCTGCGACGTCGCCAACAGGCGGAAATGAGGGGGACAGATATAAAGACGGGACTCTAAAGGCGCACGCACCGTAATAAAAGCGCGCGCACCTAGTATTTCCTCGACACAGTGTTGCCAGCTCATTCAGCGCGACCTTCCTTTCGCACACAGTCCCGGGCGCGCTTCCCCGGCGTCTGTTTGCACGGCAGGTTGATGGCCCGTTGATCTTAGCGTAGGGCAGTTGAGCCGGGAGTGAACTCAAACACTGCCCGGGGATCAACTCGAATCCCCGTCTCTTTTGCTTACGAGCAAACAGCAAAGTGTCGTTGAAGGCCCATAGAGGGAACGGCATCATCACTCTTCGAACGACCGTGGCCCAGAAACCGCGGAGTGAAGAAAGGGATCTGTTTTGGCAAATTCTCTTGGGCGGCTTGTGGTCTTGTAGATGGTGCCGTCGCGCGTTCTCGAGGAAGACAGCGCGCAGTGGCTTCGCGCCGAGCCGTTGAGGCTCACAGTCGACGCAGTCATCCATATTTTCTTTCCAACCTGCCGTCGTACATTGGTGTACAGGGAGTCGAGAAGCCGTGCAACGGAAGCGGGCCTCCTCGTGATCGTAGGTCTACTAGGTTTGCTCTGCGAGATGGAAGCGTATCGGGGCGCGGAGACGAGGAATGAAAAGACAGCCAACAGCGGATGTGGACGCACGGCGACGTCGAGCTTTCAGAGTCCATTAAGGTCTTGCGTCTTGACGTCGTTGTGCGCATGCGTGCGCGAAAGAACGGCGGAAGGCCAGGGTGGGGAAGACCTCCTTTCTTGAGTTCCCTTCTCTGACAATACAGAGCGGTGCTGCTCTTTGGGGGGAAATGTCGACGGGACTGGCAACAACGAGGCGGAAAGAACGCGTCGTTGCTGGCTTCCGCTGCCTAAGTAATTGGGTGGGGTTCGCGGCAGAGCGAATACGGGACCGTTTTGGGACTACGTTGTTCAGGGACTTTATACAAACCGCCGCAGCAGACCTCGCTCGCGAATTCGATCACAAGGCTCCAAGCATGGTTGTTTCTGGCTTTGATTCGCTATCGTTGAATGTCGGGGAGCGGTTTTCACCAGCGGGAGCTTGCTATTTTTAATCCAGCGCGAGAAGTAAGCATACGCTTGCGAGCATTCATGACTCGTCCAGTATAAGTTGTTCACCTGCGAAGATAATACAATACAGCTGCTACTTTTTTGGTCCTTTCTCAGAGGTTCGTCTGTCGTTGGTTTGTGACGCTGATATTCACTTTTAAAACCTGCAGTTCAAAACTATCCGGTCGGTCCGAAAATAGGCTACTCCCGTGAATTCTTCTATGACTAAATCCACGACAGGTCTGCTTCATGCGATAAACATGTAGGCTGAGACTCTCCCTCAATAGGACAGCATGCATTTCAGTTCTAAGAGATATCAATCTACAACATAAAACGGCAGCCATCTGGGCAAGCTTCGAACGTTTCAATCAGTGCAGACCGAAAGGGGTGAACGACATTGGGCATCCGAACTTCGAGATTTCCTCCTCCGCTCATCCTTGACCTACTTTAGGACCTCTTTGTGGCTTGTTTTTGGCAGCCCATAGGGACATTCCCAGACGGCTGCAGCAGCAGGAATCTTCGGAAGGATCAGCCCCATATGCTCTATCCCGCGACAAACCTGGACTCCCTCCTGTCCTGCTTCCAACGTCGCGCGTTCCCTATCGAACGTTTTAAAGCCTTCCGCGTTCCAGTGAGTCCCTTCTGTGGTTCATATTGACTTTCTTTTAACCCCGCAGAGCTCTAAATTAACTCCGGCTTTTGGCCGAGACCACCTGCGTGAAGGTATCGGTTACAGGCTTAGTGCGTTGTTTGCGCTCGCTTCCGAATGTTCCCCCGCGGACCGGCAGGGAGGGACGCTAGTTCCAACGGACTGCTTGCGAAGGGATAGGGTGGACGCGGGCGAGGGGCTGCCCACCGGGCCCTGTTTACGGCCAGGCCTTTCCGACCGGGTGTACTATGGGGATGACCCGTGCTCCTCTCTGCGAGAGTGCAGTGACCGGTGAATCCCCGAAAGAGGAGGGCCCCCGAAAAGGCCAACAACATCCGATACCCAAAACAGAGGCATTCAGGTCATCCGAGCAGCGTCTTGACCCCAACAAAGGAAGGAGCGGTCCCACCCACCCTGTGCGTGCAGAGCGGAGCAGAAAACGTCGGTCTAGGAGAGCTGTGGATGGGCCATCTATGGTTCTATTTTCTTCTTCTTTATTTTCGGTTGGTTGTTTAGAAAATGCGGAAAATATGATATGACTCGCTCGGGGAGGATGATGGACGTTGTGTGCGTTTCATAGATACCCCTTTGGTGCCCGCCACACATTCGTGCGTGGGTGGGGGAGGTGGCGGGAAGACGGGGCCCTCGCTTCTGTTGAGGGGAGCGAAATTCCCGACAATGGCTCGCTTCAGTCTAAGCTGTATTGGACATGGACCATCGACGTGATTTTTTCTTTTTGCTTGCGTCGAAGGTCTCTGTGTATATGGTCGAGTTTTAAGGCAGTGTAGCGGGCGTGGAAAGAGCAACCGTGAAACATGTTTTCTTGGCAGGAAACGGGAGCCTTGGGTTTTTTGTCGCCCGTCCCGGCGGTACGACGCGAGACGTGAATGGGCGTCTGTGCTCGCGACAGTGGCTATGCCAGTCACGACGCAGCCCGCCCTTCCCGCCGAGAAGACAGGACGGTCCCACAATAGGAAGTCGTCCGACGCCTGTCGGGGGATCTCGGAGACGCGGTCGCCGGGCTGTCCTCGTGGAACCTGACTTTGGAGTGCGTCCACGGCTTCGCTGCTCGGGTACTTATTTTCCTGCTAGGCAATGCTAACTTGCAATCCTGTTGAAATTTGTTTTATTTTTTTTTATTTTTACTTGGCTATCTTTATTATTTTTTTATATATATATATTGAAAGAACAAAAATATTTCTTTGTGGCTCGTTTGGTATTTTATGTGCCTGTTCGATGCAAGCATGCTCGAAAAAAGGAAGGAAGAAAAAGCTATCGACGTTTTTTGTTTAACTATCTTCTTTTATAGACGCTTTGCAGCAGCTGTGCATGGACGCCGCCATAACTGACCTTCAGTTTTGGTTTCCTCTTATTTCGTTTATTTTCACTTCATGATTACCATAGCAGGCCAGGTTATTGCCATATTAGATTCAACTGTGTCCTTTTCTAAAGAATCGGCCTTTGTAGAGGATCGTCAACTACCGTTTCAGTTGCTCGGCATCTCGGTAAGACAAGAGAAGGTCAGCAATGGCGGCTGTAATTTGGCGCGTGTGTAAAGCGTCTATATGTGAAACGCTCTCACCGATTCTACGAGTTTCTGAAACGTGCTTATTTGAGTAATTTACTTTACGTTCAAATTTCCTGCCTGCCATTACCAACGTCGTGTTTGAAAAAATCATGTCGCGCTTTGTGCGTGACATGTTACAAGTAGGGCGTAAGTTGTAATTTGGTACTTGTTTTGGTAAGGAAGGAACGGCTTGATTTCGCTCTGCGGACAGCACCTACTGACGTATTTGCGGTTATTTCTGCTTACGTTTCTACTGAGTAAGGAGTGTCGGTATTTTGACGCTTTTTTTCTTTCTGAGGAAAGCAGAATTAAAAAAAAGTTTTCCTGTGTTACTAAAAGCTTGAACAACGTTCGAGGGACAAAAAAAAGCAACTCCGAGCGGTCCGTGCTTTCTTGAACTGCCACTTGTAATCTACGGATAAGTGCAATACGCATAAAGTATTTTATTTTATTTGTTGATTTTTTTTATGGTGAGAATGGTGCTTGAATGTTTAATAAACAGCACTAGTTGTGTGTGTGTGTGTGAGGGTGACGAAAAAGGGGGGAGGGTATCCAGTGGCAGTCATACTGTATCCCAGAGAAAAGCGACGGGTTTGCTTCTTATCATTCCCAACTCAGGGACGTTTATACGGAGACAGTTGGGTCAATGGGCAATGCTTCTGGCCTGCTAGAACAAGCCGAATTTGTGTCGCACAAGAAGCATCACCAGCATCTCTAGTGGCTGCAGGAGATCTGATGTTTACTCATGTGGTTGCCAGAGTGTTATACGATACAGGCTTCGCTATAATACAATATATTGTGCAATTATATCTAGAGACGGGCATGGTTTGTTATTGTCAAGAGCACAAAAGATGGTGGAAGGACCAGATGAAATGTCTCCACTGCCAGACTTAAATCTCTGATTGCTAGACTGTCGGCATCTTCAAAAGACTGAAAGATGTCCTGCCTAACTTTTCCAGTATAAACGGTTCTTATCCCGGCTCATACCAGATTATTCGGATTGAAGAGACTATGAAACATATCGTTCTTCCATGTCACTCATGCTGTATGGATTATGTTCATAATCCCACGCGATAACTATTACAGAAAACACCGGAGAACTTGTGACCGCGCATTCATTCGCCGGTTCGTGTCGTCAAGGATCCACATCTACGCGCCTAAGTTGTCAATGTTTATTGCACGTGCTCAGCGGCAAATATCAATAAGTTTGGCCAATCCCGTCACCCCACTAATGAATAACGAGCAAATCCGGAGCGACCCTACGACCCGAGGGGCATTCTGGGATACGACTGCCAACGAAGAATTAGGTTTCGGTTTCGTGGTGAACCACCGACTCCGTGGACGTGTTCCTCGCACCTCACTGCAGCGTATACTTCGTCGTAGCCTTCGTGAATAGATCTACATGTCCAAGTGAAGCAGTAAAAGTGTACTTTCCTTCTCGTGACTTTATTGGACAGCATTCAATTCGCAAGAAAACCACACGGCAACACACGAAGCTAAACTTACCGCCGATCGGTGAAAGCTGCTTTCTGCGCTAACACGCTGTATGTTTTCGACTTCCATACTCGTGGAGGACCGGCTCCGAGACTAGCATTGGGCTTTCCTAATGTTCTTGTGTTACCTATCATTTTTATTTATTTTATTTTTATTATATATATATATATATATATATATATATATATATATATATATATATATATATATATATATTATACATATATAAAATTACAAAAATATAATATGAAAATAAAATAAAAAATGACAAAACGCTTAAAAAAGTACCGTTTTTTATTTATTTATTTACTTATTTATCACATTTCGCAGCACCAGTGACGCTTGTGGCTCTCGCTGGGCTTTGGTTGGCTGCAAATTGTTGTGTGCATGTTTATACAGCCGGAACTTAGTCTGCCTCAGTAGGCGTTTGGTGTCTCAACTGTACATTAGCAGTTTAGCCAGTGTGGTACAAACGCTAGCCTGGGGTCTTTAAGGTGCATCACGCAGTAGTCATGCACAAGCGCACGCAGGTACGATGCTCATCCAGATCGAAACGGGCAGGGGTGGGGATTGAACCCAGGATTCTGGGTTTTGCAGCGCGAGCTTTCGCTCCACGTGCTTCGAGCTGGTGGGCGGTAGCACACTTGGTTACCGATTTCTTTGTTTGCTTATGTTCCACTAAACATTGCGAAGTTAGAACAATTGAACCTCAGTTTCGTTTCGTGGTTCGAACAACTTATCAGTTCACGTCGTCTTTGTGATTACACATGCATTAGAATGAAGTATTCACTCTGTGTCAATATGCTTGGGTATAAAATCTTATAACTGCAAAAGAACAGGCCCTATAAAAATGCCATGTAGTAGCCGCTGTGAAAGCTCTCCAGAGCCGCCAGATTTTAATCGCGCACTGTTCAGCACGCATTCGACACGACCTGGGCACTGATATGTAAGTGCTCGGCATGGATTTTAGTTCAATTATTGCGTTGGTGCGCGCACATCCTCAGGCTTGCATCCATTCACACCCTACGTACTTGAAGCTATGAGTAAAATATAGCGACAGCCCACGTTGCTCGATGTTGGTGCGCTTATGGCAAACGTAGTTTAGGCTGTCTGTTTTGTGAGCGTATTACTCTTTCTTAAGCTTAGGGGCCCAAAGTACGCGTTGATCGGTGTCGCCTTCACGCGGCGAATATTGAGCCGCGGGGTGGCAGTCTCGAGCTCACCCGGGCTCCAACTTCACCTCGTCCCAGTCTCGGGGCGCACCCCTCGCCGCCGTCCGTCCGTCGCGGCCACCGGGGCCCACCCTGCATCCCGACCACAAACCGACGTCTCCATTGTCCGCGTAGGCGGACCACGCGGCAAGACGCGCCAGGTCGGAAAGGTCCCCTACAAAAAAGGAGCAACGTATACGACTCGGTCGCCGGATTGCCACCGGCCCGAACCGCGCGCACAATGCGTGCCCGACCCCGTGGACCTCCGTACTGCCCACTGCCGTAAACTGGGGCCATTTCTACCGCCTCAATATAGCGCCACAACTTTCGCTGACTGACCGCAGTTGACCAGTCGCTTCTTTTTCTATGGCCTCGAGAACTAACTCGACGCTCCTCTTTTCCTTCGTCTTTTTCTCCTCCTGGCGTTATTTTTCGAACATTTTCTTTCGCCGGGCTGCCGTTTTGTGAATAATGTGAAAGATTGTTGCAGTCGGGCCTATTGCTTTCCTGTCCTCCTTTTTTTTTTCTTTTCCCGCTGGCCGGGTGTAAATTTAAGTGCTCCTCCTTTTCTTGGCAGCGGTGCGGCGAACAATGTGCGGCGGGCCCCGGGCAATGAGGGTGGCCGCTGGAGCTCCCCGCGTCAGAATCGGGCGATTAGCCGCGTTTCATCTGGCCACTGCCCCGCGGCGCGGACGGGCAACCGCCTGTTTATGGTCCGCGGCGGGGGCTTTCTTCGCAGCTTCCTGCTTTTTTGCCACCTTCCACCTCCCTTTATCGTCGGGTGGTGAAAAAGCGAGCAAATTAGGGCGGGTCGGCGTGTGGGCAAGCAGCCCCCGGGAAGGAACGCTGGCCCCAGCTCTTGGTACAATGCGCCAGGGAGTACCGGAAGCACGGGTCGAAATAGGGGTCATTAGAATCAGATCTACTGTTGTCACATCCTCGAGAGCACTATCTTTTTGCTCACAAATCTGCACCACTTGAGGTGCACGCGAAAAAACAACAACAAAAAAACACCAGAACGCTACTACAATTGAGGTAATTTTGACGCTGGTGATACGGCGTGAAATCGGTCTGCCCTTGAGATATTACGACTCTAGTTCGATATGTAAATCAATAATTTAAGCAGTGCAGCACGAATATTCACCTGAAGCCTTTAGAGCGCATCACGCAGTAATAATTACACGAACGCACGCTGGTGGTATGTCGAATAACGACTGACCGAATAATTCGATTGGATTTTCCAATTTCGTGTATTCGAGCAATAGATTTTTTTTCGGCTCATTGAATATCTGGATAAAATTCAGCTTCATTTAAGAACACTTTCCATACATGGTGACAATCCTTACAGGCCTCTGCTGGACTGAAATAAAGCCTGCATGGAAAGCCTTCGCATGACTAAACATTTAGATGAAATGTGTCTGATTTCTTACATTCTTCCAACCTGCCGCCAGATCTGTGCCCTTCAAGTCTATGTCCGGCTGTTGCGTCCGTACAAATAATTACTAAGCTTGCATAGCGAAAGTAATCTCGTCACTCCCCGAGGCGTCGAGTGAGGTGTCGCGGCTGGGTGGCGCAAGAGTTAACGTCAGCGGTGCATCCATTCAGCACGCTGAGTATCCAAGCGTGAATGCCGCGCGTGTCCAGATAGACCATCTACACCGCTCCCTGTTTCCACTCCTTGTTAAAGGGGCCAATGAAACGTACTCTGATCTGATCCAAGCGTGGATGGGTGGGCACTTCTCAGCTACATTTCAAGTTCGTCGTTGCCATGTGGTCATTAACGCCATTTGTATTCCCGCGAAGTGCCAAATGCTCTTCAATCCGCGTGCCCTGCGGGGGAATTAGCGCGTATCGTTCGTTGTTTCATTCACTTTTTTTTTACTGTGCACAATATTAATCTCGATATACCAATCTTTGATTTGATATTGAATGATTTTTCTCAAGAGGTGGTGATATAACCCTTCCAATCAATAATTACGTTCGAACAGCAATCGATTAGACATTGGCAATTTTTGCTAATGCTCGGCACTATTCGATTCCAATTCGATCCGACCTCAAATTTTACTATTCGCGCACCTCTACTAAACAGTCTCACTAAAGTATCTGGAAGGTACTCCTCCTTAAACCCCTGAATCGGCTTGAGGTCAATAATCTTCGTGGAAGTGTGATCGTGTGTATATGGGAGTGGGAGTGACATTATCAAGCACATCCCGTATATTATCATTTACCTTTTTTTATGAATTCATTACATCTCTCTTGCCAACTAAAGTTCAAACGTTTTCTCTTTCAAACCCCATACATATATTCAGCTAAGAATTCTTTCTGTCCGTTTTTTTCATTTAGTTCCCTCAGTCTAACACCGTGAAGTCGTTACTTTATTATAAAAAGAAAGAAGAAAAAGAAATTAAGTGTTCTATGTAACGCGTTACACATAGACCCTCCTCTGAAACTTCGATAGCTTCTAGATATTCGTATGGCCGCCTTTTTCCGGTGCCAGGCAGCGGTTCTCGAGGAAAGCGCGCAAACGTGTTGCCTCGGGAGGCTAGCTGACCTCAGTCCGCGGCACACTGAATGGCTAGCCGAACCACTTGACAGTTGGCGCACTGTCTCGTTCTCGGATCTCGGAAGCGCTTCGAGAAGGGAGCGAACAATTCCCAGAAACGACGCCCATTCATCCGCTCTCCCTCGCCGCGTTAAAGGTAGAAAATTAACCCCTTTCACGCCTTCCACGCATGTCGGCGGAAAATCGCGCGCTGTGTTCCAGGACACGGCCCCGAAAGGCTCAAAGGAAAGGGAGGGTTGTCGACACCGTGTTCCTCGGAGACACGGCGGTCTCGAGGGGCACACAAGAACGGCGAACCTCATGAAACGGCGAGGGGTCGCTTTGTTCCCGTTCACCGACGGCCCTTTCGCCGCCGGGAGAAGTTTGATTGGCGATGAATGGGCGAGACTGACGGGGGATCGCTCTGAAAAGGCGGGGCAACCGGCGCCGTTCCAGTTGTGTCGTCTTCGTACTGCTCGTCTCCACTGTTCGGGCGATACCACCCTAGAAGACAAGGCCTCCATCTCTCTCCGACAAACGTCATCACAAGTGGACTCAGGCAGCCCCGCCTAGCCTGCGTCAGCATGGCCGCCAGAGCGTCTCGTAGCGTCTCACAACAAAGGCGACGCTAGCGAGCGGCGACGCCAAGACGGACGCATCTTCCGCTTTGCGGCGTCTCTCGTTAAGCTTCAACGTGGCTGCCGCTTGGGGCGGCTCGAGGATCCACTCACGATGACGTCATGCGCAGGCCTTGTCTTCTTCGATCGGGTCGCGGCTCAAAGAGGGTTGCCTGCTTCTGCGGTACGACAGCGCGAGTGGGAACGGCGTCTCGATTTAGTTGGGAACGGGACGCCAACGGCTGTCGACGGGGGGCGCCATTTCGCGCCACTCATTGTCTCTTGACTTCTGACGGCGACTGACCGAGGGGCTGCGGTCGAAGGCGAGGTCGAAGAAATGTCCCGTTCTGAGCACGACAGCGGCGCAGGTACACAAAAGGACGGCCTGTGCCGGTGTCAGGCCCGGGATTTGATTTTTATACGGAGCAAACTTTTTGGCGGGGTCGATCCCACGGAAGTGAAAAGCACGAAAATATCTCCTTAAAATGAAAGTAGGAATTTTGGCTGGTTTATTCGTGACACTGAATGAAAACTAAAGCAACGCCGAAACGATATCGAAATAGTGGTAAAAATTACAAAACGAGTGTTCACTGTTGAGATATATAGTCAGCATTTCTATCGTCAAATTACCCTTTGTTTTTGTTTCCTTTTTGGTGAAGACTGCATTCTAGGCTGTCCACGCGTTTTTGTCTCTGCTACGATCACAGACCGCTGGCCAACAGCGAGACACAGCCATCTTTCAAGAGCACGTGAGCGAAAGTGGTCGCACCTGGAAGTATCCACGGAGGCACGCTTTAGGTTGTCTGATTTGTCCACTGATATAGGAGGGAAAACGATTTAGCATCTCCGTCATGCAGGTTGCTTTGGGCGAGTCACTATATACTATACTCGTTTTCGCCTCCAGAAAAAACGAAGTTTTGCGCATTGTTCATACGCGGCGCGAAGTATTTCTACGAGGTTTGGTCCTCGGAGGAAAAAGCGATGCTTTTGGCGTTCGGAACGTACACCTCTCGATAAGATAACATTTATTTAACCTAAATTGCACCTGCATGTATCTTAATTCTCCACTTAAAGGGGGGAATTAGTAATGCTCCGCGAGGACCAGGACTTGTTTTACTACGGTTCTTGAGGTGAAAACAGGTATGGAAACTATAATTCAGACCGTTTTAAAGGAATAAACATTTTATTTTATTTCCTAAACAACTTTATTTTAAATAAACCTATACTCATTTGTTAAAAAAAAAAAAACGCGAATACAGGAAGAGCGCTCAACTTTTTTGTCGTTCTGCTTTCTATGTTTGCGCGCACGTGTTATTAGACTCGAATACCCCTTCGAGGCCCGGTCATGTAAAGGCTTGCTCGGACAATTGAATGGGTTGCATTCTCAGTAACCGAAACCAATAGCCGCGCTTCAAATGCAACAACGCAAGAAATGAAGCAATTCGGAGTGACAAGGGGGCACGCCCGTGTTATCCTTCGCGTGGGCTTGGTCGGTCGCACGCGGCATGACCCAACTTTTTAGTGTCTGAAATCCGCCCCCCCCCCCTCCTAAAAAAAATAAATGAAAAATATTAGTTATTATTTAGATGGGCGAGAACTAACAAATAAAAAAAAAGCCTCCACCTCTTTTTTTTTATGTGACAATCGGAGCATGATACTGAGGGTCCTTCTCACTGGTTGAGCTGATGATGATTGGTGTTTCGTGCGCATCCCGGAGAAGTACACAGTCAGGTGTTTCCGAGGGTGTGATCCTCGATTCCGTACAGGTAGGAAGAAGATGAGGCGACATGCCGGCTCAAGCCAGCCACGCGAGAAAATCTGAAGTGAAGCCCGAAATGGGAAGTCGCGGTCGAGGGGAACACCCCCGAGGGTGTCAAAGTCCTTCCGATAGTGTCTTTCAGTTTTGGTGATCGTTGGGGCTGTGTCCCTCCAAACCGGAAGCCTCCCACGGCTTCACCTCTGGTGGCGTCATGTCGCCTCCAGAAGCTTCCTACCTCCATGCTTGATGGGTCGCTATGGTACATTCTAGGCACCGTGTGGCTCACGGTGATTCGTCGTTGCTGTCGTTCGGGTTGCTCCAACAAAACCTGTTACAAGTCTCGTTGTACCTAGTCAAATTTTGTGGCGAAGTGTAGACGAAGTTACTTTTCAAGAAAAGAAGCGAGTAACTCATTTTTGTTACTTTCTGATGAACCAACTAGTAATGGTATTTAATCACCACTGAAAGGGAACCTGATAAACGCATGCACCCAACCTAGCTCTCAGCCCATCTTGCTTCTGCAATTTTCAAGGCGAAAAAAAAAAAGAAACGCCTGAGAGACAATACAAAGATATGTAAAAGGTCGTCACTTGAGCCACAGTTATCCTCAAATGATCGCGTTAAAAAGCGAGGAATTATTAATAATGAATGTTGCAAGGCGGCTACTGCTTCAGAGAAATAATGCATTCAGATTGATAAGAAGGTGACGCGTTACTTTCCAACTGACGTAACGCGTTCCTCTTAAATCTTAGTAACAAATAACGTACTTAGTTACTTTTTAAGCGAGTAACGCGTAACGTTAACTAGGATCATTATTACCGTAACGTTCGCATATGTCTGTCCGAAGCAGCCTTAAATCGACTCCTTGGCTGGACGTGCGCGCAATCATGGCGCAGACGACCTTCCTGCGACACGCTGCTCCTTGTTCCGCCCTCGTCCCATTGTCTGGAACTCGCAGCTCGCTATACTGCGCGCAGAAAACGCCACACTGCGCGAGGTATACTTCTTTCGACCGTGGCCTTCCTACCGCCTCTTCCATTCATCCGCATTATGGTATACGAGCGTCCACGCACGCACACCGGTCCAGGTAGACGAAACCGGCGCCACGATCGTAAATTTCTCCGCTTCACAAAGAGTATAGAAGAACATGGTCGTACGTTTTCTCCCAGCTCCGTCCATTCTGCGCGTTACGCGTTTCTTGGGGACCCTCCCTGTTTTCATTCGACTCCGAGCGCAGCTGACTTATGTCCCAGCGCTTGATTTCGCTACCTCCCGCCGAGGGCGAGGGGGCGCGCTGGCTTTTTAATCGGGCCCCGGATGCTGAACTGAGGCTCTTCGTTGCCGAGTCGCCGTGCACGCTGCACGAGTTATATACGTACTCCCCGACGCCCATTACGAAGGCACGAACACGGTCGTTTCCCCGGTGGTCCTTTCGCTGCGGAAGGGGGAGGCAGTCGGGCTGCCTTAGGCTGTCTTCCTCCACAATGGTCGCAACTCGGCGATGTTTCGTTTATTTTGTCCCCGAGAAGGCACGAAGTAAGCGAGAACTTGGCGGACTACCGGGCGTGCACTGGGATCTTACAATGCAGTTTGTGTCGTTCTTTTTACGGCTGCGTGGTTCCTATCTCGATCGTCGGGGGGAAATTGAGACGTTTGGCCATTATCGGGGCGGGGAATAATGTTTTGGGAAGGAACCCGAATATTTGTTCGTGGCTGCGAACTTCTCCCGGGATTCCTCGGCGAGAGCAGAGTCCGTTCTTTTGATGTCCCGGTTCTTTTCGGACACCGACGCGAATGGATTTATGTGTCCGCGCGGCGGGAGGCGACACAATGCTCCAATGCTTCCGGGGAGTTGTGTTTCGTCCGGGAGGGAAGTCGCTCGCTTTTATTGGAGGGCGCATCTCCGTCGAAAGCATAGCTTCGATTTTTTGCCACGGTGGCCTTCGCAGAGACCTCGCCCCATTGCTGGATCTGCAGGCTTTGGATTCGAGATAGGAATACTCGTGAGAGTTCCTACTTGCCTGAGAGGTAGTTCAAATGGATCGTTCCTAAAAAGAAAAACCTACATATTCTTATAGAAATAGCCAACACCTCTTACAAATATATGCCACGTGAAGCAGCGTACGAACTCATGTATAAATTTAAAAGGATAATAGTTTCTTCTGAATATTTTAAACAAAAATAAGAGGTAAAGAACGTAATAACGGTGAGATCGCAGGTGACCTGGTGTAGCATTACCATTTCTTTAAATTACCCGAAACGGGGGTGAGAAAACTGAGCAGCATCAAAACGTGGAAGAGAAAGGCAAAGTGTTCAGGTTCAGGTTCAGAAAGCGTTTATTGGCCTTAGGGAAGGAAGGGTGGGGATCAGACCGGTAGCTTACGAGCTGGGGTCGAGGCCGGGGAAGGGGGTTTTGGGGACTTATAGATAGATAGCCTGTCAGCCTCGCCTTGTGGATAAAATCCAAAAGAGTGTTCATGACAGCTCGACGTTTGTCGGGAGGACCCTCAGGATGAGTCCGTTCCTCTAAGCTGTTGACGTCTGGTGGTACGTGTTTCCGTCTGATCTCGTCCAACTCTGGGCAAGCCCAAAGGAGGTGGTACTGGTCGACAGGGATGACGGGGTCGTTACAGAAAGTGCAGTGGGGTGCTGTGTGTCGGGCAGACCAACGTGCCATGCGCGCCGGTGTGCATGTTGTGTTTGTTACAATCCTCCGGAGCAGCACCGTGTTTCCCCTGCCTAACCCGCTCGGGAGCGGATCTACACAAAGAATCAATGCCGCCCTCAAGGTCTGTCTTGAGGTTTGTTTGGCTATTTGCTTCGCCTCCTCGGGATCGTAGTCTGGTTCATCGCCGTCTTGACTGAGCTCCGGCGCGAGCGAGTACCTGTGGTCGTGTAAGTGACTTTGCACACTCTTCGGCTCGCGGGGGATATCTAGCTGCGCGCGAGCCTTAGAGTGAGCTTGTTTATTGCCCTGTATGTCCGCGTGGGCGGGTATCCATGACACTTTGATGGTTGTTCCGTCAACAAGTAGCTGAGAGGCCATCCGCCGGATCGCCTTAACCCTCTTGTTCGGTGATTGACGGTTGCGGCATTCCGTGAGGGCTGCCGCAGAGTCAGTAAAAATGTGGAGGTGTTTGGGCCGGACCCCCTCATCTATGATGACGCGTAGCGCAAGTTGGATGGCTCCAAGTTCTCCACCCTTAACCGATGTGCCGCCGGGCAATGTCTCCGCCATAGAAAATTCTAGGCGGGGAATTACGACCGCGACGGAGCAAGCCGGCGTGGGGGAGGGGACGAAGGCAGCGTCAGTATAGACTGCGAGTCTTTCACTGGTGTCCGTCCATTCTTGGACGAGTTTGCAATGTTGACGCATTTGGCATGCTTGCTTGTCAGGACGGCTGGGTCCCGCTCCCCTGGGTACCGGTCGGTCGTCCACGATACAAGCGTCGTCACTAAAGGGGGGATCAATCTCCGGAAGTGAGGGAAGGGCTCGGTTGTCAGAGCCTATCATTTCCAGGATCTGACGTCCGGGGGCTGAATGCTGAAGTCGCTCTAGGTGAGCACGGGCGCGCTCTTCCACGGTTTCCTGAACCGTGTTGAGCCTTGCGTGTGCCTTGAGTATGCTCAGCGGGGTGTAACGGGGAAGGCCGGTGATAACGCGCGCTGCGTTGTTGTTGAGCACTTCCAGTTTCTTCCACTGTGTCTTCGTGACTCTGTAGTGGAGGGCGCCATAGCAGATTCTGGATACGATCAGGGCTTTCACCATTCGGCGAGCCACCTCTTCGTCAAGACCACCTCTGGTGCCACAAAGCCTTCTTATGACGTTGAGGGCCGCCTGGCATTGCTGGGTGACCGTTGTCAGCCAGGTCTTGGCGGTGCCGTCTTCGTGAAAATAAAGTCCTCGAATTCATACCGAATTCGCCGATTTGATCGGGCGGCCGTCGAGGGTCAAGTGAAGACGAGAGCTGACGTCTGCATCTCTTTCCCTTTTGGGGGCTACGACGACGTAGCTCGTCTTCCCCGGCGAGGCGGTTAAACCAACGGTTTGAAGGTGACTTGCCACGACGTCGAGATCACGCTGAAGGGTCCGTTGTTGTTGTTGAATGTCACCGCGTACTGTCCAGAGTGAGATGTCGTCTGCGTATATAGTGAATCGAAGGTTGGGAACCTGTTGGAGTCAATTAGGGAGGCGCGCCATTGCCAAATTAAAGAGGAGTGGGGACAGAACAGAGCCCTGTGAGACTCCCACTTCGTTTGGCTTGCAGGCGCTCCAAGGTGCTTGCCAATCCGGACCGCAAAGGTGCGGCCCTGAAGAAATGACTTGATGAAGTTAAGGGCGTGGTCTCCTACGCCGAGTGCTTGCGCTTCTTGGATGACTGCCCAATGTGGGACGCTGTCGAATGCTTTCTTCGATCGAGGCAAAGTGTCATCCTATCACTTTGCCTTTCTCTTCTACGTTTTGATTTTTCTTAGTTTTCTCGCCCCAGTCTCGTGTAATTTAAAGAAAACTTAAAGAACGTTTCGTTGAAAAAGGTCAATACAAAATGGATTTCTGCGCATCTGGCAGTCATGGCATAAAATCGCTTTGGTTAAAGGGATGGTGAACCAAAATTTGGATCACAGTAAAAAATGCAGGAGCTGTAAGCGGGACGCTACAATCCCTACAACACCACCCATAAAGCGATATCTCGAATGGACGACCGTATTTTTGGAAAAAGAGGTCGCCATTGAATGAGGCTGACGAGGTGCGTGACGTCACATATCTCGTTTCCTCCTCTCCGCTTCGCCATCTCAAGGCGGCTAGGCGGAGAAGACGCCGAGTCCGTTTCCTCTCCTTCTCAACTTTTTTTCGGAGAAACAAGACGTCAACGTATCTGTCAAATGCGCCTCTTTTTTTTTTTTTTTTAGAAACATACGGTTATTCGTTTGAGATGTCGCTGTATGAGTGATGTATTGGTGTTTGTAGCGTCCCGTTGCACGCTTCTGCCGCCGTATTTTGTGGAATCCAGATTTCGGTTGAGCATCCCTTTAAGTTCACGTAAGCCCGGTCGTGCGTGGGAGGACACATCATCGCTTCAAGGCAAATGCGTATGCCCTTTGCCCAGTTCTCATATGGGGCAATGCGTAACCAAGTGCTGCAGTCAGAAAAAATATTATTAAACCTTCCTCCAATCAGATCTTTCACGATATCTGGCGGCTTTGTATTCAATTTTTCGCGGAGCATCCGTGCCACCACTCAGTGTTACAGACGCAGGAAGTTCACAGACTGACGAGGCCGATTAAAGTGTATAGACCAAAAATTTAAGTCTCTGGTATGGCATATAAACATAACGTAAACATGTAAAAGAAAAAAACAAAACAGGAAACGTTATGCTTAGTTTGATATCGTGGACTCCGCCTTTATTGTGAAAATGTTTCACTGTATCGTCATTGGCCGGGCTCCTTATTCCGTAGATACGACTGACTGACTTTCCGAGCACGGAGCAGGACCGCAATCGAGCGTCCGTGGTTTGAGCTCTCAGTGGGAGGAAAGTAGCCGCGCGAGTATTTCTTAGCTACGCTCTCAGAAGTCCTTGAATGCTTACTGCGCCACAATTCTCCAGTAATTTTTGATTGTTTATAACCGTAATTAATCCGGAGGACAATTGGGTATTATGTTCGAATGGCCACGAAATGTCACTGCAAAGACCCAGTTATATACTAGCGTTTGATTAAGTTTGGAGAGAAGAGAGAAGTAGGCGTTTATTAAAACAGTGATGTCATCCAGCGCCTTGTGCTGGTTTGCTACACTGTGTAATGAACGGAATAACAAAGAAAAAATAGAAAAGAGTAGAGAAAAGTAAGAAAACAAAATTGATATAAAGGAAGTATAAGAGAATATAAAAAAAGTGATACAAAAAAAATTGTAGATAATTGTAGATGTGAGTGTTTCAATGGCAAGCGTCATTTACCACTTCAGTTCACTTTAGAACACTAGAGCCTATGCTGTAAGCGAGTATTCTTCAATAAATTCAGGAGAGCGTCTGTGGCCTTATAACCGTCAGAAGATGTCATCCAGGGACCAAACACGTTGTCGATGCTCTTTTGTTCTTCCTCTTTGATGTTGAGCTGTTTCTTCATTAACTGCCTTTCATGGCTGTACTCCTCGCATTCGCAGACTACATGTTGGATGTTATGGACGCCGCCGCAGGACGCACATTCAGGAGACTGAGCTTTTCCGATTTTGTGAAGGTAGCTGTTGGTATACGCAACTTTTAGCCGTAAGCGGTGTAGCACGGTCTCCGTTTGTCTTGGTAAACCTCGTGGAGCCCGAAACTGTAGCTTAGGATCAATATTGTAAAGATATCTGTAGTGGTATTGAGGGTTTTCCCAAAGAGACGATGTTATTTCTTGGCCGATGTTTCTTATCATGCTATTTGAATCTGGTCTTGAGAATGGAATAGAGACAATAATAATGCTCTCGTGGGCATCTCTAGCAGCTCTGTCGGCAAGAACATTTCCGGTTATACCGGAGTGGGCAGGAACCCACTGTAGAATAAAATGGTGTCCCTGGCACGAAGCTTGGCGAGCTGCTTCCAAAATATCTTGTGCAAGTTGTAGATATGGGCCACTTTTTTTCATCGAGGAGGGGGTGTAGAGAGCGGGCTTCGAGTCAACAAATATTGCCCAAAATTGAGGTTTTTCAGTTCCCGCCTGTGTCACTGCTGCTCGAATTGCCGCGAGCTCTGTCGCCGTTGATGAGGTGACGTGGCTCAGCTTTGCTTTTATGGATGTTCTCATAGATGGAATGTAGACTCCCAGAGCCGATGATGACGTCATTGTAGAGCCATCAGTGTAGATGTGGCGGAATGAGTTGTATGATTTATTGATGTATTCAAGAGCAATCTGGGTGATCACCGGCTCAGGCATTTTTGTTTTCGAAGTGATCCCTGGGATACTTGTTCTGATTTCTAAGTGGGGGTACTTCCACGCGGATATCTTGGAATTGTAGCCGCTTCAAATGATCTGGGAATATAATCCTGCAAAAGCGTGACTACTTGGGCAAATCCTGAGGATGGTCTCTCTGTTGTGATATCTGCTAGATGATGTTTATGTATTCGAGTTTTGTGACGAAGATGAGCTCGCAACGTTTTTTGTGTCCTTAAAATGGCGGGCGAAACTGCTCGTGCTTCAGCCAGAGTTCCCACATTCGATGTGCATTTCGGCAGTCCTAAGCAAGCTCGAAGAGCTTCTAATTCTTTAAGAAGAGACCGTGATACATTATGCATAACAGGAAGACTGTAGCGCATAAGGCCGAGAGACAGAGCGTTGTATAGGGCCATTAGCGCAGAGACAGAACATCCTCATTTAGTTCCACTAATCATTCTGATCATATCGATAAACGAGGTCAGCTTTTTCTTTAGGCGCTTTATGTGGGGGCTCCATGTCAGTTGCCTGTCGAGAGTGACACCCAGAAATGTGTGTTCAGTGACGTAAGGAATTGGTTTTCCATCGATCACGATTGGGTATTTGTCCGTGTGTTTTCTGCTGAATGCCATCACCGCTGATTTGTCCGGTGATATATGCAGACCCCGCTCGTGGAGGTAGCGTGCTGAGATGTTTATTGCTTTCTGTAGTCTTGCTCTGTTTACGTAGAGAGACCTACTACACGCCCAGAAACAGATATCATCAGCGTAGATGGATACGTGAACGGTTTTAGGAAGTATTTTAAGAAGGCCTATTAGAGAAATGCTAAAAAGCATGGGGCTAAGGACCCCCCCTTGCGGTACTCCCCTCTTGATTTCATGAAAACCAGTGTTGCCCTCCGGCGTCGATATGTACACTTGTCTTGCTTTGAGGTAACTTGCAATCCACGTATATATGCGTCCTCCGTAGCCAATGGCCCCCAGATCGTGAAGAATGGCCCCGCGTTCTACAGTATCGAAGGCCGATTTTATGTCCACAAATACAGCTGTTGTTATCTTGTTGACAGTTTTCGTTTGTTCAATGCTTGTCACTAAATCAATAACATTGTCGATGCTGCTTCTTCCGCGTCGAAATCCATTCATGGACGAGGGATATAATCCTCTATTTTCTAGATCTCATTCGATACGGGCTAGCAACATTCGTTCCATTACTTTGCTTTGTTAATGCGATTAGACGATGCGAATTAATATCTAGGGGAAACTTTCCAGGTTTGAGGATTGGCAACACACGAGCAATTTTCCATTGCCTCGGTATAATACCTGTTTCCCATGATGAGTTAAAGGCCTTTAACAAGAAGGTTCTAGCTGCTTCCCCCAGGTGACGTACGGCTGAGTATCGTATTCCATCCGTGCCCGGGGACGACTTGACGTTAGATGCAAAGAGTGCCATATCAAGTTCTTTTAAAGTAAAATATGCTTCAACAGCATTGCATACACTTACGGATGGGTGGTCATCTGTCGTATTCGCTCTGCAGTCGATAAGAGTAGAGCAGGAGGTGATCTTGACACAGAATTCCTCGGCTATGGTTACTGCTGAGACTTGGCGCCTCAAAGCGATGGCCCGGAAGGGACGAACTTGCTGCGGCCTAACACGCAAGCTTCGCAGCATGGGCCATATGCGAGTAACTGGCTTTCTGGGATCAAGGCCGGCACTAAGAGACCTCCAACGTTTTTTGGAAAGCTTGTCCAAGTGTCGTAGAACGCGCTTTTGTGCTCACCTAAAAGCCCTGACATCCTCAGCATTCTTAGTTCTTCTTGCCCTGCGTTCAGTCCGCCGGCGGATGGCACGCAGTCCTTCGTATTCTCCATCAATAGCTGTCGGGGGGTTTGTCATATTGACAGTTTTGGTCGCTTCGGAGGTTGAAGAGTTGATGGCCGCAACAAATCCTTCTGTCTCAGTTAGTGTAGTACAGGCTGACTACATCAGTATAATGCATTGTGGTGCGCCTCTTCAAGCAATGCAATCCTTGAAACGTAGTGTAAGTGGGCACGTGATCACTACCATGAGTTTCAATATCAGCGAACCACTTGGCTCCCTCAGCGAGAAGTGAAGATGCGAACGATAAATCTAGAGAGCTACTCGTAGATGCACCTCTGAAATACGTCGGACTTCCGTCGTTAAGAATTGCAAGGTCATATTTTAGTGTAACGTCTAATAAGGCTTGCCCTCGAGCATTAATTTTTCTGCTTCCCCATAATGAGTGGTGGCTATTGAAATCTCCTGTCAGAAAATGGGGTGATGGAATTTGCTGTAAAATTGTATCCAGCCTCTGAATGTCCAAGGCTGCCCGAGGAGGTATATAGCTAGCAATAACTGTGAACGAAATGTCCTCTATCTTAACAGTCGCAGCAATATATTCATTTGTAAGGTGCGACGGAATATCGTGTTGAATATATGTCAGGTCCTTTCGAATGCCGAAAACTCGGCTAAGACCAGTTGTTCTGTGGGAATGAAAAAGCTCGTACCCTGATAGTCTGATGCTGTGCGTCACTCGCGACTCTGATATTGCGATAATAGGAACAGGATATTTGAATATGAATTGTCTAAAGTCCGAGAGCCGATTTCGAAGGCCTCTCGAATTCCACTGAGGGACGGTGGCATCTCTACGAAGCTTGTCTAATGACACCAGATCATAACAAGCGGAAGTATGGCATCTAGTATGGTTAACAGTGCTTGGGCTATAGGAGAGTCCCATGAACGGAGAATATTACGGACAACGTTGGTGATGGTTTGGAGATTGACCCCGGAAATAGGTGGTTGCTCCCTGGTTGATGCCCTTGGCTGGTCCCTCCTGGGCTGCCTATTTTCCTTATCTTCGACACGCGAAGTTGATGCAGATCCAGGGAGTGCTGGAAATTCTTTGTCATCCTTTAGCTGCAAAGTAGGAGCTGTAGCTTCTGTGGATTTTGTATAGGTCTTGCCTTTTCTCACGCTGGATTGCTGCGTTGACGGGGAATCTCGTTGAGCACGAAAATCGTGAGCTGCGACGTCGTGTCTTGCTTGGTTGACTGCTGTCCTGGCATGGCCAGTGGACATCTGATCTTGTGTAGACCGTAGAGCCTCTTTTGCTGAGCTGTAACCAACCTTAGCTTCGCTCTTGTGCCTGTATATTTTCTGCTCTCTTTTGTATGCCGGGCACAAACGAGATGTAGAGTCGTGTGCTTTGTGGCAGTTCATGTAGAGTGGGTCTTCCGCTTCGCCCTTGGTGCGATCATGGGGTCCCCCGCAGCGAGCGCATCGCGATTCCCTTGTACAGGCGGTTCGAACGTGCCCAAAACGGTTACATTTGGAGCATTGACGTGGTTTCTCGATGTACGCTTGTGTCTTGTATCTTGCGTATCCGATTGTAACGTACTCTGGTAGAGTGTCCGTACTAAAGACGAGCTTGACGGTCTCGGATTTACCCAGTTGTCGGATGGAGATAACAGGTGCAGTAGTGCGAACTGCCAGTTGAAGTTCGACCTCGGTGAGGTCTGCTGGTACTTCGTAGACCACCCCGGCCGCCGATTCTCGTGGGAGCGGTTCGTAGGCCACGACAGCGATCCTGTCTAGTGTGGTGAGTCCAAGGAGCGCTTTCGTAGCGTCTCTATTTCTGGTGTCAATTGCCAGTACGCTGAGTCGTCGGTTTGGCCTAACCAGGATCACCCCGTCTGGAGCAGTCATGTCCAGTTTTTCTTGAATTTTCTTCGGGTTAATAGTTGCGATCACTTTGTCTGGATCCTTGGGTCTGACTATTACCGTGAGGTGGGGATCAGAACGATTCATAGTCTTGACGGTCTTGTCGCTTGACTCCGAACTAGTTGAGGCTTTGCGTCTCTTTCGGTTCTGAACGAGCTGAAAGGGTGCCGAGTTGGCGTCCAGCTCGTCAGAGATGCTCTCATAGTAAGAGACGGTGCTTGAAGCGCTGGACATACCCAATGATGGCAGCTCAGCCTGTCCATCCAGTTCCATTTCGATCGACGGTGAGCCCTGGCCGGCGGGATGACCCGCCTCAGCCATGGTCGGTGACCGTTGCGTCAATAGCGAGGATCGTATCGTTTTTACCTTGAATTAGCAGCGAAAATCTTGAATAAAGATACAATATAGCAAGACAAGCTCGATAGCAGCCAAGGTAAATCCGACTTCTTCTTCTTCTCCCTGATTAAGTTACAGGGGCTTGCGGTAGATGTGCACAGAGTTACCACGACAACAAAGCAACGGAAAGCTTGGTTGCCATGGCATGTCGTAGTCATATTTTAAAATGAAGGTTCCTCAACGGAAACAAACGTTATTGCGCGAACAGACTTTGAGAGTGCACGACCACCGGACAAGTGACACCGCTAGCATTTTTCATTGGGTAAACCTACTAGAGGCTGATTATTCTTCAACAGTTAATAATGGAAAGAAAATAAAGCAAGAAAGAAAAAGCCAACTTTGGAATTTTAATTAAAGGAGGCGAAAATTCGGAATCAATCGCCATTAAAACCATGAACGGTTTCAGTAGGGTTTTCTGCTTCCTCCTATACTTTATTTCACCTTATGATGTACCGCAGGAAGGGCTACAAGCGCGAGCTTCTTGCTCTGGGGCACATCTCGGCGGCACAAACTCTCGTGCGTTAAGGGCAGCTGCAACGCTATGCGCTCGCGCTTCTAGTCTTCGCTGCAGTACAACGTAAGGTGAAACAGAGTATAGTCATAAACGAGGACCGGCTATAATGTAACAACAATTTATGGTGCCGAAACCCGGGACAGTCAGCGCGCAATGAAAACGAACAATAATAGTAATAATAAAAAAAAAAAGGACGGCATCGTTGGCGGGCCAGGGAGGAAGAAGAGTAGCAGATGTGTAAAGGAGGAAGAAGTGGAGCAGAGGGCAGAGATCCTAGGTTCTGCACCATTCTGCACTCCAGATTTGGCATTTTCCAAGGAATCCACCTCCACTCTTATTTCACGCTGGCCCTCGGCAACCATTTCGGTAATGTTTTCGGTCACGTCTCAAGACTTATACGCCATGCACTGCCGCAACGAACGGCCTTCACATCTGCAGGCCCTTTCCCTGCTCAACTGGAGATGAGGCAAACTAGTGTGATGACCATCAGTGCTCCGAACCTCTGGTTCCCCCTCAGGATCGCTCCAATGCCAGCTGCACCAATGATCAGGGACAGAAACATTCGCCACATCAATCCCTCACCCTCGCCCACAAGCTCCATTTAAACCATCATCATGATTTTTTTTATTCATCTGTACAAACCCTTTCATCATTGCTAGACGCGGTGTCGCAAGCATTCATGACATGAATAGCTTGCCTTCCTGCGGCGCCGCGGCTCTTTTGAGTTAAATAAATATCAATATCAATATCCGGATGGATACCATGGTCGATATGAAGCGACTCGTAAAGGAGCGAGCGGTTTTACGGAATACGGTTGCGAACTTTCTATACACGTTGCCTTAGCTGTACCGATTGAAGAACTGAAGTTCTGTCTAGAAAAGAGATAGAACAAGTAGAAGATATAAAGAGAAATGCTTGGGAATGAAAAAAACATTTGAAAATTAATTTAACGGTATCACTGGGTGCAAAGATAAAATTATTTGGATTTAGGATTACTGGGATTTTGACGGCGTTGAAGATTAAAAATAGAACATGGCACTTACAAAAACAGTCGCCGAAGCAGTAGATGAACGATCACAAATTCCAGAAATAGCAGTATGACATCACATTAGAAAATGTTAGTTCTTCACTTGGAAAAAAGAGTGCAACATCGAAAGAACTTAATAGCGAAAAACAATGACACCGGAAGCGACGCTATTTGGAAACAATCATCTAACAAGTCTGAATATAATGATGATTTAAAGGCAGACGAGCGTTGTTGAGAAGCAAGGATTGCAGTACACGGATTTATCCCGGATATCACTGAAAGAAGGTCGCGAGAAAGACAACGCCGAGAGAATGAGGACCAAGTAATGAGCGTGAACTTCGCACAGAAAACAACAAACGGCCGGCCGGTGTTTAACCTTATGAATATTTTAAAAGGATAAAGGGCCACACCAAAAGAGATAGCACCGCTCCAAAAAAGAAGTCGAGATCAGGCACCAACGAAGTTTACCAAAAAGGCATCGTCAAGACGCGGACTAGGCCATCAAACAAGAAATACGAGACGTCAACCAAAAAAAACAAAAACAAAAAAAAACAACAAATTAACAGTTGAAGCAAGAAATATAGACAGAACAATACATCGTCCTAAAAACGCAAAGATAAAAAAAAAACGATGTCAACGCACGACAGATTTTGAAAAGTAAAGAAGGCGATGGGAACTTCGCAACATTCACATGTTGTCAACATGAAAGTACGGCGTATGGCCCACATTTGGAGCTATGTGTAAAGGAACTTAACAAACCTACATCACAGATAAATCAACCGCATAAAAAAAAACGAGAGATTTGGACGCATGACGAGTGAATCCATGAAATAGTTTGAACCAGAAAAGAACAAAAGTAAGAGAAGAAAATACGAAAGGCTATTCCACATTAAGTGAACACGAGAGACACGGAAGCGGAGCTTTGAAACGGAGAAAGACAATACATCGATAAAAGCAACAAAGCATCCGAGAGTCACCACGACCTGAGATTTTTAACAGATCATATAGAACACCACAAGGAAAAGACCGTGAGAAAAGTCAAGTAACGTCATTGCGTAAACTTCACTCCGGGATACCCTGGGGCGGCAGCTTGTTGACTCTTTAACAATTCAATATTGGAAAGAAAAAAAAGCGAGGATCAAGATGCCATTTTTGATATTATAGATGTAAAGAAGACATTGAAACCATCAGTAGTGTCAGTCGGTTTTTCTGTTTCCTCTTGGCAATAAACGGGGAGCCGGGAATTTTTTAACAATTGGTGTTTCGAGTGTATTGCAGTGCATGTATACACGCAGCAGCTACGAAGAGTGTCATTAACAAGCTACAGAGAGGCCACCGTTTTCGAGTCAGCTCAGCAACTACAGATAATTCCCGGGGGCTCCTAGCTGTAAGTGATAGAAACAAGAGTGAGAGCCGTGTGCCGACACCTGCCGCGACGGGATCATCACCCTGGTTAAAAGCCTGAAGAGAAACGGACTTCATTCTGGGGTCGACGAAAAGAATGAGACCCGGAAAAACCCCTAACCCAATTTAGAGAGTAAATAAAACCGCACGTGCAGCGTACGTATTCATAGCACGGCAACAGAGCGACAGAGAAAGGGCGCCGAGCCTTTTAAAAGAGCGTGCCACGCACGCAATTCGTGGCCATCCCCTTGGGCGATTTGTGCCCCTAACACTCGTAAAAATTTATTAGGCGACCCAATCGGGAGTGGCGGCCATAGCCCCGGAACGCTTTCAGACAATTAGGGATTTCAACCCCGAGCTCTCTTTCTCCCCACTGGCAGGACCGCGGTGTGGTGGGACGCGGGAGACTATGTCAATGCCCCTCTCCGCTCATTCCCGATTTTAACCAAATCGGGATTAAATCGCGGTGCGTCATTCCGGTCCCGTTTTGTAGCTTGGGAGGTTTATCCCTCCGCTCGCGAATCCCCAATGAAATAAAAAAAGGAGGGAGGGGGGTTCAGGGACCGCGGGCTGCCAACCCTCGTTCGGCCCCATTGCGTGAACCACTGTGAAAGCTATTCGATTTATTGTAGCCAGTCGGGGATGAGCCATTCTACGCGTTACAACGCGCTCCGTGTGCAACTGCTGCTGCAGTGCTCAGTCACGTGACACGAGGGCTGCGTCCGATTGAGAATTCGGTTGGCTCGTAACTTTTGCTGAGGTCCTCCGATAAATCTGAAACGTCGATGTCACCGCGTTGCTCGGCGGGCACGCGGGGACAGCAGCAGCGGGCGAGGCGCGCACGAGCCGGTGGCCGCGACACCGCGGGGAATTACGCAACAATGGCCGCTGATGCGGATCAAAAGACTGGGTCGGCCTTTCATGGCGTCCTTCCTTTGTCTCCATTCCCCTCCTTTTTCTCTCCGCCGATGTAGTTTGCTAGCTCGTAACAAGGACAGTGTAGCGAAGCTCCTGGGATGGGGGACTCCGGTCTTCCGAGTCTTTCAGCTGCTCTATGGACTTTATATCCTGGCTTCTCCCAAACTGACATGGAGTGATAACCACACTGAAGCTATATCGACTAATAAGCCGTGAGCCTCGGACCACGTGACAACGGTCGAGGGATCATGATTGGTCGAGCCGGCACGTAGCCTTCACCCCGCTGTCAGCTTGGGGGGGGGGAGTGTGCACTACGCTACTTCGCAATCCATGATTGCTACAGACTGAGTTTTGCGGATGTGCAGGCCCAGCACGGGACTTGTGGAAAGAACAAAGAGGGGGGGAGCGCGAAACCCGGCCCGAACCGGGGCTTGGGACGTCCCATCAATCTGCATCAAGCGGCGGCTTTAGGTCGGAAGGAGGCAGGGGTGCTTCTCGTGTTTTTCGCTCTTTGTCCGGCACCTGGCGATTTGGTGGCGTGGTCGCATTTCGGCTCACCACCGCAAATGTACTCACTGGTGGGCGAGCGGTCCTTCACGAGTTGTTAGGCCGCGAGCCCAGACGTGGTGTCGAGGGGTGGGGTGCTTGGCTCGTGGCAAAGACTAAAGCGGTTTGTATGCTTGTGTGGGCTGCTTCGGGACGGCACACCAGGCCAGCCGTGGCTGAAGAATGTTTGGCATACGTTGAAAAATAAAATATAAAAAAAATCGCAGTTTGGCTTAATTACCTCTAGGGCTGTATGTACCACTTCGTGGCAATGCGACGGGGAAAAAAACGTGGTAGCGACTCAATTACAGTAATAATTGAAAACGAGCGCGTTGGTGAATGAGTACGAATACTTAAAAGGATAAAACACCGAAAGCGGGGAGGGAAACAGGACTCCTTTGAACGAAGCCCTTTTGCCGTCGCGGTCCTCGATGTTTTATCCTTTCAAGTATTCGTACTCAATTACATGCACGTAGTAAATACATAAACTGGATGGGTCATAATCATATAGCGCTCAAAATTATAGCGAATATGCCGACCCGTGTTTTGGGTAGAGCCTCCATTTGCTTTAAACGCTTCCTATTCTTCTAAGTTGAGTCATACTCAAAAACAATATGGTTAGAGAAGATCGCTTTTTCCAGGACGCGTCATGGCTGGCGCTTCGCTTCAACCTGCCACTTTATCGAAATATGCTTAGCCAATGAACCAGGGGCAGATTTATGGGTCAGACTTGGGGGGAGGGTTGTCTGCAGAAAGATCTGACGTCACGGTCAGATGTTACGTCACGGGCGAAGCGTTGCCAAGATCTCTTTTGTTAACCTATTTTTTGCCATTTCAGCATAACTAAACATTTCTTTCTAAAATAAAAGCGGGTCTATATACTTTCTTCTATAAAAAAAAAAAAAAGTTGCGCTTGTGCGGTTTGAAGGGGAGGTCTCTCCCCCTATACCTCTTTAATCCCCCCCCCCTCTCCCCCTGCATTGAACGCAGGCTCCACATAGAGTAATATAGTAAACGTAAAGAGAGGACACAGGAGCCGATTCGCGGCCCAGATAGTGCGTTTAATACCCTCCGCTACGTGGCGCTTTTCTGCAATTTGGTTAAAATTAATTAAAACTCTTTCTGTGAAAAGTATTTATTTTTTAAATGGCAATGCTTTAAAATTGTTTAATGTACTTAAAACGACTAAATAGTTTAAATCAAATACGTCACAAAAACCACGTGATGAATGGCGCCTGCCATGGCCTGCCTGCCTGCACGCCGTCGCCTCTGCATCATTCTGCATGGCCCCTGCTCGTCCCTGCGTCGTTCGTCTGTGCCGTGCGTGCCTTCCATCTGTGCTTTCTGCTGCATCATGTTCGGTCGACTTTGCATCAATCAAGGTGACGCATGACCGCCCGCGTGCTCGCATGCTCGGCGTGAATTCGTGGAGCCGATCGGTTCGAGCTTCTCGCGCTGTTGTTTCTGCCGGGCTGTCTGGCTGCACTTGAACGTGTGTGCATGTTGATTTTCGATAAGATTGTTTTAAAAAAATAATTTAACTTACGACCCTGCACACGACATTGTCCATGGGTTTACAGATGACGGTGTGTAACGAACCTCTAACATTGCAGACAGAGCCTTGGTTGTTATGCTGTCTGAAATTTCCAGGAGGTGCGTTTAGCCCCTTGCATGCACTGTTGTGCACACTCCAAAAACGTCTTCTGTTTAACGCAGTCTCCTCATTTCTCTCAATCGGGAGCTTAAAGGGGCGGTGCAACAATATTCAATTTGAATGTTTTTCACTTTACACGAGCTTACTGGCACTAGTGGGACTCAAGGATACTCGCACGCAACGCCACTGACCAAGAAACTCCTTTGTTGCGCTGTTATTTCGAATACAAAACCGAGTGTTTTCATTCAATCTCCTTCGAAAAACCTGATGACGTAGCTCGGCGGTAGCAGTACCGTCCAGTGACGATATTTGAATACGGCTCATAGATTGGACCCGAGCATCGCGTGGACACTCGATTTGGGCTCGTGATAATCGATAGCTCGAGAAACATTCGGGTTGTGTCCTGTGTCCAATCGCCGCAATGACGACAACAGCCGAACCATAACAATGTCTGGAACTCAGGGCGTGTCCTGTGCCTCGCCAACCCCAGCGCATGACTATGATAAACATTGGTGGCATATAATCAGCTCCAGATCACGGGGCCGCTTGTTGTGGCTGCGAGTTGAGGGGGTGAACTCTGCTCGTTTTTCTTAATTTTTTTCTGCGACTTCGATTGCGTGTGTTAAAAACGAACGGGTATTTCACAGATCATTAACGTCAGGGATTCGTTCTAAGCGGTATTTGCGCAAAATACAAATATCAGTGCATCGCCCCTTTAAGACTGTTGGCTTCACAGTAAAGGCTGTGTGGTCTGTGGTTAGGGGGCTTCAAACGTAAGCTTGGTGTGTGTGGTGATAAGCCATTTTTTGAAGTTGACAACGAGCACGTTTACTTTGACTTTGATGTTCCGTACCTTACCAAAACAACCAAGAGCAATCTCCAAGCCCACAAACTTTGCATCGGAAATGAGGTCATTGAGTGGTCTTCTATTGTTAAACTTTATTGTTCTATCCATGAGACGAGTTTGCAATTGGCTTCGAAACTTACTTAGAGACACATTTTTTCAAGAACCTTTTTGTAACATGGAAGAAAATTGTGCCCCACAGGTACTGAGTGCCTCACTCTTTCTTGCAATCATATCCCTTGTTTATGCCAAGGAACTTCCTGAGGCAGCCATGGCTACAGCCTATTTTTGTGATAGGATGTGCATACTTTTTGATTGTCTAAATAGCTAAAAAAAATTCAAGAAGACAGGGCAGAAGTTGCGTCATGCCATTCTGAAGGAAGAATCTGAAATACTTGATTTTCTCCACCAGTAACTCGGATGGATTTCAGCAAGGCAGTTCCAAAGTAGGAGGCAGCCATAAGCCATCATTGGGTGGCAAGTTACTATAAAAAGTGTCCTCATGCTCTGGGATGAGCTTTCAAGCAGCCATGACTTTAAGTTCTTACTTACACGACGCCTGCAGCAAGACGCACTTGAGAACGTTTTTGGAGCTATATACGACAAATGCTGGGCTGCAACACAAACCAAAATTATGCATCAGTTCACCTCAGGACTAAAACACCTCTGGATAAAGAAACTGTTCAAACTGTCGGACAATGAAAACGTACAGGATGACAACGCTGACTTCCTGAAGGAGTTGCAAATATCTTCGCACCATGAAAGTTTAATTTCAGACATTGCAGAACGTCTTCCAATTGACAACTTCCCGCCACTAGAGGATATTTCTGAGCTGGCATCAGACATCAGGTTTAACATAAATGATGACTCGTCCACTTTTTTATTACGTTTGGGGCTATTTGATTAAGCTTTTGCTTGAACAGACAACTGACAGCTGTGGCTGTTCTCAGCTGTTATCGGATGAGTCTAATAACTTGACCATGCCCCACCAGTACTGTCTTGTTCCTAAAGCATACCACGTGCCTGGAAAATTCTTCGGGAACTTAGTAGTACCATCACAGGCTGCCTTTTATTTCAGTCAGCAACTAGAAAATCACTTTCTTCCCATAATAGAGAGTGTGACACATGTTCGAGGAGTGTGTTCCGCCTTGTATAGCACACTTTGAGATCTGGGTGGTTTTAGCCTTTGCCCAGAGGAGTACCACAAAGGGTTTTTAAAATTGTTTTGCAGAATACGCTTGTGTTGACATGTTTGATTTCTTAACCGGAATTTGGAAAAAGTTCGGTTGCACTCTTCAGTGGCTAGTAAGAAGGAGACAGGTTTAACTGTTAATAGTGTATTAACGGAGGCGGTTGCCAAACCAAAAACAAAAAGTGCTTATTAAGTGGGCGGTGCAGCTTGCTCTCCAAATATTTGTTTCCCCTTTTTCCAGCGAATGTGTATCACGGCTCCCTAACAAAAATATTTGTCCACTTTCTACGAAATTTCAATAGAAAATAGTGTATAGAGGCTAAAAATATTTGAAAGAAAATGTATCCACTTTTGTATCCACTGTCCATAGTTTTTTAGCCGCTTTTTTCTGAAGCCATATTTCTTTTCTGAACCATTTCGGAAAATGTTTAGGGACGTTGAACCTTGTCAGATTTCGAATAGAGTTCTCATTGTTTGGTAATGGCTCGGCCGCAGTGAGTTTGAGGCTATGCAAATTGGTGTTTTTTATATTTGCCGGAAATCGGGAATTTGTACTATCCGGCGTATGCTTCGCACTGTTATTATACTCTTATGACTGGTAATGATAGCGATGTCTTATTCATTTTTGCACTTACTTCCCGTACCCGAGTCGGCGTGAAAGTGAATGTATCATACAGCATGTTCTCCGTGGAAAGGTTTTGTTAACTTGGTTCCGCTAAGAATCTATTACGAAGTGTACGAAATGCCGAAGTCCTTCATATTAATTTATTTTTGTGAGTATCGATCTCTTTCGTATAAAACATACAGAGCTTCTAATGTAAATCATGTATACATGAATATGCTCTTATAAAATGTGTTCGAACCACTTACTGTTGTTGACCCCAAAATGCTCCACCAGCCAGGAGTCAATGCGGCGATTGTGCAACTTCAATGCTTTACAATAGAAAAAGAACAAGAAATATATATACTGCTTTGTGAAGTAAGTTGAAATATTGTTTGACACATTTTGCACGGACTCTATCGTAAAAAATAAAGCAAAAGTGCGTCAGTATTAAAAAAAAAAAAAAGAAACAGCGGCTTCGGGAGTCAAGGAGCTCCCGAGAGCCGAGCGAGGCGGGGAGGAAGGAGAGAGAGAAGGGTACCGGAGAACCGGAGCAGAAACGCCCAAACCGAAACCGAAACTAACTTGACCGGAAACGGAATCAGATTATACTTAATACCGCCCGCTAGGAGCGCTAGCTCTTACTGGTCTATCTGGGCCGCTGGGGCCTATGGCAGTGTCCGCTCTTTACCTTGTGTATATTACTCTATGGGCTCCAGTCGCGGGCAGCAAATATCTGCATCACCGCCAGATTTTGCTTCTCTGAGTTGTGAATATCAATTTTTTTCCTAAACGTATTTTCTTTGAATTATTCGCTTCTAAATCGCGGTGACATTATTGTTTTGATATTACGATTTTCGCATATGTATTGTTCTGTTCGTTCCTATGTTTATTCTTTCAGTTTTAATTAACTTCACCAACGCGCTCACGTCGAACTAAGTCTGGTTTTGAATACGTTCAATTTTAGAAGAGTCGATTTTGTCACACGGATACCATACCGCAGTGGCGTATCCTAACACTGGTCTAATCAGAGTTTTGTATGCAGTCAGCCTTGTTAATGCTGGTGCCCCGTTTAAGTTTCCTCGTTATAAAACAAAGTTTTTGAAAGGCAGACGAACATATATTATCTAAGTGCATACTCTAGCTGAGGCCAGGTGTGAGCGTGACACCCAAGTATTTTACGTGGTCGACTCTGGAAACTAGAGAGCTATTAAAAACATAGTCATAAATGAGGTGACTTTTCTTCTTAGTAAAGGTAATACAGGCAGCTTTTTTGAAAATAAAGTTCCATTTCCAACTTTTCACACTAACCAAACTCCACAGAAAGAGCGTTATTGAGCGTAGCTTGATTATCAAGATTTTCCACTTTTGTGTACAAAACGCAATCATCGGCGAAAAGGCTGATTTTTATTATTTTATTACGTCCTTAACAATATGTTTTATATAGACAAGAAATAATAACGGGCTAAACACTGATCCCCGGAGGACTACAGAAAAAAAGAAAAAAGAAAACATCCAAATGGGGGAGAGCGGGTGTCGTCAATTTCAGCATACTGCTTTCCGTTGCTTAAGTACGACATTGATGTGGTGTGATGGGGTGGTTCTGCTTGTGTTCTGTGTATTTTGTGTGTTCAGTGATGTATGTGTATCTATTAAGTGCGTCGAAAATCCAAGAGAATATTGAAAATAATTTTTTTTTTGGAATGTGCTGGCTAAGGAGAGTTATAGGAAAACCCATACAGCCTTCTTTAGCAGTCCATATAAATGGCTTAAAACACCAAAGGAAAAGTCATAGGCAGCTATAGCATGCTGGCTATAGAGAACCAGCCATTAGAAAAGCTAAAGAGCGCTATGGCTGGACAGTGATAGCGTCATAGACAAAGCTAAAGAGGCCTATAAACACGACCATAAAAAAAAGACAGCCATAGAATTTTTTTAGCTAATTGGGCCAAATAGCTAAAGCCGACCATAGAAAGAATTGTCTATAGCTGACCATAGGACATTTTTGTATGGGCTAACATTGTTCGCTAGAGAAATCACGCATTAGCTAATATGATGCATTTGTTATAGTCTCGGCGAAACAGAAAACAAGCGACACAAGGTCATGGCCTGATACACCTTCATGTGTGCTGACCTCGCAAGACAAAGAAGGGCTTACCAAAGCTAAATCCAGCACAGAAGACGGTGTCGATGTAACACTGGTCGATTGTATAACAACCTGTACAAGATTTAGGTTGCAAAGAAGGTCAAGTAGAATTGGCTTATTCTGAGTGCAGGACGATGACAGTTTCAACGTATTCCAATCTATTGCAGGGGCATTTAAATCGCCAACCACCACCACTTTTGTTCTGTTTTTAACAATCACAGATAAGTAGTCATACAACGCCTCTACGAAAACTTCAGGCGCATTCGAGGCTCTCTAGACAACACCTAAAACAAAAGCTACTTTTCCGATGTTCACTTCGCACCACATGCTTCCGTGCATGGTTCTCAATTCCTACCAAAACTGAGCAGCTAACATTATTTTTTGCAATATTGCTACTCCTGCGCCTCAAGATGAGCGATGATTTCGTATAGTCTGATAACCTGGAGGAACTAGTTCACAATAAAAGAATATCTAGAGATCTAACCACGTTTCCGATATCGTCGTAATGTCGGCGTCAAAGTCTAAGACACGTGCAACGTCAGCAATTTTGTTCACAACACTTCGGGCGATAAACAGTACCAGGCGACAAGCTGACGATTGTCAATCATGCTGGGTTGGCGTGAGTTAAGTTTCTTCTTAGTATCGGAACACGACAATTCGCGTGCACTTTATCGCCATTATTTTTATGCACCTTTAATGACGTCCATAGCTTTTATTTCTTTTTTTCTGCGTGGTCCAGCAATAATCTTCGCTCAGAAATAACTGCGATTTTTCAACTTTGAGAAACTCTTTGGTACTTGTCGTCGTTCTTTATAGCACGCGAAGTTCATGATTACGGGCTTAATTTTCCACTCTATCTCCTCGCCAATCGTGTGAAAATATTGCACCGAGTTAACTGTTACCACAAGACGATTTTTAAAAATTTACATGGTCTCTTATGTTATTTCTAAGATTATACTTGAAGAGGAAAGCCCAAGCGCCGATGTAAACGTGACAGCGAACCTCCGAAGAAAGCGCACTTTTGGCGCCGTTTCATTGGCTCACTCGGATCGTGGCGTCGGCTGTGGTCCCGGTAATAGCGAACTTGCGAAGAAAGCGCGCTCTCTGACGACGCACTTTTGGCGCCGTTTCATTGGCTCACTCGGATCGTGGCGTCGGCTGTGGTCCCGGTAATAGCGAACTTGCGAAGAAAGCGCGCTCTCTGACGACGCACTTTTGGCGCCGTTTCATTGGCTCACTCGGATCGTGGCGTCGGCTGTGGTCCCGGTAATAGCGAACTTGCGAAGAGAGCGCGCTCTCTGACGACGCACTTTTGGCGCCGTTTCATTGGTACCTTTCGTTTTCGTACTCTTCGTGTCGCCGACGTGTTTTCGCTCAAGGACTTTGAAGGTCGACTGAACGGTGAGACATATAAGGCCTTTCGCCTCGATAAATCGCCTACAACTGCACCTTCCAGGAGTTCCCCGTAGTTGCCAGGAAAACCAAAAATAATCAGTTTATTACGTCGTTTCGGATTTCCAGGTCATCCAATCTCATTTGGTGGGTTGTTAAGGTTTTCTGTAGGATGAAAATGGTGCTTTCAAGCTGAATAACTTCTGTATTTGTCTCGTGCATAATTTTAAACTGTTTGTCGTACGGTGTAAATTTCTTTTTTATCTCATCAATGTTTCCCTGAGTGAGGGCCCGACTGCTCTTCATTGACTTTATATCTTCATCAATTTCATTTTGTTGTTTATGTATATACTGGACCATCTGCTCAAGGGTCAGAGGCCTCTGTTTTTTTGTTTTTTTTTTGTATGTCATCGGCAAGAAATGGAGGGAACAGATTTCAGCACTCTTTTACATAATTCACGTGGGCACTTGGGCACGGCACAACAATAATAAAGCGGCAATTGTTTCGGTAACGCTTGTACCTACCTATCCATGAAAAAATTTGAGCCAAGCTGAGCCAAAAGCGGAAAGTTGTAACACATGGTGGACGGGATTTCGCCGTGCCCAATGATATTTCCTGGCCGTGCGCTGGCTTTCGTTGCTGAAACTGGAAAAACAGGCAGAGCCATGGTCTCGGTGGTGGTCAGATCTTCAGCAATTGCGTGTTCGGTCCCCGTGCTGAAATTGGAAGTGTCAGCTTCTGTTGCGGGCTTGTCAAGCGTGATACGGAACAGCAGCCACATAGATAGGATCTGAAAGAAAAGCGGAAGGTTTGAACACATCGTCGACGAGATTTCGCAATGTCCACTTGAAAGTAGAACCAGGGAAACGTTGCACAGTGCCCCACAACACTGTTAAACACAACGTTTGTTTCCCCAACGCTTAAAGGAACAGGAAGAGAGTGGGATGAGGAGATGGAAACGGAAAGTGCTTGCAAACTGCTGTGGCGCCAGAATCGAGAGGTGACGTGATACGTTCTGTTCTGATTACATATTCCGCATCAGCGGTTAAATTTGCCTTGTAGGTCAATCAATCCCACTAAGAAGACTCAAGTTCGCAAAATATGCGGCTGAAAAGGTGAACCAAAACCAGAACTTTTAACCACTGTCTGCATTTTACCAACTTGTTAGAGGAAGATCAGAAAATGAGCGGAGGGGGACTCTGACTGGAAGAAAAGACGAAGATCAATACGACCGCTCGAAGTGACAAATCGTGAGCCTGCATCTGGGGGTCAGGAGGTGCGACGGCACGTGGCCATGTAGATTTTAGGAGTTTCTCTTCTAAACCAACAAAGAAGGTCTGATAATGTTTTACTGTTCAGATGTTACAGATATGCGTAAGCGCCAAATTGCAAGAAACATTATGTCCACGCAGAAATTTAGCATAATTACCTTATATTTCTTACGGTTCTGATTTTGACGGTATGTGGGATGAGTGCAAGAATACATGTAACTTGGCAGCTAGAAACTCACACAAAAAATTGCGTAACATTTCTTAAGTCATGGGAAGAATACGTAAAGTGTAACGTAACTACGTCACCCGTTGCTCGAAGTAAGTAACGTAAGTACGCCATCCCCTTGTGTTTTCAAAATGCAACGAGCACGTTGCTACGGTATAGGAAAAAGTGGCGGTTTTCCGGTAACGCCGGTATTGGTAACGGGTTACGGCCAACACTGGGTGCCCCCTTTCTCGCAGAAAGTAAGTGTAAGCACGAGCTAGCAGACTTGGGCCATAGGTGGGATCCCGCTTACCGCCATTAGTTTGGGGTTTGCCCTACAATAAGGGAACCGGTACGACGCGCACATCGCTCGTCCAAGTCTTTCTCGCTCTTCCCGGCCCTCCCCCCCGCAGTGTTGGCGGGTGCCCTGTTACACGCCTGGACGCCTTCGCCCGCACCCGGTGCCGATCCCGATCTCCCTGCCGGCGTCCTCGGGGAGCGTGCGGGAGCGCTCTCGGGGAGACCGAGACAAAAATGACGGGCAACCGTGCGGATGTGTCTCCCTCTACGAAGCAGCGCGCAAACGCACGCACACGCCCGCGCGAGCACACGGTTATGCACGTGAACTCACGCGCGTGGCCGCCCTCCGTCCCCGCACGTGCACCTCCCTCGACGCTCGGAGATTCGTCAAGATAAGCTCCCTCCGACTACTGCGGGAGCGAACCCGAAACCGCGCTTCATTTCGAACATGCTGAGCTCTTATCTTGCACTGTCCTCCCTCCCCGATTTGGATGAATATTGATGATCACATTTGTTGGCCCAAGCCGCGGTGCCATCGCCGTTCGATGGGGTAGCCTTCCCGAGCTCGAGAAAAAAAACACACACATACACACGCACATACAGACGCACACGCACACACTATTGACACGCACACGTATAGGCATCCGCACACGCACACAACCATCAGCTTCAACCGTGACCGTAATTTTCGCGTTTCAGCATCATCTTTTCTTTATATTTAGAGGTGGGATTTTTGTGAAACATGTATAGTAACTGACAGGAGTAGCACGGAAGGGAGATCCTCCAGTGGTGTCCAGCACGAGCTCCCTCATAACGCTTCGTCGTCTCGCGAGAGCGTGCACGCGCAGTCTGAGCATGGCGGAAGGCTCGAGCGCGAGCTGGAGGCGCAAGAAAGACACCGCCCTGTCGTTTTCATCCTGTCGGCTAAGCGATATGTTTTGGTGGCGTCCCCCTCAGGTTCCCTCTCGTGACGTCATTAACTTGCGAACGACAAGTTCGATGGTGTTTGAAATGAGCATGATAGAAGCTTGAAATCATTGCGCTCTGAAACCAACGCTGCCAACACCGCCAAAAGTGAAGTTCTTCCATTCCTCTTATTTCCGTCGACGAGAAATCCCTTGCTGACGTCATAGTCAGCATTCGGCCAATCGTGGAAGGCCGATCACAGCGACGCTTTTGATCCCGCACGTCGCCAATAGCGGGTGTTCACTAGTGGCCATAACTGAGCCAATTGACGTTGAACATCTGCCGACGCCGGGCTTCAACAACGCCTCGCCCACAACTCCGCACCATCGAGAGTCTCTTTCTTGGCAAGCGGTAAAACGCTAAATACGTGTTCGATAAAAAGTCCGACAAGTAGTACGCCTCTAAATGTGGCAGAATCCCGACTTTCGAGATTTTTGGTGCGCAAAACGTGTGTCGAATCCTTCTTCTCGTGCACATGTTTACATGTTTCAGCGGGCCATCTTGGAGGCGAAATAATAACTTTATTTTCCATCAACTCCAGCAGGGGTCCCCCCCTCCCCCCCCCCCCCCCCCCAAAAAAAAAAAAAAAGTTGCAACTACAACATACACGGTGGAACTAAGGTTAAAATAAATGCAAGCTTATGCGGGTAGAAATTGAGGGAGAGAAGGAGTGGAGACAAAGGCCGCTACCTTCGCGGCCTTTGTCTATTTGCCCCAATGCTTTTCTCAACAGAGTGGTTCCTAGAAACTGTGCGACTGTTTCCCTTTTTATATGACAAGGCACAGCCATGCAGACTACCTAGATAAGGACGCTAAGAACAATCGCTGGGAAATTATAGGAGAGGAATTCGGAATTACAAGTGAGTTTCTCCGTGGTACTTGTTGCATGTCGCCTGTGTTTTGGCGGATGTCGTGTTGATTTGGTGACACACTCGAAAGTAGCCTTCATCTCTGGCGCGCAGCTGGGGCAGCAAAGCACTGACCTGTCCCTCGTTGTTGGAGAAAATAGTTCTTTATTTACAGTCACAAAGATGCCTATCGTAGTAAGGCGCTTAAGAATACTTCCAATATTCATTGTCAAAAACGTTTTCAACATAAAAAAAATTGCAAGTGTGACTTGTCGCCGAGTTTTTACATCTTTTACACTGCTGATTATACATCTAGAATGTTCTGTTGCAGAGAGAGCCTGGCTGAAAACCGTCGTCTCGTTAGGTAGTAAGTTATGCTTCTCGAGGAAGCATTTCAAGCAGTTTTGGATCATGCGCTCCATTGATTTTGCAATATATCATGTTAGTCCACAGGCCTATAGAGCATTGTTCATATGATGGCTTTCCGGGCTTCAGAATTGGTATGATGATAGAAAATGTTCACTCTTCCGGAATCTCTCCAGATTTCCGGATAGAGTTGAAGAGTTGTAATAATCTAATAAAACCGTCGATGGGCACATTTGGGAAAGTTTTGTAGGATATGCCGTCTCGTCCTATAGCACTGTACCGCCGACATTGGCGTAGCACTGTTAATTCTGCTTTTTCGAAGGCATCGTCAAGGTAATTGCTGGCACAGTGGGTGGCGCCGACGATACAGCACGTTTATTGTATGTGCAAGCGAAGTCTTCGTTCGAGTTCGTTTAATAGCTTATTCTGAGCGAGTGCCAGATTTGTTTAAAAACCCGGAGACGACGGATGAAGAAGGGTACAAACACAAAACGTCTTAGACAGTGCAAATGGGGGATCAAATATCCTTCCAGATTTTGCTTCCAGGTGTGTAGGTGTGCCGAGTTCTTCACAAAAGTTCCACCACTGTGACCGCCTTAACTGATTAGCATATTTTCGAGGTGTCGCCGAGATCAATCAATCAATCAATGAATCATTTTATTTTTTCAAGTCAAATACAAATTCGACTTGAACGGTCCGCTGGCACAAAAGGCAAACAGGTTGCCTGACGAGGTGCCAGCGGCCGGTAAGGACGGCAAAATCCAGCGGCAAATACAAAAAAAAAGCAAAAAAGCAAAAAAAAAAAAATGGAATCCGCGCATGCAGAAACCCACAGTAACACAACATCGTGATAACACCCAGACATCATACAAGGCAAAAAAAAAATACATATGCGTACAAACAACACCAGGAAGCACAATAAATCACACCGCCCGCCATTAGACATTGTTAGGGAGTGATAGAGAAGAAACACAATATGTAAATAAGACAGCAAAAAAAAAAGGCCTATAAAGTATACTATGTAAAAATGAGTATACGCATGAATTACATAGTACAAAGTACATAGTGTAAAAAATAAGTATAATGCTTGTGTACGGAAAGCATTCCACGATTAAAAAGTACCATATATTTTACTTACGGTCGTCAGTCAAAAAGACAATCTAAAACATTGACAAATAAAAAATGGTCAGGAAAAAAACTCCTTTCCCATAATTCACCTTTAAAACAATAAAAACATATGCAGGCAAAAGTAAAAACCATTAGTATATTTATATTTACACAATACGTATCTCATGTTCGACCAAGAAGGAGCGAAGCTGTTTTTTAAAAGCCCCTGTGGTGCCGGCAAGCAATACGTTGTTGCCTAGAACGTTTAAGAGTTGGGGTATTTGGAAGTTGATCTTTTGGTTGCCGTAATTCGTCCTAGTTCGTGGTAGTTTGTAAGCTGACTTTGCCCTTAGGTTATAGTCCGTTAGATTTGAGGGAATTAAATCAAAGCTATTTATTCCTTTTGCATGAACTAGCTGTCCAAGTTTATAGTGGTATAGCCTATTGAGCGGTAAGATGTTAAGTTTTTCAAGTAATTCATTAGCATTGCTATCGTATTTTGCGCTGGCTACAATTCGTATTATGCGTTGTCGTAAACGAATGAGCCCATTATAGTTTGTTTTGCAAGTGGTACCCCATACTAGAAAGCAATAATACAGTTTTTGATAAAACAAAGTATAATATAGTTGTACTTTTAGCCAGGTAGGCAAGATATCCCTTGTTTTATAAATGGCTCCTATAGCTCTGGATAACTCTTTCTTGATGTTCATGGTTTGTGTAGTCCAAGATAATTGGTCATTGAACCATACACCTAAAAACTTGCAGTCAGATATTTGTTCTATAGTGCAGTCATTTATTTTCAAGCGTGGTTGTCTGGCAATCTTTTTATTTTTTGCCCTGAATAGCATATATTTTGTCTTCTTAGTGTTTAGTTGCATTTTATTTGCCTCCAGCCAGCTGTTTAAAGTTCGTAAATAATTATTTGCATCGCGTTCAATGACGTCAATAGTAGTGCCAGAAAAAAAGAGACTGGTATCATCTGCGTACAAAATTAAACTTGGAGAGTTTGCGGTGTTGACTATGTCGTTAAGGTAGATAATAAAAAAGTAACTGTCCTAAAATGGAACCCTGCGGAACCCCATACTTAAGTGTCATGTGGTCGGATTAAATACCATTGATTTGTACATATTGTTCGCGATTTTGCAGAAAGTTACTTATTAAATCTAGGGCCTTTCCCCTAATGCCATAGTGAGGCAGTTTGTGTAATAAGACGTCATGATTGATGTGGTGTATGTACAAGAAAAACGGGTTACAGAAATCAGCCCGGTTAGAACACGGCTGCACGCTGTCGCACGGGTAGGCAGTCAGTCAGTTCACGCGATAGTCTCGCGCGCACGCTGCACGTCAAGGCACGAGCACTGCCACAGATATAACATTTCCCCCGGCGTAATTGAAGAAACCAAAGGAAAACACACACTGCACACAATGCCGAAAACGTTATGCGTCGTATCTGTCTGGAGGACGACGATGTCTTGTGGGGTAGCGCTGTTGCACAGCGGGATTGTCGGTTGCCCTCTGTGGGGTGGTTGCAAACTCACTGACCACAGGCTCGTCGACGCAGTTCTCTGGATCCCTCAGGTCGGGCAGGAATCCGTCTGATGTGGCTTGCATCGAGTTTTCACGATGATGAAGCATCTGGTCTTGGTGACGGCGCCAGATATATATGCCCCGAGCAGTCGTGACTCGAACCTGGAACGACACTGGGCCAGATTGCTTCAGAATTGTGCCGGGAATCCACTTCTGGGAGCCTCTATAGTTCCTCACGAGAACATTGTCGTTCACACTAAAAATCCTTGTTCGCGCCTTTCGCTGCGAGGTCTGGACGAACTGTTGATGTCCTACTCTTCCCCCAACGGAAGGCTTAATGGCATCGAGTCTTGTGCGAAGTCTTCTGCCTAAGAACAAACTGGCAGGTGTTTCTTTTGTCGTCGTGTGAGGGGTATTGCGGTACGTCAGAAGAAACGTTTGTACCGTCAACTCCAGGGAGTCTTGCGGTCGTCCTTTTCGGAGAGCAGACTTCAATGTCTGGACAAACCTCTCCGCGAGGCCATTAGTACTCGGGTGATAGGCCGCGCTCAAGATGTGACGACCTCCTAGATTCTTAATAAAAGCCTTGAATTCTGTTGAGACGAACTGAGGACCGTTGTCCGTAACAATGGCCTCAGGTACACCAAAACGACAAAACAAGTCCTGAAGACGTTGGATCGTGTGCTGTGATGTCGTCTTCTCCATCACGTAGACCTCGGGCCACTTTGAGTGTGCATCTACGGCGACCAAAAACATCTTCCCCTTGACTGGACCCGCGAAATCCAAATGCACCCTTTGCCAGGGCGATGTCGGCCATGCCCAAGGGTGGAGGGGCGCAGGGACTGGCTCGTTCCGCTGTTGATAGCATTCTTGACATGCTTTCACTTGCTCTTCCAGGTCATTGTCAATTGAAGGCCACCAGATGTAGCTCCTGGCTAATTCCTTACTTCTGACAATACCTGGATGACCCAGATGTATTTCTTCAAGCAGGAGATTGCGCAGTTTCGGTGGTACGACTACCCGCATGCCATACATCAGACACCCTTGACGCACAGTGAGCTCCAGACGTCTGTCAAAGAAAGGCTTCATTTCCTTGTCAGTGATGGACGATGGCCAGCCCACGTGTGTCAAGTCGAGTACTTTGCTTAACAAAGGGTCGTGGCTTGTGGCACGAGCAATGTCACGGCTGGTGACAGGTAGCGTATCTAGACGCAGAGAATAGAAAGTTTCGTTTCCTTCGGTAGATTCATCTGCCACAATGTCAAGTGGCAATCTTGACAAGCAGTCTGCTTCAGCGTTGTCACTTGATTTCTTGAACTGGAGCGAGTAGCTGTACGTAGACAGCGTCACTGCCCAGCGCTGCATCCGTGCAGCAGCCATTGCTGGAATACCTGTTTTCGGGCCGAAAATGGTTTGCAAAGGCTTATGGTCTGTAATCAAGGTGAAGAAACGGCCGTAAATATACACGTGGAATTTTTTAACTCCGAAGATCAGGGCCAGTGCTTCTTTCTCAATCTGGCTGTAGTTCTTTTCAGCCTCCGATAAGGTACGAGACGCGTAAGCCACAGGTTGAACGTTTCCTTCCGGAGAAACTTGAGAAAGAACGGCGCCTATGCCGTATTGCGATGCGTCACAGGCGAGCTGCAGGGGTCTTTTGGGATCATAATGAACTAAGATCGGTGGGGAAGTCATCGCAGCTTTGATTTTCTGAAAAGCGGACTGGCAAACTTCGTCCCACGTTCATTCTTCTCCTTGTCTCAGCATCTTGTACAAGGGGTGTGCCAGCGTAGAAAGTTGCGGAACGAACTTTCCGTAGTAGTTCACCATCCCAAGGAACGACTGCAGTTGCTGCTTGTTTTTCGGAGCAGGAGCATTCAGTAGTGCAGACACTTTCTCAGGGGATGCGCAAACACCTTCAGCGTTGATGACGTGGCCGAGATAACGTAGTTCGTGCTGAAAAAACGAGCACTTGTCACGCCGCACTCGCACACCACGTTCTTGTAATCTCGACAAGACGGCTTCGAGATTGCTGAGGTGTTCTTGCTTCGACTTTCCGGTGATCAGGATGTCATCGAGATAGCAGCTGACACCCTTCAGGCCCTTCAGCATATTATCCATTATCCTCTGGAAGATGCCTGGTGCTGATGAGATGCCAAAAGCAAGACGGTTCATGGCGTACAGCCCTTTGTGCGTGTTCAGCGTTAGCAACTTTTTTGAGTTGTCCGCCATAACCACCTGTTGGTAAGCCCTGCTGAGGTCGATCTTTGAGAATTCTTGTCCGCCAGCTAAGGCCGCCAACAGCTCATCAATACGTGGTATGGGGTACCTGTCCACCTCCAGGCAGGGATTGAGCGTAGCCTTGAAATCTCCGCAGAGGCGTATACTGCCATCCTTTTTTACTACAGGTACAAGGGGTGTCGCATACTCGCTGGTAGCCACGGGCGTGATGACTCCCAACTTCCATTTTTGCCAATTCTGTTTCGACTGCTGCTTGCAGTGCGAATGGAATGCTTCTAGCCTTCAGAAACTTCGGCTGTGAACCTTCACGAAGAAAAAGTTCGGCTTGTTCTCCAGAAATGGTGCCAAGCTCATCTTTGAACAGGTCGCTGTGGTTCTCCAACAAGGCGTCCAACTTTTGTTTGAGACTCTCCGACGTGTCGAGCCTGTTGACAGGGACCAGGTTCTTCCAGTCTAGCCGAATTTCTCGCAGCCATTCTCTGCCAAGCAATGCCGGTCCCTTGGTTTCCACGACGTACAGTGGAAGCTCCTTACTTTGGTCGTTTTGCTGCACAAAGACCAAGGCCAGACCCTTCGGCTTCACAAAGTCTCCTGTATACGTGCGAAGTGTCAGCGTTGTAGGTTGTAGCTGCTTTCTTGGGAACAGCTTCCGAAATTCAGTCAAGGAGACAACGGACACAGCTGCGCCTGTGTCAAGTTCCATTGTAAGCTTCACACCGTCAACGTTTATGGGTACGGTGATCGGTTCCAAGCCCGCAGCCTTGACCGCTTGCAGAGATACCGCGTCGTGAACGGACGTCACCGTTTTCACCTGCCTTTGTCGTTTCGATTTTGTCGGCTTCCTGTTACCCGAACGGCAGGCGCGCTGAATGTGCCCTTTCCGGTTGCACTTGAAACATGTGTCACCGACGTGGGGGCACGCACCACTGCGATGGTTGGTCGAGCCACAACGGAAACAACTTGACTGCTCTGGTACTTGCTTGTCGATCCGCGCTTTGTGGTCGACCCGAACCTTGTGGACTTCAGGGACCGATGCACCGCTGGTGTGCGTTAACGCTGCACTTTTAGTTGCTATTTCCATCGCAAGAGCCCTCTCTACGGCTTTCTGGAAAGTCAGCTTTTTGTCTTCTGTGAAGAGGACGCGCTGTACATCTTCTCGGCGAAGGCCGCACACAAAACGGTCGCGTAGCGCCTCATCAAGAAAGCCTTCAAAATCGCAGCTCTGTGCTAGATCTCGAAGTACCGCTACAAATTCGGCGATGGACTCACTTTCTTCTTGCGAACGCTTGTAGAACTTCGCCCTTTCCGCTATGGCGGATGGCTGCGGCGCAAGATGATCGCCCAGAAGCTTGAGTAACGCGGTAAACGACTTTTCGGACGGTGACTGCGGGGCCGTAAGCGACTTCAACAAAGCGTACGTCTTCGGACCGATGAGACTCAAGAAGGCATGGACCTTCTTACCTTCGGGAACCTCGTTTACCAGGAGGTATGACGCCAGTCTTTCTTCATAGGAGCGCCAGTCGCTCGTCGTATCGTCGAAAGACTCGATGTGCCCGATGCGACTCATGGTCTTCGCTGAGGGGTTGCCGCTTGATGGCCGCTCCAGGATTCCGAGGCTGGACAATCCTTGGCTCCAGTCAAGCCCCCAGCAGTCAGACGATGATCCAACCCGTGAACCCAAACATCCTCGTCGCCAATAGATGTGGTGTATTTACAAGAAAAACGGGTTACAGAAATCAGCCCGGTTAGAACACGGCTGCATGCTGTCGCTCAGGTAGGCAGTCAGTCAGTTCACGCGATAGTCTCGCGCGCACGCTGCACGTCAAGGCACGAGCACTGCCACAGATATAACAATTGATGCTATCGAACGCTTTTCAGAAATCCAAGTATACTCCAAGTGTAAGCAACTTGTTTTCAAAATTATTTAGAATCTTATCTTTGATGTGCAATAGTGCATGCTCAGTTGATTTGCCTTTTTGAAACCCGTACTGTGCTGGCGAAAGTGCCGAGAAAGATGTTAGAAAATTTCGTACTCTGTTATTTATTAGATTTTCAAAAACCTTGGATAGAATTGGGAGTATAGAAATCGGACGATAGTTACTGATGTTATCTTTGTCGCCACTTTTATGTGTTACAGTTACTCTCGCAGTTTTTAACGGACTTGGGAAAGTACCACTTTCAAACATAAGGTTTGCTATGTGTTCTAGTGGCTTACTTATCAAGGAGGACACGTGTTTAATTGGTGCAACTTTTATATTATCATCTCCACAGGAGCCCTTATTTTTCAAAGTCCTTATTATCGCTTCAACTTCAGTGGAAGTAACAGGATATAGCATAATTGTATGCTTCAGGTGCGTTTGCGCGAGGGTCTCAGGTCCGGTAGTATTTTTACCATTCTGGGCACCAACGTTTATAAAATATTCATTTATTGCATTAGCCATGTCACGTCCTCTGTAGACATCGGACCCCATTCGCAGTTCATTTATAGTGGCAGACTTAGAATTTGGCATTATAATAGATTTTAGGGCACTCCAGGTACGTTTTGGATCATTTCGAAGATTGTCGAATTTACTAATATGATACTGCGCTCTCGCCTTCTTAATGTCACGGTTCAGTGCATTCCTGTACTGCTTATATTCTTTAAATATGCTGTTATCGCGAGTCTTCTGAAATTTTTGAAAGATCCTATTTTTTTTATTTATACGTTTTACCAAGTCATTCGACAACCATGGTTTTCTGCATTTTTTTTTTTATTTAGAGGATACTACAAGCCATCGAAGGCCCAAGTAGGTGTGGGAAATAACATATACATTCACACATAAAACGAAAGCAAATAACACGACATTAAAAGGTTTACAACTAACTAGCAAATATACAGGATATATTATTTAAAAAAAAGGGGGGGAGGGGGAAAGCAAGCATCAAGCAGTATGTAATTCCATCATGCACTAATACAAAATGACCTATCCAGATGTAGTATGAGGGTTTATACAATCCTAATGTCCATGCGAAAAAGATGAAGGTGCAGCAATGTACAAAGCAAAACATGTTAGTTGTCAAGACGCTCGAGACCTTCTACAAAGTTGGTGTCGATAAATAGTTCGAGAGGTAAACCGTTCCAGTCGCTAATAGTGCGAGGGAAAAAGCTAAACTTAAACATATTAGTACGCGCAAAAATGGGTGTTAGTGAAAACTGATGTCTGTGCCGCGTAGCTCTTGACGCTAAAGGGGAAATATATTGCAATGGGTCTATGCGAGTCTGTCCTTGCTGAAGATGAAACAAGAATTTCAACCGCGCTAGTTTCCTTCTGGCCTGAAGAGTCTGTATTCCGTTAGCCTGCATAAGTTGAGATGGTGAATCCAGCCTTCTATACTTTCCGTAAATAAACCGAACCGCTCGACGTTGCACCATCTCCAACTTCTGGATATCTTTCTGAGTGAATGGATCCCAAACGATATTGGCATACTCCAACTTGGATCTGACTAATGAATAATACGCATGTAGCTTAACCTGAATCGGAGCGTCGTTCAACTTTCTTTTAATGAAACCCAACTTCCTGGATGCCGAAGTACAGATATGTTTTATATGAGGAGACCAAGAAAGTGTGTCCGATATAATTAAACCAAGATATTTACATTCTCGCTCCACAGTAACCGGGGTGTCCGCGATATTATAAATGTATTCAAAGGGTTGCTTCTTTTTTGTAATACGTAAAAGTGTTGATTTAGCAGAGTTAAGCTTCATTTTCCACGTATCGCACCATGATACAACGGAATGCAAACTATGATCTAGCAATAACTGATCCGAGCTCGAAGTTATTTCTTTAAAAATAATGCAATCGTCGGCAAAAAGACGTATATGGACACCTGCGTCAATGATTGAAACAATATCATTTATGTACACCAAGAACAAAAGAGGACCTAAAACGCTCCCTTGGGGGACCCCTGACGTTACAGGCAGAACTGGAGAGATGCAACCTCCGTCGGAAACAGACTGTGTGCGATGTGACAAGTATGCAGCAATCCAGTTAACAAAACCATGTGGAAGACCAAGCTGTTCAAGTTTAAAAAGCAGTTGTTCATGAGGCACCTTATCGAAAGCTTTGCTGAAGTCCAGGAAAAGCACATCGATTTGACCTCCCCTATCGAGGATTTGCGCAAACTCATGGATGGTAGTGACGAGTTGGGTCGTAGTTGATAAGCCTTTGCGAAAGCCATGTTGAAATTCTGTTAGAAAATTACGACTGTCCAGCAGTTCATTGATTTGGCTGCAGATGATATGCTCTATTAATTTACACGAAGAAGAAGTCAAGGAAATTGGACGGTAGTTCTCAACTGCTAGGCGATCCCCTTTTTTGTGCACAGGTACCACTATGGCAGTTCGCCAATCATCTGGCAGCGAGCTGTTTGAGTATGATGCACGAAAAATAATGAGAAGATAATGGGCTAGGGACTCAGCGTACCGTCGTAAAAACGTGTTTGGAATCTTATCGGGACCAGCACTTGTTTTCGTTTTCAGTGACAACAGCAAAGAAACTATGCCGTAATAAGTTATGAACTCAGAGTGATAGTTTGATGTGGTGGAAATCACATAATCATGGTTACGGATATCGGAAAAAACCGACTGAAAATACTCATTGAAATGGCACGCTATAACACCAGGATCAGTTGAGACAGTGTCATTCACCACGATTTGCTCAACAGGCTTATTTGTTTCAGTCAAGTAGCGCCAAAACTTTTGGGGGTCATGTTTAAGATAGTTTAGAAGCGTACCGGAGAAGTAGTTGTTTCTAGCCACTGCAATTAGGCTACGAAGATCGCTCTGCTGATTGGTGACATCACAGTTAATTGGCCTTGATTTCTTCGCTCGTTTTATCCTGCGTTTGAGATGTATGATTTTTCTGGTAATCCACGGATTATTACGATTAATACGCTTGTATTTTGTAGGTACAAATTTGTCAAGGCAGTATTCACATAAGTTCTTAAATTTTAGCCAAAGGGTATCAACATTTGTATCAGTGAAATTATCAAGATTTATGTCAAGATAATCGAGTATGCTAGTATCGTCAGCTCGCGACTAGTCTTTGAAAGGCGAATATTTAACTCTTTTTGTAGGTGAAAAGCGCTCAAGTAAACAAGTCAAGAGGACCAAATAGTGATCAGATATACCCTGTTCAACAGATATGGTGCAATCACTAAGCGAATTGTTTACGAAAACAAGATCAAGAATTGAGTGACTTGTACCATGTACTCTGGTTGGAACCTGAACTAACTGCGTCAGATCAAAGGCGAACATCATATCAAAAATAATTTCAGTTGCAGAAGAAGAACCACACATATTCGGCCAGTCAACGGACGGGGTATTAAAGTCACCAGCCAGGATTATTTTATGGCTGCTAAATTTAAACAAGTGGTCAAATAACCTGCACAAGTAGTCAGGAGTAGCAGAGGGGGGTCGATAAACACTTCCAAGGATAACAGTGTTGCCCCAACAGTTAAGGCGTAGAAACAAGCTTTCATGATTTTCTATTTGGGTTTCCAGGACCGCTTCAATGCCTGGTTTAAGTAAAACAGCCAGTCCGCCACCCCTTCCATCACGATCCCTGCGAAATACATTGTACTGATCCGGAAATACCTCTCCGTCACTAATGTAATCAGTAAGCCAGGTTTCGGTTATAACACAAACATGCGGGTCATGCGTAAGAAGGATAGATTCAAGTGCGTGTGATTTGTTGACGACACTTTGTGCATTTAAGTTCAAAAGTCGAAACTGTTTACGATTAGGTACAAGTCAGTCAGAACGGGTGGTTTTCATCTGGGTTGAAATACTTGCGCGTGTATTTTTGTTTTCGTCCCATACAAATACATCGTCATTCACGTGAAGCTTATCATTAAATAGATAAACAGGGGCGCCTTTATCTTTATCGTTTCTGGCACTCTCCCACAGCATTTTTCTTTTCATGAGTGTAGCCTGCGAGTAATCATTGTTTATAAACACTTTCGAGCCTTTAAGTTTTTTAGCATTACGAAGGATTTCCGTTTTTTCATTGTAATCCTGAAAGTATAAAATAATCGGTCTTTTGGAGCCATGTTTACCAAGCCTGTGAGCACGCGCCACGGACGAACACGCAACGCCCAGTTTATGTTGAAAAAGTTCAACGAGTACTGTTCTTTTTAATTGGTCGTCGGTTTCATTGGGAGTTTCGGGGATGCCATGGATTACAAGGTTTGAACGGCGACTTCTGTCTTCCAGATCAGTAATTTTTGCATTTTGTTTCAATATAATTTGCTCAAGAGTAGTTACAGTTTGCTTTAGGGAATCAATCTGCATAGTCTTTATTTGTAGATCGCTCAGAGTTCTCTCGATTCCCGTGCATTTAGACGTTAGGTCTTCCATTTTTTTGTCATTACGATCGTGTCGAGCCCTGAGCTCAGATATTTCACTTTTAATCGCGATTTGGCCATCAATGATTGTCTGAAACATTTCTTCAGTTGTAGGCCCCGGGTTTGACTCCACATCCCCACACAAAAGAAGCGTACATACTAACAAACAGTCATGCGCAATGTGACACAAAGTCCGTGGGCACGGCACAACTACAATCGTAATATCATCACTTCTAAACGATCTGAATGAATAACCAACCTGTAGGAAGAGCCAGCAGAGGTTAGGCGACATGCTTGCTCGACAATCGCCGTGCCCACTGAAGATGAAATGTTGTGGCAGCTCCCTTTGTAGGTGTCTCACAGGTGACGTAACCGCGGAAGCGGAAATCGATCCAAGCGCTGCGATGACCGTGGTGGGCTTCAGCGCGTGAAGATGACTGGCGTCCGGCACGGGTTTACTGAGCGTCATCGTGGGCGTGGGGGCCAGGTGGCTAGTGATGTTGCATTCCCCGTTGGAGCATCCGTAGAAGCATGACAGCGCCTGTAGGAAGAGCCAGCAGAGGTTAGGCGACATGCTTGCTCGACAATCGCCGTGCCCACTGAAGATGAAATGTTGTGGCAGCTCCCTTTGTAGGTGTCTCACAGGTGACGTAACCGCGGAAGCGGAAATTGATCCAAGCGCTGCGATGACCGTGGTGGGCTTCAGCGCGTGAAGATGACTGGCGTCCGGCACGGGTTTACTGAGCGTCATCGTGGGCGTGGGGGCCAGGTGGCTAGTGATGTTGCATTCCCCGTTGGAGCATCCGTAGAAGCATGACAGCGCCTGTAGGAAGAGCCAGCAGAGGTTAGGCGACATGCTTGCTCGACAATCGCCGTGCCCATTTTTTGCGTCCTACTCTAAATTTCTGTAAAGGAAATGCTGCGTCATAGCACTTTTGCAGTTCTGCAAGGAAAACAGCATAAGATTCTTCGACATTTTGACAAGACATCACGTCTTCCCAGTTTGCTTCAGATATTAGATTATAAAAAGTTTCTAAACTGTGGTGATCAATTTTTTGAAAAAAATTAATACTTGATTGCGGTAAACTGCGGGAGGGTTTAAGGTGCGAAAGGAAGCAGAACAAAGGGAAATGGTCACTCATTTCCGCCAAGAACACCCCAGGAACGGCGTCCAGTGGGTTTATATTTGTAATGCAGACATCGATAAGGGTGCTACTCCGTGACGTCACTCTTGTTGGAATATTTATCAAGTTCGCACAGCCGTAGGACTGTATTAGGTCGTGGAATCGCTGCTGATTAGTTGTATCACAAAGTAGATCGATGTTGATATCTCCCATTATTACAATATTTTCGTTTTTATACAAGAGGTTCGTTAGTATAGATTCAAGGTAGGAGCAAAACTTTCCGAAATTTCCGGATGGGGGCGGTATAACACTACAAAAAAAGTGTCACGGTGCTGGGCAACAAGACATTCAACATCAGTAGTTATTACCGAGCAACTCTCGATTACAGTCATTGAAAGTGCATATTTGTGATAGATAGCTACGCCACCTCCAGATTTGCTAGTTCTATCAATATGCAAGCACGTATATTCTGGAAATTGTATTGGTGATGCCTTGGCTGAATACCATGTTTCTGTGAACATCAACACATCAAATTTTGTGTTTAAAGGTGTAAGAAATATTTCTATGTCATCTATTTTATTTTGCAGGCTCCTTGCGTTCATATGAAAAACCGAAAAGCCAGGTTTGGCAACCACATCAAGTTTGTTAAAGGTATCAGCGGTATAATAGTTGCAGGAAACCTCCGGTTCAGGAATGGTGAATTGTGTTTCTGCCATGATAGTTTACACGATTTTTTCTATGTCTGACATGTTTTGTATGTTTACGACCCTAGAGTTTTTGGTTTTCCTGGCGTACACTTTTCCATTCTTCGTCCACACAAACTTCCAACTTTTGCCTTTCTTTGCCTTGATTGTTTCACTTAGGAGCAGCTTGTTCGACAGTTGTTGTTGTTGTTCGATCCGATTCAATTTCGTGCGATTAGATACACTTGGCTGACGTCTTAGACGAGACTAAGCTTTCCGGCAAGTTGCAAAAAAGTTCAGGAGATTTAAGTCCGGAGACGGGAAGTGTCCTGGTAAATCAACGACTTTTGTACTTAACATCAGAGCGCAGAGTATGGTTGTGATAATGGGAGCTTTGGATGCACTTATGAAAGTGCGGAAGTCGTCCCAAAATAGTATTTCGATAGGTTTGTTATTTGACTTGCTGCACCCGGGCAGAGTTATCTAAATGACAAAGTGGTCACTGCCTATGGTGTCCGGAGCAATTTTCCGGGAGAGACTAATCTGTCACATGGCTAAAGCAGAAAACGTTGAAGGCGACCTATAGAAAGTTGGACCACCTGTATTGGCTACTAAAAGTTCACTTGTCAAAAATAGTTCTTCAAGACTTCGTCCTCAGTTGTGAATTGATTAACTTCCCAAAGCGTGTGGTGTGCGTTCAAATCACCGCAAACAATCAAACCAAGTTTATGTTGCTTGCACGAATCTTGGAAAGCGGCCATCATCTCATCATCCCTGCCTGGTCTAATGTAAATAGACTTAACCGTAATGTTTTTTTTTTTTTTTTTTTTTAAAGATGCATTTGTAGCGACGAATTCGAAATCGGAAGTATTTAAAGTCAGTTCAAATCTTACATTGTCGTAACTCGCAGCGAATATACAGTGCTGCAGATCCATTAGGAAATGTTGAGATTGAAAGAAAGCAGTAAACTCTCTGTATCGTGAAATTGACCGATTTTGTGGAAGCCCAACAACTGAGAGAGCACGAGAGAGCACCCGCTGTAGGTATAAATATGATCCTGGAATTTTTGGTTTGGAGCCCTTTGCAATTCCGACGAGGAATGACGGGTGCAACGTAATCCATGAAATCTTGAGGCACCGTCGAGTGATTTTGATTGTCAGAAAGAGTGGAAGCCGTTTTCTTGGTTATAATACAAGAGCTTCTAAGCACAATATTCCTTTGTGGACAGTTTCCACCTCCCCTTCCGGTAGACCTTCTTTTTAATATGTGTTCGATATAAAAAGAAAGAGTTTCATTTTATATCGAACAGCACATTTTTAGATATTTTTACAGAAACACCCAGTATATGTTACACCGTGGTCCAGGCCGAAGTCAAGAGGCGCGTCTTCTGTGTCTAGCCCAGCTGTGAAACTGTCCTTGAGGTTCTGCTGAGAGTCAACAGGAGGCAGTACCACTCCATTTTTGTCTCTCTTTACTTTTTACTGAAACTAAAAAAATCAATCTCAAAAATCTAACGTGCAAATGCAGTATCCAGTTCATAAAAGAAGGCGAACCTATCGAGAACTCTACGTTCGCACATGCGCCCCTCGCACCGCGTGCACACGCGCGCGCCACGTGGCAGCGCTTTGACAGCGCCACGTGCTCCTTCGTGAACCCCAGCATCGCGCCCTTCCGACTGCTGCCTTGCCGCCACCCAGCGTTTGGCTTCAGCGGCGTCGATGACGCGCGCGAGCTACTCGTCGTTCCTACTAATGCGTCCTGCTGCGGCTTCGTTGATTTTCCGGAGAGGAAGTTCATCTTGCGCTCCTGTATCTTTTCTGCCTTCATCGATGGCCGCTTGTGTGCACTTTGAAATGCAAACAAAGGAGCCCTTGTCGCGGACGGGCAGCGGTTGGGGGAGTGATCCATAGATGGCGCTTTCCTCCTTCAACTCTCGCACACCGCAGAACGCAGTGTGAAAGGCAAACACGGCGGCCGAATACGACCCGGGGTGAGCGGTGACCTGCGCCTGTTGGGCGCTACTCCCGTGAACGGGGACCACTTAAACAGAATTGACTTTCTCGTGGGAGCTGTTCATAGTTTTGAGGGAATGGAGCTCGCACCGCACCACCTACGCTCCTTTTGGCGGACACCATTTTTCATATTTTGCGTTTTTCTTAGACAACTTCGGTTCGGTCTTTTTTTGTCATTTCTTTGTTAAGAGTTTCGGTTTGTTATTCAATCCACGCGCATTTTCAAGTATGCCACTTTTTTTTTTTTTTCTGACGTCTCCTTTTATTCAGTGTCTGCTTTCTACGGGGGCCTCCATTGACACTGAGGTTTGTAGTTCGGCGGTGTTTGAGTATGCAAAAGGGAAGCTTCGAATATCTATTCTAGGTTGATGGAACATTAATACAGTCGGGATGGTCCACTTTGTTTGAATAGAGGTTTCAGTGAGAGTGACCGGTTTGTTTGCCAAGTTCAAGGGTCTGATTGCGGAGGAAACTTCCTCTCAACTTGGTTCCCACGATTGAGCTGTTAGCCGTACCCGTAGTGTTTGCATCCTTGGCAATGTCTGACACTCCCACGGGCTTCCACGCCCTATCATTTTTAGAGCAAATGTTTGCTTCTAGGGATCGTCATGCTGGCGCGTACTTGAAGCTAAAAGGGAGACTAAAGTTAGTCGGAGATTTAAAACTGGCGTCACTGCGTAAGAAACTAATTAATCGGGTAAGTAGTAGTAGTGCTTTATGAAGGAAAGGCAGAGATTTTAACCCGAACGTCAGTTCTAGCTTGCTACTCTGCACCGGGGATAAGGAGAGGGGGAAGGAAAGACATAGCAGTGGTGTAGGAATATGAGGTGAAAATTGTCAATGAAGATGATTATGATCAAGTGAATTATGTAAACAGTCTCCTTTAAAGTTCTCAGTCATTTAGAGTCTGTCGAAAGTCCTGTGTTTCTCAGAAATTGTATTAGAGCCTCGGTGGCCTTCATAAACTGTTCGGATGTGTCCCAGCTACCAAGCACTTTGAAAGCGCTAAACGGACGCGAATCTATTTTTGTAATGTTTCTTGAAGCGTTTGGCATTCTTCCTCAAACTCAACACACTGGCATAAGATATGCTCAATTGACCCCTCTACCTCACAGCTGGTGCATTTCCAGCAGATGTTCTACCCTATTCGACAGAGGAACTGCGGTGCATATGCTACACCTAGTCGCAGTCGGTGCAGAGTTGTTCCCAGTCGTCTTGAAACTCCGGATGGAACGCGAAAGGCTCGTTGGGGGTCTAGAGGGTATAATCTCCGGTCGTGTGTTTTTACGTTCATCCAGTGTCCTAATGAAACTGTCTTTGCCAAGGCTTGAACTTTAGAGTTGGTGTCACTTTGGAGTAAGGTATCAGAATTGAATCGGCACTGATCGTTGACTTCGCGGCTCTGTCTGCTGCATTATTTCCGGGGATACCACAGCGGCCTGGTATTCACTGAATAGAAATCTGGTGGCCCTTTACGAGGACTTGATGGCAGGGAGCGGATACCTGATATGCCAGTTGGTCGTACGCATTGCGTTTCATGGAAGTCTGTATTATTTGTAATGCTGACTTTGAGTCACTGAAGATTGTCCATGGTTGCGGTGATTGAGACATAATGTACCGTATTGCTTCTCGCATGGCAGCTAATTCGGAAGCCGTTGATGTCGTTCGATGCCTTATTTTCATCTTGACGGTATGGTTGTGGGCAGGTATGACAACTCCAATTCCAGACAGTGTTTCAGAGGACGACCCATCGGTGTATATATGTGTCGACAAGCCGTATGCTTCATTGATGACTCCTAATGTCAGTTGTTTGAGAACCGGGGATGGAATTGACGTCTTCTTATGTATACCTTTTACGTATAACGTTATTCTCGGCTTCAGAATGGTCCATGGTGGTATTCCTTCCCTCTGTACAGAAAATAGGCCACTTGGAACAATATTGTGTTTCGTTATCGCTTTGGAGAAGGCAGACTCTGGTCTCTCTGAAGGTAACGTGGCCAGATGGTGGTTCGGATGTCTTGTAAGGTGTCTTAAATGTAGTCGGATAGTTTCTTTTATCATATATGCTTCAATTGGATACCTTCGAGCCTCCGCAATTGTCCGGGACGTGGAAGCACACCGTGGCAGCCCTAAGCAGGCGCGTAGAGCTTAGGCTTCAATGCACTGGATAGCTCGTATATTGCTCGCACAGGTGTTGTCCAGAATAGGCAAGTGGTATCTCAGAAGTCCAAGAAGGAAGGCCTCGAACAGTCTCTGTAGTCAACCTACGGTGGCGCCCCATGTTGTACCACTGATAAATCGCATAAGATGTATTATGAACGTCAATTTCATCTTGAGTCGTGAAACATGAGGCGTCCACGTAAGACCTCTGTTCAGAGTGAATCCGAGATAATTATGCTGCCGAACGCTGGGGACTGTTTCTCCACCGATGACAACGGGATATCTCTCCATATGCTTGCGAGAGAATGTCATAGCAGCGGACTTTGAGACGGAGATCTCGAGTCCACGCTTTCTTAGATATTGATGTATTGTTTTCAGAGCACAGTGAACTCTTGCCCGTATCTGAGGTCGTGTTACACCAGACGCCCAGACACAGATATTGTCAGTATAAAGTGATACGTGTACTGTAGATGGCAGTTCTTCAGCATGATTAGTCAAGACTGTATTGAATAAAATTGGGCTTAGTACACCTCCCTGTTGTACTCCTCTTGTTATGGCATGTGATGTAGCGTTTCCATCGCCAGTAGATATGTAAATATTTCTCCGCGGCAAGCTGTTGACATGTCAAGACTCGAACAAACGATTGCAGCTACACTAGAAACTGCCGTATCATGGTACGAACTGGCTAGATACTTGCATTTTTGTGTCATTATTACAGAAGGATCATATTATGAACCATTCTTGACAGAAAACAGATGTGTCCATATTATTGAGACATGATCGTCATCATACGAGAAACAATAAAAATGGGACCATACACACAAAGGTTTCAGGCTGTGCGTAATGCTGTCAAGTGCGCAACCAGAAGTTAGCAGCATTTAGGAATGAATCTGCCGGCCTCCACGTTTAGGAACACATACTCTTCGTGTTCTTAGATTAGAAACTCGGCTCTGTTGTAAGAGTAAGTGTGTTTGCGTTTACACAGTGGGAAGTAAATCAGCCCCAACGGGCGTCTGGTGTTTTCAGCTGTAGAAGAGCAATTTAGCCGGTGCAGTACGACCGTCATCCAAGGCTCTTAAACGTGGTTCATGCACTACACGACCAGAAGTCAGTACGATGCTCATCTGCAGATTTAAGTGGGCAGGAGTGGCAATTCAAGATCTCTGGGTCCTGCAGCTCGAGCATTCGCTTGCTCCGAGCCCTTGTACGTTAACACACATAGCCACCGATCCTCCGGCTGTGTCGTACGAGTCGAGCGATTTTCGCAGTCTCTCAAGGAGAGATGAAGTGAATGTAGGGGTGCGACCATTCCTTTAATTAATAAACAAAAATAAAAGCAAAACCTGCTTGTCAAACGCTCATCGGACGCTCGTCGCAAAATTCATATTTGGTTTCTTTTTGTAGCGTTGTTTTTGAAACTATAATTTTGGCACGAAACACTGGACTAAATATTTTTGTAAACTAACTTACCCAAGTAGAACAAAAGTATTCCCCATCATCAGAAATTGTCCTGTCATTGCTGCCAATTACTCAATCGTCGGCAATTACGGATAGAGTGAGTAGACAGGCGAGCTGGATTATGTTACACATTTTTTGAAAACCGGAGACGACGGTCGAAAAAGAGACAAACACAAAACGTCTCGAGAAGACGTTCTACGTTTGCCTTCCTTTTCGTCCGTTGTCACCGGTTTTCAAAGATCGGAAATTACTCGGTCATTACCGAGCTGTCCGCGATCAGGCGAAAATAATAAGGTATGAAAAAGACAGGCCACCAAGCTTTCAACATCGCAAAGGAGCTCTTTAAAATCCAATATGTATAAGCAAAACAACTACAGTACATAGCGAGAACAATTCGACATAAATTGTTCGGCAGGTATCTGTCAAAGCGTACACAGTTTTCCGGGAAACTGTGGAACCAAGCGTGATACACAACTGGTTTCCACAGCAAGAAAGCGGGTAACTTTTTTTTTTATCTTGTAATATAAATATTAAACATTGAGGTACTCCGAATAAAACTTCCAAATCGCCTCTGGATTTCAATATCCGTCGTAAGATCTGAATGTCACCTCTGCGACAACTTCGCCTCCAACTTTCTTTTTTTCTTTTTTTACGTATGTAAGCCGTCAAGGAGGGACCAGCTCTTACCTCCGAGTCCTTTGAAACGAGCGATTAGCATTCTTAATCTTCCAGTTCTGTCTGTCGAAAAACGGACTCGAAGGAGGACGGCGCCGTGGATCAAAAAAGATTTCGGGATTTGGGACTTGTCGTGACGCTCGATCCTGGAGCCCGCTGCAGCATTTCGGCTTTCGGCGTCGCCTTTTGTGCCCGCCGACGGATTCGAGAGAGGAGGCGGAGGGGATTCATATTTTAATCCGTCCATGTTTTCTCTCCTTCTTCCTCCATCTCCTTCCTCCCGGCGAAGCACCGTTATGCACCCTGGGAATTCTTTCGGGCTTCGATGTAGAAGGTTCGTTACCCAATCGATGAAGAATAAAGTAAGGAACCAAGTGCGGGTGACTGGACAAAAGCGCACGTCGTGGAAGAAAACGTCGGGGCGCGCTTTTCCCTCTCTTGGGCAGGACGGCCCGGCCGGAGTTTGTCACTCACTTCCTCCTCCTCGGAAGATGATGGCTCTTTGACGGAGAGCCCCCTGGGGGAGCTGTCAGTAAAGTCAAACGGGAGCTCGAACCCCGTTCCATTCTCTCTTCTTTCGAGTTTTATTTTATGTTGCTTCGTTCGTTTACACTGCGAACTAGGCTCAACAACTCACGTTTCTGACGTCACGCCAAAACGGTGGTGCGGTTCCTGAGACGAGATCTGCAGAAACGTTTCACTTCTAAAAAAAAAAAAAAAAAAATGGTTTCCGAGTTTGGCGTGCTCACGTCCCCTGTGGAGTTTACTTAGGAACAGTGAGTTTGCGTATACTATGGTTCCGGAATGGCGTACGTGTCTTGTTTTTAGTATTTCTTTTTGGGGGTGTAGTTTCGTTGCTTGTTGCGAGATCGCTCGTCTGGTTTGTATGCTTTGGCTTTTCGTGCGTGTAGGTTTAAGGGGAAGCGGTGCTAGGCCATTCAGAAAACGGAAGCTTGTCTCGGAAATGAGACGGCGTGGCTGATGTCGCCGAAGCCAGTCTGTACTAACCTCAAAATGATTCCTTTATTTTTTTTAATTTTAAGCTCTATTTGAATTGCAGTAGGCGCAGGCTTCTTGAATTACTTAGTCGTTAGTGAAGTAAAAAAATTCTGTCTCATTAACCTGCCAGATATTTCTTTAAAAGGCCATTACCTGTTAGAGCGAGGCAGTAAATAAATAATGTCCTATAAACTGCAATATAAATGAGATAGAAGTGAATGCAGAGGTAGAGTGATGCGAATCAGTCAATCGAAGCGACTTGGAACGCTAGAAACGGAAATAAAAATGTTACGGTTGTCAACGACATTTTGCTGAGCCTCGATTTCTTAGCGAAAAGTCGACGGCTGTTATTAGGTCCCTTCCCATGTTTCTGTTATCAGTAATGTTAAGTGAGAACGAGAAATAAGTCGGATAGGATGAGCTTCCAGGCAAAGCCCCCCAGCGCCCGAAGAGACGCTAGGAAGAAAAGAAGCAAGACAGGAAATCGTGAACGGCCAAAACCGTACGCAGTTAAACCTCTTAAACTACGCACTGGCTCTCTGACAAAGGTCGAAATCTCTCGCGAATTACAATAGAAATTTGCGTTTTCACTTCCCTCCCCTCCCCCCCATTTTATCTTTTTTTCTTTTCGTCGCTTAGTTAAGGGCAAGTTGTTTTCTTCTCTGACAAGAGAGAAAGAGAGACAGGTTAGCAACTCTTACGTATCTTGGGGCAGACCACCGCCGGCGGAGTGTGCCGGCGGCGTCTATTATCTGCGCCGGTGTCGACGGGGAGGAACAAAGTTTCTTGGCGGGCGCCGCCGCCGCTCCGCTACTCCCTGCCAGTTTTTCTCACGGGAGCAGTCGAGGTCAGCAAGACAGGTCACCAGGTACGAATGCGCCCTCCCTGCCTCCTTCCCCGACGCTTTTTCTTTACTCTGCTCCACTGCCTCTTCTCCCGTTCCTCCCCAATCTTCGTCTTTTTCTAACTTTCTTTTCTGGCTGCAAAGTTTTCCCTGCCGCATATTTACTTGTTTCCATTTCTATGTGTTATTTTATGGGAGTTCAACAAAGAAAGGGCGAGGGGGTTCAGGTTGGAGAGAGAGGTACCTGCGTCTACTTTTTGTCACTTCCTCGAGGAGGCCAACAATGGCACCTCGAGATTTTCGTATTTTTTTATCTCCCCCCCCCCCTTTTTTTGTTTCGCTGTTTTCGTGGTGTATTCTTGATTTTGTGTACGCGTAGCACTTTGTAGTTCTTTTCAGGAGTTTCACCAATAATATTCATTTGCATTTGCATTTTTTTGTTGCTTTTTGTGGAAGATATGTCTAGAAAAAGATATCTTCTTTTTTTCTTTCTTTTTTTTAAGAGGGTGGGGCTGCTTGCACTGCCGCCTGGATTTTCTTACTCGATGAATGGTGTCGTTTCCTTCTCTGCCTCTTCTCTTGGCGTCTGGAAAAACAGGAGCCGAGAAATGCTCCCGTGCTTTCACGCACACAAACGCACAAAAACACGCGCACTCATACGTAGAAAAAAAAAATATTAGCCAAAAATGTCTACAATAGGAGGAAGTCGGCGAAACTGTGGCTGTTTTTTATTAAAATTATTTTTGACGGAGGGAACGGTAACGGGTCTTTTTGAGAAGCTGCCTCCGCGAATGACGCCGTCGATTGGTGATACTTGCCTAGCTAAAAAAAAAAAGAAGGAAAACAACAATTGAAGAACAGAAACAAACAGTCCCTCGTAGCGCTTTAAAAAAACTATGACGAAGAAAGTTTGTAAGTAGTCTAGGCATCCACGTCGGTCCCGGAGGATGGAGAAAGAGGATTGGTGCTGGTGGTGTGAATAGCGATTGCCGAACGAAGACTTATCAATGCGAAACCGGCTGCGTTCTTTGCGTGGCGGTTTCTTGGGGACGTTGTGCGGAGGCGAACATCTCCAAGGATAAAAAACATTAAAAAAAGTTATTGTATGTTTGCACGGTGTGCCTCGGTTGTTCGAATGAACGAATTTGGATGGATTATATCCAGACCTCTTTCCATCGAACATTCTCTGAATGGTACCCGGTTGCTTAGATCTGTTTTCTCCCTCCAAGAAACCGGAGAACAAATAGAAAAGGTTTGTTTCGAAGAAAAGAAAATAGAGCCTTTGATATATAAAGGTGGGATATTAGATAGGTTTTTTTTTTTTGGAACAAAGGGTTTTTTGAGTGTCATTGTGACCGGCCAATGATACGAGAAATTTTCTTCGAATTGAGGCCAAGACCCCTCGGTGCTGCTCATGCATCGTATATGTTTGTTTGCGTGCCTCCCGAGTCGGTACACCTTTTCGACTATATGTTTGGGATGGATGTAACAACACACTGCTCTACGCACCGTTACTTTAAGAAAAAGACAATAAAATAAACAAAGAATGGAAAGAAAAGTGTTCATTCGTATTCCCTGTTTGGACTATGTCCTTGCTCATCATTGGTGAGATGTCGCTGCCGGTTTTCGTTTAGGTAAAACGTCCCGATCACCACTCCCAGTCATCGCGTGGAGCAGCAAAAAGCAGGGGTATGGCGTAGCACTATGCCTGTACCGACCACCAAGGAGGTTCATGGCCTTAGATTTGCTTCTTCTATTCAATGCAGAAAGGGATTCTAGCGCGATTACTAAAACAATCAGAAATAAAACGCGGCATGTTAGACAAGTATATTATACCGAATGAAGGGGTATCCGCAGGCACGTAGCCATGAGGGACCTCGTTTCTCCCCTCCCCCTCATACAGCATTTTGACATAAGCGCCCCCCCCCCCCCCCCGAATAATCAAAATCCTGGTTACGTGCCAGGGCATCCGAGCAACCTTCCTTTCGAGCGACGGCCCACGGAGCATATCGGAACACGTTGTTTCTCCCAACTGATCTCCAGGTGCCGAATGTTCCCCGTGGAACTGCCTATGCACCCACCGATGTTGCTGACGTCACACTGAGGCGCTCAGGCGCTTCGCTCTCGTAAAATCGAGTTTCTGTGCATGCCCAGCGCGTAGCCAGTGTGGGCGAACACGCTCGCTCGTAAACAAACACTTCAAAAGTATTGTTTAGTAAGGTACGTTGTTGGGCTAGTTGGTTCATCTTAGTAAAACATAAAATAGCGCAACAGAAAACAAGGACAAGAAGTATCGCCTGTCCTGTATACTTCTTGTCCTTGTTTTCTGTTGCGCTATTTTATGTTTTTGCTTCAAAAGTACATCGAGCAACAATGGAGGTCGCCAATGCTTGGACACGAAGCGTATGCTCGGATCCGAGTCCTCGCTCTGCTCGTTTTTAATACGAGCAGAGCCGAGTTCATGCCGAACGCTGAGGCGGCTCACCAATACATGCTCGGAGTACGTGATCGAGCAACGGCGGACCTGCTGCGATGGCAGGGACTTTTAGAAGGGGAGTCTATTGCAAACATGGCGTGTACGCAAGCAGGTACGACGAGCGCGTAAACGTAGATTTTTCCAGCTTGCCATTGCACAGGCTTGCCCGCGCAAGCAAAGCCATGGCGGCGGTCAGTCGCCCCGCTCGCAATCTTCTATGAGGAGAGTAAGTCGTCTGCTTTTTGCGCAGGAGGTGCGGTGACGTCAGAACGACGCCGAGCTCTTATTGGCTGATTGAAAAAAAATAATAGCGGGTAGACCTCAATGCTAGATGCCTTGAGGTCTACCCACTATTTCTTTTTTGATCAGCTTATAAGAGCTCGGCATTCTGAGGTCGTCGGAACCCCTGTGCAAGCAGCAGATGAACTTGCGGTCCGTATAGACCAACGCACTGTTTACAAACAAGCAGGTGCGGGTACTGCGCGTGCGCAGGAACCGCGTGAAGCGTCTGCGAATGCGCCCTGCCAATAGCAGCGCCAGCGCAGCGGCCCGACGGCCCTTGCCGAGTGTTGGTGTAGACACGAGAAAACCACGGCGCTAAATTTTTAACCCGCAGCGCGAGCAAACAATTCGAGGCAGGCAAACACGTCCTTGGCGAGGCTTCGAGGCGTCGAGTCTCCGCGTCATTGGCGCGAACCCCGGCTGTGAAAGGGAACGGTAGTTGCGTGAAGCAAGAGGCTGGAAGGGGCTTGTCGTTACGAATGGCTTTATTCGTGTCTACTGGCACACAGTATACTCGATCAATGGGGTCATAAATTATGGAAAAGAGTACGTTCTTCGAGCCTCGTACACAAAACGAGGCCATCTTAGGCGGACAGCCGGACCTGACCTATCTAGCGTCTCGTCATGGTTTGTGGCACATGTATCGCGCTGGACGGGCTTCGAAGCATTGGATTGACGGCGACTTTATTTACACTAATGAATTGCACGAATAATCGTATTTCTCCACTTCATACAGTTGGGTTGTCTTACCGCGTTTATATTTCTCTATACTTTTTTTTAAATTATTGAGTGGCGATTGTAGCACAGTGAAAGCTGCTTAAACCCAATTTACAAGCTATCGGACGCCTCTTCGGTGTAAGAGCCTTGCCCAAGTCGCTTTTCAATCCAGGCTTACCCACTGGGAGCTGACATAATGTTAGGAGGATATTTTCTTTTCTCCGAACACGAATAATAAAGTAGTCATTAAATAATATCGCCATTACTGGAATTGCCACAGGGTCCGAAGCAAGCTCTAGAGTTGTCAATCTCTCGAGCCCGCCACAAATGTCCGTGCATGCGGGCACTCCACCTCTTAAAATGAGGTTGATGGATGCAGTCCTTCTCTCGCGATAGATGTCTTTGGCGGCGCACTGCTTGGCGATCCAAGTCCGTGGTGGCACGAAGTGAAAAGCGCTCCCGCGGATGCGACACTCATAGTGTTTCGTAGGTGGTGAAGCCGCACTCCGAGCCCGAGCACGATGAGTCCGACAGGTCTATCGAGCTCGCTGGCGTGGACACGGCGACCGAACTCGGACACGACGACAAGTTCCACGGGGTCGGCCCCGGCGAAGGGACGCCACCCTGAAGCTTAGCCGGCGACGGCGACGACCCGAAGGACGACGGCGGCGTGGCGTAGAAGGGCCCTCGGGGTGCCACCGGGGTGACCGTGGCGATCGCGGACTCGAGACCCAGAGGCGCGGCGGCGTCCTGTTCCGTTTGGAGGTCCTTCTTCATCTTCTCCGACTTGGACTCGACGATCCTCAGGGTCTCCGAAAGCGCCCAGATGTAGTTGTGGGCGAAGCGGAGCGTCTCGATCTTGGTCAGCTTGGTGTCATCCGGAAAGGTGGGCAGCACGCAGCGCAGCCTGTCCAGGGCGCCGTTCAGGTTGTGCATCCGGTTCCGCTCGCGGTCGTTGGCCTTGAGGCGCCGCGTCTTCTTCACCCTGACGGGGCCCCCGGGTTTGTTGGTGGAGGCTCGAGCCCGCGTCGACGCCTTGGGCACGCGCTTCCGCTTACTAGTCGTGCTGCTCAGGCTGGCCGCGGTCGTGGAAGACGAGTCGGCCGACTCGGCGTCGTCGAAGTCGTCGGCGTCCATATAGGAAGGGCTGAGCAGGCCCTGGGACGAGCCCGGAGAGCGGTGGTCTCCGTCGTCGTCGCCTTCGCTGAAGCCGCTCTGGAAGGACATGTCGTCCGGCGGAGACATGGGCGGCTCGGGCTTGACCAGCGGCTGCATCGAGGGCGTCATGCAGCGGGCAGGACCAGGGGTGCTCTCTCGGCTGCTCAGGGAAGGACGCGCCGACGCCGTGCTCATACCCCGGTAAGCATCAACCTGCGGAATGAAGGCAGTGTTGGTTACGGTTCCTCCTGTGTTAATGTGATGTGCACTTAGAACGCTTTGAAATTGCCAGAACAAGAAAAAAAAAACACTAAGTCGCTTCAAGAAAAAAAATAAGAAAGTGCGTAGAGTTTTATTGCTAGAGAAATACGTTCTAGATTAACCAGCTTTTTTGTCATGCGTCACATTAGTGCGATTTGTACCTTAAAGACCTCAAGTGCAGTCTTGCTGCGATGGCCATATTGTCCATGTATCGCGAAGAAAATAATAGCCATTATAAAGCTGAATGACTTCCCCGCTATTCAGACCTCGATACAGTGGATCTAGCTTTCTTGCGTGTACTTGCAGATGGCTGCACTTCGGCGTTTTATAAAGAGGTTGGGTAATCCGCGTCAGCGTGAATTCCTGAGAATGACTAAACAAGCATGTTCTATATATATATATATATATATAAAATTCTGCTTTTCCACTTTGGTGAAGAAGGTATGAAACCAGCGAAGCTGTTTATGGTGGGAATGAAGTAATGGCCGGCCGACAAGTCGGCAAGCCAGAGTTGAAAGGCTAAAAAGGTTGCCGCCGTCGCTCAAAGATGACGGTAGCTGTCCAGAGTTTTGTGTCATCATTTGTTTGATGACGGACACGATACTGGCCTTAACAGCTCCGAAACTAGCCCTTAAGAGCTCCGCTGTAAAAGTACTCACTAATTAAATTCCTATTAAATCTAACTTTAGTCGGCACGAATATAGCCACAGTCACAACTTTGTGTTGCTCTATACGGATATTTTTACGAGAGTTGTGGAAATAGCGGCCAGAACGCAATATTTCAGGCGAGAATATGTTATAGAACGATGCATTCAGACAAGCTTTTGAGATTGTAATTTTCAAAATGTTCAGTAATTACACCCGGATTTCGCATGCTTAAAATTTTCGTCGACATTCACAAGCCCGAAGGACTTCTAAGAGCTTTTGATCGGGTTTGTTTTCGATATTTTCACGCAACGCAACTTTCCGAGATTCCCTCGGTGCAATCCACGTTGATCCCAATTCTTGTGAACGAAGGACGTGTGATATTCAGAGAAACACAGAGGTCTAGCAGGCTACCGAGCAGGCTTTCGTTAGATGTATAGAGCTTTCCCCATGTGAAAGATGCGTAATGCCGTACGCTGTACTGGTTGGGGGGTAGAGGGAACGTGAAAAGCCGGGCAAACATTCTCGCCTTCTAAAGGTGCTACATAAAACAGAAATCCGACACGCGGCTGGGCGTGGAGGCTTCAGGGCACAAAGGTGGAATACACTGGTCACTTTGTACTGCGGCGGCTCGAAGCATACACCGTTATTCAGTCCACTTCCTCTTTTTGCGTCTGACTTTCGCCAGGTTCCTCGCACTTTCTCTGGACTACGAATTCAGGGAAAGGCATCGCTTGTACATAGTGGTGAAGGAGGAAAGGGTGAGGGAGGGGGGGCTTCGTAACGGGCACACTAACAAACCCTCTTCACACGTGGAGACCAACAGCGACACCGGCGAGCCGTGAATGAGTTGTGTGTATACGCGGGCGCGAATCCCCAGCACAATGCGAACTGGGCGGGACAAGCCCTACGTTTCAGATTTCGGTCTCTTTCTCACGCGAGCCCGGACAACGCCGTCCGCCTAATCCCGGACGTTGTTCTTGATCGTTAGAGGTGGCTTTGGGCGGACCACGGGAGTATAGAGTCCGTGTTCAAGTCCGCCCGGAGCGCGTGCACTCGGTCTTGCCCGCGTTGTTGTACACGCTAGCTCCGCGCATGATACTCTCTGACTGAAGGAGTTGAACGACAATGGTGGCCCCCGCTGCGGATATACGCCCCACTGTTTCTTTCTCGAAGCCTCTACCCAGTGTCCGGCCAGGCTTCTACCGTGGTCCAGTGTGCCCCCCACAATGGAACTGGAAGGCAATTTATCTTGGGCGCCAGTTGTCCACCCGTCAAGTCCACTTTGGCCCGGACAGTCTTGGCTCATCGGTCCGAAAGAAAAGGCACGGAGGACTGAAACGGGGAAGGGGGCGACTCTTTCTTTGACGTCGCCCCCCCGGCTCCAGGAGAGCCAAAGGGCGCCGTCGTGCAGCCCTTTGAAGACCGACGACCTTTTCGCCTGGACGATCATTGATCAAGCGGGGGGAGCCAGGGGCGCTCATGACGTGGACGGCGCACGCTCGGATCTTTGACGTCCCGGCGGAACTTGCCCATTGAGGGCTCCTGATGCGCTGCGGGCTCGATGCCTGTCTACGCGGTGCTGCAGCCACGTGTATGGGAACTATCTACGCACAGTGAGATCCCTTTGCGGTCGTTCGCCACTTGAGCCGCACAATGGCTCCGAGTTTGGAGCTCGGGCGCAGTTTATGCCGACTCTTGAACGAGGTTCTGGTTCGGGTGCCGTCACGGGTGAAGGAGGCTCTTCGAGTCCTCCGGTTTTCCTTTGAAGCTGCCCCGTGTAGAGGGCGAGTGCACAGCTGGGCGGATGCGCGATGCAAACGAGGTAGGGTTACGGACCGGTCTCACGACGAACTTGCCCTGAACCTGGTCCGTACCGGTTGCCAAGATTGAGAGAATATGGCTGTAGATAGAACACCTTCAAAAGATACTCTATCGGAGTTGCGGATTTCATTTGAAGATTTAAAACCCGACAAAATGTAATTAAACCGTCGTAAATGGTGATTATATAGTGAAGAACAGGCGGATTCACTTGCAAGGAGGTTGGGTGAGTGTATAGAAAAAGACCGGGGAGCACATTACATCCGAAAGACAGCCATAGAAAATACTAGTGTTGTAATCTGTACAATATCCACGTCTTTGTTTTTTTTTAGCTCAGGCATACAGCGTAGTATTGAACATTACATTTTTCTAAATAATTAGGTGACTCGCATGAAATCTTTTTTATAATGACTGAGAGAGTGAGGACAGTAGAGATGAGCTTCGGTTGTCCCGCCTCCAGAGTGATGCTTCCTTCTTTTGGCAATGCATCGGCGTCTCATGCAGCGCAAGCGCAGCAACCGAAGCACGGTGGAAGGCCCAGAGCACGTGCTGGAAAACGGACGTTCCTAAGCCACGCCCTGCCGTCCTCACTCTGCCAGTGACAATGGGATTTCTAAAGCAGCCCTTCAGCTGAGAGAGAACGAAAAAACCACTGATTGCGTATTCCGTGCTTGCAGATTTATCTACTCCGTACATCTCCAACCTCCACCATCGCTGTAGAGGGCTTTATGCCGCAGCACGCTGAAGAACACGATGTTTGTTTTGTGAGAATTAAAAGAGCGGTGGCAACGATATTGGGTTGGAATGCTTTCGTCTTTACACGAGTTTACTGGCACTACTGGGACCCAAGTATACTAGCACGCAACGCCACTGACCAAGAAACCTCTTTGTTGCGGTGGAATTTCAAGTACTTTACTAGGGGAATGCGGGACACTTTCTTAATTTGCATGAGACAGAACCACCCATTTCGATCTGTATGAGCATCGTACCGGCGTGCAGTCGTGTATCCCCACTACGTAGTGCACGTTAAAGACCCCAGGCTAGCGGTTTTACTCAATTGGCGAAATTGCTCATCTACAGCTAAGAGACAAGACGCCCTTTGAGTCAAACTAACTTCATGCTGTGGAAACATACACACAAACACAATAAACTGAATGATGGCCGCGCCGAATTCTTGCCTGGCGGAGTGGTTTATTTAGCAATCCCTCGACTCCCTCCCTCTCCTTTTGACGACGAGCACGTGACCAGGCGATGTCTCGGAATGCGATGCGGTTGATGTGGTCGCGGATGCGAAAACAGTACCGGTGCCGCCTTCACGCGTGTTTCCGCGGTTCTTCGTTCTCGTCTTTTTCGATGTATTCTTGGAAAGTGTCCTGTATCACCCCTAGTAATGCATTTGGTAATTTCACGAATAAAAGCGAGCGTATTATTTTAACCTCTCCTTCGCAGAACGTGGTGACGTAGTCTGGAGGTCGCAGTGTCCCCCAGCGACGATATATGGTGCCGCAGTGACGATATTTGAATGCGACTCATAGGTTGGACCCGATCATTGCGTGAGCACTGAGCACTCGATTTGGCTCGCGATAATCAATAGCTCGACAAGCATTCGGGTAGTGGCTCCTGCCCAATCGCTTCAATGGCGACAATAGACAAATCCTAACGATCTCTGGAACTCAGCGCCTGTCCCGTGCTTTCCCAACCCCAGCGCGCAGCTATGATAAGCATTGGCGGCACATAAATGACTCCAGTTCTCGTAGCCGCTTGTTCTGGCTCCAAGTTGAGGGGATCAACGATGCTCATATTTCTCGAATTTATTTGCCGACTGCCACTGCTTAGAAAGAAAAACTAAGGCAAGTTTATTCGGTTATAAGCGTTAGGGAGTGATTCTGAGGAGTATTTAGCGAAAACAGAAAAATCATTCTATGGCCCCTTTAATAGATAAGACCCCACTTTGTCCTCGGTACAAACGTTCATGTCAAAACGGTTACTCAAATGGGCGTTTTGTCATTTTGGCTTTCCAGTAGTGGTTGAATTAGAAAAGCATATACAATCGAAACAAAACACAACTGGTGATTCGGAATAACCCTACAGAAATTCAAAAAGCGATAGCTTCTAACTTTCAATGATGTACCGCCCGCGCCGTGTGGTGAGCGGTCAGTTTGATAAGACAATGTTCGAGAGGATTGTTTTCGACGTCTTGCAAGCTCGGTGTGTGTGAAGGGTAGGGTATAATTATCTGAAAATGCGTTTCGTAAAGACAGGGATATATTGTTTCTCGGTATCGCTTTTACTAGGCACAGTAAATGAAATAATGCAAAGAGTATAATACCGTAAAACAAATATTTTTTCCCATATTATGTAAGCGTATAAAATAGAGGTTTAAAGGTGTTTCTTCTTCAAAACCGCATTTGCGCGACTCCCAGACGTATTCATCATTGCCCGTTCGGTGCTACCATCCAGTAATGATGTTAATGATTTCTGTGTATGCTAGTGCTTGTCATCGAAAGTAGCACCATCTCAAATATGAAGCGGAAAACAAACGCACTCCTCCTGCTTTTGCTGACCGACGCCATCATCTCGTGGGCATGGTCAGTTTAGTGCTTCTAACAATTCTTACTCCGCTAACCCTAACTTGCGAAACCTTAGCGTCTGATCTCAACCGCTAAAGATAAATTTTTACGAAGACGCGGTTTCTGGCGATGCGTAGTTTATTTTGGCGGTGTGAAAGAAACGAGCCTTTTTCTTGTCTGTTGAAACAAAGCACTCTAACTCCCACTTTCCGAGTCCGTTGCCATCTTCATTCGCGGGAACTCGCCGTTTTCTGTGCCAGCCCTAGCTCGACGGTTTCAAACATTCCGTTGGGCACCATACCGCGGGAGGAAGGCGTGGCACTAAGTTTTGCTAAGAGTCCCACTCCTTCGCACAACAAAAAGAGGACAAGAAATAAGAAAGGGAACTCGGAGAGGCGCTTTCGTGGATGCCGGTCGGGGCAGGCCCCACCTCTCCCTCCCTGCCTCGCCGTGCCCAGCCTCGCCCAAGGTGGGAGCGTTACCAGTGATTCAAGTTACGATTGTGCAACTGATGTATTTTCAGACTAAGGAAAAACGAGAAAATAAAACTGTTCTTGCAGGCTAAAAAAAAAAAAGTATATTTAGAAAAGCAAGTAAAACAAAGACGCATTTTTGTATGACCAAATTTCCTAGGAATAAGCACCCGAAGCTGTTCTAGGAGCAAATGACTGAGCTTGCAGACTCCTTATATGCGCCTTGATTTTTTGTTTTATTTGTCGCAAGTAAAACTCTTGTTCGTGAACCGCCAACACTGGAGAAGTCTTTGCTGCAACGAAAGCTTATATCGCTTAGACGAAGAAACTCTTAGGAGTTTTTCTCGGCCCCTCAGCCTTAGCGCCACAAACCTGGTGGCTACACCAATCGCTACTAAAGCCTTTACCCGTTCGAATTGCTTTTAGTTGAGGAGTGTTGAATTCAATGTAAGGCGTTCCAAGCGAAAATGGCGTTACAAGAAGTTTGTGCAGTTGCGTTTGACTCCGTTTGACTGCGTTGAGACTGCTCGCGTTGAGTGCTATGGCGACAGTTACGATCAGCCAGAGGGGAGGCGCTGTGCTGCACGGCGCAACGCAGCGCAACGCGGCGCAACGCGGCGCAACGCGGTCAACGCAGCTGTGTGAACGAGCCTTTACTAGCAAATAAAAGGAAACTTGGCGAAACCTTAACTGAAACTAGCGCAAAGTTATAGCGAAAGGACGACAACAGCAAATGCGACAAGAGACGCGACAGTAACCGAAGTCGGCCGCATTATACGTGCACTCTGACGGCGAGAGCGAAGGGAGTCGTTTCTTTTGAGGACGGGAGCGATCTTTCTCGGGGTCGAGGACGGCAGCGGCCTTGTTACCGGTCTTCGTGGACTGCGGAGTCGGCGGGCATTTTCGGGCCGCCCGCCCGCCTTTGTTGCGCCGAATCGCCCCTACGGCGTCGGCGTTCTCCGTGAATGGCAACCCCCCGCCGCCGCCCGTTTGGAGCTCTCGCGAAACACGCGCAAGCGTCGGAGAGCTCCACTCCGAAGCCGGCACCTTGGGCCGCCGAATCTTTTCGTGCACTGTGTACAATATGCAATGAAAGGCCCGCTCGAATAAACTCCCTCGATGCCGCGCACTGTGTCTCACAAGTAACGACAATCAACACGCGTGCCAAAGCGTATTTTCTGGGAAGTGGCGTCTTCCCGTTCATCATGCTGCTGTGAGTAACCAGTTTTTACCTGAAACATACTCTATTACTACAGTCGGCACGGCAACGAATGTCGCTACACGAGGTACGCATTTATCTCAGACCTTCGTGGCTCGCGGTACTACGGTGCCGTCTGCTATTCTTGGTGTAAAAACAGAGAGGTTGCCGTATTTGAAATTGCAACCTGGTGCAGTTGATCCCATTTTCGCTGTTTCTCATTTCGGCCGCCAGGCCGCTTCAGTTCTCGCTGCACAGTGGCATAGGCGACAGCTTCCCGTTCCTTTTGACGCCTTTGTCGCTGGCTGGCGTCGCCTTCGCTGGAGTAGCGAGCACGGGCCTGGTTCCACTAGCACGACAAGGAGTCATCTCGCTCGCCGACGAGACAAAATCCGATTTATGATGGTGACCGAGAGAGCTGGAGCCGCGCTCGCACTGCTCATTCATCATGCAGACGACACGGTGTTCGCTGAAGAGAATCTGCGGACACTCCTCAAGCTTCTTAGAAGCATGTTTCTTCATCCAAACAAGACAGTTTTTGTACCACCAAAGTCTTACAAGGAATGCCTCAGATAGTATCTAAAGACTGTATCTTGTATTACACGCATTAGCAGTGTGAGTGCGGATTAAAGGAACTGGAATTTATTTGTCTGATTCACTCCTAGAACAATACCAAAGATATCTGACACAGTATACACGAACATCCTGAAAAAAAAAAAACCAAGGAGAATTGCAAATACAATAAATAACAAAAAAAAGTAAAGAAAACATCCCGTGAACTTTACATTGGTGTCGAGATCGACGTTTCGCTAGAGGCTAAAGGCCCTGTTATGCTACGTCGTTGAACGCAGCGAACGCAGCGTATAGCGCAGAACATGCATTGGCCAGCGAGCAGGAACTCGGTATCTGCGACCAATCGGCACATGTGCGCGCAGCGCTACGCCGCGTTTGCTACACTCAAGGCAGGTAACACACATCTGCATTTGAGTGCGTTCGACAACCTTGCGTCAAAAAACGGAAGCGAGTGAGCGGCACATCTGTGCTTCGTATGAAGCGTGGAATCCAATTCAAGCAATCATCTTGGCACGCGATATAAGCAGCAGAAATGTCCTGATTTCTCGCAGCCGCAATGCAGTATAAAGGCCGGTTCATACACTTGTGTTTGAATGCGTTTGACTGCGTTGCGTCGAGAACCGAAAGCGAGTCACCGGCACATCTGTGCTTTGTATGAATCGTGGAATCCAATTTAAGGAATCATCTTGGCACGCGATATAAACAGCAGGGATGTCCTGGTTTCTCAAAGCCACAACGCAGCCAAACGCAGTCAGACGCAACTGTCTGAACCAGGCTTGAGACGCACTCAAACGCAACTATGTGTAGAATCTCAGAGTAACAGCGCCTAAAGCCGGGGTTGCTGCTCATACATCATGCAAACGACAGTCTGCAGACAAGAGTCACCGCAATACCGTGGTTCGAATGCCGCGTGCCAAGTTTCTCCAAGAACGCATTGCCCTGCGGCCTTCGAAGCACGGATCTCTCGGTGACTCGCCTTCGAATTTGTATGCAGACTGTCGCGGTGAGAAGATCGCTAGGGGCGCTTCTGCTTTCCACACTGTGGGTAGTGCACGTGCTATACCCACGCGGTTATGTTTTTATTTTCATAGTGCATAGAAGCTTGGCACTGCATGTGCTTGCACCAGCAGAGGAACTTGAAGTATCCTCACTCTGGGTTGTGAAAGAACTCCACCAGGCGGCGGCACGCAAACTTCTCATGGCGAACAACCAGTATGACCCCGGCTGTAAGCTTCTGGAAGAAACTATGAGGCTTCTAGAAGGTTCCTTTTGAAATATATATTATCTATTATTTACAACAACAAAAAAATCTGTAAGGCATTTGTATTTTTGTTTGAATATTTGCGTTAGAAACTCCGGGCGTCAACCTCCGCGGAGGGACCCTCGACCAAATGGCCCTATCTAAATCTCCGTTCACACACACACACTCGATGTCAACGCCGGGTTCGAGACGAGGTTCTTGCGGTCTTCGACGACACCCATTACCGCGGGGCTGGGTGGCAGTTATTATGATCGGCCGTCGCCGAGCATGCAGGCTGCCGCCTTCACGCGACGAAGCACCATAACTCACGCGGCCGGGCTTTCTTCGCACCTCTTTTTCGCGCGTCGATGGGTTCCTCGCGCATCAGTTTCGGGCTTCGCCGAGCCCCCCGCTGAGGTGTTTGGATAATACCTGTACAGGCCCGTTTATGGCGTCGCGCTTTGATTAACGATATTTCTCGGGGAGGTTACGGAGGCACGATTCTTGCTCGCCTCGTCCAACTCGCCACTTTACTCCATTAAATAACGCCGGTGGAGCGCACTCGACGACGCGCAGCCCCGATTCGTGATGTCGAACCCTCGTGCGCCATGGAGCCAGCGTCGTCCCATTCGAACGCGCGTTTCTTTGTTTGTTCTTTTTTCTTTTTTTGTTAATCGGCGAGGAGGTGTATTGACTAAAAGCAAGGAAACAGCCGGCATCAAAAGGTTCTCTGATAAATTGGCTTTCATCCGGGGTGGGTGTTTTTTCTCTTCCATACCCCAACCCTCTATTCTGAGAAGTTTCTTACGCACAAAAGCATCGATAAAAAAAAATGTGTCTAAAAAACCCCGAATGAATTTTTTAACCCTCTCCTGCAAAGAAAATAAATTGAGGTGAACCGCCTTGTAAGTTGTGACCTTCTAAAACTGCTTTTTTTTTTTTTAATGAACGAGCCTAAAGCAAAAAAGAAACGCGCTGTGCTGTAACGATGTCGGGTACTAAGAAAAGAGAGGAACGTGCTTTCTTTTCCTAGCTTGCGTTTGTTTGTACAAACGTGCGCACCAGCTATGAGCCCTTCATTCTGCACAACCTCCTTTGACGCGGGGAACAAGCGAGGTAGGGGGATTTCTGAAAAAAATAAAAAAGAAAAAGAAAGAGCCTAGAGGTTACAAACGTAAAAGCGATCGACGTCGCTGCTGAGGCGGAGGCTTACCCGAGCACCCCCATTCAGGAACAACAACCCATTCGGTGGTGTAGGCTACGAGCTGTGTTGGCGCGAGTCGTTCGCCTTCCACGTCGACTGCTCCACAAACGTGCGCCGATATGAAAGGTCACGTTTAATGTTGTTTTCTACCTGTTTGCGGATCGTTGAATCGGGGGAGTGGTGCACGTAGTCTAAAACATATATTTCGTGGCTGTATTTCCTTCTCTATGACACTTTAAGAGCCAAGCAATCGGAGGGATCTATGAAGGCAGAATATCGGCGAATGACGAGATAAAAAAAAAAAAAACACATTTTTTTAGCAAAAAATTGAAATTTGCGATGTCAAAGTGAACATGACGTTTTCCTGGTAGTTAAACTAACTGTCGATTCGAAGACTCCGTTTAAAGATTTAAATGAGTTCTCTCTTCTTTTTTTTTTCTTCTTTTTGTCAGCCTTGCCGTCTTTTTGAAGTCACTACGCTGATCACACTGATTTTCTCTACGAGTGCTATGCGGCAAAGTAGACCTACACTACGTAGTACACACACATGTTCGCGCGTCTACTCCGCTGTAAAACATGCCCAGAGCCAATCGCACTGATCAACGGAGAGACGACAGTGAATAACGATTTCCAGAATGTTATAGATTAAAATCAGTTGTAATAATGCATTGATTGCGTGCGACTTCATGCTTGGTGTTCTAGCGCATGCAAATGACACTTGAAAAAAAAATCTTTCTTTGAAGTGGAGTAGTGGCACACATATTTCTTTATAAAGTTTTTCCACAAAAACAAAATTAAACAATAATTACGACGTTAGACGCAATTAAGAGAAGGGGGGGGGGGAGGGACCCTGCTCTGAGCCCCGCCCGGTGCTTACAAAACTAAGTACTTCTTCTCGGCTCTCATTTGCTGGTGAGATGATTGACATGCGTAATGTTGCTTTTACAATCGAATCTCCGTGACGTAATAGTATTTTAATCAACAATACTCTTATGTATGATAACAAATAATATAGAAAGAGTCATTATTGTTTTCAAGGGTATCCCAAGATTGCCTTTCCGCTTCGGCTTCAAACGATAACAAACATGGCTGTCGGCATCTTCGGAGGGAACAACGAGCGCAGCTCGTCGACCTCGTCTATTTTTACGAGTGCGGGTCATATTGCGTTCACCGAGGTGTTTAGAGGTAGATCTCCTTAACCGACGTCGTTTGCAGCAAACAACTGTCGCAAGTACGCGCCTTCCGAAGCACTCTCCGAATGCTTGGGCTCGTAGCGGGGCTGGCCCAAGTCTAGCGTCCCAATTCAACTATGTTGCTTGATCTGGCTTGATTTGTAACTTCGTGTGTGTTGATGCTGAATGACTAACTATTGTGTGTTATCATATTTTGTTATTATTACTTCTAATTTTGGAGCTGTTGTCTCCTTGCTTTATAGAGGTGGCAAGAACTCGTCAAGTTGTGTAAAACAGATTTTTACCCTTGGCACCCCCCCCCCCCCCCCCCCTCCCTCCAGATGGAAATAAAACAATGTGAAAAGTTTAAGATGGTGAATCCCGTAAAAACGGACCCGCCTGCTTTTTGAGTTGTGCTACCGTTACGATTGCAGCCATGGTTTAAAAACTGAGAAGATATCTACACAGGTAAGAATTTTCGAGCGATTTGGCTGGAGGCAGTTGGGCGTTCGGCTCGCATCAAGTTTGTCCTGGTTTGTTCTCGTCATTTCGCTTCAAAAGGAAAGTAGTTATCAAGTTTTGCAGTGCACCTGGCCTTCCAATTTGAATATTTTTAGGTCGCGTTTTAATTGTGCGTCATGACGCTCACCCACCTTGCTTGCGGATACCAAGCAAAAAATACTAACAAAAACACAACAGGCGGAAGGACTGCATATTTTTTGTAGTCTTCTCGGTCACTTTTACCGCACATTGACAGACGCTGACAGACGCTTATATTGGACCGTGTTTCCTGCATGATGGAACGCTAGAAAAATTGTAACGGCTTGAAGCTGAGGCAGTTGGTTTATGCTGGTTAAAATGCCAGCTGAACGCTTGAAGGACACACACTCAGAGACACAGACAGCTGAACGTTTGAAAAACATACAAAGAGGAAGAATGTGTTTAGCGTAATATGTAGGCTGAAGAGAAAGAAGATTTCATTAAAATAGTTGCTAGTCCAGCGGTGTGTCTGCCTTTTTGATCGTCTCTGTGTGTGTGTCCTTCAAACGTTCAGCTGTCATTTTAACAAGGAACGCCAGAACGCCGCTTTCATAGACGCGTCTTGCACGCGTTGCAGTGGCGAAATAGCAGATGAAGGAAGGCGAGAACAGACGCCGACGCGCAGCTTCCATGCCCACGTCCGGGCATTGCAGACGACGATAGATGGTGGGGGAATAGCGGACGATGTCGGAGGCTGCTGTGCGTCTGCTCGCACGACTAGCAGGCAGTGTCAGACTTCCAGACTAGACGAACCGGACGTCGCGAAAGGGATACAATAGGCTTCCAAGAATGTTCGGCCGATGAGCCAAGCCAATCGAGTAGTAATGAGCGGGGCCACTGATGTGTGGGCCTGGCTTCAGGTGGAGGCTGTGACCTCCATCTGTATTGCGTCTAACGGCGTAAATATTGCTCACAAAAAGGTATTTTTTAGCGACGGTCCGGACCAGATACCAGATTCAGAACTAACTGTTTGTCACTCAAACGTTATAAGGCAGTCTCTTAAATTTTCGATGGAATAATGAGATGGCGTTCCGGGTTGCCAAAGCCATTCATCCCCATGTATTCACTTTGTCGGCAGCCACTTTCTATTAAAGAAAAATCGAAGTTGGTTTTGTATTTGAGAAAAAAAAAATTAAATCGTTTCCATTTGTCCTCCAGGATACCGAATATCAAAATTATATTTTATATTGATGCGACAATTATATACCACAGCAGCACTTTCAAAATAGCGCTGAAGCCACTCCTTCCCGGCACGTTCGGGGAGATGATAGAGCTGTGACGTATTATGCAGTGCTCTCAACATTTCTGTGCCTTCCGCATGCCTTAGTCGAGCAATCAAAAGCGCTGCAGGCATTCCCTCACAAGCGGGAAGCGCAAGGCGGTTGAAGCCTCTGGTATGACGTCACACCCAGCGGTTGGTTTTTATGTGTTTCTCGCGTCTATGGATAAGTTCGGGTCACGTGCTTGTGAAGTTCAAACTCAGAAAACAAAAATACGCTAAAATTCATGTCTGACTCGTTTTTTTCCTCCAAGAACCTCTTCAGTTTCCCCTGAAAAATTCCCAAAATCTCTCATAACTTCTGAATAAGATAACGGTTAATTCTAAATCTTTGGCATCTGGTTCGTAACGCTAGTGCCATAGCCACGGGCCAAGACTGAGCGTATGGCGATCTGTAATTCGTTCTTGAAATAAAAAAAAGGCATTGCAATTTTTGTTGTGTTTGGGGACACCGTAAACATGGCATGCCAACGCAGACGTGAAGCCTGATATCAAGGCGCCATGTTGATTTGCCCAGACCACGCTCGATACGTGTTTTGGCATCTGGACAGCAATGATTGTTAATACGCTTAGCATGCGCGAAATTTAAATTTTCTGCGGGACTATTTTTAAAATGCAAATAAATTATTACGTCTGCGAACTTTTCTAGATTGCGGCAGATCCAGAAATTCAGAGGCGATCAAACAGCCCCTCGTAACAGCCCCTCGTCATACATAATATTATTCGCACTTTACATAGACGTAGTTGCCACCTCGCGGATTTAAAGCGAACTATTACGAAGGATCGTCGCGGGATCTCTTTCGACGCAACGGACATGTTCACTTCTTTCTGCGCGACCGGCAGGTTAATATACAAAAAGATATCGAAGATATTCTGTCTCTTGATGTTCGAACCAGACTGTCGTCAACGCCAGTGAGCTCGCGCTCAGTTCCCAAATTAAATGTTACGCGGGAAAGGAGACATTATGAATATGTAGGTATCGGTCAAACGCCGCATTTTGTGCACAGCACTCTCTTTTGCGCATGGTCTACAAGAGGTCTCGCTTCGCCTCCGAACAAACAGCGCGTTTTTTTTTTGTCTATTTTTACATGCGACGTTATCATATCGAGTATAAGAATGTGAGTTCAGGAAGCCCTAAGAAAGCCAAGTCCAGCTATACATCGGCCGCCAATCTGCGGCTTCCAGAAGGTTCATTTTCAAGTCACGTGGTCATCTCGAACGCGTGCAAATATGCCAGGGAAAACCAGGCACAAGACTCCGTAAACAAGACACCGATCGCTTAAAACGACTGGAGAAGCGAGGTGCGAAGGATTCAAAAGCGGTGATTTCATGCGCTGTTCTCACCTGTTCTCTGCAGTGTCTTCGCAAGGGCTTAGGAGTCGCGGCGGGTATTCCAACAACGACGGAGTGTCCTTACGGAGACGGGGCCAGCCCCGCGTGGAGAACGCACAGTTCCCGTTGATGGAGGGTCGTCACGCTCCCGTCCGCTGCCTCAGGAGCGAACCGTCGACCACCGCCTCTCTCGACTCCGGCGACGACACGGTCTCCAACGGCAGGCACCGCGTCCGCTCTGAAACTGCAGCTCGCCCGCACGACGTGGAGGCAAAGTGTGTGCGCTCTGGCCCGGCACGGTGGGCATTGACTCGGCGCCGGCTTCCGACTCCGCGGCCTTTTATAAAGCCTCCCCACCGGGAGCCCGACCCCCCTAGACCCCCTTTTGCGCCCCCCCCCCCCCCTCCCTGTTCCCTCCCCGCACCCCCTGCCCGGATCCCCCACGGGCTCGTGGCTCGTGCCACGAACGGGGGCTGATTTCTTCTTCTTTTTGTGTTGTTGCTTTCTAGTAAGACCCCCACCCTGGAGAGGGCTGGGGGAGCTGAACCGAGCCACCTGATTGGTTGGTCAGAGTCTGTGCTTATCGGCCAATAAGAGCAAGGAAAAGGGGGCCGATTCTTTTCTTGTCTTTTTTTTTTCTTTTGTACGCGCTCGAGTTTTTAGTTTTACGAGTAGGTTTTGTTGTTACTTTTGGCTTTGGTTTGGCTGGACGTTCTTGTGAATGAACAGGCTGCGCTGAACCCTGACGTGGAGGATTGCGCTCGTGTGTAAGCTGCAGAATGCAGAGCGAACAAGCTATCTTCGATGTTAAATCATTATTTTGGGGATGGAACGCTTGGCCAGAACATAACCTTCCAATGGCACCGTCAAAATTAAAAAAAAAAGAAATGCAGTATAACTGTAAAGTAATTACATTTACATACTATGCGCAATATTATTTATTAAAAGTGCCCTGAGGAGGTTTCTGAGATCGCCTAAATATGGCGATAACTTACTCTACTGGCTGTAAACATATTAGAAGCCTCTAACTCATGACGATACGTGGTCGAGTTCCCTATTGAAAAGCGATCAAAGATCGCAACACACCAAGGTTATCTCCAACGACGGAAAGAGCATGTTCCAAAAGCAGGGCCACTGTCAGTCAAAAGCGAGCGAAGGATCCTCGCGCCTTCGACCGGAGGAACCGCGGAGGGATATCTCAAATGTGCGCGGCTTGTTGCCTATACAGCCCGGACTATGATTTTTGACTAGCGAGCGCGCGCTCGAGAGCTGCCGAGCGAACACATCGCCCCCGCAAAAGACAAAAAAAAAAAAAAAAAGGAAAAGGAAAACAACACAGGGACAGAACGAGCGGGTTGGTATGGATAGTAAACTTGAGGAAGAAAACGAGAAAGGACGGACAAACACAAACACAAACTTCCAACTGTTTGCCAGTTGGAAGTTTGTGTTTGTCCGTCCTTTCTCGTTTTCTTCCTCAAGTTTATTAACAACACAGTGCGTTGTTTTTTAGACAATGATTGGAGTATTATGTTCCCTCTCCGTAAAAATTAACATTTTTTTTAATTACTCCTATTTGTTTTAATCATCTATAAATACATGCACATTTTGTAATAACAGCGTTTACAATCTCAACAAAATCTCGCGTTTTCATTGGTCACATGTCTTCATGGCTCCCGGAACAATGCTCCTCTCATCGCCGGAGATGAGCTCGGTGTGTTCGATCTCTGATTGCTAATTTAATAGAAAAATCGGCAACGCATCGTTATAATTTATAAATTTATAGGATGCTTAGAGCCCTTAGAGAGAGTTAACGCCATATTTAGGTGATCTCAGAAACCTCCTCAGGGCACATTTAAGTCCCACAGTCAGTTGCTAACTGTGCTTTGCAAGGTATCGATAATTAGCGAGTTCAATGTCACTTCACGCGGCCGATAGGGTACCGAAACTATGGGCTCCGGCGAGACGGAAACATACTAATCCGTTTTGATCATCTAAGGAAAGCGGCGATGACTACAGAATTGTTCCACCGAGAGTAAGTTTCAGCCAACTCGCATGCCTCGACCATGCGAAATATCTGTTCGCGAACTCGAGCGTTTCTGTGTATCCGCGTTTAAGAAACGGCTCCAGTCGTCGGCTCGGTCAACAACGCAGGCTGCAGGAAAGTTACGAAAATTAAGCAAGCGCTTCTTGAGCCTAGGACCATGTTAACCCGCCGACGCTCCTCTAAGCAGCTGATACTCGTATTTCAATTCAGGTTTTAATAGCAATCGAGAAGCCATTTTGACGAGCAGGTTATGCATTATATTGTCCAACTAAAGCAATATTATGTTCTTCGGGTTGAAATATGAGCTTAGTTGACTAGCTATTAGGTGAACTGCTGAATAAAAGTATGTTTGACAGACCGACAGATACTACTTAAACTTAGCCAAATGGTTCTAGCCGGCAGCACGGACAGAAACTGAAAAGAGTCTTCATCGGAGATTCACGCAGAACCCCTCTGCATATAACTCTACTTCGAATCCTGAACGGAGAAAATGAGTATTTTTTGTGGCCGGTCAACCTGAGCAATGTAGACGTATATTGGTGCTGGCTTCGACGGGGGTATAATACAAATATTGGAGGCGCGATAGATCATAATGCCGTGACAGCTTCTAACTTTGCAAGACACGCCCCCTCCCCCTTTTTTTTTTTTTTGAAAGCAGATAATTTCCCTTATTCATCATTTGCAGCGAGCAGGTTTTCTTCAATCAAGCAATTGCGAAATCAAGCCAACTCCTTCAGTGTGGTCCAGGGGCTTTTTCGGCGAAAAGCAGCCAAGATGAATTGCCAACGCACCGACCAGCGTGGGTGGCTCAAACTTAAAGCTAACCGAACACCACCAAACTCAAGAAAAGCAGCTATCGAACCTTCCCATTCACTTGACTGCAACATTGGTGTTCCCTCCAGTGAAATGCCTCGTCTGTCGTCCTCAGTCCACTGTTCTACGTTCTTATAAAGAAACCACCTATCAGTTACCAAGTAGTCGTCACTTTGAACGTGATTCGAGACAGACAAGAAATCAAAACGTTTTTCCGTGATTCCTCCCCATCCAAGAAATCGAAAGCATGCGACCGTGTGTTGTGGAGGAAACGGGCTTTCAAACACATGGTGGAAGGAGACAATCTACTGAGGCTTCACCACATTAATGAACACTCAATTAAACTTAAGAAATTTTCGGACCTTGTTCCAATTACATTGTTCGCCACCGCGCCGACAACAGGTGTCCGCGAAAGCCACCAGAGACGCGGAGGGGCGCGGAGCGATCTGGTCCGGCTGGTTCCCGGTTTTCCCGCTTGGTGGCGTCCGTTTTGCTGGAGTCGCGAATAGTGCCAAGTTCACTCACTGGTATGCGCGAGAGCGGCAAGCCGGCGTGAAGCACTTCGTACCGTCACAGCCGATCAAAACGTGTAGTCCTGCACGACTGATCGACAAGGTACGTTGGACTTCACCCTAATCTCAGTAGAGGTGCAGGGAAGGCAGATTAGCAGGGTAGCTGGGATTGCGTGCATCAGTGAGTGTGCGGAGTAGATAGGGGGTCCGGAACAAAACTTTTGGGGTCGGCCACTGAAACAAACAAACAAAACACTCAGGGGTGGAGAGGGGCGCCTTAGTGGAGAACAGAAGGCTAGTTTTAAATTGAGATGCCACCAAAAACTCAGGTACATGCGGTGCCGAACTAAGGACAAAACTTTCCGCTGTGTGCAGTCCTGTGGACTCATGATTGAACCTAACAAATTGGGAGGTGGATCATTGTCGCGATTGAAAGCACGAGGATGATGACGGCAGACGTAAAAACACGCAGAGTTGACAAAACGGCTCGAAAGAAGCGTCTGGCGAAGCTCTTTCACACGCTCACGTCATTCACATGGCAGACTTGGGTTCAAAATGTTTTCCAGGTTCGTCGTTCGCTGAGCACCGTCCTCCGACTGCAGTGATGGGCTCTTCGAGGTCTCCGCGAAAAAAGCGGACTCTCGGGAGTTTTTCGAGTGTCATCAGGCCCAGCAGGGGTGGTCGGTGCCCGTGTGCGGGCGGGGGGTGCGCGCGACAAAGCGATCCTCCGGCGGAAGTTTTTCCCTTGTTTAGCGTCAACCCTTCGGCGCCACTTCCGACAAATCGGCTGACCTGCGATTGTAGTGAACCAGGGGAGCCGATCAACGCACTTCGTAAAAGAAAGATATATACATTCATGCGCACGTACAAAACATAACAGTCGATCCTTTTGCAGAGCCGATGGAAACGAACTATGGAGCGAGTACACATGAAAGAGGGCGAGCCCTGGAGAGCTCCGCATTTCGTGACTGAAAATGAAGCGGCGCGTTTGAGAGAAGGGGACGGGTTGGGGTCCCCTGAAGCATTCTTGAACCACCGGGAGACCGGCTGCAACGAGGGGGTGTCCAAAGGGTGCATCGACAACTCGGGGCACCGATAAAGGTTGGTGTCGGCATCGCTCGTTGCACCGCTTCGCAAAGGGTGGAGGAACAAAAAGCCAGAATTTAGTAGGCTATGAAAAGGAAAAAACGGCTCGATTGAAGCGAAACGATGGTTGAGTCGTCGCCAGGGTTGGAGTGATGGGGTTGTGTGAAGAGGACTCGAGCGAACGATTTGCGCTCCCGCTTTTGTATTCAGATGTGTGATTGTGTGCGTGCGTGCGAGTGTATAGTGAAGGTCGCCGAAGAAACGGAGTTTTATGGGCTCGGTGTTTGGAACGCGGTTCGAATGGCTGATGCCTTTTCTCTAATAAGGATTATAGAAGGGGTCGGAATGGGCGGAAAGTAGAACAGTATGCGTTCGCAGCGTGGGCCGGGCACCTGCTCTTTTATATAGGTCTTTTCACCATCCGTCGCACTGGCGCTGCCATCTTGAAATCACGTGACGTGGCCGCCATAAGGTGGATTCCAATCGTCGCTCCTCTACCCCCTCCGCGACGTGACGAAGGCGTTGTATTGGTGTTTTTCGTCGCGTTTCACCGTGCTATTTTTCTCTCGCTTTGTGAAATGTCGTCTGATACTAATTTTTATTACCTAACTGCATGCCGTCATTATGCGCACAACTTGTGCACTCGATTTTCTAGCACGTGTTGACTATTTGCGACGTCGGCGTACCGGGTACGTGTGAGGAAAGGAATCAGCGCTAGCACGCATTGAGTATATAGATGACACACGAGGGTTGAGAGGCCAATTATTTATCAGCGAAACCTTGCTTAAGGGATGGTGGCGCAGTAAGAAGCGCGAGGTATATTTAGGATCATGCATTTATTATCTTAAAGAAGGCAGATATTGTCAACGCAAGGAGTCACCGTGTATTTTTTTTTAAGCATCGTGCTCGGCCTTTATAACAAATCCAAAGCAGTTGCTTTTTGATTATTTGGGGAAATTATTTTTGCGGTCACAACTTTCTTTTGATTTTTTTTTATGGATTAAAAATAATCTATATACTGTGCTGGATATCATGTCTGCAGTCATTCAATTTTCTTAAAATGTATAATTCAGTTAATTTATTTAGACACGCATGGGTAGGGCTTTCCGGGAGAAAAAGACTCGAAGTGCACCTAAGCACTTCTAATCAGTTCTGAATGCGAACGCATGCAGTTCATTCTTGCGCTCCCTCGTGTGCAGCGTATTTGCGCCGATGGCCGAGCGCGCCCTCTCCTCGCCGCTCCGACATTGGACGTCCCGTGTTAGGGGCGCGCTGACGGACACGCAGCGCCATCGAGTGGTGGTCGTTGAAACTGACGCGCAACGGCCAATGGGAGCCTCGTCAACGCGCGCCAGCCAACGGGACCACAGCCGAAGTCCATTAGCTTTACTCCGCTCTTTTGAAATCGGGGAAACTAGGTGGCCGTTTGGCTAGTCTTTTCGCGTGGTTTCATAGCTGAGAGCTGGCTTCACTTCGAGAAAGGATTTAAGGTGCCGTTTTGCGGGGCTTCAAAGCTGGTGTCGTCGGCTCGCTCCATGGGACAGCTTACGCTTTCGCATTAAAACGAGTCAAAGGCAGCTTGTGAGTATAGAAAAAATGTATACAATATAGAAAAAATGGATAAAAAAGTATAGAAGAAATTTGAGACGTCGTCCTGTCTATTTTCTGTGCCTTCTACGTTTTGATGTTTCTTCTCCACCCCAGTCTCAGGTTAATTCCACTTAGCTTATGAGTGCCCGACAAAAGCGGTCAAGGTACGCAATATGTTAACCGAAAAGAAGCCGTCTGCGTAAGAATCACTCGAGTCCAGCGTTGTCGATGCTGAATTTACTCTCGACGCCACTGAAATTAAAACGCGTATCTGTTCAAACAAATAAAGATATGTCTACACAGATCCATGAAGTGGTGCCTGGCATTTCACTTTAGCCAAGCTTGCTCAAAGTAAAGTTTCTTGCCCCATTTAATTTATCCTGTAATTAATATGAAAGACTACAGATGTCAGGCTTCAATTGCCGAGTTTGTCCTTTAATAATAAATCTTTTCCTAATGGCAACATTGTGAAATGCTGCTAATGAATACTTTAGCAGGGCTGACAGCTAAAATAAATGCCTTACTCGACCTAGGCAGCACCATCGAAACATATCTCGAGCACTTAATTTCTTAAAAAAAAACAAAAAAACAATGAAGGCAATATCTTTTTTTGTTGTTGTTTTGTGCATAACATGCTTTGTTAGAGGGACCTTTCCCAGTCGGCAATCTTCGCAAAACGTTGGTGTCGTCAAAACCCCAAAAGGTAGCACTAAACTCGCGAGTTCATCTGTTCTGTGTATTTAAGCAGAATAATAGTCAGGCCGTCGACCTGCTTTATCACTGCCTCCTTGCATCAGTCTCTTCACTAGTTTATTTTTATAAAAAAAAACTAGTATCAGCGGGTACATCCTGCAGCACAACCGTAGACACCGCTAACCCTCCCCCGGAATTATCTCAGTCGCTTCGCCGTCAAATTTGGCCGAACAAGGAACATGAACAGATGAATGTGTGTGTTAGAACGTCCCAAATTTAGGCTACGCCGTAGTTCTCAAGGTGGCTCATGACTACTGTATGATCGTTTTTTTTTTTTTTTTTTTACAACAAGGGACACATTCATATAACAAAACTAACGGAAAGCGACACAACAGACTAATACCCGTGCCACACGGGCAACTTGAATGCCATTTACAACGAATGACATTCGTGTGATTGACGAATCGTCTCGCGATCTATCGCGCGTGAAATGCCCCACGCTCGGAGTGTCGCGCGCTGATTGGCCGATCGTTCAAATGTCATTCGTTGTGAATGCCATTCGAGTTGCCCGTGTGGCACGGGTATAACACAACCTGGAGCCCACTGAAACCGAAACCAAGCAAATTGAAGCTACCTTATGTTGCCGAGTGTGTTAGCGTCCCTGCCCGCCGGTCAGGTAATTGCTAAAATAAAATTATCTATTGAAAAAAAAAAAAAAATAGCGAACACGAAGAAAGATAAAGGGAATTATATTTCTGGAATCTCAGTTGCATCCGATTTGAAAATTTGTTTCGTATAGAACACGCACACTTTGCTTAGCCTGGTGAATGCAATGAATATTAGCATTTCCCAAAAGAGCTATTTCGTGAGCGACATTTTTTGTTTGCAATGCTTTATTAGAATTTCCAGCGAGCCGCGTGCGTCTATGATCTCAATGTTTGTTATAGTTACACAGTTTGCTGGTATATCACGAAGTGCGATTAGAAAACATTGGGTCATGTCGACAGACGCAGCCCACTATATGGCAGTGTTGTACACGTTCCTCAAAAAAAAGGAACGAAAGCTCGTTCCTCGTTCCTTCTGATTTTTGGAACGCGTTCCCGTTACAAGTTTCATTTGTGAAAAAGGAACTCGTTCCCGTTACAACATAAAAAATGGAACGTATCGTTACATATACGTTACATTTGTATTTTGCTAATTACCATATTTAGTTAAATCAAGCAAAGATTGTTTTCTTTTTTTATCTATCCCATCAATACGCAAGATACTATACGAGTTTGTATGTCGCGATGGAAGGGCGCCAGAAGAATACAAACGGAATCAGGGTTTTATTTGTTGATATATTCAATTTAGAATCTCAGCTTTTAACCATATTCATGTTTGTAGTGGACGATTGAGACGAGCCAAATGTAACCACATTGCACGAGCGTTTCACAACAACCTCACACGTTTCAATTTAAGAAAGTCCCTTGTTAGACCTTAACAACAGTTGCTTCTCGATATTGCTGTCCGCAAGACGAGCGAGTACAGGAGTGGGTAGGGATTTTTGAAGGTCAGTCTTAAAAACCACAAATACGTCTTTGTGAAGGTCGGATTTTTGTTCAGTTTGAAGGTGGTGGACTAGAGAAGAAATAAAGAATATTTTTTTTGTGTATTTTTTAAGTGACCAATGTTCGGGATACAGGGTGCGTTACATGTCTGGCAACCTGTGATCTCGTTGTAACTGTAGGTCTCGTTAGGGAAGTTAAGAAATGGCTGTAGTTGGCCTTAGATTTCTGGGTGTTGGTGTACGAGGATTCGTGAAACCAAAAAAGGTAGCCGAGTTTGAATGACCCCCTTTGCCTTTTCCTACGACTAAAAGTTTTGCTTTTTGTGCCGCAGTTTCTGGCACTCAAAACAGAATCATTGTCCACCAGCTTTCCTGCACCCGAAACTATTAGCAAGCGAGGAAAACACAAAATTATCCATAAGATTAGCAGCCAAAAAGTTAACCAGATCCTGCACTTCGTAAAGATATTGTTTCTGTACTGTCAAAATTTCCCTGTCAAAAATAAAATAAAAATGAACCCACTGGACTAAAAAAAGGAACGCCGTTTGTCTTTCCGTTCCAGTAAAAATGTAACGCGTTCCCGTTCCAGTTCCATCGATGCAAAATGGAACGGCGGCGTTCCTTCGTTCCTCCTAAAAAGAACGCGTTCCAGGAACGCCGTTCCTTGGAACGCCGTTCCGTACAACACTGCATGCGTGCGTAGAAATGCCACGCATATCGGATGGCGTTCGATACTTAGACTAGAAATATGTTCCCGATACAATTTTACGCAGGGAATAAATCACGGATGGATATTGCATGCAGGCGCAATGGCACTTCAGAGGAGAAATACTTCCGATCCGGGGGCGCCATAAGAGCGCGTATTGACACAGGTGACAGGGAGTGCGGATATCTACCTGGGAGCCGTTCGCGCTCGTTGGCTAACACCTGCGTCACCTGGTCGCGGGAAACGTGACGAGCGGAAAAACGGTTATCACCCTTGTCCCAGCGCTCTTCGTTATCGCGGCAGCGTCTTTGAACGGCGTGTGCATTGGGAGAGAAAAGGGAGTATGAAATTCCGACCGGCATGATGCCTATTCACTCCGAGCGGGACCGATTCGAGCGCTGCAGTCGCTCGATGCTGACGTAGTGACAAGTAGCACGTGACGAGGCCAGATATTTTTGTCTCATTGCTTTGCTGCGGTTGGGCTTTGAGCAAGAACTGCTCGCTAAGTGTTTTTTTTTTTTTCTTTTATCAGCAATACACGCGTAGAACGAAACCCAAAAACAAATCTGAATACGCCAAGCGAAACGATCGGAAGTTATGTGTAAGTTACGATGGAATCCTCTCGATAGCTTCGTGGCCGCCAACACCGCTCGGATACTTCGCCGTGGAGACCAACGAGCATACTTCGACGTGCTCTTCGCGCGCTTCCCGACTTCAAGCACCGAACTAAAGGAAATACGTTTTCGAAACTACAATTCTCGGTGGCACTGCACATTTCATCCGCCCCAGAAAAGCTCGTTCTTCTACGACTGTGTAGCTGTGCGAGACAGTTGCGATGAACCAGCCAGTTTTATTTGTTAGTGCCTTGGCGCGAACTCTCCACTTTGCTCGCGGATGCCATGCGAAAAAATAACTAGAACAGAAAAGCGAAAAAAACTAGATATTTATTTTGTTGATCTGGTTTTTTGTCCTCTCGGTCGCTTTTACAACACATCGACGGACACTGACAGACGCTTGTATAAGACTGTAGCTGGTCCATGATGGAACGCTAAAACATCACTTGGATTGTCGCGTCTTGCGGGTGCGGCATTGGTTTTTAGACGAAGGCGAAAACGGATGCCGACGCGCAGCTTTCATGTCCGCGTAATAACAGACGACGATAGACGGTGGTGTGGAATAGCAGACGATGCCGGAGGTGGCCGCTCGTCTGCTCGCACGACTAGCAGGCGGTGTCAGACTTCCAGACTAGACGCGCCGGATGTCGGGAAAATGGAGACAATTGGCTTTTGAGCATGTTCGGTTGAGCAGGCAAGCCAATCCAGTAGCGGTGGGTGGTGCCACTGATCTGTGGGCGGGGATTAGAACGGGCCGTGACCTCCACCTAAGTTGCGTCTAGTGACAAAATATTGCACCAAAAAACGTTTTTGTGCAAAAATTACAAAAGAATGGTGTCCCAGCTATTCCCTTTAAAAAAACTTTTTCTTTCACTTCAGGGTCCCTTCAAGAGGAACAGACTTAAGGAGGGAACGTCACCCCCCGCTAGGAGGATTGAACCCTACACCGTGACTTAGAGGTAGCATGCTCCATCTGGAGGAAACTTTAAGCCCTTCGGAGGTCCGAGTACATGCATAAAGAGTCTGTTTTTACATCATTTTGCCCTATTTGGGGGTAACACTGCACGTCTTGACGGTCCGTTACCTTATTTTGTGGGTAACACTGCACGCATTGAGGGTCTGCTGTTACCTTCTTTTGGGGGCATCTTCCATCTTTTTTGGGGGTAACACTGCATGTTTTAAGCCTTTGCTTAGCACCTTTTGGGGTAGACGTTACACTGGTGCTTTGCACCACTTTATATATAGGTCACTTGACCTCAACGCCTATTCAGTTTCCAGGCTAAATTTAGCGGAGAAAATGACATGACATTGCCTGGTGTCACAAGACCTACACACAAATTCAGTTAACCGGATAAATTTAGCTGGAATATTAACGCGTGACCGGCACCGGCTCTTTCAGGTATGTCTGCAGTCAATCACTCAATTAAAGAACAACATAGTTGGTTCTGCCCGAATTTTACTCGGAGGATGCCTCCTGTCCTCTTGCTTCGCACCATTCAATGGAAGCGCATTCCGCGCACATTTTGTTCTCCACTTCCGAGCTGGAAAGGCGGAGTAGAGGGGCGCATTCTACACGCTTTACGTCAGACTATAGTAACTTGTCACTCACTCCGTATCGATGTGATATACGACGCGCGACCGACATGCGCGGTGGCTCGCTGCAATTTATACCCGGCGGTAAAAATAATAGCCCTCGCGCGTCGATCGCGCGCTCTCTCTTGGCCACGTGTCGGTTTCCCTATCTTGGTGTTTCTGTGCCTATTTCTTCTGCTGAAAGTGCGCCCCACCAGCTGGTCGCGCCCTCCCCCCCCCCCCCCCCCTCCCATCCACTTTTGGCCGCGACCGAAGTGTGTCGTTTTATTTTGTCCAAATCAAACGGCCTTACTAGCGGCGCGTTGTAATCAACCTACGGGAAAGCTGCTTTCACGGGCGGCCATTGACCTATCCTTACATATATCTTGAGTGCACGCTTACCCCAACCTTCATATCGTAAACAGCAAACAGTACACTGATAACAGAAAACACATCAGTCCACGGAGGAAGGAGGAGTAGAGCATGTTATGTTTTCGGCATCATATCCAATGTACTATTTACGTTCACAAGTAGGAACTGTACCATCATTCTGCGGAGAAAAGCCGAACAGAACATGTTCCGTTTTTTGGCATTATATTCAATGTACCGCTTCCTTTCACAAACAGGGACTGTACCGGGAAACGCAAATATATCTATCTAGGCAATGCGCGTCAATAACTATAACTTAGCGCACAATGAGCGTGTCTGAAAACGCTAAAAATTGTTCATTTGTACCGAACTTTCTCATTTCGCGAGAGCACCCCATGCGAACCGGAGCACGCAGCGCGCAGAGCGCGGAGGACGACAGCACTTACATCGCGCTACTCAAGCGAATCCAACCAGCCCCTGCGCCGCACGTTAGAAACCGAATTGAGTACGGCTTTAAGTCTGCGACCGCTGTTTTTCCAACGTACAGTGGCCTAATTTTTTAATAATATCAAGCGAGCGTCGACCGCCGGGACGGCCAGTGCCAGGCCGTGGAGGTGTGGCGCCCTCCTGCATCCGTGTCTACGTCCGGAGACATGTGGCGAGGTACAGGGGTGAAGCGCAAGTTTGAGGGTAAGGGTTGGGTAGGTGTATGTAAGGGAAAGACAATGGGAAAAAGTCCTGCTTGCTCCAGGATCCTTCTACCCTGCGGTGTTCCCGAGAGGCGAGCAATTTGTCGGTCCCGATGTAGGTGCGGAAGGGAGGTGAAGGGGAAAAACCGTTCCGCGCCGTAGAGTTTCTGGTTGGAGGTGAAGATAGAAAGATTTGAATATTATCCTCCCATTAACTTGCTATATAGCCATAGGGGTTTATGGTCCGCTCAGTGATATTGTCACTTTGTTTCTAGAGGTATACTTTCCCCTGCGTTCTTTTCAATACACCTCTTAGTAATTTAAGACAAAGTCCTTTTCATGGCCTCGCCTTCTTTCCCCTATATGTACATTAGACCTATTCAAAACGATGACTTTTTCAGGACTCCGCCCCACGGTACCCTTTGTTTCTGCTTTTCCCTTTTTTTCTTTCTTTTAAGAATGAATATATGTATTAATAATAACCTATTTTTTCCTCAATCTTTTCATTTTGCCTTTTTTTTTCATTTTACTCACTAAGGTAATATTTATATGTTACCCGCCATGACGAGACCTGGAATGTTTCAACACCCCGTACTAATTATAGATTTAGATTATTAAAATATGTGTTGCGATCTTTACTAAATGAACTTGAAGCAAATGATGTGTGTATTGGCGACGTGCGCGACCGAAAGCGTCGCTGTGGTCGGCCTTCCACGATTGGCTCAAAAGCTGACTATGACGTCGGAAAGGGTATACCATCGACGGAAATAAGAGGTATGAAAGAACTTTAATTTCAACGGTGTTGGCAGTGTTGCTTTGAGAGCGCAATGATTTCAGGCTTCCACCATGCTATTTACAAACACCGTCGAACTTGTTGTTCGCAAGGTAATGACGTCACAAGGGGGAACCATAGGAGGGCGCCACCAAAACATCTCGCCGCTAATATTTGAAAAGTCAAATCGAATGTTAGTGAACGTACTACTACAATCTAATTTTTTTCATATGAGAGCGTGTAGCGTCACGCATGTCTTGTAAAACGGTTTCAACCTCAGAGGCATATGTCTTTTAGTTAACTTTCTAGATAAACAAGTATAATGATTCGAGTGGTCTGCTGGTGTATATTTGATTTTGGGGTCTAGTGTATTTTTATGTTGCGCTGTTTTTCCGCCGAGGTGTGTATACGAACTAGTGCCTCGTCAAGCTACAGTTGCAGATTTTCGCCCTCTTTTCCACCTTTTTTCGTTTTGTAAGGAAAAAAAGTAAAATGATAGCTTATTATTAATATTAGTATTATTATATTAGTTCGTTCAGTCTCTTTCATGTATCCCTTTATATTTTATATTTTCTCTTTTTACATATATCTTGATTGGAAGGAGCGATTGCAAAGTTATTTATTAGTTTAGTGAATATGTCTTTCCCCTATCTTCACAAAAACAATAGCAATAATACATTTTTTTAAGCTAAAAGAATGCCCGAGACGACCTAACCGACGGAACGACGGGACGACGGGACGACGGTCCGCGCATCCCTGCCTAAGCATTGAAAGGTCTTCCATGCATGCAATCGTTTAAATCTATCTCTAAGAGGAAACCAGGGTTAGGAACTGGGCCATACCTTCCTGGACATTAAAAAGGGTCTTCCTTAGGCATGCATATTTTTAAAGCTTACTAAATATTAGTCATGGACAGAATCTGCCGAACTTCAGATTCGGCTAAGTTTGGCACATGCCAAACTTTAGAAGGAAGGTTTGGCAAAGATTAGGTGAAAATTCGGCAAATGTTCGGCCCATCACTACTAAATACTAAATGGTCGGAGGGAAAGTGGTGTCTGCGGTCATGGGGCGCTTTCCAGCCATGAAGAAAAGCCAGGAGGTAAGTGTTAAATTTACTAGCCTATGCATTCGCTGTTCTGTAGAAGTTTCAAATATCTACTCTGATGTTTCGTCCATGGTAAAAGAATAATTTTTAAAAGCCCACTTTCAGGTAAACATTTACGTTTTTATTACAGATTCTCAACGAGTTTGACAGACAGACTGATAAGCGCGCTGAGGAAGGTCTGAGGGAATTTCTCAGCGAAAAGAAGCACAGGATTTTCGCCCAATACTCACGGAGAAATTGTGTACCCGAAAGGAAGCCAACAGGATGCTTCAGCTTTCCAAGAAGAAAGCGACGAAGCTTGACCAAGCATTGCGGTCTGGCTGTGCATACCTCATTTATTGATTTCATTCGCATGTATTAAAACAGCCACGGCATGCTTCCGCAAGCAGATAACTCCGAATTTAAGAGCACGTGCCTGAGTTGAAGGAGTGGGTGCGACTGCGCAGCTGTACGCGAAAAGACAATTTAAAGAATATAGCATCACCATCTTTGTTCGAATATTTCAGACTTTCGACAGCGAGCGAAACCGTACAGAACATTTGTGCACACTTACACAACCCGTAAGGCGAAACACAGCGACAGCTGAGGTGTCACGTCGGAGCCGCTAAGGTGTCATTTCGGAGGACAGGGACTGAATGAACGGTAAAAGTGCAAGCGCGCACCTAGAGTCCGTATAGGTGTACCATATTAAACCAAATAACAGACCGCAGGAAAATTCCATAGAATTTTGAAACCAGTGAGGGCGTATTAAGTACAAAGCATTTCAGCTGTGTGCGTAAGAGGCGAACGTGTTTTTGTACATCCCTTTAGTTCAAATAGTCACGCGTGCCAAACGAAAAGCGCCGAATAAACAAAAACAAGGAAACAGGCAAGAGAAAGTGCACTTTCAAGTGGAAGTTTATTGAAACAAACACACATTAATACCATCTTCCTGCTATTCGTTTAGAAAATAAAGCTCTCTATCCCTCAGGTGCATTGGCGTGGCTCTAGCGCACTTGCTTTACTTTTGCTTCATGACAGAGAATGCATCGTGAAATTCTAAAGCAGTTTTATCCGCGTACCTCCCGAGAATTGTTGTTTGTGCTAACTCTGGGTCACATGGGCACCTATCCCAGTGCACTGTGACTGTTAGATTGCCCGGCAGGGAGTGTTTTACTGACCATGCATGCTATCTTGCTACCATGCATGATCACGTATGTTATCTTGCTTGCTTGTTGTCTTGTTATCAACGGCCCGTGGAATGTTTCGGTGGAGTGCCGAAAATAGCCCGCGTCGATATGGAGCGCGGTCGACGCGCGAAACTGCGAACTGTCCCACTAACACTATCGCTGTAAATCACTGTAAAACAGCATTTATCTTCAGACGGATGTCATAGGTGACGCTGTCTTGCACTTGCGAGACGCACTTCGCTGTCGACGAATGTTCTTGAACCCTGGTTATCTTCTCCAAACTGAAGACATGGCACACAGGCTACCCACCTTTGCGCAAACTCGTCTCCCTAAGAAAAAAAAAAAAAAAAATTAATAGTGATAATAAGAATAAGAATAATTGTTGTTTTTCAGCAGACAAGAAGCCGCAAAAATATCGTAGCACGTTACTCGACATTGCAACTGTCAGCACGACGGGACGAGCGAACCCCGAATTAGGGCGAATTCGCGCCACGGCGCGACGCCGCTGGTATCGCCCCGGCGCGCCCTTTGGCGCATCCGAACGGTCCCATAAAGCGCTTCTATTGTATGAAATGAAAAAAAACATTAGTGGTCATGTATTTTCCGACAAGTCACTAAAATTTCTTGCTAGCACCACTATTCGAGAGATTGTCGCTTGGGGTTTGTAAAGGTTTGTATTCTATTATACGAGTTTTGAGTATTTTTCTTTTTGAGTATTTGTACACTCTCAGAAGCCCGTCGGCAGAATGACACAGCGTATATTGACTCGCACGCTGCTTTACGAACAAGTACGCCCTTCATTCGCAACTTTCACGATATATAGGGGGCGCACTGGCACCTAACAAAATGGCTGTCATTTGTGTGATCGGCGTAGAAGAACGATACAAATTAGGAAGAGGAGCGAGCTCCTTGCTAAAATATTCACGCCCGTGTTTGTCTTCTCTTTTGTGTTCGTATTTTTCAGCGCTTTTAACCATGATTGAATATATACGCGCATGTTATTAGATTACCTCAAATGTCTCCGAACCCCGACCAACGGAACAAGTCCATCCCGCGGAGGGGTAGTATGGCCCTTGCATGGCTTTTGTCTTTCCAGTGAAGCGCGGTCCGCTGCAATCAACGCAAATATAAACGCACGTAACAAAAAAAAAAACAAAAAAAAAATTAATACATAAAAAAGGATGGTGAAAACCTGAAATAAAACGCTGATTTTCTTGCCATAGTATTTAATGTATATTGTGATCATCAGCATCACTATTCGTATGGTCCCCGGCCTCTTTCATTTGTGTGTAACGATGTTAAAATTATTTGGCGTGTATATAATTCTTGGTGTCCTTTTTTCATACCTCTTCCGTATTGTTATGACCAGAATACCATTGTATTTAGTATTTTTACTCTTTGTATGTGTGCCGAAGTTCCTATGCGGTTTGATTTATGTCTAGTGAGTTTCCTGGGCCACAAGTAATTTATAATGTCATAATTAACGACATAATGCATTTAAAAACGACGCATGCGTATTCATCCTTCTTAATTTTTCTTAAACTCTTGCTCTAGTTTACATTTATGCACTTCAATTTTTTCCATTTATTTAGTATTTTTATTGATAATTTCTTGTTTATTTTTTGGCCCTTGAGACTCCGGCAGATCTCCAATCCGACTTCTTAGCCTAAACGTTTAGGGACCCTGGATTAGATCACTATGGAGATGCAAGCTTCTTCGTGCTTTTACAAACAAAACGGTGGAAAAGGATTTTTACGTTTATTAAAATCAACATTGGAAATCTGCTTTCATTTACGCGCTTGAATTTGTGGATATAATTAATAAAGAAAAACTTTTCCCGAGGGAGCGTGCAAACTGTTCGTGGTGGAGTCAGCAGCAGTGCCTCAAAATTATTTTCAGTCGCCATAAGAATGTCGAATAAAAACAAAGCATGTTCAGATCTCTAGTACCCAAAACCGAGCAATTACAGCAAAATCTTTCCAGGCTTCTGAAACACCTGAAGAATTTCAAGTTATTTTCTCGCTGACACGCAGCTTTGTTAGCACTTTGCCCTTGTTTATTTATTTATTTATTTATTTATTTCAAATACCCTTAAGGTAATAATACATTGAAGGGGGGGGGGGTGGACATCAAAATAATAATTACAATGTGCACATGTTAGTTAGAACTCTCTTAAACAGAACAATATCGGTAATATTAGCTATTGAGGTGGGAAGGTGGTTCCAATGGTGATGTTTGTTCGTGTGCATTCGGGTATCCGTGTATATGTCTTTCTGGATACGTGTGCTCACAAGGGCCCCCTTTGGAGGGAAGCGGCACAGATCGCTTCCCCAAAGCATTCTTTGAAATTCGAGATCTTTATCTCTGTGGCCATACCCGCAAAGAGATGACCACCGATAGAGGAAGCCCGCATCCATTTTTCGCTAAGCGAATCACTAGTGCGTTCTACACAAAAATGAAATTTAAAAGAAAAAAGGAACTGAGAGTCAGTAACCTACGTCGAAGCAACTTCTCTTCAGAGTGCAACGGCGCAGTCTCCTGTCACTAAACGTTGTGGAGCGAACTTAATCGAAAGGAAGATAAGGCGCAACATGATACACCCGAGATAACGCCTTTCTAAGATGGCCGCGCATCGACGTGGCGTTTTTACAGCATTTGCTTGTGTGGTTGTTCGTCCCTCATCTTTAGAAGTAACCGAAGGGGCGATGTTCTTTTCTGTTCACGATACCAGGGGGACTGAACAGATTGCGTTGCCCGGGGGACTAAAGCGCCAGCGATGCGAAGCGAAGATTGTGAGCGCACTTGGAAACGGGTTTGGTTTATGTTTGTGCTAAATCAGGGGACGTTGCAGACTTTGGCGGAATTTGAGGCCCGACGTCGAACCTTCAGGTTTTACTTGTTTGCTGTACCTTAAAACTTTTCACAAAATTCGACTAAGTTAGACTTTTAAAGAGTGAGTAAAATACGAATAAATTACGTTCAAAATATTCATTTGAGTTTAACTCAAGGTTGGGGATTTCGGCACGAGATAATAGGTTGAAAATAAACGCCGATAAAACAAAGGCTATGTTCCTTCGTACAAAGATTAGACATCTCTGACAACATATCTATATTAATTTACTCAAAAAAAGCCTAAAGGCGTTCTTGAAAAAAAGAAAAAAGCCAGTTAGAGGTGAATTTTAGAGTATTTTTATCACGTGAATGTGAATATCATGTTTGTTTTCCCTGAAGATGTAACTAAACGCGAGAAAACACGAAAAGCCTCCGACCAGTCGTTACGCCATACCCAGATCTTTCGGTCACCAAGCGAGTGTCGCTCGAGTGGAGAGCGCGTGCAATTGCAAGCTTGCCAGGGATATCCCCACACGCTGACACCAGTCGTGAGGTTTTTTTTTCTTTTTTGACCTTTTTGAGAAATAGCAAGAGTGCGCGTGCATAGCTTTGATAGGCGCTGGAGATGCGCGAGAGCGGAGATTCCGAAAACTCCTGATATGACTTCGCGCTTCGGGAAGGGGGTACTTCAGTGATACTTTGAAAATGATTTTCTGCTACCTCTGTGCACTAAATTGAAAACAAAAATAAAAAATAAACTCGATATTAGTGATTTTGGGGGCCAAATGAAGACGATTTAAGTGTTTCTTCTCAGATACAAAACCGCTTCAGTTTCCGTTTAAGTTCCATAGAGGTTGTTAACAATTAAAAAAAAAAAAAAAAAAAGAAAACTGGTTTTGTAGTTTCTGAAAGAATGTCATGGGGAAGTCAGGCAAATGATCTTGTCAACAAACTGTCACGTGTTTAGCGCTTGACATACCGCCGCTGCTCCACCCTTCCAACTGGTGTAAAATCATAAATTTACGATGCTTTCTTTTATTCCCACCTAAGTTACTGCAGCCTCGTCCGGGATAAAAGCGTGTATCCAATTTCAATCTTTGCTTGCTCCAGAAGATAAAAATTATGAGAGGGATTTGCAACGTACCATATGATTCACATACCGAAACCACATTTTATAATCTTCAAATTTTAAAAATGCTGTGTAAGTATAAACAATCATCATTTTCAAAATATTCAAAAAAAAGACGAACTGCCTTTTTAACCAAATTAGCAGATTTAGAACAGGATAATTCCTCCTACTCCCTAAACAATGCATATTTTAGGGTTCTCGCATGCAGATGGGCAACAAATATTTAGACATTTAGTTCCTTGTCTTTCAGATAACCTTAGGAACAGTAGGCCCGATTTCTAGAAAAAAATTACGTTGCATGTTTTTTGCGAAGCCGAACACTTTTAAGGTACATATTTTAATTTGTTTTTCTTGCTCTGATTTTAGTAATGATTTTCTACTGTTATTTTAATTACCGCATAACTTAGCTTTTTGTGCGCATTTTTTATGTAGTCATTTATTGTGCGAATTGTTGACTCACCAATTGCATGCTTATGGGTCAGAGGACATGTCAAGCTTAATTTTAATGGGTAAAACGAGCATGTTTTAATTAAGAATGGTTCAAATAGAATGAATCAAAAAATTAAAGCCGTTTACAACTCCCTGTGCGCCATGTGCCCTTCGGAACGCCGAAGGACATATCGCGCATGTCCTTAAATCTTAACAAATGTCAATGCATGTGCTTTTCTCGGTCATTGTCAATTCCCTGTCCTGTACTTCTTTTGAACTCTGTCCCCATTAATTATGGTAACCAATACAAATGCTTAGTCTTGCTTCTCACACCTAATCTATTATGGCATACTCATATTAAAACAATCATATCCTCAGCAAACCGGTCTCTAGGCTACATTCGCCGAAACTAGATCCTCACCTGCAAACCTAAAAAGTATTTTGTACACCACTATCGTTCGGCCTAAATTAAAATATGCGTCCTCCATCTGGCATCCTCATCAGAAAAATTTAACGGACTCCATTAAATCCGTTCAGAATCGTGCTGCTCGCTTTATTTTTATGGACTATTCTCGTACGTCAAGTTTATCATCAATGAAGTCTCCGTCTTATCCTTTCTCTATTTTCCTCCCGCCGTCGAATTTCCCGTCCTTCTCCTCTTCATAATGTTTTTTGCACACCTTTCTAGAAAATGTGTCTTCTAAAGCGGCCCACGTACATATCAACAAGACTGGACCATTCATGCAAGATCGCCCGTCCAAAGTCATCAAGTCAGGCACACCAGCATTCCCTCATCCCTGAAGCAGTTGTGGACCGGAATGACCTCCCGGACGCCATAGTTATACATACCCGACTCCAAGCAATTCCGACTAGCCCTTCAAAACCACTTGTGCTGACCCACTCCCCTCTATAACGCCCCGAGGCATTGAGGGTGTCTATAAATAAATAAATAAACAAACAAATAAATAAATAAATAAATTAGAGCGCAGCTCTTGAGGAGGAGAGGGAAGGGTATTGAGGCGAGGGTGTACCCCTCCTCCCTCCTCCTCACCTACCCTTCCTGCCTGCTACCCCTCTTCCCCTCCTCCTTCCTTCTCCTCCTCCTCCTTCACCCCCGTGGCCCCCGTCAGGTCACGTGACCCCCTCCCTGAAGTCACGTGACCACAGGGGGGTCACGTGACCTTACGGTTACGCCGACGGCGACGGCGACGCCGCTCAAGCCGGAAACAGGCGCCTAAGAGCTGCGCTCTAAAACACTGAGGACGTTCACGAACAACCACACTCTGTCATAAAGAACGTAGTTGTTCGTGAACGTCCTCCGTGTTGTAATATTTCTTTTAGAGCGCAGCTCTTAGGCGCCCGTTTCCGGCTTGAGCGGCGTCGGCGTCGGCGTCGGCGTCGGCGTCGCCGTCGGCGTCGGCGTAACCGCGCGGTGCATTATAGGAAATGTCCCATAATGCACCGCGCGAGCCTCCCCCGGGGTCACGTGACCTCGGGGGGGGGGGGTGCCGCGACCCCCCCAGAGGTCCCCCGCAGTCACGTGACTCCCATGAGGTCACGTGACCCCCGCCGGGATCACGTGACCCCCCGATGACGTCATCGTCACTGATGACGTCACCGGCATCCGCATCGTCATCATTACTGATGACGTCATCAGTGACGTCACTGATGACGTTACCGGCATCCGCATCGTCATCGTCACTGATGACGTAACCGGCATCCGCATCGTCATCATTACTGATGACGTCATCAGTGACGTCACTGATGACGTTACCGACATCCGCATCGTCATCGTCATCATCACTGATGACGGCATCAGTGACGTCACTGATGTCGTCACCGGCATCCGCATCGTCATCGTCATCATCACTGGTGACGTCACTAATGATGTCATCGGTATCCGCATCGTCATCGTCACTGATAACGTCATCAGTGACGTCAGTGATGACATCATCGGCATTGTCATCGTCACGTGGCCCCAGTTCACGTGACCCCCCCAAGGTCACGTGACCCCCCCCCCCCCCAGTACCCTTCCCTCCTCCTCCTCAAGAGCTGCGCTCTAATTCGGCGTTACAGGGAGTTGTAAACGGCTTTCACTTTTTTTTTTAAGTGTTTTCATTTTGAAGTTTTTTTCCTCTTCCCACATTTGCTCAAATATGAAATAGGAAATAAACAAAGTTAATATTAAGTTACAAAAATAATTTCCGATGCAAAAAAAAAAAAGACAAAACAGGCACAGATATATTTAGTTTATTACAAAGTTAGTTTGTTACCCTCCTCCAATAGGTGGCGTCAGTTCATTAACAGTTTTCACGCTTGCGCACAATAGCCAATCATATTTTACAAAAGAAAGAATAATTGCGTTAAACGTTGGAAGAAGTCACACCTGGTCGAACTCGAGCCTCGGTGGCCTGGCGACTTCCCTGCACTGGTTGAGCCGAAGATCTCCTCCGGATGTAGTTGGCTTTGCTTTTGAAGTTTGGCGATACCCCCGTGCGGTTATGGCTTAGTAAAACATATAAAATAGCGCAACAGAAACAAGGACAAGAAGTAAAGAGGACAGGCGGTTATGGCTTGATTGGAAAGACGATCATTCACAGAGCGCTAATATTGAGAGCCACTGCCATTAAGTTTAGTCGGCAGAAACTCCAGCGGCCACCAGTTTACGCGAGACGCCATCGGTTATCTGCGTCTACTCGTCTGGTTCGATCCATAACAGTTGTGGAATTTGTGTCGTGTTGTGTTGTCGCTTTGGGGGCACTTGGAAGCATGGGCAGCATAGGACGCTACACACCCGAAACGGAGACGCCCAGAAGTCTAACGATAGTGGTGACGAATTCTTTCCGGTAATATACGCCGAGTTGCAATACGCGACCGTCTGCTCCATCTCGCACGTATTGCGGTTAGAGTCACGCCAATTAAACATGAATTAAAAAATGAGGTTTTAAGAAACGACGCGGGTTTTTAGTTCTTACTCTCTCGTATTACCTCTAGAACCTCAGAAACGAACCGTTCTAGTGTTCGGGTTCATCCTGCGGAGGGAGGCATTTATTTAGGATGCCTCTTCCTCGGTAGTTTTCTGCGACCTCAAGACGAGAGAAGGAAACGCTTCCTGTCCACATTTAGGTTTCTGATGGCATCGATTTCCTCGTGATCGGTCGCCGTCTCTCGTGAGACCGGGCGTGAATGGACGTGAGTCACGTGACCACATGTCGACGTGAGGGTACCTCAACGTGCGTACACTGAACCTACGCGGGCTCAAAGTCAGGGAGAGGAGGAGACGAGGGGGGACGACACAACGCCGAGCTCTGGTTCGAAAGATTAGTGGGTTGACTCAAAGCCTTTGTCTTCACTGCACTCGTTTAACGCGTTAGAACTCGTACCGCCGTCGTCCCGTGTTTGGCTTCCGCTTTCGAACGCGTTCGACGAGTGCAGTGGAGACAAAGGCTTGACGTCTACCCCCTAATCATTCCAAGTAAAGCTCGGCGTTCTCATGTCCCTGCGTGCTCTTGTCTTCTTTCTCGGTCTTCTGCCCTCATATTCAGAAACTGAGAAGGGCAGGGCGTCTCCTTCAGATGGTTCCAGCAGGCGCTTCTGCCCACCTCTGTGCTTTAGCTCCGAGTGCGGGCTCCAAGCTCACGGGACGCCGATCTGTTGTCGAAGGCGGGAAGGTCGCGCTGGACGCGGGACAACCGAACGACCTCCCTGCGCTTCTCAATCCGTCAGCGACTTTAGACGATTGCCAGCCGGGTATCTGGCGGCCGCCATCTTCCCGCTGGTGTGAGCAAGCACGGGCCATAGACCAATCTGACCAGGAATTGCGCGAGCTTGCGCGGTGTATTCTGGAATACCTGAAGTCCTTCCTTTTCCGAACACGTCAGTGCGCGTTGTATGCCCTGCGTTTTGAAAATTTCGGGTTGGCATGGGACTTTTAGTCGGGTGATTACGCACGGTTTCCAGTGGGTGGCTTCCTTTGTTGTTTGCCAGGGTGCTACAGTAACTGCACCATGAAAAAAAGACATCGGGTATTAATTATGTCTTCCCGAAAGGAAGCATTACAAAAAACAGTGGCTAACCTAACCTGGGACTTTAAAAGTAAGGCAAACAGAGCCGGACAGAGCTGCAGGGAGAAGAGCCTTTTCACGATTTATTTCGCGATTTATACTCGCCCCATTGCACGTTAGCTAAAGAGAGTGAGGTTACAGGGCAAGGGACATAGTAGGGCGCGCCGAAGTTTTCCGTACGCTGGAATCTTCCTGAGCACTCGTTCCGTGGCGCTTTGTTTCAATCGGGACCTCCGCGACGCCTTGCGGCGGGCGTTTTCAATAGCCTTTTTGCTCGATGTATTTTGGGGGTTAAAGTTACTATTGCGACATACTTCACGCGCAAGTTTGGTGTTAATGATCAGGACAGTCAATAAAAAAAGTAGATGCATCACTGTGGAATGAAACCAACTTTTTCCAAAGCAGGCTTTAATTTTTTTTATGCAAAACGTGAAAGGTCTGCGTAATGCAATTTAGAAGTGCAACACTTACCACCAAAAAGAACCTCACCCAACTTGTGGTGGTCTACTATGTCAAAACATGATTTTAGCTTGCGTTATCTGATCGATTCTATATTAACACCACTGAAGACCACAGAAGGAAAAAGCCTCCACCGTGGGGCGACGTTTAGCGATGGGAACTCCCACAAATAAAAGTGAAATTGATTAGAAATTGTACACGAAAACTCATCACCACCCAACGTTTTTAGGTATCTGGAATGGTTGCTGCTTTTTGACAGATGCGAGATGTTACAACGCGTCATTTATGATCTTTCTGTAGATCGTTTCCTTGTTTGTGTGCACGCTTCTCCCCGCAGTACCTCTGCACCCTGTCACAAAGGCTGTGAGCCAGAATGAAACAACTTCGAGAAAACTATCGCTCCCCTGAAAATCTATTTAGCTCCTCTTACTTCATTGCCGATCAAGCGTGGCGCACAAGCCCAAGCAGTACCAAGCTCAGTTCTCCACCGACATATTTGATGCTGCTCCGCGGTACTACACCGAGCCGATGTTACCTCGAATTTTCGTATTCCTTGCCATTGAACTAAATGTTCGCTCGTTTTTATGTTATATGAGACGCCTATGGAGCCTGAGTTCACGAGTAGTGGCATGGTCGGTTTTTCCGCGGTCGCAGTGAGACCACCGTGTGAACGACTCAAACGTGTCAGCAGAAGACGAGGCGATTCGAAAGCGATAACACGACTGCAGCTGCCTTTCTGGGCTTGCTGGCAAACTAACTAATCGCCAACAACGGAATCGCATAACGTACACGTATGACAGGACAATCCAAGCCGATACCGGAGCGTCCCAAACGATGACGTACGATGACATACGGGCACTGCAGTCCTATGCAGCCAGGAAGCCGGAAAGCGTTGACCACAAGAAGCAGCGGCGGCACCGCTTCCGGAATACGCGCGTCTGCGTAGTACGCATGGTGAGATCTGTCTGTTGTAGGTCTGCTAAAGTTAACTTCAGCAGGCACGTGGAAGCACGTGCATGGGGCACCAGCCGGGGCACCATGCTCGCAATTTTCTTTGTGTTATTTAACGCAACGTCTCGTGCAGTGATGGCGCCGCTGAAACTCGATTCGAACGTGCCTCCTCCCATCGCCCCCGCAAACACTCGAGCCTCTCAAAACGCGTCGAGGGCTGTCTGCACGGGAGCGTGCGTGTAGAAAGAAAAATCCGCCTAAGATTGAACCCGCGTATGAAACTGCTCTTGAACACAAAAGCGTGTACTGCGTGACTGCATGTTCTCTGCCGGGTGCACTTGACCTCTTGGCGGAAGAAGTTGTCTAAAGAGGTAATGCAGGTCGGGCTGGGTGGTCGTTTGTGTGTCTTGTGTTCGGATCCCTTCCGCCACCTGGTGACTTGGGGGGGAAGCTCCGCGGCGATCCGCCGGAAGTTGGCATAATAGAGACATTTATCATCGCGCTCGAGGACGTGGAAGACTGCCCCTAGAAATGGCGACGTGCCCTGCTGTCTGCCGGTCTGGACATGGCTAATGAATGCGGAATTACTTCGCAGCTTCATGACTTTTTTTTTTTAAGGAAGTTCTTGAGGTTTGCGGTTGCCGCGATAGAATTTCAGCAGAATCACTTTCCCGATTTTCGGTTAAGCGTCAACGACACCACTCTACGTCACGCTCAAAAGCGGACGTGGCAGATGGTGAGTGCCACGGTGGGAAGAAACGGTACCTATCTCTCGATTTTCTTCGATGCGCGCAGGCCTACTCATAAAAGGATGCTTGAGACATTTGCTTTGAGAGCTTCATGCTGTGTTCCATCAGTTCCACTACGACCCATTGTGCATGTTGCGCGCCCTCTGTTTCTATAGTAAAACGCGGGCTGCATCTGTTCTATTGCAGTCGCAAGCTATCATAACGCAGTCGGTCCTACTCAAAACGGACATGTCTAAACTAGTATTTATTCTTTTGCAGTTGCACTCACACTAAAAACATTCAGTCGTGGCGAAAGCGACATTATTTAAGCGCATGAAACCCAGTTTCGCTTGTTATTAAAACATTTAGACGTTTCCTATTTTCCAATTTTCTGTAACGCCGAATTAGAGCGCAGCTCTTGTGGAGGAGGTGGAGAGGGTATGAAAGGGAGGGTATGCCCCTCTTCCTTCCTCTCTAAATTTAGCGGAAAAATTTTCCCGCTCAATTTAGCGGGAAAATTGGCAATGTTAAATGCGCGGGACGTCACGTGACGTCACACATGACGTAATAGTCACGTGCTTAATATATTGATGTCACGAAGGTAACCCTCATGAAGATAACCCTCGTGGCCCTCGTGAGGGTAATCCTCTTGACCTTTTTGAGGATAACTCTTGTACCCTCGTGAGGGTGACACTCGTGAGGGTAACCCTTGTGTGGGTAGACCTCGTGACCCTCGTGAAGATAACCCTTGTAACCCTCGTGAGGGTAACCCTCGTAAACCTCGTGAGGATAACCCTCGTGACCCTCGTGAGGATAACCCTCGTAACCCTCGTAAAAATAAAAAGTCTCTTAATCTCCATGAGTGTAACCCTCGTGATGTCATTTTGGGAAACTTCCCAGAATTCAACGCTCGGTTACGCCGATGGCGACGCCGATGCCTACGCCGGCGCCGCTCAAGCCGGAAATGGGCGCCCAAGAGCGGCGCTCTAATATATTAAAAATAATAACAATAGGTTCATTTAATTTCGTGATATAACTTCACATAAAAATATTGTAAAAAAAAATGGATAGTCCGTGGGACCTGGCATATAGTTGGAAAATGTATAACTGCAGAATGTAAAATTAAACGGTAGAAACTTTTAATATTAGCACTCTAACGAAACTCAATTCCGCGCAGTGCACCAATCAGGACACACTAGCTTGTTTGACACGACACTGAAGGCATAAAACAGGGGGTTAACTCTTACACCGAGGAAATGTTCACAAAGACGCTTAGGAAGTACGATTTAGTAAGTACAAAACTTGAATATTTATGAGCAAACGTGCGCGTCTACGGGAGCTGTGAGCCCATGTGCAGAAACTCGTTTCTCAAAGAACGAAGCTTCTGCACCTGCGCTGTCTGACGTCCACTGCCTCGAGACGAGGTCAGGGTCGTGAGTTGGACTTCGTATGTAGAGAACGGCACTGTTCCGAGACGCACTGCTCGTACGTCATACAAAAAAAAAAAAAAAAAAAAAACGCAGTGTACGCTGCTGGCACGAAGGCATCTGCGGACACGCGTCACGCCATGTTCCAAACATGTTTGTCTCATGTCTACTTAGAACGTGTTTGCAGACAGTTATTGACAGTTATTGGTAATGTGACAGGAGACCGTCGTACGAAGAGCCCAAGCCTGTGTCGGTAAACAGTCTTTTGTACGACGGATCACAAGTGTGACCGAGGCTTTACTTTTCGCCACGAAGTGTCGGGACAGTAGACTAGAATTAGAATACCGACATTTAAGTCGACATAAAGTTCCACGTTCAAAGACGAAGAATCCCATTCTCCTCGCATTTTCAATGAGAGCTGTCGCGAAAGGAGACACGGTCGCTCCCTGCGGCGGGTGTCTTCCTAGTGTTTCCTTTCATTAAAACCACGTGTACGGCGCGTAGTTTGCCGGCGTCAATGAGCGACCGTGCCTTTATGGGGATCCCTCGTGGCCAGGGGGACCCCATGGGGTCTGTTTGCACCGGGGCATGGGCAGCCAACGATCAGTGGATACGCGCAGTGCCGGCCGCGAAGGGACGATGCGAGCGTATTTGCATACTTCCTGGACCCTCCTCCCTTCCCCTCCTCGGCCCTCTAGGGAATGAGAGTAACCCTTCGTCAGGGAGCCCGAGGGCTCGCTCCCCTCCTTCCCCTTCTGCCTCTCGCCGCGGTTTTTGTTTTCTTTTTTCTTTTACGCGCCTCTCTCTCTTTCTCTCTTTCATCGTGGCCAACAGATGGCAGCCCGCGTTTTTTGTTTTTTGCATATTTTTTGCCGTTTTTGCTATATTCCTTTTTTTTACTCTCTCTCTCTCACCAGCAGCAGAGCATTTAATCACGGATCGTAGTTCATCGTGTTTCATTGGAGGACTGAAAACAATTATTTAATTAAACTTAATTGCTCGTAAGTGTTTCGTACATAAGCATTGACACCTCACATTTGCAGAAGGACATACTCTCAGCATCGCTGCGTCTGTACTCGCACTCCGAGCGCTAATCACTGGTCTTACTTTAATCTGTTCAACCAATGAAAAGACATGCTTGTCATGTCCCATTGATAATTGGTCAAGCTGATTAACGGAAAATTGAATATTGGTGTTTCGAGTTTCTGAGAAACACCACTGCAGCACGTTACTCATAACGCGAACTGGACAATAGCGTGTTTTTTGTTTTGTTTTTGTTTGTGCCTTTCGCAGCATGACATTGCAAAATTACAAGTTTTGCCACTTAAGATTGTGACCACGATTAAGACTTGTGCACTTATTAACATATTACAATTAATTGGATACTTGTAAAGATTACTTCCCAAGTCTGCCAAAATGAGCACATTGCACCACGTACGAGGTTTTGGTGACAATGTTTTAATGGCCAGGGAGAAGAAAAAGACAATTACTTATTTATGCTGTGTCGTACTTCGTACGTTTTCTGGGAACAAGAATCAACTGGTGCGAGCTAGCAGTGCTCATAAAACCTCATTACTTCAGTTTAAAGTGTGCTAGACTAAGAAATGTTACCGCAGACCACAGAAAACTAGTTTATTCATAACACATTAGACTACACTGAGGTTTCCATTCGCCTTGGCTCATTCGCACTTTGCAACGATTCTATAAGGGGCGCCGTTGACCAATCAAAGACATTACGACTTAACCTTAATGTTTTGTACCTTAGAGAGAGATTAAATGTTAAAATTAAGAACCCTGGTTAGGGCGCGTACATGCTGGCCAATTAAAAGGATCCAGCCAAACACACCCATCCATCCTTCTGGTGTACCAGTCTTGTGGCATCTTTGTAAGCGGAAACGCTGGACATGAATACCAGGAGTACAGTTGTTCTTACCACCCAGTATATACCGCAAATTTAAGTCGTGATACTGGTTATAAAAACATCGCGTACGAAGACTTTGAGAAGCAGTTTGTTTGAAGCCCGGAAGCGGCATTCCACCCAGGCCAACCATTTTCCTTCGCAGGAGCGCAGCGTTCCATTTAAGTATTAGTTGCATCTTTCCGCCTGCCTCGCATGTTCTGCAACGTCCCGGTTCAAACTCCTAGACGCATATGACGAGGTTTGCAGTTTTCTCCGCAGTTTTCTCGGCAGGGAAAGAAAAGGGCAAGCCACAAATTCGTTCCATTCAACCTTCAACATATTTGAAAACCCAAGACTAGGAAGCAAAACAAATGGCAGCATGGTTGGACATTCTGCGAAACGCGTTTAAATGCGGGAGCTTTACAGGGCGATTGGTGCTCTTAGTTTGGGTGGTGCTAAGGGCAGGATGACCATTAGTATTCCAGTGAGTGGGGTGAGTGGTGCTCTTAGTTCAGGGGGTGCATTTGGGCAGGGGTTTTGTTGGGAAACAGGTTGCGTCATGCCATTGACTCTTTGTGACACTACGCGCACTTCACTTCAGCACCACTCGGATGTACGAATTTGAGCTGAACTGTCTGGGTCACCAAAAGAAGGAAAGCGCGCATTCCTACCCTTCCCACTCCTGCTATTTCCACGCGCTCTTTCACCACGTGCTTATGCACTCCTCTTTTTTTTTTTGTGTTTGTTCACTACTCAGATCCACGAGCTTTCTCGCACCGCCTTCTTCTGCTCCTCCCGTTTCTGCGTTCTGGGTCCACAGCTCAGTCAGCAGCGAACTCGCCTTCCACGCCTCTGACCGGGGTTCGATGCCTAGCGCCGGTTGCTGTTGTTTTTTACAGCGATAGGAGCTCTTACCACCACAGAAAATGGCGTCCGTTGTTGATGTAGTAGGTGTTATTGCTGTAGCTTTAGTAGGTCATGCTATAGTTGTAGTAGTTTATGTTGTAGATGGTGATGTAGGGAGTCCGTCGTCGATGTTTTTAAATCCTCGAGAAAGATCGCCCCCCGCCCGCGGGAATCAAACCTGGGTCCGCTGCGAGCGAACTGGAGGCATAACCACTGCTGCGCCACAGCATTAATAATCCGCTCTATTCTTAGGGATTTTGTAGCACCCGATGTGATGCAAGAAACAAAAGCGTTCGGAACAAAAAGGTCAGATGTCGATTTTGTTCGGCACGCTTTTGTTCAGGCACCCCACGGTGCGTGAACCAGACGCTGATGCCCAATGACTCTGCCGTGACTTGTCGCTGCTATCGCTGTGACTGTACTCTAGATTAACACGAGAGTGCTTTTTTTCTATCGTATAACGGTTACGAACTGACCGACCTACACATTGCGCGCTTACATGACTCTTGTGATTAGTTGTTCCTATAAAGCTGCAACTTTAAACATTTAACAATACACACGCACCTGTGTGTTTGTGTCGTCCAATTTTCGTTGCTCCATCTCGGGTTTTCATTATCATAAAAGTTCACCAGCTCGCCTGCATGTTCCTTGTTATTTCTACAATCAAACCGCTGGCAAAAGAGGGGATCAGTGGCCAAGTGGGCAGGGGTGGGGATTGAGCAGAGGGATCCCGGGTTCAATCCGCACCCCTGCCCGTTTCGATCTAGATGACCATCGTACCATCATGCGGTCGCCTGTTGCTTCGGGGTGGTGCACGTTAAAGACCCCAGACTAGCGGCTGTACTGTACTGGCTAAATTTATTATTTGCAGCAGAGACATCAGACGCCCACTGGGGCTGACTTACTTCCGGCTGTACAAATATGCACACAATATTATTATTCTTGCAAAGGAGCCGGGAATTATTTCACTTAAAATCCGCGAGGAAGTATATCGCTGGATAGTCCAAATAAACTCCCGCATCCACCTCTCCCTTCTGAGAGCTGTGAAGACGCCTCACCGAGCTGTGTTCACAAAAGCGGGTCCGGCACTAAGCCCGTTACATCGCCCTCGTAGCAGCGGTGATGACTGACGCGCAGAAGGAGGCAGTGTGCTGACATGACATCACGTCGAGGGGAGCGACCGATCGCCGTGGCAACCGAATTGGTCACCCTTTCAGCGCCTGTGCAAAGAAAAATCTGAAGCTTGTCCGTCAGCTCCGTGGCGCCCTAAGCCGACGGAACGAAACGTCGAGCTCTTTCCCTGGGCCCCGTGTCGGAGCCATCCGAGGGATCTGAACGGCCGTGACGAACCGGAGCCAACTTGCTCGTCAACGCGCTCTGGATCGAGCGGACGTGTCCACACGTGTGTCAGTGTGTTTTGCCTAGCGAGGAAGAGAGAGAGAGAGAGAGAGAGAGAGAGGGGCAGAGAGAGTTGCCGGAAGGAAAGCCTGCCCACCGGAGTATTTCTGCTTTTTGCTGACACCTGTCTAGCATTCTAGGAAAGTCAGGCGTTACGAGCCGTTATCCGGTTGAGTCTGCTTCACACACTTGCGACCGCTTACGATCTTGTGCTTAAAAGGGAAGCTGAAGCACTCTTTGAGAAATCCGAGTTAGGAGCGGACTTCTATAGCGTTTTGAACCGTGAATTCAGATAGCGCACTTATCTTGGGCAAAAGTAAACGTGAACCGCATTTATTTGGAAACATATGAGCAGCGATTGCTACCGGACATGCGCCGATTCTCTCTGCCACCTGTTCTCTGTCCAGAGCGTCGTCACGCCATTGACGGCACCCACGAGCCAGCTTGACTGCGAGCGAGGTTTATCGAACCCCGCTGATGACGTCACGTTTGCTAGTTTTTCTCTCCACTCTTACGCTTTCTTACCGTCGGCGCGCCTCAACGGGCGGATCTACGTCGAAATTTTAATTCGCTATTACGTCGCTCCCACTAAAAAGTTCGAAAGAAAACTTAAGACACCTCATTTTTAAAGTGTCTGCATTACAACTCTTAAGGCCCGTTCACACACTTGCAACCGAATAGGACCGACTAAGGACAAGACCGGTTTTTAAGCCTCTTGCGACGTCTTAGGATCAGCTCCGCTGCAGCGTATCCGGTTCTAAGACGTCGCAGGAGGCTTAAAAAACAGTCTTGTCTATCTCGGTTGTACTCGGCTGCAAATGTGTGAACGGGCATTAGGCGCCACAAGAGGCTTAAAAACAGGTCTTGTCTCAGTCCGTCCTATTCGGTTGCAAGTGTGTGAAGGGGCCTTTAACCCTGGTTCATACCGTTGCAACCGACTACGACCGAGTCCAACAAAACGGGGTTCTTACGACCGCCAATGCTGCTGCGTGGCCCTGTTCTAATCCGTCACAAAAGGCTCAAAAACCGGTTTCGTCGGATTTGGTTGTAGTCGCCTGCAACAGTGTGAACCAGACATGACTGTTTGTTGGAATTCAAGTACCTCTTCAGCTTCCCTTTAAGGCCCGCTCACACACTTGCGTTTGACTGTGAGCGACTTCAACACGACCAGTCTCTAAGCCTCTTGTGACGGTTTACGACCGGCTGCGCTGCTGAGGAGTCGGTCTTAAGCCGTCACTAAAAGCTTAAAACCCGGATTTTAGCCTTTATGGACGTATGCAGTCGCAAGTGTGTCAACGGGCCTTTTAAACCCTCTTTCGACGGGAGAACATACTGGCGCCATCTATCGGGATGCCGTTAACACTTTCAATTTGTGCACATTCCTTTCTGTTTTTTTCTCGCATCATTCTTTTAAATCTGGCTCAAAACGTTTCTGATGATGTAATAAACAGCACTTTCTCATAGATGTACACTTGATCTCGCAGATACCGCAAACGCTTCGCTCTAGTGCAGGGGTCTCCAAACCCCGGCCCGCGGGCCAAATCCGGCCCGCGGAGGTCTTCCGACCGGCCCGGGGCTGGCTGCAGTCCTCCCAATGGAGCCCGGCCCACGGCCCGCTTCCAGCACGCCCGCTGCTACTGGCGAAAAAATAAGCGCCTGTGAAACGGCGCTGCGGCGCGTACCAACCGCGTAAACGAAGTTACCGGGGAAAAAAAACAAAAACGACAGAAAATTGCCCACCGTAAGGCGTGTCCTCTGGTCATATTAGTAATTGGACATTGTCATTAGCAGAATCCACACTCCTAGTACCCTGTTCCATATCTGCGTAACTAAGTACGTTAAAATTAATTTACGTCCCTATGGATATCGTGCTTGATGTACTGTGTCGTAGCTATTAAATATTGTCAGCATAAGTTCTATCGTTCTCACTAGTCTTCTGCCCTGTGTGAAATGCCAAAAGTCCTATGCGCTCTGGTTTATGCTGGTATGTTTTCTGGGCTCCAATTATTGTGTGATTTCATAAGCAGCTAAATGTTTAAATTTCATAACAAAGTGAAGGCATTCATCCACCTTAGCATATTTTTGTTTCATGTTTACTCTACCTTTAAATATTGTATATTTAAATGCTTAGATATCTAGGATTATTTAGTTATATCTTCCTCACTTACATCTGCCCATTTATATTTCCGGCCCTCGAGTCAGAGACAGAGCCTCCATCCGGCCTTTTAGCCAAAAAGTTTGGAGACCCCTGCTCTAGTGGAATGCAGTTCGAGGGACACCTCATAAATAGCACCAACGTGCCAGCGTAGTTTTGTAGTGTTATTTCGTCGTAAGAGGTAACATAAGCCCGGTCCTAAGCGAACAAAAGTCCGTGAAAACTTGCGAGTCAATCATGTTCGCGATAAGATTCGCAATAATTGCGAAGCAAGCGACGTGGCTTCACTCTATGCAAAGAAGCTCGAGCCTCTACCCTCATCTACAGAAATAAACACAACCTTAATAAGAAAAAAAAAAAACATTAAAGAAATACTGCATACCTGCGTAGTGTTGGGACACCGGAAAATTTTAAAAGAAAAATGGCGTCCCCGCATTACGCGCGTGTTGATTCGGTACTAGCTTGAGCGCATCGTTTTTGTGGCGTCAAAGACGTCGCAGGTGCTATGTTGCAAACACATACATGGTGTTTCCGGAAACGCGGGCAAAATCGCTCTTGCGAAAACTACGCACCGCACAAAAAGAAAAAAAAAAAAAGTGAAGAAAAGGTTAATGCCGTAGTGGTCTCTGTCAAATGGCCAATTAAAGAATATGATTAGCTTTCAATATAATTGGGTAATGAATTAGTTTTGAGTAATTAAATTGTTAATTATTGATAATTCAAAGGGATGGTTTGAATTAGAATCGAGTCAAAAACTACCCAATTCACCCACATTACAATTATATAAGGCACGCCCAGCATTTTGTGGCGTCCATGCAAAGTTGCCTGGAAGCGTCTGTTTGTCACCAGAACATCAAGCACGATAACAGAAAGAAATACAACACAAGGAAAGGGTGTTCCGTCGTCTTACATTTTCTTTTTAGTCCACTCATTTCATATTGACTAACAGCTTCAGAATTTCAGAGCTTCTCAATTTCCTCAAATGTTTTTATTCGCAGCAATGGAGATTATTATCGCATGTTTACAAACCTGCTTTCACGGCTTCGCGATTTGACCTCAGGCCCTGTGAATATCTGAATAGCTCGAGAAGGCTGGCGAGGGAACCTGCCGCCATAACGTTTTGTTCTAGGTGCCATCGATTCCGCTGGAGTCGCCATATTTTTCTTTCGTATTTCAACATCCCCGTAGCTTACCATGGAGGGAAAAGTTATAACTTGGCACGGAATTCTCATTACCCGTTAGTGTTTTCCCACGTGTCTCTGTTTTACGGGCCTCTTCATGCTTTGACATAGTCTGGGATAAGCCTCGCAGTAAAGTCGTCATAATCCACCTGATCCCTGGTTGCGAGCGAAACGACTCCATCCCGCAACTCCCGTCGCGCGTGCGACGTCAGGACCCGACCCGCCCTGTCTCACGGGACAAGTTGCACGAAGCTCTTTTCGAGCGACACAGCTTTAGGGCGATTAGAGCAAAACGCCGATTGTGTAATGCGCCTTCCGGAACTCCGAATACAAAACGCAAAGTTGAGGCAAAAAGCAAATACTCTTACCTAGGCGCTGTTTTTTATTAATGTATTCCTCGCAGTCGTAAATGTGTCCGACGGAGGAAGAGCGGATGACGGCTAATCCGTTCATTTTGTTTAGTCGGCGTTTCTTTTCCCGGTTTGACGGCGTCCCGGGTGAAGCGGGCACGCGTCCGCGGACATCACTCACGTCCGCTGCCGAAGGCGATGAAGACATCAGAGACGTCGGGCGATCAGCCGGATTACTGCAGCGCGCGTCGGCAGCACCACAACAAAACGCAGTCCCATTTGGCGCTAATCCGCCGTGGGAACCGGAGGCCTAAGTCCTCGAGATCGCGTCGGCGCGGATCGAATTTCGCAACGCGAGGGCGTCTTTGTTCGCCCGCGCTCGCGTTCTGAGAACGTGCGCGGGTTTTCTCCCCCCGCGTTCCCGCGCACGTAGATTCGTGCGCCCGTGCACGGGACTGCGCGCGTGTTGGCGCAGCGCGTGAGGGTGGCCGGTGCGCACGCCCTAGCACTAACGTTTGCTCTGACCGACACGCGCTGCACGCGCCCGCACGTGTCGCGATGAGCGATCGCGGGCGTCGGGCAACGCGGCGCGGCAGAGCGGACACGGGGAGGCTGGAGGGAAAAGATCGACGCTCTGATTCTGCCGCGGAGAGCGTCGAGGGCCGACAAGGGCTCGTTTCAGGACTGCGCTTGTGGAGTCTGCGGAGCTTCTAACCCGGGTTCGATAGAAACGACACAAGAACCGGAAATCGGACGGACGTTAATGTGTGCGAAAGATTTTCATGCGACTTCCGGGAGGCGATTACACGAGGGAATTGTTTGCCGTTCGGGAAAACTTCAGACCTTCGAATCTACGAGCTTGCTGACAGTAATCAATATGCCCATTCGATTGGATTTGTAACCATCGTCGCGTTATATTATTTATATAAGTGTTTTGTCTCGGTATTTATTTGATTTATTTTGCAATTTTTAACAATTTTGTAATAACTTTTAAAGCGTAATATGCTGTTTTACGCAACACATAAAACTTTTGTCTGTCCGACCGTGCATTTCCCACTAAATTTAGCGGGGAAATCGATATCACGGGACCTATGCACGAATTCAGTTTCTCAGCTAAATTCAGAGGAAACATCGATGTCACGTGTTCTGACGTCACAGGACATACAGGCCAATTCAGTCTCCCCACTAAGTTTAGCGGGAAAATTTACGTCACGTGGCTTATACGCCAATTCACTTTCTCCCCTAAATTGGCTGGGAAAGCGGCGTCATGTGACGTCACCTGACGTCACGTAACCTACACACCTTGGGGAAATTGATGGCACGGGACCTATACGTCGACTCAATTTCCCCGCTAAACTTAGCGGGAATATTAGCGTCTTGTGGCCAAGACATCTATTCAGTTTCCCCGCTAAATTTAGCGGATTATTCACGCCACGTTGTCAAAACATCAATTCAGTTACTCGCTAGATTTAGCGAGAAAATTCGAGTCATGTAACCTAAAAACAATCCAGTTTCCCCGCTAAATTTAGCGGGGGAAATAGACGTCACGTTAACTGACATCACGTGACCTATACAGCCATCCAGTTTCCCCGCTAAATTTGGCGGGAAAATATACGTCACTTGACACAACAATACCTTCACCACTTCCCTGACCAATTCCCTATAATGCATTTCATGGGTTATAGGACTTTAAAGAAAACAGAAGCTGCCACTTTTTTTATGTTTGTTCCACTCAACGACTGCATTTAATTTTGCGAGAACACAAATATGCTTCTCCAATAAACAGCTGATTTATTTATTTATTTATTGTACCCTCAGGGCCCGAAGGCATTACAGAGGGGGAGAGCATATAAAAGAAAAGGAAAATGGAACAAAGCAACCATGCAGAATACACATCATAATAACCATCTTGAATAAACCTGAGACTGGGGCAGAGGTGAACATATAAGTCGAAGGAACAGAAAAGGACGACGTCTCAAACTCAGCTACCAGGTTCATTTAGTCCGCCTCCGTCTCAGGTTTATTCAACACGGTTAACATTCACCAGCTCGCCTGCACCCAGTCTCAGGTTTGTTCAAGATGGTTAACATCCACCAGCTCGCCTGCACCATTACTATATTATCTCACATCATAATAAGTAAAACAAACAAGTCGGAAGTCAGAGCAAAAATGGTTAGTAATGGCACTTCGAAAAAGTTGAGACTCAGTTATGGCAACAATCAAACCGGGAAAGTGGTTCCATTCTTCAGCTGTACGTGGTAGAAAAGATTTATGAAATGTGTTGGTTAATGAGTTTGGTACTCCAACCTCGCGCTGATGATAAACACGAGATGATATGTAATAGGGGGAGTTATGAAATGGTCGCGTAATATTGGATTATGAAAAAAACACTATGGAAGAGGCAAAGCGTGAAATTTTACGGTGAAGTGAAAGAGATGGTAAAGATAAATGCATTTCATTGACGAGACACTGGCGGTGCGGTGATAGTTCGATCGAATGAAACGGGCTGTTCTATATTGAATGGATTCCAAAGCAGTGACGAGGATATTGTGGCCGGGCTCCCAGATGAAGACTGCATACACTAGTTTAGGTTTTATTAATGTTTTATAGAGGACCAATTTAAGAGAAACAGGCGCCATAAAAAAATTACGTTTTAGGTAACCCAGCTAGCTTTTAGCATGATTAGTAATATACTCAATATGAGGTTTCCATGAAAAATTAAAAGTTAAGTGAACAAGATATTTGCATGATGTCACTTGTTCCAAGGAGTTGACATCAAGGTAGTACAAGGGACTCTCATTAGGATTGCGGGATACTCTCATGTGTTTACATTTACTATTGGTAAGGTTCATTAGCCACGACTCACACCAATGAGACACAGAATTAATATCAGACTGAAGAGTGGAAATGTCACGGTCGCTTCGGATTTCGCGGTATATCACACAATCGTCAGCAAAGAGACGGACAGATGAAGACATATCAGCTGGTAGGTCGTTAATATAAATTAAGAATAGTAAGGGGCATAAGACAGACCCCTGGGGAACACCAGAGTTTATTGACGCAAGTGGGGAGTTTTCAATATTTCCTGTTACAAATAGCGAACGACTAGTAACGAAAGATCGAATCCATGCAAGAACGTTGGGGTCAATGTTAAGTTTAGCAAGTTTCAGTAGTAATAGTTTATGACACACTTTATCGAACGCCTTAGCGAAACCCAAGAGGATGCAGTCCACATGGGAGCCTTGATCAACGATAGAAGGAATGTCATGGGTGAACGATAGGAGCTGCGTTTCACGTGACAATGATTTACGAAATCCGGGCTGAAGTGGACTGAAAATATTATTCAGTTTCTAAGAAGTTTACGAGCTGGGAAAAATATTATGTGTTCAATAAATTTATAATGAATGCTCGTTAACGAAATGGAACGATAGTTGTGGGGAGAATGTTTGTTACCGGCTTCCCCACCTTCCAGTCCGAGGGTTTGTCGCCTTCTTGAAGTGAATGTTCAAATAATTTGGAAAGAATAAGGAATTCTTGCTAAATTAGCAATTCTTAACGGTAAACTTTCGCGTGTGGCTCGTTTCTTTTTAAATACTGCTAACCAATTTTGCCATGCTCTTTCTGTTAAATTTTCTAGTTAATTTTTTTTCCCTGCATGGCATTCCAGCCGTTCTGTCGTAATTTTAAACAGCTACGTCGAAGGACATTTCCGATGTCCACCTTTCGCTGAGTCATATTCAGCGCGGTAGTGAAGGAACTCGTAGACCCTTCCCGCTCGGCCTCGTGGAAACCCCGTCCGGGCGGACACCCACGGTGCACGCGCGAGCACGGCGCTGGCGGCCGACTCAGCGATCGAATTTCAGCGGGCTTTTCGGTCACGTTGGCTCCTGCGAGCTCTGCCGCGTCTCGGGCGGGTGGGCGGGAGAGACGCGGTCCCTTCGTGCTCTCCTTTCCGCTCCCACTTCGGCCCGTTTTTGGAAACAGGGAAAGGGGACACCGAGGGACGCGCCTCATTGACACCCGACGCGTCAGTCTGGGGTCGCCATGAGGGCCCGGCTGCTCGTTTGAGCGTTTCCTGCCTCTTTCTCTGCGTTTCTTTTCAAAGCACGCGCCCGTGCTTAGGCTGACACAAAAACTACATCTCTTCGTACTCGTTTGTTTCCATGTGTGTATTTGAGACCTTATGGACGATTTTAGCGAGTACCAGGTTAGAGCAGCCATTGATGACCTACTCCCGCCTTATCGAGATGCGAACCCATAGTCGTCTGGAAAGGCAGTTACTTCTCTTATTATGTATCAGAGTAAAGCAAAGGGAATAAGGGGAAACAAAATCTCGAAGATCGCTCCTCATGGCCGCCCCAACGCGAAACCGCCTCAAAGCTGCTTGTCAAAGCTGGTGATAGGTGGGGTAGAGTAATTAAATGACGTTGTTAGGAACTGACAACAAATAGGTAGAGTTCTGATGAAACAAACGAGGGATGCAGAGAAAGCGAAGTCATAAATGTGTCACAGACACAGGACAACGTGACGTCTTTTTTTTTTTTTTTTTTTGCGAAGCACGCACACCATACATAGGTAAGGTGGATCGAAATAATTTGAGAAGGTAAACTAACTTGAACCGAAAGAAAATGTACACAAAGACGGGCAGGACATTTCGTGAAAGACATCCTTCATCCTCGTATTTTGCTTTTCTTTTAGTCTAAAGTACCAGCGGGGTCGTTTGAGTACTTATTAATAAAGCAGTGTGAGAAAATATACCTGAATGGCTAACAACGCTATACAAACCTGGACGTGACGTCATATATACCGTTTTTATTTTATTCTTACACATCTGTTTAAAAAAAAAAGCCATGACTTTTGCGGTTTGTGCGAGTGAGTTATACGCTCAGGGGGACATTATGGGGGTGGCTAATCTTTGCGATAAGTCGAATAATTAATTTGAATTCTTTCATTAACTTTTTAAGTAGTGAAAATAGTCATATGGTTTCAATTAAAACTTTGCTGAGTGTCTTCAAAAACCCCTAAATCAATAATTTTTAGAAATACTTTGATCGCGTGAAAAGCGCGACAGTGCGCTGAAGTTACCATTCGTGGAGCAGGTACAAGGCTGGGGTTAGATAAGAGACGAAAAAATCGCGCAACCGCTAGCCTTGTGGGTGCTTCACGAGTGGTAACTTTAGCGCGGTACTACTCTTCTCAAGCGCTCAAAGTCTCTTTGAAAATGACTGATTTAGGGGTTTTCGATCACGCTCAGCAAGTTTCTAATTGAAACCATATGTCTATTTCCACTAATCAAAAAGTGAGTTTTATTTAAATAGCCGCTTATTGCAAAGATTAGCAACCCCCATAATGTCCCCCTGGGCGTTTAACTCATTCGCACAAACCGCATAAGTGTAGCTTTCATGGCTTTCTTTAGACAAATCTGTAAGAATAAAAAAAAAAAACTATATATATATATATATATATATATATATATATATATATATATATATATATATATATATATATATATATGTATATAAAACTGAGAAGAAAAAAACCCTTAGTGAAAAACAGCAACAACGGACGATTTAACCTTCGACGTTTCGGCCGGAGTCCGGCCTTCGTCAGGAAGGAACTTCCTGACGAAGGCCGGACTCCGGCCGAAACGTCGAAGATTAAATCGTCCGTTGTTGCTGTTTTTCACTAAGGGTTTTTTTCTTCTCAGTTTTATACCCACGCCTTCGGCCTCCCGCCACCATGCCCGTTATATATATATATATATATATATGAGTACAATATCTCTCTCTAGAGATTCAGTTGGAGTTGGGAGCAATTCTGAAACCCTTGCCCAAAACATCCTGTCGTGCAGGAAATGCAGGAACCGCAGGAAGATGTTCTGTGCCTATGACACATCTACGATGTTGCGTATACTCTGCGCCCACCACACACAAAAAAAAATAATGTTAGGGTTAATTGTTGTGGCGAATTGCGCTACGCTTCGCCGAAAGCTCATTCCACGCCCGAATGTAGCGCTAGCGGTCCGACCCAGATACCAAACATTTTCAGAACTACCCCTTGTCTTATTCGAAAGTTATAAGGGATTTTCTAACATTTTCAATGGAAAAATGGCGACCGACAGAGTCTCTGGTACATGGTGCTGAATGGCACCAGTTACCAAGAATGAACCTCATTTTCCCATTAAAATTTGCAGAAAATCGCCTATATAACTTTTAAATAAGATGACGGTTAGTTCTGAAACTTTAGTGTCTGGTTGAAACTGCTAGTGCTTCATTGGGGAAAAAATGAGCGTTCGGCGATTTTTGGTTGGATTTTTTCGAAATATCAGCATTTCTTCGAACTCCTGAATTTGTTTTGTGAAGTTAGTACTGAAATCTTCTTTTTTTTTTCTGTGTTCTTTTAAGTGGGAATTTATGTTTTTGTGACGTATGCGTCTTATTTAACCACATAGAAATAATGTTTTGGGTAGTTTTGTGTTTCTTAGGGTGCTAACACTTCAGCTCAGTCAACATTAATGCATCGATAAGTAGCCATATTTTTCCCCCAAAGGCTCACGGGGTCGCACCTCGTGTATTGACAAACTCGCCAGAAACCCATCGCGCCTTTTCGAAGCACAGCCAACATCGACAATCATCCACCTAAAAAAAAAAAAAAGTTAACTATACAGGAGAACGCAGAAACTCAGCGTGCTATGCATTCTCAAGCTTAGCACGACCCGGATAGCACTAAGAGGAAAAAAAAATTTTTTTTTTTCTGACGTTTCGAATTGAACTAGTTTGACGGACGGCTTTTTGCCGAACTCGCTCGACAAGCCGCCGAGCCGTTGCGTCGTTTCACGCCAAGTGTGCCGTGTCGCGAAGCAGCGCGGCTTCCTCCGTGCTTACAGGCGTACCAACGGAGAGGCGAGGACGCCGCCGTCGATTTATCCGGAAGAAACGGTACAATATAGCTTGTAGGGTGATCCGTCACACAGCGCAGCTCTGTGCTCGCTAGGCGAGCAACATTAGGAGGCGGGACTGGATGCGTTCCGCGACGTTTGCGCAGAGCTGCGTGGGCGGCTCAATGGCGAAGCCGCGGGGGCTTCTGCGAAGCGGCTCGAACCTTTCTCGAAATGTCACCGACCCCTACCCGAAACGGCGACATAGTCTGGCCGAAGAAGTGCGCAAGTGCACGATGAACAGCGGCGAAGCGAAAGCCGCGGCTGCGCCTCTAATTCATCGTCTCCAAGAGACAGTTTGCAGATAGGAGGTGCGTTTCTTTCTTGTGTCACAATGGTCGTACAAAAGCTGTCCGCAGACAAGTGCAAGCATACACATAGGAAGCAATCATGCTTGAAACATGCTTGAGTCGTGTACGCAGATAATCCTGTCAGCATGTCTGCAGTAAACACCGTGTCTTCTGTACGACGCATGCGCAGTGGGGACGCGCTTTAATGGACAGAGGCGAACAGCTGAGTCTTCGCTACGCCATTAAGAGGGTGATTATGAGGGAGTTTAGTAGCTCCGGTAACTTCGATATTAATATCCTATAACGGATAAACGGCAGATGCACGCGTAAGGGCACCGGCGGGGTATCGGTTATCGTTATCGGAGTTATCGGAAAGACCTACTAAAAAAGCTCCCTATAACTAAACAGACACGCCCGATACCGCAGCCGGCGTCGCTGTTTCCGAGCGATGACCGACACACGTGTTGGAACAAATTAGCGAACCCATCGTGACCAACTGGACCTGCTCTTTGTCGTTACTATTCCACGTAAAGAGTCAATCAAAATTTAAAAAAAATGATCACAATTTCCGTCTAAAATACCGAAAGCGACGTTTTATTCACCAGATGGTAATGTTGTTAAGTTAAAAAAAGGGCTATAAATTGTTTTTCCCCAAATAGACACGCGTCCATATGGTGTTTGGCACCTAAAAGAACGCCTCGAATATACATCAATCAATAAAAAAAATACAGGCAAGCTGGTGAACTTTCAACCATCCGGAAGCCCGAGATCGGTGAACTATAAAGCTACAAAACGCACAAAGTTCTCAAACCATTGTGCGCTAAATTTTGCAAAGTGAAAAAGAAAAAAAAAAAAGGTCGTTAAAACATTGCGGCCAGTAGCCAGGAGGTTGTAGCTAGGACACGCGGCGAGGTTGCAGTGCCCAAAACGCAGGGAGAGACAGTTCCTAAAGGCCGGTTCGAGGACGTCACCAGTTTCCCATCACGAAGAGGGCGTGGTGTCGTCGGCACGTCGCGTTCACTTATCCGGCGGGAGGCGCCTTTCCGAGGCGCTCTTTTCGACAAAGGCGGCGCGACGAATCAGCTCGTCATGGGAATGCGGGGCTTCCCTCGTGTTCCTCGACGACGGCACGCGACCTCCCCCGTTGCTGGCTGCCTTCCGACTCCCGGAACGAATTCCCGCGCAGCAGCGGCATCGGAGTAGCCGTGCCTGCCCAACTACACTACGTTTATCTCATAATGGACCGCAGTTAATGCTACGAGCGATCCCAGCCTATCCAGTACTCCGAATGTAACACGTGACTACCCGTCCCAGGGGCCGCTGCGCCCCTCACGTGACACCCACAGGACATTGGATTGGATTGGATGGTTCGTAGCGTTCTCCGTGATCCATCGGAAGATGAAACAAAGTATAAAGACCTGCATGACCGTGAAGCGAGAAACAGCGAGCCGGCAGAACCATTGGGGTATCGGAGAAATGGTCACGTGACCGCGTTCCCCGCGTGTCGACGCGTCGACGCGACGAAAGAGACGTCATCCGGAAACTGGAGGCGTTCCTGTATTCGTTCATGAGGGCAGGGGTTCCGGGCCGACTGTCGCTTTTGGGCCGAATTGGGCACGGCTGGTTGCCGAGGGATGGACTGGGGTTCCGATGCTGCGGGTGGCTCGCGCTGAATTCTTCCGGATGGTTGACGTGGGAAACTGCGCCTGGCGAAGCCGGGCTCGTCGAGAACCGAGTGCGCAGCTCGTTGGCGTGGTTAAGGAAGCGTGCTGATCGAACGTGTGGCCTACCTACCATATGGACGGGAAACTTCGGCCCACTTGGGGTCAAGAGAAATGCTGCAGATATTCGCAGCCCCAACAATCTGGCTGACCGTCCTAATGGCAATGTCTCGCAATGGATAGAGCCGGAAGAACCTAAGACGTGTCAGGAGATCAATTCCAACTCTTAATTTTACCCCCTTAGTCGTCAGACATAACAAACAGACTCGCGAAAAAAGGTATCAGAATGCCTCCCTTTCATATTTAGCTTTTGTTCAGGTTTTGCCATGGCGGCACGGGAAGACCACGAACGATAATTAAATACTAAAGGCATATTGAGATACGGAACTCCTACGCAGGCCGTCATTTCAACAGGTTCCTGATGTCATAGCCGTCATGTTCCAAGAAAGATCGCGGCTAAATGTGTCGCCTTCTCTCGATTGCTTCCCCGTCGGTGCTCTTCGTGGTTTTCGTAGACTTTTTCGGAAAATAGACCGGGCCCGCACACCTTTCCGCGTATGGCGGTACGGCACTCGTGACTCAGCAGGAACGCTTATATAATCGTCAGTCAAGAAGGCCGTTAATGCGGAGCCCCATTTCATGATGGCGAAACAGAATTATCAAGCTTGGAGTGCCTACTTAACACCCCCCTCGGCCCTCCTCCTTCATTTACGTGATGCGGTGCTATAGCGTCCCCGCTTTAAATACTGGGACCGCTCCCCGCCCAGCCTCGAAATCTCACTCGGCGACGATAACCTGCTTTGTGAGCAGGAGGGAGTGATGATTCTCCCCGCCCAAATCTCGGGGGTGTCGTGTGGGCGACACGGGAACGGGGAGAGTTGTCGCTCCTAAATATCAGCGCGAATAACGTGTAGTCATGGGCTGCCGGAACTCGCTCTGTTTACGCACTAATTTTCAGAGGCTCAAATTTGCAAATTTTGCTTTTATAGCTATATCTACGCAGCTTGTTTTGGTATCATATATTTATAGCGTCTGCATGTCGCGGGAATGGCCCGCGCGTTAAAGACACAGTAAAGTCGATTCGGCGCTCCCAGTTTACGTCGCATACTAGTAATGACAACTTCGATGTGCGGCCTAGGGCCCGAAACGGGCGTCACACGGCTGTTTGACGTTGTTGTTTTGTTGGGTACATAAAGAGTGGAAATGCTGGTGCGGATATACTCGCTCTCGCCCATCGAGGGGACTAGCGCAGACGGGAGAGAAGAGAGTTTACAAGGACGACTGCTAGTTAGCGAGAATCTCTTGATCGAGGTCAGAATCTGAACGCAGACAAGTGAGCCTCCGTCATCATAAAAAAAAAAGAAAAAGACAGTGTGCATACGCAGCCCTGTTTCTTCCTCGCATGACATTGCTCATAAAAGAACGGTCTAAATCTGCTCGGGGCGTGCCCGCAAAGTGTCATCAAGTCTGCAGACTTTTGTATGATGTACGAGCAGTGTTACTGCGGCTTTATACCGTCTCCCTTAGAAAGGGCAAACCAACACCTGTTTGCCACGGCTCTTCTGAACGACGGAGGCTTTATTTTATGCGTTTTTCGGAGATGCGTCCGACAGGATCATCTTCTTTGTCTCGTCCTTTCGACGTCTGTTTTGACCACGACAGTCTTGCAGTTGCCTCCCATTTGAGGGAGGGCCACCACCTGTGACACATTTACCAGCTTCGTTGGGTTTTGACGACATGGGATGCCTGTGACAAACGCAAAAAAGAAAATGGGTGCATTAAAAACACACTTTCACGAGGGTTCGCATGGACATGCGAACACTCGTGGAAGTGTGTATTTAATGCACGCATTTTCTAGCGGACGGGAATGACATTGTTCTGTCACATTCGGCCACTTAAAGAAGATAGAGCCCTCGTCATATAAAGCTAAAATTCGGCTGCTTTTTGTTATAAGCGATTTTTATGAACGAGCGAACATTTCCCCAAAACCTTGCACGTTAAAAAGCTTTTGAAAACGACCCGATACGACTGAAAACCGTCACTTCTTTCCGCTAAGAAGTAAACACAAAAAAAAAAAGTGCCACGCACGTGTGTGTCTTAACTGAATCAGCACTTCCGGGAACCTACTGTCACGCTGCAACCCCAAAATGTCTTTCGGTGTCCTTTTAATTTCGTTACGGAAAAGCGACGAATTAGTTTACGGAGCAACATGGGTTGCTGCGCCCAGGTCGTGCAAACACCCCGACATTGCGTGGGAAGGTAAGTGGAAAACAGGGCCGCGTTGATTGAATTGACGGAGCCATCGGAGCAGCGGCGCCGTAGATAACGCAGAGCATGACGCACTGCCTGACCCCCCGTCCGGTCTTCCCCAAATCCCGTCGCCTGCCATTCAGGCGCGTCTGAGTCACCGGCGCCCGTGCTCGGTCTTTCATCTCTGCTGGTGTCTCGGGTGTACGGGACGCAGCTTGTGAACTAGTTATGCGCACGAGTTAAGGAGCCCTCGGAGACCATTAAAGTGACTCGACGCCTCCTGCGAACGGGGCGCGGGGGCGGTTAATGGCAAGATGGCGTAATTACTTTATTTTGGCACGGATTAAATGCAAACTGAAAATGTGTTTTTTTTTTTTCTTTTAATTTTTTTTATTGCTCCTTGCGCGACGCACGCTTCTAGCTACCGCGTAATCTCTTTCCTGCCGTTTTTTCTTTTTTTCAGGTTCTTTTTGTAATTTTTGTGAAGGAGGAGAGGTAGTACATTTTCATTAACTACTAAAAAGCAGATGTTACTTTATACCAATGTTAATCACTCCCTATCTTATTTTCTGATCAAAGTGGCGGTGTGTACGGGAGTGACTGCTTCCTCGTACTTCCTCGAAAGAAAACGCATATAGCGAAATTTGACATACTTTAAATCTCCGAACACGTTTAACGCAGACAATTGTATATCTCTAAAAGGCGAATAATGATAACGTGAGTAATCCCCATTCGTTGGAGTAGACTATAAGCCTCGCTCCCATCTAGAAGCTTCTTTCATTTATTTTTTGTTCGTCGTGACGCCATTGACAGCTGTGCTTTAGACGGCGGATGAATTTCCCCGACGTAGTCTTATAGATGCTGATTTCTCGAACTGCCTACATGGAGACGAGGGAGCACGGGAAGAATAATGTTTAGTCGACTACAATTACCTAATATTTTACTCGATTGTGCGCTTCGCATTCCTCGTGCTTGTACAAGCGTGATCTCTACACTATCTATGTTTCTAAAGTGTGCACACACGACCGCTGGGAGTGCGCACCGCGAGTATGGTACTGTATCGCTGACACGAACACCTCTCTTCCCCCAAAAAACAATCGTTCAATATGTGAATTGCCTTTAATAACGAGACAAAAATACATGTATTTATTACATTATGTTACCCGAAAATGATTTCTATAGAGTTTAGTATTCATATTAATGGTGGCCGTATTAACGAAGACGTAGTACAGCACAGCGGCCGAAGTTTGCTGTGCCACGCCACACTTAAACCTCTAACCATTGGTGTTTTTGTTTCTTGTTGCTTTTTTAGTTTTTCTAAATACTTGGAATTTCGAATCAGGAGGATCTTTAGAGTGCTTGATTGCCCGTGCGGTTTCTGTGGAAAAACAAAAGCTGACGCCCTTATTACTGATCAACAGTGGAGTACGGTATACCCCTCGCCTTCTCATTGGATTGAAACTAACGAAATAAAAACCGATTCTAGTCATTTCAAGTAGGAGCTTATGGGGATACTATATAGTTGCAAAACGGCGTTGTAACGTGTGTTCGAGGGAAGCTCAGATATCCATCAAAATATGGTGGTTAAGAAAAGAAAACAAAGAGTGTCTCTTTCTCTGAATCAACTTCCATCCACGGCGGACGTGAAGGACTGGAAAGGACATAGTAATTCGCAAAATAATTAACTAAAATTTATTCATTAACTTTATAATTAGTGGAAATTAACGTATGGTTCTAATTAGAAGCTTGCTAAGCATCATCGAAAACCACTAAATCAACTCATTTTAGAAAGATATAAGACAGGAGCAATAGTTCACGGCGTTCTGAAAACGCGCTGAATTTTGATGCGTTTCTTTGGATTTTGGTTTCTTTTTTTTTTTTTTCTTTTTTTACCGGAGCACAATTTAGCGTTAGCGGTCCTGCTTCCCGGTGGCCGGGGCGCAGCTACGGCCTCGACTCCCGCGAAAGATGGGGGAAAGTAGGGTGCCTTCATGTGCGGGCTCCCTAAAGGTGAAGGCTCACTAGGGAAAAGTATGGCGCACGTGCATTGCCCGTGTCTAAAAAACCGAAGCCCCAAAACGCGCCAAAACATGGCGTTTTTGTGTTTTTTTTTTAACGTTGTAAAATACTGTTTCTAGCCTTATATCTTCTGACATGAGTTGATTTTGTGTGTTTCGGTGATGCTTAGCAAGTTTCACGGGGCCCATATGTTTATTTTCACTAATAAAAAGTTAATTATTAATTAGATTTAGTTATTTGGCTAATCACTGTTTTTTTTTCAGTCCTTGACGTCCACTGTGGCTGGCAGTTCATTTTCGAAATTTATTTTTTTCTCGGACAGTCTTTTTTTAGGGACTTCGGATACCTTATTCGGTCAGACACCCGGTATATGCGTTATAAGCGCCGTAGTACAAGCTGGAATTAATGATCCATGTACACTTAAAACCGAAACCACAAAGAGCATAATGCCTAATGCTGCATCCAGGGTGGAGGTATCCATGGATGGATAATACGGGCGGACTTTGTACAAAACAAACTGTCCAAAAACCGGCGGTTCCGAAATGAGAAGCGTGTTTCTTTGGTTTGTATCGGGCGTGTTACGAGCGGGAAACGACTTTTTCCTTTGTGGTCGGCCCGGGGCGTTCCTTCCCGGTGCGCCGACGAATTTTTCTGCACGCTGACCGACGCGCGCGGAGAAGTCGGGGATGGTTAGCGGCGGTTACGGCGGAAGGGGCCGATCATGCGGAGTGAAAGTGATCAGTCGTGAGGCCGCACTCGCTCTAGAGGGCGTGCCAGAGGAAAGCGAGCTCGTCAAATGAACTTCCCAAATCACTTTCGGAAGGGCCCTGATGGTTTTTATGGGAAGAGCGAATGGTGTCGACAGTTTGGAGGCCGGGGGGGGGGGGGGGGGGGGGGGGTCAATGGTCCTTGCGAGACTTACACTTTGGCGAATATTTGAATATTAGCTAAACTGCGCGAAATATATTGAACACCTGACAAGAGCCATTGTACACGGTCCTTAAATTTGGCGAATGAATAAGTAGAAAGTAGGAGACGGAATTTTCTTGTCAAATGCTGCGTTTTATGTCTGTTGTATTAAAAATTAGCTATTAGCGACGTGTGCCACCAAAAGCGTCGCTGTGGTCGAAGTTGGCGATTTGCAAAACCATAGCTTCCTGTATTATAATGCCTACCCAAACGCCGGTTCACGGCGAGGCAAATCCTTTTTGGGACGTCAAGAAAGGTAACCATAAGAGGGCGCCAACGAAACATCTTGGCACTAATTCTTTGTTTCACCGTAAGTCTTGACCAACGAGGTAGAGGGGCTTAGAGTGATAAACCGGAAGTTCGGAAGTGGCACCCCCCGGTTGCCGCCATGTTTTACGCAAATGTAACCCCTCGTCACATGATCTCCCAAGAGCCGTGACGTCACAGGTAAGATGGCAGCGCCCAGAGCTGGCGGATGCGAGTTTGTTCGGTGCGCGGTAGCCGTGATGTGCAGCTGCTTTCCGACGACTTCGGGCTTCTTCGTGCTCGCTGACGCAGGTATAATGTGAAAATATGAAGGAATGAGACTTTATACCGTTTTTGCGCAAGATCGCTCTGGATCATCTGGATATTAACGCCTGTGAGACAGCATCAGCTCTGCATCGCCGTACCGGTGTTCGGACTCCGGGATGTGTCCGAGGATCGATAGAACTTTGAGTGCTTTTGACATGAAATTTTCGCATTCTCTTAGCTTTGTTTGAACGTTGAAATATCTAAAAATCTACGCGAAATGTATACGTCGCGTTAGGGCCTAAGGGAAGTTGTTTCAGCCCTCTGTCACCGAACAACCATAGCAACTTTTAGCGAGGAAGCTCCTGCGATTTTAACCTTTTGTGCTAATCCACGATTCTACATTCGATCGCTTTTCTTCCTATTCTTTTTTTTTTTTGTGTGAGTGCGAAGTGCACCCTTATTTTCAGCTACGAGGATGGCGTTTTATTGAGTATGGGAAAGAATAAATCGTTGCAGGCACCTGCTTCAAAGCTATTCGACCTGCTATAAGAACAAATGTTTTGGTACATGCATAGATTAACTGCGCATTTTTTTTCTGTTTTGTAGGATTTATTGCAGCTATACTCGTTTCCATCAAGAGTGCATTGTATTAGTCGGTCAATTATTTAATTGTTCTAATTACCTGGATAAGATGATTCATATTTGTGTTCATCCCTTGCCTGGAGAGCAGTCTTGTTGAAAAATGTTGACTACCATTCCGGTCTCTTCAACAGACTCTTTTTAAAAGTGTGGGCTGTCTATACTTCGCATCACCGTAACTTGGAAAAGGCCAACCGCCACAGCCCCCTCGAGCCAATCAGAGAGACGGAGCGAAGGTGTGTGACAAATCTGTGCAGACGAGCACTCTGGTGATATGTTGTCATGTGCTTCTCTCCAATGTGTGTATTGACTCACTGAGACTGTAGCCTTTGCCGTCTGCCAAATTGTGATAAAACAAATTACAGTAGCTACTACTGTAATTACCCCAGGCTTTCATACTTTGGGCATTTGTTCGACAAGAATGTTATGTCCGCCATCCCTGTGAATTCGGCTCAGCACCTATTGGACTCGAATGCTGCATTAGCGTTCGACGTGAACTGGGGCCCATTCGTGTGCTTTACGCCGAAAAACATGGTGACAGTTGTGTTGCTTGTTAAGGTTCTGCAAAGGGTCTATTATGTCATACATGTAGGAAGTGTCATGCTATATAACAATGCATCAGCGCATACTATTAAACTATATGCTCAGAGGTGTGTTTGTTTTTCCAATTAACAAGTTACAGCAGTGTGCTTTAATGCTATTATCATGTGTGTAGTTTTAAGTATCCTCTCTGCAATGCCTACGAAGGCCCCTGGAAGGAATAAATAAATAAATAACATTTTCACATCACTGGAGTTGGTTTTCAGATGCACCATATGTTCAGGAAAGGCTGAACGAGTGCAGCCCCTTGCAAGAAGTCTGCCAGTCTGGTATGACCCCTTAATTAATATTGAAGGGTCAGAGATGCGAGTGTCTTCGTAAGGTCCAGAGCGTGCAATGGACACAATTCTCGGTGTGTAGACTCTCAAGGCATGAAGGCAAGCGGAAATATGTTTATCTGGTTAATGTATCAAATATGTTTATTTCCACTTGATTACATAATTATTGATTCTTAGTAAATGGTTCCATAACGAGTTCTTTCGGCGACAGTCTCGTGTCAGGCGTTCAGTCGTACCTGTGGACCTTGTTGTCGGATGACGCTCCTGGCACGTCGGTGTTCAGTTTGGTCGAGTGGCAACTTTGACCGACTGATGCTGTCTTGTAATCATACGTCATGTGCGGCCACTGACGTCTGATGCAGTGAAGCTACAGGGCTGGCTTCTAATCCGAAAATTTTCCTGGTAGTTTTCGGCATCAATGTAGCAAGCTCGGGCATGTATTGCTTACGTGGCTGTGCCTTTTGCTGTACCGTTGACTTGATAGCTGGCAACAATTTTTGTTTGCTATCCAAGTCTGGTGATGCTTGCAGTTCACTTTTGAGAGCAACCAACCATTCTATTCCTTCAAGTCACTCAGGGGCATTCTCCCTCAAAGTTGGAAATTGTGTGCTTCATTGCATGGAAACAGATGAACGGTGTCGGCAAATTATTAGGTATTGTCCTTGGACAACAACTAACACCAAATCAACTGTCACTGCATCGCCGCTCACCTGCTTTGTCGTGCTTACCTCTTGTTGAGGTGATGGACATGAGGAGCTTCGGGGTAATCAGGGATTCAGAATCCTCGATTCAGCACCTTCGGCATCAGGGACAAAGGTCGCCGAAGGTAATCCTTAATCTCCCGTGGTCGCTCCTCGAGACGTAATCGAGGGTCATTTGGCACGAACCCTCGCAGACCAATTCATTGGTACGGGCTGCTTTGGTAGACATGGTCGGCTTCATGCAGTGGTAGCAAAGTGGTTTTCGGTCGCACATTCGCATCACCTACGTTTTCCTCGGTGTACTTTGTTGAGCACAGACCTACACACGATGTCGGGAATGCTTCGGCGTTAGAGTGTCTCATTGAATTGGCATTGAATACTAAGGGGCAGCCGCTGGCGGTCGTCGTGCCATTGTGACGTAAGTTGCCCTTGGTTTGTCAGATGCCGCTTCGCTCGCAGAAGTCTCGGTTGAAATACCTGTCAAACTTGTTCCGAAACAATCTCGGCAATCAAAATAAAAGCCGAGCAACTGATGGCAGGAAGTAGCTTCCTGATCTCCTCCCAGACTACGTCGTGGATGATGTCGTGGATGTCGGGGAGGCTGGCGTCGAAGTAGTAGCTGGACAACTCGAGTGTCGAGACGCCGGGAAGTTTATAGTGGCAGGCTCGCGCATGCAGTGCACATTCCATGTTGGAAGCCTCAGTGATATGAACACTTCGACTGTTGTTGGGGGGTTGCGGACAAGGCTGCCGAAGGTGTTGTCCCTCACGTGAGGGGCATGGGATTCTTAGGTTCCTGTCTTCTGTAGCATCAAGGTCGGCGTAGGCGTGGGCGTGGGCGCTCGATCAAGCGCAAAACATCCTCCACGAGTGCGGTGGCGTTCTCGTTGAGGCAGTGTCCTGGACTGAATCAAGAATGCGGCTCTCTCTCGTTGATGTTGGCTGACGAATGCGCGCTTCAGCTCGATCTTGCTAACTTTCCATGACGTTAAGGAGGATCCATGGTTCTCAGACCAGCGCCGGCAGTTTCTTCCACGAGAAGTATAGGTTCTGCAGGAGCTGGTTGTCTGTCCACCCAATGTGGCGGGCGACACTGTCATATTGTTCAATCCAGTCCTTGACGTCTTCATACAGCTTGCGTGAAAAAGCGTCGGGGTGTGATTTGCGACGGGCATGCTAACAATGGTGGGAGGGGACACGGTCAGCTTCGGATTTTCTGACAGGAGACCGAATTCCGGTGGGTTTTCCTGGTAAGAACAACTGGCTCGGATTTCAGGTGCATCGTGGTGTATTTCCGAGGTTACTCCTTGTGGTACTCGGTGGTCTTGCGGTTGTTCTGCGAGGCTCGGGTCAGGACTTTGCTTACGGCTCGACGGGGGTATAAGACGTAGGATAGTCCGCCAGCCGTGTCCCATGATCGAGTAACTCGGCTGAATAGCCGCCGGGTTCACACAGAGTGAAGGGCTATGGGTAAAGTGCCCAGCACCTCCACCAGAACATACGATTACAGCTGAGCATGACCTGCAGTGTCTCAGAATAGTGAATATTGATAAAAGATAGGACTGGAACAAGGATCCGTGACAGTATAACAAAGCTTGCAGAAGAGAATCTATCCTGACCACTGAAGAAGCTGCATTGCTTTAGTGGCATTCTGTCCGAATAAATCCTCTCCTTCGGGGTTTGGCGACTGCCGTGCACGAACGGAACTGAAATGGATGTGGGACCACTTTTCTGGTAATGAGCCACTGCAGACTGTTGCCACAAAGCGGCGTGAGCTGGGTACGTAACACGCTCGATGAAATGTCCGGACAGCTTGCAATTCGCGTAACGAGTGTGGATGAAACGTGCGACAGACCAGCGGGACCAATACCAACTGCAACACCTGTGCTCCGTGAAAGTGCACGTCTACGCCGGAACAATTTCGGAAGCAGCACAGCATCACCTAAAGCATGGCACAGGAACTACCAGCTTAAAGGTAGCTCTTCGGTGCGCCGCACACCTGTGCTCCGTGAAAGTGCACTTCTACGCCGGAACAATTTGTAAGCAGCACAGCATCATTCAGCACGGCACGGGAACTACCAGCTTCAAGGCAGCCTTCCGGTGCGCCGCACAACCGAAGTGAGCCCTCGGTCATTTGATCGAAGCTGCACCGTGATTGCACACCGCCAAGCACGACTCACGCAATTTCCGTCGCTAAACTGCGTATCCAAATATATTGCACACGCTTTACTGCAAACCTCGAAGATTCCGATGGTCAACGAGAGCACAGAAACGTCGCCTTAAATTTTATCCTAGCGGTATCCGAATCAATCCGAGGTCCGAGCAAAGTAGGTCAGATTGTCTCTTCCGTGGCAATATCCCGGTCGGTCACCAGCGAAATGCACACCGTTCCTCCGTATTTTCACGTTATACCTACGTCAAACACCACGCTGAACTCTGAACTCGCTTTCGACCGGCCTCATATGACGGCTTCCGCGTCTGAAATCAACTCGCCGAGACGAACGACACCTAACAAAGCATCCGACAAGCTCCGGCCCAACTGGGGCCAGCCGCTGCATGGGCGCTGCCATCTTTCCTGTGACGTCACGTATTTGGTTTGGTCATGTGACGTGTGGTCAAATTTGCGTACAATGGCAGCCGCCTTATGGGGGTCACTTTCGAGTGCAGACCGGAACCCCGGTTTATCGCTCTAAGCCCCTCTACCTCGTTGGTCTTGACGCAGCCGACGATACGGACTGATAGGCCTAGGCAGACAGCGTCGAAAGCGCACGATCATGGTGTTCTTCGCGTTTCTGGACACGTTCTATCATCGCTGAACCAATCATGAACAGCAAAGGCCCAGTGACTTGCGCTTTTGACACTGCTTGATTGGTCCCATTACCTCGTAGCGTCGGCTGCGTCTGGACTGACATGCAGAAAAGAAGTACAGCTTTCTTTTAAAAAAAGAAAGCAAAAAAAAAAAGCATCCAAAAAAACGAACTTTGTTTTGAATTACTGGACACCAGATGTTACGGAAAGGCACAAGTTGTTTACCCTTTAACACTTCTTCAAGATATACCCTAACTTGTACTGGTAAGTTTCAGAGCACTCGAAGACACTTTTGAATATTTCTTCTTTGACTTTCGATCTGTCTTCAATCAAAATGGCAGTCATTGAACCCGATCCTTAAATATTTTGTTATTGGAGCTGTCAATTTAAACATATTGTGAAATTATCGTAATTCGATCGGCTCTTATTGGACGTTGTCGAGGCAAACATTTCTATTTCGATTTCAATTAATGACACAGAACGGGTTGGCGACAATCGCAATCGTAAAGTGAATATTCGGGTAAGCTTACAACGATCAGTTTGGACTTGAAGTAGATTTGAGTCGCGTGTTTTTATTTGTAAGTACCAGACACTATTTGGCGAGATACGAGTGTGGTGATCATTTCCAGGATGTGTGACACCTTCTCTTTGATTGTGAATTTCTAACATGCAAGGCGAAATATGCATATTCGCCTTGCCTCTCTGGCTGAATTGCTCGGACCCTGACCAACGCGCAGCCTAGCTTGCGCATCTATAGCGTGAACTAGTGCCGTCATACTATGGCAGACCGACCTCAAGCAGTCTAGACGTCTAACATTTCATTGACTTAAGGCGCGTGCTCGAAATGCACCGACATGCTGACGCTGGAACGCGGATGCATATTTCTAGTTCAGAGTCGTACTCTATTCACGCTCTAAGAATAGAAAAATATTCCTTTCATCAGAAACTTCCGGTTGTCTGTGGGCTTTTTTTCTTACTGTTTTTCCAGGTTGTTTGATAATTCACTTTCCTTTCACAATTCAAAGTCTCGCGACTGGCCGTTTAAAGAGCCTCGGAAAAACTGCGCGTTCAGCTGAGTGGACGTCGTCGTCACGAAAGCGGTCGCCGATCTTACTCGCACTGGCACGGGACGCATAAATAACCCACAGTTCAGCTTCCCCCGCGGGAGGCCCTCCATTCGACAGCGAACAAACTGGGCGCCCGTCTGGGTCTGTGCACGCAAATCTACATTAAGCGCCCATAAAACCAAACGTGGCTCAAGTTCTCCCGCCTCTCTTTAAAGACCTTATAAACGTCGTCTCAAAGAACCAGGGATACCGTGCCCAAGCGTGGGGCTGTGGGAGTGACGACCATTCACAATACAACCGATAGCCCCGCAGTCGGGGTGCCTTGTTTAGAATCCTTCGCGGGGCGGAAACCTGCGTAACCTTGACTCCTTGCCGGCCACCCTATTATACAGGCCCCCGGTCACCTCAACGTCACAGTGGAGCGGGACCTACGTATACTGGCTGGACCAGTGAACCGCTGATCTCACACCACGTGACTTCGTACTGCGCCGCGTGTTCGCGGACAAGTCACGCCTTTGTAGGCTGAGCTGACTGATTCAGCCCGCGCGCAACGTCCACTCTGCCGTCCGCTCAGGGTGGCGAAGCGGTAGGCGGCGCCGCGGGCTGGCAGTACCTATGGTCAACAAGTGGCCCAGGGCGCGCTCTGCCGGCCCAGGACCGCAACAATGGGTCGAAAGGGAAAGCGGAGCTCCTGATTTATAGGTGTACATTGGACCGATTCCTGGGCAGCGATCTTTCCGCGGCGCCTTTGTCTTGCGTCCCTTTGCCTCGCTTTGTGTCGCTGCGGACCCCCTCGCTTCCTTTGACGTCCTTTTTCGGCCAGGTGGCGCAAAGTGTCCGAGCGATATTTCGGCCAACGACCGATGGACGGATATGACTCGGGCGCCCCCGCAACCTCCCCGCGCTGATTCCATGTTGTCCTCCATTGCGGAGGCAAAACAATCGTCACAATTATACGAGCGGCGACCAGCGAACGCACACATATAAATCTCCGGCGAACCTTCGGTCATCTTTCCATTGTCGGAAGAGCGCGGAGTCCCGTTCCCGTTGCGGGGGCGGTTGGCCGGCGCTCTATCGCCGCAGATGGCCGACCCACTGCTCTTCCGCCTTATGGGTTTTGTCGGATTGCATTATGCCGGACGGGATCGCCTTTCCTTTCTGTGCTGTTTATTAATGCCTTTTTGCGTGTATTCACTTTGAGATGACTCTGGCGCTCGCTAGGGCTCCTCGCTTGACATATCATGACCCGAAGCGTGAGGGAAAGCGAAGGCAGCGTCATTGACGTAATTTGCGCAGCGTACTACCAGAACTACGCTCGAACAACGTATTACCAGAACCACGCTCTAAGGGGAAGGGCAAGTCACACAGCCGCCCATCTTTTGCGCCTTTACTAACTACCGTTAAGCCACAATATTAACGTTAATACATCATACAAAAGACAGTATGCGTGCGAAGTCTGAGGCATGTTTCTTCCTCGTCACGCTGGTGATGCCAAAACTATCTGCAGACATGTTAGAACTTCGAAGCATGCATGCGCTTGCACTGTGCCTGAGGAGTGTCCGCACATGACTGTCATTTTAGTTGCAGCGAATATCGTGTCCTTTGTACGATTCATGAGCAGTCTGAGTGCGGCTTAAGGGAAAAGGCAAGTCAGACAGCCGGCCATCATTAGCGTATTTACTAACTACCGTGAGTGAACACGAAGGTGACGAAGTAAGTCGAAAGGACAGATGGTTGTCACTGTTCTGTTTCACAAGATTGCCCACGCAAATGGGCAACAAGATCTATCTTCAAAATTTCATTTGAAATATAAATTAGGTTTCTCTCAAAGTGAGTCAGATACGAACAACAAGTGACGTCACCTGTTTTTTATAGTTTTTCTATTGCTTTTAATTCGCACACACCACTCGTCGCGAGAAATAATTTTGGGTTGCGGAAATGGAGCAGGATAATTCGACATACTTTCATCGATTCTCCTCCATTCAAACGCTGTTCGTCGCACCTCCGAGTGCGACTTGGCGTTCTCGATAACAGACAATACCCTGGAGATAAATGTTGTGGTAGAGGGCCTATCGCACTGCTAAAATATGTGCTATGTTTGCTAAGAACTTGCAGAAGAAAGTGCCACTGCGAATACCTATTTATTCTTAATTTCACAACTGTGCCACTTGTGCATATCGAGTGAGAGATTGGAGTATTTTATTTCCATAAAACTACACATTCTTTAACTGTTCGTTTTCTTTTTGTTTTTATTCTTATTCTTATTCCAGTTTCGCATGTTGTCTTTCCTCAAATTTCCTCCTACTGTTGGTTCAAGTTTTCTAGAGACTGCAAGCTCAAATCAAGTGATCATTTCAACTCTTTGCCTGTTGTGATGATGTGACTCAATGTGGAAAAGAAGATGGAAAAGAAGAAGCGCAAGTCAACCCATGGATCGGCCCAAAGGGAGAAAGGAAGATGACGAAGGAGAAGGATTTTGGAGGGCGTGCACGCAGGGCGTGCACGGAGAGCGTGCAAGGGACTGGCCGAGGAGAACGTGCTGGGTCGGGACTCGGAACGACACCATCGACCAGGGCAATCGGGGTTTGCTCCTACTGTCTGACCGGCAGCCTGCTCCAGCGAGGGCAGCGCATAGAAGCCTACGCTACCCGGCTTCCCACTGCGCGAGCACTTGGTGCGGTGACTCGGGTCATCGAGGGAAGCCAACCGCTCCCGCTCCTAACTGCCTGCCACAACCGTCGGCCGACAGCGACTGCCCCAGACACAAGACCCGCTGCTGCGCATGGTGACTCAAAGACATGGTGACAGTTGCGTTTTCCTTCCTTCCATTTTTTTACTAAGTTTTCCTATTTCTTTTAGTATATCCATATGAACTCTTTGATTTCTTTTGTAAATACATGTTTTAAGAAAAACGAAGGACATTGTGTATCTTGTCAATTATTAACCCCAAAGAACCTCGCAACACCTGTCTCTCCAACAGCTTTCTAATGACATATGAATATTGAATTTAGATGCAAAGCATGCCATATATTGAGTGACAAGTTCAAGGAACGACAAGTGCTCTAAAGCCGGTTACAGTATTAGATTTGTTTTCTTCTTTTTTTTTCATTTAAGAACGATTTTTTTAATTGTTATTTTTCGAAGATGCTTACCGACATTAATTAAGCAACTAGCTGACTTGCATAGACTCATATTTGCTTAGTACAACAATACACCTCCGTTTTCTCTGTATTACCATATATTAGAGTTTTAGAAGATCATACGCCGCTGATTGCGGGCCAGCGGGCGCGTGCTCAATACAATGCTCCAAGGTGACGGCATGTGCTGCCGCTAGCAACGCAGAGCTCTAGCGTGCGATCTACAACGAGTCCCTAATGCCAGCCTTTAGCGCAAGCGTTCGTGCCAAAGTGTTGCACTAAATGCTCACGCACAACGTGGGCTGAGCGATGAGAATAAAATAACTTTCCCCGGGATTTCAATGAAATGGGCGAGGATCCTATCGAACAACTTTGAGTCATTGCAACTTTCCGATCAACACAGAAAACAATTTTGGTGCTTTTTTTTTTAGCTTGGCTACATGACGGGGATGGGCAGTATTTTATATACAAGTATATAAAGTAGATAGGTATTTAAAATACTTTTAGTACTTTGTATTAATTTACATTTTGGGGAATGCATTTGTAAACTGTAATTAAATACATAATATTGAGTATTTCAAACACAGCCCCCAAATACAACTTTGGCCACTGCTGTTCGCAATCCAATGTGCTAGTGAGCACGCTCCGCGAAGGAAGTGATACGAAACGTGCATGAAACCTGCTGAGCCTTGCGCAGAATAAACATTGAAAAAAAAAAAAAAAAAAAAAAAAAAAACGGGAAGAGTAGAACAAGGAAATAATAGGATGAGTATAATTATTGTCTCTTTGGTTGAGGGATTTAATTTTTTTGTACACACGTCGAATTAGCGACATGATGTTTGATAAGGCTTTGGGTGCACCAACTCAGCCTTTTAAATTAATCTTACACTGGTCATGCTGTTTTTGCTTAGGTTATATCCGCCTATGAAGTTAGGACAAACAAATTTTATCTTTAGAGCTGGAACATTATTTCCAATGTGACACGAACCCCGAGACTGCAAGTAAAAACGACACAAACATTGCAAGGTCTCGAAATAGAAAACATCGAATGGAGAAATTGAACTTGACATAAACAAGCACGGTTGCGCCTTTTCTTTCAATTTTGTTTGCGGGCACTTGATTCTTGGTATATATAAACTCTTTATTTGGGCATGCCGTTTTTTACCTGGTAAAATTTAAGTTAAAATGTCAATCTTTGAGAACAAAATGAAATTGAAAATGTGTATGAGGATGATCAAATACGCTCTTCGTATTTTTATATTGTATTTAAATACTTTTTTAAATTGTAATGGAATTTTTAATTAAATAATTGTTTTCGGTGTATTTTATATTTGTATTTAAATACATCTTTGGAAGTATTTCACCAATCCGTGGGTACATCAAGACTAAACATGAAGACCTCTCTGTGAAACTGGTATTGCACAAAGGAGAGAAAAAAAAAGTCAAACTAAAAGAAGAAAAAAAAAATGTCTACGAGCTTCATTTAGCAGGAAAACCCGACGCTACTTCGGACGTTTTGTCGTTGAAATCAACTTGCGTCTGCTTCGTGCCGGGGCTCCAACCCGACTGAGCCTTTGGGTCTCAATCCCGGACGTCCGTCGCTTCATCAGAACCGGGGCCGCGTTCCAACTCAATTTAGCGAATGAGGCGCGCTCTGCTCTCGAAGCGTACACTCTCTCGGGGGGTGAACTAGTCACCGGTGGATTCGTTCGCTCCCCGCTAATCCGACGGAATGACTGTGCGAATCTAAGCTCCGCCACGCGACCACCTAATCCGCCAGATTGCCCGATCGGGCGTCCGCGGCGACCCGAGGTTTCCCCGACGATGGCACGGCGACACACGGAATCAGTGGCCGCTCGGACCGACAGTACCTAGAAGACAAGGCCCGAGCCCTTCCGCCCAAAACGTCATCACTAGTGGACCCACGCAGCGCCGCCTAGCTTGCCGCCAGCATCGCCGCCAGCGCGTCTCGCAGCGCCTCCCAACGATGCGCGGCGTTAGCACGCGGTGTCGCCGAGACGGACGTCTTTGCGTTGACTGTCGTCGAGCTCCAGCGCGTTTTCTACTTAGGCAGAGGTGGCGGTGATAATATTGCGGTAATTTAAGAAAACACTTTTTCCGGTAATGAGTAAAGTAATGTATTACCTTTTGGTGTTGGTAATTTAGTAATGTAAGTAATTGTCCTGGAGTGGTTATGATATATTTCCGACTGCATGTAAATACAAAGGGCGATTTTTGTTTACAAAAAGAAACAGCTCGGAAAAGACTAAGAGGGCTAAGATTTATATATCGGAAGACAGCATGGTGTCTCATGGACACGCTTGAAGACTAAAAAGCGCTTAGCTCGTTGGAAGTGTGCAAGAGTGACGGGAGGAGTACGCAAATACACAATCCCGTTAATAATAATAATAATAAAAAAAAAAAACGTTTCAACGTTGTGGCGGGAACGAACATTTAGGGGGTGTAATTTTAGTTGATACAAAACTATAAAAGTTATGACGCCTCTATCGTGAGGTTGGTCTTTGGAAAAGGACGAATGAGCTGCGCATTTTCTTAGCAAAACAGGATCCACAGTTTAAGGGGGGATTAATCCAGTGCAGGGATACAATAAAGGTTTCAGAATAGAGCAACCACCAACAGAACATTTGGTTGTTCGAAAAAAAAAAAAAAGGGCGACTGTTTTTATTTATTTGGTTTATTTAAGAGCCACAACAGGCCAACCTCCTGGATGTTTATATTAGTTTTCTTCAGACATCGCGGGAGACCATAAAACGAAGCAGGCAAGCGTATCTATTCCACTTGTCCCAAACGAGCAGACGCGGTTAAGGAGCCAGTCATTTAGATTTGTCGAATAAATGAAAAGTTTTAGTATAGTGTATGCGGAGAGGAAGTCGTCTGCTTCTTGCGCAGGAGTTGCGGTGACGTCAGAACGACGTCGAGCTCTGATTGGTTCTGAGAGAAGGATAGTGGGTCGACCTGAAGGCAGCTTGCTTCTGAGGTCTACCCACTGTCCTTCAATCAGCCAATCAGAGCTCGGCGTCGTTCTGACGTCACCGCAACTCCTGCGCAAGAAGCAGACGACTTCCTCTCTGCATACAGAATCCTTGCGTACGCAAAGAATAACGTCGTCACCAATGCACATGCCCCGAACGCTAACCGAGTTTCAGGATTTGCGGGCGCTAGTTTTGCGTACGTACGCAGAGCCTTTGCGTTCCTCTAAGCAAGAAACGTGACGCGCGAGAAGTTGCCTAAAGCCGGAAGATCACAGTAAGAAAATGGCGGCCGTCATGAGCGCGACGTCGGCGGAATCCTTGCGACTACGATTTTTAACGCAGGACGGCCTCGCAATCCTACGGCAGAGGCAGGTCACGCGAACAGTTCGGTAGACCCAGCAACTTCCTGCTTGCGACACGCGTACGCTTCTCGGCGAAGTGTCGGTGCACGACACCTCTCCTGCCGACGCGAGCGGACAGGACTGCCGATCGGTCGCGTCGCATTTCCATATTTAAATTATTCTAAAATGTTACCCTAAATCGGTGCAAGCGCATGACGCTTAGGTCTTCTGTCGCGGTAAAAAAACGCCACTCTAAAACTTCCTCGTGTTAGGTGCCCTAACGCGAGAGCTAGAATTAGCGCTAACGAGCGACAGGATTTCGTAGGTCCTTCTAAAACTGCAAAATAACCTTTCGCATCTAAAATTCGTCTCTCTCCTCACGATCGCTATGCTGCGGGCTTGGCCTGGCAGGCTTCGAACGGGTAGATTAAGTATTTAAAATGTAGATAAAAGGATATTTAGCCTGAAAGTATTGATCGCTTTTCTTTTTATGAGGAGATGAAAACAAATTTAAAAGAAATGTTCTTACTTTGTTCAAGTAATTTGTAATTGTAATTCATATTTTTTTTGCTTTGGTAATTTGTAATGTAATTCATTTACATTTTAGCTTCTTCGGGCGGAGTCATTAGTAATGTAATCGAATTGGAAAATAAAAGTAAATCGTCCACCTGTGCGCTTGGGGTAGTTCGGGCATCCACTAAGGATGACGTCATTCCCAGGCCTCGTCTTCACGTAAGTTTTGCTCGGACTCGCCACGTCCACTTCCCGGAGGAGGCCGCCCGTTCAATATTTTATTCCCGCATCCCCTGAGTAGCAGAGAGACGCGTCCGGGGAATGGGGGTGGAGCTCTACCTTAATTTGCGTTTTGGGAATATGCGACGCATTATGGACTCGCGTAGGACTCACGCATTATGGACTTGCGCAGGCTCAGCTGTCCAGTCGGATTTTATTTTACGTCGGGGTTACTGCTCCGATCGCTTCTTTCCTCGTGGATGCATCTAAATATTTCTGAGCTCGATTTAGTTAAAGGGTCTCTCCAGCCGAGTATATCGACCTTGTGTCATCACGTCTGGCGCAATTTGACGTATCTTTAATTACGCGGCTAAGTGATAAAAAAAAACAAAAAAAAACACCTAAGATTTCATTGGGAAATTAGTTTTATTTTATACACACTATTCCGTTTTGTCGCCCGACCAAACCTGTGACGTAACGAGATACTACAGCCAGTAATCGTGACGTCACGCCTCTTTCGGTTCCCCACCTTACCAACATCGAGCCGCTCTCCCGAGACACCCGAGATGTTTGTCGGACAAACTGGCAGATGTTTCAAGCGTCGGCTGCGAGAGCATTGAAACCAACACGAACTAGAATGTCTCTTGCCATCTAGGGATTCACTGCCGATACTGTGGGTGTTATTTTCAAATCACAAAATGCGCTGTATTGGCGCAGGGCCGCGACTTTCTAATTAGAAAAAGTATTGAGGCCGAGAAAATCCCGGGAACTTCATGACACTCTACCAGCGCCCCTTCCGTTCTTTTATCTGCCAAATAATATTACTATACTTCGCGAAGTGATGAGCGCAGATTTTCTAATGTTCTTTGTTTTGTCTGTTTTGTTTTCTTTGTACCGTGGTCATGCTTCTTAAAAAGAAGTAGAAGAAGAAACGTGAGTTGTAAGTCATCACTGTGTTTGTCCTTCTGTTTGTCCACTCCTTTTGTCCTTGTTTGTAACTCGCTGTTGCTGCTAATATTATGAACCCGAGATGCGTTGAGTGACGCGACGTGACCGACGGCGGAAGGGGAGTTGTAAGGAGACGGCATCCTCATCCTCTTACGTCGCGGCTCGTTCATCGAATGAGTTGCAATGCGAGAATTTACAGAAGGTTTTATGCGCTTTATTCGTAAAATCTTGAGCTTAAATTTCGTAGACATTTCCACGAGGAGGTCCTGGCACCTGCCACGAGACTTTTATATAAAACCAAACGAGCCCCATTTTTGGGCTGGAGATACCCTTTAAGTTATTAGCAGTACAAATTACTTTGGTGATCAATTTATTTTCATAAACGTTATGTGGGGAAGATGCAAATCTTGCATTTCTAGTTAAAGGGTGCTGAGACATTTCGTCTCTGCTGCTATTACATATTTTGATATGTATATAAATCTAGTAAGTTTCCGGCGGACGGTAGGCTCCTTTAACTTGACAGTGATGCTCTGCAAATTTGATGTAAGAATAGCATGCCTTTGAATCCCGTAAGAACTAAGCTTATGTCGCTTTCGCGCAAGGCTACGATTACTGTTTATCTTCACCGATTACAGAGCTCTAATATAGCAAGATCTTCGGTTGTATGTGATCTTGTAGTGTTGGTTGATTCTCGCCTGCTTTTCACTGCTCAATTAGAAACAAATCACTAATGATTCCCTATACGTCTGTTGGGCGTAGTCTTTCGTATTTCACGGCCATTCCAATAGTTATTATTCTATTCATCATAATCTTGCTAATTGGTTTTGTCAAGATTGAAATTTGCGTCAACTGCTTGGAATTTCATAAGCGTAAGTAAAACGCTTAAATTCGAAAATGTCCAGCAACACTTTCTCAGACTGGTGCATGATCGCGATATCCAACGGCAGTTTTATTGCGATTATTCACGTCTTATGTAAATTTTTAGACTTTTGTCTCTTTTCACAAGGCGATTAGGTCGTGACTTGGTGTTTCTTTGCAAACTGATTATTAATGCAATCGACTCTTCTTTTCTAGATAGTGAGGTTTTAATAAATGTTCCTCAACGTCAAACCAGGTTTAGAACACTTTTTTATCCTTTTAATATGCATTGTGACAAACCTTTGTATAGGATTCAGCACACGTATATAAGGTCCGACAATACATACCTTGATTTCTCAACTGCTTTTTCAATGTAAAAGAAAATGTCTTACCCATGTGTGCTAAGTAAGATGTGACAGTTTGTTCTTTATTGTTTTTTGAGCGAGTGCACATATATTTAGGCCTAACAGCTGTTTGGGAAGACGCAATAAAATCTTTGATTGATTGATTGATTGATTGATTGATTCGCAGTTTGAGTCGTAGTTTGAGTCGTATTAAGTTATAATTTTAATTTTTTTGTGTCTGCCTATTTAGTTTATTAATCTCGTTATGTTCTTATATAAAACAAAACAAAAATTAAAGGATTTATTTTATTCTTTTGAAAAACAATTTACAGTGTAATGACTAGCACTCATTCAGATCTGTAAGTCCTAAATGTCGCTCTGTTTCTTTTTTTTTTTTTTTACAAAACTTCAGTTTCCCCGTAGGAACTGCAGGCGCATTTCGCGAAACAAAATAGGATATGTAAGTGAACATTTCTAAATTACCTGCAATCGTGGTTTTATGATACAAAAACATAAATGCCGAAAATTTAATTGCCTCATGGCAATATTTTACGGTTCACTAAAAAAGTCAAAGAAATGTGAATGAACAAACCATTCACATTTTATGTTATTTCAAGTAATGTAGTTGAAACTAAGCTTATGCGCTTCCGTAATGCTCACAAACGAATTTTATTGACACGTACAATTTTATATCATCCGTCTCAGTGTAAGAATCGTCATTGTAAATATTTTCCTTATGATATATTTGTCAAATATATTTGTTTAGATGTTAATGAATACTTGACATGGAATCAAAAGGTTGAATACGTAACTAACAGACTGCGTGCCGTTTCACCGTATTTACTTAAGAAAAGAAGTATGTGCAACATGCAGATAAGATTAGTAGTGTTCTGATCTTTAGCAGAATCTATTCTACGATATAGGATTACTTTATATGGGCACTGTTCGCGATTCAAAACAAATTCAATAAACGGAATTTCAAAATATATGATAAAAAACACTGCACGTGGAATATCTTACGAAATTTTAAAACAAAAAAAGCAAAACACTTTAGATTTTGTTTTTTAAAAACTTTAATAGATATGTTACGCTATGTATACTTATATATACGCAATACGGAAAAAGATGCAGGAATTATAATAGACCTTCCTTATTCAATAAACTACCTCACTCCTTAATGTACCTCAACCTCTTAAGAATGCTGAAGAAAAAAAAAAAAGAAATGGTGCCATTCTATGTTCCTTAAAATTGTGAGAAAACGGATTGGAATTTTACGGTTTTGAAATCTTTGTTCTCGACTGATTGGTGTTGGCCTAGTGTGTTATGTGCCTGACTCCTGTGTCGGTTTGTACAGGCATTTTTGCTGGTTGCCTGGCCCTACGCACAAGCAAGGCGCTGCTTTTGCAGGCCAGCACTACTGTTCTTGTAATTGGAATAAAGTATTATTAATATTAATATTTAGATTAAAGAAGGATATCTGCAACATATGCAGGTATTTTCGCGCAACAAAGAAATATTGTCAATTAAGTGCACTACAATGTGTAAAAAACGCATCATGAATCGACAAAAAAATATTATACTCTGAGATTGCAAATTTTGACGCGTTGAATGCAACAATGGATGAGCGAATGTTTTACTAAAATCAATTTGGCATGTTGCGTTTTGCGAAGCCATTCAGGAACCATTTATGCATACATTGTTAAACGTCACAAGGTTACCGTACGCTGCCCTGCCGTTCAGAACATGTAGCGTTTCTGTTTCTGTTCCAGTTTTCTTTTTTTTTTCTTTTTTTTTTTGTAGTGGGGCGTCTGTTCTTATATTTTATTTTAAGCTCTTATTTGTGGAAGCACGTTTATTTGACCTTTATGGTATAACCGCACGAGTCAATATCCTTAAAATATAAAATACACACCTAAATGCTTTTGTCCATATATATATATATTTTCCTGGAGTGTTTTCCTTTATACATGGCGCACGACGTGATGGACTGGGGACAGCTCTTGAGCGTAACAATTCACACGATTCTTACACAAAGAACGCCGCCGCAATTGTCACGCCTTATGTCGCTCGAGAGCAGCGACAGCTTACCATGACAGGCAGGCAACAATGATGCGTTCAGTAACCGTACCGTCGCCACGACGGGTCTTTGACAGACAGAACCCTATGGATCCAAAGGCCGCAATCCTTATCTGTCAACGTCTAGTCGTCGACCGGTTCGTTGCGGCGCAACAGTTCACTCGCTTCGGTACCCCACGAGCCCGGAAGGCGACGAACCGGAAGCGCCTCGTTCCTCGACTTCCCCCATTCTTGGATTCCGAGTTACGTGGGCGTGAGCGGAAGCGGACTCTTCGGGGATCGCGCTTGCGAAAGGCCGTCGTCACAAAGCGCACTTTTTCCACACTTCCAGCTCAAGAGCGAAGACTTGATGACGCTAGCGCTGTCTAGGTTGAAGCGAACATTCCGAGTGAGACGAAATCATGAATGAGAGTGTCTTTATTGAAGGCCACGATGCTCGAAGCCAGGTACAAAAGAAAAAGGAAGAGGCTTATGAAACGCGATGACTCGAGGAAAAAAACGAGGGGGCGCGAGCTATGGGCTGGCGTGATGGATGACGAAGCGACAAGTCCGTCGTGATGAATACGCGAATTAGCGGTCCTCCACGACACACCTCTTCCACGGGTGCCCCCAGCGAACCCAGAGTCTCCCTTAGGTTCTACCCTCCAATATCGAGAATGAAGGCGAACTCTGACGTCACTTCCGGGGCCCCGGGGGATACTTGCAGGAGTACACACGTTTCGCGCGGCGGCTGGGACGACAGGGGGTCGGTTCCTCCGTGCCGGTGGCAGAGCGTCGCATGCAGAGTTTCCTCCGGGGTGCTCGTGAGCCTGAATGGCCTGCGCGGGAGCCCTTTTTGATGGATGGCCCGTACTGCACAGACGAGCGGCGGCGGGCCATCGCGGTCCTGGCCACCCCGGTCCCGGTGGACCGAGGATCCGCCGGTTCCCCAATTAGCGAACGATTTGTTTTCGGTCGGTTGTGCGCTGGGCTGCCGCCACAGCGTAGATGGCATCAATCAAATAGCGCCTCGAAATTGTCGGGAACAGCTAGACATTAGAAGGTTGGCGTACAGAATTGTCACTCCTGCGTGAACCCGGTAAGGTTGGCGTTGTCAGTAGCGGAGTTGGATTTTTTCTTCTTTCTATGGTTGTTACTATTTCAGCAGTACCTTGTCCCAGATTTCTTGTAGATACGCATCCGTGAGCACATTCTTAGCGTGAACGCACCGCCGTCGCCTTTTCACTCTAAGATGATAGTTTCAAACCCCGATGTTTTGCGCCTAAATTGACACATAACGTAGTCTCAAGCACAGTTTACAACGCTGCTAGTTTTGATGACAGCCTTTGACTACTTACTCGTGCGCTCTGTTTCACTCATTTTCCTTACGCGTGCGTTCGCCTACATGCGTGTTCGTGCGCCCAGTGACACATCTTAGCTTGGTCAATTCACACCATTATGAGGAGTCATCGGTATCATGAATGAGTGTAACGTTTCTGCGATTAAAAGGCTGGAAGACTTTCTGCCACTGTGACTTACCCCGTGGTCTTTAGGGAGCGATATTGTTCACCCGTCACTCTCGTTTGCTAAACAAATGAGAGAAATTAAGCAGTTATCGGTCTTTCGTGCGCTTCATTTAATTAGCGCTGTCCTTGTTCGTGTCACTTTTGAATTGTTACAGTGGCTAAAATGCCCCGCAAGAACTCACGGTCAAGCGCACAACCATAGAGGCGACGAATTGTTGACTGTCGCGTAAGATATTTTGTCAAAGCTTCGATCTCGAGCTTTCGCAGCTGGGTGAGGAGGCGTTGCTCATGCGAAGAACACTTATTGAAAGTGGCATATTCCAAAGAACTTTCATGACATTTACTTTCTCGTAGAGCACATGATGGGCGGATCAGTGCTATCTTCGAAACAATGTAAAAAAGGCAAAGAAGGAGGAAAAAAAAGACGCTTGATTCGACAAGGCAACTTCCGGAATGAAAATGAGCGAGCAAAACGTTGTGCCTTTCCCTGCACAAGTTACGCCTGAAAGCGCATGAATTGTTTTCGAACGGAACCCCTTGATCCCAGAGTTTGGAGCGTCCGTCCGCGCATTTCCCCCTCTGAATTTAGCGGAAAGGTTGATGTTAAGCGACCTTACGCCATGTGACGTCATGGTGTTAAGTGACTCAAGGACGTGACCGCGTGACGCGATAGGGTATGACCATGAGGTTATGTCACGTGACCACGTCGTATGACGTCAGGTTACGTGACGTCAATTTCTCTGCTAGATTGAAGGGGGAAATTTTGCGCGTCGTCAGGTCACGTGAGGTAACTCACCGTAACGACTGCCTGTCTTCTAATTAATTTATACGCAATTTCGGATTTTAGACAGAGAGGTCGCTGGTAATGTTTTAGACAACGCCGTTTTTCGGGACTGTTTTTTGAGTGGCTGGATGCGTTGGACAGACAGTAAGAATGGACTCAGCGCGTGCAATGTGGGAAAGAAGGCGCTCTGGAATGTTTCGTGTCTAGACTCCCGACACGACTCGGAGGCAGCGCAGCGTGAATGCGAGGACTTCGGCATCGAGGGAAGAATGCCCCGTGCGGGGAGTGCGAGCACGCGTCTCGCGCCGACTCCTCCGCCGAGGAGCGCTTCCGCACCGAGGGTCATTTGTAAAGTGCCAGCCGACAAGGAGCGCGGTTCGCACCTCGCCGGCCCGAAAGGGTGCGAAAAACACGGCCGCTGGTGGCCGCCCTCACTAATCATCCCTGTCACGGTGCGCCCGGTGTCACCTTTCACCCGTCCGACACGCTCCGAGGGTGGTCCCGGGGTGGTCTCGCCAGACCACCCGGTCTGGGTTTTGTAAACTCTGGAAACGTATGAAGTGGCCGTGTTGTCGAACGGGTTTCGGTTTTCGCCCGAGAGGTGTCGCTAAACGAGTGATGAAGGGCCTGTCGTGTGGGGCGAGCAAGGCCGTGTATTCCGTGTTCGCGGTTCTCGAGTGCGATCGAGCGACTAGTCCGTTCAAAATTCGCTGTTTTTCTGCCAACATTCAACCGAGAGCTACTTGGTGCTAGTATTTAAAACGCTCTAGTGTCGCCAACTGAAAAAAGGTGTGTGTGTGTGTGTGTGTGTGTGTGTGTGTGTGTGTGTGTGTGCGCGCGTGTGCGTGTGTGTGCGTGTGTCAATGTGTGTGTGCATGCGTGTGTGTGATTTTCAACGGAGTTGCCACCTTTGGGATTTCTAGGTCCTCGAGTAAGCTTAAGTCGTTCCACCTAATGGAGCTCTGCTCCAAGCTCGAATATGATTTTATACCCCCGGGACTTCGCTCGATCCCAATTGGAGACCTGTATGTAACGTGTTACAACTTGCAAGCACCACGTTACTTGCAACTGGTTACATTTTCGGTGATGAAGTAACAATGTCGTTGCTTTTCGTGAACGGGAACGAATAACCTATTTTAGGTATTTCTAACTACGCAACGAGTTACGGCATGCAGTTATTTTTGCTAGGGAGCGCGTACAACACCAAGCTATATGACCGCTCCAGTGATGGTGCTGTATTTTCGTCTCCGTTCAGAAGCTCCAAATAAACAATAAATAAACAAATAATAATGAGTTATTTTAAGAGGAGACGCAAAATCACCGGCGATAGTTCGGTTTACCATAGATCATTTTTACATAAATATATATTACGTTTCTATTTCTTGAATTCAACTCGACCACCGTAGGAAGTACATAGCAAGAAAAGTAACGAATTTCATGGACTCTAGAACAAATAGTCTAGTTGATATGTAGTCATTACTTGACCTATGCAGTGCATGGTTATTATACTTGCTTGCTTAGAGATTTTTTTATATTATTATAAAAAAAAGGGTTCTAATCTGATAATCAAATGAATTGTATTCCCCTTTATGGTTAAAAAAATAATTAGAAGTGTCGCTCTTATAAAACTAGAGTTGTCATTGTAGTTACTGCTTATATCTACATGCAGAATCATAATAACTAGGAATCTATAGAACGTCACTCATATGGAGTACTTTACAAAAATACCTGCTCAATATTTCTTTATAAACAAAGGCTTTAACAAGATTTTGATCGACATAAATCAGTAAAAGCAAATCTCGGATCTTCGTCCGACAAAATAAATTCCACAAATAAAAAAAAACATGTATGGCCAATTTTTGGGCAGTTGTGTTGCATAGGTGAAACGTTCTAGCATCACGTGACGTCAGGTTAACGTGATGTCAATTTAGCCGCTAAATTTAGCGGAAAAACTGATTTGGTGTGTAGGTCAATTGGCGTTAATTTTGACGCTGAATTTATAGGAGAAACTAAATTGACATTTAGGTCACGTGACTTCAGGGGCCCTAATCGGACAATGGGCGAAAAAGTCGGCGAAAAATCCGGCGGCTGTGATTGGCCGGTTCCAAGGTCAGTGTGGCGTCGGCCAATCACGGTCGCCGGGTTTCTCGCTGACTTTTTCGCCAAATTTAGGGCCCCAGGTCACGTGACATTATTTCCCCGCAAAACTTAGCGCGAAAATAAATTGTTATGTAAATCACGGCACGTCAATTTTCCCGCTAAATTTAGCGAAGAAATTGACGTCACGTGACTTTATGTCGCGTGACCTATACTCGGATTGAACTTCCCGCTAAATTTAGCGGAGAAACTGAATTGGTGTGTAGAACCGTGACGTCCCATAATGCATTGGTGTAAGGGACGCCACACGCCATGGCTTCACAAAGTGCTGGGGCTTCACGAAATCCGGAGAAACTAACCAAAAAATGTTTCACGGTAAAAGCAAAATAAAAGAAAAAAGTTTATGGTGTAAGCGTATTTGACAGTTTCTTCTCCAGATAATCCTTCTAGGGAGTGAAGGCATTTATGTGTAAAGCTAATATGGCGTGCCGTCTTCTTAAACCGTACAAGACACGCTCTACTCTCCCTTCTCCGGGCTTCGGTATAGCACCCCCAACCCTTTTTCTCTTCCATCAAGGTACAAAGATAATAGAAAATGTTGTATGGCAAATTGTTAGGCGATCGTGCTAGGCGTGATACGTTCTTGCATCAAAAACGTTAAGCGATACTCTGAGCCTGTGCCCGCAGTGTATAGGGAAGGACGGGCTGCGGTCGGTCACGTGTCAATTTTCCTTCCAAGTATAGCGGGTAAACTGAACTTCCGTGTAAGTCATGTGACGTTAATTTTCCCGCTAAGCCTAGCGGGGAAACTGAATTTGTTATAATTCGTGTGACAGGAAGTTTTGTGGCGTCATTTTCCTGTTTAAATTTAGCGGGGAAACTGAGTTGGTGTTGAGGTCATGGGACGTTACAGGCCACAGCTTCACAGAATGAAGCTTCACGAAATCCGGAGCCACTAGCCAAAGAACGTTTCACGTTAAAGACAAACTCGACATCTCTCTCCTCCGAGCCGCTTCCTCGAGTCTCAAGATGATCGCTCCAAGAGACAACCCGAGACCCCCTGCTTCCAATGAGCCATGGACGGGCCCGTAAGGGTACCCTAGGAAGGTGTGCGAGCACCCTATAATCCCTCCGATCCTCATCCCACTCGACTGCGCGTGCAGCGAGCTACGCGCCGAGCAGGGTGTTTTGTTTACCCAGGCGTTCCCTCCCGTGCACTTCGACCAACGCGACCGATTCTCGAACAGCTCATGCTACCGCTGAGCTGACAATGGACTGGAACCACGGGCTACCGGTAGGACCAATTAACTGCCGGTCTGGAGAGCCACGTGACCACGGGTGCCGCGAGTGGGTTTACGCGAAGAAGCGCTGTCACACGATGGAAAGACGGCGGTTCATTGGTCCCTCTGCTGTCATTCCGCTCCTGCTTGGCTTTCCAGCTCTCTTTCAGGGGGTGAAAGGAAGCTTTCGCAGCAACGAGAGCAATACCTTTGTGAAATAGACACGCAGGGTCCCCCTCCGGGATCTCGATGAAACGGACTAGTCTTGGACGGCGGCCGGTTGTCGCTGCACCTGAAACAACTTTGCCACAGCCTGCCGCCACTTTTCGAGAGTCGGTGTCGCCGGGCGACAAAAGCCCCGCCGAGAGAATGTCTCCTCGCTGGGGTCCACTGGGTGGGGGAGACACCATTTGGGGTTCCCTTTGCGTGGCACTCGGCCGCCGGCATTATCCCCACTCCCTCTAGGGGCTTCCCTTTTCTTTAAGACACCCTTAGAGTAAACTGACTGTTTCTTCTTTCTCCTCTTTTTCTTCTTCCATACTTCGATAGTTGTCTTTGTGTGTGTGTATGTGTATGAGTGTGTGTGTTTTTGTGTGGTTGGAAGTGGGTGGGGGTGGGGGGGGGGGGGGGCGTTGCTGGTTTTCGGAATGAGACGGGGTGATGTCTGAAAAGGTAGATCAGTGTCACTCCAATTTCCGATCTTCCCTGCGAACGATCACCAATCCAGGATCGTTATCTTTCCTCCTCTGGAATTCGGAAGTTGCTTTGAAGTTTCTGGAACGCGGGTTCAATGCACCAGGAACTGGCGATTTTCGATTTTATTCTTTTCTTGCCAGGATTTCGAAAACGAGAGGATGAGTGTTGAGATTCTACTTTTAGAAAATGTTTTCTGGGCGTTTCCTTTTTCTTTCTTTTTTGGTTATGCCTATTGAGATGGATCGGTGGCCGAGTGGGCTAGAGCGCATTGAGGGAAACTCGAACTGCAGACCTTAGAGATCTTGAATTCAATCCCAACCCCTGCCCGTTTCGATCTGGACGAGCATCGTACCGTCGAGCGGTCGCCTGCGTGGTGCACGTTAAAGACTCCAGGCTAGCGGTTGTACCGCAGTGGCTAAATTTCTCATCTCCAGCTGAGACACCAGACGCCCGTTGGGGGCTAGCTTCTTTACTATATAAAAATACCACACAATTACTTTTTTATGCCTACCGAAGACAGCCAAACCACAGTCATTTTACCCAAACACGTTTTGCCCTATCTTTATTTTGCCCTAAACTGAAAGTTAGACCTCCTCGGTTCCTCTAACCAAGACACTCATTCGACTTTGGTGGATGAAGTGACTTTATTTTCCGCGCTAAATATAGCGAGGAAACTAGATTGGTGTTGACGTCAATTTTCAATATTGAATAAACCTGAGACTGGGGTAGAAATTAACATATAAGTCAAGAGAAAAGAAAAGGACAGGACGACGTCTCAAACTCAGCTACCAGTCTCAGGTTTATTCAACATGGTTAGCATTCACCAGCTCCGCCTGCACCCTTACTCTATTATCTCAATTTCCCCCGCTAAATCTAGCGGGGAAACTGAATTTTTGTTTAGGTCACTTGACATCGCGTCACGTGACGTCAATTTTTCCTCTAAGTCTAGCGAGGAAAATGTATTTGTGTATAAGTCAAGTGACAACAAGTTATGTGACGCAATTTTCCCCCTTTTTGTGGGGAAAATAACGGCTAGAAGCATACCAAAGTGGCCTGAAGATCCCTTTGTTGTTACTGGTTTGTGGGCCGACATTGTCGGCCTTTTGGCTCAAGAAAAGTTATGAACTCAAGGTGACTGTCAATAAATTTAGTGTGAGAGTTGGCCATTTATGTCTGTGTTACCGTCTGGTCTCCGTTTATGGTATCACGACTCGTCAGCGCGGGGAGATGAGGACAGATGTGACTGTCCCCAATCAAGGCTGACCGTGAACTCGTCTCCTCCAAATGAATCATCCAGTCGTGTGCAAACAATTCCACTCCTAGAGATCGGGGTGAACGTAGTGACGGGGTAGCTTTATTATTTTTCGATTAACTCCGCCCACAACACCCCGAACCCAGCCACGCTTTCTCTCTTATTTCAGCACTCGTGCGGCGAAGTTCGTGATTCCGGTTCGCTCACCGAGAAACCGGTTGAATTATCGCAAGCTCGCCTGCTTCGTACAATGATGCGCCACGAGTCACCACGCACGACGCTCAGCTGTTCGTATGAATAGTTTCGCTTTTTCAATAATCTATTAATCAACGTTTCCAGGAGTGAAGTTTTCTTTTTTTTTTTGTTTCTATTTCATTAAATAAAGAGTATCTTTATATACTTGTCCAACTAAACGACAAAACACCAATTTATGTCAGCCAGCAACACATAACCAGCACCTTTTTGTTTCTTTTCTTTTATGCGGTCCAAGCCAACTTTCTGCTGTACAGCTTAATCTCAAAAATGTTCCTTTGCGTTTTACGTTGTTGAGGCTTAACCGCGAAAAAATGTTTCTGACCAGGTATACGGCTCGATGTGTCACCGAGCGGTATTCATCATTTGTCCTTGGACAGTGAGAACGACTTCATAACGCTTTTAGAAATATACATATATGACTCGATTAAGTGGGTATACAGTTCGCTATTCGGGCTTGAATAAAGGGCAGGTCCCCAAAGCGCCCCGACGAAGGCACCAGAACTGCATTGGGCGGTTGCACCCGGCGCTTTGCGAGGGACCACTCCCACGTTCCGGGCCGGTTCACCTCCTGAACCGGTTTTCTCCTCCTGGTTCGGGAAGAGCCCGAGTTCTCGCTCCGCTGCTCGCGTCGGGGCTTCGGCCGAGGAGACGCGCTCCATTCTTGGTGCCCGTTGTGGAGCGCTGGCTTTTAGCCCGGCGAAAGAAAAGAGCGTCGCCGCGGATCCCGGGGTCCGACTGCATGGTAAGAACACGCCCCTGGCTAAAGGGTCGTTTAGAACGGTCGTTGCCGAACCGGTTTCCGGAGAAAAACGCGAGCTGCGAGGCTGGCAAGGTGCCGGTTAACCACCGTCTTGCCAGAGAGACCAGCCAGGAAGTGCCTTTCCATGGCAGCCACCACGTTGCCATGGAAAGCGGAGGGCTCTTGTTCACAATTTACGGAGATAAAATCGGTTCGATTGCGGGGCAATCGAATCTGCGCAATCAGCGAGGCCTCCGTGTTTGAGAGTGTCGTTGTCGTCACCAGCTTGCCTATTGCAGCATTGCCACTGGCGTTCGAACCGCAACCACGAAGCGGATCCGCTCGTTTTCATCATCAAATGCTCGTGAATTTGTGCTGCCTGTTTAAGCAACCGCGTTCGCCACCGCTTTGTGAATGCGGCTCAGCCGCCAGGGTGAATGCGGCGGATCTGCCAGTTTGGAAGTTGAAACGGCGCTTCTTTCTTTGCTCTCTGTTTTACAACGATAGCTGTTATGGACTCTTTCCGCCGCTGGAAATGACGTCCAAGAAGTTAATGCTGTTGATGTTGTACTTGGACATGGGGGACATTCGTCGTCGATGTTGCAAAATCCTCGAAACAGATCGCCCGCCCCCCGCTGGAACCGAACTCGCGTTCCCAGCGTGCGAAGCGGAGATGTTGCTTAACTGCAAAACAACTTTTCTTTTTTTTTTTGAACAGCATTAGTAATTTGTTTTAGACTTTGGGTTTTTGTAGTACCGAATAATTTCATAGCCCCTTGAACTTCCCGCGATTCCGTCCGCTCTTTGCGCAGCTCATGCGTTTATTTACCCCCGAACGCCCCCCTGTGCTTTTGTTTCCCCCCGGCCTCAAACAATGGAGGCACGCGCTTAACTGCCTCGTCATGGCGCCTTCCCTGCGCGTTCTCTACGTCGCCATTTGATTTGCGTGCTCCTGCTCGCGTTCCGATGCGCAAACGACGGATTTGGAAACACTTTCTCGCCATAAGCAGGATACGGGACTTTTCAAAATAACTGACGTCACCCTCCTCTGCGGTGGTCTCTGGTTTCAAATTCTTCTAGTGGGATCGATCGTCAGGGTTACTAATAGGCCGGTTTTCCCTTCCGTATGACTTTTCCGCGCCCGTCAGTCTGAGGCAACACATTCGAAAAACTAGAGCCTACGAGCTTCGTTTTGTTGTGTCAACTACGTCACTGCTCATAGGCCAAGCGAGCAGAGTCAGCAGAGGGTTTTCACCGCCCAGCATCTGCAACAATGCTAACAAAACACTCAAAATAACATAACTCTTTTTTTTTTTTTTTTGCGGCGTTGTAATATTTGAAAGTAGTGAAAGCGCACAATAAAGACGAATACGAACACGGAGGGGCAGACAGGACGAGCGCTGACTATCAACTGAATGTTTTAGTGGAAAAAATATGTGTAAATATAAATAATATTACAACTAATGTGGCATCGCCACATTAGCTGTAAAATTTGTTGGTTTTGGTCTGAGCGTCGAAGTAGTGTTAAAGACTGTACCGACGAAACCTGATAGACCCCTTTCGAAAGTCACGTGCCGATCATCAGAAGGTCGGAACCACTGCCCAATGACGGAACAACTGACATCGTGGAACGTCCGAGGCACTCCTTAAGATAGCTACTGAAGTTGAAGCTTGGACTATAGCTTGCATGACGCATTTGAGAATCAAAACGGCGGAAAGGACGAGGGACCAGATGCTGCGTTGTGTCTTTCTTCATCTGGTCCCTCGTCCTTTGGTCTGCTGTTATTCTCAAACATAACGCAGCGAACTTCGGAGTGCGGTCAACGATAGAAGCAGTCGAAGCAATCAAACAGCGTCGAAATTGCAACATCACTGCGATCGCCCCCTATTTTTTTGGGTGTGTTTCTGCCTTCTAATCTAACCAAACGCATGAAGTGTGCCGTGATGCTGCGGTTTTAGTTTGCCATTGTGCAGGGATTCAATGGCTGCCTATAGACCTTTCCAACAAACGCCTTCTGCGAGCTGCCATCTTTTCTTACTGGACTGTTAAACGCCTTCTGAGCACGCGCAATAGCGCCTCTTGCGAAAAAATCGTACACCGCGCCTGCGTAACAGTCCAGTGACTCGACATTTTTCGCCTGGGCGATAAGCGATGGAAAGGTCTATAGAGGGCAGTCTTTCAAACGGGGTGTACACAAAAATAAAAAAATAAACGTTCTTGCGGAAATGACAACGCTGGTTGTCTAGGAAGTGCGGAGCATCACTTATGAAGACTCGCGACGTCGCCTATACAAGGAGGTGGTTTCCCGGCCGCGCCGTTGTTGATCAGCTTCCCGCATCTGTTGCACGCGCCATTGCTTCTCGTCGTCCGCCTTCGTTGCGTATCGGCGAGGCTCGTCGGCTGCATGACGCCGTTTTCTCTCGAGGAGCGATCCTCTTCTGTGGCTGGTGGCCGCTTGCGAGGCCCCATCTCATCTGACACGACGAGTGCCTAAAGATTGGGTTTTACAAACGGTTTACGACGCAATCATTGACGTCACCGCGACTGCATCATGTAGACACTTTTGCAGGGATTTCGACCTCGTGGGTTGTCTTCGCCGCGCGCGCGAATGAAAAAACCCTTGGGTTTGCCCTCGTGGCTCGAGGAAAGGGAAGTCGGAACTTCCCGTCAGCCGTGCCGCGCAAAAAAAGGGAAGAGGGGAGCGCTGGCGTCCCGCCAGGAATGGCGCGCTAAGGCTAAGGAAGAGCCTTCGTGTCGTCTGCTTCGAAGAGTTGTTTCCAAACATTCCACGCGTTATGCGAAACCCACCTTGGCAGTATCCAGTTGTTACGCGTAATGTTGGATGCTTTTAAAACATTCCACCGCGCTTACCCACTTACTTCACCGATCACCGAGCACTGGTGGCGGTCGTCAGCGGCATCCACGACGCCAACCACGACGGCTATGAGCATTAACCATGTCGCACCTCCGGCCTCAGGTATGTGACGGCACCATTCCACCCGCATTACGCGACCGTGCTACAGCTTTCTCTTTCGTTTCTTCGCACATTGTGGGAGAAAAATACGACTTTTTTACAGCGGAGCTGTTAAGGGCAAGTTTCCCCAGTTTCGTGTCTGGTACCAAACAAATGTCGACACAAAACTCTGGACAGCTACCGCCATCTATGGGCGACGGTGGCAACCAGACAACTACCCTAGCAGCACATAAACGTGAAGAAAACGTCGAAAGAACGTCGAAGACGTCTGTAACGTGATGTCGTAAAACGTCGAAGGTCCGGACGTTACCTTCTTTCGACGTCGATGAAACCTTTAAATGTCCGCGAGAAAAGGTGCAAGGAGGTCGAGGGGACGTTCCAAATGACGGTTGTTGCACGTCACATGCACGTCTCAGTGGGCCGTTGCGTCCTCCCTCGACGTTTATGATACGTGTGTTTACGACATCCGGACTACCAACGACGTTAATCCTGCTAAAAGGAATTCCTTATGATAAAAAGGCCAAAGACTGTACCATGAAACCTACAGTACCCTGCAAAAGGAACAAGTTAATAGCACCTTTCCAAATTACGTTTTCTAGCCGTTGTGGGAAAACGTTGTGTCCCCCCCCCCCCCCCCCCCCCAAAAAAAAAAAAGAAAAAAAAACTATTTTTTTAGTATTATTGGGAAGCCAAGCTGCTATCATGCAAGTACGAAGGAAGTAACTAAAACTCAGGTTTGGTACGAACTGTTTATTTGAGCATGTTTAGACACGAGATGCAATACGGAGCGCCTCCAAAAGACGTCCCTGGGTGTGCCAGCCTCAAAGATATAAAAGAACAAACAAATTCACGTAAATAAGTGAACAAGAGACGATGTCACGCGGCGCGGAATGTTCCACCGCTTACCTCGTTCTGCTTCTGATTAATGCGCTGACGCGCGTGCTTTAGCCGTCCCATTGCGCGTAGCTGGTACTCTCTCTGCGTGCACGGGAATGGTTTCAGAAGGGGGATCCCGTCCGCTGGGCGTTCTTGATTGGGAGCGTCGGAGGCGTCCGAAGGGTCTTGATCGGAGACTGGACTTGACGCGCCGTTATGTGCACTGCCACTTGTTTTCTGGGAGGCGTCATTCATATCCTCACAGGCACTTTGATCCGAGCAGTAGTACGATTCAACGTGTGAAGCGTTATGGCCTTGAAAAAGGTCCTCGAGCCGTGACTGAATACGACGGCGTTTTTGGCGATCACCGACTTTTTCATGGGGGCGACTTGAACGACTCATCCAATCGCAGCTCTTATACTGTATGCAGACTCTGAAAATAAAAATCACGGCTACATAGTAGCCTGCCTCGTAGACCTGTAGACGTGACGGCCGGTGCTAGTGACTGGCTTTCGGAAAAAGCTGGACCGGGTCCCAGAGCATTCAGTGAAATATTTTGGGAACTACTAAGAAAATACGTGCACCCGGAACTTAGGCTTGTCAATTGTTCGTCCGTCGCTACCTTCCCCCACTTTTCTCTCTCGCCCTCTTCTTGCCGAGTTTCCCGACGTATCGCATGGGGCTCTATGGAGTTGCCACTGGCATCTCCGCTGCCTACCGTTCCCCCTCTCTCTCGCGCCGTGCCGGCTGGTTTTTTTTTTTCTTCTTTTTTTCTTTCTTTTTTGTTGTGTTTTTTTTTTTTCGGCACTTAAGTGCAGCCTGGGCTTGAACGCTTTTTGGACCGTCATCTGGGCCATTCAGGGGTTGGCATCATGAATGTCAATTTCCACAAACCGTTGACAGTATCTACCGGATTTCGTCATTGCCGGGCATTTTATTATATTTATTTTTTTGAGTCAACTCCAAAAATGCACAAGTATGCGGTGAAGTTGTGCACTGATGTAGTGTGTGCTGGCATGCGATTTTCGTTTGGGTACGTCACCAGTGGCAACGAAAACCAGATCTGTACTGACAGTCACGTGACAAGACTTTGCGCCCCGATCTACCGAAAGCGCTAAGGCGCTGGCAGTTGGTGTTATGGATGAACTGTGATTGATGCGTATTTTTTGGTTGTGCGCAGGTAAGCATGGGTTACAAAATATGAAAAAAAAAACATTGACCAACCTTAAAACAATCTCGGGTGGTCGCGGAGCAGGGGTGCTATGTTGCACTTTTTGCACTCCCAGGAGACTTGGAAGAGGGAAGTGACGTCAACGACACAGCAATTGCAGATTGGATGTTGACAGAAGAAAACGAAATCAACACCCAATCTGCGTTTGCTGTGTCGTTGACGTCACTTCCCTCTCCCTAGTCTCCTGGGAGTGCAAAAAGCGCAACATAGCACCCCTGTATGGATGCTCCTAGGAAAGGATGCAGGCCTGAAATCACCTGGAGAGGGGATAGTGTAGCGGCGCCCCTGAGGCGCGTGCCAGGGCCCAGGACCCATGGAAGACGACAGCGCGCGTGCAAAATGCAAGAATAGTACAATTCGATCCGTTCTAGACGCCATGGGCTTCACAAATTAAACCCGTAACAATATTTTAAACAAACCAAAATTATAACAAGCACATCTAAGAAGAATGATATTTCCAAAATGCTTTCATATTATTTTTTTTCTTCCGTGTACATTGAGTTTTGTAAATGCCCTATTTAGCGTCATCGATGTGCAATTAATAGCATTTTGAAACTCTCTCAAAAAACTCTCAAAAATTAAGTTTTCTTTGCGGCTCTTGAGCACTGTCACCTTGACCACAGTGATTCTGCGGCTCGAGATTGAGCTGGAAAATCTAAAAACGTCGAACAAAACGTGAGTGGTCGTCGTTGCCAGCACGTCTTGTATGACGTTTACGACATTTAGGTGTGAACGCGACGTCACTGAAACGTCGCTGACGGGGCAATAATGTAACGCCCCCTTTTGTGTAACTTGTAACGTGTAACGTGTAAATGTAACTTTATTTTAACTTTGAAGACACGTAAGTGTTCGATGTTGCTAAAACGTCTTATCGTGACGTCGTGGTGGCGATGAGGACGTTAAAGTTCAAACGTGACGTCGCCAGCACGTCACGGACAGGACGATAATGGGACGTCATTTATGAACTTCAGTTCAACGTCAAAGAAACGTGAGCGTTGAGCGTTGTGAGAACGTCGTGCATCGACGTCGTGGGAACGTTGACGACGTTTGAGTTGAAATACAACGTCGTCACAACGTCACTGATTGGACTCTAATGGAACGTTATATAAGGACGTCACCTCAACATCGAAAAAACGTGATCGAAGTCATGCGGGACGTCACGGACGTCCGGGACTTTTTCTCGACGTTTCCACGACGTTTTGTGCTGCCTGGGTAGTCTGGTTGCCACCGTCGCTCATAGATGGCGGCAACCTTTCCAGCTATCATTATAGCTGTATAAAATGGATAGTTGGGCGAGTTGGTGAGAATTCATCGTAGGAAACAGCGCGCCAAACAGACGCGGACGAAGAAGAAACACACGGGACGAGTGTACAGCTTCACTGGTCTTCCTTCTTCACCGAAGTGAGAATTTTTTTTTATTGTTTTATAGTTTATGTGGAAATGTGAAAGGGAGTGCGTACTGCCGCTCCGTACACGCGCGGCGCGTTTGACTGCTTCTTTTGTTACGAGGCCAGATAGATCGCGATAAAGGTCTCTTCGGAGTGCTGGGAATAAAAAAAAAGTGTACGTAACATGATGACGCGACTTTTATCGGATTCCAGGTAGCTCGCAATCGATGCAAAGCCAGACAATCGGGAAGCACAAAAAGTCTTTGGAAATGCGGAGACTAGAGTCAACTGAATGTTCCTAAAGTACCGAAACTCCCAGGCTTCGTTTCAGAACTGTGTCGCGGCGCAGCAGTTGTCATCCCCAACATGCCCTGTGCGTACAGTGTCGCGTTCGTTGTCGTGTGAGCTCTTCAATCCACGTTAATTTCCTGGCCCGTGGCGACTCTGGTTTGTTTTTATGAAAGTTATTTCCGTAGTTCCGAGCGGTGCGTGACTTTCGCCTCGCTGTGTCGTGACTCTCGTCAGTCTCTCTCGCCTCGAAGAACATCGACGTGGAGTGTTAGGCTTACCTTCTGATGCGTACAGTATGAAACGCAGCACCAGCGCAACCGGAGCGAGCAAACGAGCCGGCAGTCTTCTTGAGCAAGCCAGATTAGAGGCTACTTGGTTTTAAAAAAGCTAGAGAAAATCAATGCATCTTCCGTTCGGTCCAACTCATCGATGCCCAGTGCTCCCACCTTGCGTACCCTTCGTAGCCTTGGTACCTCGGAAACGCTTTATGTACTTTGTCTTTTTCTTGGGGGGGGGGGGGGGGGGGGGGGGGGGGGTGACGATTTTCAGAATGCCCGAATGATAACTTCCGCCGCGAGCTAAACCAGCCAATCAGAACTCTATTCTGCTGGATTGACTTCCGGTAAGCGGACTGAATGCAATTTGGTACTCTGAGAACCAGTGTTGCGCAGTTGCGAATTCCGGAATGGGAATGATTCAGGAATTATTCGGCACTTTCGCGACGCCGGAATGGAATGGGAATGGAACGGCGGCAGCGCTGGGAGAAACGAAATGGGAATGGACTTATATGCCTTTTGCCAGGAATGGAGTGGGAATGGAATGGGCTCTGGTCTTATGCTGCCGCTGTTTCGATTCTCATATAGGGCCTACGGACTGAATACATAATTCGCGAGCACATGGTAAGTGACTCTTGAAGCAGCATCATTGCACTGGAGGTGACTCACGGCTTGATTGTCTTAGTGGCTTATGATCCTTCGAGGGCGAAAATGGCACGTCCACAGTACAGCAACCAAAACGGGATAGTTGTCGACGGAAAAGGTGTCGTTCCTGGTGCCGCGAGACGCGAAAAAGCAGCTGTTTTGATCATGCGCGATTAGCATGTAACCGAAAAGAGGAGAAAAACCGTTGACCTTTCTAATACATTGACGTCACGTTGAAGCTCCTCCCACCTCTTTCGACTTTAGTAGGGCGAACGCCGGAGAGGAGGTCGCCTTCTCTCCAGCGTTCGCTCTGCTGAATAGTCTTCTTCCGTAAATCCGTCAACGCGCGCGTTGCACACTGGGAACCTGTAGGCCAGGAGGGGAGCGCGTAGATTGCGGTGCAAAAGGGTGAGTTGGGCTGCTGGGCTCAATGTACGGAAAGAAAAGCGCCAAAAACTGGGACAGAGTAAAGAAGGCGACAACACAAGGCTTTGTGTTATCGTCTTCTTTACTCTCTTCCAGTTTTTGGCGCTTTCCTTTCCGTCCATTTTGCTGCCCACTGATTCCCCCAATGCACAACGTGGCATTACGCCGCGATAAGGCGCTCTGAGTTTTGGAATAAGTCTATTGGAAAGAGGAGGGAGGAGATTTCACCTCGTTCTTGACCTTTCACCGACTATAGAAATAACTGAGGCCTCCGAATAAGAAAGGCAGTGGCATCTTCTGACTTCTCCTCTGACGCGAACACATGTTATCTTTATATTTTTTTTTTCTTTCGCACTCGCGCGTCGACGGCAGCGCCGCCTGCTCCGCTCCGAGATAGCAGGCGGCCGTTCAGGTAAAGGCCCATTCACACTCTTGCGACCGAGTACGACCGAGAGAGACCAGACCGGTTTTTAAGGCTCTTGCGACTTCTTAGGACCAGCTCCGCTGCATCGCATCCGGTCCTAAGAAGTCGCAAAAAGCTTAAAAACCGGTCTGGTCTCTCTCGGTCGAAGTCGGTCGCAAGAGTGTGAACGAGCCTTTAGTCAGAGCGCGATCGAAGGACTAAGGACGCACTATCACGGTGTACCTCCTGCCAGAGACGGATGCAGGAATTTCCTGAGGGGGGGTCAGCTGTTGATCAGCGTACCATACGTTTAGGAACCCCCTCCCTCTATCCCTCGTTTCACGCCCTAAATTTTACACGTTCAGAAATTAAGAGTGGGGTCAGAACATCCGGACCCCCCCCTCCCCCTCTAAATCCGCCCCTGCCTCCTGCGTTCAGGTGGATGAGCCGCAAGGAATACGCTTAAAGAAAGACGGTGCCGTGACGTTTTGCTTTCGGAGTTACTTGATCGGCAACATGGCCTTCTAGCGTCCACCGCGCCCTGACCGCATAGGCGTTCCTCCTCCTCCTCCATCGTGCACGCTGTTTTATCTCAATTTCGTGCCTTTCTGCATTCGTACGTTGGCGACACCGCCGCCTGGGTCGCTTCAAGATAGCAGGTGGCGTTCTTCGAAGGATGTTGTCACTTTCTTTTGCAGAGGGGCTGTCCGTCAGACATGTCTATGTAATGCTAGCGTTCGAAATGGAAAAGCCCTATAACGCGCATCTGTCAATGTGCGTTATATGGACACTGCCACCCCCCCCCCCCCCCCCGTTTTTATTTATTTTATGCCAGGCGATTCATTACGGCGTCAGAAGACTATCCAATGAATATTTTGCTACAGCATTACGCATATTTTTAGTAAAGTAAAAAGAAAATGAAACTGCTCGAAGCCGAAACTGAAACTGGACTGGGGAGGAATAGCATATATAGAGAAGAAGGAAGTTACCAAAAGTCGGGTGGCTGTGCAATTTTTTGTTTCGTGTTTTCAATTAACGTATTTCCAACGCTTAAGAAGACACACACACAAAAAAAAAGGCATAATATTTTTTTGTTTCTTTATAGTATTGACCGTGTGCCTTCGATGACCCACGACTTTGATTATCTTTCGAGGTTTTGTCTAAACTTTTGAAAATTGCACGTGACTACGGAGAAGAGAGTGAGCGCGACTCAGACCGACCAGTCCTCGATCGGCGGTTTTCGGAAGGAAAGAAAACGAATTTTGAGCCGCAAATTGTGTTCTGCGTAGGTGGGCTCTCATATGTCAAGTACAAATAAAACCCTGACGAGCATAAATACCCTGAAAGTGTTCCTTTAAGAGAACGTCTGAAAAATGATTCATAAACAAAAGAAAAATGAAGATCGCGCTTTCAGAGTCCCATGAAAACAATAAGAAAGGTTTTCTAGTTGCTTTTTTGTTCTCGTTATTTTCTATAACAAATTTATATGCACCAATGAAATTACGCCAACCTAGCGTCCGAGAGCAACCCGAGAAAGCGTAATGGCGCACAGATGAAACGCGAGCAAAAATATTCGATTTTAATCGTCAGAATTACAGCACAAACTTAGTTGCCGATTAACCACAAAAAGTATCGTTCAAAAGGCACTGCAGAATATTTCTTTGGACGATAACGAACAACTGCTCGCTAACATGCAACCGCACAAAACTGCATTTTTTGTTTTTTTTGGTTTGAAGGAATATTAGGATGTTAGGAGCAAAGGGTGCTTACAAACACTTCGTCGAATGTAGTAGGAAAACGGCTGTTCGGGCGCGTACAACCTGATCCGTGCAGCTGCCGTTCTTATCATAGGCTCGCATTTTTTGTACGTCTACTTTATATGAACGGGAATAAATGGGCGAGCAAACTCTACAGATAAGGGAGATAACGGCAACGGCAACGCGCGTGTCACTTAAAGAAATATAAAACTAGAAAGTAACGAAGCTACCCTAGACGAAGCATCGCGGAGCTGAAAGAGTGGCATCTGATTTCAAACGAAACTTTCTGCTTTCGTTGTTTACTTGTTTTAGCGTGCTTGTGTTTTTTTCTTTTTTTTTAATAATGCGCAGCATGTACGAGGGGAAGGATTGAAGCTGCGGGACTGGGCTTGTGCCCCCTCGGAGCACCCGGTTGTCATTTTGCGACAAACTCACCGTCCATAAAACCTAGAAAATAAAGAGTTATACGGGAAAGGGGGGCCACTGCTCAACATGTCCTTTTCTCGTTTATTTTTTAGTTCGGCGTTGTATGCAGCCCCCTTTTCTCTTAGGGGCCCTTCGCTTCAGCCCGATCCTTTGGATGACAGTCTCTCTTTTTGAGCGCGCAACTGTAAACTCGCTCGGGCGAAATGCGCGCCGCGCGAGCGGCCTACGCAGGGCCACCCGCTGCTGTAACCCTACACCGGAGCCGGAGAAAGAAGGCTCTCGGGTCGGCAGCCTCGTCGACGGAACGAGGCCGGGGGCAGATTCGATGGAGATTGGAGTGCACCGCTCTCGCGTCCGTGTGCGCGCACTCGGCCGAGTCCAAAGCGGCCCTCACACTGCAGTTGACAGAATGCGCGGACGATGTCCGGGGCCTGTTCCTTCGTGGCACAGATTGGAAACGCGAAACCTGCCTGCGGACATCTTCGAAGAAATGCGCGATGCTCCGAAGATGCCTCATGCGTGTCCACGGATAGTTAAGGCCATATCTGCATCGAACGCTGTGTCTTTTGTATGTAGGGGAAGTGCCACTGCGGCTTGAAGGCCGGACTCCGGCTTCCTGACGAAGGCCGGGCTCCGGCCGAAACGTCGAAGAATAAATCGTCCGTTGTTGCTGTTTGCACCAAGGTTTTTTTTTTTTCTCCTCAGTTATATACCCACGCCTTTGGCCTCCCGCCACCATGCCCGTTGTATATATATACATATATATATATATATATGTTGGCACGCCATTTTAGTGAGTGTGTCATGCATCACCGGTAGTACACGATTAGGACAACAGCGGGCCGTATTTGTAACAGTATTCCGGAGCAATTCTATCAAAAGGCGCTTGATAAAATGGTCAATCATATTATCGTTAAAGGGGTGCTCCGGCGTTTTCTTTGCTTCCCCCTTTTGTCTGGAAATTTCCTAAACACACCTACACACGTCGCTGAAATAGTACCCCAAATATGAGACGTAAATAATTTTTTTTCTCGCGAAGTTACGCAATTGTTAACTGTGGTCCTCGTCGTGTTCTTCCAACTGATTACAAGCACTTTCATGGTGTCAAGGGAATGCTTCAGAACCTCGCTGCAGCAGCCGCGCAGCAGCGCGAAACAGATGCTCGCCATAATCTTGTTTTTTAGACTGCCTGCTCGACTGGTGACCGTGAGCCATGCCTTCCTCTCACGTCGCGGCACTGAAAAGTGAGGGAATATTCGAATGTTGGTTTAGGCTTCATTTTGATTTTCCGATTTCAAAATAACTATTCTGAATTTTTGTGACACTAAATAGCATACTCGAAAGTTAGAAGGCCCAGGATTCAGAAAATATAATTAGGTGGGGTATGAAAAAAAAAAAAAAGATCTCCGGAGTTATCCCTTTTAAGGTGCGAAAGGGGGCCATCCTCAGTTAGCCTGCTGGTGTATCAATCACTCGTGTGACTTCCGTTTGTGACCCTATCTTGAAAGTTACGTCAGCCACGGCGTGGTGACGACTGCTTCCAGGCAGCACGTCGTCATACACTGTTGGTCCTATTGTAACTGCTTGTGTGTTAGGCTAGAACATTGCATTACCGCTGGCATCAGCATCTTAGCAAACCATGTGACCAAGATGGGTGGGCTCAACGCGTGTATGTTTAAATCAGCCAAATCAACACACTTCATTTTTGCTGCGGAATTGGACCTTTACGCGCATTGCGGCGCAGAAAGGAAATTCGCTCGTCATCGAGCTGGTGAAAGCAAAACATAAAGAAACTAGGTCCCGAGACCGAGTGGAAAATAGTATCAAGAAAGAAAAAGTGGAAAACACGCAGACAACTTGTTCTGAAAGTGTGCACGGGCCACGCCGTCATCCAGAGGATCCTCAAGGTATCAAGGTCACGGATGTCCAGGGATCGACAGCCGTTATGGAACGTTTCGAAGCTTCAGTGCACGAACGAAAGTTTTTCATCCGTGCCTGAACGGACTGCGCAGTGTACACACGCGTACCGAATCTGCCCCACCCCGTGGCAGCAGCTTCGAAAGCGCGGTGGTCCCCATCCGCTAAACTGAGCGCACAGCAAACACCCATAGTCCACTGGGTCGACATAACGTACCACAACAAAAACAACGACGACCGACCCACCTCGAACCAGTTCTCTTTCTTTCGCCAAACAAACACGAGCGCAGCTGAAGAAGGAGATGAAGCAGATTTATGAACCTGGACATTCGGGGGGACGCGCAGAGTTTGAACGCGCCCGGAGTGTGAACCCGCGTCAACGCCGAGGCTCCGGGCTCGGTCAGCCCGTCGGATCCATTGTGCCCTTCCTGGCAGCGGCCTTTCAGCCCCAGTTTCGGACGCACACAGGACGGGCGGAGGAGTCCAGCACCGGACGCGGACCCCGGAGGAGAAAGGACTGTCTAGGTACACAGGCGGACAGTCCGCTTTCCCCCCACGCGCGACTCCGTTTGATAAATGGCGGCAAAGGGTTATAAATGTCCTCCGGTTGACGTCCCCCGCTGGAGCCCCGGCGGCGACGTCCGTTCGCGTGTCCACCTCCTCCCTCTCTTCTCGTCCAGGGGGACAATGGGGTCCGAGTGGGGGAACTGCGGGGCAACAAGCGGTGGTCGAGTTGCCCGACGCCTGGCAGAGGCCACTCCCGCTGCGCACGAGCACGAGTGGGCTACCGGAGCCTCAGTCATACTGCTCAAACGTCATGCACGGTGTTTGCTGGAGCCACCACAAGAAAATCATATGCGGACCCTAAGAATGTTTAGAGCATGTTCGCTTCATTCGTGCTACCAACATGGCTGTAGACAGTATGACCAAAGGACGCAGACAGTGTGTTATGTATTCAGTGCGGCTCGACACGAGACATGTCTGGCCGACGCGCACTGTGCAAAGGAGTCCACACTTTTGGAAGATCTCGCGGCAGGTTCAACTTGTAGTCACCAGCTAAAAAAGAAGACCAAGTGGTCACGAGAGGCACGCGTGCTACGGAGCAACATCGACAGTTGTTCATTTGTAAACGTTGTAAAGGCTCGTTGCGTTATATAACGCTTTATTTACAATATTTATAAAATTGTGTCCTGTGTATGTTCATACAGCCTGAACTTAGTCTGCCTCAACTGGCGACTTGTCTCCGAGCTGTATATGAGAAATTTAGCCAGTGCGGCATAAGCGCTAGCCCGGGGGACTTGAACGTGCACCACGCAGTAGGGATACACGACTGCACGCCGGTACGATGCATGCTCATCCAGATCGAAACGAACAGGTGTGGTGATTGAACTCAGGATCCCTGGGCTTTCCACTGGTGTGCGCTAGTCCACTTGGCCATAGATCTCCCTAAAATATTTACAAATGAACAACTGCACTGTTCGAAGACCTCTTGCTGCAGTGTACTATAGAATACGCAGTAGTCTTTGTACCGGCGCGACTCGACAATGGGAACTTGTGAGACTGCGCGTGTAGACAGCGATCGCGGTGCTGCTGTCGATAAGGCAGTAGAAATTCGCTGCAGTCCACACGTGGCGCCACACGTGCGCGTGCACGCGGTGCACTCGCACAAACACCATCATACTGACCCTACTGCCTATATGCAGTAGGGCGCCGGTGTCCACACCTACTTCGATCTACACCACACGCCTCACGCGAGCCGTTCCGGTCCCAACACTACCACGTATTCTAGTACAGTGCAGTAGAACTACAGTGTACTAGAATACGGGATAGCTTTGGGACCGGTGCGACACAACAATGGGAACTTCTCGCGACTCCAATTTACTATCGGTGGCGGCGCCACTCTTTTTCTAAAATGGCGGGTCAAGTGAGGGTCGCAGATGCGAGCCGCTGCTGTAGTCTGTCTGGTGTGTCGGCTTCACTGCGCAACACAAAGTGTTTCTCGTAATACGAGGAACCTAAAGTAATATGAGCGCAGGTCACCCTCTTTATCCTAAAAATAATAACGGTGTTTAGCGTAATATTTACGCCAGGGGCAAGTTTTATTTCTGGAGCGAAACCGAAATAAACCTCTATTTTGGATTTATTTTTCCTCGTTATAGTTCTTAATTTCGGACTCTTTCGTAACTCAAGATGTGTCTCACAGCGTAGCTTTTGAGCTCAAGAAGTTGTACGCGGAAACCTTACTTTGTGGCATACGCGTCCGATCCAGGCACTTCAAAATATATTGGAGATTTCCGTGTCCCTTTAGAGATAGGGTCTTTCATACACGTTAGAGGTACATAGAATATTGTATTTGTTGAAAAAAATCAGGGCGCATATTTGTACGTTTTTGCTGCCTTTTCTCGCTCAGATTATTGTCATGGGAAATAATAAACTGCGGGCCTTTTAATGGGTTTTGTGGTGTTTAGATGACTAATTGCGTTAACATACCCAGCACGAGAATAACAGAATAAATTCAATTTTTTCAATATGTTTACAAAATCTATAAACTAAGAAACGCTGTTCTCACTACAGAAACACAAAGACGGAATCCGAGACAGACAGCTGAAGTGCGTGCGTCTTTTTAATGAAACGCGTGACGCATAGTACTTTATATTGCATCCAGTGTTTGATTCTATCTCTATCTTGATAACGATGTCAGAGCTTTTCATATGCTAAAAAGAAAACAAAATTGTACCATACTGGAAAGACTATTATGGTTAAAGAGAGTATTTTTGTGATCGTGGCATTATTTTGGGGCATACATTGCCGCGATGCGTATTAATAATAATATAAAAATTAAGATATTTTAATACGTAATTTTTAAGCACAATTATATTTTGTTGCTTATAATCTAATTTCAAACGCGCGAACAAATATGAAAATTAAAAGTGTGATAATTATCATCCTTGGTACTAATAGCAGCATTTTTAAATACCAAGTTATAATATAAAAATAGTCTAAAATCAATAAAACCTTCTAGCTAAAATAAAAAATTTATGTGAAATTACACTATTGTGGGTAAAGCATATGGTGCACTGTTAGCAAGTGCCGTGTATTTGGTGAATATTTGGGGTGAAAAACACGCTATTTACACAAATTACCATAAATTTACACGATGAGTAACGGATAATACGTTCAGATATCATGCGAGGTTGTAAAAAACGTGTTTTGGTTCGGTCATACACGCATAACCGTGTAGCCGACCTCGATAACACGCATCGCCTCCGGCGACGACCGCGGCATTGCCGGCTATCGAAGCACCGGAATGCTTGGGGACACACTTAGAAAGGGCCGTCGAGACAAATGCCGCGGAAAGAAACATGTCTCGGAAACAGATAAGCACCAAAAGCAATTACGCCATGTCGCGGGACGTTGGCGAAACCCGCGCTTACCGTGGCTCGCCGCCATTTTCTGGTCGATGGCAATGCGGCTTCCCTCATGTCGCCCATGTTTGCATTTAGTTTAGGGCTCTTGATAATAGTTTCTTACACACCACAAATAAAGTCATGGGTCCAATTATTCGTTCAAAACAGTTAAAATGGATATAAAAAGCGTGTCTTCGATGTGAACACGTGACATTGCAGTTGGTTTCGTTTTTGCTTCAACCTTCAACTGCTTCAACTGCAAGCGATCGTCGATGTACGGTGGAAGCAAGAGCCGGTTGGCTTTCGTTCTTTTTGTTTGACCGGAGAAATTTCTGGCAGCCGCTATTGTTTTGGTTTGACGGGACGCGAGAAGCTTCGCATAGAGCTTCGCAGTTTGCGAGCACATAGTGAAGACGTGACCGGAGAAGTGCCCCTGTGATGTTCCCGGAAGACGGAAAGTACCATTCGTCGTGTGTGCTTTGAAAGCGATGGGAGTCACAGGGTCCACGAGTGCGCAACCACAAGCCAAGGTTCACGACAGCGCTGCGTTCTTCGGCGATCTCGTTCTGTTTGGGGCAACACGGCGATGCGAGAAAGGGCCGAAACGTTCGTGGTGTGTGGTGCGGTGCTTGTAGGTAGAAACCCGCACTAACGCGGAGCTCATATTGGTTGTTGTGGGGTTGCGTTTGACGGGTTTAGCCCCGTCGTCGTCAGCTGATCCGGTCCAGCTGGTCGGGGAGGACGCAGCGAGCGTTCTTAAAAGTAAATCTTCCTTCGTTCCGTTTCAAAATGTGGAAGATTCCCGACGCATACCGTGAGTAAAATGCTGCGGACGTTTTCGACAAAATTACGTCGTTTTAATTGAACAAGGGACTTCGGATAGTTTCCCTAAATCTGCCGTTTCTATGCTTCGTGTCGTTAGACTGCATTTGCACAGCGACGTGTTCGCACAGCGACGCACACCGCTCGAGTAGATGATTCGGTCCCGCAAACGACCGGTTATACAGAATTTCAGGGAAACTTAAGTCACCACCGATGTTTTCCTGTAAATCTCGTGTGACTCGTGTGAGTTTGTTGCGCTCACCATGCGGTGTGAATAAACTAGGGTAAGATTTTCTACCTGCCCACAGATGCATGAACTGAGACCAATTTTTTACGTAGAGAACATAGTGGCTTTTCTTTACATTGGGAAGAGGCCCGAATTTGTCTCTTTTCCCTCTGGCACTGCCCCAAGTTTCAAGTTGCAGTTTCAGTAGACATACCTACTAACAGGTACAAACTGCTCTAAAGCAGGTAAAAGACTGGGAAGTCAGGACGGTGCGGACACCGTGTTTTGCGCTTCTCGCAACGTGACTGATGCTTTTGCGAGGTATGCGGAATTTGCAAACGATTTTGTTATGCCCTTCGTTTGCGTCTCCAGAAAAAAGAATAAGATTATTTACAAATTTAGGCGCAATCACAAGCCAAGATTTACGATAACAGTGCGTTCGCTTCGGTGGTCCGTGTAGTGGTATTATACGCTGCTTTCTGCAACACCGCGTCATGACGAAGAGCTGGAACGGTCACGGTCTGTGCTGGGCTAGCGGTTGACAGAAACCCGCATCGCCCGCATCGGCACCGAGTGCACTTGGGCTGTTGATGCTCGAGCCTTTCATCCGCGGCTTGTCGCCAGCTGATCCTGCTGCTCGACGGTGAGGAAGCGGCGAGTGTGACCTCTGAAGTAAATGTAAATCCTCGTTCATCCAGTTATCCAGTGTCAAAGTGTGGAAGATGTCCAACGTGTACTGAGGGCGGGAACTACGAGCGTTTTGCCTTGCTTTTATAACCGAAACCAGAGCAGCGAGATAATTGCCTTGCGTACTCCAAAATGACGCAAGCAATAAGTTTCAACAGGTCGATTACGTCACCGCGGATGTAGGCGAGACTGTGCACTGTTTAAACGCTTGCAGTATCCACGAGTGCTACCAGAAAAACGACGTCAACAGAGAAGGAGCTCGCGATTTTAGCATAATGCAGTGCCACGGGCTCGTGAATTTTCAATGTGGCTATATAGAAATATTAAAAAAAAAAAAACAAAAAAAAACGCATCAGCGCCACATTAATGATCACGAATAACACCGGTCACAAACTCCCAAGCCTCACCGCTTCGCTCGACACCAACACGACATACGACAACAATCTGCATCAAAACGCCCCAAAAGTGAAGGCGTCTGCTCCCGTACGCGTACTACAACCAGCGGAAGTGAAGTGTTGGGCGGATGTCCTTCACAATAATATATATAAAAAATGCCTTGCGCAAGTATAATTTCCATTGATTATTGAATACGTACTGATAAAATCCCAATCATTTGTTTTTCTATCTGATTCAAGCGAGTCGGACTGCTCATAACACTGGTCGAGCATGAAAATAACAAAAATTTGAACTTTTTCATGGCTGGTTTAAGATTTATTGTTAGTACATTGTTGTTTTTCGCAAAGGACTAATTTTACAGATTTTGCCTCCATACTTTTTAAATGCAAACAGTTCTTACATACGGCTGTCCATTGTGCCGTGTTTTGTGTCTTCTTCTATAAATCGGTAACGATCAGCGACGAAAGAGCTCACCCGTACATGTCAAGCATATATACGCCGTGGGGAGAGTTCGTTGTTAGTAGGAAGTGTCGGGCGTAGTGTCGGTGTTGTGTTTGTGTATGTGTCGCTGCTGTGTCCTACGTGGTGCTCGTGTTGTCTGTGATGTATGAGAGTAGCAGTCTACTCGCGATAGTTCCCAGCCTATTAACCGACTCCTGCTTTTTTTCATTGGTTGCTAGAAATCGCACTAGGTGGCGCAAGTTACCGCCCGATTACAAGAGTTTGCTTGAGCTATTTATCCATGTAAGTTCAATACTCGTTTTTTTTTTTTTTTTTTTTTTTGTCTAGCGGTTTTGTCGTAGCTGCCGACGACACCGACCGCCGACGATGCACGTAGGTACCTTTGCACGTAGCTACGTCCGCCGCTCGGAGACTGTTTACTGTGCATAAAAGACATCGAACGAGAACGAACGCGTCCTGTATGCTTTCAGTTCGGCTGAAAGGCGCGGCTGGCTGGGCTCGTCCCTCGCCTGTTCTCGGCTGCTGGCCGCCATGTTTTATAAGGAACACGTTGAACCGTGCTTCTCGGAAGGCAAACACGGTGTAGCGTGTTAACTTTACACAGCACCTCATGTGTAGACGAAAAACACAGATGGCTCCGTGTAAAACGAACACGTTTCGACGTGTCCGCTATGGGACAACGGTTTACACGTCTGGGCGTGTTATTTTTGCTAACAGTGTGCTATCAAAATCGCGACTTTTGGTAATCGGCAAGAGTTATAAAGTCGCCGCCAATATGCTTCCAGATCAACAACCTTCCCTCCGCCCACAAAACAAAAAAAAAAGTTTTTTTATGACATTAAGTTACTTTCATTCCTACGCGCCGTCTCTTTTCCCGATATCGGCCTTTCCAGTTCTAACGAACGCCTCCTTGCTTGCACGTCTGCTCACTGCAGCACATATCGTTGGCATTGGAAGCTAGTGAAACAGTAGTGAGTTTTAGTATTCCGTATACGAGGGAACGCGGGCGCTGTGTGTTTACGTAAGCAAACACACAGCGCTTGCTATCGCGATCTTCGCACCTATCGCGGTTTACACCACACGCCTCACGCGAGCCGTTCCGGTCCGAACACTACCCCGTATTCTAGTACACTGCAGTAGAACTGCAGTGTACTAGAATACGGGATAGTTTTGGGACCGGCGCGACTCAACAATGGGAACTTCTGAGGCACTGCGTATCGACAACAATCGCTGTGCGGCTGTCGACAGGGCAGTAGAAATTCCCTGCAGTCCGTACGTGCGGCTGCACGTGCGCATTCACGAGGTGCACGTGCACAACCACCACCGTACTGGTACAGTGTAATACTGGCCCTACTGCCTATGCGCCGGTGTCGACGCGCCTCACGCGAGCCGCTCCGGTCCCAACACTACCCCGTATTCTCTAGTACACTGTACTCTGACGTCGATACTTCTTCGTAGCTCGTGCGCCTCCCGTGACCGCTTCCTCTTCTTCCTTGGGCACTACAAATTGATCAAAGAAAGGTGAATGCCTGGTGCCCATGCGAATCATGGTGATAAATGCGCCTACATATTTCTAGAAGCGAAAGAGATTGCATTTCACATCGTTCCACAGGAAACGTTGTGTTTAGATTTGAGATATATGAATTGGACGAGATGTAAACGCTGCAACAAGAACAACATTCGCGTTCTTCAGCATTTAGCTACTTCCAAACTCTCGGAACTTTTTTGAATTCGACAACTTATGTCACTACTTTGCATATAGACGTTTTTAGGTAGCTGTGGCTGAGAATAGCTATGAACAATTACCATTTTTGTTTCCTTTCGTTCTGGTTGCTTTTATCACTGCAGTCGCACGGCAGGACGTTGATCTTCTAGACGCCACAATATTCTGGTCCCCAACGAAGCTTTGTTGAATTCTAGAGGTGGGCGACCACTCAAACCTTGAAATAACTCACGAATTTTTTTTATTCCATCCGATTTGCAGCACATTTTTACTGTTAGTAGTATAGTTTTCCCCATATTCCAAACTTACGAATAACGTCTTCAAATAGCCTGAACTCTTGGGCGAAGCTTTACCGCTTCGCACCGGTGTGCAAGGAGAAACACCTCACGTGTCGGGCCATCTCGTTTGACTCCATGGCCTCGGAGAGTTTGCTCACAATTATTAGTTAGCCTTATTTGGCTATACTTAGGGCTTGGCCCCTGACCTCATGAGCCAGTACCTGAAAATAAATCACCGCGCAATATTTAAGTCAATAAGCAACCGATTTGCTTGCCATTTTATATTATGCTTTACCAAACAAAAGGCAACCATGTCGTATTCGTGCTGACTGGATCACACCGTGTGGGTACACTGCCCAATCGAAAAGCCAACAAAACAAACAACTTCATAGGAGTAGTTAAAGTCTCGTATTTTTGCCGATTGGTTTTTCATGCTACCCCATAAAGTTGGGGGCAAACTTCTTTCCTCTCAACATTTTACGTATAGTGTCATCCACAACAGTATTCACCTGAAGCATGTGCGCGGTCTTTCATAACCGAGCAGTTTACTGTCGGTCTTTGCATTCCTCAAAATTTACATGAGGCTCTTAGACACTTACAAAAATCAAGGCAACCCAGTGCTGCAATTCTTGAAATACTTGTTCTACGTTCCATGAAGGATATCTTGACTACAAATCCCAGGCTTGTCCAGCCGGTCAAGCAAACTCCAATGTTGAAACTAAGAAATAAAATTGCCAAACACAAAAACAAAAGCACGTGGAAGCGCTTCCGGTCGCGCACCTTGAGCTCCGATTAAAGGAACACTAAAATCCCCCCCAAAAAAACAAAAAAAACAATTTAAGTTTTTTATTAGGCGATCCATTAAGGTGTTAGGAGACTGCTCAATGAATATTTCGCTTCAGAATCACGTATATTTTTATTAAAGTAAAAAAAAAAAAAAAGAATCGCATCTGCCCGAACAGAAAGTGGACTTTGGAGGAAGAAGAAATAGTGTGGAGAAGGAAGTAACCGGAAGTCACGTGGCTGTGTAACTTTTTTTTGTTCAATCAATGTATTTCCAGATTTTTAGAAGCCACAAAAATATGGTATCATACATCTTTTTTTATATTTTTAACATTTAGTGTGTCTTTTCGATGACCCGCGACTTTGATTATGTTTGGAATGTGTGTCCAAACCTTAGAAAACGGCACGTGACCACGGAAAAGAGAGTGCGCGCGACTCAAACCGGTCAGTTTTCGATCAGCGGTTTTCGGGAGGAAAGAAAACAAATTTCTAACTGCAAAATGTGTTCTGGGTAGTTGGGCTATCATATATCATCTACAAACAAAAACCTTGGCGAGAATGAGTACCCTGTCAGTGTCCCTTTAAAGCTACACCAGCGGTTTTACTCGCAGTCATGGTGTGAAACCCAAATGTCTTTCCTTCCGGAATTTCTTTCAATTCAGAAAAAAATTGTCAAGATCTCAGTCAGCCTCTAAGTAAAATAAAAATATATCGGTCAACACTGTTCGAACCGGCCAATATACACAAGCATATATGCTCATGACAACCCAGAACTACATAATGCTTTATTGTCCCGAACTACTGGAAATTGTCCCCAGGCATTACCGTCAAAACTTAGAAAATAGTAACTGCGTAACCGGAGTGTAAAAAACAAAAACAAAAAAACAACAAATGTTGAATTTGAAGTGTTTAACTTGAGTTGATGACGTAGGTGAAGAACTGGTGCGTCTTTACTTTTTTCTTGTTCATCCAAAACAGAAGTGCCTCGACGCGATAACATGCTCACTTCTCCCTCTCGTTCAGTCAATGTGTCCATCTTCGTGTTTGTCGGGAATGATTATCTGGCACTCGATCCAACGTTATTGTATGGCAGCAAACCCGTGCACTCGATATAGCTTCCTCAAAATGCAATAATCGACTAACGAAAAGGAAATCAATAAAAGAAAAAAAAAATGATTAGGAGAGCCTTCGTTCATTTCTTTCAGAGTACAACTGCTCCATCTAAAAAGTAAATCAAAGGATGACGAAAATAATCCCTGGAGAAGGGGAACAAGAGGGACAAGGGACAAACATAAATCTCCAAACACAGCTAGGTGACTGGTGAGCGTTTGTCCCTTGTCCCTCTTGTTCCCCTTCTCCAGGGATTATTTTCGTCATTCTTGTCCAGCTCGCTTGTACCTTTGCATTTAATTGCATTATAATTATAACCTTAAATTTGCAAGCTTCACCCTTGTTGGTGTTAGACTGGTGGCAGTTGATAAAACCCGTTTGCTCTACTGACGTCTAACCCCTGGTTAGCTCAGTTGGTAGAGCGCTCCACCTGTAATGGAGAGGTCCCGGGTTCGATACCCGGACCAGGCGGATTTTTTCAGACGCTCACCAGTCACCTAGCTGTGTTTGGAGATTTATGTTTGTCCCTTGTCCCTCTTGTTCCCCTTCTCCATGGATTATTTTCGTCATTCTTGTCCAGCTCGCTTGTACCTTTGCATTTAATTGCATTATAATTATAGTCAAAGGAATCGATGTTTGTTTTTAATAGACCGCATAAATCGGTTTCTGGAAGCATCGAGCTATGATTTTGTGGAAAAGTGACCAAAGAACGTCCATTAAGGGAAGAAAAATTTATCCCAAGAAATTCGCCTGAGTAAAGAATTATAGGAGATCAGAAACTTCAGATTTATATACGGTGTCCGTCCACTAACGTAAGGCATCTTGCCGCAACAGCCGATAGATGTCGGCAGTGCTCTCCGCGTCAACAGGTGGGGGTTGGCGGCAGAGGGAACGAATACCGCATTTCTTGGTGTCAGCTTTGGTGGGTGATGACGCCACTGATGTTGGTGGCATGTTTTGGAGGTTTCCATCCTCGTTGAGGTGCCTCACTCAGACTAAAATTGTCTTCTGAGCTCGAAGGTCGCCCTTCGGAACTCCACCCAAGACGTCGGCGGATCTCTTTCGTCCTCTTGCACCCCCCGAACCAGAGAACAAAATTCACTCGTGTCGGTGCTCCCTTGATAAGTTTATATGACTACGAATTTGCGTTTATCAGCATTTTTCAACGTGATGATCATGTGATGTGATGCGAAGCCTTTGATTGTTTGCGACTACGCCGGTGGGCGCCTTTTCAAAATGGACAGTTGAAAGTCACCGCTCTTCGTGTGAACACCTTGTCTGTCTGTGTCGTTCTTCGCGCTGTTTTTACAGTTTCACAATGCTAGACCAACTAGCCCAACTTAGCACTGTGCTGCAATATTCATTCGCTCGTTATGAGGTACCATAAAGATGAGTTACACCCCCAAATAGCACGGATGAATGTCGCAGACAAGGAAGGAGACGCGGTAACAGGAAGAAAGTGCAAAGCAGACGGCGACATGTAGCCGAAAATAATTCTCGAAAAAACGAGACAACACACACGTTTTGCTTTTCTCGTTTTGTCCATATATTTTTATATTTTATTGGTAGAATAGAATAGTCGTGCACTGACAATATGCGCAGATAAAGAGCGCATCGCTTTTGGCTCAGTTGTGCCGTCTGACATTGCCAAGCTCGAGGCAAGCAAAATAAGTCTTTGACTCCGGTAAAAAGGTGGGCATCACTAATGACACAAAATATTGGAAGGCGATTACTGCTCGACAAAAAAATGACTCACTCAAAGTAACGCCAAAGTAACGCATCACTTTTGAGCTGAGCTAGCACGTTCCTTTTTGAATCTCATAACGAGTAACGTGCTTAGTTACTTTTTGAGCGAGTAACGAGTGAAAAGTTGTAGTTTATGAGGATGGTAGAGTGTTGGTGTCTAAACTATGATAGCGAAAGAGGGACATTAAAGGCGATCAGACAACACAGGCTTTCGTGTCGTCTGTTTGTCTTCCATTTCCCTTTTTCGTTACCGTAAAATTTAGTTACTTTTTAGGTAACGTGTACATGTATATTTTCTGCTACTATGCCTTTCATATTTTCAAAACAAAACAGCGTGCTGCATTTGTAAGCGTTTTAACATAAAGTAGCTTAAAAAATGCCAGTAATAAATAATACAAAAATGTAACTGCCAAATTCTGCCGTTTTTTAGTCATATACATTATTGAAAGGCAGGACAATTGAGGAGCCCAGTAGTGGGGTACTTTGTTGGGGCGCTTTGCCTATGTGACATCATCGTGAAGCATTTGAGACACTAAAATGTATTTTGGGATTGTCATAGAACAGAAAAAAGTTCGTGTGCAAAAAAATTAGTAAACATAAAAATAAATAAATATTAAAACGTGTATGTGCATAAAAATGGTAAGTAAATAAATAAACAAATAAATGTTAAAATATAAAAGCTGAAAACTGTTCATACATCCTGTGGAACTCAAAACAATGAGCCTATTTTGGGCGCTGTGAGTTGCGCACTTCAGAACCTAGGCTTCACATTGCGGCACAACAGACCTAAGTGCGAAGGTGGGCACATAAGCGTCCTTGCCACGAACACAAGAAAGTCTGTGCGCTTGTGTGTAAACGTTAAAAAAAATTCCCCATTCTTTTATTTTGGGTAATTGGGTTGAGTTATTTGAAAATATAATGTAAAAAATATATTGAGACGAATGATGGTGAAGATACGATAAATAATTAGCTGAAAGTAAAGGTTAATCGGCAAAATTGTACCAGAAACCAAAGCGGAAGAGAACACACGTCGCGAAAGCAGCGGTGAGCGTCGACGGCGGCAGCGTCGAGCGACAGTGCGCGTCTGCGTAACAGTTGGCCATCGCGAGAGTGAATCAGTGAACGAATCGGCAATAGCGCGCTCGGCTCCTGACATACAATGCTCGTTATCTCGAATATTCCACCTACAATGTTCGGGAAAGAGCTAAACTCGGGGACAACTTTTCTTGGCAATGCAGTGCAAGGTTCAGGCACGCATTCCCTCTCCCATCTTGAGAGCTGATTAAAGCTGTGCGCGGGCTCTCCTCCTCTCCCGGAAATGCCAAGAAAAATTGTCTTAGGACGAGACCGACCAGGCAATGTTAATCTGGCCTCCTTATCTCTTACATTGGGGGTAAGAATAAACACGAAACTTCTAGATGCACGGAGAAGCGTTTCTTCTGGCTCGTGCACGCGGCAATATATGTTGTACAGCTTTTCATAACTTAATTACGACATGCCACATTTTCTCTAATTGAACCGCTGTGCCGCAAAACCGATTTTTCGGTTTCGCTCCGGAAAAAGAAGCATAGTGGTTGGGTTATGATAATGCAATTAATGCAGCGAGCTGGACAGGTATAACAGTAGAATAATTCCTGGAGAAGGAGAGCCAGCGGGCAGGAATGTAGTTCTTTTTATTTCTTCAGGTTTTGATTTTTGGTTTTGGTTGAGGACTCGTGGTTTTGCTTCTGTTCTATAGCCTGTTTGCAGCGAAACCGCGAAAAGCCGTGTCCCCGTCCTCTTTCCCATAATTTGAAAATCGCGGCAAGTAGCTGAAAGTTAGAGCTGCTGGCGCCATCTGGGCGGGAGCTAAAAAGCTAATGTAGTTCTGCGCCGTACGTCGTGTACACTTTTACTCGGAGATGGCGCTACATGGCTAGGCATTTTATACAGCCTCCCTAGCATTTTATAAACTTGATCGAGCGCGCAAATACAACTGAAGTAGTAACGATAGTAAGGACATCTTTTTTATCATATATATGTGCATTACATTTGTAATACAGTATTAGTAAATAATAGTGGGGCTACTAAGCGGGTTTAGTCGAAGGATTTTTCTGCCGCTTTGAAAACGGGTCTTTCTTACATCGCATTGTTGGATTAAAATCACCGAGTTATAAACTACCGATCACCTTAATCCACATATTCTGGATTATGACTTGGTTCGAGAATTCCTGAATAGGGAACTTCTAAATACAAAGGGCACCGTTAGAAGGTCTAGAAGAAAAGTAAGAGTAACGGTTACAACTAATTTAAGTACTTCCAAAAGTAGTCAGATAACCCTCGTGATTACCTACTAATAAATTTAGTAGAGCGATTACAAAATCTTTGCCAAAAGTTATTGTTTACGAGTAATTTGAACTTGAAGTGAGTACAGTCCAAGTCTGCTTCGGATTCATTGACTAATTGGTTCTGGACGGGTGAGACGTGCTATTATCCCGCTTTAGTGGTCATTCTTTCCAGGTAGTATGTGCCTTCGTTAAAGGGATGGTGAACCGAGATTTGGATTTCAAAAAACAATGCAGGAGCTGTAGGCGGGACGCTACAATCCCTACAACACTACAGTCAAACCCGTTTATAACGAACAGCAGGAAACGCCACGATCAGTTCGATATAGCAAAAACTATTTATAATGAACTTCCACGATGCGTTCGCTGTAAGGCGAGAACTTCTTTTTCTTTCTCATCTCTTCCCTTCCGCCTTGTAACACCGCGCTAAAAAGTTTTCTTTTTTTTTTTCTTCTTGGATACGTGCGGAGTTTGTGTCTTTAGCTTATCTCCCCTTCTGAATCGCTTCTTTTCGTGGGCAACGGTTTTGAAATAAAAAGTTTTTTGTTTTTTTTTTGCTGTGCGTTTGTGCAGGGAGTATTTTTTAGCTTCCTCCCCCTTTTGATTCGCTTCTCTTCGCTCAATTTTGTTTGACACTTGAGCCTTTAGAATTTTCTTGCTTTCCTACTTCATTTTTTTTATTTTTTATTTTTTTGTGAAAGGAACAGGCTAGAAGATGAATACTTGCGCGTTTTAGGAAGCCTTCCCGGTGGGAAAAAGTTCGATATAGCCAATAGGTTGTTTGTCATACAAAGTACTCTGTACGTACATGCATTTTCATTTAAATTCCTTTTTTTTTTTTTTAAATACGGTAATCCGTTCGAGACAGCGCTGTATCAGTGATGTTTTGGTGTTTGCTGCATCCCGTTGGACGCTTTTGCTGCCGTGTTTTGTGGAATTCAGATTTCGGTTTAGCATCCATTTAGAGTCTCAATCGGAATGGGTTGAGGCGCCAAGCGGCCTGAGGTGGGACATTATGGCGTGACGTACGTCGCATGTCTTACTTGGCAATTTCGAACCAGGGGAAGACCGTCGTTTGAAAGACCACGTCAACTACAGATAGTTGCTTGTTGCAGTGTTATAAGTGAAGTCCTGGGCTTACTAGTAACGCGTTAAGGCCCGTTCACACAACTGCGACCGCTTACGACACAGTGCCCTAAAATTGCTCGGGATCTCTCACGATTATGAGAGAACAGACTGGCACCATCTGTCGGGTAATCGGGAAGCACTTGGCATTTTCCATTGCCTTTGAGATGCCGAAGCGCGCGAACGCTTATCCAGCCGTCCCATTCGTGTAGAGAGGGCGCAATCGGAAATAGAGAAGGAGGCGGCGTCTCTCCGCGGGGAGGCGCTCTCAACCCAGTCACCGACAGCATGGCGCGAGACAAAAGAGTCCAAGAAAAACTCTTACTACGTCGAGTTACTACAACTTCTACTTACAGATTTGTTTGTATTGTGGTAGAACGTTGAAAAACTGCTCTGGGGAAGTGGATAGACAAGTTGTGAATTTGTGATGCTTATTTAATTTGATATATTCATCTTAACATGTGTCGGCTAGCGCTACAAGCGCGCCTTTTGATATATTTGACTGCAATCTCTAGAGCGTATAAAACTCCAAAATAAAATTAGCTCCGTGCATAAAAAATTCGGATTTTCATTAAAAAAAATAATCATGCTGCATTTTTTTTTAATCTCTGCACGTTGTTTGACGTAGCTTTTTGAGCCTGAGCACGAGGTTTGATACTATATTGTGCAGTCCATGTTGTCCTTCTTTTAATATTTTTAATATTTATACGCAATTTTTCCGGTCATATTGCGACGTTTGCTTCTACTAGAAGCACCTTTAAAGGGGCGATGCAACAATTTTTGTACTTTGCGGAAATACCGCTTAGAACGGATCCCTGACGTTAATAACCTCTGAAACGCGCGTTCGTTTTCACCCCACGCAATAGAAGTCCGAGAAAAAAAGTTAAAGAAAAACGAGCAGCGTTCACTCCCTCAACTCGCAGCCTGAACAAGTGGCCACGTGATCTGAAGCCGATTATATGCCGCCAATATTGATCATAGCCACGCGCTGGGGTTGGCAAAGCGCAGGACACGCGCTGAGTTCCAGACATTGTTATGGCTCGGCTGTTGTCGTCGTTGCAGCGATTGGACACGGGCCACTACCCGAATGCTTCTCGAGCTAGCAATTATCACGAGCCCAAATCGAGTGCCCACGCAATGCTCGGGTCAAATCTATGAACCGCATTCAAATATCGTCATTGGGGTGAACTGTGATCCCCATGTTACTTAATCAAATTTTGGAAATGAGAGATTGAATGAAAATGGTCGCTTTTGTCCTTGAAATTACACTGCAACAAAGGAGTTTCTTGGCCAGTGGCGTTGCGTGCGAGTATCCATGGGTTCCACTAGTGCCAGTAAGCTCGTGTAAAGTGAAAAACATTCCAAATGAATATCGTTGCACCGCTCCTTTAAGCCGGGGTCACACTTCTTATACCCATTATACAAAAAACAGTCTGCAGATATCAGTCAACACGATATCCGTGGTTCAAATGCCGCGTGCCAAGTGTCTGCTTGAACTCGTCGCCGTGCGTGATTCGAAGTTCAGATCTCGTTGTGACTGGCGTTTGAATCTGTTTCCAGACTTTCTTTTGTATGATGTATAAGCAGTGTTACCCCTGCTTCAGGGAAAAAATTATGTCGGTGAGAAACGAACACCTAGCAATGATTTCGCTTTTTTATATATATATAAACTTTGTGACAATTGTAGGTACTATTTAAAAGGTGGGGCGTTATCTTGTAAACATCTAGTATTTGGCACATGTAACAAAAACCACCGTATCCAGTTATGCACCTTGTGATTAACTTAATTGATATGCAGACACACAATGTGATCTCAAGAAAAATAACTCTGGTTTATTTATAAACTCCAACCTTGTTCCAACCTCGTTTATTCGGTATTCCAACCCATGGTATATTTAGATCCCAAGCCGTGCATTTTTAGATCAGACGCAAAGTACACTTTCCGATGCAGTGGCTTCAAGCAGTTTCTTTCGATACACTACCGCGTCTGTCATTGTCATGCCTATGCTAACCAGGTCCGGAGCCGACGAGACAATATGGAGACGTGTAGCGGCTTCAGAACACAGCAGCACCTTAGATCTACGGGGTGCGTACAACCAAGTAGCCCTTGACGACGCATCGAAGGAGATGGCTGTGATCAACGCACACCGTGGGCTCTTCTGCAACAACCGCTTGCCTTTCGGAATATCATCGGCACCGGCGATATTTCAGCGGACGATGGAGGCCATGCTCCGAGGACTAAAAGGCGTGCAGGCATACCTGGACGACGTGATCTTGTCCGAACGAGCTGATGGCAATGCCTTACAGTTGAGAGCCCTTCTACAATGGTTCAGGGATCACGGCGTGAAACTCTGGAAAGAGAATTGCAGGTTCAAAGAACAGGAGCTTACGTACCTCGGGCACCGTATTGACGGACAGGGCCTCCATCCACTAGAAACGAAAGTGGAAGCCATCGTGCAAGCACCGCGGCCCAAAAACGTAAGCCAGCTGCGGTCTTTTTCGGGAATGCTGACGTTTTACGCCAGATTTGTTCCCAATATGTCAACCTTGTTGACAAGCCTTTACAAATTGCTGGAAAAGGGAGCTCGCTGGACCTGGGGTGAAGCACAGGATGCAGTGTTCTAGAAAGCAAAAGAAGATCTCAGCTCGGCAAAGGTGCTAGCGCATTTTGATCCACCGAAAGAACTGCGACTAGAGTGCGACGCCTCACCGTATGGCATCGGAGCAGTTCTTTTTCACCGAGAAAGTGGAGAATACAAACGCATCGGGTTTCGATCAAGAACTCTATCAGTAGCCGAAAGAAATTATTCTCAATTAGAGCGAGAGGCTCTCGCTCTGGTCTTCGGCGTAACGAAGTTTAGAGACTACCTATTTGGACATGAGTTCACCCTGGTCACGGATCATCAGCCACTCCTGGGGTTGCTGAGATCCGACCGCCCGACTCCCGCTATAGCTGTGGCGCGAATTCAACGATGGGCGCTGCTTTTGGGAACCTACAGCTACAAGCAGGAATACAAGCCTGGCCAAGAAATGCTAAATGCGGATGCCCTGAGCAGGCTACCGCTACCGGCAGTAGCAACAGCAGGAGCGGAAACAGGTGCTGAAGGTGAGCTTCCCGAATATGTGCTTGCTATGGAGCAGTTAGAGGAGAATGTCGTGACAACCAGGGAGTTGAAACAAATGACAGCTACAGACTCAATGTCAGCGCAGGTCAAGAACAGTGCTCGTGTTATATTCATTTTCATATTTTGTTAGTAATTATTACGCAAATTATGCCGGCGATATTGTTGTTTGCTTGCACTATAAGCACGTTTAGGGCAAAAAACATGGCGGTACGATACGACCGCCTCGCAATGATCTTGCCCTTTTTTTTTTATAAACTTCGTGATATTTGTAGCTACTGATTGAACAGGTAGGTAGTCTTCGAGTAACCTTCTAATTTTATGGCTAATGTAGCACAAAGCATCACATCCCGTTATGTAGCTGGCACGTTGTGAGGTAACTTGTTATGCAAAGAAAAAATTAGATAAAAAAAATAATAATTCTGGTTTATTTATGAATTCTAACCTTGTTCCAACCTGGTTTTCTTTTCGTTATTCCAACTTTTAACCGGGTTCGTATACATATTCCATAGAATGCAGTAAGCAGTTTTGTTTTGCTGATATTATTTGTTGGTTTAATCTACAGGCTAAGACAGCTTGTTAAGAAAATTCACCCCAATCGCCCTTTTCTGCGACCAAACCCGCGCGGAAAGGACGGAAAAACAAAAATGACAAGCAGCAGGAAACAAAAACATGTCTCACAGCCGAAAAGAAAGGGAAAAGTCGTGACGGGTTGGGACAAAACACGAACAAAGTTCTAAATTGCTCACTCTCTCTGCGTATAACATAAGAAACAAATATATATATAAAACAATGTTGCCGTCTTTTGCGGTGGTCTGCGAGAAATTGTTCAGGAAAATCACCCCTCAGAGAAACCTCTTCGCCCATATTTGGGATACGCGCACTTGTACGTACAGATAGCTTACGCCGGCGAGGGTGCGCATTAGGCGCGTATGTGTGCGTGTTCATGGGCGAAAAGGAACGCCGCGCCGCTAGTCTTCTGGAAGAACATTAGCTGCACACACCGAAACGTACAAAAACATACTCGCACACACACGCTACAGCATCTGTTTTTTCTCCAACTGTGGTTCATCTCCCAACCCCTCCGAATACGCTTCCAAAATACATGTGGCCTAAAAAAATAAAAAAAGTAATGGTTGGCTTTGCCCGCTTTGGCCCGCCTTGTAGATATGAATGTAAGACCCGTACCCGGTCCGGGCCCTTCGTGAATGTAGCCATGAAGCCCGAGCCCGGCCCGCGGGCCGGGCCGGCCCGTGGCCCGCGGTCTGGCCCGTACCAGTGCAGTGCGTACCAGTGACGCTGACGGCTCGCCACTCTCTTGTGACTGGGCAGACATCGCCCCCTCGCGGCGAGCGACGGAGTTAGCGCGATTACACTCGTACTGCTGGGGAGCGACTCTCTAATGGGACGGCCGGAGAAGCCTTCGCGCGCGCGCTTCGGGATCTCGGAGGCCATGCATTTTCCGTATATTTCGCATCTCTTTCGCAATTAATTCTTTATTTCTTGGCTCGAAAAACTTCCGACAATATTATAAACACCCATGTCTGATATATAGTACCTTAGTACGTACGTTTGATCTACCTGCGCCATTACAGAATGCAGTTCCAGAATCGCCTCATAGATAGCGCCAGCGTCCAGGTGCTCGATCGGGGTCACGTGATGTAGGGGCCGCATTTGCTATACGAGCTGCGGGGGGGGGGGGGGGGGGGGGGGGGGGCCGTGCCGAAAGCGGTGATCGTCGGCGAACGTTCCTGTCTTTCCGCCATCCTGGCCACGCAGAAATGCAGCGCATTTGCACTTAGACGAATCTCTGCAGGAGACGTCCGCCAATAAATTGCAAACGGTCCCCATGGTTTGGGATGGACCCTCTCTTCAATCTAGCCTTTAGCGTTCTCTCGTCATAAGAGACCACAAGAGCTCAGTCCCAAGCAAACGCAAGTGCGTGAACGAGCCTTTAGCTCTTCAGTTAACTTGCTGACCAGGACTTAAAACACCTAAGGAATAACGCACTTTTGTTACAATATTAAGGTAATGTTAACTGTATTTTTTTGCTGAAATTATAGAAACGTTATCTTTTAATGTAAGTCAACCCACCTTCTAATAACTACGTAAAAATAAAAAAAAAAAAATAACTCACCACAAAACGAAAGTGCAACAAACGTTTATACATTCCCAAGCCAGGATCCAGGAGGGGTCACATGGTCAAATGCTGAACCAACACAAACCGCTTCTTCTGTTCATGAGTACTCCCTCAGGAGTGGTACACTAAATAGCCGCAATGCGTTGAAAAGTCGATGGGAACGCATTATAGTTACTGAATGGTCTATATTGCCTATAAGGAAGCATCTTCGTTTGCGACAGGAGACAACCTGTTGCCACCCAGCCAATTCTTCTCGTTTGAAACCAGAATCTTCTTGTAAAACATCACAAGACATCGAGCATAAAAACGAGCTAAGTCAGTACGACTAGAACTTCGAAAGATATCGCCTGCGACAAATTTGATAAGCAAAAGACAATTAACAGTATTCGCGACTCCAGAAAAACGGAGGCCACCAAGCGGGAAAACCGGGAACCAACCGGACCAGGTCGCTCCGCGCCCCTCCGCGTCTCTGGTGGCTTTCGCGGACACGTGTTGTCGGCACGGTGACGAACAATGTAAATTGACGAATGTCCGAAAATTTCTTAAGTCTGCCTGAGTGTTCATTAGTCTGGTGAAGCCTCAGTAGATTGTCTCCTTCCACCACGTGTTTGAAAGCCCGTTTCCTCCACAACACACGGTCGCATGCTTTCGATTTCTTGGATGGGGAGGAATCACGGAAAAACGTTTTGATTTCTTGCCTGTCTTGAATCACATTCAAAGAGACGACTACTTGGTAACTGATAAGTGATTTCTTTATAAGGATGTAGAACAGTGAACTGAGGATGACAGGCGAGGTGTTTCACTGGAGAGAACACCAATGTTGCAGTCAAGTGAATGGGAAGGTTCGATAGCTGCTCCTCTTGAGGTTGGTTGTGTTCGGTTAGCTTCAAGTTTGAGCCACCCACACCGGTCGGTGCGTTGGCCATTCATCTTGGCTGCTTTTCGCCGAAAAAGCCTCTGGACCACACTGAAGGAGTTTGGCTGATTTCGCAATTACTTGATTCAGGAAAACCTGCTCGCTGCAAATGATGAATGAGGGAAATTATATGTTTTCAAAAGGTGGGGGACGGGTCTCGCAACGTTAGAAGCTGTCACGGCATTTTGATCCATCGCGCCTCCAATATTTATATTATACCCCCGTCGAAGCCAGCAACAATATGCGTCTACATTGCTCAGGTTGACCGGCCACAAAAAAATACTAATTTTCTCCGTTCAGGATTTGAAGCAAAGTTCAATGCAGAGAGGTTCTGTGTGAATCTCCGATGAAGACTCTCTTCAGTTTGTCTCCCTGCTGCCGGCTGGAACCAATTGGCTAAGTTTAAGTAGTATCTCTCTGTCTGTCAAACATACTTTTATTCAGCAGTTCAGCTAATAGCTAGTCAACTAAACTCATATTTCAACCCGAAGAATATACTAATATCGCTTTAGTGGGACATAGTACGTAATATGATGCATAACCCGCTCGTCAAAATGACTTCTCGATGGCTACTAAAGCCTGAATTGACTTACGAGTATCAGCTGCCTCCTTGGCTCAAGAAGGGCTTGCTTAATTTTCGTAATTTTCCTGCAGCCTGTGTTGTTGACCGAGCAGACAACTGGAGCTGTTTCTTAAACGCGGATACACACAAAAGCTCGATTTCGCGGACAGATAAGTCGCATGGTCGAGGCATGCGAGTTAGCTGAAAATTATTATCGGTGGAACAATTCTGTAGTCATCGCCGCTTTTCTTAGATGATCAAAACTGATTAGTATATTATCGTCTCTCCGGAGCCCATAGTTTCGGTTTTGAACGAAATCTCCGAAACGAAAGTTTGACATGAAAAGAGCAAAAGACACCGGGGAAACAAAACTATGCTTTGCAAGTTTATATGCACCGGCTACACTTAACCGTCTCAGTTCAAATATATAAAATTGGGCATTAAACAAAATAAAATCTGTTAAATTGAACGCGCCACCTGTTCAGGCGGCCCGGCCGAACCGACGCGACCTGGACTCAGCCGCCATGTTTGTTTGGTGGTGGCGCTCCCAGGTGACATTCACTTGACGTCACTCGCTAGGTTCGCTGCAACGTTACTAGAACACTCAGTTGGGAAACTCGCCGTCGAAACGTGGGCCGCTGGCGTCCACCGAGACCGAGCTAAATGCGACAACAGCGCCACTCTTTATCGTTTGTCTGTACTGTGGTCACCTTGAGCTTTTTGAAAACCTGTTTTTGTGTAAAAACAAACGGAAAAGACTCTTTTTGGATGAAATTTATTAGAGTTTAGTACGAAAAGAGGGGCCCGTTACGTTTTTAAAATCTTTAGTTTGCAGGGTTTTGCGGCACAATTAATACTGTTTTTATACGACCATGCCTCAGCGGGGCTTTCAGGTAGCACGCCCCGACCTAGGTGCCTTTTAACTTCGGTAGTTCGACGCGGCGCGTCCGCCGGGGAGACGGGGTGGCACCCCTGTAACCTCTTTCGCTGTATCTGTTCTTGAGGCCAAACTAGAAGCCACGTGCAATTCCTCGAGTGGCCACTGCGGGAGAAATGGTGGCGTTGTGTTCGTCATTAGCTCGGTGTTCGGAGACAGATAGGGGCCACTTTCTCAATGCTGTCCCTATGGGAGTTTCCCAACTGAGTGTTTTAGTAACGTCGGTTCGCTGGCATCGCCCACCACGGTCGCCATCTTCGAGGTCTCTTTCTATCGCGGGTGTCGTCAGGCCGGACCTTTTCAGCGTGGTTTAGCAGCATTTTACAACTTTAAAGGGTCTTATACTTTGGTGCTTTTGAAGCACCGGGGGAGTATTTTTTGTGTGTTTTAGTTTATTTTTGTCGCTATCGGACTCGTTCACCTCGGCCGGGTTGCTCCCTCGGGCCTCGGCTCCATGAAGCGCTCCGTCTCGCGCGCTGTGCCCACGGCGGTAGCTCTTTTGCAAGAACTGATTTTTCTACTGTGGTGCTTTTGTAGCACGGTGTGATTATTTTTTGTTTTGTATTGCTAGTTTCTTTCTTTATTTTTTTTTTCTCTAACGGATTTTCTACACTACGCCCGTGTAACCGTGTTGCTCCATCGCCTCTGTGTCGTACATACGTCGTGCCTTCGGTGTTCGTTCCTGTGCAGAAACATACCGTGCGGCTCACAGAGTGTGTAGCTTATGAAAAATGCGACGCATTTTCCATTAGCACAAGCTATTTAAAAAGCGCATGTAATTTGGCGAGCGGCGAGACAAGCGACGGCGACCCGCTTTGCTGCCGCTCGGTCACTCGCGCGACGAGGCAAACCGCATGAAATCGACGGGAGCATGCGACCAAGGCGATGAGCGCTAAGTTTTCTAGAAATCCCGAAACCGAGCTACGCGACGAGCGACAGGGAAAAGTGAACCGCATGTAAGCGATTTAGCGAGCGACGGCGACAGCGACGGGAGTCGGCGACGAGCGACGAAGATTTCTCACGGTCGGTCGTCGCGTCGCTCGGTTTTTGGATTTCTGGAAAACGTCGCTAATCGCCTTGGTCGCTTCCTCCCGTCGTTTTCATGCGGTTTGCCTCGTCGCGGAAGTGACCGAGCGACAGCAAAGCGGGTCGTCGTCGCTTGTCTCGTCTCTGTCGCTCGTCTCGACCCGTCGCTCGCTAAATTGCTTACATGCGGTTCAGCCTTTACACACGGTACACGGCGGCAACAAGAAAACTAAAACGGCCCGACTTTTTCTCTTTTTTGTCCAGAGAAGCTTCTTCAACTATATAAATTTAGCACACTCTACCAACGTACGACCGCGTACCCAAGCCAGTCAGACCGCGACCTCGAAGATGGCGGATCGACGGTGGCGCTCCCTGGCAAAATCGAACCTGCAGGCTCAGTGAATACCACCTATAGGTCGTGGGAGTCGCGAATAGTAGAACTCTGTAAAAATTATCGTCCATATTCCTGGCCTCGGCTGGTCATCAATTACAGTCAGATAATAACACTGACCTTCATGTTAGCGTAAAATTAACGCTTGGTATTTGTAGAAAGTAACAATAGCGATTCTTTATTACAATTATAGGACGTTAAAGAAGGTTTCTAGACGCCTCGGTGGCTCCGAGACAAGGCGCCGGCCTACGGATCCCAGTTCGCGGTTCAGAATCCCGGCTGAGGTGTCCGCAGACAGACATGTACGTAACGCGTTACTAGTAACGAGTTACGTCTACCTCGTTACTTTTTTCGGTAACGAGTAACGTATTTAGTCACTTTTCTAGAAAGAGAACGAGTAACGTAAATAGTTACATTTAGGGCCAAGTAACCAGTAACGGTATTTTGTTACGTTTGAGGAGTAACGTGTAGAACAACGTTTAAACAGCCTCGTTTTAATTCTAACCTCAGCATACGTCTGTTGCGACAAACGCAAATGAGCAACCAGAAAAACAAACAAAAAAAAAAGCATTGAGCATTGTGATAGTATAGCAATGTTTATCGCTGAACACGTCAGCTAGTTGAACTCTACAGCCAGGAATGTCCTTCACTCAGCGAACTCAATAAGGTTCGCTGTCCTTCTAGAATCGTGTAGAGACCGAATGTGAATCCGGAGGTTGCCAATGCGGGAAGGCACAGAACCCATTGTCAACTTGGAACTTTACAAGCAGAAAGAAGAAAAGAGAACGAGGAATCCCAGATTCGCCAGCTCTTCCTGAAGCACAACAATGCCCTTCCTTCCAGCGCGTCAGTATAGAACGACACTTCAGCGTCACCAGAGATGTATTCTCAGGCAAGCGGGGAAACATAACGAATGAAAACTTCGACAGTCAGCTACTACTTAAGTGCAACGACTACTGAAAAGAAAACAATAAACCATGAATTAAAAGCAGCTGTGTATTTGGTAGTCAAAGTAACGAGAAAAGTAACACGCTACATTTGAAATAAAGTAACGCGTTCCTTTTGAGAATCGCTAACTAGTAAGGCATTCACTTACTTTTTCAGCGAGGAACGAGTAACGGTGTTTAGTTACGTTTTTGGGGGTAACCTGTACATGTCTTTCCGCAGCCCATTGCGGAGCCTTATTGTGGAGAGAGCGCCATTTGACCCCCATTTCGACTGCACTTCAAAAACGACTTGGCATTGGTCTCTGAACCTTCAAAAGACGCATGCTCGAGCATCGCACCTAAATGTAAATCGCTAACGTTTTCCTATAACCTAATAATTCTGCTTTTTTTAACTCGCGTAGTGGAATAGGAATGCTTTCCCTTACAAGTAATCTCAGATGTGATGGGCACATCCGTACCGTAGTTAAGAAACGTCCCATAGCGTATTGGGCTATGTTCCTAAATCTTTAAAGCATGCGTTTTCTGAAACCAGGTCACTGACGTATAAAGCGCTGATGAGGCCTTTACCTGAGTATACCTCGGAAGTTTTGGATCCATACGTATGTAACCTAACTTGAAGAGAAATTAGAAAGGGTACAACGCCTTGCCGTGCGCTTTATATTTTCTAGGTACCATCGACTTGAGTCATCCGTAGAGCTTTGTATTCAAGCAAAAGTTCCCGCGTTTTTTAGTAAGCGAAAAACTAAGCGTTAAACACTTTCTTATGTGGTGCTTTTTTAACTTCTTTATATTAAGAAACCATCTTAGGTAACACCTCCTCGATCAAGAACTTCAAGAAAGAAACAGGAATGGCATTTCTAAGAATGCATAGTCAACAAAGAATGGTTTAAATGTTTGGGTGATTTATTCTTTCGGGTAAAATACTTGATTGCAGTGCGTTTCCAGACAGCGTTGTCTTGTAGCGAGCGAGAATAATTTCCTTTCTTCATTGAGTGCACTCGCTGAAATTAAAATACGGTATGATACGTTTGATTAAGCGTATTTGTATTGCCTTTACCCTTTTTTTAATATTTGAGGTGTCTACCTCTTTCCACTCCTGTAAGAGACAAGGACTGAGAACATGAGAAATAAATAATTACACAAATAAAGAAAGATATTCCCAGGTGGTCGAAGCCAAACCCCAGCCCTTCGATGGGGCGTGCAACTGATGCCCTTCGTTGGTTACGCACGAAAAACCTTCGAATTTGACTCTTTATTTTTTGACAGAAACTTATCAGCGCGTAAAGGTTTGGACAAACTAACCATACCACTATATCCTTTCAATTGCAGGGTGGTAAAGAAGCTCATTCCTGGCACAAGAGCCAAGACGACTTCAGGAAGCGTATAATTAAAATTGAGGAAAGAGCTTATAAGAGCGAGTGGAGTTTCTTATTTAGAAACATGGAAAGAAGAAATAAACGTCGTAGCTGAGTTTGAGGCCTCGTGAGTTGCTGCTTTATGTATTCATTGGTCTCCGGTTTAAGCACTAATGAGATGTACAAGTTCTTTCGAAAAGCGGAGAGCTACCCACAAAGGCACAAAGGTGAGTCACTGAAAGACAAAAAGCAAATAAAAACGATATTGCAATGAAACATGACCATTTTGTAATTTGTTTATGTTTTCATGTGCATTTTCATGCTCATAATTAGCGGTGCCTGGTTTGGAAAAGGGTATTCAACTATAATGTGCCATACTACAGGCCGAAGTTTCTTGCGTCAGTTTGTTGTAAAAAACTTGGAACACATTTTGTACTCAATTTTAATGAAGCATCTTATTTTAACTGTGCTTTAAACGAATCACAATAAATTTGAAAATATTTTTCATGTAGGACACAGGTGATTGCATCCTATCACTAAATCGCGGAAAAACTTGATAACAGAGGTTCAACTGACTGTACATTCTAAAGTTTCAAAGAAAGCATCCGACATTTCACCACACCCTATCTACTACAAAGCCTCGAACGTATAATGTCAATATGACTACCTGAATTACTTAACTTCAATAGCACCTGGTTGGGAGGAAGGAATCGTATGGGCTTTGTCTCGTTTACATCTCGATTGCTACTAAAGACCGTCCAGGGGCCACTCTTTTTATTGTTCGTTAATGACATTTTTTGTGAAGTTCAATCTAAAATACGGTACGTATGTTCTCGGATAATTGTGTAAGGTACAATAGTATTGAAACATGGAGGACTCATGATAAAATGTCCCAATGGCGAGTTCACACTGGCAGAGGATCCGCAAACGCGAAGCGGCCCCGCACGTTCCCACCCTCAAAGCGGCTGGGATCGAGCGGTTGGAGCGCGTTTTTGCCAACCGCTTCGGGACCGATTTCTTCGAACCGCTTTCGCGAACCGCGAAGCGACAACCAATTGCAACGCGGCTCTCTCATGACGTCGGTTGCTTTCGAAACAAGATAGCTTTTGACGCTAGTGAGGCGTCCATGGGCGCGGTTGTCCTAACGTTGCAGTAGGCAAATTAATGAAGAAACGTGATGTTCACGTTCGTCACTTGAATCCGCCGCGAAAAGAATTCACTTGTAATCTTAACGGGCTTCACTTCGGTGGTTTGGTTTCGGGTAAGCTAGTTTGTTTATTATTCGGGGGGCCAAAGTTCGTCGCTGCGCTACCTTGTTAGTCTTTGCCCATAGAACGTTGGAACCCGACCACGATTGACCGAAATGACAGTTTTCGTACGCACTAAGGTAGTCGGCTGAACTACTCAAAGCTTTCGATATCGTGCATGACCGACAGTAAGGTCGATAGAGACGTTGTGAGCCAACACACTGCCGCGAAGCTGGGAGGGTACTGACACAAGCTTGGCCTGTCACGTTTCTAACACCAAAAGGGGTAAAGTTAACCTACTCAAGAAATAAAGTGTACGTACCAGACAATGCATGGGGAATCCAAACAGCGTCTATTTAAGCTTAATGTCAAACAAACCGCAGACTCGATCGGCGTGTCATTGACGAGAGGAGAGCCCACAGCCGAGAAAGACACAACCGGCTTGCACGGAACACAATTCCCCGCACCGCAGTTCACCAGTGCCGCTCAATACTCCAAAAAAGATAAGAGCAAACAATGGGGGGGGGGGGGGGGGGGGGGCGGGGGGGGGGGGGGGTTGTATTGTTGTAAAACATTTTTCAAAAATGTTTTACAACCACCACTTTTCATTTCTCATACGCCCGTATTATAGCAGCCCTTGTAAAAAAAAAAAAAAAAAAATGTATTTAAGCGAAACAGTGTAGGTCCACTCCGTTCCCCTGTAAGCTGACAAGGCACCGAAAGCTGCAACCACACCCGCCATCCCGCTAGCTTGCGGCCTTCAGAAGTGACCCCTGGAATTGTGCAGGCAAAGCTAGCGGTGCGCATGCTCAGTAGAAGCGTCGACATCCGCTACAAGATTCGGACCTAAAGAAGCGATTAATGAAAGCTCCCTTTTGACTCGGGTATTTCCCTGTTATTCACAAGAAAAGAAATACTTGGTTCTAACGTTACAATGGAGAATGCAGGTGTCCCAGATAACCTTGCTGTGTTTCCGTAGATTAGAGTTTGTTGTTCTTGCTGATGACAATGTGTGTGTTTTTGGCAAGCAAGGTATGCGCTGAAACTCTAGGTTTGTGTTACAGTGAAAATATGGCGATAACTGAATTTTGAACATTTCATTAATAGATGGCCATGGAGACGACGGACACTCCATGACCAAAAACTCGACCAGTCAGAGAAAAAGTGGCGGTTACGGGTTATCGATCGTTCATCGGTTCTCACTTTCATACCAATATTTGGGGAGGCTTTGGGAGGGGAGGACATAGAGAGCGACAGAAGCGGTGACCATCGGTCTCACGGTCTTACAAAACAATAGAGGATCACACCATTTTTACGCGTTCTCTCTCTCTTTGTCAGCACTCTTCTGACGTCTCCGCGCACACTCATATTTTCCTCTCTCTCAGTTTCTCGGAGCACATGCTCAGCTTGCGGAGCACAGTATCACAATGGTGCTCCCAGGACGGTCCTGTTGGATCCAAGCTGCACTGCACGAAGCGACCGTCGATTCTGCAGGAGGCCCAAAGGCGAGGGTAGCGTGGCAGTGCTGCGGCGTGCGGAAGTGCATACCACAGAAGATGTAGTGCAGCGGCACGCCGCGCTTGCACCGTCGTCTCGTCGCTGGTCTTTTGTTTCTCCCTATGCCCTCGGTAGAACGCAGTGACCGACGAAAACGCCGTCCTTTCGGCAGCCGTAGCTGCGTGTTGTTGCCTGGTCCGAGTTGCCCGGACATTCCGGTCGCGTATCACTCCGCGAGCGCCACAGACGCGAGCAACGCAATCGCCCTTCGTGTCGTCTGCTTCCCAGACTTTGGAAACAAGTTTTAAAAAATTTGTCACGTTATAAAGCAACGCGATTACACTGTAGCTACACATAATGTTCAGTGGACAAAGAACCTTCCAGTTGGTTCTTTGTTTCGCAGACGCAAAGCGAGAAACATGGTTCGCGCGGGAAAGCGGCGCCTGCAAGGCCGCTTTCCCGCACGAATTTGGATTTACCTTGGTGCGCGTGACCGCCTCTCTGCAAATACAGAGTTGGCGGCGAAAGAGAAAGAAACGCGATACTCTGACTCTGCAAGCCGAGCCTAAACAGTTACTCTAGCTTTAACGAAACGTCGGCTGGAGAACGCTCTTAGCGTCTTCATTTGAAGAGGCTCACGGTGAAAGTCGCCTGCCACTCTGCGTTCGTTTAGACTGTTTAAATGCGAGAGCATCACCTGTCCCATGGAGCCAGCCGACATCATCTGCTTTGAAGCCGCGCCAGTCGGCACCTGAACTCCTTTCTCTAAGCGAAGCCGCGATCTGATGACTCCCAGCTTTGATGCCGCGCAAAAAGCTTAGCCAAACTGCACCTAGTTTACCTTCTCCCAATGGAGCGAAGTGAAGCCGAAATCTGATGGATTGCCATTGGAATCCCATTTGCTGGCGCGCGTCATAGTTTCAAGGGACGAGGCTCCCATTGGTCGGCTAGCGTCAGTTTCAAGGAAGGCCACCCCAAGGCGCTGCGGTCCCGTGCCGCCGGCGCGCCGGTAAAACGAAGCGGCGCAACCCCATGGCGCTTCGGGCCCCGCTTCGGTAAAACGGACGCGGTGGCGCGCGCTCGGCGGCTTCTGCTCGTCTCGTCGGTGACGAACATTGCGCTGTCTCCATCGTCCCCACCGTCGGCGGGGCTTCTGCTCGTCTCGAGGCCGACGAACATGCGCCACCTCAAGCATCCACATCGCCGGCGCCCGCCACCTCGGCAGTGACGCAACCTGCTCGTCCACGGAAGTACAACGCAGACGAACTAAGCGAGCGGAACAACGACACGAATGCTTCCGCACTCGCAACTCATAAGAAGCGCTTAGGTGTACATCGAGCCTTTTTTTTCCCCTGTCAACAAACTAAAATCAGTCTTTGACGATCCACAAATGCTTCCAAAGTGCCGCTTATTCGTGACCACGTTCTTCAGTTATGGCCAGTTTGCGACGCTGGAGAGTAGAACAGGTTGACAACAGGGTTGTCAGCGGGCGTTCCATTCATAGATTGTCGCCCACTCTCGAACGAGGCATCAAATCGGTGAAGCGAGCTGCTCGACCCCTTCGCGCGTCGCAACTGGGGCCGCGGCAATCGCGACGCGTGCCGGCGTCGGTCGCGTGCCGCCGCTCAGCGTATCGGTGGCGCTCGCTCGCGCGCGCCCGGCGACTTCACCGGGCGTTGGGCTCGCCTCCGGCGGCGGCGACGGCCGGGACGATGCCTTCCTGACTCGAGTGTGCCCAGCAGTGCAGAGGCAGCCGGCAGCATGCGTGCGCGGTCCGACCCCTCGGGCGCTCGACCCGCCGCAATTACGACCGGCTCGTTATCGCGGCCAGATAACAATTCGACGAGCGGAGAGGGGAACCTCAAGTGGCGTTTCTTCGGCAAATTCTGCGCGCTGCCGTGACGGGAATGGACGATGAAGAGTGCCGGAGGTCGCACGCCGTCCCTTCGCGCGGATCCTGGGCTCCACGCAGGACCGCGACTGACGCGCGTGCACTGCTGTGCGCTGCTACTACACTCGATACGTGGCTCGCACTGACGTCGCATGAGCAGCCATCGTGGTGGCCTGGCTCCTCAGCGCATAGTACTTTCTGCAGTACACATTTCGGACCGTCGAGTTTCTTTTTCTCGCCAAGAACAGGAAGGAACGACTCCCAGCAAAGTGCGTTTGCGCCACAAGCAAGCCACGTATCCTCGGGAGCAACTTTTGTGGCAATGAAGCCAAGGTTTAGGCCCCATGCGCTCTCACACCTTGTGCGCCAATGGGAGCCGTGCACGCCCACTCTTCGCTGATGCCACTAAAGGCAGTGGCATTCGTTATACAACATGCTGAACACAATTTGAAATCAAAGTAAGCGGTAGTCATTTCGTGCCCCACGTTGGGCCTAGATATAAAATACCGAATTATTTATACTCGCTCCTACCGCGGTGTTGATGCCGGGCATATAAGCTCGTAAGTCTTAAACCCCTCCAGAAGTCTACTCGTCACAAATGCCCCTACCTCTATTTCCGGCACACCACGGGGGCTCAATGACTCTGACGTGGGGAGCGGGACTATAGACAAGCTTGGATGTTGCCCGTGTTCTTCAGAACAAAGTTCCCGAAATAATTGGAACGCCACTCGTTCGGACAGCCACTTCAATGCATCGATATACTCGGCGTCAATTATGGGGTGCTACATTCGCGAGGCTAGCGCAGCCTCCTGAGCGCTGCACGTTCGTTTCCGCATTGCTGCACCTTCATCTCATCCTCATACGCTCGTGCAACTAGCGTTCACAGACTTGGAGTACCGCGGAAGCTACGCTAGACAATGTATCACAAAATAGTTAACGATCAGTGTTATATCTTTTAGAAACAAAGTAAAAGCTTCGTTACTTTGTGCCTACGGATGATGACGCAGATAGCGTAAGGGTTGAGCTGAGGTCTGGGTTGAGGTTTCATCTACGAGTAGAAACTGGGGGAGAGGAAGAGACGAGAGAGCGCGGGAACGTCAGAACACCGGGCTCTCATTAGAACTCACTCCATCCGAACGCGTTCGGAGATTCAGGGGAGACGAAGGCCTCTAGCTTGGCGTCTACCCACCAATCATTCTAAGCAGAGCTCGGTCTCCTCCTCTCCCTCGGTTCCTACCCGTATATGCGTTCCTTAGAAAAAAAAAGAAAAAAAAAAGCCACCACATAGAACACAGCTATATAGTTGGTATTCGGGAAGAATGGAGATTGCACATCTTGCTCGTTCGTGTCCTCGAATAAACCTAACGAGTTCGGTACGAGCCTGCAAGTGGTCGCTTCGCTTCGAGCGCCGAAGACCAGCTTGGGTGGACCCTCAAGTGCAACGTGAGTACTCGCAACACACGCTTGTCTGCGGGGCTTGCAGGAGACACCGTTCGAAGAGCGTTCGCTGCAGCCTTGACTGATTTAAGGCCGGTTCTCACATGCAGCGAAGCGCTGATGTAGCGCTTCTCACGTGCCGTCAGCTACTTATCGTGTGCCATGAGTAACAGTTTTGACGGTGCGATACAAAGCTGGTGAACGCTTCCGTCTGCACGCACTTAGCGCGAGGTAAGTGCTATGCTTGTAGCGCTCCGCTGCATGTGTGAACAGGCCTTTATGCTTCCGTCGACAGAACCCAAAGTGCCGTTGGTTGGACCCGTACATGAGAGCCTGCCTTGAAGGCCGGCTCTGGATGCAGGAAAAGGAGAGAAAGACAGAGGGGGGGGACGCCAAGCAGTTGCCCCGAGGCGGCGGCTTTCCCTGCCTCGTGTCTGGGTGCTGCACGCAAACTTCCGGCGGACAGCGCGGGTTCAAGAAAGCGCCTGAACAGCAGCTGAGCACATTCAACCCTCACACCGGGGAGCGAACATAGCCAATTATTGGCGTTTCGCTCCAACTACAAAGCTCGGTCGATAAACTCGTTTTACTGTAGAGGGAGTATACTAAAATGCTTTGCTTCAGTGTTGAATTGAATTCTCATTAAAATATAGGAGTGCGTGCTTCGTTTTTCTCTCCACGCTCTCAGAAACTCCCGCAAGTGCACTGCTTTGTGTGGCCCCTGGAAGACCAGTAATAGAGTTTCATTTAATCAGCTTAGCTAATAAGAAGAGTGAGCGGTACTGCGCTCCAATGGTTATGGAATCTTCGCAAAGAGGCGCCCACCAAAGTTGCCACAGAAAAATTTGTTCGGGGTAAATTAGATGATTTGCGAGCCTAACACCCCTGTCGGATGGCAGTTCAGATGGCATTTTAGCCTAATGACATTTGCGCAATCTTAGAATAAGCTCGCGACCCTGGATAAAACTCAGATTGCTACATTACGTCCTCATCAATATTACAGTTGTAATTTTAACACACAGTTATACCCGTTAGTCACTTGTTTCTAAATCTTTAGATAACGTTGAAAATACTAATGGATATCTCTGAAGCAGGCACGTAGCCAGAAAGGGGGGGGGGGGGAGGCGATGCCCTCCCCCCCTCCGAAATCTTCTATTTTGCTGGGGCCTCCTTTCCCCCCTCCCCCTCATACAGCATTTTGTCATGGGCGCCCCCCCCCCCCCCCCCCCTTTCCCGAAACTAAGTCCTGGCTATGCGCCTGCTCTGAAGGCATTTGGCCGCGAAAACGAGTATCCCCCTCGCTACCACGGGGGCTGTCACGGGAAAATTTGGCGTCCCTGATTTCGTGCAGGTACTTGGGACATCTTCAAACGCCTCCGAGTTGTTCGAGTTGCTCGCGCGCTTCGAGCCGAACCCGATTCTAGCAATTCATGTTGCAGCGCGAGGATCTAGGGAACAACTCGCCAGCGACCCCGAAATTGCTGCGAAAATGGTCCCGACCAAAGTGGGTTGTATGGCACTTAGCATACCCGTGGGACTGGAAACATTCCTAAACTGAAAAATAAAGAAAAACATCACATAGGGAGCCCGGTTATCCTGACACCACCATCACGCGCTACGGTGATAAAAAAATGCATATGTGCTTACAAAGTAAATGCCAAATGTAGATCTTGATGGCGTAGAACTAACGCACCGACAACTGGGAGCAAAATAGACGAAAATAAGGAAAATCACGGTGTCGGTTTTACCTCTTTCTATGCGCAGCACGCGCCAAATCACCATTATTGTTTGACTCTTTCTGGCAATCGCTACTCGGAATTTTTTTTCTGGGGGGGGGGCGGGGGGGGGGGGGGGGGGGGGGGGCGCAGCGTTATTTTTCTGGCTCTTCCCAGCGAACGGATTCCTCACGCGAGATATAGCCGGCGCCATAAATAAGACACTCTCCGCGGGAGTACCTAGGACGGGGACATTTATCGCCTTGTTTCGGTCGCGAATCTGCCTAGAGTCACGCCCGTTTGTACCGAACGGGGAAAAACACGACCGCCATTACCGTCGGGCTTGGGCTCAATACACGGCTCTAATCTTACGTACGTAAAAACGAAACGGGTTTTTCGCACTTCGACGTGTTCGGTGCTCTGTCTGATATGCTGGCTCCCGCTGTGGCCACGCCAAGCAACGAGCTCGTTTTAAAGAGAAAAAATAAAAAAATAAAAGATAAAGCGAGATATTTAGGTATAGAATGCTGTACACTAAATTCTCGTTTTTTTTTTATGTTGGACGTCTTACCGACGCACGCGGTTCTAATTGAGTAACGGCTGCATAGAAGCAGATAAATTAACTGTAATTACCCGTTGCAATATAATGAGAAATGCTTTTTTGAAGCAGTATGGACGTTCAGTAGAATAACTATAGCCTTAGAGGACTAAATCGGAAACACAAACGTAGAGAATACTGGACGAACAAATCGCGTGTTAGGTAGCATTGTAGTATGGACACTGATGTTCGATATATGCTTTCCCCACTGAAGTCATATTTTCCACTTTGCCCGCGTTTCTTGTTATTCTTTTGTTGTAATATTTGTTTTTAATGTGTATACAGCGTAACGAATCTTGCACTAAGCTGAACAGTTGCCATTTTGTCTGGTGCGCTTCTGTTCCTGCCGGTGTCACCCCGCCAAAGCGTGTCGGGACGATGGGAGCTCGTCTCGCAGCAACAGCCCCGCTTCACCTTTAAAATAAGTAATATCAGTGTTAATACTATTATTTTTATTATCATTTCTTCCCTGGTCAGGACGGGAGCTCAAGAAGGCCTCCGGGTCTGCTCCTCTTGAGTACACGCTCGAGTGTAAGGTGGTTTAAAGCGATACTAACAGAGAAGCGGCCACTCGAAAAGCAACATAAACCCCAAAAAGAGAAGGAACGAGCACAGTTTCGTACGTTTGTGCGTGCGTGCGTCTGTTCGTGCGCGTGCATGTACGTGTGCGTGTGCATGTGTATACGCATATGGGTATGTGTGTGCGTGTGCAAGTGCGTGTGGGTCTGTACGTGCATAAGCGCATTTTTGTGTTCGCGCATGTGCATGCGTGGTCGCGTGTGTACATGTGCTTGTATATGTACGTGTGTGGTATGTCTGCGCGTGTTATCAACCTCCGAGGGTATGCTCGCAGCTTTGAAGATTCCCCTTGTTCCGCGCTGCCATGGCTTCGGGTCCGGCGCCGCGTGTCCTCGCGCGCTCTCGGTTCGGAGACAAGCCCCGTCCCCTCTTGCTCCACGGGCAGTTTTCTCCGGCGGATATTCATGGGCATCACGGTTCGTTATGGAAACGACCGGCGGCAATTTACGACGGGGACGGGGCACGCGGGCCACCTCTCTTGCTCGCCGAGTTGGTCGCTCGTCGAAGAGAAAGCGAGGCGCTTCTTTGGTCGGGAGCTGCGATCGGCTTGTCTCTCCCTCCTCATTTTGTACCTTCTCTCCTTTGCACTGAGACCTGCGAATCCGCGCCGCCAATTGCGTTGTTCTACCGTAATACGCCCTGGTGCAGTTCCCGAACGTGTTGCACTTCCCCGCGGGGAATCGGTGGCCCAGTGAGTTAGCTCGTCGGAGCTCGGAGCACGCACAGTGGAAGCTCGCGCTGCAGAACTCTATCCCCCAAAACAAATTAGTCGTTTGTTGTTTAGACAGTGGCGGTTTATTCTGTCAGATTATGGCGAAATCGTTACCTACTATAGATGAGAAATTTAGCGAGTGCAGTACGACGGTTATACTGGGGTCTGTAACGTGCACCACGCAGTAGTGATCCGGACGCCGGTACTTTGCTCACTCAGGTCGACACTGGGTGGGGTGGGGATTTAGTCCAGGTTGCCTGACTTCTGCAGCGCGAGCTTTCGCTCCACGCTCTCCGAGCTTCGGTGCGTTCAAGGGATACTGAACCGAAATTTCGAGATCACGAAACATGGCTGGACGGATAGGCGGGACGCTGCAAAACCCAAAAACATGGATAAAATAGTAAGGGTGCAGGCGAGCTGGTGGATGTTAACCATGTTGAATATACCCGAGAAAGGAACATAAAAGTCGAAGAAACAAAAAGGGACAGGACGACGTCCCAAAAACATCACTCATACACCGATACAAAACGAAAAATATTATTTTTAAACCGGGTCATAAGCAACTTCGTAGTAATCTTGATTCAAAATATTTTTCTTTTTTTTTTTAACTTGGAATTAGAGCGAGTGTATTCCCTAAAATTCTTGGGCGTTTAGTTTGAAGAAACACTAAGCTGTTCGCGTGATATAGATCATGTTCGCTCGAAAATATCTCGATCTTTTGGCGTCTTATACAAACTCAAAGAAATCCTTCCTTATTGGCTTAAGCGTCAGCTCTGCTAGACTCTAGTACAATCCCATCTTCATTGTTTATTGGTATGGAGAACTACTACAAAATCTAATTTGACTTGGATACTTGGTCTACAAAAGAAAGCAGTTCGTTGTATTGAGAACCTGGGTTATGCTGATCATACAGCTCCATATTTTGCAAAGCACCGACTTTTGGACATTGAAAGCCTCTTTATCCTTAAACTTGCAATGTATATATATAGGGACTACAACAGAGATGATAATACATTTAGTGAGACCTATTACCCGAAGATAACGCCAGATAATCTGAGAAACGAAATCTACATGAAACCAAAAATACGAACCAATTACGGTTCCCAAGCAATAACTTACAAAATACCCGAGCTCCTAAACAACCACCCCGACATCATTGAGTTAATAAAAAGTTGTACTTCACTTTTCACCTTCAAGAAAAATAAGAAACGTTATCTCCTGCCATTTTATGAATGGTGTCGTGAAACTGTTTAATTAATCATTTTCTGTCTATTTATGGGACTGATTATCAGTTTTTTTTTGTTTTCTATATTTATCCTTGTTAACCGATACTTTGCTTTGTAAGCGACAAATTCCTATCAATTTAGTACTGTCAATTCTTTGAAGTGCCTTATCATATATGTTATTATTTATATGTGTGTAATTCTATTAATACTGTTTTTTGTATTTTCTTTTGTATAAGAATATTGTTTTGTGGACTCGATATTGACTCCATAGCTTTCTTTGCGTTTACTGCTGTATGCTGCTGAGCTATGTACAGGGGGTAGGGCCTCGTCAGGTAAAATTTGTTTACCTTTTGCCCCTCCACCCGCGACTCAAAGAGTCCAAATAAAAATTATTATTATTATTATTATTATCTCTAACGAATCGCCATATTTTTTGCAAAAGAAGTGCGTTACTGAACACGGCTGACGAGACAAGGCGCGTCACGATTCCCATTCGCTCTCCTCCTCGCTACGTCCCGTCGAGCTGGTCAACCGAAGCGAGGAGGAGAGAAGCGAGGCCGCTTCCCTTCATTCTCAAATTCCCCCGAAGGACAATGACGTCAAAGACCTCGCTTGACCGCGTCCTTCTTTTCCGAAAGTACGGCCATCCGTTTGAGATATCGGTGAATGAGTGACGTTTTGGAGTTCGTTGCGTCCCTTCAACGCCTCTGCGGCCTTATTTTTTGATATCCAAAATTCGGTTCAGTATCCCTTTAACACTCGGCCACCGATCTCCCTAACCCAGTACCCACCACCCCAGTCCAATTTAGCCTGACCGAGCATCGTACCGGTCGAGCGGTCGCGTAGCGCTTCAACGTGAAGTTCGTTAAAGATCCCGGGCAATAGCAGTAACTGCACTGGCTGAATTTCTAATTTTCAGCGGAGACACGTGACGCATTGAGGCTGGCCAACGGACAACAAAATTACATTTTACGTCCCAGACTCTTCAATCATTCAATTAAGAGAGTGACCTCTGTTTCATTGCAAATTCATTTATCAACTTATTTAATGATCAGGAAAAACCGGAGAAATTAACCGAAGAAGTCTCGGTTGGCTACTCTGTGTGGGGATGGGGAGTGAGAAAGCAGAGGACAAGGAAGAGGAAAAAAGAAAAGTAGCAAAATACAGAACGCATAAAGTCTGGTACAACAAACCAGTTATCACACAATACTGAAAATTACTAAATATGTACATTATACAAAGAAAATAAAAAGAGCGCTTTTGTAACGAGACAGTAATAGAGTTCAAAAGACCATCTTCACGTATAACAGTCCGCAGCATTTAACGTTGTGTTCGGTCAAATTCAATCGTGAGGTCTCCGGGCACTTTAATAGACCGTCAGATAAGAGATGTCACAATGCACGGAAACGACTATTCAGATGTTCCTACAGTAAATAAATATTGGAGCTCAGTGACTGCCATTTTCGCCTCACAAAGTCTCTACTGCATACAGCATCACCCCCTGCCTTGTCAAGAGCCAGAAGTTATTTAGGTAAGGCATTTAAATCAAAGACGGCTAATAAGGTCTGTTTTCTCTGTATAAACCACCAAGGCGTCTGAAGCTCCCTGTTGGTTTTTTCGATCGTTCCAAGGGCCAAGGCTCTTGCTCAGGCTGAACGGATCGCGGTTTAATTTCTGAATAGCGTCAAGAACTGCGCGTCTCTTGGTGTTAAATAACTCGCACTCACAGATGACGTGGTGGAGCTCTTCAGGAACGTTGCAGTGTACACAGTTCGGACTTGAAATAAATCCGAATCTGTGCGACTGGAAATTCGTGAAAGGAGAATACAAGCGACATCTATGCAAACAAGTTTCCACGTTTCGAGATATTTTTTTAGGACTAGAGTTTTCTGATTCCGGGTCAATTTGATGGAGGTATGGGTAGCAGTTATTGGAGGACGACCGTTCATCCAGGAAAGTGCTTTTACCGAATGATGCCACAAGTCTTGCAGGTTCTTGTCGAGTGAAAGGAATGTTTTCGGATGGAGCAAGGTTATGCGTATTTTCTGCTTCAGCGTCAGCAGACTCGTTCCCAGGAACTCCTGTGTGACCGGGTGCCCGTTGAAAGACAAACCGTATGCCCCTTGTTTATTGCTGCGACATAGTTGTAAAGTGTTTTCAAAATCAGCACTGGATTTGATGCTTTTAAAGGTGGCCTTTGTAGCCTTTTGTAATGCCGCTCGTGAGTCAATGAATATCGTACTCCTCGATATCCTTGTAGATTTGCTAATGTACCATAGGGCCATGTTCAGTGCGCAGAGTTCTGCTGTGGTAGAGGAGACAACTGGACAGTAGTTAAGTGCCTCCACAACAACTAGTCTGGGTATGGCGAATGCTGATAATGAGCTTTCCGAGCGCGTGGACCCGTCAGACTAAACATGAGCGCTGTTGCGGTACTTATAATATAGAACGTTTTGTGCGTGTTGTAGTACGACCGGTTGGGCTTGAGATATCTTCCTTGTAAATCCAGGAATATTAAAATTTACGGAGGGTATGGCTAATGTCCATGAAGGGCAACTTGGGACTGCATGGAATTCAGCCAAGTTTGGAACGCATGCTGTTACAAATAGATAATATTCTGCCAAAAGTTGACGTTGGTCGCAGATTTGTTATGTCTAACAAGGGCTGTTCACGGTGTTGTACTTTGTGTTCCAAGTGAACGCGTAATGCTTCTTGTTTTGCCATAATCGATAAAGTCAATGCCCTTTCTTCGGCAATAGTACCAATACTTAATGTACCCGAGGGTACACCTAGGCAGGTCCTGAGGGACTTACAAAGCTCTGTCTCAATGATTTTCGTGCCCGATACACATGTATTATATAAAACTGGCAAGCTATATCTGAGAAGGCTATTAATTAAAGACGTTTGCCACATTAGTATATATTTAGAGGATTTTCCCTTGTGGCGCCAGTAAAAAAACGTAACACGTTGCCGGCTGAGGCCAGCTTGGATTTTAGTTATTTTGCATGCTGATTCCGAACTGTAGGTGTTTGTCTATTGTAAAACCAAGAAATTTGCGTTTTAGAAAAAATGGAATTACTCGTCCACCAACGACGATAGGGAATTGTTTCATCGACATTCGAGTAAAGGCCACGGCCACCGTCATCTCTACCCACAGGCTCACACCGCAACGATGAAGAAAACGACTGATTTTTATAAGTGATTTCTAAATTTTCATTTGAATAACAAAGCAATCTGCATGGTGGCTCATAAGCAAATATCATCAGCATTTATTGAAAAGCGGACGTCTTTAGAAACTTGACGAAATAAGTCGAAGAGCATTCGGCCCTCAATTGTTTACATAAAAACCGCACATTCACTTAAGTAGTTTTGAACCCAGTTAAATATTCTGCCTCCGAAACCTTGAATTTTCGTGACGTTTGTGATACAGTGATGGTCAAATGAGTCAAATGCTTTCTCTGGGTCTAGAAAAATGGCCGCCGTTATCTTGCGTTCGTGCACGCCTTGTTCGATAGAGCTGATAAGTTCAAGCTTTGAAATGGGTTAGTTTTATAATTATAGGGCAGTTCTTGCTTTCGGCGTACTTTCCAAGTCTGTGCCCGCGTTCTCCGTTATTCGGGTCGATGTTTATGTCAAGCTCCCCAGTACAAAACGCAATAACCATCCCCTGACACTGAGCTCAGGTCTCCGACTGTGAATCTCGATGTCCGAAAAACAGGAGGCTATTCCTACGCAGTCGGTTGTTGGCGTCGTCACTCGATACCCTGAGGGCCTCTAGTTGCTGAGTGAGAGACTGGACAGTGCTGCTTGGAAGTCCAGCGTTCTTTACTGGGCTTCTGGGAGAAGTAAATTCCCCTTCTGAGGCCGTAACTCTTAAGCTTAACTCTTGTACAGGCCCATCCGTGTGAGTTTGTTTTTCCTTTATATCCCTTATTTCCATTAGTAAGTGAGACTGCCCTTGTTCAATCCTTTGCACTGCCTGAAGTATTCAGGCCGGTTGCAGGCAATAATCCGGACCAGGCCGGACCAGGGTTAGTCTCGATGTCTCCTGATAAAAACAAAAGTAGATTTTATGGCGCGACATTGACACAAGTCTGGGCGCAAATGACAAGCCACTTTTGCCAATTTAACAAGTCGTTGGGGTACGACACCATAAGTAGATAGATAGCTTCGGTAATATTTTGAGTGACCGTTGTAACTCACCTGGAGTAAAAGCGGTCGTAAGTGCATCGTTCTACGAGCGGTGTCGTGCCCCAGTGAAGCGGCGTCCGTCAGGCGCTTATATTCAATCGCAGAGGAGAGGGTGGGTGGTCTTGGTTGCCAGATGATGCTTGCGTCATTTTTGCACGTGGGTAATAACGGCGCCAAGTGGTCAAGTCCGGCGGTGGGAATCGCTGCTGGGGCGAAATCTTGCCCGCGTTCGTCCTGTATGTTGCAAACGTGGAAGCCAGCGTTATCAGCGGCTGAGAGGGCAGCGAGTAGGGTCACCTGGAGTAAAAGCAGTCGTAAGTGCGTCGTTCTACGAGCGGTGTCGTGCCCCAGTGAAGCGGCCGTCTATCAGGCGCTTATATTCCATTGCAGTGGAGGGGGTGGGTGGTCTTGGTTGCCAGATGATGCTTGCGTCCTTCTTGCACGTGGGTAATAGCGGCGCCAAGTGGTCAGGTCCGGTGGTGGGAATCGCTGCTGGGGCGAAATCGCGTCCGCGTTCGTCCGGTATGTTGTAGACGTGGAAGCCAGCATTATCTGCGGCTGAGTATCAGCGAGTAGGGTCACCTGGAGTAAAAGCGGTCGTAAGTGCATCGTTCTACGAGCGGTGTCGTGCCCTATTACGACATCAATTACGACATTAATTGCTGTCCTACAAAATGACCGTTTCTTGTTTAGCGTTATCGGTAGAGGGCTCATTTGTTCTGTCTTTGTTTACCTTAGTAAGTTCTTGTGTATGAGATGGCATTGCTGCACTTGGGGTGCTACGTAGGGTGTTATCTATATGTTTTTGTCCTGAACACTTTTTTTAGAGAGTCTGCGTAGCTACACTGTAAAGGCCCCTTTTTCTTGCGGAACTCAAGATTGGGTGTCGCAGCTTGAGCAGCGGGTTGCTGGACGGCAGTTTCCTTGCTGGCTTGTTTAGGTGGTTGTGGGGCCCTAAAGGGCTGTAGAGGCGGCCCTACTTCTGGCGTGTATTTGTGGCCCGTCTGATCGCTGTTGTAAACTCTTCTGTTCTTGGCAAGTTCTCCTTGTTCAACGTGTTTGGGGCAGGAAGCTACAAGGGAATAATGTTCACTGCCGTAGTTAACGCATAGAGAAGAAGCGTCGCAGCTCGCTCGACTATGGCTACCTCCACATCGACTGCACATCTGACCCTTCGTACAGAACAGACCACAGTCTTGTGGCCAAAACGGCCACAGTTAACGCATTGCAAGGGACGCTCTTTGAATCACCAAACTTGGTACCTGACCCGTGAGAGCAGCACGTACTTGGGCATTTTAGGGCCACTAAAAAGGACCCTGAGTACTTGAGATTCGCCTAGTCTTTAGGCGTAGACAACGGGTATCTCCGAGGTTAGCCCAGCTTTTAGGAGAGCATCATGAACGTCGTCGCTAATACCCTTGATAGCGCGATCGGCTCCATCACGGGGTCCAGGTTCGTTTGACTTCACGATCACTCCGCACAGTGATGTTAGTATTACAACGAGTAGCCTGTGCGTTTCGGGCGTCTACTGCAATCAAGTTCAGTCGGTTGTTTGGACGTATTATCTGGATGCTTTCTGGGCAGTGATTTTCCAGCTCCGAGGAAACTCTCATGGTGCTAAGCTTGGCGGGGGAATCTGTAGAGTTCACTGGTATAAATATTACAGTTAATCCTACATGTCGAGCATTAGGCGGAGACTCGCTTGGTTTGGGACGCTTTCTCGATGACACCAGCGTGTAGCGGTCAAGCTCAGTTCTTTGAGCTGCCGCAGGTTCTTCCATGTGGTCGTCGGTGGCGCGAGGTGTGCCTTGGCCGGGCGTCAATGATGCTTCACTCCCTTGTGAAAGTGATGCAGGAAGAAGGTTCTGCAGTACTAGAATTCATAGGAACTTAATTTGGATTGCTTGGTTCAGCAGAGTAAAAATGTTCTATGACTTGCTGTGACAAGTGTGTTCCGTGATCGTTCAGCTCGGTGTTTTGCATGGTGTTGAAAAGCCAAATGCCCCACACACGCTCAGGTTGTGGGGCGGAGGATCCTAATTATGAAGTGCTGCAGTTGTAGTCAGTAGGCGAATAAATCATGTGAATTTTTAAATTGATACGAAGGAAGTGATCAGGAAAGCTACCTACTATTTTGACTCGTCGTGGTCTTTCCACTCGTCATTACAAATAGTTACCTTTATCTTTTTTATTTTCTATTACAGAGCAGAATTTACGCCTATAAAAAAGAACTTCGTTTCAGCTGAAGCCCAGAGGCAGCCGATGCTACAAGAGTGAGCTCCGGGCTTTCAGCGTCCCTGCCAAGCGTGCGTGCTCGTGCAGTGAAAACACTGTTCAGGGCAACATGCTGCGTCTAGACTTAAGTTTAAACGTAGTATAAAAATACTGCGTCTCACGCCGAATTCCAGAAACCTCACTCAAACTACACTCAAACTGAAGGGCCCCTCCACTTCCTCGAGGAAGGCGCGAGGGCCGGCGCTGGCCAATCGAGAGGACGGATCCGCCGTCGCGATTGGCCAGCGCCGGCCCTCGCGCCTTCCTCGAGATAGTGGAGGGGCCCTTTCGTTTGAGTGTAGTTTGAGTGAGGTTTCTGAATTCGGCGGTGAAACTAGCCAGAATAAATTCCGCGAGCTGTGGAAGGCACACTTGACTCGGAAGTGTCCTGTCATTGTGCAAGCCTTTGGAGCTACTGAATTTCGATGGTGACTGTAGAATGTGTTGCTACGCCGTCCGCGTGTAATACATTTTAAGATAAATACATTTAAAAACAATAAACTGAACTCTTTACTTCTAATTTTAGACTTCAAACTTATGTTCAATGAGCCACGACAGACGCAAGGTTCGAAATGTCCCCCAAAATAACGATTCGACTCGTGATCTAAAATATACATTTTTGATAAGACCGAAAACTCTGATTTGGTGCAGTACCTTTCCACATTATACTGATACGATTTTATTTTCAACGGAAAACAAAAGACGTAGAACGTACACTAATGCGGTTCGAGCAATTGAAGCATACAACCAGGGACTAAACTAGTAACTATAGATGTTGGTTTTTTGCTTAAAAACTCAGATGAAGTCATAAGTTTCTTCAAAGAGCCTAGTGACGACCACTTTCGAGCGGTTCCAATTGACATAAAAGAGTTATACTATACTTTTCCTCAACAACAGCCTTCAAAATGCATCAGGGCTTCCTCAAAGCTTTTTTCTTTTTTATTTGCTCACCATTTAGTTAGCATTTAGCACGCCATGTGGGGTGTTAACACCTACCTTAAAAAGAAGCGAATATGGATCGGGTCATGCATTGCACCAGTTCTTAGTGACCTGTATCTCGGACATCATGACAGGCTGCAACAAGAGGGCCTCGACAGTACAAAAGTGGTGAAAGTGTACCGCTACGTTGATCATTTTTAATACTCTCAGATATCAACCAAAAGGACTTCCAAAGCGTTGTGCTCAACGTTCAAAAAGTTTCTAAGGACTGTTTAGACTTGTTAGATATATCTCACGACTGCAGGCACGTAACCAGGATTTTGTGTCAGGGGGGGGGGGGGGGGGGGCGACCATGACGAAGTGCTGTATGAGGGAGAAGGGGGAGAGGAGGTTCCAGCAAAATGGAACGTTTCGGGGGGGGGGGGGGGGGGGGGTCCCGGGCCCCAAGCCCCCCCCCCCCCCCCCCCCCCCTCAAAGATCCTCCCTTTATAGAGGGAGTATCTTTGAGATTCCTAGACCTCCTGCTGCATTTGTTGCCCCGCCATGTTTGGTGATTATATGAACCAAAAGGAAATAAGCCAATCCTTCAATTTATTTCGGCACATTCCAAGTTGTCAAAAAGAGGCGCATGATAAATTTATGCTTCAAAAACTCTATTAACAAGTCATGACCACATTCGCTTTGATACACAAATATCACTACAAAAAGCGGGATACCCCACGCACCTACTAACCTCTGTGAAACGTCCTTAAAAAGGTCCAGAATGGTGAATGTACAGCAGAAAATTCAAGAGACAAGATGAAAAGGCCATCAGTTACACCTTACATTTATAGCATCTTACACATTCTCAACAAGATACGAGTTCGTGTAAATGTAGATGTATTTTCAACCCCCAAGGCCCCAACAGACCCTTAGGATTAGGCGAAAAAGTCAACTCGAAGCAAAATCACTGTACAGGCTGCACAAAAAAAAGTATCGAAACCCTTACATCACGTGCACAAAAGTTCTATTTCTTTCTCACTTGGCAAAGTATATAGAATAGAAAAAAAACTGGAAGATGACCGCTTAAAAAAGCGCAACAACACCAAGAAAGCATATTCTCGACATCTAGGTATCCATCACCGGGACTGAGTATGCTCAGCAGACTTAAAGAAACTGCACTGTTCTCAGCAAGAACTTTCAAACGCCCTCGCGAGACATTATTGAGGCTGAGAACATTGTGAAGCCGGACGAAAAACGTGTTAGTAAACCCTCTTTCACGCTATCGAAAAAAAGAGTTATTTTCCCTCTCAACAAAAAGAATATAATGGCGTGTGGTTGATGTGCTAAGGTGTAGAAGAAGACGAAATACAACTGAATTGATAGTCAGCGCTGAATGAGTGATTATTTTTTACTGGCGTGCGTGTTTGAGTGTGAATGTTTCTTGCGCGCTGTAGATTATAAGTATTATGAATTACCAACTCGCCCAATCTTCCATCATAGGAAGGTAAGCGTCACGATAATGCGGATTATTTGCTAAAATTTACTGATTATTTTAAATAGTAAAAATTAACGCGGGGATTAATTTAGAAACTTGATAAAGTTCATCGAAAACCATTAAATCAGTCAATTTTAGAAACAATTGAAGCGCCTGGGAAGTGCTGGGGACCCCGCAGAAGCTTTAGGTGTGGCTTTGCGAAAACGTGGATAAGATTATCATTCCGGATTCATACACCGCCAGTCACGCGCCAGTTGCACGAGTGATAAAGCTTCAGTCTCACAAAGCAGCAATGTCTTTGTCTTGTGTCTGCCAACGGACGGTAGTACCGAGACGTGACAGGCTTACAGAAGACGACTACTTTCTTAGACACAGGGCGTTGTAATTCAAAATTGTAAAGGAAAAAAAATATCTAAGTTCACTTGGACCTACCGCAGCTGAAGATTAAGTTAGGTTCAAAATTTTGACATATTCTCGCAATAGACACCTTCCAGAATTGAAGCGACTCTAGCGGCCTAATGCCGTGTAAAGCATATTGTGTATCTGGTCGGCCACTAAGTCTCGGTTACAATTGGACAACCTGAATTTACGATATCACGTCCAGAACAAATACAGTGCTTGCATTTTCAAATATTTGGCTTTTTTCAAATTTATAATACTGTAGGTGTTGCCTACGATAAGGATGGAATTCTGGGCACGTTTTTTTGGACTCCCCACGTGCCGGAGTTTGTGCACGGGTAAACACAGGACGATGATGGCACATGGAAGAAGAAAAAATAGACTGGCCGACCATCCTGCTCCATCGGCTCCTCAGTGTCCTAGGCTTCTTTAATTATCCGTGAGCCGGAAGCTTCATTTACTAGAAAAAACAACCGAGTTACGTACTAGTTATTTTTAACGCCTACATATAGGCTGATCAAAGGCACATTTTATAATGCGAAAAAATGAAAAACGTTTACAATCCCCTGTGATGCCGAATAGACCCTTTCCGGAATTCAGTCTGGCCACTTTGATCACTATCATCATCATCTGAAAGCGGCATATGTGCTATACTAATGGCGGCCTTCTGTTTACAGATGAAGGAAGAAGTTGAAGATGCTCCTAAGCAGATGATTCGATGCCTTTACATTCTCGACGTTAGCGCGACGTGAAGCAGGAATTGGACGCAAGAGCCGCGTAAGCGTTCATTTCTAACTCGGTCCCAGTCAATCTGTTAGTAGCACTCACTCGGCTTCAAAGCGCCTTGATGTATAGGACTCTATCAAGGTGCCTATATGGGTTGGCGCTTCGTTCCGACTGGCTGCATTTGTTTTGCCATCGACACTAAAAGAGATTGAAAAATAATTGTAGTGAAGTGCACATTTTCGTTTACCGTTGACCTTTAAGTGACGGTGCCCTATTAAATACTGCAGACCACAGGTTCATTGCCGCCATTAGTATAGTAAAAGATAAACTGCCATTTGAGGCACCAGATGGCACTGAATTCCGGAAAGGGTCTATTAGAGCGCTGCTCTTAAAGGGACGGTGCAACGATATTCAATATGAATGTTTTTCACTTTACACGAGCTTACTGGCACTAGTGGGACTCAAGGATACTCGCACGCAACGCCACTGACCAAGAAACTCCTTTGTTGCGCTGTAATTTCGACGACAAAACCGAGTGTTTTCATTCAATCTCTCCTTCGCAAAACCTGATGACGTAGCTGGGCGGTAGCAGTACCGCCCAGTAACGGTATTTGAATGCGGCTCATAGATTGGACCCGAGCATCGCGTGGACACTCAATTTGGGCTCGTGATAATCGACAGCTCGAGAAGCATTCGGGTAGTGTCCTGTGTCCAATCGCCGCAATGACGACAACAGCCGAGCCCTAACAATGTCTGGAACTCAGCGCGTGTCCTGTGCTTTGCCAACCCCAGCGCGTGGCTATGATCAACATTAGCGGCATATAATCGGCGCAAGATCACGTGACCACTTGTTCTAGCTGCGAGTTGAGGGGGTGAACTCTGCTCGTTTTTCTTTGTTTTTTTTTCTGCAACTTTGATTGCGTGTGGTGAAAAACGAACGGGTATTTCACAGGTCTTTTAAGTCAGGGATCACTTCTGAGCGGTATTTGCACAAAATACAAAAATCGTTGCATCGCCCCTTTAAGGACGAGGAGCGGAAGGTACGGAAAGGAGGGTATGGACCCTCCTTCTCATCCCTACCCTCGCCACCTCTCCAGCTCCCCTCCTATTTAGCGGGGTTTTCGCTAAATTTCCCTCTAAATTTAGCGGAAAAAAATCCCCGCTAAATTTATCGGAGAATTTTATTGCTAAATTTAGCGGAAAAAATCCGCGCTAAATTTAGCGGGGATTTTTTTCCGCTAAGTTTAGCGGGGAATTTTTTCTGCTAAATTTAGCGGGCAGTTTCGCCGACGGCGACGCTGACGCCGACGCCGCTCAAACCGAAAACGGGCGACTTGGAGCTGGGCTCTAGAAAGGCCCTTAGCACAGCTTTGTCTCGCTTGAACAGTGCTCTGGAGCCTCAGGTAGAAATTGGGGCAGTGACAATCGCGTAAAATTCGTCGTTCCGAAGCTTTGAATTCGTCGTCATAAGCTTGGTAGATGTTGTAACCGAATTGAATTGCAGCCCCTCGTGTATTTCTTGCGGTGATAATAGGCTGATTTTATTTTATTTTAACTACAGGTTACTCCAAACAACCAGCCTGTTCACAGTTATGCTAGGTTTAATGAGTGCTTTCACCCAAGGTGGGGAAGCGGCTTCACCTTCATCTTACAAAATTCACCAGGCGGATTTATCCCAATAAATCGGAACATTTAAATTAATTTCCCTCCATGACTTACACTGCGAAGTTTACTGGTATGGCTACCGGAAACTCAATAAATATTGAGTTACTTAAGTTATTTACAGTTACTATACCAATCCGTATTTGCTACAAGGTATCTAGTTGGGCTAGTTGGTGGTGCATACTTGTTTGGTGGGAACAGCGCTAAAAGAAGTAGGACCGGGACGAGGAAACACAATAGAGAGGGCGCTGACTTAGAACTGGAAGTTCATTTCCACGCAAAAACAGAAATAAACACGGAAAGGGGAAGGGAAGAGCACAAAAAAAGCAAATCGATAACATCTGGCATCAGCCACGCCTGCATACAGTCACACGAACCTGCCTTACTTTCAATGACATCTACCGCTGCCCTTGTAGGTGACGATGTAGATTTCATTACAAAGTGTGGCAGGTTTGTGTGACTGCATGTAGCTGATGTCATCGGTTTGCTTCTGTTTTTTTTTGTTTTTTTGTTTTGGTTTTTGGGCAGCAATACGCTTTCAGGTGTAAGTGAGCGCCCTGTCTGTATGTTTCCTCGTCCTGGCCCTCCGACTTAGGCGCTGTTCCCACCAAGCAACTGAATTTGTTCCTGCTCTGCCTCGAGGCGAAGCCGGCGTTCTTGGGCTCGAGCATGCTCGCTCGATTAGCCCCCAGACAGTAGCCGCCGTCTTCCCGGCTCTCGCACCCCTGAGCCCCGCCCCGGGAAACGGGTTGAGATATCATCGGATCGGGGCGGCCCACAATGCTAGCGCTCTCCTCCGAGACCCTCTTCACCTAATCTCCGCGGTCCCGCGCGCCGCCGCCCAATAGCACGCGGAAGACAAGGCCTGCGCGTTTGCCTTATAAACGTCATCACTAGTGGATCCAGGCAGCGCCTACTTTGCGTCGTCGCCGGCGCGTCTCGCAGCCTCTCACAACGAGGGCGACGACGCTTCTGCCGCTTTGCTGCCACTCTCGTCGAGCTTTGTCGTGTTGTGCGCACGGGGCGGGAGCCACTAACGTTGACGTCATGCGCAGGCCATGTCTCGTAGGTGGTAGTGCGCCGCCCGAACGGCCCCGGGCTCCAACGCGTAAACGTTGCGGCGTCAGTCGTGATCGGGAAAACAATAAATCGTGGTGCAGTCGCGACTGGGCAGTGCACTCGTATGTTTTTCGGCCACACCCGGTGTAGTGTTGGGAAGTTGCTACCGAGGTAGCCACGAGCCTCCGACTTACGGCGCCCCGGGGGAGGGCAGTTCGTGATCTCTGTCCCGGAATCGAGATTTTTGCCCCGTTTAAAAGCCTCAATTTTCTGTTTCTTTTTTATTTTTATTTTTATTTTTATTGGGATGTGTGGAAGTTACTGGCACCTGTCCGAGGTGCCAGTAACTTCTTCTTTCGCTTCGGTTTCAAGCGATAGCAAACATGGTTGCTGGCGTTTGCGGAGAGCGGCTTGTACACCGCGCAACTGTTGAGTTGGTCCGTTTTAATGAGTGCGGCCTCTTTAGCGTTTTGCGAGGTGTTCAGAGGAAGATTTTAACAGACGTAGTTTACAGGAGACAACTCCCGAAATTACGCACCTTCGGAAGTGCTGCGTGGGCACATTTTTTCGTAGCGGGAAAGCAGCGCAGCTCGCATCGAAAGCGGACTCAGTACCGGCGTCTGCTTTCGAAGCTTCTTTCGATGCGACTTTCGATGCGCGCTGTGCTGCTTTTCCCCGGTGCTGCGATTTCGTGAAACTTTCAGTGGGTCCTCAAAGATCGGGCTACCGTTCACGCTGGGTTTCAAAAACATGTTTCGTCAAACAATTTCAATCAAGCACGAAATATCACCCACCCTACTTTGACGGCAGCCTGCCACCACACCTGCCAAAACGCTGTTTGCCATGGATGGATGATAGTGGCTGTAGGAGCTGTATCTTGGCTAGAGGTAATATAACTCTACCACAAAGATGGCCGCCAGTGGCCGTATTCGCGGAGCGGGCAAACGCTATCCAGCAATTGTCATAGAGATCAGTGGGTAACCTACGAGGTAAGGATTCGCTAGCCATTTTGCAGAAAGCAATCAGGTGTTCGCCTCATATCAGGTTTTGTTTCCGTCATATCGCTTCGGAAGGCCCGTAGCTCCCGTGTTTTGAGCAGTGCAGATGGCTTCCTAGAGCCAGCAGTTTTAGCCCGCGTTTTAAGCCGGGATCACACTACTCATACATCGCACAAAAGACAGTCTGCAAGCACGAGTCACCGCGATATCCGTGGTTCCCACGCCGCCTGCCAAGTTTTCTCCTTGAACCCATCGCTATGCGGCATTCGAAGCAGGGATCTCGCGGTGACTCGCGTTCGAATCTCTATGCAGACTGTTTTTTGTAGGATGTTTAAGCAGTGTAACCGTGGCTTTAAAGGCCGGTTCTCACATGCAGCGAAGCGCTGATGTAGCGCTGCTCACGTGCCGTCAGCTACTTATCGTCTGCCATGAGCAACAGTTTTGACGGTGCGATACAAAGCTAGTGAACGCTCTCGTCGGCACGTGATTAGCGCGAGGTCAGCGCTATGCTTGTAGCGCTCCGCTGCATGTGTGAACAGGCCTTAATTGTGCGTTATAACGCTCACCCGCCTTGCTCGCTAACGTTCCGAAAAAAAAAAAATGAGAGCACAAAAGTTGGAAAGTTTGCATATTGATGTTGTTGATTTTTTAGTCCTTCGGTTGCTTTTCAGCGCACATTCCCAGACACTGACAGACGCGTGTATTGAATCAAGACTCGTGGATGATGGAACGCTAGGACGCCGCCTCATTGCCAGCTTTCCAGACGGTTTTAGATTAGGGGGGGGGGGGGGGGGGGCGGGGGGGCGGGGGGGGCGGGGGGGGGGGGCGGGGGGATAGCAGACGAACGCAAGCGATGGCGGACGCGGATGCGCCGATGTCATGACCGCGTCTTACGAATGTTGCGGACGATGTCAGTGCTCGGTGTAATAGCAGACGATGCCGGAGGCTGCCGCACGTCTGCTCGCACGCGGTGTCAGACGCCAGACAGGACGCACCGGACGTCGCGACAGGGAGACACCAGGGCCAGTTTGCTGATCTTGCGGCCGCGGCTGCGGCTGCGGCCAAGAGAGATTTTTCTGTCGCGTGACCAGCTCCATGGGGACAAGGAAGTACCTAGCGTCCCTGCCTAATGGCGGAGAAATCCGTATCGCTTCAAGCACAAAAGCCTAATTTCGCTCGCAGAAACTGACTGCAGGGACTTTCAACTGGAGTCCAGTTGACCGCCCCCTTATACTGTAGGAGCGGCAGAAAAAGTTACGGTCAGGAAGGGTGAAAATGAGCCAAAAGAAAGAAAAAAACACTCGAGATGAAAGCCGGTGGCAGAACATTTATATACCTCCGCCAGCGCCGACGTCTCGCTCCTTCTACTGTGGTCGAGAGGTTAGAGCGCCGGTACTTGTCGTCGCGGCGTCAAAGTCCCGGGTTCAAATCGCGTCAGTAACTCTCTTTTTTTTTCTATTTGACTGCGCTCTCACTAAGAATGTAGACAAGGCCATATGAGCTCTATAAAATTATTGGGCGGGTAGTTCTGACTCACCAGTTCGTTGTTCATGACCTCGGAAGAGCGCATACATGTCTCTGGCTTCCTTTACCAACTTCCGCCACGCCTCCTGCATCTGCCGTACACTCCGCGGAAAGTTGACAATATCTTCCCATGCCCTTCTCTTCGTTCGCCAGGTAACTGTGCTGCTGAATTTCTCTAGAATTTCTTGTTTCCGTTTTCGAACTGCTCTAATTATTTCCATTTGTTGAACCAAAGTCATTTTAGGTGTTTGCGTTAGAAAGAGGGTTTGCGGATGTCGACGCCTGGATTTATTTTTGCATACGGTTGCGATCGTCCGCTATTCTAACTAAAATTCAACAAGTAATGTGCTAATATTACAAAACGATTGCAACAACAAAATGTAAAGGGTAAAAATATACCTTTTATCGCATTCCATGCAAGTAAAAGTATGATCTCTTTTATTTTGGTTTTACTACTTTCTCAGACGTTTGACTTTCTGCCTTGCCTGTAGGATTTCGCTCAATCAATGTATCCACACCTGCTGGTCTTTTTTTTCTTTTTGCTTATTTTGTGAAAGTCTTTATTTTTAATTGTCACAACTGCAGTCTTTATAAGTACTAAACGGACGTCTCCTATTATTGAAAGGAGTCGTAGCAAGAGCGTTGTATATTAAAAAACACATAAAATTGTAGTTGCCGGGAAAAGGATGCTTGCTTCGGCTCCGTTTGTGTGAAAGCCATACCGATGCTGTTACCTTGGTTTCCTTTTAATGAACATTATGAAATGATTGTATTAGCGCGTTAACTTGCCTCGACCTTGTTTTTTATTTTTTTCTTACCGATGTTTCGATTGAACAGCTGTAAGGCGCAGTAGTGCAAGTGGATGATTCCTTAAAAGGATCACAGTTAAAAAGTAAGACACGCGCAAAAAAAAAAAGTGCCTAGCACGAATTGAACTCGAAACTTCCACGCCGTGACGATAAGTACCGGCGCTCTAACCTCCTGACCACAGTTGAATTTTTTTTTCTTTATTGCCGACATTGACATATAGTGCAACCAAGAAGTACAGTGCTGTAAAAATGCCGTCAATCGCTTACCGACTGACATGGCATGGTTAAAAAAAATTTACATTTAACAGTTTTTTCATTGTTGGTAACCACTCCGGGACATTTGATCGAAACTTCCAAACTTCGACAATATAACGGACAGACTCGGAAAAATATTCCCCCACAGGCCTTGTGTCAACATCTGCATGGCGAACCGCCATGCGGCATCTCCATATGCTGTGAAGGCCGAGCAACATGAAAAGATCGAAAGTCACGCAATTCTCGTTTTCGACTGCTAGGAACCGTATGCCATGGGAATCCAGAGGAAACTCCTTTCTAAGAGTACGCTGCAACACATCCCAGAAAATATAGCGTCCAAACAGTCCAAGAAGACGTGTTCAACTGACTCAGGTTTCTTACACAAAAAACAGTGGTCACCCCACGCGACAAACATAGCCCTCTCCACCATCCACGTTCTAACAGGCAGAGTACCGGTGTACAACTTGAAAAAGAAGGTTTTGATGCACGCTTGGACGGACATTTTCTTAACACGTTTCAGGACATCCTGTCCCGAACCTGTAGAATACAGAGCTCTATACAGTGGAACCGGCAGGGTAACGTCAACAAGATCCTGGTACAGCTTTTTCCTGGTGACTTCACTATGATATTCCAACGAAAAACGTGCTCTTAGGAATTTGTACGCTCCCACCACTTGGCGCCATATAACCGAAAATACAGCCACCATTTCCATACTCTGACGATACTATGAACTCAGGCAGAACATTGCACAATCGCACTTGACAAACTGTGCTCAAAAACGGGTCCTTGACTTTACGTAAGAAAAGGAAACGATTTACCAGCTGCTTCAAAAACAAATGAGATAGCAACAGGCCTCCATCCCTCACACTGCGAAAAAGACTAGACCGGCTCGTGCGCTCATAGGATGAGCCCCCAATGAAGACCGCAAACACCCGATGCATTTTTTGGATATTCACCCTGGAACAATGTAAAACCTGAAGCACATACCACAATTTACTTATTAGGAACACATTGCAAACAGTGGATCGGGCAAAGACCGACAGATCCTTTCCTCTCCACTTCTCAGCTTTTCCTTGCAGTTCGACTACCTGGGTCCTCTAAAAAGGGTCGCTGTCCCGATAGCTTTCCAGGGGGACCCCTAAATACTTTACCGGAGACGAGACCCATTTGACGTTTTCAAACACACTGGGCTTCACGTCCCACTCCCCATGCCAAAAACCTATGCAGTTTTCCCAGTTTACGGCACTACCACTTCTACTGCAAAAACGTTTTACTAATGCTATCACCTCTCGTACGGTTTCTCTGTTTGCACAGAACAACGCGATATCGTCTGCGTAGTCCAGTACTCGCACCTCGGAATCATTTAGCTTAAAGCCACGAATGACGCTGCTTTTAACTACGCTCAAGCACAAAGACTCTATGTATATGCAAAACAAAAGCGGGGACAGAGGGCAACCCTGTCGCACGGACCGGAGGACGCCATTACGTTTACCAACTGACTTGTTCACAACCAGGCTTGTCGTGCACCCCTCGTACGCCATACGAACACCCTCTATAATTACGGAGCCTACGTTTACATGTTCCATTATCGCCATCAAAACCTCATGTGACACACGATCGAATGCTTTTTTCAAGTCAATCTGGAGCATTGCAATTTTATCATTCGTTGCGTCACAGCATTCTAGAACACTTCGAGCGGTGTGAATGTTTGTTGTTATCGATCTTCCTTTTATTCCACACGTTTGGTGTGAACCAACTATTTCTCTTATTACTCCTTGAAGCCGTCGTGCGAAAATCTTCATTAGTACTTTGTAGTCTACGTTTGTTAAGCTGATTGGCCTATAGAATGTAACCGAACGCAATTTGACAATATCTTCGGTCTCGGGTATTAACACCATGTGAGACCTCACATTTTTCTTTTTTTTATTTCAGTGTCGTTTTACGTAAAATATATGTTTCTGCTAGAGTGGCGTTATCCTCAAATTGCACTTAGACAGGTCTTTGTTCCTGTAAGGGATTTTCCCTTTTCTATTCGAGGTAAAAGTTCAGCAGCTGATACAAATCTCACTAAACAAAATATAAAACGTATTAGTCTAATATAAATACCGCTTTAAAACTTCGTTTTATTTTTATTTCGTGTTAAAAATTTTTATCTGCATTTTATTTCCAATTAAACTAATTTTCTATTTCTAGCTTGACACATTTTCGCGAACATTTTGCCATTACCTCAAACAATTTGTGGAGTGCATACCGATTCAAATAAAGGAGAAAGCATACATGAGATTGTTCACTTTCATAATTGTAGGCACTCAGGCCGGGGAACGAAATACACAAATAACCATTTGCTAAATTTCTTCATTTTCTGTGTGACAGGTATAACCAACTTTGTTTTAAGTTTCTGTCCAGTGCAAGAAACCCTATCTCGAATACAGTCGCCGACCGATTTTTTGGGGGGGGGGGGGGAAGGGGCGGTAGCTGAAAGAGCGTCCGAATAATAAAACAGTCGACAAATTTGCAGATTACAAAACTTCCCTTTATTGAGACTAAGCGGGCTTAAAAAAGGATGCTAAGAGTACATTTTGTCATGGTCCGCTTGCGGGCGATCATGTCCTCTTGCATTCGTGTCAGCGCCATGTTCTCACCTGGCACTAAAGTGCAAGAAGATGCCATGATGTCCAAAGCACGTATCGGCGTAGGGCAAAACGGCGAAACCGCGAGATATTTAGGTGGGAAGTTTAGAAGCCGTCAACAGCGCACTATAGACGCTTTACACACGCGCCAAATTACAGCCGCCATTGCTGACCTTCTCTTGTCTTAGCGAGATGCCGAGCAACTGAAACGGTCGTTGACGATTCCCTACAAAGGCCGATGCTTTAGAAAAGGACACATTTGAATCTAATGTGGAAATAACCTGGCCTGCTATGGTAATGATGAAGTGAAATAAACGAAATAAGAGGAAGCAAAAACTGAAGGTCAGTTATGGCGGCGTCCATGCACAGCTGCTGCAAAGCGTCTATAGGGAGTATTCACTGGCGGCCATATCCGTGTGCGCTGCTGCTGAGCGCGTGCTGACGGGCGAGCTTCCGCAGTCCTTTGGAGCGTGCATTTAACACCGTCAAGGTTGATGGTCTTAGCAGGCTATTAATGTGAGCTCGTTCTGAGCATGCGCTCTAAACATTGACCTCAAATATGGCGTCCAGTGAATACCTCCTATAGACGCTTTACACACGCGCCAAATTACAGCCGCCATAACTGACCTTCTCTTGTCTTACCGAGATGCCGAGAAACTGAAACGGTAGTTGACGATCCTCTACAAAGGCCGATGCTTTAGAAAAGGACGCAGTTGAATCTAATATGGCAATAACCTGGCCTGCTATGGTAATGATGAAGTGAAATAAACGGAATAAGAGGAAACAAAAACTGAAGGTCAGTTATGGCGGCGTCCATGCACAGCTGCTGCAAAGCGTCTATACACTTAACGGATTGTGACTGGCACTTAAGGGATACTGAACCAAGGAATTTAGTGTCCATAATAAGTGGCGCACGTTCTTTCCGCGAGCCATCAGCCGCCGGTGTGCGCGAGCACACGCAACGAAAATGACGTCAAAGGCCTCCATTCTCGCTTAAGAGGACAGTGAAATGCATCGGCTTCGGGCCAAAGGAGAATAAAGACAGGCTTTTCATCTCTACAAGTGAAAGCTACGTGCTTGTTAGACCAATTAATCGCTCACTTTTTACACCAGACACCACTATGTAGATGAAAAACTTGTCTTTATTCTCCTTTGGCCAGAAGCCCATACATTTCACTGTCATCTTAACCGCGAATGGAGGTCTCTGACGTCATTTTGGTTGCGTGTGCTCGCGCCCACCGGCGGCTGCTGGCTCGCGGAAAAAACGTGTGCCACTTATTATGGACACAAAATTCCTCGGTTCAGTATCCCTTTAACGGATTGCGACTGGTCTGCCTCAACGGGCGACGAGTCTCCCATCTGTAGATGTGCAATTTAGCCAGTGCTGTACAACAGCATTCCTGGGGTCTTTAACGTGCACCACGCAGTAGGGATACGCAACCGCACGCCGGCACCATACTCACCCAGTTCGAAACGGGCAGGGGTGGGGATTGAGCCCAGGATCCCAGGGTTCTGCAGCGCGAGCTTTCGCTCCACGTGCTCTGAGCTCGTGTGCGCTAGCGGTACTTACTGCAAACCAATAGGAGCGTGCTCGATAACGGCGTTGAGCAGCCGAATGAGGGACGTGATGACGAAGCTTTGCGTACATTCAATAGGAGTACCCGCGGCACGGTCAAAGGGTTACGGTACTTGAATAAGTCGGAATACCCGGCGCTTTATTTGATAGGTATCTGGACTTAGTCGGAATACTGGCCCTATGATAGAGATGCTGAGCTACGTTTTATGGGACAGCAGTTGGCGCAAGGCGTGCCTGTTTCACCACTCATATTCTTTTCTTCTTTCGGGTGAACATGCAGAGTGAGTCCAGTCCCCGTAGATAACTTCTTTCTAATTTGCTAAATGAAGAATATTTTCGGTTTCATCGAGGGATCACATATTACACCTTCTACTTCAAAAAGACGAAAAAAATATTCCCGACGGTCCGAATGGTGTTGTCTGTGACCTAGCTTCGTATGCTTCGGGCTATGGCAGGTCTCGCTGCAGCCAGACACACGGGTCGTTGGACCACCCTTTCCTCGAAGATCGAGGTGGAAAGGACCAAACCTTTTTCGGGGAATTTGTCTCGCTTGGTCGGGGCTTCTAAGTGATCGCGATAATTTACGCCGCGCGCACGAATTCTTCGACTGCCGCGATAACACCGGGAGCCGATGGGGAGGAATGTCTTCTCGGAGTGCGCTAAAGATATAAAATAAAAGTTTACCTCTCTTTCGGACCTCTCCGGAAGGAAGTTGGATCTCTCGCACCTGAGCCTCGGCGACCCGCGCTCGATTCGCCGGCTCGAGCAATTTATGGAGAGGCCTGTGACGTAATTTTGTCGCAATTAAAACGGCCGGGAGGTGAGAGACGCTTGTCAGATTCTTCTCTCTCTTAGGTCTCTGTGGGAAGCCGGGATTGTCCGTCCGCGGATACATTTGATGGGCGCGCCTTTCAGATAATTCGCGATGCCGGGCGACAAGCGGTCCGAGCAAATTATTGGCCGAGATGCGCGCCCGATTGGTTCCATCTCCAGCGGGGATCTCGGCGGTGTAGTCGAGAGCTTGTTTTCGGCAGACGACGCTGAGGGTTCATTGCTCGGGAGATGTTGCCGACCGTCGATGGCGTTTTGAGTCGTTACGCACCGCGTGCCTAGATAAGCACGCGTTAGGGTCCCGACGGAAGGTGACAACCGAAAGGTCGCGAGCTCGCACTCTATGTGAATCCCTTATCTCTGTTGTAGCAGGCTGAATCGCGGATCGGAAGGTATACGGTGGCATCGCCGGAGGCCATTGCTCGATACCTGGCAATTCATGCGAGTCTATGGTATTAAATCTTTATGGAGCTTGTGTGAAGTGTCTTGTCAAGAAACATTAATAAAGTTTCGCAGGAATAGGAAGACAAAATTTGCAATCGTTAGTAACTGCTGAGAAGTTCATTAAATTACAGAAACAGATTGCCAATCTCTGTTCCCTGTTTACGGGTACGTCCCCTGTTTACGGGCATGTTTACACCCCACAGACGGAGCGCTGTCTTCTCTGTCCTGTGTCCTTGTTCGCGCTGTTTTACCCGTAAACATGCTTCACCAACTAGCCCGAATTTCAACAGTATTACAACTCTGTTCCCTGCTGACACCGACGGAATTCATCTGCTGGACTGTTCTGGATCGTTGTCCTCATGCTTCGAAACCCCCGTTGTTGCTTAAGACAGCTCGCAACACGAACGTAATTTCTTATGATAATGTTTTGAAAAGATAGATCAGATATCGTCTGCTTTGATTTCGAAAGAAAAATGTAAGTATTGCATCGAACCCAACCTTTCTGGCTGCTTGCATGACGGCCTGGCTCCCACCGGCTGGTCGTGAGGTCCGTGGAGGGAGACAGCGAAAGATAAAATGTTTTTTTTTTTTTTTTACTAAACTTTTAGTGTAGGAAGTATTGACATTACAACACAAAAATGTTTTACCATTCCTCAAAAAACTTCGTCCAAGTTTCATTATCCAAGATATATACAAACAAGAGAAATCTAAACTTGTTCATGTATTTCCCTAATGGTTCAATGAATTGGCTGGTGTCAAGCAATGGCCACCGGTGGTGACAGTCGACTATGCTGCCAGGTACGGACCCTTCCAAGCATTACGCCCTCCTACAGTCGATCTGAAAATACTGCACAGTGGCGTGCGCGAAAGACACTATAAATATAACAAATCTTTCAATTTTGTAGTCATCTGGAAGTGAGTATTATATCAGTTATAGACTGGTGAGCTTGTTTGTGTTCTTTGCGCATGCCTCTGTAAATATTTTAAGACTGATCGTAAGAGAGCGCAATTTTTAAGGGGTGTATAGCTCGTTAAAAAAATGCACGCTTGCAAGTGCCGCTAACTATAGCAGTGGAAACGCGCAAGACAGGCGCCACGAGCCACTGCTCTGCCGCCATTCGCTTCCAATGGTCGCTCATTTTAGTCCTACTTCGCCGTTTGTTTCCAAGAGCCTCTTGAGACGCGGGCCTCGTGCACTGGCGCATTCGACGCTACTTGCAAGACAAGCGCAAACACATAGACGGGCTTTATTGCCTGGAGCGCATCTCCGACTCGCCTCTTTAACGTCCTGTCCCTCCCATACATTAAACGTGGTCCCGAAGTTGCAACAAATGGCGTCACAGAAGCTGGAGTGTCATGCTGTAGCGTGTCGCGATCCTGGCTGCTGCTCGTAGAAACGTTGGCGAAAAGCACGAGAGAACTCGAGTGTCGCTGTCGTCGTGGCGTCCCAACTCGTGGCTGCTCAAGCTTCCGCGGACTGTCAAACGGCAGAGCGACCCGAGGCAAAATACAGGCTAATACTTCAGCTTGGGCGAGTTGGTTAATCATGGTAATACTTCACAGCGCACACCAGACAACACACCATCAAACAGATTCACACAAAGAAACAACACTCACGCAACGCTCGCTTCAACTCTCGGATATATTAAATATCATCTTCGTTATCTTTTACTCTTACGCACTAAAAAGAAGAGAATAAAAGGTAACCAACTAGGCTTTCACTTTTCTCTTTCTGTTCTTGCTTGGTTAACTTTTATTTTCTTCTTTTTTAGTGCGTTAGAGTAAAAGATAACGAAGATAATATTTACTATATCCGAGAGTTGACAGTCAGCGCTGCGTGAGTGTTGTTTCTTTGTGAGGATCTGTTTTGATGCTGTGTTGTCTGTTGTGCGCTGTGAAGTATTAGCAAAATACAGGCGTTTGCCACACCCTCCACCGCTCCTGGGACCCCGCCAGGATCGTGACCGGCAACAGCATGACACTTCTACGACGTCATCAAGAGGAAACCGAGGGTCTGCTTTTTTTAAACGTGGTAAAAAACCAGTCGGAGGCGCGTTCTATACTCCGTTACACCTTATGTTGTACCGCAGCGAAGGCTAGAAGCGCGAGCTCATAACGTTGACAGCTGCCCTTGGTGCACGAGAGCTTGTGCCGCCGAGATGTGCCCTAGAGCAAGGAGCTCGCGCTTGTAGCATTTCCGGCGGTACAAGGTGAAACAGAGTATAGGCACCTGAACTCGACCCCCGCAAATAAACCCTCGATCCGCGATCCAGCCTGCTACAGTAGACATCCATTATAAGAAATGAGGGACGTCGACGAGCCTCCGAATTCAGACACTACGAGGTCTCTATCGTATAGCGTCAAATGCTTCGGAATAGGGGGTTCCGGGTTGGGAAGCAGTTGTAAAATGAGGCTCAATGGTGCAGGGAATGCTCATGATGCTTTTAACACGAGACTGTCGCAGCAGTGTTCGGCGTGAAAATGTGTTTTTTTTTTCTTTGTTTTTTTTTTTTCTTCTCTGTTGTGAGAAAGAATAAGTTACTTTTTGTCACACACTCGTGTGTAAAAGCGCGAAAAGACCAATCTCAGCAGCCAGTTTGACTGTAGTTTGACTACGTCACTGCTGCAGCAATGCATCGAGGGAACGCTTTCTGCACGTGTGACAACCACGCTGGAGCTGTGCGTGTGTGGAGCACGAGACGGCACGAGCCCTCGCATGCACGGCCGTCTGCCATCTGTGAACTAAAGTTATGGCGGCGTCACGCATGCGCCGAACACCTAAGGAGATCGGTCTATTGCGCGAGCGGCAAAAGCTTATATTCAAAGCGCAAATGCCGTCTGGGAGCAGTCAGTTACTTACATAGTGTCCCTTTTTTATATATATATATATTTTTTTTTTTGCTGTTATAGAAAGAATAATTGTTCTTTCTTACTTTACATGCATGCATTAAGAAATCTAAGTTTGAGAATAATATGATGTGCGATGCTTTCCTCTCCACTTTATTGCCAAACCTATTTTGATTCTTTTTTTTTTCGGCACGTGCATTTCGCAGAGTTTTTGTTCTGGTGTCAATACACATTTTTGTGTAGTACGGGTTGAAAATAACGAGCTTTTCTTGACTTATACATTCTCAGCCAAAGCTTATAAACCAGGAAATGTCTGAATCGATTTTATCTAGTGAGCATGCATTATATGAATATAAACACTCAGACTGGCAAGACAAATGGAACAACCTCGACTGCTTCTTTATCGAAGAGCAGTCCCACTTGGAGAAAATGTTTTTTTTCTGACATGTCACACAAGTCACAGATCTTTTCTTGGACTCGTATTTAATAACCGCGTCAGTTTTGTCTTTTTCCTTCAGGAAGAAATGCAATAGCGTGGCGCAGTAGAATATTTTCTTGCAGTCAGGCAATCCCATTCCGAGATCAGAGAGGCGTCGCTCGGCGTCCGAAGCGAGGAGTGTTTTTCTTTGCGTATGCTGTAACCCACGTCGCAACCCGGCACAAAACAGAACCGCTCTTTTTTTTTTGTCTTCACCATATTTCATATCGTTGTGAGTCCCTTGTCTCTTCGGCTCAGCCTAGCAGCCACACAGTATATTATTGCTTCACACGCAACGCAAAACAAGAGGAAATCGTCCCATCCACACGCCCCAAGCCAGCCTTGCCGAACACTCCTCGACCTACCTCCTGGCCCCTCTGTGACTGGCAGCGCCACCCCAGGCCCCTGCGGCAGGATTGGGCCACACGACACCCAGCTCCTATGGAGAGGCCGAGGCGGTCGGCAAACCTCCCAGTTCTACTACACCCCACCAGCGGGGCAAAGGCAGTGGTAACAAAGAATATGATTGTGGTAGCCCTCGGAGCCTGTTCCAACTGGCCCAGGAGCTTCAGGACCAAACTGCAAACTCTATAGTTCCAGCTTCTTCCTCTCCTAAATCTAGGCACTATACCGCGAGTGAAGCAGGGCGCAAACTGAGCACTGAGATTCTTGGCGCGCAGAGCTCTCCTCCGGCAATTCCATTCATCGGGAGCTACTGATGATGGATAATTCGCGGCACAGGCGTAGACTTCGAGGGGGGGGGGGGGGGGGGGCATCGGGGCTCGTGCCCCCCTGGTAAGACTTGGGCGAGTTGGTTTTGCATATTGAAAAAGTAAAAAGAGCGCGAGCAAGACGAAGGACAACAGGAGACGTAGACAGACAGAGCGCTGACTCTCAACTGAACTTCAATGGAAAGCAACACATAGAAATCGCCGCGGACAAATAGGACGTTGTCACGGCTGTTAGCTTTGAGCCAGACAGGGGGCGCTAGTATTAATTCGAGCAAGCGCTGCAGGTGCTTTGTAGTGTCGATTTGTGGTTTCGCTCGGCCGGCGCGCAGAGCGTTGGCCGTTGTCACTCGGCCCAGTCAACACCCCTTCGAACGATCGAAGCCTCTCTTACACCTTAGGTCCTACCTCAGCGCGGAAGCTGGGAAACACTCCGGCTAATACAGCCCTTCGAAGGTATATAGCACGCGATACGCTCTGCGTGCGTCCCTCCCCCTTCAGGGTCACCCACACGGTTTCGGATTCACCCCGATGGCTCGTCCGCTGCGGTCGGTCCAAAGGCAAAGCGGAGAATTTGGACGTCATCGCAGTGCTAAGGGCGCATGTTGGACACCAGTGGCAGCGTTCGGCTGGATCCCCAATCAAGGCGTCGAAAGCAGCTGTCATCCGACAGCGATGACTTTCTACGGAGGGAGAGGAGGTCCTTCGCGGCCCTTCATTCTTCGAGTTGCTGTCGCTTCAGTGGGGAGGGACGACGGAGGATGATCTGAGGGGCGAAGCACCCCGAGCGGGGGATCGGGTGAAGACGATGCAGGCACTAGAGGAAGTCGGCGTGCCGCCAACGCACTATTGGGACGCGAGAAACCGCGCCATGGCGGACGTAAGGTCGCGCTTTTGGCGTCTTCCGGCCGCAGCACGTGCCAAGAAGTGGCATCTCCAACGAGGACTGCGAGAGTGACTGCGGGAGGAGGTGTCGCTCGCGGCAACAGCGACAACCAGCTTGGAAACAGGACGGAGGCACGTTCGCGGAGGAGAGCGTGGTAGCCGCTGAGGCCGCGAGCGGCGGGCGGGCTGCGCCGATTCCAGAGGCAGGCTCGGCGGGCGCGCGAGGGGCGCGTGCCATTGGCGATCGGCCCTTCCAGCTGGTCTCCAGCTGGCCGAGGGGGACGTAACGGCACCGCCTGCGTACGCAAAGCACGCGCCTCCTCAACCGCCGCCGAGCGCCCAACGGGCCGACCGCGGCGACAAGGCCAGCACGCGCCACCGCCGCGGGAGGCCACGTCGCGCCTTCTTCCTCGCTGCGGGCTGCGAGGCTCGCTCGGCCGCACCCTGCTCCGGTCTTGCAACAACGCTTACTACTACTACCACTCGGGCTGCCGCGCAACTGCCCGTCTCCTCAACACTAGACTTGTACTTAACGCGTTAAGAGTGACGCCTTACTTGTATCTAGTTATGTTTTTCGGTAACGATGTATCGACTTGGCTACTTTTCGAGAGAGAAGACGCGTAACATATTTGCGTTACTTTCTGGTGGAGTAACGAGTAAAGGTATTGAGTTCTGTAGAAGAACATCTACAAGTAGCCAGACATCTACACGTTACCCCAAAAAAAGTAACTAAATACCGCTACTCGTTCCTCGCGCAAAAAGTAACAAAGTACGCTACTTGTCACCGATTCTCAAAAGGAACGCGTTACTTTTCACGTCACTTTCACGACCAAATGCACAACTGCTTTTGTTGCATGGTTTATTGTTTTCTTTTCAGTAGTCTTTACACTGAAGCAGTAGCTGCCTCTCGAACTTTTCATTAGTGGTGTTTCCCCGTTTCCTTGAGAATACATCTCCAGCTACGCTGAATAGTTGTTCTATACCGACGCGCTCGAAGGAACGGCAGTGGTGTGCTTCAGCAAGAGCTGGTGGATCTGGGATTTTCCTCTCCCTTGTGGTCTCTCTAGCTCTGAAGTTAGATTATGTGTCTTCCCGCGTTGGAAACCTCCAGGTTTACATCCGGTCCGTACCCGGTTCTAGGAGGTTCGAAAAACGAACCTTATTGTGTTCGCTGGGTGAAGGACATTCCCAGCAGTAGAGTTCAGTACAGCAGCGTTTATCGCTGGACCAGATGGACACGACAGTCCAACTGTTCGACTGATGTATACAACAATAAACTTTGCTGTACCGTCATACTGTTTAGTTGTTTTTCGGGTTGGCCACCTACCGTTCTCGCAATAGACGGATGCTCAGGTTCGAATGAAAGCGAGGCTGTTTAAGCGGTGTTACACGCGTTCCTCCTCAAAAGTAACGAGATACCGTTACTCGTTACATGGCCTTAAAAGTAACCAAATGTGTTACTCGGTCCTTTTCCAAGAAAGTAACGAAATACGTTACTTGTTGCCAAAAATAGTAACTAGATACAAGTAACTCGTTTGTAACGCGTCACATGGATTTCTGCAAGTAGCTAACTTGGTCCTCATTGCAGCTTGCTCCTGTAATCTTCAAGCAGTAACGAAACGCTAGAGAAATAATAAACAGATGCGAACAAGTTACGTCTACAGTCATCCCTAAATGACTGCGTTAAGAAGCGAGGAATTGCAAATGACACCAAATATTGGAAGGTAATATACTGCTTCGGAACAACGACCCATTCAGACTCACTTTCTAGAGGGCGCCATGGATACTGGGAATGAAGCAGTCTGTTTGTTTTTAGACTTAAAACAAAGCGTTTGATCTCGCAAACCATATTTCGTTAGTTTACTAACTTACCTTACTCGCTAATAATGATAATGTTTTAGACTGGCTCCAGGACTACCTGAGTGAACAAAAGCAGTGAGTTGCGCTAAATAAAGAAAAGTCCGATTACGTTGGTGTTACATATGGTGTTTCCTAGGGTTCTGTTCTGCGCCCCTTGCTTTTCCTGGTATACATACATGATAATAACTTCGGAATACAATCAGATTGTTGGACTATTTGCAGACGACGATATTTTTATAGAGTGATTAATAATTCGAATAATGTAAATTTCTTACAGGCCGATCTTGACAATATCTCAATGTGGTGCAACAATTGGGAAATGACTGTGAAAGCTAAAAAGTGTGTTGACGTGACATTTACTCGAAAGAAATGGTTCATTCGCTCTACCTACGTAATAAATAATTAAATAATTCGGGGAGCGTAAAATACTTGGGTGCTATTCTGTCTAGCGATTTAACGTGGAAAGCTCACGGGGAAAATAATGACGTAAAGGCTGTAGCATGCTTAATTCTATGAGACGAAATTTTCGACGGGGATTAGGCCAAATTAAAGAAACTTTGTACTTTACGTTTATTCGCCCGTGTATTAATTGTGAATATGAAGCCGTTTTGTGGGACCCCAACAACAACAATCTAATAGACAAACTGGAAAACTGCAAAATCGGCGTGCTATATTTTTTTTTATTATTTTTAACTCGCGGCGTGTATCACCAGTTTGTAGGAAAAATTAGAGTGGTGATCATTAGTTGAGCGCCGAAAAATGTTTAAGGTAAATGTTTTACAAGATATATAAAACAATAGCTTTCTCATGGAGCAATGTTTTACAATGAACCTTTTTAAAATATCAGAGAGGGCAGACCATCAGAACAAAATCCGACTCTACTTTTGCCATACCAATGTTTCTGCGTTTTATTTTTGTTTTTTCTCCCAAAACGATAGAAGAATGGAATATGTCGGCTATTGAAGGATATGTTTGACGTTTATTTAAGTTTTTTTTTTTTGTGTGTGTTTCGATGTTTTTCTTAGAAATTACTGTGTGCTATATACTCAGCCTTGCCATAACGCCGAACGGCGATGTAGGTCTCTAAGTAAATAAATACAGAAAAACAAGAGAAAGTAACATGTTCGTCTTAAATCTCAGTTATTTCTTTTTTAAACGCGAGAAAGGTTTTACGGTATTTAGTTACTTTATTTTAGTAACGTGTATATGTCTGCTCTAAATTACGGTCTTCGCGGCCGGATTTTATGCTTTGCCGTGACCGGGCCTCACGCTAACCAGATGAGAACGGTCTCATGTGTACAAGATCTGCGTCATATCACTCGGGTACCTCGGTGCTCTTCTCCTTGAGTGCCACTGTCCGCTGTGTTGTCGAATGCGACTTCCACGACGACGTTACGGCGTCAAAGGGCTTTGACAGGGAGGGCCAGTTTTGTACGGGCGTAATAAAACGCGCATTTTTTTTACCATCTGCGATATGACCTCATTTTGAAATGGACTCAAATCGCAATCGGCGGGATGATTCCATATTTAAACGAAGTAATTTCGCAGCGTGCAATAAATGACCGTCCGTCCCCTAGCAAAAAATGAACGGCGAAGCATTTTTTTTTCCTTTTTTTTTTTCGCTACTTATAGGTCATATATAAAATTGTTTTACATTTTGTAAAAAAAAAAAAAAAAAAAAAAAAGGTTTGAATTTTTTACGCATAAAATTTTCTGACATCGAAACCCACCGATGCCGAAATGAAGATGTCTAAATTCGAAACCTTTAAAAGCACTCTAATAATAATTAACAAAAAAAAAAAATAACAAGTCGCAGGATGACTTTGGCTGATATTTCGTCCCTTAGCGAATTTCACTCGAAGTGAAATTCAAGAATATTATTCCGTACTAAAATGGACATCGTCGTTGGCCCCTCCCTTTCCCAGGGGTAAGCAAAACCAAGGAGCAAAACCAGAACGCTGAATCGAGAAACTCAAGCGCTACAGGCGAAGTCAACGTTCCCTCCGCGGATACACTTGACAGTTGCGGTGTGACTTTTGTTTTTCGCCTCTTTTTTTTTTATCTCGTTGTCGGCGGGGCCACACGGGACGCTGCCACCGCACACGAAGCCCGCGAGAGCCTCGGCGTTTCGCATTGCCCCGCACAATTAAGTGGCCGCTTTCTGCCACCGAGCCCCCCTCCGTCCCTCCCGATTTTACAGCTTGGCGGGAGAACTTACTCGACGGTGGTCAGCCCGCGGAGGAAGGCCACTTGTTCCAAAACGGCTCGACCTGCCCATAGAACCGACGGGCTTGTCGCCTATCGGCCATCAAAAAAGCCCACCGCGTCGTTTATCAAGGGGGAGAACTCTGCGCCCATACAAACGTCCAATTCCGCTTTAACGCTGAGCTACCGTGCGTCTGAGTGCGTCTGTCTCGCTGCCTCGGTCTCGCGATGTCTCTGTTTGTCTGTGTATCGCTCTGCGTGTGTCTCTTCTTGCCTGCCTCCGCCGATGGAGTCTATGCTCCTCTCTGTACAGTGTGCCTTTGCCTCTGAATGTATGTATCTGAAGGGGATCAATAAATCAGAGGGCCAATAGACTGTAAACGACTTTATTTATTGCGGGCTCCAAATTTCGCGAATTTTGGAATATGCGTGTTTCGAGAATAATTTGCGGGCACAAAATATCGCGATTTGGAGTGATACGATATGTATTCGTTACCGCGGAGTAATTATTCGCAAGACCAAGTTTTCGCGATCACTTTCCAGTCGCTAAATTCGCGAAAATTTATGAGCTCCTCGTGAGAATTAAGTGGTTGACAGTATATAATACTACCGGTGGATACGCCGGTAGTATTATATGCTTTCGGCAAATTGTCTATCGGTGTATGTATATATACACCAAAAATAAGACAATCGGCCGAGGCGACTCAGTCGAACTGTGAAGACGAAACCAATATTGCAGTTCGGGAATCAAAAAAGACCAGTTACACTATACAAGGCCTTTCTCCGCCAAATGTCATCACTCCACGCAGTGCCGCCTGGCTTCGGAAAGCATCGTCGACAGCGCGACTTGCAGCGTGTCACTCCGAGCAAGACGCTAACACGCGGTGACTTTAAGATGGACGCCTCTGCCGCTTTGCGCTTCTTTCGGCGCGTTGCAGCGTGTCTGCAGCTTGAACTGGGGGTCCACTAAGGATGACGTCATGCGCAGGCCTTGTCCTCCAGGTGGGATTGTCCGAACGCTCTCCAGCTCTCAGACGGGATCCCGCACATTTGAGGCGTGCTTCGGTGAAAACACCAGGTGGCCTCCGCTCTCTGATTCCCAAAACCGTCGAACAATAATCCTTCGACCGTGTTGTCGCAATCGAGGGATTATTGACAAATCACCCAACGAGTGATAAACCGAGTCTTTGATTTATATTTGTGCCTCGGTATTTATAAGTATCATATTTTGACAAAAACAAAACGCGTATAAAATGTTTAAAAACGCACCCTAGCCTTTTTTTTATTATTATTTTTCATGACCTCGCACATTGTGACACACAAGAAAATCTTGAGTTTTTCGGAGTCTATTTTAAGTGCTTTAAAGGTTTAAAGGTGCGCAATATGAACAAATTGTCAAAAGCGTCGATACCTGTACTCGTTCCGTCGTGGGAAATATTCGTTGCTCCAGCGGCGTGGAGTATATATATAGAACGAAGGTTGATTGAAATACTCCGACAGTTACAGGGCCAGACCCAGCGGCGCGTATTTAATCCCCATTCCTTCGTTTCATGCTTTCGCCACCAGGCCGCGGAAGTTTTCCCTACACATTTCGGCAGGCTCTTCATTTCTAAAAGTCACGTCTTTACCGCTGCGGCGTCGACTCCTCCGCAGATGCGAATACTTGGGGTCAGTTTTCTGTCGCAATTGAGTCGATGTGCAGTCGCGCGCTCGTGCAAACTCAGGACGCGTTTACACCTGCGGATTCACGGGTGGACCCACGCAGGCGGAAAGTGGATTTTCGAGCCGGATGGTTATATCATATCGACTCGTCGCTGGCGGAAAATTTGCGTCAGTCCGGGATACATATCCAGATTTTCCCCCAGCGACGGGTCGATTTTGTCACACGGCTCAAAAAATCCACTTTTCGCCGGCGCCGATCCGCCCGCGAACCCGCGAGTGTAAACGCGCCATTAAGCGACGATCAAAGCTGCGCTTTACTTCTCGAACCGCTCTTTAAATGCCACCAAAAGGTGTTGTCCCATATATAAAACGCAGTAGCCGTGTACTGGTCTTTATACTGCTCCGTGCACAGCAACTCTCAAGGCAATTACTGGCCTTTGCGTTTCGTTTCCTTTCATTTCGTTCGTTTCACTCTATCAATCTGTTTGCGCGACATATTACTGAGCTTTGCGACGCCGCAGTGTTCTTGTCCCTAGCGCAGGCTTTGTGTGAATTCGCCATTACCCATTTCAGTGATTTTGCATCTCGGTGAGGCAACAGACGGTTAGTTATGGCTGCTCAAATCTGGCACGCATGGAAAAGGGATTGTCAACCTTCGCAGAAAAGGAGTGCTGACCGCTGCCATTTTCAGCGTTGGTCCGTACGGTGCACGCGCGCTCGGTTTCCGAAGCGACGAAAATGGGCGTTCAGGGCTGTGAAGACCGTACGCTCTGTCGCGATTTTGTAAACATCGTAATTGTGTACGGGAGCCCGCTCACGAGCACGTTAATCTTCCCAATAAATAGCGAGCCAAAAGGAGGCTAGAGTCCGATGCAGGCAGCAATTAGCGGGTCGTCTTCCGAAGCGGATTGCCAAGAAAGGAAGAAGGTCTTAAGAAGACGCGTCCAAGGGGAGACAGCGGGCTCGCTTGTCGCGTGCCCGAGTGCCGCCTGCCGTCTGCCGCGTCACGTGATGGCCCCGGGGGGTACTACGGGGAATCACGTAGGAAAGAGGGGAGGGAGGGACTTCCCCTCGAGATACTAATTCAATCGTACGCAACCTTTCGCTAAATTACCCGAGCAGCAAGACGCGTAGCGCGAGCGCAGTTATGCGCGCTGGGAGTGTTGGCGTCTGCCGTACAAACCATTTCGAGGAATGCCTAAAACTACTTTCTGCTCTGCACACGGAACGATAGATAAGACGAGTAAGAATATACTTGTATTTTGGTTATTGAGAGTACGAGAAGCGTACGTTTCTTTCAGATGAGCACACACTCGTTGCCTTCCGTCGTGCTTTGGTTCTAAGCTCGCGAGACGACGAAGCGCGGAAGCTCGCGCTGGAGGACTTAAAGACCTCCCTATCGTTATTATACTCTAAATGACCATGGAGGGTTTTTAAGCGCCGCATCCGAAGCACACACATATTTCGTAAACACCATTTTTTTTATTATTATTATTGCGGTGGTTAAAAGCATCCCTAAATCGGGTATTGACGAACGGTTTCTTTCCGTGGTCTTTCTCGGAGCATTCCCCGCTTTCCTTTGTCTCGTGTTCGGCCTTTACACTCGACCCTAACAATAACGAAATAAAAATAAATTAAGAGAAACTGGCGTTCCGAGTGTCCCACTTCACAAATAAACCGCTAAAAACCGTCAGCTTCTATCTGACCTTTTCCAATGGCCGTTGCATTCAAATGAGCCGGGGAATAAAAAATCGGGTCCCATCGGCGGAGCACTTATCTCCGCTGTCAGGCGTATCTAACAGGACACCCGCCACCGGGGATCGATTCGCGGTCTTCGGAGTCTCGAAAGGTCGCGCGTCGCCCTCAAGAACGCACACGACGAAAAAAAAAAAAGCCCGTCTCTTTCGGGCTCCTGTCGAGGATCGCGGCTCGGCGTCCGCCTCCATCTCTGAGCTGCGATCTCTCTCTTTTGTCGCGCTTTCGGGCGAGCGATGTTATCGAGCGTACGTCGCGGTCCGAGTGTGGCGAGCCCGGTGGGGCGGCTGCGACGTGTCGCACCGCATAGCCTCCTGCGCGGTGCCAGGATGAACGTCCGTCCGCCCTCTCATTACTCTCGCAAGGCCAGGGTGCCGCCGAGCTCGGGAAAGGTAGGGCAGCGGCCGCCGACGGAGGGCGCCTCTGGCCAACGCGCCGGCGGGGCACCACGACAGCCGCGTGCACTATCTGCCAGAACGGCGGGGCGCCGATTAATTCTGGAAACCTTCTCGGGCAATGCAGTCGAAGCACCTCGGGCACACTTATATCTCGTTTATTTTCCTCGCTGCGTGAATGAGTGTTACACCTTAATTGAAGACCCCGGATCAGCAGTCGCGGAACCTTGACCGCCGGGACACTCATCTGAGATGCCTGAGCGCGTACGTCTCTAAACTAAGTGCACAAAAAAGAAAGAAAACAATTATTGAAGTTACGCGTGGGAAGTCCGTCTCGCGTTTCCAGAGTAAGTGGGCAGATTAGCGAGTGCACTGCTGCTAACTCGGGGTCTTTGAGGAGCGTCGCGTATTCGCGTATTTAGGAGCCAAATGTATGAAGGAACGGATGTGGTAATCGTATAACCAAGCCGCTTATCATGATGCACTAGTGCCGTAGAGATAGCACGGCCGCGAAACGAGTAGGGACTATACTTCGCTTCAGCTTCGGTCCGAGCGCGGCCAATGTTATGAGCCGAAGGGCCAATCGAACAGCGCAAAAAGTGCAGCGTCATGGAGTACTCTCTGCGCTTGATAGGACTAGCCGGCGGAGGAGCACGCACAGAGACACGGCGAACATCGGCTGGTCCTATCAATTGCAGAGAGCACGCCATGACGTTGTGCCTCTTTCGCTGTTTGATTGGCCCTTCGGCTCATAACATCGGCCGCGCTCGGACCGAAGCTGAAACGAAGTATAGTATTGAACTCGGGAATGGTTATTTGCAATGCTAGCACACTAGGCCACCGATCCCTAATAAGTGGTATTGCCACCCAGAAGACGAGGATGGCGACTCTTTCCAACGCCCAGCTTCCGCGCTCGTTGCATTCAGTGGCGCTTTGGCTTCGCCTGCGCGCTCGAAGATCGCCAGACGCTCAAATATCATTAAAGCTAGTCAAAGGCTGCGCGCTGGAGGCGGAACAACTGCAGCATCTCCCTGTGGTTTTCATCCTGCCAGTGAGTAGAGTGTGTGTAGGCTTATCTCGTGGAATGCTGCTTAGCTTTCTTCTTCGCTCTGGAGCATATGTAGGTCTGCTGTTCGCCTCGGCCTCTTTGGCATTCGCTGATGCTTTGGATCGTCTATATGTGTGCTTTTTATTACAATCGCGTGGTGTCAGAACAACCTAAACAAACAAAGCCCGAGGACTAATGTCCTCACAACGTCATTACAAAGCTGTCATTGTCTCGTCAACACACAGGAGCACGATTCTCCGTATCAGTGAGCAGGCTTGTCGTTTGCGTGTTTTTGAGCTAGTGGTTGTTTCGGAGCATTTCCATAGCAATAAGCTCAGTTGTTTTACAGCGACAGCCATAAAACAAACTACCGATGACCGTTCGGCCTCTGGCTGTAAGTCCCACGTTAGAATTTCCTCTCTCGCAAATCTGTCTCTCTTTCAGCGATAGCTGTGCTCTGCCCACCTCTGGGAATGGCGTCCGTTGTTGATGTTGTAGTAGTAAGTAGTTGTTGTCATTGTTGATGTTGTAGTTGGAGATGTGGGGTGTACGTTGTCGATGTTGCCAAATCCTTGAAACAAATCTCCCGCCGCCCGCGGGAATCGAACCTAGGTCCGCTGCGTGCGAAGCGGAGGCTCCGCACCCAGGTGTGTGTGTTTGTGCGTGCGCGCGCGCACACGCACACACCCATATATGTGTGTGTGTGTGCGTGTGTGTGAGAGAGAGAGAGAATACTATGGGCACAATGGGCAACTGCATATTTCATGCGGACATGGATACCTTACCCCAAGAAAGTAACCAAATACCGTTACTCGTTTCTCGCTCAAGAAGTATCTAAATACGCTACTCGTTACCGATTTGTAAAAAAAAAACGCGTTACTTTACCTGAAATGTAGCGTGTTACTCTTCTCGTTGATTTGACGACCAAATTCACAACTGCTTCTGTTTCATGGTTTATTGTTTTCTTTTCAGTAATCGTTGCACTTAATGGTACCCTGAGGAAGTTTCTGAGATCGCCTAAATATGCCGCTAACTCACTCTGCGGGACCTTAGCATCCTAGCAATCCATAAATCATAACGATGCGCCGACGATTTCCCTATTAAATTAGCTGATGACCGAGCTCATCTCCGGCGATGGGAGCGGCATTGTTCCGCCAGCCAGAACGACATGGGACGAAAGAAAACGGGACAGTTTGTTGAGGTTGCAGACGCGGTTATTACAAAATGTTTATGCTTTTGTAGATGATAAGCGCAAATAAAGGTAGTCGAAAAATGTAAATGTTTCACGGAGAGGGAACAAAATACTGCAATAATCGTCTCTTATTAAGGCACTGTGCTTTATTCGTGTTTTGTTTTTGTTTTCGGGAAAGGGCGGAGGGGGGGGGGGGGATGTTGTGTTTGGTTGTCAGGTCTCGAGCGCTCGCTCGCTGGGTTGAACCGTAGTCCGCGCTGAATGGGCAACGGGCCGCGCATATTCGAGATATCGCTCCGCTGTTCCACCAATCGAAGGCGCGAGGATCCTTCGCTCGCTTTTGACTGAGAGTGGCCCTGGTTTCGGAACATGCTCCTCCCGTCGAGGGAGATGATCGCGGCGTCTTGCAATCTTTGATTGCTTTTTATAAAGAAATCGGCCACGTATTGTCATGATTTTGGGATTTCTAATATCTTTACATCCAGCAGAGTCAGTTATCGCCATATTTAGACGATCCCAGAAACCTCGTCAGGGCACCTTTAGGCAGTAAATGGCTCTGAAAAGTTTTCATCAGTTATGTTTCCCCGCTTCCTTGAAAATACATCTCCGGGTGCGCTGCAGGGTTGTTCTGTTGACGCGCTCGAAAGAACGGCAGTGTTGTGCTTCAGGAAGAGCTGGTGAATCTGGGATTCCTCTCTCTCTCTTTTCTTTGTGCTTCTGAAGTTCCAAATTCACAATGATATCTATATCTTCCTGTGTTAGCAACCTGCGGGTTTACATTCGGTCTGTACTCAATTCTAGAAGGTTAAACCAACGAACCTTATTGCGTTGGCTGGGTGAAGGACATTCATAGAGTTCGACTGACGTGTTCAGCGATGGATGTGGCTATACTGTCCTACTGTTTAGTTGCTTTTTCGGGTTGCCCATCTGACTTTGTCGCAATAGACGCGTACTCAGGTTAGAATCAAAACGAAGCTGTATAAACGGTGTTGTACATGTTACTCCTCAAAAGTTAGGAAATACCGTCACTTGTTACTTGGTTATTCATTCCTTTAAAAAGGAATAACTAGATATACGCTACTCGTTACAGAAAAGAGTAGCTAGGTATAAGTAACTCGATACTAGTAACGCGTTACGTGCATGTCTGATTTGATGTCCTCTTTCGATTTTGATAACATCCCACCCATTCGAATATTTTGTAGGAACCAAATTGCGCGAAGGGAATTCAACCGGTCAATAAGCCTCGTGTAATGGCGATACATTCACGCGATGAATGCTTGCGCGATAGTTTTGTGTTCGTATAATTTGCGAGATTGGTGTCACAGCGCGATGTAGAACTTGCCTACACAGTATACCTCTGACGATCCCTGAAAGAAATGGCGGACAAAGGGGCAGGACTTTTACCCCTCTCGCGGTTGGTCGTGGCAGGTTCTGTACGCCGTCCGTAAGCCCACCCAGCGCCGGCCCTCGCGACAGCCAGCGAACGGTACCCACGCTCCGCCCAGAATCGGCAGCTAGGTCACACGGGCGAGTGCTCGCTCGGCCGAGCTCAAGCTGGCACGCGATGGCGCAACCACGACAACAACGTGGCGACCCGCTCGGCTCCGTTTCCCTGCCAACTTGCGCTAAGCGTTCCCCTCGGCCGTGCGAGCCGAAGCCCGTGGAGGCACCGAGTGATTCATTCGCCGCTCCTCCTCGCCGTTTATTACCTGGGAACGAGAAGAAATTGCACTTGGAGACGTTCCCGAACTGTTCTTGCACCCTCCTCGTCAAAGTAGCCAATGGCCTTCTGTCGTCGTTGGCACCCTTTCGCGGAGACGTGCCTAACATATCCGCGCAATTCGTTGTGTTATCTGTTTTGTTTTCGTCTTAAGCTTCTACCAAAAGAAGAAAAAGAAACGAGATTGTTGTAATTCTGTTCGTCAGGTTTTGTTTTCTTCCGATACCGTTGCTTTTCTTGGCACGTTCTCCGAGGCACTGTTTCGCAAGCGTGTAAAGCACGTGCCCCAACCTCAGGCCGCCTTGGCGCCATCAGCGAGCCTCGGACTAACGGCCGGGACGAGGTGGCAACGACGTCACCCAACTCCTTCGTCGCTTGTCAGTGGAACCTCTCGGCAACTCCTATAGACCATGTTCGTTCACCCTAGTCCACAGCCACGTAGTCGACAAATCCGGTACGCAAAATAAAATAAAGAAAAAAAAAAGCGAGGCATTTTAACTTTGAGCGAGGAAATGAATATGGAAAAGGCAAAAGAAGAATGCTCGACAGTCGCGATGAAAACGTGAGCTTCTCCCTGTTGTGTGGCGAGAGCAAAGCGATGTTTCCCCGCATACAGGAAGTTTCTCGATTCAAGATGACGCCGCCAGCGTAGAGAGGTTCTCTGGGGGACTCGGTTTCCATCAAGTGCGGCCGCAGCCGACGGTCCGACAGAGTCAATCTGGCGGCGCCGAAAGAGCATCGCCCGGCACTCGTCGTCTTTCTGGACTCGCTCCTATAGACCACTCAGGCATGGAAAGAAAGCGCCAGGTGGCGGCACAGTTACTGAGCGCGATAGGTTTAGTGTGTGCTAGCGTATGCACAAAGGCGTGCAGTGAGGATGCCCTTTTGGCGCTGCTGTCCATCGGCTCAGCGTCGGCTGAACCTAAAGTGAAACAAAGCGATTCCAGCCTTCCAGCGACGCCTGTTCCTCTCCGCCAGGACTCGAGCGCGTCCGTTGCGCTGCAGTCCCACCATACTCTTCCGTTCACCCTGACTATACTCCGTTTCCCTTTACGTTGTACCGCAGCGAAGGCTAGAAGCGCGAGCTCATAGCATTTGCAGCTGCCCTTAATGCGCGAGAGCTTGTGCCGACGAAATGTGCCCTGAGCAAGGAGCTCGTGCTTGTAGCCTTTTCTGCGGTACATCATAAATAAGGTGAAACAGAGTACAAAGCCGCCCCTTTAGCGCGACCTGCCTGGCTTACTTTGGCTGTGCAGGGGTACATATATGTTGCGCTTTTTGGACTCCCAGGAGACTAGGGAGAGGGAAGTGACGTCAACAACGCAGCAAATGTAGATTGGATGTTGATTTTGTTTTCTTCTGTCAACATCCAATCTGCGTTTGCTGTGTCGTTGACGTCACTTCCTTCTCCCTAGTCTCCTGGGAGTGCAAAACGTGCAACATAGCCCTCAGTACTTTGGTTGCGCGTTCTCGCTTGTGTTGGCAAGGGCAGAAAGCTCGCGCTGAAGGCGTAGCTTCTAGTCTCAGCTTAAAGGTGAACGGAGTCTAGAGCGACAAACAAAAGCAATCGACACCCACACGTTTCAAGTACATCTTTGGTAGGCCCGCGGTCTCTCGGTGATTGTGAAGTAGGCACGAGTAATTGCATGCCTGCCAAGGATACCTTCACGCGTACGTTGCACGAGTTCCATTCTTGTCGCTTGTTTCTGTTTGTCGCTGTGTACTCTATTTCTCCTTATGATGTACTGCAGGAAAGGCTACAAGCGCGAGCTCCTTGCTCTGGGCACATCTTGGCGGCACAAGCTCTCGTGCATTGAGAGCAGCTGCCAACGCTATGAGCTCGCGCTTCTAGCCTTCGCTACGGTACAATATAGACGCTTTCAGCGCGCGCCAGATTGAGCCGCCATAGCCGACCTTCTCTTGTCTTACCGAGATGCCGAGCCACTCAAGCGGGCATTGATCAGCCTCCACAAGGGCCTATGCTGGGGAGAATGACGCAGTAACACCTAAAATGGCAATAACCTGTACTGCAGTGGTGATGATGAAGTGTAGAGAACAGAATAAGAGGGAACAAAACGGAAGGTCGGCTATGGTGGCGCCCATGCACAGCTGCCTGAAAGCGTCTATAAGGTGGACCGGAGTATAGTGGGGGGACTCGGGCATTAGGCGCGACCACGCAATGCTTTCTTCGAACGTCAAGCGAAACTGCAGCTTTCGGTCACGTGCGAGCCACGGTAGTTGACGAGTGTGAGTCAGCATCTCTCTACGAGCCGTAACAAACCATCTGAGGGAGCTAAAAAGTATAAATAAACGAAATAAAAATGCAGCTTCGGCTTTTAGTGTCCTGTCAAAATGTTAAGAAGGCTTATCTTGTAGCGTTTTTGTTCCCGCTGTTTTCTTTCGCAAATTTATATAGTCCAATCAAATAGCGCCAGCTTAGCATCCGCGAGCAACGTGAAAAGACCTGATGACGCTCAACTAACAGAGACCAACAAAGATTTGATTTTACTCGCCAGAGGCGCTCTCCATACTTGAGAGCTAAAAGTATATACCAGTTGCACCTCGTGGATTTCGAGCGACATATTAGAGAGTTTTAGTGCTGTGTAGTACGGTGCAAGGCGATAGACCGATCTCACCAGCCTAAACACCAGCCAGTTTGACTACGCCACTGCTGCCGCAATGCATCGAGGGAGCTAAATTTAGTCTTCCTGCACGTGCGACAACCTCGCTGGAGCTTTGCGCGTGTGGAGCATGAGGCGGCACGAGCCGTCTTGTGCACTGCTGCCTGCCTCCTGCGAACTAAAGGTTATGGCGGCGTCACGCATGCGCCGAACGCTTGGTGAGATCGGTCTATTGCGTGCAAGGCGACTGGCCGCCGCCATGTCTCTGCTCGTGCAGAAAAGCCCGCGCAATTTCATGCTTGCCAAAGCTTTGTTCACGCGCGCGCTGCACGTGCTTGCGGGCATAGGGCGCCACTCGGGGCGCCATGCGAGCGCTGTGCCTTTGCGTTAGCGCTGCGAGCTCCACGCTGAGCATGCGTCCCGTCGCCATTCGCCAAAGCAAGACGCAGTTAGGTACTCCTCGCACGCTCAGAGGGGGGGACACGCAACGCTAACAGACATTGATCAGATTTGCTCGTTTAGGCAATACTAAAACTCAGTAGTTTCAGTGGCTGTCTCCTCACTCATGGCCTCCGAGATTCATGGTGCGCCAAGCTCTCTCCCTCCTCCATTCCATTTGTCGAAAAAGAATGAAATTTAAAAAAGAAAAAATGGCTCGAGTCTGTTTCCGTTGCGCGGTGGCGCTTGGTACGCACGGCTAGAAATCATTATCATCGAGCTTGCTTCGTCCCTACATGTTTTATTCGTTAGTGTTTTTTTTTTTAATTACTTGTCCGGCTGCTTGGCTAAAAAGATACTCGTTTGCCCGAACCCTACTTGTTGCTTCTCACCACAGCACATATTACTTTTGCGAGGCGGGTTGATATCCGAGTGTTGCTCTCTCAAAACCGGGAAAGATATTCAGCGTGTACACGCTTCTATTCCACTTTAGACGGTCCTCATAAATCGAGTACTTAAAGTATCGCGTTGAGATTTCCCGCAGAAGTACCCGGAGGTGGTGAAAGCTTTGACTAAAAATGTGGAAAGATTGGTTCACTCGAGTAAATCACGAAAAATCAAAATTTTTATACTTTGCATGTAGGCTTAAATAATATCTTGTGTCAATTTAGCGTTTATTTGGGTCAAAATAAAGTCCGAAATAGGCAAGTAAATGCGATTTTCTTTCTATTTCAGATTTTTTGGTCGTAATAAACACCAGAATAGCCAAGAACGAGTTTTTGATGATTTTGAGCAACAATTGCTTAGCGAAAATGTTTCCACGAAGGAACCCATTTTTTTTTCTTTCTTATGATATCTGAGGTTCCATATGTATTCATACTCTCAGTGAATGAATACACAACCTTCGGACCTCTCTGTAGTAAATCTCAGCGCGATACGTTCAGAAACCCATTTTTGCGGACCGTCCAAAGTGGCATCGAAGAGTTAAGGCGAGGTCACGCTGCTCATATATCGTACAAAAGACCGTCTGCAAACACGAGTCACCGTAATATCCCTGGTTCGAATGCCGCGTGCCCAAGTTTCTCCTTGCACTCATTGCCACGCGGCATTCGATGCACGGATCTCGCGGTGACTCGCGTTCGAATCTTTTTACGGACTGTCTTTTGAATGATGTTGAGGGTGTTTTCGTTGACGCCATTATGTCCACCATGTTCCTGTTAGGGCAGCTTTGCGCGTGCCAAAGGCCAACGGTTGAGAGATTCATTTGGCACCATCAAGTACGTAGTGCACTGGGCTCTAAAAGTTTCATTGCCGAACATGTAACAACAAAATGGCGGATTGACGCCACCTGAAAATACTCTATAAGAAGTGTGACCCCGACTAAAGGGGTATTCACACGAGGGAGAAATCCCGGGGATTTGTCCCCGGCACGCGCGCATCACGGGATGAAAACGCGAGGCTTTTGCACATCGCAAAGCCTGACGTTTTCGTCGTGGGATGCGCGTGCCGGGGAGAAATCCCCGGGATTTCTCCCTCGTGTGAATGCCCCTTATGTACACGCGGTAAAATAAATGCACACCTGTTTCTTTTAAGACTAACTACGCCTCAAATCATTTTGGTCAGAAAGAGTGGCGAGTCAACAAAGGATTCCCAATAAAGTTTCTGAACGCCAAATGTCATATTCTTTGTGAGACTGGGCAGGCGAAACCTCGTGCTCGTTATTTACTCGCAGATCGCGTTAAAGAATAAGAGGGACTCTTTCAGTTTCGTCATTAGACATCAAATTACATCGCTTCTTTCGTGATATCTCCGCCGTTCCGTTCTGTCATTTTTCGCTTTTCTTTGAAGTGTTTTTGGAGTGAAAGCTCGCTCTGCAGAACCCCGAATCCTGTGTTCCATCCCCACCCCTGGCCGTTTCGATCTGGATGAGCATCGTACCGGCGTGCGGTCGTGTATCCCTACTGCGAGGTGCACGTTAAAGACCCCAGGCTAGCGGTTGTACCGCACTGGCTAAATGTCTCATCTACAGCTGGGAGACTCGTCGCCCTTGGGAGCAGACCAAATTCTAGGCTGTATAAACATACACACAACCTAATTATGATTATTATTGAAGTGTTCCTCGGACAGCGTCTCACCGTATGACTTCACTAATGGCAAGGGTTTCGGCGGATTCGGCCTTTTCGCCTCAGCGGAAATTCCTGCGACAACCTCTCTCACTGTTTACCGATGATTAGGGCCGGTTTGCTAGAATTCGCGCCTTAGCAAGGGCTGGGTGAAAGAAAGCCTTGCCAGGAGTAGCGCGCGAGCTGAGCGGATCTTGAATCGCGTCTAAACGCGCTCGCGCGACTCAGCCCAGAGCTCCTGCAAACATTTAACGCTTAAAATGCTGATGCCGGCTCTGTATCAGCACCGTTTTGCCTGGAGAAGCTGTGCTACACCTATACGCTCCTTCTGCTGCTGAGCGCGTGCTAAAGGCGAGCTTTCACAGGTATTTTGCAACCTGCACTGCACACCAGCAAGGTTGGCGGTCTTAGCAGCCCATTAATGAGAGCTCGTTCTGAGCATGCGCTCTAAGCAGCACCCACACATATGGCGTCCAGTGAATACTTCCTATCAGCGGCGAGATGTTTGGGCGGCGCCCTCCTATGGCTACCTCTCGTGACGTCATTACCCTCTGGACAACAAGTTCGATGTTGTTTTAATAGACTACTTCCATAAAGCCCTGCATGCAACACGGCGCGCGTTGCACTCTGGGAACTAGTTGGCCAGGAAGGAGGGTGGCATGGTTTCGGTTTCGATCGACACGTCGACAAGAGATTGTTTTCTGGTCCCGAGAGCGTCATTTGTGGTCTTTAAACTAACCTAAATGGCCAGACCTTCAAGCTCTAGCATAAGCCCGAGACGTATCGCTTGTCTTAACACATGCTTGATGTATTTTTGTACTTGAGCCTTCCTGCTAGCGTTCCAATCGAGGTATGTGGACAAGCCAGTGCTGGGAGTCTCGGCGCTGCGAAGCTCGGGTGCTCGGGGATCTTGCTTGTGTACGAATCAACAAGCTGTAGCAACCAATAAGTATGCATACATCGAGCTCGCGCCTTTACATTAGTGTTGTTGATGAAGAAGTTTGTTTGCTTCGTGCGTCCATAGACGAAATATTACTTTTTGCAATTACTGTTTTTCTTAATGTGCCTGAGTATGCGAGGTAAAGCTCGGAGGTGCCATTGAAAAGCTCAATTTGAACACACTTCTTATCTCTTATCTGTACTGACCCGCAGCACTGCACGAAGTGAAGTCCCCACCCGCTTGCATTCCACTAACATTCAACATCGCGTATGCATGCGCATAAAGTTATCCTGCAATCATGTAGGCAAATTCGCGCATACAGACCGTTTTAAGAATGCAAAAGTCGAGCACTTGTGTGAAGAATGTCGCACCCTTCGCCGGAAGTGCGTCAGACGGGCATGAGCCCCTATGCGCACCGCATTGAGGTTCATGCCCGTCCGGCGCACGGTGCGACATTCTTCACACAAGTGCTCGAACGAATTCAAAGCGCATTTGACGGTTGCTAATGGCCATAATATTTGTTATGTGTTTGCTTTCTTTCTGCCTGAGTATGCCGAGATAATTTCAGGCACACCGTTCCCGGCACAGATCTCGGGCGTCAGTAAAAGCTCGTTCAAAAAGGCTTAGTGAGGAGTAGGGGACGCTTGTTAGGGCCTCCGTCGTAGCTAGCCGATCTCAACGTTTGCGAAAAGTTAATCTTCTATCAGCATAAAATTTGAGTGGGAGATATATGATGACACGAGGAAGACATCATAGTAACTTTTGTGCAGTAGTGAGGTCGAATTTATTGCGTTTCCTTAAAAGTTTATGCGTAAACGCTGGCCTCAATTTTGATACCCTGTGAGGGTGCGGCTTGCTTTTCGCCCAATGAAGGGACAAGAAGCGCACGTTTGGAAAACAAAATGCGTGTAAGGCTCCAGACGAACAAATTTCAGTTGTAGTTCACTGGTACTAGACGGGATTACTGACATTGAGCTCAAAGATGCACTCGTGGGGTGAGGTGACTAAGCCACGACTTACTACGTTCGCATACGCACGCACAATATCCGGTGTTTCGGAAACCAAGGAAAGTGCCCCGGTCTTCGTTTTGTATCGCTCGAGAATGAGTGTATTGTACGTTCGTGAAAAGTCGGATAATCGAAAACGCAAGCAGTGCGTTCGGTCGCGGCGTGATAGCATGAGATGAAGCTGCTCAGTCGAAACCGAAACTGAGTGGCCAACTAGTTCCCAGAGTGCACTGCGTGGTATTTCGCCGCAATGGGGCGCGTCGGTTTTGGAAGAAGTCCATTAGCAGGGCGGAAGCTGGAAATCATTGCGCTTTCAGATCAATACTGCCAACACCGTCAAAATCGAAGTTCTTACATTACTCTTATTTCTGTGGATGAGGAATCCTTTGCTGACGTCAAAGTCAGTATTCGGCCAATCGTGGAGGGCCGACCACCGCGACGCTTTCGACCGGTCACGTCGCCAATAGGAATGGCCAGAGGAGAACTTTGCTCACCAAGAATCTCGAAGGCCATGCCCCAACACGCCTTTCATTTCAGCGGACGCGTTGTCTTCCCCATCTCTGCTCGTTTCGATATGGAGGAGCGTCGTACCTGCGTGCGGTCGAGTACCAAACACCTGATGCGCCTTCAAGACCCCGAACGGCACTGGTTAAATTGCGTGTAAGAGTGTCGTCGCCATATCCCGAAATTCGATTTTATTTGCTTTTTACGGAGAAGGCGAAAGGGCGCTCGGGGATTCTTGTCGTCGACCCGACAGTCCGCGTGAAGAACGCCGAGGTTGCATTTATGGCTATCGATTAATGATCGCGTCGTGTAGGCCACGCAGCTGTGAAGCGCGATTTGTCAGTCTTGACTAGGTCCTATTTTGACCTGACCACTGGAGAGTGACTCCAATCTCCATTCTCATTGAATGACCTGGTGAAATACCGGCGAACGCTTAGTGTTTCGAGAGAATCGCGCTGTTCTACACGGAGCTTCGGAGAGGTCAGGCGCTGTTGGGTCGTGCATTATCTCGTGGTATGCCCACCGACCTCATTATCGCCGAGCCGCACCTAAGCGGAACCCCGGAACCGCGAACATTGCGGCATGACCCCTTCATCCTAACAACAGGGTTCGATCACGAGGATAACTATGAATATGCAGATCCCAATCGGTCAATCGCCGAGGAACTTGGACTCGCCGTGGCTGGAGCCTTCGCAGGCGATGCAGAAGCGCGGTGCTTCACCTCAGCGGTCGCCATCGCGCCCTCAAAGCGAACTGCGAAGGACGGTCGGGCCCTCTGGAAGGGAGGCCGTTAGCCGAAGGCCAGTTCATAAATCAGCGAGTAGCGGCTGTCCCGGCATTCGCGATATCTCTCAGTGCAGCCCCGATCTTGTACGAGCCAGCCGTATACCCAGGACAAGGCCATCTTTGCGTGCAGTGCACGCAGCACCGGCATAAACCGTGCGCTAAAATAGGAAAAGGGTTCGATCATCCGCTTAGAAGCATCTTCAAAGTCTTCCTTTATGAGTCGCTAGAAGGCCGCCATTGGTATGGCACAGATGCCTTTCCACAGATAATGATAGCGATCAAAGTGGCCAGACTGAATTTCGGAAAGGGTCTATAAGGGGAATGTTACGATATCCAACAGTTCATACCCGCGGTTGGGGAGAATATATATATCGAAAAATCATCCTGAACACCTCGATGTTATGCCACCTACAATATCAAAAGTGAAATAATACTAAAAAAAAAAAAAAAGCTTAGACGCGTCATGCAGCAAGGCTGACAGCTCAGTTATTAAAGCGAGTTTATCTGAAACCTGTCTGCTTCCCTTTGGCGGGAAACCAGCTACGTTTCAAGTCGGAAAATTCATTTTTTCTCTCTCTCTCGCTCTCTCTCTCTCTATATATATACATATATATACGGAACAAAACGCATTTGAGTCGGTTGTTGGAGTTTTTAAAACATATTATTCGTAAAGTTGGTTGTCGTTTCGGCCTGAGGCAGACCTGTCTGTCTTAGGCCGAAACGTCGACCAACCTTATCAATAATATGTTTTATAAACTCCAACAACCGTCTCAAGCGCGTTTTGTTCCTTATATACTTTTCGTCATCCTGCGCTGTTTTTTTTCTCTTTTTTATATATATATATATATGGCAGAAAACGCACCTGAGACGGTTGTTGGAGTTTTTAAAACATATTATTCGTAAAGTTCGTCGACGTTTCGGCCTAAGGCAGACCAACTGGAATGTGTGAAGGTTGACGAGTGCAGCCGCATTAATATTGCGAAAGAAAAAGTGGAGAAAGTGATGATTCAATTTATTGCATTATAGTTAGGGAAAGGGGAAGAGAAAGAGAGTTGGCGAAAAATAGGGCTAGGAGCACTCCTGGACCAATTCTTCGCGAGCTCTTTTTTCTTTTCCCTTCCCCTAACATCCAGTGCGATAATCCAATAATCATTTTCTCGCCCCTTTGTTCACACACACACACGCACACGCCTACACGCACGCACACACACACACACACACGCACGCACGCGCACATACACACACACACACACACGCGCGCGTATATATATTTATATTCCCAGTCGCTCTGAATATTGTGGGCCTGGTTCGCGCCCATTATATTTGTGCCGCATGACGCTAACCTTCCGCTGTTCCACCGCTAAGCCATTGAAATGGACAATGACACACAAACTGGTGAAGAAGAGCGTGGTGTCTAAAAGGTCCCTTACCTGCCTCGCCGTCACAGTGATGAGGTGAAGCGAACGTAATAAAAGGAAAGAGGGAAGGTGAGTTACGGTTGCGCACATGCAGTGCTGAAAAGCGTCGATGCCTTAGGAACTTGTATGCCTCAGGCACTCATACATCGTCAGGGTGTTCGCTGCGTCCACCCCTCAAGCGTGCTCGAAGGCTTCATATGCTTCGAAAATATCTGCAGAAAGCTCTTTTATGGCCAATGATCACGCAAGAACAGTGCCTACACACTGCCTATTGTAAAATGTATTAACCGCGGCATTAGTGGATGCTGGATTTTCGCGTTGCAAGCGAGAGTTCGTGTCGCCATTTTGAAGTATGGATTGAGTGCGCGCCCGCGAGGCCCGCAATCCGCACGGTCTACTAAAATTCTCTACTACTACGGGGATCCGTTAAACCGAAAGTCGTCTCTCTCAAAATCCAGCAAGCTTAACGTTGGGTCTTCGATTGAATACCACATTCGAAAACGATGCCCGTACGCTTTCCCGCAGTGCATTCAGAGGGTCAGCTCCTGAGATGGAGGTCAGCGAATGAAGCCACGGACGATCAGCGAATCAAGTTTTCGTCAGGAGGTTGTGTCGGGGGTAGGGCATGAGCGTGTGAAAGGCCATGCTCAGTGGTGCGGGGGTTTTGAAATGGGCGTCCTCTTTGCTCAGAGGCTCGTGCCCAGAGCATGCCTCCGAGCCTTTCATTGACAATGAGATTGTAACGCGTGCTGCGGTGAGGAGTCAGACCACCCACGCTCCGTTTTGAATCTATTTTGTCATATCACGAGCGAAATCTTCGACACTTACCTATACTCCGTTCACCCTTAAGCTGAGACTATAAGCTCCGCCTTCAGCGCGAGCTCACTGCCCTCCGCAGTGCTTTGGTTGCGCATGCCTCCGCGTTCACACTTCAGTTACTAAGGGCAGAAAGCTCGCACTAAAGGCGGAGTTTCTAGTCTCAGCTTAAGGGTGAATGGAGCATAATAGATAAATTAGCTCGTGTATCGAATCGATCGCAATTTGCTCCGCACTATCAGCCAAGTCGGGAGTTTTCGTAGACAGTTTTTGCTCCTCCGTTAGGTCCTCCGCAGTGAACACGCCGCTAGCCTCTCTAACAACTCTATAAACTATCTAATAGGATGCAGTGTTCCAAAAAAGCAGCGTGTTAAAAAAAAAAAAACACTGCGCATTAGTTAGCAAGTTTGTCCTTAAAAGCGTCCGTAGCTCTCAAAAGGTACGTAGGGCCCACGGATTAATTGTCGTTGTTTCTGTATTTGTTTGCGGACATAAACCGTAAGTATAGGAAATAAAAATGTTCCTTTTATGCAGTATCTCTTCGCGCGAATTCAACGGTGTAGCTCGGCATACACGAGTGCTATCGATAATAACGAACTCCTTCCTCTTTATTAGAAACAGACCCACCGTATTATTTTCGCATAATATAGAAATGACACATATAGAATCATTCTGAAAACCTGGATGTTATCCCACCTACGACATCTAAAGTAAAATAATACTAAGAAAGAAAAAAAAAACTCAGACGCGTCACGCAGAAAGGTTGACAGCTCAGTTATTAAAACGAGTTTATCCGAAAAGTGTCTTCTTTTCTTTCACTTGGCGAGAAACGAGCCGCGTTTCAAAGCGGAAAACTGTCTCGAGATCGATTGTGCGTCGAGTGCCACGGAGAGGAAAATTAATCTGACGGCATTTGGAGCCGTGCCGGAGGACACCGGCAGGAGCGAGCCGCCATGCCTGCGGGTGACGTCGCTGTCCAAGCGGACCCTGCAGGAGAAGACGCCGCCATGAAAAGCGGGAGCCGATCGCTATCTGCTGACGCGTCCCTGCTCCGGCAAAGCAACAGCTCACTCTGTCGGAAAAGGCTCCGGCGCTTTGCGATTGTTTCTTCGTGCGTATTCGCGTACCTCGAACGTTTGACGGTTGTGCGCATTCCGCTCTGTGGGGTTACTCGAGAGTCGAGACCCGTAACTATTTCTACGCACATGCTTAGGATTCTTTTTTCCAGGAGTGTGCGCGACATTAGCAATTTCCTCCCTCTAACCTACACTCCGTGCCACTAGTTGTGTGCAGTGCAGGCGAAGGCAACGACAGGCGAAGGGAGAAAAGGCGAGCACTAGGAAGGCTGGACGGCAGAGGAAAGCAATGGGAACGAGAGGAGAAAGGGAGAGCGCAGGAACGTTAGAGAGGAGAGGGGAAGTTTCTCTCCTTCTCTCCAGCTTTCCTAGTGCTTGCCCGTTCTCCCCTCGCCTGGTGTTGGCTTCGCCTGTACTGCACGCAACTACGACACGGAGCATACGTGGTATTCGCGTCATCTACGAGGTTGTCCGGTGGGGCCGGGTTGTTGTTGAACCACATAACAGCTCCTTCACTGTTCCTAATAATAGCTCCTCGCAATCTTGAGGGCGAGAAAAAAAAAACCAGCAAGATGTGTTGGGGGTTGTTTATTCTTTGTAACTTGTGTAATTAATACATTTTTCCTTATTTTAGTTCAAAGCTTCACGTCGGCCACTTGTTTTTCAAATTCAAATAGTGACGAGGGAACGTTCTACTTTTAGTGTTACTAACGCGTGAATTTCGAGGTTCGATGAACAGTAGGTAACGTTTGGTTTTTCTTTATCTGTTGCGTGGGTTAAACAACTTTCTTCGTTCCCAATTGGGCGGCAGCGGTATTTAAATTTTGTATGTTTTCAATGTAATCTGTACGTGTTTGAACGTTAGTAACACTAAAAAAACATGCTTGCATAAACGTCTATATTTTCTTTTTTAATGACACTCAGTAAGGGCATCCAAATATCTACGTCTCCGAAGGACCCCCAGTGGGTTGGGGGCGAAAGAAGTACCTTCTAGCTTTTTACAGCTATCAATAGGTGTTTCCGCTCTGCGTACAGATGGAGATGTTCTTGCTGTCGTTGTTTTTGCGACGGAGGGTTCGTTTTGGCCGTATTCAAGAATAATAAGAACGTACACCTCATATCTTGTTCCCCTTTATCGCAAAAAAATCCATAGCGTGGAAGGCGTGAAAAAACTCGTTAAGACTATAACAGGCTTGTCTACACAAGCGCAGAAATACAGGCCGACGATATGGCGGCCAATACGACGTCTGATAAGTTACCCCGTTCATTTGAGCGACCGCAACGAAGGTGAAGAAATAAGCGTTAGTTCCTGCGGAAATACGTTTGAAAATCTGGCATCGAGTGACGGATAATGAAATATATAAAAAGTTGAAAAACCATCATCACCGCAGGGTAGAATAGGCGAGGGCGTCAAGAGTCAGTTCAGGAAATGGATTAATTTCCTCGGCTCAAACAGAGTTGATACGAGGGGATTTCACCGCGAACCTTTTTTTTTCACTGGATAGCGTGTCCAAGAGCATATATATCAAGGGTGCTTGGATGTGCGTAAGCCTGAGGACACTCAAAATATATGTTCCGCGAAAGGCAGCTGTTAGCTCGCAGCTTTTTCACCGAGCGATTCGCGGATATCCAAGTTGATTTCTTGAGCGAAGGGCCCGGTCAACTTCAAAACGTTACGGAGTGGGGTAATGCAGGTATTCCACACACAAAAAGAAAACGATTGAAAAGAGGGGATACTAATAACTGATACGTCATTGTTACACGAATTGCGGAATATCTTTATTTACGTGGACCGCCTGCGAAGAGATATCTCCAACAAAGAGACGCATCGAGTAACCTCCCGTAGTAATCATGGAAGCCCCTTTAAAGGGGCGATGCAACAATTTTTGTATTTTGCGCAAATACTGCTTAGAACGGATCCCTGGTGTTAACGACCTGTGAAATACCCGTTCGTTTTTACTACACGCAATTGAAGTCGCAGAAAAAAATTAAGAAAAACGAGCAGGAGTTCACCGCCTCAACTCGCAGCCAGAACAAGTGGCCACGTGATCTGGAGCCGATTATATGCCGCCAGTGTGGATCATAGCCATGCGCTGAGGTTGGCAAAGCACAGGACACGCGCTGCGTTCCAGACATTGTTATGGTTCGGCACCCAAATGCTTCTCGAGCTATAGATTATCACGAGCCCAAATCGAGTGTCCACGCAACGCTCGGGTCCATTCTATGAGCCGCATTCAAATATCGTTACTGGGCGGTACTGCTACCGCCCAGCTACGTCATCAGGTTTTGCGTGCGGGTATCCTTGAGTCCCATTCGTGCCAGTAAGCTCGTGTAAAGTGAAAAACATTCCAATTGAATATCGTTGCACCGCCCCTTTAAGATTTCGCTCTCTTCTAAACCATCCTCGGTTTGGCCAGCTATTTGTTTTTTCTGAGAATAACGAAACAAAAGAAACAAGCACACAGAAAATACATCCCGCCGGCGACATGACTTTTTTTTTATATATATGATACCATATGAGCTTTGATGTAATACTTCTCCACTGAGATTTTTTGACTGGAGATGCGAGTTGACTGGGGATTCCGGGAGACAGCTGGTTCCCAGTCGCCGTGTCTGAAAAAAGAAAAAAGAAGTGCGGAGCCGTTTGAGTATAGCAGTGATAGCAGCGATAGCAAACCACCATTGTGCGAGCGCCGCAATTTATTTATATCTTCTTACGCTTTTGCGCGCTTTGAATTATTGTATACTGAGAACGATAAAGGAAAGTTTTTTTTTTGTTGTTTTTTTTAAAGGACGAGCTTAGACGTCGCGTACGAGTATTTTTATAAACGGTTCCAATGAAAGGCGTCTGGCACGAACACGCGCATCCTGAGCCCTGGAGGTTGCACACCAGGCTGTAAATTGAAGAGGGAAATTAAACATTGGATGCAAACGTCACTTCTCTGTTTATATAGCTTCGTCAGTAGCATTACACACACATCGAAGTCCGAAAGAATGGGTAACAAAATGCGAACCATATCGAATAGAGTCGAGCCCCTTAAACAGTCAATACGAATACAGGAAAGTACAAACAGCTAATAGAGACAGACACAAACAGAGGACAGAGACAGAGATGCACAAGCTCGTACCTGTCTGTCTCTGTCCCCTGTTTTTTTGTTTTTTTTTTTGTATTGAGTATTAACCCAACACGCTCGACAAACTCATCAGCTTTAGATAGTTCGTATTCTTCATAAAATTACAAAAAACAATAGGAACGACATAGGTTACTCGTTACTTCAAAATAAAAGAAATGCGTTACCGACTTGCGTTACTTCATAAGGGACTTTTAGTCAACCGTTGCCGTGTTTCGTGTACCGCACGACCGGAGCCTTTGAAGCATGCTTTTAAAGGGGCAATGAAACGAGTTTTCTGCTTTCGCTAAATACTACCTAGAAGCCCTTCCTAACGTTAAAAACTGAATCCCCTCCACTCGGAGTCAGAACAAGCGGCCACGTGGCCTGGTGCCTGTCCTAGGCCGCCAATGTTCATCATACCCACGCGCTGGGGTTGGCAAAGTAGAAAACACGTCTAGATGGAACAGCGCGGAACATAGGACAGAAAGAACAGGACAACACGAGCGCTGACTTACAACTGACTGTTTAATGTGAAGCGAAGGAAGAAGAAGAAATAAGAAGCGAAGGAAGAAGAAATAAACTGAAAATAAGGATTAAAACAAAATACTTGCAATGAAAATAACTAAAAGATGAGGGAAAAGCAAAACAAAAACAAAAGTGAAGAAAAGAAAATAACTTTTTAGAAAAAGCAAGGTTCATTACGTGCTCTCGAGATATGCGATTTCCTTCCTCAACAGGGTCACGGAAGGCATGCTGACTGCGCTTGTGTCTTTCTTAATGATGGAGAACGCTTCGATGATCTCGCGCGTGCGACAGTCTCTATGGTGTTTGATAATCTCGCATCTGTCAAATGCTGGGACGCAGGCACACGCTGCACAATGCCTGGCTAGGTTGCTGCCGGTGGCCGTTCCCAAAGAGGCGCGGTGTTCTCTCAGACGATCGTTGATGCACCGCCCGGTCTGGCCAACGTACGACCGACCGCACGATAGCGGAACGTCGTACACGACGCCTTGGACACACTCGACGAAAGGATTTGCATGGCTCTTCTGGCATTGCCTGATGGAGGTGGCAGAGGGGTTGGTAGAGTTTACTTTTTTGCACAGACGACCCAGTTTGTTAGGTGCAGAGAAAAGTACCTGAACGCCTGCCTTGGCTCCAACCTTTTTCAGGTTGTGGGACAGGCCATGGATGTAGGGTATGACTGTCCAAGGAGATCTCTTGCGTGTATCTTGAGGCTTGCTAGTGGAGCGACGCGACTCAAGAAGGAGCTTTTCTGCCAGGCTACTCAGCAGAGGTTGCGGGAAGCCTGCGGACAGCAGTCTAACCACTTGGGCATTGAAGCCTCTCTCAACCTGGTGATGGCAGGATCTTTGCGTGGCATTTTTCATAGCCGCTAGCGCTATTCCTCGCTTCACAAGCTTGGAGTGAGCGGACGAGAACGGCAAGAGCGCCTTTTGCGAACGAGGGGAATACCTCCAACAGACGTGCTCCGCTCCAAACACCAGGATCAGGTCTAGGAACCGCAACTGATTGTCTTCGGTCAGTTCCTTGGTGAGAGTGAAAACACGGAGGTTCGACTTGAAAATTTCAAAGATGTTTTCAACTTGCCGGTGGGTGTCAGTTCCAGAGGTTTGGAACAGCACCAAGAAATCATCGACATACCGGAACACTCTAGCTACCTTGAAGTCCCGCAGAGATATTTCGAGCAGTCTGTCATAGTAGGCCAACAGCAGATCGCTGAGGACTGGCGCAAGGCACGATCCTATGCATACACCCTTGCGTTGTATATAAAACTGGTCGCAGTACACCACTGATGTAGAGCGCAGATAAAAAAGGAGAAGATCTAGAAAGTCGGCGACACTGACGCCGCATGAGTTCTGAAACTTTATAGTTCCAAACCTGTCGATGCAGTCACTCACGACCTCGCAGAGAAGGTCGTGGGGCAAAGAGTAATAAAGGTCTTTGGCGTCAACTGAAAAGCCATGCAGGTTCCCATCGTGCAGTTGTTCGAGGTAATCGGAAACTGCAGACGGCCTCCTGACCAAGAAGGGGTCATCTAATTCTAATACAGAAAGCGACTTTTGGAGGAAAGATCCTACCGAGTGCTGCCACGTGCCTCGTTCAGAAACGATAACTCTGAAGGGACATTCGGTCTTGTGGGTCTTCTTCTTCCTTCGCTTCTTATTTCTTCTTCTTCCTTCGCTTCACATTAAACAGTCAGTTGTAAGTCAGCGCTCGTGTTGTCCTGTTCTTTCTGTCCTATGTTCCGCGCTGTTCCATCTAGTCATGAACCAACTAGCCCATCAAAGCACACTGCTCAAGAAAACACGTGCTGAGATCCAGGTATTGTTAAGCCTGGTTCAGACAGTTGCGTTTGACTGCGTTTGACTGCGTTGCGGCAGCGAGAAACCAGGACATCCCTGCTGCTTATATCGCGTGCCAGGATGATTCCTTGGATTGGGTTTCATGTTTCATACGAAGCACAAATGTGCCGGTGACTCGCTTTCCGCACTCGACGCATCGCAGTCAAACGCACTCAAACGCAAGTGTCTGAACCGGCCTTTAGAGTTAGCGGCTCTTCTCATCACCGCAAAGGTTGGACACGAGCCACTATACCCGAGTGTCCGCCGAGGCATTGATTGTTACGAGCCGAAGTCGAGTGCCCACGCAGTTCTTGTGACTAATCGGTGAGCCGCTCTCGACTGTCGCCAGGTGGGTGGTTTCGATCACTCAATCACGTCATCAAGCTTCGCGAAGGCAAATCTGAAATAAGTAGTCCCTTTTCATTCTCGAAGTTTCACCGCGACAAAGAAGCTTTTGAATCAGTGACGGTCTGAGGGAGTATACAAGCCGGACTAGAGCCTGCAAAGTCACGAATATTCCAAGCCAATTTCGTTTCATGACCCCATTAAGCGCACCCAAGCGATACCGTGAACGTGGCAGGCGCGCTTACAAGCATGCTTCCAAGGCTCCGGTGGGGCGATACGCGGAGCATGGGTAACGGTTTGCTAAAAGTCGCCAAAAGAGCGTTTCGGAGAACCGTTTTTGCAGTCGGTTCGATGGGCCCTCCGGTACACACTGCGCATGCGCGAGTGTTCTGTGGTAGCGCCTGCGCAGTTCGTACCGGAGGCCCCACTGTTGCATATGGGATGTGCGAAAACGGTTCCAACTCTCTCATAAAGCAAAGGGGTTACTTTTACCGTTAGCGATAAAAAGTAACGCACGTTAATTTTGCGTTACCTTTTATTTGGGATTTAAAAGTTTTCCTGTTGGTGTTTTAGTGTTGGTTTCACTGTTCGAGTCATTCATTCGAATTCGAAGTATCATATCCCAGTAGAAAAACCACCCCGAGGTTGTATAGACGCTTTAAACACGCGCCAGGTTGAGCCACCATAGTCGACCCTCTCTTATCTTACCGGGATGCCCAGCCACTGAAGCGGGATTTGACCGGCCTCCATAAAAGCTTATGCTGAGGAGAATGACACATTAGCCCCTAAAAAGACAATAACCTGTCCTGTTCTGCTAATGATGAAGAGAAGCGAACGGAATAAGAGGAAACAAAAACTGAAGGTGGGTTATGGCGGCGCCATGCACCGCTGCGGCAAAGCGTCTGTATGATTCACACGATAGGGGGACAACTACTACGACACCTTCTACACCTTCTAAACAATTAATAGCTGTTTTTATTTACGCACATTCTCGTTTCGGGCTTTAAGCTTCACTAGAGCTTGTTTAGCGTCCCCGTCTCAGTCGTTACACCTTATATTTTATTTATGACAAAACTGCTTTAATGACGTAATGAAAATAAAAACGAAAGGAAGGAAGGAAGTGAGAAGGACACGCTGGTAAAAGAGCGGTAGTGTGGAAATGAGGCGCGCACTTATGAATGAAATTGTTTCCAGAGGTGAGAAGGGGCCATGAAAGGACAGCAGGAAGCGGGTCTCGTCGGGCTCGGAGCGCGCGTCCTTGGCGTTAGCTCGCCTTTCCGAGAAGCCCCACTTTGGGCCTAATGACCGGACTACCGGTCGCCTCAATGACGTGGGAGTTTTCTCCGCCTCGTTGTGCGCCATCCTCCCGGTTTTCTCACGCCGACTCTCGCGCGGTTCTCCGAGGTACGCCCGCACGCCGCCTTGTTGCAGCCGCCGCGCGCGCCGTCCCTCCAAGACACCGGATGGAAGATGGATTACGAGCTCCGTCTCCGCTCTGGAGTGGACCACTGGGGTCAGTGTAGCGCCAAAGTGCATCACGTGACGTGTACCACTCAAAACGTGCACACAGCGTCGCCTGCACCCTTTCATCTATTCTGCGCCGGATCGGTTCAGGTGGCTTCTGGTCACGCTGGCCTTGGTCTTGCGTCGGATGGAGGAAATCTGGGTGACACTAAATGATACGACTCGAAGGCGGTATGGGTGTCATTTTTTCCCACATTAAGAACATCAAACTTGGACACCAGCTCCTCCGATGAGCGTGAAATCCGCCACTAGTCTTGATGCAGCGCGCAACAAAACAAACCGCAAATGATTGTTTGTGCGAACACTGTCGCGTTCTTTGCAGTCCAAACAAACGAAAGATATTGGTTGACGAGGAGCGTGTTGGTGCGGGATTCAAGAAATAATAAACAAGTAAGGCAGAAAAAAAAACACAACCACATTTTTAGAAAGATGTGGTGGTATAGTCCTTGTCTTACTTGTTTATCGTTTCTTCGACCCTTGAAATGAAAGGGAACCGCGTGGATTATGCAAAACACCTCAAATTCACGCGTCGTCTCCGCTCTCTGCTAAATTGATGCCGAGAGAGGGAATAGTATACCGACTCCCGGTCGGTCGTGCGTAATTATGAACTCCCCAATCCCCGTGCCTGGGAAAAGTTAGTCTTCGAGATAGAAGCCAATGCCTGCCTTGGATGAATGTACAGAAGCAACGTCTCGTACTAAAACATCCTGCGGACACACGAAGGCTCGTGGAAGTTCGTTTGCAAGCTCTTGCTACCAGCTTGGACGGATAAAAATAAAACCACAAATAAAATAAATAAAGTGATACACTTTTATAAAAAAAACAATAAAATTACGAAAAATTAGGAATAAATTGATAAAATATAGAAAGTAAATATTAAAAGAAACAAATAATAAAATAGAATAAATAAGAAGAATAAGGTTAAAAATGATTCAAAATATAAATAAATTGAAACAAATTAATAAAAAAATTAGATAGAAAAGTAGGGAAAAATTCAGCACAAACAACACGCGAACTGTGTGTGGCTTCTGCGAGCACATTCTGTGCTCTCTGGACTTCGTCGGCAAGACCAAGCCTGCATCAATTTTGCCCCTCGCACGGAGCATCTACGAAAATGTATCTCAGTTCACAAGGGGAAAGCAATGTTGGCTGAAGCCAACCATCCGCTTTAGTGTTTACTTCAGGACGTTGGAGAGCTTTCACTGCCAAGCAGCGAAATGCGAACAACGCACCTAATTGTCAAAGCTACTTTTACTTATTTTTTTATGTTTTTTTAAGCGTACAAACAAATTTAGGTTTGCGTTGGTGTGCGCGGTTCAGTTGTTCGCGCCGAGGACGGTAGTTAGGGAGCCTGGGCAGCGGATGGACCCACAATTAGGCCTAGTTCCGAGCTGGGTCGAGCCTCTTCGCGGGAAGAGGAGCTTCCGCGTGGACGCCGACGGGACCGGAAGCCCCTCGTTGCTTTTCCTGCGGAAGTTCCCGAGGAAGTTCCTGCCTACTGGATCCTCCCGGGCCTGCAGAGTTTTTACGCGCGCTGATTGCCGCTTGCAGGTGCCGTGGGTTTTGTCTTCGGCTCTGGATAAGCGTATCTTCGCGGCTGGGTGGCCACGAAACTACACCATAGCCGCTTGGACAGCCGAGAGGCTACGATCGAACAGCTCGTGTGGAGAAAGAAATGCCTCTACTTTATACGTGTCTTGTCACGAATAAAAATAGGAGATGAAAGTGAAACTGAGTTAACTTGTACCTTCAAACTTTAAGAGAAGGGTCGCAGCACCTTGCGTCGGAAACGAAAGGGCGATTGCCTCGATGTTGCCAGACTCGGCTTCTTTTATACAGACTACGTAATGTAGCTCACTTTCGTGGGAACCGGTGATACGTAGATTCTTGGTTCAAGTCAAGACGCAGCCGACGCTACGAGCTAATGATATTAATCAATCAGGGTCAAAAGCGCAAGTCACTGGGCCTTCTCTGTTTCTGATTGGTTCACCGATGATAGAACACGTACAGAAACAGGACGAACCCTATGATGGTGCGCTTTTGACCCCGTCCGATTGATCCCATCAACTCGTAGCGTCGGTTACGTCTGAACTAAAGTGAAACGAAGTGTAGAACGTTCTATAGTGCAGGAAAGGTAAAACGAAGAATTAGGCTGCTCGTGTTGAAACGCCACACCTTCTCGGGGGTGCCGCGCGACACCAACGCGGCCATGCACGCGCCAATATACGAAGTAGAGGATGATGACAGCATAGCGCGCTTATCACCCGTCTTTTCGCACCGACATCCTCGAGTATATGTAGCACGAGGGGGGACACTTTAGCGCACCTCCGCTCCACATCTTCCTGTTGGCGAGGAGGTTGAACTATAAGGGGCGTTACGTCCAGTTTGTTTTCCCAAGAGTTTTGTGTTTGCCAACACGAGGCACGTGCGCTGGATTTTTTACTTCATCGCCCAGGATTGAACGCGGGTAAAGGCTGGGCGCGACTCGTGCCGAATTTTTTATTGCGTCCGCATTCGGCTTCACCGATTGAACTCGAGCTGAACGCTGACACACGTTCGGCTCCGCGGGTAGAGCGTTGTGTCAAAAAGAATTCACGTTGTTGTTGTTGTCCTCATCGGCGTAGTTCTGAATTTAGCCACCGCGACGGTTGGATCTCCTTCAAAATATCTGAGGATACGGAAGTTTTCGATAACGCTCGACAAGTTTCTAATCGGAACTACGTGTTCATTTTTATGAACTTAAAAATTTAATGACCAGATTTCTGTTAATAATCTGAATCATCGTGACGATTAGCCACCTATATTATGTCCCCCGGCTTTATAACTCACCTGCCCAGACCGCACTAGCGTAGGGTTCGCGTCTTTTTTAAAAATGAAAAAAAAAAAAATCTGTAAAGCTTACGAAGAAAAACGCCCTGTATATTCGCTAGCGTTCAGCGACGCTCAAGACGCTCTTCAGAAAGCTTGTGGGTTGACTTTCCTTCGGAGTACAGGGACAAGAAATCACGGCGAACAACGAAAAAATCCCAGCGAGCGACAAAACTCAAAGTAATATAAAAAAAAAAAAAAAGAAAACGACGTGCGCAGATGCAACGAAGTAGGGTGACCAAATGGCCCGTTTTGGCCGAGGCAGTCCCGTTTTACTTCGTCTCGTCATTTTACTTAAAAAAAGAACCATGTTCCATATTCGCGGCCAAGTGAGTTGAGAAATCAGTACTAAGCTAATGGAAGAAAACCGAAAAAATTCTTATTTGCTGTAATTTGTCTCACTTTAACCTGGACTATTGTTCGCCGCGCATGCTAAAAGCGCGAGCTGGTTGCTTTGGGTGAAGCCTCGGTGGCTGCTCGAGCGCTCGTGCAGCGAGTGATCCAGTCAAGGCAGTCAAGGCAAGCCGCTCGCGCTTGCACAGCCCATGCAGTTAATCCAGGCTGAGGTGAGACGAAGTATAGAGACGTAATTATAAAAAAATAAACGTACTATGAATATGTTACCTTCCATTCGTATAATTTTGAGCTCTTACCTGGTTACATCTGCCAATACATCTGCCAAAAAATCTGCAAGAGTTCTCTTGTAGTTGTACTCAATGCGGCATGTTAGTTTGGCAACAATGAAGTGGTGACGAAGCCAATTGTCCTCCTTCAGAACAATATGTGGTGCTACGCGCAAATAACTAATAGCGCTTATTTTTTCTGAGAATATTTCTCTATGGAAGGAGAGCACGTGCAGTGTGTGTACCTACGCTCCTAACAGTCTCTTAGATGCTTGGGTAATTTAGCGAAAGGTCTATTTCCGCACAAGAATCGCAAATGCGGTGGAGATTATTTGCGACCTCCACCGAGGAAATTCTTTCCTGGGTCTCTTTTGGAGAATATACCGGGGAAAGATACTTCCATGTTTCGCTGCCTATGAAATGTTCTGCTCGTATTTGTTTTTCCTTCTCTTTGGACGCGTATTTTAGCATCTACGACCACTTCACACGGAACAATTTTTCGCAAAGATGCGGAAGCGACGTAACATGCATACCATCGCCAGCGGCGTTGGCAAAACAAAAACATTGTCATAATACTTAATGATCACTATTATAATGGTGACGCCCTTGCGGCGCCGCACGCGGTGTTTCTCCGAAAAATTACACCGTGAAACGGCCTTTCCAGTTTGTCCTGCCCTTGCGCTTTTCATCTTGGCGTTGTTCTCAGTTTTCCCGACAGTGACAAATCGGTGTCAAGTAAATCCATTTTCTACGTCAATTAAAAAAAAAAAATAAAAAAAACGTTGTCGCATATTACATTGTTGTGCAGAGACGAACGTTACTAGGTTGCCAGAGGCCGACTCCGCAACGCTGAACCGTCGAAGCTCTCCCACGGAGACTGTTCCAAATCTTACCCAAATAGATTCGAGTCCCTCCGGCGAGTAATCTCACGTGACAACACACGTAGAGCAACTCTGGAGGCGGGTATGTTTTCGAACGCCAGGGTACAAATCCCGTATACCCTGGCGTAACATCGAGTAAACCCTCGCAGGACTGCGTCAATTATCGGAACATTCGTCCTGCCCGAGGAACAAGTGCGCGTGGATGCACTAATGGTCCGATCGGCGCCCGCCGCCGCTCCTTATCAGATGGCATTCCGTCACGCCGACGCCAGCATCGCCTCTCGCGGGGTCTTCACACCTCTCCGCATATCGGCGGACGAGGCAAATGAAGCCGTTAAAGACCCACGCGCGCGTTTTGATCGCTTTCCGTGATTCCCCCCCTCGTTCGATATCATCGCAATCGTGGCGGCGCAGTCCCTTCCGCGATGGGAGAGCGGAGGGATTCATTCATGAGGTCCCGCCTCCGAGATTGGGAGCGAGCGGCCTTTTCAGTTAAGCGCCGTGTTTCTCGCGCGTCGTGGATGCGCCGATCCTCGGGCGACGCGTTACACACGTCCAGATCGCTATCGGCGGCAGTCACTTTTCGCATTTCTTTCCTTCCCTCTTCCTTCCAGTGGGCTTGTGTACAGCGAGGCGCTGATGGTCCCGAGGCCCCGTTGTAAACGCGGGTTGCGCAACTCCGAAGGGCGGTTCTGTTGGTTCAATGCGGAGATTCATTCGCCGCCGCGGCGCGTGTGCTTCTCTGCCGGCGGCGCCTCTGCTTTTGCGTCCCACGAACAGTCGTGCGAAGTCTCCCTCGCGAACCCGTGATTATCTTCGCCGTGTCGCCAAAAATAGGGACAGCATTCTCGTTCTTGGCGTCTCCATGTTGCCGTTTGTTGGCGATGTCTAATACTGGGAGATAAATAGGGGTGTACGGCGGCGTCCGATAATTCTCGTCGCACGCCTGCCCGTGGCGTCACATAAATGGAGAAAGCCGTAAAGATCTTTGGACGGTGTCTTTACGTGAATGGCGTTACACATGGGAAGGGTGAATAGCAAGAGACCAGCTAGTGTGTCTGAAGTTACGCCATGGGAATAGAGCAGGCTGACGAATAGAGGAGGATGTGCACAGGCCTCGTTCTTCTCAAAAAGAACTCCCGCGCGCGCACTGTGTCCCCCTTCGTGTAGACGCGCTTATAGGGAGTATTCACTTCAAGTCGGAGCGTAGCAGAAGCTACAAGAGCGAGCCGCGGGCTTTCAGCGTCCCTGCCAAGCACCCGCTCTAGTGCAGTGCATGCAAGCACTGTTCAGGGCCACATGCTCGCACTTGTTTCATTGGCTGCTTCTGTAATTACAATGAAGCGAAGTATAGTCGGTGTGTTTACCACGTTTCGCATGATTTGAAGGCGCGAGGTTGATTGATTGCTCGCCTCGCTTGCTATACGAATGCCTTATGGCACGAGAGCGCGCAGTGCGTCGCTGCTCAATGGACTTCCGGTACTTAACATTTATTTATTTTTTGTGCAGAGTGTTTGAGAAAGACGTCGCTTGATGGACATGTGTTAATCGTCACACAAGTCTGAGAACCTATGCGGGTTGTGAGCATGTCAGAAAACACAGGACGGGAAACAGAAGAAAATGGGGAGATTTAAGCGACGAGCTTGTCTGAAAATCACGAGGCGATGAACAGTCAACAATAACCCGCAGGTTAGTGGCTACTCGAGGAACTCGTTTGAGACCGCGATAATTGTTTATCGTTGTACGGCCCCGAGCGGTAATCCGAGCTCTCAGCATGTTGCAAATCACAACTCGCCATATAAAGAATTTTGTCTCCGTGACTGAAATGGTCGAGTATCTAACTGAATGAAACCTGAGTCTTACGTTTACTTGCGAAGGTCCTTACACGTTCTTACTTACATATTGTGCGCACTCATCTTTTACTCTGTTTCTTTTCTGTTTCCTATTTTATTTGCTCTTTGTGTCGAAAACCGGAGTCATAGATTGTACGAAATGCATGCTACATACATGATGACAAAATTCTATGTGGCCTCAAGCATGTTCGCAGCACGTTCGCTTTATGTCGGGAGCACCGTGGTCTGGAGGCAGTTGTTTAGCAGGAGCATCGTACGAGGAAGGCCTCAGACGGTGTCTGCGAACCACAGTCATGTGCTTACTTTATTTTAGACGAGGGCGCCACCGAAACATCTCGCCGCTAATACTTACGACCGCTAGAGTGCCTTCATACACACGCGCGCAATTGCTTGAGTGGTGACATCTCAGCCATTTTTCCGCCCAATTGTTTTTTTATGCATTTTAAAGTGCGCGCAATCTGGTGTCACTCAGCTCGAGCGCGTAGCTTTGGCTAATGCATAGACGCCATTTTACCGCCCAAGTCACGCACCGAGTGCGCGAGAGCGTCACGCGCTGGCACATTCAGGGCAACAATGGATGTCTCCAACCTGAGACAACCGTGGGTTGGTGCTATACTCCGTTTCACCTTATGCTGTACCGCAGCGAAAGCTAGAAGCGCGAACTCACAGCGTTGGCAGCCGCCCTTAATGCGCGAGAGCTTGTGCCGCCAAGATGTGCCCTAGAGCAAGGAGCTCGCGCTTGTAGCCTTTCCTGCGGTACATCATAAGGTGGAACAGAGTATAGCTGACCGCGCTTTCTGGTTTCAAGCGCGTTCACGCTGCAAAATGTTTTTCTCTATGCAAAGGATACTGAAGGAGTCCAATTCGTTAATTAGTTCGCTTCTTTTTTTTAGTTTTCGCAGCCAACACCTGATGGTATTGGCTGCGACCGCACGCCGCCAACACCATAGAGGCCAAAACAACCTGGTGCAGCGCGGAAAAAACGAAAAAATATAAAGAAGTTCCAGGCCTTGCCACGAGGCGCCGCTGAAACTCGGCCCTCCGGGAGGTGCGTACTGGAGTGGTCCCAGATGGAGTGTTGGTAAGTATAGAGTTGGTCGTGGTCCCAAGCCGTTGGATGAATGCATGGATGGATGGATATTGAATGTTTAATTTATACCGGAGGGTAGCTTGCGCCACCTAGCCTTAAAATATTTAATTGAAAAATTTTTCTCCTTTTTGTTTTTTCGTTTTTTCTCTTTCATGCTTAATATTCTTCTCCCTTTACTTCCCTGCAACTATCACCGGGCAGGTAGAGTGCTTTCCAGGAAAACCTTTAAAGGATCGGGCAAAAAAAAAAACAAATTAAACAACGCTCCCCGCTTCCACCCCCGGGCGAGGGAGTCGCCAATTTTCCTCTGGTCAACCTCGTTCGTCTTCGAGGACGAGGAGTGTCGCCTCGGTGTGTCACCTACCGCTTTCAAAAGAGCACACGGGTTCGATCCATAGTGTGGCTTGCTGTTTTATTCTCTTTTTCTCGAACATTTTGTTTTGCCGAAAAATTTAGCGATATTTACGACATTGCTTTTTTTTTTACGATTAATACACACACACACACACACACACACACAAACAAAAAACGAATGTTGTCGACGAAACTTTGCTGAACTAAATGGGTCAGAATATAAATATAAAAATGCACAGTAAGAAAAAAAAAAAAAAAGAAATGGCCCTACTATTATTGTGCACGTAGCGGCGTCGTTTTTTTTTTTTTTTTTTTTTTCTTTTTTGTAGCAGTAGGCGTGCTTTAAGCGGGCCGCGGGCAGGAGTCACTGGAAGGACCGCGGCCAGCCGCGGGCCCATTGGAAGGCCTCAGCTGGGGCCCTAATCTGGACACTTGGCGGAAAAGTCGGCGAGAAATTCGGCGGCTATGATTGGCCGGCGCCAAGGTCAAGTGAGGCGTTGGCCAATAGCGGCCGCCAGATTTCTCGCCGTCGTTTGCGCCAAGCGTCCAGCTTAGGGCCCCTGGCCGGAGTTTGTAGATCCCCTGCTCTGTCAAACCTCGAAAGACACTTCTCCGCCCAAGGTTGCCTTCGTGTATCCGTAGAAGTTCGACTGCACGATGAGGAGAGGCTCCGTAAGCTTGAAATATATTTTTGAAGCACTTCCTCCGTACATTTCAAGTGTTCAATATATGCATTCCTCAATATGACTAACAACGTAGTTTAAATACTCTAAAAGTATGCACTCTCATTTTGAGTGCCATCAATATACACTAATAACGCATATACTTCAAGCATCCTCCCAGAATATATTCCGAATAAGAAGGGGCTTATATTATTATTGTACTTTCGGGCTATTTCGATCACCCTCACTTGCTTATAGTGCACTAAAACTATACTAAGGATATTTTTAATACGCTGTTTTTCGGTAAGGGTGAGCGCGCGTGGCTTGGGGCAGATCGCGGGCACTCCTGGACCTCGTACCCCCGAGCCGTGTCACGCCAAAGCCTTCTCGCTCTCAGTTTCCTCTTAGTCACCCGGAAGTCTGTCTGGGCCTTTCCATTCCAAAGCTCATCACTAGTGCATCCAGGCAGCGCCGCCCACCTTTCGTCGGCAGCATCGACAGCGCACCTTGCGGCGTCTCACAACGACCGCGAAGTTAGTACGCCGCGACGCTAAAGCGTCCGCCTCTTTGCGGCTACTCTCGTCCAGCTCCGGCGTGTTTGACGCTCGGGTGGGCCGAGGATCCACTAACGTCGATGTCAGGGGCATGCCCTGTCTTCCGGGTGGTTCTGATAGTTGCGCCCTTGAGGGCGGAGTGTTAGGAATCGTCACTCGCGTGCGCTCCACGAGATAATTTACTATTCACGAAGGTAAGCATTACGCGTCTTCCCTATCCGTCTCCTAATGCTTTATTAGGCGCCGGTGTATTTGCATGCGGGAGAGTGGAGTCGTTCCACTACGCGGCGAGGTCGGTACGATCGCTCATTACGGTGCCCGGATAATGGCTGACCCGCATAATGGCAGCGTAAAAACGGAGCCAAACAACAACAGCCCGTAATCACGGTCGCGCGGAACTGCTGCGCCCATGCATGCACCCTGACGCAGTCGACCAACACCAGGGACAGAGAAAACGAAAGAAACGAAAGCCAGCAAGACACGTGTGAGCGGCGACCTCGGCTGCGGGCCTGCCTGCGTCGGGACCCGTCCGGGTCGCTCCTTCATCACGGGTAACTAGAAAGCGCGGCGTAATGCTGACGAATGCCCGCTGCAAAGTGCAGGCTTGGGCGGAGTGATCGACGAGACACGGGGCGCTCGGAGCGGTCCCCGATTAGGCGTTGCCGTCCGACGCGGGTGGGGCGGGCCGCCGACTCGCCCTTTGATGCCCGGACGTGGTTTGGAAGCATCGCTGGGGCATGAGTCCCCGACACACCGTCCACCCGCAACCCTTCCTGAGTCCAGGCTCGTATCCGCGAAAACGACGAACCGAGCCGAGCATCCGCACCTTTTGCGTCGCCCGATCAATCCTGGCAAATTGGTGCGAGCTTTCTGGCCCTGGAGGTTTTTCACGGATCCCGAGGGAAGGCTAATGCTATGGACCCTCCAGAATTCGGTGGTACACATAAGTCGACGAGTTTGTAAGCATGGCAAGAGCACACTGAAGTTGAGACGCGTTTACAGCAGGTCGCTGAATCTTCCCAGGAGCACCAGGTATGGTTCTGTGACCGAGATCGCCCATAGAACGCGCGTCTCTGACTGGTCGAGAGGATGCGTCACAAGAACCGTTGCTGGCAAATGCTATCGGGATTGCACTGGACTGGAGCACGAGTAGTGGTTCGAATAATAATAGCACCGTATTACTCACAGCCAAACTTGGAAAGTAATCCGTTACAAGTAACGGGTACTTGTAATACGTTACTTTTTCAAGCAATTTAGTAATATCCACGCAACTTTTTTTTTACGGCAGTAATTTGTAATGGTGATTTCCTTAAAAATGTAATTTCGTTACTAGTGGGATGGCGGGTGTGGTTGCAGCTTTCGCTGCATTGTCAGCTTACAGATGAGCGGAGATATTTTATTTTTGCAGGGACTACCGCAATAAGAAATGGAAAGTAGTGTTGCTAAGCGTTTCTGAAAACATCAAAACTCTTTCTATTGTTTTCTTGATAAGCGTACGCTGTACGGGAAAAATAACGTGAAAGTAATTTGCAACTAACGAGTAAAGTAATACGTTACTTTTCAGAGAAAGTAATTTGTAAGGGTGATTCATCACATTTGAGGCTCGGTAAGTAGTAACTGTAATGTTATTATATTTTTCCAGTAAGGGGCACATGCTTCCTCACTGCCGTCACAGTGCAAGGAAAAGTCCCGACAATTAGTTCTTCAAACAGGTTCTGAAGAAAAAAAAAATTGCCTAAGCCACTATGACACTAAATAAACACCCCCCCCCCCCCTCTCAAAGAAAAAAGAAAAAAAAAAGAAAGAAGCAAACTGTTTACCTTTCGAGATTTTTGTAACGATTCTGAAACATTCTTTCGTTTACGTGGTCGAAATATGTCTAAAAGCATAAATCTTCCGCTGTCCTTTTTTTTTTTTTCGGTAAAATGTTCTTATGCTACATCGATTTTTTTTTTAAAGAAGTGTTTCTTTTTGTGAGAACTTGTTCCTTTAATTGCGTTGAAGCTAGGAATGACACAGCGATATTTGAGTCGAACCGCTATTCGCCCATCGCCGACTGAATGCGTGTTTTCCAAGTAAACACAGCCATTAATATAATTATTGAAGGTTGGTTGTACAAGCAGCAACGAAAAAGACGGACGGACGCAGGTGAGGTAGCGGCGTCGGCCAACCCGTGGTTGGAGAGAAGTCTCCGTCGACTGGCTGCCCACGGAGGGTCCGAAACCCGAACCAACGCCGGCCACATCCGTCCGCATTCTCTGCCGCGGCCAGGATTCACCACAAGATTCGATCGGCACGGCGCACCTGGGGAAAAGCAGAAACTACGCTTTGTTTTTTCATTTATACTTGGAGCAAAACGAATGCTACGGACGCGAGGCCCAAGCCATGAAAGGCGCCAATGCAGCGCTCGTGCTCCCTTGCCCGTGCGCTGTGCCGTCAGTATGGATGCTTGTGGACAGAGGGAGTCACCACGTGCTTCGTACAGATACACGGACAAACAAGAGCACGCTTCCCTTAAATTCAGTCTGGGTCTTGAGGCGAAGAGCCGTTTTAGGAGTCAGCTCCGAGGCACGAAACAAATAATCATCTTTTTCTGAGCTCACTGCGCGAGCTCCGTGATGCGCACCAGTCGCCTCCGCGAGGAATAAATCGGGGAGTTGGGTCGAGAGCACCATGGAGTTCTGACGTGAATTTCCACAGCCGTGGCCCGCTGCATTTCTCAGTGGTGAAGGCATTGCGCGAAAATCGAGACGACATTATAAAAAGGCTGTAAACACGCTAGTCGGAGGCGCTGGAGGCACCGTAGCTCGAGAAGAGCTTCGCAGCTTCGGAAATCAATGAATCAATAAAGACGGCCGGGAAGCAAAGACTTTACTTCGCTCTACATTGATTTCTTAAATAGGCAACGCTCCTTGGGCCTATTTGATCAATTTATTGCCATCTGGCGCCGACATATTCGAACATTGGCTATTAACAAACGCCGCGGGGACCGGACAAAGTAATATAGTAAAGACGACAGAAGATAATAGGACGGGTGGAATTCCAGACAGTGTCCGGCCTAGACAAGAGGGATTGAGTTCCAGGAGTAATCAAATTGGTAGCGAGCGAATCTCACTGGTGCTTAAGAGTCTCGCGCGACCGTCGCTGGACTTTAGTGTCTCTGGCGACAATATTTCTCTTCTTCTGCGAGCTTTTCGGAAGTTCGTTCAGAAATCTCCTCGAAACTAATTCGGACTATACAAGCTTCCCGAGCACTTCAAAAATAGAAAAAAAAAATTTGATTATACCAAAACTTTACAGGCCGCTAAGTTTATACCGGCACGCTTCGTGTAATCTTTAAAATTCGTCTTGTACTTAAAAAAAAAAAAAAAAGAAACAGCTGTTAAATGAAGTGTTAGCTTACGAAACGCGCGGCTTATCATGTTCATGGTTGGTTCTTTTGCGTCCTTATCAGGCCGCAATCCTGCGCTGCGATACTTAGATGCTGCTAGGGACTCGCCACGCCTTACGTTTGTGACTCTGCGAGGCAGAGTAAAAAAGTAACCCAATTTAGTCGAAAGAACATCAAATCTAGTGATCGACTGCTGTGCTGCAAATATGTTTTGACCTACCACAAGGGGGAGCTGTGCACGCCGGCCTGGCGACTTGACGGGAAATGTCACGTGACCACAGCACTTTCAAAATGGCGGCCCCCTTGTGAGAATGCACCAAGGAAGAGCAGCGTTCGGTTATCCGATTTTCGGGCGATGAGGGCGAAAAACCTGCGGATATTTATCGCAGGATGCTGAGGCAGTTCGGATATTTATCGCAGGTGTACGAGCGGCACAGAATGCTTTAAAGTAGAGCGTCCAGTTTTACGGAGGCACCTCGCTCCGGCCGGGCTCACACTTCAAAGACGCCGGACCCAATCTCTGCTGGGGAACAGCTCATACGCGGGAACCGGAATGTCACCATCAATGAAGGGACTAAAGAATTGAATGTTAGTCACGGCTCGACGCACCATATCATTTCTAATATTCTGCAGTACCACAGGGTATCCGCCAGGTGGGTACCAAAAGAACTTACGCCGGACATTAAGTAGCGGCTTGTGGATGCTTGAGACTCTACTGCGATGCTACGAAGCCGAGGGAGTTCATTTTTTTCGATGCATTGTCACCGGAGATGAATGCTGGGTACCCTATGCCTTACATGGGTAAATTACTTTCAAAATGTAATTTAATTACAATTACAATTACTTAGCTCCCAACGTAGTTTAACTACAATTACAATTACTACTACACGAAAGTAGTTCATTACAATTACAAATTACTTTTTAAAAGTAAGGCAATTACTTTACAATTACTTATTTCACAGAGTTACCCACCTTGGGTCATATAACTGTAAACGAGTTATATGGCCGCTGTATAAATGTCACGCATTGTACTTTCCTTTTATGAAATTTGTTAAATGGATTATAGAACTTAATATTTTGGAGTAATGAACTCCTGCGTTTTTATATTCTCAAAAAATAAAAAAATAAATGGCGACAAAATTCACAGGGGCGACGTGAATCTCCTTAGAGCTTATGCAAATGGTATCCAAGTCAAACCAACAAAAATAAACTTAAAAAATAATACAAGGAGACAAATATGCGACAGTGCTGGTATCATAAAACTCACGTAAAAAGGGCTAATAAGAGAAACTTGCAAACGACGTCAAACATTTAAAGAATACGACAACTTACGAAAACATTTCAGCCACGATGATTCGCTGCCTCTCCCTGTCTGTGGACTTGTAACATGCCGGATGTGGGTAACCGTAGCACGCGAACTGTGGTGGCTTCCACAAAACTAGTGTCACAATAGCAGCAACCCTATTGCCAGGGATTCTGGGTTAATTCAGTGCACGGTAACACCCAAAAAGCTCCTGAGATAGATAATAAATTTAGGATCGTCATGTAGCTAATCCTTAGGATAGCAATGATTGTATCGATGTTATGTGTCTCATAAAGAAGACCGATTTGAATATAGCATGGCAAGAACAACATCGAAAAATTAATGATACACTGTAAACGACTTTATATTCGCGAGTTTCGCGAATCGCCTACAATTCGCGAAAAATAAGTCCCGCGAGCAATTCCGGTAAAATGGCACCGCGTTACGAAAATTAGAATCCGCGAATTATTCCAAAACTGCGGCATCTTGGACGCCTCGATTTCATGAGTTACTTGAGCGCGTTTCAGCTGGAAGACATAGACGAGCCATTAATATTATTTTTTTTATAACTGTAAGTATTATTGAAAGTGACAAAAAAGTTGCCTACCTGCAAATGTTTCCGCAAATTGGAGGTCGCCTTTCGGTTTGTTGAATTTGTTTTCAGAGACGGTGCGGAGAGTTTGCACCTCACGATTACATTTTTTACATTGCTGCTAATCTGTTTAAAGAATTTTTCGTAACAAGGCCCCGGCAGACTTTTCTTTTTCATTGTAGATAAGACTGTTGCTGGTTCTCAATGCAAAGCAGCACTGCGCGCCTCGGGACGGTTCCATAGGCGAGGACGAGAGGACAAGGCGTGGAGGGTCACGATAGAGGCGTAAAAGCAAAGTGCAAGCCAAGCCCTCTATAAAAAAAGAAGCCTTCAACGAAGGCTTTTTTTTTTATAACGCGGTTTGTAAGTTTTGTAATCTCGTCCAATCAGGCTGACAAACGGCTGAAAGGGTTAGGTAGAACGAACACTAAATAATGAAGATTTATACAAAAAGGTAGACGAGGATTTGGAGAAGGAAGAGCAGTGTAGCAACAACAGTTGGAAGTAAGGCAGGGTGAGTCGTGTTAATGAGACCGGCTGCTTCTTTGCTTCTTCGCCTCAATGTTAGAGTAGAGTAGCACGACTTACTGTTAGTGGTACCAACATATGAGATAGAGGAGAAGGACGTGAAAAACGCATAAAGAAAAGAGAATAATTTCATGAACAAAAAAGTCCCCAAACTTGACAGAAATAGGTAATAAAGTGGTTAGTTGGGCGAGTTGGTAATGATTGAACATGGTTAAAATTGCGCACAAATAGAAAGGTACAGAGAAGAGGGAAGAGGGAAGAGACAAGCGCAAACTCACAACTCGATGTATTGATGGAAGAAAAAAGAACAGCCCTCGGTATCAGCTCGAGCCGAGGCCACACTCGCAGGGAGGCACCCGAGCACGCGGAGGACACACACCATCAGCCACACTCGAACGGCTGTAGAAAGGCTATTTCCTTGTCGGTTAAAGCCACAGAAGGATGGCTGACACAACGCTCGCCTAAGCGGAGTATACTAAAGGCTTCAAAAATTTCGCGAGTGTGTTTTTCGGTGAATCTGCCAATTATCGAGGTCTTTTGTAAAGAAGGTGTACACTTACACGCTTGACAATGCAGAGGTAGGTGACCCCCCACTGTTGAATTTAGAGAAAGATTGTGCTCCCTTAACCGGTCATTAATACACCGTCCCGTCTGTCCTACGTAGGATCTGCCACAGGAAAGGGGAATGCTATAAACCATTCTGGTTGAACAGGGCACGTAAGGGCGGACGTGTTTTGTGCGGCACCTGTTTTTTGTAATATTTTCTATTTTTGCTCGAACTTTAGAGCAAATTTGACCCATTTTTTTTGGGTGCTGACATCACTAAGGGGACTCCGTACCTATTGGCTACCTGTTTAAGATTATGGGATATTCTGTGTATATACGGAACCACCACCACTCTTTTTTTGTCGATATCACGTGCAGCTTTTTCGCATCCTTTTACTTTTTTTATCAGAGTTCCTACCACTTCGGTTAGCACCTGCGCTGGAAAGCCAGACGCTGTAAGCCTCTCAATTTGAGCCTTAAAACTGCTTTTGATGGTGTGGAGGCATGACTTCTTTAGGGCTGAAGTAAGGCAGGAAAGAGCTATGCCTCTCTTTACGACTTTTGAGTGCGAGGACGTATAGTGCAGTAAACCTTTTTTAGAACGGGGTGAAAATGACCAGCACAGGTGGTTTGTTTGCAAAGATAGAGAAAGGTCTAGAAATTGCAACACACCTTCCTTAGGAGTTTCACAGGTAAAAATAAGTCCTGAACCGCACTTGTGGAATATGTCAGTGATGCTACTAATTACATTATTGTCCAATGTCTTTTGGTACACTAGCAGAAAATCGTCTACATACCTAAACACGTGAAGAACTGGCATAGACGCTATGGCCGTATTAATGGCGCAGTCGACCCCCGCAAGAAAAATATCACTTAGGACCGGTGCAACGTAAGAGCCTATACAGACTCCTGACTTTTGCAAAAATACTCCGTTTTGCCACCCAATGAATGTCGAATTAAGATAGAAATGTAGCAGCTCAAGAAAACTTTCTATAGGTACACCACTTGAGTTACGGAACGAGAGCTCACCGTGGGACTCAAGACAGGACTTAACAGAGGCAAGTAGATGTTCGTGGGGCAGCGAGTAAAAAAGATCTTGAACGTCCACGCTGAAAACACTGTGACTGGACAGTTCATTTGACCTTAGTACTTCAACGACGGCTTCGGAATTGCGCACTCTAAAGGGATCCGTAATCTTCACACCCGAAAGGTGCTTTTGAAGATAGGCCGACATCTGCCGTTGCCATGACCCTCTTTCGGTGACAATTGCTCGGAAAGGGCAGGCTTCCTTGTGTGTTTTGGCACTAAAGAAGACTTCAAGGTGTAGCCCTTCAGCTTTTTTTATGTTGCTTGCTCTTTCCTGCCTTACTTCAGCCCTAAAGAAGTCATGCCTCCACACCATCAAAAGCAGTTTTAAGGCTCAAATTGAGAGGCTTACAGCGTCTGGCTTTCTAGCGCAGGTGCTAACCGAAGTGGTAGGAACTCTGATAAAAAAAAGTAAAAGGATGCCAAAAAGCTGCACGTGATCAGGGTTGGGCAGAAATACTCAAAAATGTATTTGGAAATACAAATACTGGGATACATTAAAATTGTAGCTAAAATACTGATACTAAGATACATCTGCAAAAATGTATCGCGATACGTATCGGAAATACATTTTAAAAAGAGGCAAAAAGTATTTGGAAATACAAATACAGGAATACATTTTAGAGAGGGCAGAAATACAAATACAGAAATACTGATAGTGCAATACATTTTCCAAATTTTTTGAGACACCAACTGAGATAAAGCTTGAAGTTTGAAGTGGATGTTTTCAATCCCGAAATTACTTCCTGTAGGCTTGGCACTCTGCCTTGAAGGTAGTGGCTTCGGACGACAAGGAGTCTTCAATGGGCCCCAAAAAACGTTCCATCAAGGGTTCACCGCGGTCCCTTCTATGACATCCTGTCTGTCTGACGAGGGAATCCTGTCAACCTTGATCACATGATGTCACTGTGGAATGAACTACTATTCTTTATCTGTACGTGTGGCCTTGAACATGAAACTACCACGCTGCTGTATGAAAGGACAATGCGTACTTTTGTTTTAGGTTACCTAGTTGAAGATCGTGCATGCAGTGTCATTTGGATTTTTTGAGAATAGTGGACCACCTGAAGCATCTTGGAATATACATATCTTATCTTCTATTACGGTTGAAAAAACGATATGGCACACATCCCTGTTCTGAAGCTCCTTACTACCGACCCTCTGCCACCGACGCACGGATTGCAGTCCTCAAGTTTTTCCTAGCATTATCCAAAGAGAGACTTCGTGGATAGCAAGCTGATATTGCCGGCACAGGTGCGAGCTGTCCGAGAAACGGTGTTCTGGAGTCGAGTCGCGGGAATGTAGTCTGGGATGGCACAGCGAGGTCACTTGTGGCCTCCTTCTGGGTTTCGGATCACCAGAGCAGCGGGTCACGTTCACGTCGGCTGATGGCGTACCCTTGAGCCGTGCAATGTTACGGGCGCAGCCCCAGATGCATTGGATTATGTGTTGAACGTCACAGCGTGAGTCTTCCTGCTATTTCAAGTCAACCACCGCCAGGCTCGTGCTGCAACGGAATGTGACTCAGCTTTGCCGGCTGGATGTACTCTGTGTGCTAAGGCAAGAGAGACGGTTAGCAGCGGGCATTGGATGCCAGCAAAGAATGACTCAAGAAATCCCTACCTAACGACCTGCGGCAGAAGATGCTCTGACTCCACTACTGGCACGCCACCTGGTTCGAGTTTCCGACTACGCAACACTTCTCAAAAGAGAGAAGAGGACACATAGAAAAATAGTTTGCAGAATCAAAAGGAATCTTGATCAGCATAGTAAAAATGCCCCAGCACTTCCTTGACTTTGGTGCCCTCAGAAGTAAAAAATAAAAAAAAATGTGTTCGCACTTGTTTTCTTTTTTTTCGAAGGGGTGGGGGTGTATTTCTGAAGATATGTAACGATATACATTTCATCCTAATTGTATCGCGATACAAAAAAACATTCCAAATGTATTTCGATACAGGAATACAGATACTGGTGCAAAAAATGTATCACGATACAGAAATACAGATACAAAATGTATTTCTGAAATACTATCGCGATACATTTGTATCGCGATACTGCCCAACCCTGCACGTGATATCGACAAAAAAAGAGTGGTGGTGGTTCCGTATATACACAGAACATCCCACAATCTTAAACAGGTAGCCAATAGGTACGGAGTCCCCTTAGTGATGTCAGCACCCCAAAAAATGGGTCAAATTTGCTCTAAAGTTCGAGCAAAAATAGAAAATATTACAAAACACAGGTGCCGCACAAAACACGTCCGCCCTTACGTGCCCTGTTCAACCAGAGTGGTTTATAGCATTCCCCTTTCCTGTGGCAGATCCTACGTAGGACAGACGGGACGGTGTATTAATGACCGGTTAAGGGAGCACAATCTTTCTCTAAATTCAACAGTGGGGGGTCACCTACCTCTGCATTGTCAAGCGTGTAAGTGTACACCTTCTTTACAAAAGACCTCGATAATTGGCAGATTCACCGAAAAACACACTCGCGAAATTTTTGAAGCCTTTAGTATACTCCGCTTAGGCGAGCGTTGTGTCAGCCATCCTTCTGTGGCTTTAACCGACAAGGAAATAGCCTTTCTACAGCCGTTCGAGTGTGGTTGATGGTGTGTGTCCTCCGCGTGCTCGGGTGCCTCCCTGCGAGTGTGGCCTCGGCTCGAGCTGATACCGAGGGCTGTTCTTTTTTCTTCCATCAATACATCGAGTTGTGAGTTCGCGCTTGTCTCTTCCCTCTTCTCTCTTCTCTGTACCTTTCTATTTGTGCGCAATTTTAACCATGTTCAGAAATAGGTAAGCGAATATGCTAGCGGCGAAGACGCGTAAAGGAAAACCCCGAACCTCCCCGCCTCGACCGGATGATGTGATCGGAGCCAACCAGCTCGACTTCGACCCCCGATGCCCCCGTGTGGGAATGAGAAAGACCCATAGAAACAGGAGCAACAGGAAGCGAACGAGACGAAGAGTCAGATTGAACTACGACAGGAACGAAAACGGACGCGAATGTAGCCCTCATTTATCAAATTATTTCTCAAATTTTTCATTAACTCGTTTTACGGTCTGCAAAATCCTTTCTTCCGTTCTATCCCAGCCTCTCTTTCCCATTCCTCCTTTCCCTCCTTTTGAGCAGGTCGGGATTCTCCCCTGTCGCTTTGGCTGTACTGTCGCCTCCGTGGCCAGGGAGGAAAAGCGCCGCCGCCGTCAAACCTTGCAAAAGTAATTGTAATTGTGCCTGAAATTTAGGAATTAGTGACGCTAGAAAGTAATTAAATTAGAATTACAATTTCTTTTACGCAAAAGTAACTATTACAATTACAAATTACCAGCAAAAGTAATTAAATTACAGTAATTCAATTACTCTAATTGAATTACTACCCAAGTATGCCCTACGCCCAGTCAGAGACAAAGCGAGCAAGCGGCGACACACAACGTCCCCAAGGCCGAAGACGTTCAAGATAGCGCCAACGGTGGCCAGGCTAATTCTCACTGTCGTTTGGGACCATGAAGGCTAATAGTTGAACATTGCATGCACAAGGGACTCACTGCGAAGAGTGCATCATACGGCAACCTGCTTGAGAACCATTTGAAGCCTCCAATCAGGTCAATGCATCGCGGATCGCTTAGCTCAGGGGTGTTGCTGCAGCACGACAGTGCGCGGCACGTACGACACGTACGACAGCGGAAAAAATCAAAGGACTGCGGTTCGAGTGTATTCCGCAATCAACCATACTCGCCAGACCTCCCACCGAGTAATTTTTACCTATTCGGACGCCTCCAAGGTGCTTTCGGAGGAACGAAGTTGGATTCAGGTGATGACCTGAAAGTGACGGCGCATTCCTGACTCCGGAGTCAGCCACAATACTTTTTTCCCGCGGCATCTATGCATTGGTGAAGCGTTGCCGCACATGTGTCGAGCGAGGAGGTGACAAGGTTGGAAAAGTAATGAAGGGCGTTTCATGATATCTATACTACCACGCCCATAAACGATAAATTGCCGTTACTTTTTGACTCTGCCTCGTATCAGTATAACCGTCCACTCTCGCCAGATGTGGTCGCGTTCGGACGGCGCCCGTTTGCTCGAAGCGCTAACCGCGGCTAAAGTTAGAGGGATTTTGATCTTGAAAGGGAGAGGGACTTTGAAATCACGTGACTGGCTCGGTAGGGATGCGGGGAAACATGGCGGTGCCCCTGTGAGGGAGCGCCGCTCGCTTTGTAACAAATGTGTTCTTGTAGCTGCAATATCGGGCGCGTTAGTCAGCAACGAATGGTGGAGGAGGCTTTCGCTTTGCCTTACCTCACTTAAATCGCAAAGCATGAGCAATGACCTCGCCGCATTTTTTAGATAGTCTTTCGATTCTGGCTATTCCTAAGCCTAAATGAACGCGATATTTGTCGGCATGGCAACGTCTTTGGAAAGCGGATTGCCTTGACTCAATCGGCCGGGTATTGATAGAACACAAAAGCAGACAGCGTCCCAATATACCTTTTTCTAAATTACCAAAGCATCGAGGAGAACGCTGGAAGTATAACTACGGTCAACACGCGCTGGCCTTCCTCTTATAAAAGATTGGAAGTTAATAATCATAAATAATAAGGCATTGACGAACGCGCGTGCAAGGCAGAATTTGGTTTAGACTTTTTGCTTTAAAACAATTACTACTGCAGACGCCAGCGCGTGCAACGCGTGTAACTACACTTGTAGCCTGCACCTCGGTTTTCTCCAGGGAAGAAACTCCTCTCTGCGCGCCCCTCTCCTAAGTTACGGGAGGAGCCAAGTGGGGGCGAGGTAACAAGTGGAGAGGATATGGGAAAGGAGAAGGCAGTCAGAAGTGGAAAGCGCCAAGTGTACGTCGGCCTTGAACAACCGCGTCCCTCCATTCTCTCTTTTCACCCGCTGGCCCCGCCATTGTCACTCCACTTTGGTGGCAAACAAAGCCCCCAGGCGAGAGCCTTCATAGTATACGTAGTCCATAGTATGCGAACTGTATGCAGGACATCATAGTATGCGAACTGTATCCAGAATGTTTAAAAAGTGTTTTTTCTTCTTCTTTTTAGTGTTCCATCAAAAGAAAAATAACCAGGAGCGCCACAAGGTTTGCCCCCAATAAGGCTCGTAGAAGTGACATATTCATAACAGTCCGCCGTCAACAGCGTGTCGCCAGCCCTTCCACAGCTGATAGGACTCCTTTAGATAAGGATCACTGTAGCACCTACCATATAACCTAGGCAAAGATTATTGCCTCCACTCCATGCTTATCGGGCTAGGCGAATATTACATGAGCAGACAATCTTCATGATCATTTCGCTAACTCACTAAAATATGTTAACTCTTTAATTATTGTCTTTGTAGGTTCTGTGGCCATATCGCAATTGCACTTTGGGAGGAAATCATTATGATTAACTTAGTTCTCTCATTTGCGAGAAAGCAACGGTATTGGGGTTGTTTATCGACATTGTTCTCCGTTTTTATCCCTAATTCCGAAACAAGGCATATCGCTCTGTGCCTGATAAAAGCGCGAACGTACGTCGATAAATAACCCTAAGCCCGCTGCTTTATCGCAAATGGTAGAACCAAGTGTATTGTAATAATTTCCTTTTGAAGTAAAATTGCAGCATAGGCCCGATAACCCAAGAACGCAAGAATTAAAGAGTTAACACATTTTAGTCAATCAGCAAAATGATCGTGAATTCGCTGGTGTTGGCGATCGTAATTGTGCGAATTCCTGCGTGCAAGCCGACACGGAAGGTGGACACACCCTCGTTTCGAATTATCGCGTTCACACAAAGTGTGCCAGCCAACTGTCACCATTCTTAAAGAGACACAGACACCCCAAGTTTTTTTTAATTTTTTGCCAGGCGATTCTTTATGGTGTCAGAAGACTACCCAATCAATATTTTGTAACAACGACACGTATATTTTTAATAAAGTAAAAAAAAAAAACGCAACTGCTCGAAACCGAAACCAGAACTGGAGTGGGGAGAAAGAAGACATATAGAGAAGAAGGAAGTTACCGGAAGTCACAACTTTTTTTTTCAATCAGCGTATTTGCAGTTTTTAAAAAGCCACAAAAGCAAAAAGAATAAATATCATATTTTTCTATATTTTTAGTATTTAGTGCGGGCCTTCGATGACCCACGACTGTGATTATTTTTGGTGGTTGTGTCTAAACCATAGAAAACGGCACGTGACCACGCGGAAGAGAGTGAGCGCGGCTCAAACCGGCCGGTTTTCGATCGGCGGTTTTCGGGCGGAAAGAAAACGAATTTCAATCAGAATGCTCAGGGTACTTGGACTTTCATATGTCGTGTACAAACAAAAACCTTGGCGAGCTATAAATACCCCGTCAGTGTCCCTTTAAGACTCTCTCATTTCAGTACACAGGTTATCGCGTTCTCTCAAGCTCTCGGAATTTCCGATTTCAACGTGAAGATGAGCGCGATAAGTGGATCACGTCACGAGCGGGCTTGACAAGAACCCCGTAAGTTCGAGAACGAAAAGATCAATAAAAACGAAGAAAACAAACCAGGGCTTCGATGCCTCGTCATTCTGCTCACGGTGGATTTGATCGTAAAACTGCTTATTCTCGCGTAACGTTCTTCGATCCGATTCCGCGAGACATACACAAGGGTGGTCTCTCATCCGGCAATGGCCGCAGCTTGCGGAAGCACATGCATCGATGTTTATTGTCTCGGGAGTTCTATTCGTTCTCGTTGTTTGCGGGCTGTCGTCGCCTTGTTTTACTTGTTGCTTATGTTCTTTCTTTCCTTATCTTTTCTTTGTTTTGTTTTGCTATTTGCTCGAGCAATTTCGGCGGATCCTCGAGTTCGTGGTCCGAATCCTGAGATGTCGGCGGTTGCTCTTGCGGCCGTGTCAAGTACACCGTCAATCGTGGCTTGGCAGGTCCTCCCGCATTTCGTCGCGGTCTCGGGACGACTGACAAACGCGATCGCAGGTCGGATCGCTACTGGAGAGACACGCTACGCAACAGCGAAAGCTCCAGCAGCCGCTGCTGCCGCAGCAGCAGTCGTTACGCCGCGTTGACAGCGCTCGGGAACGGATTCTTGAGCGGCCTATATCGACGGCGACCATCAGCCAAAGTTTACTGTCGTCGCGTTTGTACAGCAGCCGGCCCCGCACAGAGGCCGCCCGGAGCGCTTTATGTGCGACAAAGGTCAGCCGAGTCCGTCTGTGTGTCTTGGTCCCTCGAAGAAATGAGGGGGGGAGTCGCTACGTGAAGAGCAGATGAATTCGGCCCTAGCCCGCGGTAATGACCGCGACTTGAGATTCGTCCCGACCGATCTCGTGAACTACGAAGAAGTCGTTTCCAGCGTGTTCACATCGATTGGAATGTATCTGCTGTTCCACAAGGTTAAACAAGTTGCACTTCGCCATACAGTTCCTCGTTGCATCGTTTGTTTTTCTTCTTTTGGGCGGGGTCTTTAATACATATATATCTCATCTTCCCTTACCACGCTTTCTTTTTTTCCTTCGATACGCGTGATTGCGGCGGAGATATTATATAAATGGCCGCCATAAAAGAAAAGAAATTAAAACGGAAGAATTTCAGTCAATACTCCCCAAATGACTTAGTTCGACGTTTCAAAACCTGCTCGGTTTCTTCATCGGGGGTGACTAAATCGCGTGGAGCAGCAGCAGCAGCTTTCGTCTTCTTGGTTATTTACAACTCGGAATTTCTTCTTTTTGTATACAGAGGGTTTCTCGTTTATTGCCGTCATCAAGTGGCGCAATCCATAGACGTACACCGATGGCGAAGCACCCAGGGGCCTGTTTATGTTCCTCGGCGTGTGCTGAATGTGCAAAGACTCAAAGAAAAGCCTTTCTCGCAAATATGGCTCAGTTTTAATCACGCGCGCGTTTGCGAAGTCGATCGGAGGATCGTGGACATCGCAGTGTTGCTCGACGGCACTGCGTTTGTTGTCGAGCTTCCCCCAGCCCTGCCCGTTTCGATCTGGATGAGCAACGTACCGGCATGTGGTCGTGTATCACTACTGCGTGGTGCACGTTAAAGACCCCAGGCTAGCGGTTGTACTGCATTGGCTAAATTGCTCATCTACAGCTGGGAGACAAGTCGCCCGTTGAGGCGGAGCAAGTTCTAGGCTGTATAAACATACACACACCCCAATTTTTTTTTCTTGCGTACGACCACCATCCGATCGACTTCGCGAACAGGCGCGTGACTGAAACTGAGAAGTATCCGAAAGATGTTCTTTTTGGAGTCGGCACATTGAGCAAACGCCGGGGAACATAAACAGGTCCCTTGGAGCTTTGCCATCGGTGTGCGCTATGGTTTGCGCCACTTGACGACGACGATCAGCAAGACCATTGGTCTTGAAAAATGGGAAATTTCGAGTTGTAAACAACTAAGAAGAAGATGAAAGCTGCTGTAGCTCCATGCGATTTAGTCACCCCTGGGACCGTTCGCTCTATCCGCTAACCGCGGCTAAAGTTAGCCGCAGTACCTAGGAGAGGGATTTTGAAATCACGTGACTGGGCTCGGTAGGGATGCGGGGAAACATGGCGGTGCCCCAGTGAGTGAGCGCCGCTCGCTTTGGAACTTATATTTCGTTGTAGCTGCATTATCGGGCGCGTTAGTCAGCAACGAATGGTGCAGGAGGCTTTCGCTTTGCCTTACCTCACTTAAATCGCAAAGCATGAGCAATGACCTCGCCGCATTTTTCAGATAGTCTTTCGATTCTGGCCATTTCTAAGCCCAAATGAACGCGATAATTGTCGGTATGGCCGACAATTATCGTCGTTGTTGTATTCGTATTATTGGAAAGTGGATTGGCCTTTGAAGAAATGTCGTATTACTGGAAAGTGGATTGCCTTGACTCAATCCGCCGGCTACTGATAGCACACAAAAGCGGACAGCGTCCCAATGTACCTTTTTCTAAATTACCCAAGCATCGAGGAGAACGCTGGAAGTGTAATTCTACGGTTCGCGTGCGCTGGCGTTCCCCATATCAAATATTCGAAGTAAATAATCATAAAAAGGCTTTGACGAACGCGCGTGCAAGGCAAAATTTGTTTTAGACTTTTCGCTTTAGAACAATTACTACTGCAGACGCCAGCACGTGCGACGCGTGTAACTACACTCGTAGCATCTACCTTGGTGCTTGGGAAATTTAGAAAAAGCTCTATGGACGCTGTCTGATTTGGTGTGCTATCAATACCCAGCCAATTGAGTCAAGGCAATCCGATTTCCAAAAACGTTGCCATGCCGACAATTATCGCGTTCATTTAGGCTTAGGAATGACTAGAATCGAAAGACTATCTAAAAATTGCGGCGAGATCATTGCCCATGCCTTGCGATTTAAGTGAGGTAAGGCAAAGCGAAAGCCTCCTGCACCATTCGTTATAATGACTAATGCGCCCGATATTGCAGCTACAGCGACATGCTAGTTTTAAAGCGAGCGGCGCTTACTCACCGGGGCACAGCCAAGTTTTCCCGCATCCCTACCGAGCCTCCCAGTCACCTGATTTCAAAATCCCTCTCCTAGGTACTGCGGCTAACTTTAACCGCGGTTAGCGCTTCGAGCAAACGGGCCCTGGTGAAGAAACCGAGGAGGTTTTGAAGCGTCGTGCGGATCCATTTTATAGTTTTGTTTGGAGTTCTACAGTTTTAAAGGCAATTTTTTCCCCACCAAACGGACATCTTTCGAAAAGAGATTAGAAGGTGATTAGTAAAGATTTGTTTCTATAGACCCCAACGTCAGCCAGATTGGGCAGTATCGCGATACAAATGCATCAAGATAGCACTTCAGGAACACATTTTGTATTTATGTTTCCGTATCTCGATACAATGTTTTAAGCGGCGTTTGTATTTATGTGTCTAAATATATTCCGGATGCATTCCTGGTATGGTGATACAATCAGCGCCCGATGTATCGCGTTCTAACTTCGCCTAACGGAATATAGGCATTTTCTTGAGAAGGCTGCAGCGTTTTGCGAAGGGGATGCTGACGCTTTGATGTCCCGCGGGTTCCGGCTGATTCTGAATATTTTGTCTCTCACCGTACGTGACGCCCTTCCCTATTCTGCGAAGAAAACACGTTTTTCCTGGTGCTTGAGGCGTTCTACTCTTGATTTGTAGATTGCGCGTTACAAGAGTGCATTGCCTTCCTGTGTACAGGGGCAAGGGTAAAGTGTCAGTGTTTCGGATCACATCAGCGGACGAAAGAACACCAGTCCATTCCACTTTGGTACCATGAGATCACCGCTAAAGTAGGCGCCCGGAATGAACAAAAGCACGGAAACGTCTCGAGCTGATTTCAGAGGACAGAACAGTAATTTAAATATTGATACACGATTTAAAAATGCCAAAAACAGTAGCAACACGCTCAAAATCTATGGGAAGTTTTTTTCTTTCTTGATTAATTGAATACTTGGTTGCTTCTGCCACTCTAAAAGAAAAATGTCACTTATGTTAATATTTAATTTTTTTTTTTTGCTCCCGATAGCGTTGAGGTTAAAATTGAAGAATTATGTTGGGTGCTTGTCTGTTCGTTGTGAAACGTATATACGAGTACATTTGTATGCAGTAATGTAGACTGTTTTTTCTTTTTTCTTCTTTTTTTCTAGCCAGTGCACACAACCTCTGCTTACTGATTATGACAACGTCTGAAATATTTCTAGCGAATATGTTTTCCACAATTAATAATATTTGCATATCCCTGTATCCTTACTTCCATATCCCTGTATCCTTACTTACTAACGTTTCGCTTTTTTCAAAAGTGTTTCTGGTAAGTATCGCGATACTTTTTATTCCGCATTTTATCTCTCTTCACGTTTCCAAATATGAATATCTTTAAACACTTTTTAGGGTGTTTTTAGGCCACGCAATCCTGACTTCTCAACCATAGTTGATTCGATGAGTTTCCTCAGCTAGAGTCGAGTTAAAGTAGGGGTACACTGAGACACCACATTTAGACCTCATCATGTTCGATTACACTGAAAAGGCGTTAAACTTCAAAAAGACAGTTTTGTCCAACTTATAGTATCACACTTTTTGTGATTATCCCTTAAATCATAAACCCACTCCCTCCTCACGTCTTACATTTGTCACTGTTGTGCTATAGATATTCTTCTACCACGATTATACGCATATCTGAATCGTTGTTCTTTTCGTTATTTCACAACACGGGTAACGCATTTTGTATGATCCAATGCTTCCTCTCCATTCACTGTAACGTGTTCACGGGACTTTTCTTTATATCAGCAGAAGACTCCTCCTGAAGCAAGAACGCGCCGTCACTGTGTCTGCTATTCATTCAGCCGTTCCTCCTGCAGCTCTGCACGCTGTCAAGAGAACAGGAGCAACGAGAGAGGAAACCGTTCGACTGTTCGGTTTGATCTGGTGAACGTTATTGATTGATGATTCAGCCATCCGCGGAGTGTCGTTCATCACGAAGTTGCGTCAAGGTTGCGGTGAGACAATCGAAAGCCGGGCCCCCTTGGCTCTTGCACGTCTTTCAACGGGCTGCTTCTGGATCAGAAGGGGGCCCTCAGCACCCAAACTTTGCGAAATCTCGACTCATTAACTGGGACGAAGCCTGAAGCAGCCGTCAGACTTCCTCGTCTCAGCCGTGCGCCCGCACAAAAGCGCGCACGCACAGGCGCGCGTCTTGATGCGGGTTCTTTGTGATGCTCACGCACCAAACGCACGGACGATAGGGAACACGCACGGACCACGATCCGAAAAGAATAGAAACGCGAAAATACAATGGGGGGAAAAAGAGGGGAGGGGGGGAGGGCTGTACAAAGAAGAGCCTTGCGAACTTTATCGATGAAAGAGGGCATCAATTTTTTACCGCACTAAGATAAATGCCTCAAGAACTGCATTTCATAAAATATCGTGACACGACCTGCCTCTTCTGCCGGTATTTTTTTTTGCAAGAATCTGCCTTACTGCATTTCCCATGAATGGACTAAAAGAAAAGCAACTAATTTTTTCTTTCTTTTTTTACTGAAGTGAGGCCCTAAAGGGGACACTATAGCTGGCTTAAAGAAATATATCTTTGTTTTGTTTTCGCAGTTTCCATTGTGTAAATCCGGTGCTGTCTCTCAACCTTCCCTACACTATACTGGTGAAAGTAGATTCACTTCAGGGGCCATAGGACCCTGCAATGCGTTTGCAACTATTTTGGTCTAGATTTACCTACACGTGAACTGTTCTGACCCTAGTAACAACACAATAAAAATATTGCTACAGAAGCTATGTTATTTGCAATAGGCGAATAAGTCTAAAATTTTAAGCAAGATTTATCTTCATTAGGCTAATGGAGTAGACTAACGGAGAACCGAAACGACAAGGCTGTACATTCACTAGCACTGTTTGTTACTGTTATATGCCCCTCGCACTAGGGCGAAAAACAGCAAAAACCAACGCCGACCTCAAACATCTGCAGCTTGCACGCAAAGGTATATTTGCCAGGCTTGCAATTTGTCCACGTTAGTTGACGAGCACGGAGAATTTGCGAGCCTGCCAAAGATACCTTCGTTTGCACGTTGCATTTGTCCCTATCATCTGTTGCTGTTTATGGCTTTACAGGGTTTAGGGGTTGAGGGTATTGGCTTTGAATGTTTCTAAAGTTTACAAAACCTTACTCACTAATGTGACCTAATTAGTTACTCACACGCAAAGCCACTCACTGACCAAGGGGCGTTTTGGTCGCGGTGTCATTTCAAGGATAACAGGGAAATTCAATGCTTTGGCATCGGTGCCCCCGTAGATGCGCTGGACTGGTTGGAGAGCTCGTATTCAACGGGATGGCGCCACAGCTCCACGTAACACCTCTATCTCAGGAGTTGTGTGCTGCAAAGCCAGAGACATAGGCGCGGGCACGTAGCTTTCAGATTTGCTTTCCTTTGGCGCTCATGAAAGGAGATCAAATCTGAAAGCCACGCGCTCGCGCCCGTGCTTTTGCCTCTGCTGCGCGCAACTTATGAGATGAAGTATGGCAACCGAAGATCGCCGGCGACGTCCCCCTTCGCCAATTTTGGCGCCCCGTAGTGGGGCACGGCGGGTGTATCACTGGGGTGCGTGTCACGGTCAACCCACCCCGGCTCCCCCGCTCACGTAGGTTCGCGTCGCGGCGACAGTCTGTGGATGGCTCATTACAAAACAATAACCCACCTCGGGTCACTCTTCCACGCCGTCTCGAGGCGCCCCACCGGCGGCCCAAACTGGGCCCAAGTACGCCCTGGCCCCGCTGTCCCCCACTGCACCTCGGATGCTAGACGTTACGTCACGCAGCCGGCGTGCGTGTGCGCGCTTTCAACGCTCTCGGAAGCTCCTGCCGTCGGTCTTGGAGACTTGCGCACGCACACCGGATACGACTCCGTGCTTCGGCCTGCCGCGCTGTTCTCGACGCCAAGTCGTCTTCTCATGTCATCCGGCCTTAAGCACACGGTGTCGTCGCCCCTCCTTAGGCCACGTGTGTCAAAAACGACGAAATGGCTTTGTTTCCTGCGCATCACACGCATGTCCTTCATGCACACGGCAAGTGACATGATCTGCTTACACCACGGAAAAGAGGAATTTCGGGAACCTTCCCCGCGGTCAAAAATGCTGAGAGGCTGCATTTACCATGCGTTCCTAAAACTTCGTATATAGTATAACCTCTGCGCGAAATGCTAATGCATTTCTTCGAGAATATATGTATATAATGACGATATTCAAATGCAGCTCATGGACTGGACACATCCATTGCGTTAACACTCCGCTTGGGCTGGTGCCAATCAATGCCTCGATGAGCAATCGGATAGCGGCTCGTGCCAAATCGCTACAGTGACTCGGCGTCGCCGTCTTGAATGTCAGAACTTCTGGTATGTGGGAAAGCATTGTTTTGCTCTCGCCGCGTCAACTGGGAAGTGTTGACTATTCAATCACGTCCGTCACTGATTTGCGTCAGTATTATGTTTTTTTTTCGTCTATAATGTCTCGCTGCTTCTTTTCCCCGCATACCGTATCTACCTGTCTGGCGACGAAGGGAAAGGAAAAAGTTGCATACGGGGCGCACAATACGGAAGCTGGAGATGCGATCAATGAGCCCGGACTGGAAGGAAAGCGAAAGCCGCTTTGTCGGCCGCAGCCCCCGCAGCTGTCCCGCGGGGGCAAGAAGCGCCAATGCGGTCCCTTTACTTTCTCTTCGAATGAGGGCGCCGAGAGCGCGGAACACACGGTCCTTCAGTCAGCGCTCTCTTAGCTCGCTCTCTTTTTCTTCTACCTTTTGTTAGTCTCTGCGCTTCTTTTCCAACGTCCCGGCAGCTCGGGGTTCTGCGGGAACGCGGCGTCGAGTCCTTGAGGAGCGGGCCGCCCCAAGCTCCCCGTGCTGGGGTGCACCACTAATTGAATTTGCTGCTCTCGAGCTCGTTGCTTCGATGCCGGCGTGATTAATGGTGGAAGATGGGGCTTACTTCAGCCCCATTTGTCCGTGGAGTAAGACTCGGGCGAGGGCTTTCGCTTACTTAAATCGTAACGATCGGCTCTTTCTGTACTTCTCGATGAATCGGGGCTCTCGGCCGTCGTTGCGCTAGATTCAAAGGAGACCAGAATTATATCCGCGGGGGGAAGTTGGTTTTAGTTCACTCGCTTATTGTATCAAACAACACAAGTTGCATTTTCTTTTCCTATTTTTTTTTTTGGAGGAAGGTGTACTCTTTTCTTAATTTCATTCAAGTATACTGCCCAACCTTCCAACACGAGAAAAATTACTGGAAATGCAATTCATGACAGTTAAAACTACTTTGCTACAAGAGTGGTTAACAGGAATTATAATTTACAGCCCGCAGAAACCAATCAAATAAATATTTCACTATTTTCAGAGAGCAATACGACTACGCGACCAATTACTTCCCCTCGTGTGCTACTCAAGTTCATTGATGACGATGAGAATTGTTCCTCACTAATCTGTTCGTTCCCTGTGTGGCCATTGACGAATCCTTATACGACTAGACTTGGCGGTTGTCGGCTAGTTGGTATGACATATTTCAGAATTATAGCAGCGCAAAGGACGAGGCATCAGATGAAGAAACACTCAGACACAGCGCTGTGTCTGTCTATTTCTTCGTGTGATCCCTCGTCCCTTGCTTTGTTTTATTTTTCAAATACATTATACGACGTTTTGTATTCGTTACATTCTGTGCCTTTGTCTCACCTACATGATTGATGACATGACATGGGAACCGAGGCTTGCGCAAGATGCGAGCCAGCTGTTTTATTAATTTGCAACGTCAAGATTGTAGGTTTTTTTGTTTTTTTGATCAAGGCGGATCATAGTGTAATCATCTATCTTAGAAGGCACTGAAAAAAATGTAATCGAGGCAGAAACTTATTCTGGAAATAAACTACAAGAGTCACGATAAGGTATTAAATGTTTGCATGTTAACATATAATACACATTACTTTGATCCTTTTTCTTCGTCCTAACAATGGAAGAAAAGATTCTGTGAATTTATGTGGGGCTTCTCCTGTACAGGGGGGGGGGGGGGGGGGGGAGGGGGGTGTACAGACGAGACCAGAACGCGGCCAATCCTGAAATCCTGAGCGCTGGTATCGGTGATCGCGAGAGAGAGAACGAGAAAGAAAGCGACAGAAGAGCGAAGAAAGAAAACGGGCGAAAGGTTAGGCGTGTTCATCCCGCCGCGACGAGTTGAAGTTGCTCGAGCGCTTGTCAACTTGATTCAGTTTTGTACAGTGCGCGATTCCTGAAAAAATCAGCTAGAAAGTAACTAGGTACAGACTTTACAAGTTATGTCTTGTTGCTTCCTAGCGCACATTAAGGCGTCGCCAGTGCTATGGGCCATCGGGACCAGCAAGGGGGATTACCGACGTCCTCCTCTATGCCCCGCCGTTCCAAAGCTGACCGAATGATTGGGAGCACGGGCTCTTTCCCTCTAAAATATCATATTTAACTTTATGGCCCGTTCCCCTCTGCGGCTCCGCGCTCTGCCTCCGCCAGTTTCTCGATCCGCGGCTGGCGCCGTTTTGCAGTCTTGGCTCTTTCGAAGTTACACGAGTCGGCAGAAGGAGTAGGAGGCGTACTCCTACTTCTGCATCGCAATTGCTGTATGCGGAGAGCACGTCGTCTGCTTCTTTCGCAGGACTTGCGGTGATGTCAAAAGGACGCTGAGCTCTGGTTGGCTTTGATTGAAAGGATAGTGGGTAGACCTCAAGGCTAGATGCCTCGAGGTCTGCTCTTGATTATTTCTTTTCTCGATCATCCAATCAGAGTTTGGCTTTCTGATATGATCGCAACCCGTGTGCAAAAAGCAGACGAACTTGCGCTCCACATTGGACGAAGGTTCAGCGCGACCTACTGACGAAAAAGTAGTTGTAATTATAATCTCGAAACAATAATGCGACCAAAATGCAAATACCTTTAATTTGAATCGGAAGTTACGAATACTTACAATTAAAATTACTCGAAGTAGTTATACTACGATGAATTATTTAATGTCACTGGCATTGCTACTAAAGTATGTTCACTATGACGTCGGACCACCAATCATCTGTCCTCTTCCATCAATCTAGTTACGAGTGATCAGCGAGGGCTACAACCGTCCATTGGTCACGCGGTTTCAGAGGGAAAATAGATGGGCGCTTCTAGCCGAATTATATTGCACTCTACGAGAAGGTGTACGGAGATTACTGACGTCCAAAAGCAACAGGCAGAAATAAGGAAAAAAATGTTTTCCAACTTCTTCGAGCCAGGTTTTGCCACCCATATTTGCAATAAAGGTTCATGCCAAACGCTTCTTTCTTTTTTTCTACCTCCCAAGTTTTAGGTGCTCAAAAAAGGTTTCAAAGTCAGTAAGTACTCTATACAAAAAGTGGGCGTTTTCGACCCCAGATTGCCAAGTTCGCACGGGCAGCCAAAGACCGAGGTCAACGTACGCGTTCACTCGCCGACTTTGTTCAATAAGGAAACGACGATAACGAAAAGAAAAAGGGAAAACAACAAAAATGTAGAATAGATGGAGCTGTGGTCTTCCGTTAAAAAAAAAAAATAAATAATAAAAACAGAAACAGCCTGCCTGCCAAAGTAGGGGGGGGGGGGGGGGGGCGTAGATCAGCTCGTCAAAAATTGGGCACGATTTGCTGAACGGAGGATCCTAGCTTCCGTACGTGAAAGAGCGCACGCGTCTTGCTGTGGAACAGCCGCGTGCATGCTGCGTAGCGAAGGAGCCCGCGGGAGCTCTGTACTTTGCTTGACTTCCCAGCGCCGAGGCGGCGGTTTTCGGTGCCGCCACCCACTGCGCGAACAAAAAGTAGAGACTGCCCGCCTATCGCTGCCTGTAGTCTAGTCTCAATCACGGGCATTAGACCGCCTCGGTCTCGTGTGGCAAGCGCGCTCAACTCTGGGTTTTAACTTGGTGTGAGAAGTACATGATGCAGTCGTGTCTGCCTGCCCTAGATTCGAGGTTCCTCCTTCGAGGCTATTTACGCTCGTACTACGAACCCCTTTTTTGCTCGTGCCCGGCTGCGGACGGAAGTCCTTTGTGAAAGCCGGTCGACTAGTGTTGTTTGTGGACTCGCTCGTTTCGCTAAATCCATGGCGTATTGTTACATTCGCGAGTTGACTCCTATCCCGCGAAAATTGCATTTCCGCTAATATCAGAGGTCAACTGCGTCACTCCCAAACTGTCTTATGACCACGCTTATTTTTTCGAATACCTCTTGGACTGGCTAGTGCGCAGTTGGCCTTTATTCTTCACTCACCGTGCCATCGCCTTCAAAATATAGGAAAGAGATTGACAAGGTTTTGTCACTTTATTTTATTTGGATGCAACTTACGCAAAACGAGAGCGTCATCCATAGCTTTCTTTAACATCAACGACTTGCGCATGTCCAAAAAACAACCGAATAGCAACAAACCTCGCAATGTTCCCTGATAATATTTTAGATGACAGTCATAGCATACCAAGAAGCAGTAATTAAATTTATAGTTTCTATTACACGTCTCTACAGTTTCTTTGAATCAAATCCTACAGGCTACATTCACACAATTATAAATCTCTGCTTTTCTCGACAAAATATCGAAATGTTTCCGACGTCTGTGATTCCCTGGGTATCGTAAACGGGAAGAAATTAGATTTTTGACATTTCCTTAAAACCTTTTTATTCCACAGAATGTATCGGGAAGTTGACCGTATTCACATTCTGAAGGGAAGCTATGATTTTCTGGGGTGTTCATTGAATGTAGAGAACAAAATACTGGGCGGACCGACAAAACTTGATACATTAAATTTACACGCAGCCCATGATGTACTCTAGTAATATCACACTGCTCGTTCATCGTACAAGAGACCCGGAGCTTTCCGCAGACATGACGACATCTGCAGACAGGCCTGAAACATCTCTTTATCTTCCAACTTGTCTGCAGGCAGTTTTCCTAGGATCAGAGACGGCCATTTAAAGGAACTCAGACAATAGAGAGTTTTAGGGAGCTGGAATCAAACACGGTGGATAGACCAAATGGTCGGTACCTCGAATCGGGAGCTCGGACCGATCGTTTTCAATGAAACGGCTTTCAAAGAACCGTCTTTGCAGACGACCGGTGCAGGGTGGGTGCAGGTCGCGCCCCCTGGCAACGAAAATGCGCAATGGCTTTGTAAAGTGGGTAAAGAGGGGGTATGCTTTCATAGGGGTGGAGCTGCGTTTGGTGATTTCACAGGACTGAAGAAAAAACAGTTCCCTTTTCAGAAATAGGCTGAAGCCAACTTTGTGGAACTAACCATATTTTGTCTGGATTTGCTGGAAGGGGAGCGCTAAATGTGGCAACGGCGTCCCCACCGTGACTGAACAGTTCGTCCGCTAAAGGAGTAGACGATTTTCGCGGCAATGATGGCGCGAGAACGTATTTGACGATGAGTTCCAATTAAAATTAATTGGCGAAAAAAAAATTAAAAAAAATTCTTTTATTTGACTCGGCTGCCCCAAAAAGGATGAGATTGTCGACGGTGAGACGGACGTTCGTCCTCACTTCGATGGATTGAGTGGTTGTGCTAGGGGGGGGGGGGGGGGGGGGGGCAGGCACGTAGCCAGGATTTTGTTTCGGGGGGGGGGGGGGGGGGGCGCCCATGAGAAAATGCTATATGAGAGGGAGGGGGGAGAGGAGGCCCCAGCAAACTGGAAGATTTCGGGGGGGAGGAGGGCCCAGGCCCCATGCCCCCCCCCCCCCTCCTCCAGCCCCCCTGGCTGCTTGCCTGGTGCTAAGCCAACGTAGCTAATATCTTCGTTCTGCGTTGCAAATCGTAAACACCCTAGCCACTAACCGGCTGGGTCATCGGACAGTGTTTGAACAAGTGTCGTCGGCGCCTTTATCAAAATGGGAGAGCGACGCTTCAACCAACTGAGATAAGGAACATCAACGCAAACTGAGCCGAAGGAACGAGACGAGTTTTCGGTTTTATTTGTCGTGAATTCGAGTTGATTCTCTCACTGCCGCCATGACATTCCTTCTATGCAGAACCACGAATACTTTCGTTCGCGTTTGAAACTACGGTAAGCTTATTCCCAAAGCGAAACTGCGATTCTATAACGCTGTATTCCTACTGGCGATCCAACCGCATCCGCAAAGCTGGCTGCGAACGCGCTTGCTTAAACATGCAATACAAATTCACGCGCAGTTTATAATAAACAAAAGCGAATCCGCTTCGCGGTTGCGATTCGAACGCTAGTGGGAGTGCTGCCTTAACGAGTCGAGACGCTTCTCATGTCAGTCACTATGACGACACGAAAACAGCTTACGGTTCGGACACTGGACTACGGTAAGGCAACAGTGACCTCCCGCATGCGCCGTCCATATCGGGGAGCCGAGCGTATCGTATCGTACGGGCAAAGACGGTTCCCTAAACCTCTCTAGGGTCTGCAGACTCTCTTTAGTATTACCGCGGCTTCAAGCCGCATTCGTGCGGAGGAGACAAGCGAAGGGTGAATGAGAGACGATCGGAGATTTAGAGGTGGAAAGAGCATACGCAGGCGCCAGGTCTTCGACTCGTCGCTCGTATAGTGTCAGGAGTGAACGCCTCCGTGACGGCCGTCTAGTATACGCTGCCTGAGCCAGTGACCGGGACCGTGGGGTAAAGACGCTCGAGACGGGAGACGCTGCGCGTGTGCATGTTCGACCCTGAACTCGGCGAGCAGAGAGAAAGCGGCGTCCCGTGTTTACGGCCCTCCCCGGCACCGCCACGGGACGCGAGGACCGCTCGCCACAGGGGCATGATTTACACGATCGGCGCGTCGAGCAGCGCCGCAACAGCGCGCGGGGATGCCCACCTGAAGAGGCTCATCTTTACGGCCTCGGGGGACGGCGCCGAGGCCAGACGGACGTCCCGCGGGAGACTTGTTCGCCGTCTCGGTCCCAGCCGTCCCAGTTGTCATCTCCCCGGACTACTGGGACTCCTCGACGCTCAGAAGTACACGCTAATAACCTAGAAACGCGGGGAACGCTGAACCGCAGTTACTCTGAACCCCAGTCATCGTACCCCGTACGAAAATGTAAGATATGGCCCTGATATATTTTATATACGTTCAGATATGATAATATAAGCAGTCAAATAGGGCTGTATTTGGCCAGATATGGGAGCTAATACGGCCGTATTTCGGCATATAGGTGGGCAAATACTGCCAGATCGGGCCGTATAAGTGCGTAAATGCATCCATATATCACCATATACGCGTGCAAATATAGCGCCCCTGATAATGATATATGGGCCCGTTTTAGTCGTGCAAGCAACAAGTTATATGTACTCACTAAGACACTAGTTGATTGATCTATATTGCATGACTCTCATGTAATTGGTTAACTGTTGTCAACATCCTGAAAGTGAAGTTATTCCAGGTATTTGGACCAATTAATCAATTGCGCAATTTGAAGATTGAAAGACAAATGAAATTTGGTTGTATGTTTGATGTGTGACAATATGACGAAGTGCGATCGGAGCGCGAGTTAATCAAATAATGGATCTTAGTCGCAGCTCTTAGGCACCCGTTTTCGAGTTAAGCGGTGTTGGCGTCGCCATCGGTGTAACCGCCCCGCTAAATTTAGCGAGAAATTGAATTGGTACGTATGTCACGTGACGTCAATTTTCCCGCGAAATCTGGCAGTGAAACTAATTTTTTTTATTTTTTTTTTATTTCCCCGCTAAATTGAGCGGGTAAACACGTACCGTTAGCTTACTCAAGATGCAAGACGCTACTTCGCCGTCCCGAATCCTTTTCCCTTCTAACGGAAGCCGTTGTGCCCGGAGTACAATACGCAGCTCTTTCAAAACCGTTCGCGTAGCATCGCATCCGTTCGTTTGCGAGCGACGGCGATTCATCGTGTGTTGAAAGTCGGAAGATGTGCTGTCCGTGGTGTCTTTTATGTATAACTCGTTCGTAAAAAAATCTGAAACAGTGTACACGTGATTTTATATATATATATATTTGTCTATTTATTTGTCGACATCATGCACAAAACAATAGTCGCGGTAATGTTTTCATTTAAAATTATAATGTGGTTTATACAGAGTAAAACATAGTATCTTGAAACTTGCATCGTTTTCAGTTCAAAAGCTAGACTTCATAGAGCTGTATGTTCACTCGGTATTGACAGCAGGGTAGACGCTACGCGTGTTTTAGGCAAATCGTGTCTCCGGTTAGGGTCACGTGACTACAGTCTAGAATCTGGTGACAAAGCAGGACATCGCACCTGCCTGGCGCCCAAGGCCACATATAGCATTCACAGCATGCACTGTCAACCTTCGTTACAAGTGACACATCTCCTGGTTGTGGCCCCAAAAGATAAGCCTTTTGTTCGTGAAACCCCGTTTTGGCCGCTCCTTCGATCCTTTTCTCTCTCGCAAAGCTGAAATCGTTGTAAATGGTGAGTGTTCAAGTGGTTTGACGGATGACGCGTTAGCCGTTGCCGATTTCGGAATGCGTTTAGCCGGACCTAGTTTGGCGTGTGAATTCTCCCTCTGTGGCAGAAGCGTATGTCTGCTTCTGCAAGCGATTTCTTCAAAGAAGCCCAAGAATTTTTTGTGATGCGTTTAGTGTTCGGTTCTACAAACGACAGTTTATGTTACATCGTGTTGAATCTTCACGGGCACCTTCTCGTTTCTGTGTTCGAGTGGTGGTTTCGCCGTGGCCGTGTCGACGTCTCCCTCGTACAACACCTTTCAAGTCGCGTCTCGTCAACGTAAGTGCGCTGCAACCTACTTCGTGACAATTGATCGTTTTTCCTAAATGTATTCTTCCAGATCACCTCTAGATTTAGGCCGTGTCTATCTCCTGGCAGCCTGGAGAATCATTGTGCAGAATGTTTCGGCATTGGTGCGATTGCGCTACAAGCAGAAAGTTTGGACGTGCCGCCGACAAAGTTTTGACGTGTCGCCAAAAAACAACAGCAGCACAGACTCTTAATTACGGGTTCCAAATTTTGACGAGCGGCTTTACGAGTCGCTTGTAGAAAGATTATTACGATTTTGCGAAATACTGGTAAACAATGCTAGGTCATCCGCGGGCGTATCCTTCTCCGCCCTCTTGTACTTTCTCTAAGTTGACGGACAGTCTGTCTCGCGGTTCATGCTGACGAAACGATCGTCGGGATACCGGGTAATTGCTAAAGCCGAGCGCGGCACGGTTTACCATTGCTCCCGCTGTGGAGGGTCGAAGAATCAACTACCAGTACGGTGGATACCGTGTTTTTTTTTGTTTTTTTGTTTTTATTCTTGCAGATTTGTTTTAAAAGAAGCCGTGAACGCTACACTTATGCGGTTTGTGCGAGAGTGATACGCCCAGGGGGACGTTATGTAGTTTGCTAATTTTTACGATAAGTCGGCTAATTAAATAAAATTCATTAATTAACTTTTAATTAGTGAAAATAGACATATGGTTTCAATTAGAAACTTGCTGAGCGTCGTCCAAAACCCCTAAACCAGTAATTTTTAGAAAGACTGAGCGCATGTGAAGCGCAGTAGTGCGCTGAAGTTACCACTTATGGACCAGGTACAAGGCTGGGGCTAGATAAGAGACAGAAAAATTGCGCGGGCGCCTTACCGAAACAGCTAGCCTTGTACCTGCTCCACGAGTGGTGGCTTTAGTGCGCTTCTCACGCGCTGAAAGACTTTCTGAAAATGACTGATTTAGGAGTTTTGGACGACGACCCGCTAGCTGTTTATTGAAATCGTATGTCTATTTTCACAAATTGAAAAGTTCATTAGTGAATTTTAATTAATTAGCCGAGTAATCGCAAAGCTTAGCGCCCACGTAATGTCCCCCTGGGCGTATAACGCACTCGCAGAAACCGCATAAGTGTGGCTTTCATGACTTTTTTTAAGAACAAATCTGCAGGAATAAAAAAAAAGAGCACCCTGATATGGGAGGCAGACATACCCCTATTTGGCAGACCCGCAGACATACCCCTATTTGGCAGACCCAGATATGGATGTATAAAAAATTGGGCAGATCTGGTTATATAAGGCTTATATAAACTGATGTGCTTGATATGGCCAGATCTGCCCAATTTTTTATATATCCATATTTGTTTTTATTAATATAAGTCCAGATCTGCCATTTTCGTAAGGGACTGTACTCTGAATGGTTCACCGTTGCAAGTTTAATGACAAACTTTTTTAAAGCAATTCATTTTTTTTATTGAACTACACTTTCAGAAATTTGTCCACATGTCCTAGCGTTTTCCAGTTAAATGCACTGGAGGGATTTCCGTCAGGCGACGTCGCAATATTACGTGGCACCGCGACCTTACACCGTGACGACACGTCACGTTACCACGTCGCTTTACGTCAATTTCGTCACTAAATTTAGCGGGGAAATTAATAGGCAACATGTACTTCACTCCCCAAAAAGTCCGTCTGACGCCTGCTAAACAAAGGTAATGACCATTCCCTTATTACGACATCATTTATAGAACTCTAAATTTAAAATCGCGGCTCTTTTTTTTTTCTTTTGCACTTTGTACAGAACAGCAGGCTTAGTACCTTCTAGGGTGCCTTCATGTGCGCTTTGCTTAGGGTGGAGACATCTGGCCATTTTTTTCCCACTTTTACATTTATTTTTTGTTCAGAAGCGAGTGAAAGAGCGTGTCCCTGCACGCGTTTGTGGCGCTGAGTGTGCTACGGCGACATTTTGTTTTCGTCGATTTCTTTGTATTTTCCCCGTGAGCGCGTGCTGTCGGCATCGGGTACTACAAAGGGTGGCATCACTCTAAACAGAAGGTCATTGAGGCACCTTAGTACCTTCTTGAGCGAGCAGCGAGTAGTCGGTGACGGGTTAGCGATTCGCTAGACGCTCCAGCACGCGCTCGTGGCTCTCCGCCGGGCTTTGGCTGCGCGTGCGACCAAGCCTTATCGAATGCAGAAAATTCGCACTGGAGGCGGCGCGTCTACTGCATTCTTAACCACCGGATATAGTAACTATTGCTGGTCAAGAAGTGGTATGCATGAATATCTAGATAGTTCAAGCGCTCTATCGGAGGCGTAGTCCAACGGGCCAACTGCCGTCGCAGCCAGACTTGTACGAAAACAGCTACAATAACGCCCTACTTGAATCCAGTTACTTTTTTTGTAACAAAGTAACGACCTCGTTACTTTTTAAGAGAAGGAACGAGTAATGTATTTACGGTACTTTATGACGGAGCAACGAGTAATGGTAGTTGGCTACTTCCGTAGAAGATCCATGTACAAATAAATGCCCAACATAGTTCTCCCCCCAGCTCGCTCTTGTGATTCGCTCGACGAGAATCATAAAAAGATGCCTGAAAGGTGTGACAGTGTATCCGAAGTTATCCCCGAATAAAGGCGTTAAAACGCGAGTATTAATAAGCGACGACAAATGATTGGAAGCGGCTACCGCTTCGTACAAATCACGTATTTCAAGGAACGCGAGGATAAACGTTACAATTTCGAGTTGAGGTAACGCGTCCCTTTTGCACCCCAGGAACGAGTAACGTACTTAGCCATATTTTGAGGCGGGTAGCGAGGATCGGCATTTAGTTAATGTCGACTAAGGCGTCTGGTCGCGGCCGGAGACTGGGGCAGAGTTCTCGGGCGGTGTTTTCAATTTGGGGGCGCGAGCAGCGAGCGCACATCCGGACCACGGGCACCCCGCGATAAATCAACGACGGCCTCGAGTTCCCGCCACGGGAGAAGGATGCCCGGATGAGGGGCCATTAATAACACCACTAACGAGTGTCGAGAATGGCGCCTAATTAAAAACGAGTAAATCTACACGCTCCGCTGGAGCTTTACACGCTCGGCGGATCTTTCGGATCCGTTTCGCGGTAAAAACGCGGGGACTATAATAGAAGGACTGCCAAGGCCCGGAGAGAGAGAGAGAGAGAGAGAGAGCAAGTCTCGGGATCTCGATCGTAAACGAACAGTTACTTACTGCTCTCGAGATATACGGCGTGCAAGTTGCCCGCTCGTTGCGCGCCTCGTGCCTTTGTTTCTTTACCCCCAAAAGGCGTCCACGGGCTTACCTCAATAATGGACGGCGCGCGCTTGGCTGCTTTCCCTGTTCTCCGTGTTTCCCTTTGATTATCGCGCTACTCCTTGCGTTCCGCCAAAGACGCATATTGAAACACTTGCTCCCCGTATAGTTAAGTTGATATACCGCTAGTGACTTATGGAAAATGTGTTCGAATTAATTAGTAGCTAATGTTAGAGGAAAAGACTACGTCCAGACTTGCTTTAGTTTAGTTGTCGGAACAAAGCAGTTCTTTGTGAGGGTGAAAGTCGCTTGAAAATGTTTCCGTAAGAAGGGCACTAGACATCTTACGTGGATAGTATTTTAATATAATGTAAAATAGTTACCGTAGTTCGTATAGTGTTGAATAACTTTTTTTTTAGTTCGTATAGCGTTGAATAACTTTTTTTTATTTAATTCCTTTTTAGCTTTGGTAATTGCTTCAATTGCCCTCGAGCCGACCAAGCCCACCTAATGTTAGTTCTTAGCCTGGCGTGGAGTCACATGCTGGCCAACGTTGTGAATGCCGCTCCTTGTTCTGCCTCGCGGCACTTCTGGATCATGAGGCGAGCACAGCACGAGGCTGTGAATACCGTATTTCGTCGTTGCTCACAAATGGGAACGAAATAAGTTCTTGAAAGAAGGACGCTAATTGTTCTTGTACGCAAAAGCAAAAAAAAGATAAAGCGATATGTCATAGCTTCGTTACTGAAGAATGCAGCCAAATGGCAGCCACGACGTTACTTATTAACGCCGGGAAGTTTCGATGGCGCCCTCTTATGGTTTCCATTCGTCGCGTGACGAGTAGTGGTTTATGTATTTATTTCCTCCCGCAGTGCCCGGGGGCATTACAGAGGGGCGTGCGAGAACGTCGGAACAGCACACGTAAAACTGAATTATTTAGATCACGTGACGTCGATTTCCCCACTTAAGTCACAAAACGCGAAATTTCCCGCTAAATTTAGCGGTTCACTTAATGGTGTATTGGTCACGTGACTTCAATTTCCCGCTGAATTTAGTGGGGAAACTGATTTGATGTTTGGTCCACAAGTCGTGAATTTTCCCGCTAAACTTAGCAGGGAAACTGAGTTAACGTATACGTAACGTGCCGTCAATTTCTCCAACGCGTATAGGTCACATGACGTCAGGTGATGTCACGTGACGCCACTTTTCCCTCCAAATATAGCGGAAAATGCACGAACGGATGGATGAACGGACGGACAAAATTTTGGGATTGGGGGGGTAGCTCTAAAAAGCATTTCAATTCAAATCATATATTTACTCCCATCTTACATATATGGGTGACGGGGACAGGGAAAAAAGCTGCAAAATGTGCAGCTCGATTAAAACGCTTGCCGCCTAATGACAGGTCATGCTTTAAAAACAAAAGTTAGGCAGGTTAACGCAAAAAGAAAACACTAGCGATTGCGATGAGAAGTTCGACAGTGTGGGTAAAATGCTTGGTGGAAGTTATAGGAACCGTCGCGATCTTAAATCAAAGTCGTCGAAGTTGGTAATAGAATGCTCCCGTGTCCGTCGTTTGGCCGATCGAGGAAAGCCGACTACAGCGACCCTTTAGGTCAAAGTCCGTCGCAAATCGTTACGGTGGAGGGGTCACAGTGAATGCCTATATTTCGTTTCAGCTTCCGTTTGAGCGCAGCCAAAGGCTGAGGGACGATTTGCTACTTCGAGAAGAGCATGCCTACGCACCACAAAATAGTCCGCAAAAGTATTTTTCTTTTTTTTTTTTTTAAATAACTGTTTTGCGCGTAAACATTGCACAATAATCCAGATGTGTAGTGCTGAGAAGAATTGGCAACTGAAACAATTAAATATCTGAAGTTTAGGTTTTTATTAATATATGTAAATGCATGTGGTTTGGTGACAGCACGTACATCCACTGGCAACACGGCTGCAGCGCTCGTTTTTTCTGTGTGATTTCATTCCCATAAATGCCGAATCATGTGCTTCGCTGCGTTCCTCACCGAGTCGCTTCAAAACGTTTTTTTCTAAAAGGCACGTTTGGGCGTCAGGCGCGAGAGGTCGTGATGAATGTCTGCCTTCGAATTCGGCAGGAGACTCGGGCCGCGTATACCGCGAATGCGTTGTAAACAAGAAAAGCGTCCGGGCCACTACAACTCACTGATACGCGGCGAAATCAGGGCACCCCTTTACCTGCCGATCACTTTGAACGCCGAGAAGCTGGTGGAAAGGATTGCGCCTCGAGCCCTGGTATATATTTAGAAAATACAAGGAAACATCAACGGCCGGGTCGTTGGTCACCTTGCAATGTGTACTTACATATCGAAACTATGCTGAAACGCCTAACAGGTGGAAAGTCCGGACACAGACGCCAGCGGCCAGCTTACGTACTGACATTTCCTGTGACTAAATTTGAGAATGTGAAAGGGTACTTTATAGACCTGTAGCAGACAATACCACCTGTAGCAGACGAAATACTCGGCGAGCGCGGGCGGCGCCCGCGGCGCAGCGGAGGATGCAAAAGTGCAGGGGAGATCGCGTGACCTATTGCCGGCATGTGATTGGCTCCGGCCACACGTAGCTTTGGCTGCGCTCGGACGGAAGGTGAAACGAAGTATAGGCCCAGAGATCTTGTTAGGTCACTTGTCAGAGTGACCCTTACTCATTTATGTTTTATTTACAAAATAGGCCCGCAGCGACGAACCATTATAATAGGTACAGCCCTTGAGCAAAAAAGAAAACGCACAATACTATGATAGAAATGCAATATACAGAAAGGCTGTAATTGAAAAATTGACACCACCTTCCGAAAGTAATATGGTCTCTTGCCATCATGCATAAAATAGGCCTCGGGCAACTCGTGTCACTCAGAACTCGCTCCAGGAAAAAGAGAAAACAACGTTTCTTATATTCTGCACGACAGGGTAGTTCTTCTCTCACCCTCGAATGATTCATGCGACTTGAGACCTGGTTTGGTAACTTTAAGTGCTGACTTTCGTCAATCCCCGTCAAATCTTTGGAAACTGCAGACGGAAATCTTAACCGAAAATTGTAGCGCGTAGTACGTCGCATGCTGAGTGTGTCATCATAGATACACCTGATCAATGATTGTGATCTTTGTTATTCTATGGGGCTCAATAGTCTGCCCACCCTCCGCTGGTTTCTCCTATAGGTGTCTTCATGGGAGCTTTGAGACGCACCCTAGTTTCTCCTTGTCGAGCGACCCTCTCCCTGCGAGCGATTACCTCGTCAGGACGGCATGCACCAGCTCCTCGCGTCCTCATAAACAAAAATTGCCTTCAGCGGCTTCATCCTTTTGCTGCTTTGCTACTGCTAAGGCTTACGAGCTAGTGATGTCAGCCTCGTAAATGCAAATTTCCTAAAACCTTGCTCGCGTGAACAAAAGCTTAATTATGTTTCGCGTGCCAAAACTAAAAAAACCAAAGTGAAAAAAAAAAAATCATTCCATTGTGCTTTTAAAACGACAAAATCCTATACTTCGCTCAATATTGCTCGAAATAAGCATCTTAGGTTCTAAAATAGCAGCAGGCACCCGTTTTTGTATACTTACGCAGGCTTCTCCGCAAAAAGGGGACATCTGAAAGGTTGCGTATGCCTCCCTAACAATACATTTTCTTCATCCACCCTTATTGGAACGCACAAAAGAAGGATTATATCTTGGAGATCGATAATACGCTTACTTGGCAATGCTCGTGGTACAGCACAATAGGGCTGTAATCTAAAAAAAAAAAAAAAAAACGATGCAGGAAAAAATAAAGAAAAGACACCGCTGTCGCCAAAATGAGGTTTGGTCCAATAGAGAGTATCCTCGTCCCACGCGGGCCGCAGCGACGCACTTACAAAAGAAATCTGGGATCCGATTTTGGTCCCCGCGAGAGCGAAATCTAACTTGCCTGTCGCAAACCGATCTAAGACACGCCTCCTGCGCTGAAGCTTGAACAGACTGTGGCGCCCTCGTTTTGGGTAGTACAAGACCACCTGATTGGGCCTCGCACTACTTGTGACAACTTCGCTGTTTTTTTTCTTTTTTTTTTTCTGTAGTGTTGAAGATTTGAAAAGCACCTTTCGACTTCCGAAGTATGCTAGATTCAACGCCGTAAGGCAATCAAAAGTGCCAGATTCGGGCCACCACCGCTAGGCTACGCGTCTCTTATATCCGTGTGGTGACGTCGGAATATCAGCGTCCCGGAAGCTTTCTTTTCTTCTTGTTTTTATTTTGGAACGCGTGAAGCGGCGTATCTTGGCTCACGCTCTTAGCATTGACCTGTGTTTCGACGGCGTAGGAATTCTTAGTTTTCTTTGTATTTCCCTCGTGATCACGTTTCGCACCAGAGCAGGCACGCTTCTACGGTTTGACAGTTTGAGACGCTCAAACAAAAGTGTCCTTGCGCTCAAGTTTGTACTACAAAAAACAAGCCCTGACAAGTCTCTTTTCACAGCGCCCCCTGGGCAAAGCAGGATGCCTATAGCGCTTGTAGGCGGTTCGTCTGCTAACGCGAAAGGAGAACGCGGTTCGTCTGCTACAAAGCGCCAGACGTATACACGGAAATAATACGAGAAAGCACCGTACGTGGTCTGCTAACAGACAGGAAAAAAAGTTAGTCGCCCAGTACGAACCGAGCGCCGCGGCGAAGTGAGGTCGAAAAATGGAGGTAGGAAGCTTCTGGGCGAGACGCGATGCGATTAAAGATGAAGCCAGAAGTGTGGAGGGACACGCCCCAACGATTAACGAAACCACAGCTGTTTTGGTCGTCGTTGGGGGTGTGTTCCTCCACACTTGTGGCTTCACCTCTGGCGACATCATGTCGCCTCCAGAAGTTTTCTACCTCCATGGATCGAAAGCAGGCTGAAATTGTGATTGTCCGCTATTTCGCGCTGAAATTCATTGCCAACCTGCGCTTCTTTTACGAACGTCACGTTGTTCTGCCGCCAAACACGAACAGACTTTTACCAGTGAACTGAGGAGCTGGAGCACTTAGCAACAGCACACCAGAGGCTGCGAGACCTCCCTCGCGAGATGTATGTTGGTGAAATGTCCTCACCAAAATACTTCCCGATCGTGAACTCACGAACGATTCAAAAAGACTCATTAGTTGATTACGCGCAAGCCGAGGCTCCACATCCAACGAGCAACCCAGAACGCTTTGGCTTTCATCTTGACCGAAACTGGAGCCCAGATGCGTGGGACCTGATTCGGGTCTCTACCGGCAGCTTCCTGCCTCCCCGAAGCTCGAGCGAACGCGACGTATTATACTTCGTTTCAGCTTCGGTCCAGACGCAGCCGATGCTAGAAGCGCGAGCATGTGGCCCAGAACAGTGCTTGCACTGCACGAGCGCGCGTGCTTGGCAGGGATGCTGAAAGCCCGGAGCTCGCGCTTGTAGCTTTCGCTGCGTCTGGACCGAAGCTGAAACGAAGTATAGGCGTCGCGAAGCTGCAGTCCTACTGCTCGTGTACTCCGTGAAAAACACACTGTGTTCTCTGCCAACAGTGATGACAAAGTCGTATCTGCAGTCACGCCTCAGTCATGTTCCAAGCCTTCTCATTCTGCTTAGAAAACACAGATATTGTGTGACCGATGCGACCGTCATGCGAAGAAGGCACCAGACAGCGTCTTCAGACCGTATTAGCGGTGTGACGGTGGTTTAATACGACGAGAATTCCGAGTAGAGCGTTCATTTAGACGGTTCAACACGTCTGGTGATAGGATAGGCGCCGTGAGCCCGCACTTCGAGACCACTATAGGTTCGAAGCCTAATGACTTCTCAAGAAATAATTGGATTTAAGGACTGCGTGTTCCGAAGAAAGGGTGCTTCATTTATTAGCCGGGCTGCCCGAGAGACGCGGCGGTCTATTTACCTTTCATAGTTTCTCGGGAGGCAGAGCTCTTCGGACGTGATCTTGTTGCCGTTGAGTTATTACGCTTGTTTATCATTATCGATCTCTTAATGAGGCGGCGTCGGGCTTAGGCGCCTCTTTGAACATCTGTTTGGAAAGCTCACGTCGGGACAGAGCCGAACGATAAGTGATCATTCTTGTCCATACAAGTCGTGGGAATCGAGGAGGAAAAACTGACGAAGAGCAATGCCTCTACAGTCCTCGGAGGCGAGCCGCGGTAGCTCGGAAAAATAGGAAGCGAGTAGATGTTGTGATTCTGTTCGGTTTTTATTTTATTTGAAGCCTACGTGCTCGTAATACATTAATATTATCCGCGCTTCATTCGCTGCGCAGACAGAAATAAATCATTCTGTGACCCAAATTTATTTTAAATTGTACGGCCAGTTCGTTTTAGACACCGGTCGCAGAGCTCCCATTTACAACATTTCAGGTAATCTTGACGTCGCGTTTAATGTCCGTGGCATAAGAATTATTAAAGCTCACAGTCAGCGCCCACTTTGCATCCAACAACGACCTCAGTTATTGCATTGAGGTGTCAGCCCGTTTGCATCCAGCAACTGGCTGAGCAACTCCTACCGATAAGTAGGGGACAACATCGCGCTCCCATTACGAGATAAGCGTCGGACGATATGATCATGCCCGGCGCGTCTCTTTTATACTGCGTTGCACGTCAAATAACCAATTTATCGTGGCGTTTACATACAGTAAATTAATAGATCGTATAGCTGTGTCTGAACGTCATGATGCGGCTTGTAATATTTGTTCGGATTGTAACATAGTATCTGCAAATATATAGGGGAGTTCGGAGAAATAAGGAATGCGAAATATAAAAGTGGTCACATGTAAAGCAATCCGACTCTTTTTGTTTTTGTATTATTACCTGGTACTCTAAAATTTCGCTTACATTTCAGTACTTTGAAGAATGCAGTTGTAACTACGAGTGAAGAAGCACGAGCCGTACATAGCAATAGCATACATCTTTTTTTAGCAGGGTGTTTTATTTTATTGAGTACACTTTTTTTTCTTAAAGAAAAGCCGTGTCTGTGCAATTAAATTATACGGCCAGGCGGACATTATGTTCAATAGAAAATGCAACGAATAGATAAGTAATTAACAAAATTATCTCATTACTTTTTAATTAGGCGTTTTATGGCAGATGTTTATATTGACTAAATGGAGGCAATACATGTTGAAGACCAGCCCAGTTTTTAAAAGTCCTGGATCGAGCACGCGGTTCGAGTTATTCATCATCAAATTTTGTTCTGGAAATCTGTCGCTACCGGAACCAAAAGGCTCGATGCCCACCGGAAGGACAACCCTCGTTTGACGCCAGAGATTCCGCTCTTAAGCGCAAAATTTGCTTCACTATTTTGGCGTCCCAGCGCACAAGATCTGCTTGCAGTTGGTCTTCTGTGGCTGGCGAACTAAAGCGGTAAGCCATCTTATCGGCCGCGGCAACTTGCTTTGCTTTGCTGCGCGATATTGTAACGAATGACAAATGATGAGGAGAAGAATAACTGAAGAAACTAAACGTTTAATGAGGCGAACTTGTGCCCAACACAAAAAGGAAAAACAGAAGATGAGAACAAAGCGTCGCGGGCGTCGAAGTCGGCGTAACAGCAGGTTCGAGCGCTGGGGCGAGACTGACTGCAAATCGCCACGCGGAGTCCCTTATGTACGTACGTACACGCGTTGGCTTCTGGAACAATCGACCTGGAAGGTTTGGCGGCCAGAACATTCGCACCTCGAAGAATTGACAGAGTTCTCGAATTCACCAGAACATTAAATTGCAAGAATAAACAAAAGGACGCGTAACTCCCGGGAATCGAACCCTGGCTCTTCGCGTAGGTGGCAAGCGCGATAACCGTTAGCCCACGGCCGCGCTGCCTACTTCGCGCGGCAATATAACTGAAAAATGTTTTAATCATCGGCGCAAGTCAGATTTAAAAAAAAAAAAAAAAAAACTCATCATTAGGAAGTATTTGGCATTTGTGTGGCTTTCATGGGTTGTTTTAGAAGAATCTGCATTCGATAAAATAACACTGTATAGTAAAAACAAATTGATGGTATCAGCTGCTCACAGAGTGTCAAGATTACAAAATCATATATCCTAACGATTGGCCCTTGCAGCATCGCAAACTATATGCTACAGGGGCCAATCGTTAGAGTATGCATCCTCCATTTGGCACCCTCACCTTTCTTCACTGACATACAGTATTGAGGCTGTCCAAAACCGTGCTGCACGGTTCATTGCATCTGACTACTCACGTTTTTCTAGTGTTACTCGAATGAAATCTGACCTTTCTCTTCCCTTACTTGCTGCCCGACGGAAAATGTTTCGCCTGTGCCTATTGCATAAAGTCTATTATTCCCCTCTACTACATCAGACTCTTCTCACTCCGCCAACCTATTCATCCTCTAGACTAGATCATCCGAAAAAAATAGCCCGGCCACGATGTTTTTCCACAGCTCATCAAAACGCCCTTCTCCCCGACGCAATTGTGGACTGGAATGGCCTTCCCGGTGACATCGCAGCCATCAAGGATTCCGCCGCATTTCGCGAAGTGATTCAACAATATTGTAATACCCACTCCCCTCTCTAACGCCTCACGGCCTTGAGGGTATTGTAAATAAATAAATAAATAAATATTAATGGCTAAGAGGATTTTACGTTTGCAAAAATCTTGCACTGCATCTTTACTCGCGTACATTTTGGTCAACATCACGGTGGTCAACATCCAGCATAAGGAAGTCGGCGCATTTCAGGGACAAATATAGGCATGAGCGTATGTCAATCAAAATTTCTGGTGTACGCGAGCAGCCTTGAACAATAGCTAAAGCCTGTCCTCTCGCGCCCATGTTTTTTGTTGCTTTTTTTTCTTTTTTTTTATGTAACGATTTTCTGACTAACCAGGCTCGATCTAAAATGGGCCGTAAGAATCGGCTCCTGCACGTAGCAATCTAAACTATTCGTCAAAGGTGCGTTTCGCAGGTCGGTCTTATCTTGTATAATTGCAAAGCGTAGCTCCTTTTCTGCAAAGAATGGGGCCAAACAACTTGCCAGGGCCAACGGAGGACGCGACGCAGACGACCGATTCGAATGGCGGGCCGCGATTGGCGTTGGGAGCGGCGTAGGAAGGCGTAGCTGACCAGCGAAAGAAAGCAGGCGACACGCAGACGAAATCCGTCGGCAGCAAAAGCGCCGTCGTACGTTTGCAACCGCGTGTATTTTTTTTTTTGCGTGTTTTTTAAGCTATTTTTTTATTGTCCGCATTTATTTTGAAACCGAAAGTAAATTACGAAAATATTATGTTCATTTTAACAGACCACGAACGTCGTGAGCGGTCTCAGGAAGGTGACGCCATCTATCAATACATGCGCCAAACGCGCCCCGCCACTCGACTCGGTCTTCTGCATGACCGTCCGCCATTGACAGTGACAAGTTTTTTGGGCCTGTTTTTTTACAGAGAGGGAGCTACTGTTTGTAGTTTCACAAGATAAAACCGACCTGTAAGATACTCCTTTGACGAAAAGTTTAGATTTCTACGGGCAGGCGCCGATTTATACGGCCCCTTTTATATCTAGCCTGGTTATTTCAGACACCTTATATATATTCTACAAGAATAATGATTCAAAATTTAGCGGCTTCACTTTTGAGCGTGCAATATTTTTCGAACGACGGAAATAAATGGGGTGATTTGGGAATGCAGTACCTTAAGAAAGGCAGGGCAGAGCAGGCAGCTGATTGTTGGTTCCTTCGCGATGCTAAGAAACCCGAGGCTCGCCACGCCCTGCACTTCTTAATCGCTGACTATACAGGAAGCCTGTCTTGAAAGTATGCAATTTAAGTACGTTAATTTCTTCGGAAGTATGCGGGCGTGATACGTAGAAATAATGTGTGACCTAATGCTGAAAGTAATCCTTTCTGACGAACCAAAGTAATTATAAACGTTAACACGTTGCATTTTGCGTTAAAAAACCCGTAATTGTTATCTATTACATAAGTCAAGCAATGGGCTGTAGCCTGCGCGTTTCCAGCCTTCCCGGCCACACTGACGTGAGAAGACCAAGTTCTGTTTTCTCTTGACCACCGCTTGCTTTGTTGTTTGTTTCTTTTTTCCGAGCCTCGAGGAAAGGCCCGTGCGGAAAATGTCGGGCAAGCAAAAAAAGCAGTGCCTCTTGAAAGGCGGAAAGAGATTATGTAAAAGCTCCTAGCGCCGGCGGCTGGGGTGCCCACATGTTTACTACGTGGTTTACTCAAGTGCCCCAACTTCAAACTCGGGCCAACCCTAGCGATTAGCCGAGAAAGAACGTTTCTTGAGTCACCTTTCACCCCGACCGAGTCCGCGCAATCGGGTGTGCCTGACTAACCCACATGTCCAGCGTAGCGTGCATGCGTTTCCAGACTCCAGGCATAATTTGGGCCAGAAATTGCGCAGGTAGAACGACGGAGCTTACGAAAAGCCCGACGATCTACCGGGAAAACAGTGGATCCTCGCGTGTTCACCCTTGGGCGCCATCACCCACACCCGCGCCGCCCGTAAGCTCTTGACAAATTGTGTGCGGCGCAGGAGCGCGCTTAGGAGAAGCGTATAGCCTCCGCGAGGGGTTACGGTGTGCCACGAACAAACTAGCACGCCGAAGAAAATTCATGGTTTCCTTTATTTTCTTGTTTGTGGTTTTTTCATGACGAGGGTATAAGTTGCGGAGAAACTTCCGATAACGTTTCTCATCATTCGCACAGTTTGACTTAGAAATACTCGTCGCTCTTTCTTGGCGCTCAACTGCGAGGTTTGTTCATTAGTTTTTGATTATTATTATTATTATTGAATTGCAACCGTTTACTGCTTTGGCGTACCCGTCTTTCTTTAGAGCAATATCGTAGTCTTCATACCTAACACCGAACACTTCCCCAATTCCGATTTTGAGTCGCGAGAACTAAGGCATCTAAAATAGACACGAGGCGAGCCCAATCTATGACGACGTAAAGGTATAGTTGTAGTGCTTCCATTGCCTGGCTTTCAGTCAAGGGAGGGTGCACTGACCGCGCGGCTGACCTGGGCTTCCTGAGAAGCGCGAGGCACTCGTCGTCCGTCCGGGCCGCAGGAAAACACACCGACGCTCCCTATCGCCTCCAGGGGGCCGGCCGCCGGCGGCTGCAACCAGCGGCAAGCGACCACCGCCAACCAGCCCGAGCGGCCGAAGCTAGTTAGCGCAGGCTGAAGGGCGCCGGCCGCTACTACCACGCCGCCGATTCTATCAATTTCACGCCTGGTGGTGGCAGAGGTGTTAAAACATGACACCCCGGCCTGGCCCCTCGCCATTCATTTATGCCCCCCCCCCCCCCCCTCTTTGTTTCCCGGGCCTCCAGTTGTTATTTTCTTTTACGCAGCATTGTTACGTAACCACCCAAACCCATTCTGTTGCTTCTTCTCTTTATTTCTTTGTTCTTGTTGTTGTTCTTTGGGAGATTGTTGCACTATAGTTACACCCGCTTTCCTTTCACTCGGACTTTAAGTAGAATAGGGAAGGTTGGAGGGAGGGTATCGTGGCCCCTCGTCGCCCCCGGATCGCCCTCATCATCGCCGCCAGCCGAACTTCCTGTCAACGGGAAGCTTCGGGCGGGGATAACTGCACGGCCGGGGTCAAGGCACGGGGTCAGCCCCCGGTCACGACGATTGGCCGGGAATCCGCTTCCGAGGGCCCGCAGCTTCGCTTCGGTCTCGACGGAGCGAAGCAACCAACCTACAAGTGTCCCTCGTTAGAAGCCCGCTGGATTGGCAGCCCGGCTTCTGGGTTCTGCGAAGCGCACAACTCGAGAAAGCCGCCGCTAACTGAGTGCCCGGGGCCGTTCGTTCGAGTCGTGATGGAGCTGGCGATGAGAGCTCCGCTCTGCTCTGTCGGCTCTGCTTTTCGGACAGATCTCCGCCAAGCGCAGAGCGATTATGATGTCGTCTAATTTCCCAAGTAGACGGAGAAGCAAGCCGGAGGGTGGTAGACTTATTTTTTCTTTCTTTTACGTTCGGAGGGAGAGGACGCGGTGCCCATCGGTTATCGTTATAATTGTGCGTCTAATTTTGGGCCCTGGCAGTTGTCGGAGAATCAGTACGTTCCCCAAATGCTTGCTGTTAAAAGCAGACGCTAAGTTGCTTTCGTCACTTTCAGGTGCGGACGTACTAGATTCGTTCCAGTCTATGGCTACAGCAAATCCGGGTCTTTCTTTTGTCGTATTTTCCTTTTTTAGCTCACACATCACCGCACGAACGAGCGAGTTTTTTTTTCTTCCTTTAACCGCTTTTATTTCTGTGATGATGATGCTAGCGGCGCCATGCATCCGTGGCGCGAGAATAAAGACAAGAAGTGTCTGGCATCTCGAGCTGCCTGCACACGCACGCTGAGAACGATGGTGTTCATTCCTTCCTGTCCCCCGATTACTCGGGAAAGCTTATAACAAATTGGCGACGAGGGTAAAAGCTGTATTATCTCCTTACGGCAAGCCTTAGCCGTGTTCAGCTCCACCATGCCGAAGTACGGGACCCTGGAAGTCTTTGACGGGGAACCAGCGGACTGGTTAGAGTACATGGAACGCACCGTGCTGTTCTTCGAGGCCAACAGCATTCCTACTGCAAAAAGAAGGTCAGTTTTTCTGACGTCCTGTGGTGCTAAAACGTACTCCATTCTGCGGAGCATTCTGACCCCCAAGGCTCCTAACGAAGTGAGCATAGAGGAGATTTTTGGCGCTCTCAGCAACCACTTCACCCCAAAACCCTCTGTGGTAGTCACCCGTTGCAAGTTCAACAGCCGATTTCGACACACGGGAGAATCGGTGAGCGACTATGTTGCCGCACTCAAAAAACTAACCGAGCACTGCGAGTACGGAACATTCCTGAATGACATGCTTCGCGACAGACTTGTCTGCGGCATCAATGACTCCACAATGCAGACACGGTTGCTTGAAGAGCCCAATCTCACGTTCGAGTCTGCGATACAGCTTCTACTGGCGATAGAAACTGCCAAGAACGATTCGAACTTGCTAATGAAACAAGAAAAATGTCAAGCGGCGTCTGAAGGTATCAACGTGGCCAAAGAAGCTTCATCGAAGAGCATCACTTGCTATCGTTGTGGAGGGCCTCATTATGCGTCTGTGTGCAAGCACTCGAAAACAAAGTGCAACGCATGCCACAAGACGGGACACCTTGCCAGTGTGTGCAAATCAAAGAAGCAGCAAGGCCAATCCAACAATTCCGGACAGAAGAAAAACGCTCACAAGCGTCCTGTCTATGCTGTTGACAATCCCGAACAGTCGTCCACGAGTCAGCCACCCGTGACGTACAACATGTGGTCACTGAAATCTTCCATATCATCACCTCCATATGTTACTACTTTGGAAGTGGCGGGGAAACCACTTCGGCTAGAAGTGGACACCGGAGCCAGCGTCTCCATCATCGGACAAAGAACTTTCGTAGAAGAATTTCCAGAGCTTCAATGTGAACCTTCGGATGTCATCCTAAGAAGCTACCGCGGTGACCTTTCTAAGGTTCAAGGAAAGGTTGTCGTACCTGTTCGATTTCTAAACAAAGAAGCAACGCTTCCTTTGTATGTCGCACGGACTCCTACACTCCTTGGAAGAGATTGGATCAACGCCCTTGGAATAAGTTTGGCCGATGTGAAAGAAGTTACCGCTGCATCCAGCATGGAAGCAATTCTGAAAAATCACAAGGAAGTTTTTTCCGACGGACTAGGTACGCTGAAAGGCGTGAAAGCTAAGATCACCATCCAAGAGGGAGCGCGGCCCAAGTTCTTCAAGCCTCGCACGACTCCGTTTGCGTTACAGGACAAGGTTGCTCAAGAACTGCAACGACTTCAGCGCGATGGAATTATCTGTCCTGTGAGAACATCCGAATGGGCAGCACCGATCGTGCCTGTTCTAAAGCATGACGGCCGAGTGCGGATCTGCGGTGATTTCAAGGTTACTGTAAATCCTGCAACCATTCTCGAGAAGTACCCGGTACCCAGATTGGAAGATCTGTGGGCCAAACTTTCAGGAGGCGTCAAGTTTACCAAACTGGACCTGAAGGACGCATACCAACAGGTGGAGCTCGAGCCTGAGAGTCAGAAGATTGTCACCATCAACACTCCAAAAGGACTTTTTCAGTATACCAGACTACCATTTGGAGTATCCTCGGCTCCTGCAATCTTCCAGAGAGAAATGGAAAACCTACTGCAGGATATGCAACACGTCGTCGTATACTTTTACGATATTCTCGTGACTGGACTGAATGACAAAGACCACCTAAAAAATCTTGAACAAGTGCTGCAGCGTCTAGAGGACGCAGGTCTCAAGCTCAAGCTAGAAAAATGCACATTTATGGTCCCCGAAGTGGAATACCTTGGGCATGTGATTGAAGCTGGAGGACTGAAGCCAACGCCACGCAAGGTAGAAGCTGTCCTAAATGCGCCTCGACCAGTTGACCTCAAGCAGCTTCAAAGCTACCTTGGACTCGTCAACTATTACCGGCGTTTCCTTCCCAACTTGTCTTCAGTACTTCAACCGTTGTACCACCTGCTCGCTGCGAATACATCATGGCGATGGGGGCAACAAGAGGAGAAGTCTTTTCACAAGAGCAAAGAGCTCTTGACATCTGCAGCAGTACTTCAACACTTTGATCCTAACAAAGAGATCATCCTCAGCTGTGACGCATCTCCATACGGACTCGGCGCTGTTCTTGCCCATCGAGATTCAAGGGGACAAGAACGTCCCATAGCCTTCGCCTCGAGAAGCCTCCTACCAGCTGAGCAAAATTACAGTCAGCTTGATAAGGAAGCCTTGGCACTCGTTTTCGGAGTGACGAAGTTTCATCAGTACCTTTGGGGTAACCAGTTTGAAGCCGTCACTGACCATAAACCTCTCCTTGGACTTCTGGGCCTTGACAAGGCCATTCCAGAGAGAGGATCACCTCGAGTCATTCGTTGGGCAATTACACTAGCAGCGTACAAGTACAAGCTGGTCTACCGACCCGGCCCGAGCATAGGTAACGCCGATGCGTTGAGTCGCTTACCGTTACCAGTGGACAACTTCCAACTTCCGCGGCCAGCTGATGTACTCATGTTGGAAGCGGCGTACCCTGCTGTTCTCTCCGCCGCAGTCGTTGCACAGCATACCGCGACTGACCCAGTGTTGTCACGAGTAAGACAAGCACTGTGGTGCGGCAGCGATCTCCCAGGAGGACCACAGTGGTCGCCTTTTCGAACAAAGCTGACAGAACTCAGCGTCCAAGAAGACTGTTTACTGTGGGGATCAAGAGTGATCATCCCACTCAGGTTACAAGAGCAAGTACTTCAGTTACTGCACGAAAGCCATCCAGGAGTGGAGAAGATGAAGTCCATTGCACGAAGTCACGTCTGGTGGGATGGACTAGACCACAGTATCACGGCAAAGCTTCAAGATTGTCGTGAATGCCAAGAACATCACCGTTCCGATCGGAAAGTTCAGTCAACCCCGTGGCCTTTTCCAGAACGGCCATGGTCCCGCTTACATGTTGACTTTGGTGGTCCATTTCAAGGACGTTATTTCCTGGTATTGGTCGACGCATACTCGAAGTGGGTTGAGGTCATACCGGTATCGTCACCCTCTGCTGATGCTACGATCAAATGCCTTCGGAACATCTTTTCGACACACGGTCTACCAGATATTGTCGTTTCGGATAACGGTCCGGCCTTCGTAAGCGACAAGTACAGCGAATTCCTGAGCCGCAATGGGATCCGACGTATGCTGATTCCCCCTTACCACCCAGCATCAAACGGAGCTGCGGAACGCGTCGTGCAGACCGTGAAAGGAATGCTGAAGAAAGCGTCATCTGGAGATTTTCAGACCAAGATTTACAGGATGCTTCTGACATACAGAACTACAAAGCATTCACTAACAGGTCATAGTCCAGCTGAGCTGCTAATGGGCAGAAAGCTAAAGACAGCCTAAAGGGCCACCCACACTAGCGAGAAAACGCGCCCGGCGCGCCGATAAATCGGTTAAGCGGCAAGATAAAGGGCGTGTCTCTGCACGCGCTCCTGGCGCTGACTGTGCTTCGGCGACATTTTGTTACTTGCCGCGATCGGCGTGCCACGCGCGTTTTCTCGCTAGTGTGGGTGTCCCTTTAGACCTCCTACATCCGGACATGCGGAGTGAAGTACTCTGGAAGCAGCTGAAGCAAAAGTTACGCTGTGACCAAGGAGCACGCAAAGGCCCTCTTCCTCAGCATGGTCAAAAAGTGTTTGCCCGAAATTTCAGGTCAGGGCCTTCTTGGCTTCCTGGGGTTGTTATACAACCATCGAGTTCATCATCTGTGCAAGTGGAACTGAAAGATGGGACTCGTTGGAACCGTCATGGTGACCATCTTCGAGAACGTCGTCGTCCACCTGTGACACCCTACAGAGAGCACGGGGCAACCGACTCCTCAGCTGAACGAGACAGGTCAACCGAATCTTCCGGGAACGAAGATCATCATGGACCAACAACAGCACACCATGACATAGGACCTCCTCGAACTCGGGAAGTTTCATGCCAGACGTTGCCAACCGTCCAGACTCCGAGTAGTCACCAAAAGCTACGCTCTACGAGAGTTAAAAAGCCCGTAGATCGTTACAAGCCTTAGGCCATAGTGACCCGAACTTTGACGTCTAGGTTTTGAGACAGTATTGTTGTTCCTTCGTATAAAAAGGGGAGGACTGTGATGATGATGCTAGCGGCGCCATGCATCCGTGGCGCGAGAATAAAGACAAGAAGTGTCTGGCATCTCGAGCTGCCTGCACACGCACGCTGAGAACGATGGTGTTCATTCCTTCCTGTCCCCCGATTACTCGGGAAAGCTTATAACAATTTCGTATATTCGTATATAAAAAAAAAACTCCCATCAAAACTGAACTTCTCTGGTAAAAAAACTCATATGTTGCGCGCCAACATAGGTGAGAAAACATGAAGAAAACATCGCTGCCTTCTGTGGCTAAAACGCCGAAAAGCATTACTAAAGCCGTGTTAATAGACCGATTTCATCAGCCAGTTTGACTGCGCCAGCGCTGCCGCAATACATCGAGGGAACTTAAGTTTTTCCGCAAGTGCGGAAATCTTGCTGGAGCACTGCGCGTGCAGCAAACGAGACGGCACGGGTTCTCTCGCGCACCGCCTCTGCCTTCTGGGATCTAAAGTTAAGGCGGCGACACGCCTGTGCCGAACGCTTAGTGAGATTGGTCTATTGAAGCTGGGGCAAACAGCGCAAATATGACGACGCACAGCGAGCTTGACCAGGCCATTCCCATTATTTTTGTTTGTTTGTTTGTTTGACAATGGAAGCGCTCTCAATAAGTTAAAGTAGTAACGGGCTGCCACGTGCACATTTGGAATACCAAATGAAAGAGGCAAACTGCAAGGTTTAACGGTACTAAGTTTGGAGCAAAACGAGAAATTGGAAAATTTTGTTTACAAAAGGCGTTGATATGGTGCGCGTGCTAAGTGAATAGCGCATGTACACCAAGTATTTACGAGGGAAAGGACAGTGCCATTATAGAATATTAACTTCCTTAAAAGTATCATTCTTTCATATATTTCACCAGGGTACATCTCTCATCCTTATTATACGCGCCCGACGGTCAACGATAACACCCCAAAATGGGCAAGTTTGGCTAACCGGAAAAGTAGCTCACTGGTTTCGAGACATTTCTCGATTCCCACCAGACGCAGTACATACAAAATTCCGTGTAATTTAGAAGTCTGAATGAAGTGTGGCGAAATCAGAAGCTCGGGCCGTCGAAGAGGGATCACGTCCGTTGCCACCGAGCGATTCAGAGGGAGCAGAAAATGGACGAAAAGGAAACGAAGCAAAAAGTTGCCCCGCGAAAAGGCATCAAGAAAACGCAGCGTCGCCTCGACGAGGGCAGGAGCCGATAAGGCAGGACGACGGGCGTCAAGGAGCCACGGCAGGCCGTGCGCAGACGTCCCGGCAGCAGCCCCCTTTCATCCCGGCCGACTTTCCATCACCGCGGGGGGCGCCGCAAACCAGTTAAGGCCCCCTTTCCAGCCCAGCACGCGTGGCAACGGTGGGGCACGTCCAGGCAGCGCCAGGTAGCCGCCACCTTGTTACAAGAAGCCGCGGACGCGAAGCCGTCGTCTTGCACCGCGTGCCACCGCGCAGTTCACACGCACGCACGCGGAGCCCTCCGCGGGTGGTCTCGGAGCGCCGGTAAATCACGCAGGGCCGACTGAGGAGCCCCGTGGCTAATAATTTTCATTTGCGGCGGCTTCCGTGGCCGCCCACTACCGCCGTCGCCGCCGCGACCAGTCCGCTAAGAGGTGTTGCGTTCGCCACACCGGTACCCTTCCCCTGGATGCCTGGTGTGCCACTACGGACGGTGGCCCGGCGACGTTGTGCTTCGCCCGTGTCCACTCTCGCCTGCCAGCTCCGGCCCTGTGGTTACACGGCGGGCCCCCGTGCGTATTAAGTTGTTGGCTGGGGCGGAGACGCCGGAACCTTCTGAAGGACCGCCGTGGCCTCTGCGTGCCCGCCCGCGCATCAGGGCGGCGACCCTCTGCAGAGGTCTTCCACGGAGGGCCTCGTTAGACGTGCCACACTGCGGTTGAGCGTCGCGTCGCTAATGAGGCCCACTTCTGGGGCGGTCGTCTTGTGTACGTCTGTCGTCTGCGCGCAGGGATAGGTCCGTGACCCCATTTCTCGTTTGAAAATTAAAAAGAAAGAAGGGGGGTATTTGGTATTGGCCAAGGACTAGAGCGCGTGGCCCGGTGATGACTCACTCCCCGTCGGGCCAAAGCGTGCTCTGCTTGGACCTGTCATTTGCGTCGGAGAATCCGAGTCGGCTGATGGCTGTCGCTTGCATTCCTCGCGTGTCTGTAGACGCATGAGTAGATTGCGAGTGGCGGCGAGCAGGAGTGGCTTCCCTTCCCTCGCGGTGGTCTTCAGTGGCCAAGTGGGCTTCGTTGCACGAGAGATTATAAGCTGAACCTGACAAATTAGTGCCCCTAGCCACTCGCACTTTATCAACTTCTTTAAAGGGCTTGGGGTTGACAGATCGAAACAAGGCCAAAGCACAGTGTTTGAGTGATATACGGCAAGGCTGCGATTCTGGTTGGTTGCTGAAGAGGATATATTTTTCAACTGCTGTACGACCAGGGTTGGGCAGAAATACTCAAAAATGTAGTTGGAAATACAAATACTGGGATACATTAAAATAGTAGCTAAAATACTGATACTACGATACATCTGCAAAAATGTATCGCGATACGTATCGGAAATACATTTTAAAAAGAGGCAAAAAGTATTTGGAAATACAAATACAGGAATACACTTTAGGGAGGGCAGAAATACAAATACAGAAATACTGATAGTGCAATACATTTTCCAAATTTTTTGAGACGCCAACTGAGATGAGGCTTGAAGTTTGAAGTGCATGCTTTCGATCCCGAAATTCCTTTCCTGTAGGCTTGGCACTTTTCCTTGAAGGTAGTGGTTTCGGACGACAAGGAGTCTTCAATGGGCAAAAAAAAAAACGTTCCATCAAGTGCTGACCGCGGTCTTTTCCATGACATCCTGTCTGTCTGACGAGGGAATTCTGTCAACATTGATCTCATTATGTCACGGTGGAATGAACTAGTATTCTTTTTCTGTAGGTGTGGCCTTGAACATGAAACTTTACCTCGCTGCTGTATGAAAGGACAATACGTCGTGGGTTACCTCGTTGAAGATCGTGCATGCAGTGTCATTTGGAATTTTTGAGAATAGTGGACCACCTGAAGCATTTTGGAATACATGTCTTATCTTCTGTTGTGGTTGAAAAAACAATACGGTAGCATATCCCTGTTCTGAAGGTCCTTACACCGACCCTCCGCAGCGACACACGGATTGCAATCCTCAAGTCTTTGCCAAGCATTATTCAAACAGACCTTGTGGATTGCGAGCTGATATTGCCGGCACAGGTGCGAGCTGTCCGAGAAACAGCGGTCTCGAGACGAGTCGCAGGTGTACGAAGTCTGGGTCGGCACAGCGAGGCAACTTCTGGCCTCCTCCTGGGTTTCGGATCACCAGAGCAGCAGGTCACGTTCACGTCGGCTGATGACGTACCCTTGAGCCGTGCAATGTTACGGGCGCAGCCGCAGATGCATTCGAATATCTGTTAAACTTCACAGCGTGAGTCTTCCTACTATTTCAAGTCAACCACCGCCAGGCTGGTGTTGCAACGGAATGTGACTCAGCTTTGCCGGCTGGGTGTACTGTGTACGCCAAGGCGAGAGAGACGGTTAGCAGCGGGCATTGGATGCCAGCAAACAATGACTCAAGAAATCCCTACCTAAGAACCTGCGACAGAAGATACTCTGACTCCATTCCTGGCACGCCACCTGGTTCGAGTCCCCTATTACGCGACACTTCTTAGAAGAGAGAAGAGGACGCATAGAAAAATAGTTTGCAGAATCAAAAGGAACCTTGGTCGGCATAGTAACAATGCCCCAGCATCTCCTTGACTCTGGTGCCCTCAGAAGTAAAAAAAAAAAAAAATGCGTTTGGACCTGTTTTTTTGTTTTTTTTCGGGGGGGGGGGGGGGGTATTTCTCAAGAAATGTAACGAAATACATTTCATCCTGATTGTATCGCGATACAAAGAAACATTCCAAATGTATTTCGATACAGGAATACAGATACTGGCGAAAAAAATGTATCGCGATACAGAAATACAGATACGAAATGTATTTCTGAAATACTATCGCGATACATTTGTATCGCGATACTGCCCAACCCTGTGTACGACTACTAACCTTGGGCGGTGGTGATTTCATGACCACACGACGGTACGATGTTGATCCCAATGCAATTGAGCGCAGCAGGATCCCAGGCTACCGCAGCGCGAGCTAACGCTCAGTGCGCTGAAACGCCCACAAGACACCTGCTCTTCCACGCTTTTTTCGTGCTTGTACTATAGACGCTTTACAGCAACTGTGCATGGGCGCCGCCATAACTGACCTTCAGTTTTTGTTCCGTCTTATTCCGTTCGCTTCACTTCATCATTACCACAGCAGGACAGGTTATTGCCATTTTAGATGCTACTGTGTTCTTGTGCCCAGCATAGGCCCTTGTGAAGACCCGTCAACGCCTGCTTCAGTGGCTCTGTATCTCGGTAAGACAAGAGAAGGGCGGCTATGGCGGCTCAATCTGGCGCGTGTGTAAAGCGTCTATATATATAATCTACGATTTTTATTTACATTTACCGTTCAGGTTTCTTCTTTTTTTTTGGTACTTCTGTAGGTTTTAGATAAACATGACACAATAATGACTCTCTCTAAAACTGCGCACACTTGTCTGTCCCACACTGAACGTTGCACAAAGGGATCAAAGTGCTTTTTGTTTCGTTATTTTATTTTTTATCTGTGCGTCCATTACCACGAGACTTCCCTTTAAAGCGATAAAATTTATCACTAAATGTGGCTGGAGCTCGGCGAAGCCAGAATCACACGCGTAAGGCCGGAGCTTTAAAACCATTGGTTTCCGAGAACAGGAGAACGACATGGCGTCATCTAACGCCGATGTACAGCGATAGATGGAGCTGGCGCCTCTATTTCGCTCGTGGTGAGCGAAAACACTGCTTCACGTCTGCCCGTGGAAGCGGTCTGAAGCGTTCGCCATTACATTCGAGTTTGGAAATTGCCGGTCGGGACGTAACTGCGAACTCACGGCGTTGGATCGCCCCGCAGAGTCGGGAACGGAAAGACAGTAGGTCGAATCCAGGAGTCAGGACCAACGGTATACGCACACACGCCCATTGGCGCGCAGATATGGGACCTGTGAGGGGCGGGATATTGCTCCGCCGCGTGATCCGGCAATATCCGTGCCTCGTGATCTCCGCTCTGTCCACCTGTATACGCGGGTGCTGATGGGTGCCGGTCGCAGTTTACGTGATTCTCCTTCGGGGACCGCGCAGATGAGCGGACTCCGAGTGGCGCCTGGAGCCCGCTTGCTCCCGCGTGGTCCCGCCCGCCGCCGTGGAATATGGCCTGGTCACGATGGTCCCCCCCGGGAAGAGAACACCCCAGAAGCCGTACTAGTTCGCCGATTTTACTTGGCACCCTGCGTTCGCAAAAGGTGCCAGCAAGGGTCAGGGTGGTCGTGTCGACGTTCGGGCGGCGGGGAGCTAATCTCGCATAAAAATGACTAGAGCGGCAGCAATACTGCTCCGGCATCGCACAAATCAAACTGTATTCGGTGGAGAGACGATCCAAGAATAGGCCGATCTCACAAGCCATGCAGTTTAACTGCGCCACCGCTGCCGCGATGCATTGAGGGCACTTGAACTTTTCTGCACGCGCGACAAACACGCTGGACCTCTGCGGATGCGGAGCGCAGGATGGCACGGGCCGCCTCGGGCACTGCCGCCTGCCTCATGTGAGCGAGAGCCTATTAGCGGCGAGATGTTTTGGTGGCGCCCTCTTATGGTACCCCCTTGTGACGTCATTACCTTGCGAACAACAAGTTCGATGGTGTTTGTAAATAGCATGGTGGAAGCCTGGAATCATTGCGCTCTCAAAGCAACACTGCCAACACCGTCGAAATTAAAGTTCTTTCATTTCTCTTATTTCCGTCGATGGTATACCCTTTCCGACGTCATAGTCAGCTTTTGGGCCAATCGTGGAAGGCCGACCACAGCGACGCTTTCGGTCGCCCACGTCGCCAATGGGCGGCGAGATATTTTGGTGTCGCCCTCCTATGGTTACCTCTCGTGACGTCATTACTTCGCGATCACAAGTTCGATGGTGTTTCTAATTATCATGGTGTAAGCTTGAAATCATTGCTCTCTCAAAACAACGCTGCAAACACCGCCAAAATTAATGTTCTTGCATTAGTCTCATTTCCGTCGATGAGAAATCATTGGCTAATGTCATCGTCAACATTCGGTCAATCGTTGCAGGCCGACCATAGAGCACTATATAGCTCCTACGGAGCAGAGTAACGCAATCCTTTGAACCCCGTGTTTTGCCGACAACATGGCCGACAGAGCGGATCGGCGCGAGTCACGTGGTACTCAGGGTTCCAGGAGGCGGCCCGCCCTATGGGAGAATACATGGAGATCGGCACAACACGGCTGATTAAAAAATGAACGGCGAGTTCACACTTTTCAAAACTAGTCTGTCGTGAAGTTAGTAAAGCACTAAACACTTTATCAAAGTTTTAACAATATCGGATGCGTGTGCAAATTTTGAGAAGGCAATTTCCAAGGCAATGGCGTTTGAAGCAGACGATTTTTGCTCGCAGCGGAGATGGGCTTTTCGGGTTGGCCGGAGCGGGTCACGTGAGTGGTGTGACGTCGCCGTGTCGTCTGCTGCATGATGCCGCTCAGGCAATTTTTAAAAAAAAGTCAGGTCCTTGCGGGGCACAAAACTTAGCGGAAATTATTTTAAAGTGTTCCATTATTATGTCAAAAATGATTGCGATTCCGTACATTCCCACAATACTGAAGAAACAACGATTTTCTCACGTTCTCCATGCATTTCTGACCGCAGTTGGAACCTCCGGGCGTTCGCCGCTAGTCGACGAGAGGCGGCGTTCTAGATTGCGCTACTCTGCTCCGAAGGAGCTATATAGTGCTCTAGCCGACCACAGCGACGCCATCGATCGCTCGCGTTGCCAAGAGAGAGTATTCACTGGCGGCCATAGCTGTGTGCGTGAATGCTGAGCGCGTGCTGATGGCGAGCTTCCACAGTTCTTTTGCAACGTGCATTCCGCACCCTCAAGAGTGACGGGCTTAGCAGCCTATTGATCTGAGCTCGTTCTGAGCATGCGCTCTGAACAGCACCCACAAATATGGTGTCCAGTGAATATATACTTCCTATTGGCGACGCGGGCGATCGATGGCGTCACTGTGGTCAGCCTGCCACGATTGACCGAATATTGACGATGACATCAGCAAAGGATTTCTCATCGACGGAAACAAGACTAATGCAAGAGCCTTAATTTTGGCGATGTTTGCAGCGTTGCTTTGAGAGAGCAATGATTTCAAGCTTACACCATGATAACTAAAAACACCATCGAACTTGGTGCTCGCGAAGTAATGACGTCACGAGAGGCAACCATAAATTGTATTCACTGGCGGCCATTGCTGTGTGCGCGACTGCTGAGCGCGTGCTGGCGGCAATCGTCTACAACGCTTCTAACACGCGCATTCCGCACCATCAACATCGCCAGCCTTAACAGCTTATTAATGTAAGATCGTACTGAGCATGCGCTCTAAGCATCGCCCTCAAATATGGCGTCCAGTGAATACCTCTTATAGGAGGGCGCCACCAAAATATCTCGCCGCCAATAGCCTCTGATATAGTGACGAAGCCTGGCAGATCGTCACGAGAAGTGGCCGCCGAAATGGAAAAGGTGGAGCGCCAGACAATGGATGAGAGGAGAGCCACGTGACTGGCGCCCCGCTGCGGCGAGTCGCCGAAACACACTTCTCCCGAACGAATAATGGTGTTTCGGGTCCTCGGCGCTGCAAAAGCTGTGCGCTGACGTTCAGCTTCCCCGAGAAACGGCTCTTTGATGCTCTGTGCTACCAGATTCTCGCGCTCCAAATCTGCGACCGGACACTCTATGGCTCCGTCGTCGAACTGCCAGGCTTTGTGAGTTTAGAGGAGGCGATGACGAGAGTTACGTTGACCTCGCGCATGCGCCGAACACTTGGATATTCGGAGCATGTTTCCTGTATACACATGCGCGCTTTGAACCTGTCTGAAGAGAGTTTCTCTATGACGAAAGTCATACAAGGACAGGGTCTACAGACTGTGCCTTCTACACAATGTGTCCGCGACTTTACGGATGTCTTCACCGTACGCTTTCAGAAGACTGCCGGGACAAAAATACGCCAATTAGTTTTGTCCATGAGGTCTTGTGTCTCTGGCAGTGGCTCCGAGCCCATTACGATGCAGTTTGCTCTCAGAGACTTCCGAGGATATGCTGCGAAAGAGTATAGGCATTTGATGTTGTTTTGGGCTTTGAGCACGTCGGCCACTTATGCTTTGGTATCGGGAGAATCACCGTTTGAAGATGACCATGACCAACTAAATGAAAACTTCGCAAGAAACAAAAGAAAGCAATCCAAATATTATATTTTGTTTTATTATTTCGTTGCGGAATTTAAGCTTATAGTTTATCGCCGTTTTCTGCTCATATGATTCTTTCACACTGTAACTTTCCATCTGCTTTTCCGACTCCCAAAGTGAGAATACTCCAAACTGTACCTCTGAAAACAAGCTTATTCGGGCAGCTGCCTTATAACTGGTGTCTAAAAAGTAGGGTTCCGTGTTTTCGGATTAATGCGAAAAACTCCGAAAAACCATCGCCCGTAAATTTTCGCCAATTCAAATTTACCCGAAAAACTCAATTTCAAGGTCACAATAATAAAGAAAAAGCAAAAAAAGAAAACAATAAATAAAAAAAAAACGCACTTTAGGAATAAAATTTGTCGACCAAAGATTCGAAGGGACCATGAAACAATTTTGAAATCGAATACTGTAAACGACTTAATTTTCGCGAGGACCTAATTTTCGCGAATTTCGCGAGTCGCCTAAAATTCGCGAAAAATAGGTCCCGCGAACAATTCCGGCAAAACGTAAGTACATTGAAATCTATTTTAAGATCCCACCGCATCGCGAAAATTAGAGCCCAGGAATTATTACAAAACTTCAGCTTTCACCTAATCCGCGAAATACTGAACCCGCGAAAAATACGTCTTTTACAGTATCATCCAACGCACGTCGTAAAATGTGGGAAAAGAAAGCACAAACCCAGGAACAGACAGCCGAACAATTTTTTTTCGCCACAGAACTTCTAAAAAAGAAGAGTCTTTTATATCTTCTTTCCTTCAAAAGCTCTCTGCCTTTTCACTGCGACGCATCCTCGGTGCCAAAGCACATGAGCCAAATCCACGTCGCCCTATTGGATAAGAACGTATACCATCACCAGCACCGCGATCATAAATAGTAAATAGCCGGCGAATGTGTCTGAAAAGTTTTGTTAAAAAAAATTCTGGTGCATATGTTGTAGCATAATTAGTGATCTGACGGAAATTGACAAATTTTATAGTGCTCGGAGCCATGCACGACTATCGTGTGTTGAAGGAAGCAAGAAAAAGATGAGACTGCGCCGGTCGCGGTTCCTGCTATCTGCTGAAAAACATGGCGTCGGTGGTGATCGTCGACGTGGTCGGCGTGGTGGAAGCTCATCGCTCCGCGTATAGCGCTTTCGTGACTGAATTCTCGTCGCGTGTCGCGAATCGCGATGATAACCCAGTCTGTCCAGGAAGAGAAGATCCATGTACTCATGCAGCGATGTTTTGGCGGCATCTTCAAGACAGCAGACACGCTCGTGCCGTCGTGCTTCTTTACTTGGATCACAGTGGAGCATTAAGGCCGGTTCACGCATGCAGCGAAGCGCTGATGTAGCGCTCCTCACGTGTCGTCAGCTACTTATCGTCTGCCATGAGCAACAGTTTTGACCGTGCGATACAAAGCTCGTGAACGCTGCCGTCAGCACGCGCTAAGCGCGAGGTTAGCGCTATGCCTGTAGCGCTCCGCTGCATGTGTGAACAGACCCTTATTCGCATTGGCGTCCTAGAACATCACCCGGATTTCTTATCTTGTGTGTTCCAAATGTGTGATCAAGTTCAGGGTATTACTGGTGCGTACTGTTTTCGAAGGCGTGTATGAAGAATGCGAATTTTGACTCGATTTCATTATCCGAGAAAAGTGATTAGTGATAACATTCCTGAACTCTCGCAACCGTCTATATGACCGTGAAATCAATTTCTACGTTGCTTTATCGCTGCTAAGATTACACCATCCTTTGCAATCGTAGAGAAGGCGTGTGGCGAGATCTGTTCTATCGGTAAACGACTTCGTACTGCATATTTTCCTTTCTTTTTTCATCTATTCTACCCTACGAACCTATCCTGACAAAATAAAAATTAATAAAGCTTGAGCTTATGGAAAGCTCTGTCCATCATCTGCTACGCCAGTGAGTGGCAGGACGTCCCCTTCTTTCTAGAAGCACCGCGGAAACAGCTGACATCAGCGGAGAAGCGGCCGCTGTGCTGACGGCCTGCTGCGCTTGTTGCAGTCCGAGTCGCGCGGCGCAGAGCTGTTGTTCCGGTCGCTCCGGTCACAACGGACGCAGTCGTAGCTACCGCGCTCGTTGCAAGTGCCCGAATTACAGTTTGTTCAGTTTGAAACCTAAAAAAAAAAAAAAACGGCTGCAGTTTTACCGCTTGCCACTTCAGGAACCACGTCGAAGCACTTAATGCAGGCTCATTGGTTTGAGGGTCAAACGTCATCCGCGTATGCTCGGAACATTCCGTACATTGAGGTGGGCGCTTTTTGTCGTCAGATTCCGACGAGGAACTCGAGAGTCTTCGTCCGAAGAGTCGCCGCACTTTCCAACAGGCGTGTATGGGACCAGTCATGCTGTCGCTGTAGCAAAACGTGATATCTATCTCATTGAATTTCGCTCAGCTGCGATGTGTCCATGGCTATGGCGATAATGAGAGGCGCCGATTCAGAAAATGCGTCGGCGCCATCAGCGCAGTGAAATTATGTGCTAAAACCTACCCGCACATTGCCAGCTTGCCGCTAGCGTTCCCATTCTCCTACTGCCGAGATCATTTCCGGTTCCGGTGCCGCAGTACGTCACGACCGTCAAATTGCACCGCGGATTGTATTGCGGGGAGTAGGAAAGGAAGAAAAACTCCATATTTCATTACTTTACGTGTAAAAGTTAATAAACTGAAACGAAAACGGATGCCTGTTCGGCGTTCAGTGACCACTGAAGGCCTAATGTAAAAGTTATTGGAAAAAAGGAAAAAAGGTCATTTCAAGTGTTCATTAAAAAAAAAACACTTATTTTTTTATTTAGGGTTATTGACAAAATTAAGTTTCCCGTTTATCTCGTCAAGCAATGGGTCAATGTACTTCTGGGCCACGACAAAAGTTACTTTCTGGGTGTCCAGTTGGCTGCATACTATTTATGCTTCTTAGGTGGAGGAGGAGGTTGTGTTTTTGTGAGAGTGAAAGATTTCGTAGATCATATAGGGGGGCAACTGAAGCTTTTACGATTCCCAACGACTACGTTTTGGGTTTGACTATTTCAAAGTACTGATGATTATTGAAGCAACACTTTCTGCAAGATTTGTCGTGGGATAGTTAGTGCTCCCAGCCGCAATTGTACCATTGCCAAATGCCGCTGCACAAACATATTTCGATTCCAGGAGCATTTAACGACTTACGGTACGTTTCGGTACGGAAATTACTTAGCGTTATTTTTAATTTTTGGCAAATTTTGTGACACAGTAGAATGAAACTCCGAATATGGGAAAATTCGTAATCTAATAAATAATAATAAAAAATATATTCATATACCCATACTAAACAGCGAAAACTAAACTCCAAAAAACACCCCCCACATTTCGCGAAATAATTAACCTTCGAAAACACGAAATGTTCCATATAAGCGATGACCGCACGAGCGCCAACCTTCGCTGGGCGGAGGATGGCAAAAAACGATTGCTGTATTCGCAGGGAAGGCTGCAAGCGCGAGCTCCTTGCTCTATAGGGCACGTCTCGGCGGCACAAGCTCTCGTGCATTAACAGCAGCTGTCACCGCTATGGGCTCGCGCTTCTAGCGCCTTTGCTGCGGTACAACATAAGGAGAAACAGAGTATAGCAAGGCGACTGGCCGCTGCCCTGTCTGCTCGTGCACATAGGCCCGTGCAAACGAGAGCTTGGCGAAGCTACGTTCAGACGTAAGCGTCACGCGCTCGCCCGCATGGCGTGGATTCACTGGCGGCCATAGCCGAGTGCACGGCCACGGCCACTCGATTAGGAGGATCGAGTGGCCGTGGCACGGCTGATGAGCGTGTGCTGACAACAAACTCGTGGAGACTTTTTTTTTTCTTTTTTTTTTTTTTTGTAACGCGTATTTTACATTATTAGCGTTGCCGCTTTTAGCAGCCTATAAATGCGAGCTTTTCCCAAGGATGCGCAGGGCCGGTGCCTGGAGACTGCGATAGTGTGAAAATAAAAAATATCAGCGTGCGAGGAGCACTTGTACCACTCGTCAAAATACGGATCGCCGAAGTTGGGCTTCTGGCGGAAAATGCATTTCGTGAAATTTTTGGCCGAATGGTCCCCTATAAAAATGATTTTTGTCTTTTTATTGAGAGCGTGTTGACTTCTCGTTGACTCTGATTACTTTCTTTTGACTTTGACTTTCTGTTGACGATGTCACCAGAAAGTTTGTTGACTTTGTGTTGAAACTTTTCTGGTGACTTTCTTCAGCCTGAGTCAAAAGAAAAGCTGTTGACTTTCTATCAACTTTATGTTGATTTTTCTCTGCTGACTTTCTGTTGACAGTGTCATCAGAATGACTGCAGACGTTCTGTTTACTTTGTGTTCAAAATTTTCAGTTGACTCTCGGTAGCCAATGCCAATAGAAAAGCTACAGACGTTCTGTTAACTTTTTGTTGAACATAGTACACCCCGACTATATAGATGCCAAAAGTCGCTATGTTTCTCAGTAGTCTGAGAACGAGAAGCAACTTCAGTTGTTCCGCCTCCAGCGCGAGCCTACTACCCTTGACAACGCTTCGGCGTTCATGCACCTCGAGCGCGCGCGTGACGTCAAAGCACGACGGAAGGCATGGGATGCGTCCTGGAGGCCAGGCATTCGAAAGGCATGGCCTGCCGTTATGACGTTGTGACTATAGGGACATATAATGACCACATTAAATAGTCAACTAGTAAAGAAAATTAAAATTACTATTCGAAAGGGGGGAAACTGCCTTCAATCGCTTCGTCCTGAGCCGTGCTATGTAGGGAAGCGATAATATTTCTTCTAGGAGCCGTTTTGTGGGTGTTGTTTTAGCGACTGCTCCGAATTATTATTAGTTGTACCGATGCGTTTTAGTAATAGATATTGTCCACGAACGTCGAAACACTGTTTTTCCTTTGACAGACTCCCTAGGAGAACATTAAAGACTTGGAACCTTAATAAGTGCGAAGGTGGTCACCGGCCAAATGATTACCTTCAATATGTAGGCTATATAACGCTCTGGAGCAATCGATGGGAGTGTGATTCAGGTGTCCACTGCTTCATGTTGTTTGTGTTTGTGTTCGTTTCTAATGTGTAGTTATGGGATATTATAGTTGTGGCCTTCAAATTGCTCACAATTTACTAACATGTACTGATTTCCCCAAGGAAAAATCCATCAATGTAACCCTGTTTGGCAGTCAATGTTTTCTAGTGGACCGCTGACTGTGCCAGACTGTACGTCAAGCATGTCTGATTGGCCAACAAGTTACTCTGACCGACAGTCAAACTCCAGTCAGACCCCGCTTGCCGGCTTTCTGATGGTTTCCTGGTGGCAGTCGGCCGCCGCGAAATGCCATCAGGATGTCTTGGTGGCGATTCTGATTGTACATCGATTGTCTCTGACTGTACATCAAAAAGCTTTGACGTGCAGACAGAGACGTACGGTCAAAGGACGTAAAGTTCGTTCGGATACTATTTCGTGAAATCGATGAATACGAAAAATAATCTATGCACAAGAAACGATTTCGGGACGTGAGCCCATAAAACCGCTGATGTGAGAGATATTAAAGACACGCAGCCGACCGACAACCTTGATCAGAAGCCCGCCGGTAGCCGAACACGCCACTTCGCTTCGCCCATAGAGGCTTCGCCGAGCATTCATGAACGATCGCTCTCGAATCGTTTTGTTTACCCGCTTGCTCAAACCTGTCGATCCTGCCCGGGCTCTACAATGTCTTATGTTTTAGTAGAATTTCTACTCGACAAGACCCAGCCTGTTGTGAGTTCCGACGGTGTAAGGGACTTTAGCGGTGTAGTTGAAGACGACAAGGTGTACCAGGGCTACTGGGCCGGAGACGCGCGAACAAAAGGATCGTTCTACGACGCCAAAGTACTCTACATGGCAGGTGAGTAGAACTGGAGTACGGCGAGTGCTAAGGTGTCCGATTTGTACGCAAGTGGTCGTAAGTTCGATCCGCGGTGGTCCCGCTTTTTTTTTTCCTTTTTTTTTTCTCGTACATTTTGTTTTATCGAGGCATTTGGCGATATTTATGAGTGCGTATAGCTTTACTCTTATATAAATGCTGTTCTTGTTGATGAAATTCCCTTGGCAGTGGCAGTCAGACGTCATCTGATGGACCATCAGATGACGTCTGGTGGTCCTTCACGTTCCACCAAGGCTGCTGACTGGGAGTCAGTGTCCCAAATTACGTACCTTGATGGAATTTTCAATAGGATTAGTAACATACTAACAAAATAAAAAAAAATATCGCGTTTTTTTTCGCGACTTTCGAGGCCCCAGCCTCGAAAGTCGCAAGGTAGTCACAAGAAAAGCTGTAGGCTCTGGCGACACAGAGACTACAAATGGTCTGGTGCCAATGAATCGCCTTGGAGTCACAAGGTTGTCTTATGCTAGAGGTTTAGTTTCGAGTGGAGTGTCAAACAAAAGTTGACACCTAGGCGCCAAGAAGTCTACTGCCTTTCTAATGAACTTTGGCCCAAACGGCTCCTGGAAGTCAAGTCAAAAGCGAAATACAATCTGCAGAAAGTATGATGGAAAGCTGTTGACATTTGATACCGGTGTTGACGTTTTTCAGCAGACTTTCCACAAAAAAGAATTACACTTTTTTATAAGGGGTCCCTTTCAAGTGAAAGTGAAACTATAACGATCGTTGGAACTCGCTGGGAACGCGCAATGCTGGGCGCCTCCAGCGCGAGCCACTCGGTCGGAGCAGAGAAGCAGACCGGGAAGGAGGAGCGGGTAAACGCTCACGAAAACTCACGACCTTGCTCGGCCCAGGCTTTCATTTCTCAAACGGACCGTGCACGAAGGTGACAAGCCGGCGGTCGGCCGGCTAACCCTCGGCGTGCCTGGCTCGTACCCTTGCGCCCAGTCGAGTCTGCCGATGGGCTGCTCGTGCGCTCGGCTTGGCGAAAGGGCACACTCGGAGGGAGAGGGCACGCAGGGAGAGTCCGGATGTTTCGAGGCGCAGTGTTCGTCGGCGCGAAAAAGAGCGCCCTCGGGCTGCATTCTATCAGCAGGCGGCGAGCTGCCGCCACGTTTTCTTCTTTTTGCTTGGGGTCGCTGTCTTCTCGCCGCGGCTGTTATTTCCAGCCCTGCCTGGGTCTCGTTAGAGGTGAATTAATGGCGTTCCGTCAGGCGACGACTTTCACACCGATGGTGCGAGGCGATAACAGGCCGCCGCTGTGTGTGTACTGGCCGCACTCTGTAATCAATCGGGCGAAGCGGGGCTGGGGGGGGACGCACAATTTGGCACCCCCTCCCGGGTTCAGGTAGCTGCCGTGTTGCGTGTGTGCCGACACGGAGTGCTCGCTCGCTCGCCTCGTGTGTCGCTTGTTTTCGCTGCTTGTTCCGCGGACGGTGTTGATAATCGAGGCCCCATTATGCAGGCCGCGGCGGACGCCTTGGGACGCGAGGTGGCGGTCTGCGTGAAGCTCGCTTCGTGTGCCGGGTGCGGCGGTCACACTACGCCTCCTTGGCCGATCTCGAGCCTCTTTCGTCCACTGCGCCGACCTAGCCGTCCCAGGGCGCTTCCGGCCCCAAGGAGTTAATGACGCCGCTGGAGACGAGCTTGCCGAGGTCGCCTTCCGATCTGGATTGAGACGATTGAGGCGAAGCATCTTCAAACCCCTCTTTGATTAAAAATAGCGATTGTCGTACGGTTTCGTGGCTTGTCACACGCGCGGCTTATGACCCCGGCATTTTTTTTTTTTTCCGTAGGAAGGGGTTTTTAATGTATATCTGCATACGCAAAGGGAGGGCAGTCTGTTTTGAAATTTCGCCTCTGGAATTCAGTAAGTGCCGTCGAAGGTTGAAAGAACCGGCGCAGTGATGCTTCACCTTGAGTCATGCAGCATGGAAAACATGGAAGCATACCAGTGGCACAGCGTTCGTTCACATCAAAGTCGGAGTGAGCGCGAGAGATCATGCGTCTTAGTTCAAGGGAGAGCTTGTTATTGAGAGAAGGCTCGTCCACCAAAGTCTACCATCAAGTCTGCTGCGGCTAACATCAAACGCATTTGGAGTGCAAAAAAGTGCTGCTACGAAAGTGGTAACTGAAATTTTACGACAGAAGGAATATTTTTTTAATTTAATTTATCGCTTTAACATACCGCCAGCTGTAGGGACAAAGCAGGTTGGTAATCATTTTAAAAGTACAAGTACTCTTAAGTATCAAAAATTATGTCGACAAAACCAGACACATTTTCATTATATACAGCGTCCGTGAATATGCCAGTTCCATTCGTCGATACATTTAATGATAAAAAACGTTTTTAAAAGTGTACGTGTTCGAGCGATGACACACAATGCATTTGCTTTGTTTCGTTCTTGTTGCGTTATCGGAGTTTTATATCGAAGTTTTCACAAGCAACATATTTCTGAATATCGATAAAGTAATGACCATGTTTCAATTTCAAACATAATTGCATTCGAGTCAACATCATCCTGGTACTTATGAGTAGAAGGTTCGCGTCAGACTTTAGTATGGAGGTAGACTCTGGGGAAGTTCCTGATTCAGCGTTCTGTTGCCGATATATTCGTGGCTTAATGTTGGGGGTCGGTAGCCGGGTGGGCTAGCGCACACCTGGGGCCCGAATCTGGACACTTGGCGAAAGAGTAGCAGATAAATCCGGCGGCCGTGATTGGCCGGCGCCGCAATCGAGCTTGGCGCCGGCCAATCCCAACCGCCAGATTACTCGCCGACGTTTTCTCTGAGCGTTCAGTTTAGGGCCCCAGCTCGGAGCACGCGGAGCGAAAGCTCGCGCTGCGGAAGCCAGGAATCCTGGGTTCACTCCCCACCCTTGCCCGTTTCGATCCATAATCTTTTCACCATTTAGCTGAGATTGCAACCAAAGCTACAAGCGCGAGCTTGCCCGCGCTCCTGGCTTTGAGATGTGCATTTCTAGCGCTAGTGCTCGTTCTGCGGAAGAACGCTTCGAAGCAGCGATCTTGAGCTCGTGTTTGTGGCATTGGCTGCTGTGAAGGCAGTATTAGCCCCGTGCGCGACCGAAAGCGTCGCTGTGGTCGGCTTTCCACGATTGGCCGAATGCTGACTATGACGTAAGAAAGGGGATTTGTCATCGACGGAAATAAGAGCTATGAAAGAACTTTAGTTTTGACGGTGTTGGCAGTGTTCCTTTGAGGGTGCAATGATTGCAAGCTTCCACCATGCTATTTACAAACACCACCGAACTTGTTATTTGCAAGGTAATGACGTCACAAGGGGGAGCCATAGGAGGGCGCCACCAAAACATCTCGCCGCTAATAGAGGGACATCGCACCGGCGTGCGGTCGTGTACGTATCACTACTGCCTGGTGCACGTTACAAACCCGAGGCTTTAATACTGCACTCGCTAAATTGTTTACCTTCCGGTGAGACACCAGACGTCCATCGGGGCTGACTAGCTTCCGGCTGGATAAGCATGCACACTATGAAATTATTGGCATTACCGGCTTAATTTTCAATACCGCTAGGCAGTCTTAATCTATTATTTAATCGAGGGGGTTAAGGAGCGAACCGGCCGCCAAACCATAGCTTCCTTTATAAAGGAGGCTATGGCCAAACCTTTCTGTTTTAGCCGTCGATATCGCTGAAGTCGCAGATAAGTTCGTGCGCTGGATGCCGCGCCGAAAGCTAAGCTAGCTCTCGAATACATGGAGATAAATGGCGTCCGCAAATGGCTGATACCTTTTGAGTCAGACAAAGGTATACAACTTTAAACTTTGGCGTCAGAGCCGGCTTGCTAGAAACAGCGGCTCTGCTGAGACGGGGGGAGATTAAGCACTGGCAAAGCTATAGCGCGCGAGCTGAGAGGGACTCAAACCACGTCTCAAGACACCCGCGCACCTCAGCCAGTGCTTCTTTCACCCAGTCTCAGCTGCTGTTCTAGCAAGCTGGCCCTGGTCCCAGCATACAGTGCTACATTTCGCTGGAGACTGAGCGTTCCAAGACGCCTAGCTTATTCTTTCGACGGGTAAAACAAGGTTTCTTTTCTTTTTTTTTTTTTTTTTTACCAAACACCCGGTATTACACAGGTAGAAGCGGTTAGAGCTAAGGTTCCTCGATAATCTGCGTCGTCATTTACAAGTAACTACGACCAACGCTGTATTTAGAAATTATTTTGATCTCCTGTTTAATCAAAATGTCCTTAGGCAGAATTAGTTTGCAGAAAACTCGAATAATATTCATTTACCCGAAAGCCTGGTATCATCCTTGCATCTACTGGGAAAGCCATCCAGAATTGTTTCACTGCTTTCATTCTTTTACGCCAGAGAGTTGTAGTGTAGTGCAACCGACTCGGCATTGCCGTGGCCTGAATTCTGGAAGCAAAACCGGGCACACACCGAAAAAAACGAAAAAAAAAAAAACACTTTTTAATCAGCCGTTTGTTTGTTCACCGCAGCTGAGAAAAAAAAAAAAAAAAAAGTCACCATATAAGAGTATAAGATGACGGTCAAAGAAGGAATTAATTTCAAATTTCATAGAATAGCCGGGCTCGTTTTCACGAAAGTGATCACTTCTTTCTGGCACTTTATCAAACGTTAGATTCGAAGCCATTTTACAATTCGTCGCGCACTGGTCATCTGCTAACAATAGCGATCCCCCTCGAGCTTCACCTCTCCTCACAACGCCTTCTACCACCAGGTCCATCGGTTGGAATCGCCTTCTCGAACCCCGACTTGACAGTTTCACGCGAGCTAATAATTCCAACGACCCAGCTTTTAAAAACTATCCTAGCAGTCTCATGTTTTTCTTCCGTTTTTTCTTTCTTTTTTAAAATTTACTGTTTAGGTACTTTTGCATAATTACACTACTCCTTTCCGTTATTCCCTCGCGTCTAAATCAAACGGAATAAATTAAGCGTTATATCGAGAAGAACGTGACGCCTGTCGGTGTTGAAAAGAATGTCGTTCACTCGCAGAAAGCACAGGGTGTCCGTTTCATCCGCGGAAATTTAGTTTGGGCAGTGCATAATATATCGGGACATACGGGTAATTGAAAGGTCGAAAAGTCGGCTTCCCCTACGTGTCTCTCGTAAGTACTAGTAATGAGCTCACGGAATGGGATAACTTGGACTGCAACACCCGACATGGACGAGAGTTGGCGCAGCATCAATTATTTGGGCTGAGCGCGCGGTACCGATCATTGCCTCGCTGCGGCACGCCTTCCTTGCAGAACACCGCGGGGCACACTCATGGCGAAAGGACCTAGCACCTCCGAGACAAGGCCTGCCCCTTTCCCCCTCAAACGTCATCGCTAGTAGATGCACACGCTGTCTCCTCGCTTGCGACGTCGTCGTCGGCAGCGCGTCTTGCAGCGTCTCAGCCCGAGCGTGACGTTAGCACGCGGCGACGCCAACAGGGACGCCTCAGCCGCTTTGCGTCGGCTCGCGTCGAGCTTCAGTGTGTTTTACGCTTGGGGCTGGGCGGAAGTCCACCAACGATGACGTCGTGTCCAGGCCTGGTCTTCTAGCTACTATTGGGCATATGCGCGCCTGCAGCGTTTTTTTTTTTTTCGTTCTTTTTCATTTTGGTCGATAGACCCCCAGAGGGCTCTTCCAGGCACACATACTGGCATTATGCGCGGTAGCTCATCGAGTACAGATTGGGAGCACCCTCGAAAACACGGTCTGGAATGCACCTGTTATGGGGCTCATTTTTGGTTTTATCGGAGGCAGAAAACGAAGGGGACGGGTGCATTGCACAGTGGAAACACTGCCCTGCCCAGACAGGAAGCGTCTCGAACCTTCGCACTTTACTCCTCCCCCCTTCTCTCTGTCTCTCTCTCTGCTTTTATTTCGTACGATTTTGTTTTCCTTTTCGTTTATGCCCTTTTTGCAGGACAGGACGGGGAGGAATTGCGATCTTCCCATAATGGAGCTCGTGATTTGAGCTCCATGTTTCGTTTGCGTCTTTGTTTTGTTCCCAGCTCCACGAGACTGCGAGCGCGCGGGACGGCTTCCAGACGACGGTGGCGGCGGCAGCCATGTAATGAAGTCTCTTAATCGCGGCGACTCTTTCGGGCAGAAGCGCGAAGCCTTATTTTATTTTGTTGAGGCCGGGTCCCGACGGTGACTGGACGCATGCTCTTGCGACGGCACCTCGGGGTTCGTGTTGTCTTCCGCCGCCACACCCGACCCTACCTGCGTGGGAAGCCTCTCTAAGTAATGATACGGCATCCGCGATAATTGGGCGCCCCTCCCCTTCCCTCCCTCCGGGAAGAATCGTACGGCTGATGGCACCTCTCTGTGCAGGGTTATGCTCGTAAGCCAGCTTTGGCTTTATGCTTGTTCGCATTTTCAAGCGAGCGCGCGAAGTAATAGCAGCAGCCATTATGCGAGAATTTGGAACAACACGGGTTCGATAGTTGCGACTCGTTTTGTGAAAGTAGCTTACTCTGTCAATTAATTTGTCGCGCTAAAGTTCGGAGGTTCGAGTTTTGTCTGGTGTCTTTTGTGGACCCGAGTAATGTAACCTGAAAGATCGATCGATATTTGAAGACGCAACTCGCTGAAACGATAAAATAAAATCTGTACGCTCCGGTGAAGGCAATAAAAATTAGCTCGTTGTTTGAAGCCAGGCGAAACTCTACGATTGACGTGTAAAATGAAAAAGGCGTGAAACTAATGTGACTGACGTATCGTGGCTGAAGAGCAGGCTCCCAGCAAAATAGAGATGTAATGAGAAGGCTGGTGATCGATTAATAAATTAAACTGATTGAAATGGCGATAAACAATGAACATGTCCTGATAAACGAGTCAATATATTTAAGCCGGCAGTTCGCAGCACCTAAAAATTACCTGAAATTCAGTGTCCACCTGTTGCCGCTAGGTAGCAGCACCAGTGGGCGAGACATGGGAACGGACACTACGTCCCAGCATGCCACTGCTACCCAAACTCAGCCGGGTTGGCCTTTGAGGAGGGGCAATGGGGGACAGCGGGTGTGTCGCTGGGTCGCGTGTTTACCCATCTGGGCCCCCCGTTTACGACCCTTCGGGGCCACATTCTAAGAATGGCTCATTAAAAAAATATTAAGCCACCTGGCCCACCCGCACACGCCGCTTGGCGGCGCACCGCCGGGGGCCCAAGCCCCGCTGTTACACTATGGCTCCTCCGAAAAACCAATTCCACCTGAGCCAGTTTAAAATGGTGTGCACGTTGCGTATGGGTGCCCGCGAAAATAACATCGCGGAGTTGAAGATAGAGTGAGCAGTCAGGCGAGCTGGTTTATGTTACACATCTTTGCAAAACCGGAGACGACGTCCGCCCGTCGCCTCCGGTCGCGATCCTGGCGGTTGGTCGGAGTAATATTGGCGAAAAGCACGAGCGAAGGCGAGCGTCGCTGTCGTCGCGGCGTTCCAAATCGTGGCTGCAGAAGCTTTAGTGGATTGTCCAGCTGGAGAGCGACCTGCAGCAGAACAGGCGTCTGCCAGATCCACCACCGCTGCCGGGACACCGCCAGGATCGCGACCGGCGACTGCATGAGACTTCTATGGCGACCCCAGGCGGAGATCGAGGGACCATTTTTTTAGACGTGGTAAAAACACCAATTGGAGAAGCGTTCAAGGCACCATATTTATACTGTTGCTTCGATTTTTTTTTACCAAATATTTTGAGTAATAACAGATGAGGTATGCAAAAGAACACGTTAAGCCTCCAAACTAACTTCGCTGCTCATTGTACAGTACTTCTGTTTCGCACCGTTCAACGAGAATTAATTTTGCCATTGTTCTAACAATGTGCAATTTAACCAGGAATCTCGATTTTTTTTTTGTAGCCTCTTTATTTTCTCTAGTTTTCCCAAAGGGAAACGAGTGCTTGCTCCCCCTCCCTTTCTTGACTGCGGGCCTGCATCCAATCCTCTTCATGCATAAATATACGCACGAACGCCTACGAGCGCACAAATACCCTCGCAATATGTACAGTAATTAATTACATAAAGTCTCGTACTTTCTTGTCAGCTAAAGAGCGAACATTGATTAGAGAGTTACCTCGTCCGAATGTGGCCACGCCGTTTGTGACGTGTCATACGTAACTCTCTAATCCCTTTTATATTGCAGTCTACGCATGCTCCCTTATAAAGTATCCTGGATGCCTGAAACATCATGGCCACTGGAGGCTCCCCTTCAACATTTATTTTAAGGCGAAAGCAATATAAGTCGTTTTACGCGAAAATCCGGCGTCGGTGACAGAGCGACGGTACCAAATTAAGATGGCCTATGGCATAAAGAGTAAAAACACGTAAAAAATGCTTGGAATGACGTCATATGTCTTAGGGAGGTTCCTGTAAACAAAGTAAATTAATGGCTTTGAAAAGAAAGTTTGGTTCATTTCGGTCTGGTTGGGATTCAAGCCCGGGCCTCCGGGGTTCCGGGGTGCCAGACAAGCACGTTTCCTTGACGCCACGGAGGCTTTTTTTTCTCGACGTTATGGCGGCTCCACGGTTCTGGCTGACGAAAGGTGTGCCTATTAATGTTTCCGGTCTGTGGCCAAGGTATAGGCAAGCACACACACACACACACACACACACACACACACACACACACACACACACACACACACACACACACACACACGCACACGCACACGCACACGCACACGCGCACGCACGCACGCACGCACGCACGCACGCACGCACGCACAGAATCAGCAGAAGGAGCTTTAATGCTCGTCGAAAACATCAATCGAAGACATTTCACCAAAGAGACCACGATGCTTTCGCATTCCCACACGAAAGGAGTCTTAAGTGTCTCTGCCGAATTACAGCCGCACGCCGTATTGGAGATATCGGCTACATTTCCAGGGCACATGCTCGACTCGCCATGCTGCTCCTCAAAATGAAACTGGAAGGCCTCCCGATTGAAACTTTGTAGCAGGTGCGGGTTTCTTCTTACCGATGCTTTTCTAATTTTTCTCTCAATTCGTTCGTTGTCAGCGGGCGACGGTTATCGGGCAGCCTTATCTTCCGGGAGCATCGCAACGTGCCCCTTTCCCGTCGAATGTGGTCGGGCGGGATTTGGAGGAAAGAGACGACGCATACCTGCTCGTCTCTTTGGAAGGAAGCAACGACGACGACGCAGAAAAAGACGCGCGCCGAAAGAGCGAAGCGATAAGGCTTGGCCGCGAGGTGTTTTCGCCCCGGCCACCCGAACAGCTGAAGTTGGCGCGGCACGCGACAAGCGCGTGCGGCGCGGTGAGCCGATACCGACCACGACGGACGCTCCCCGGAAGCCTGTCGCGCTCGAACAAATTAAATCGAATCAGACTTGTATAATGGACTTTGAGACCGGGGGGGAAGTTGGTATGCCTGGAAGCGATGGCAGTTTCTGCGCTGCGAAGGAGCGTGTATTTAGCCGACAAGGGCGCCGCCATCTTGAAATTCGTCACTTCCAGTATGGGCGAGAACATTGTTTTGCCGTCACCACGCCAATAGAATGCATTCAAGAAATAAGCGTTACCGTCACCCATCCTCGTTTTGTCTCCCCTCTATTTTTTTACTATTTGCAGGTTGAAACGTTTTAATACTTTTCGTCGCCCATACCGGATATACCTACGTGGCGGTCGGGGGCGAGAGTAAGCGGAAAAGGTCTCTTGATTCGACGCCCACACGCCGGTGCTACACCTGATTGGCACGGAACTGTTCATGGGCCCGAAGTACAGGACGGAGCAATGACTATACTCCCTTGTTGAAGCCCGCGCTCTCATTTCCATCCGCGAGAGCGGCAATGATATTTTGTACTTCGGAGATAAAAAACAGAAGAACATTCGCAAGTGCGAAATGGTGGCAATTTTTTTTTTTTTTTTCTGGAAGCGGTGTTTTGTTAGCATTTCCCGACGGAAGAGACTTCGTGTCGCTAGTTGTATGCACTGCAGGCGAGGGCAACGTTAGGTGTAGAGAGAAAGGGCGAGCACTTTGAAGGCGGGACGGGAGAGGAGGTCAATGAAGAAATGGAGAGCACTAGAAACGTTAGAGGGGAGTGGAGGTTTCTTTACTCGGTCCCTAGCCTTCCTATAGTGCTTAACCTATCTCCACCTCGCCCGGCGTTGCCTTCGCCTGTACTGCACGCAACTAGTGACACGGGTTATTAGCGGCGAGATGTTTCGGTGGCGCCCTCGTTCGGTTACTTTTCGTGACGTCATTACCTTGTCAACGGCAGGTTCGATGGTGTTTCTAATTGACCCCGTAAGTGATAACGTCGCAACATGGCGTCTGGGTCCAAACAAAACGTTGCTAGGGGCGTTGCTATGGACTAATGCACGGAGTCTCCACATGAGGCTATACTTTTGCTTACAAGTAAGTAAATAATTTTTGTAAGCAACCTAACTTCTTGATATCTAATTACGAAGATGTTCTTGTCGTCTCAGTGTCGTATTGCAACGATGAAGGCCATTTCTGAAGTATTACACTCTGTTTTGCTTTGGTAGCAGACGACATGTTAGGTTCTCTTGCCTCTGTTGCAGCGGGCACCTTCATTGAATTACGTCGGTAAACGAGCGACAAAAACAAGTGCATCGCCATGGCCGTAGAGGCCTCCGCAATGTGCGTTTTTTTGTGTTTTTTTTTCCTGTGAAGAACCCAGCTTAGTTCAGAGGGTTGAAAAGGCCGCAAAATCAAACCACGCAATACAAATCAGTTACGACGTCGACCTGAAGTGCATTATCGGCGTAGTACAGGCCGGCATGACAAAAAATCGTACGCCGACGAGGTAAGTCGTTTTTTTATTATTATAATTGAGGTTGTCAGGTTATTCAAGAATTGCATGTCTATCGCCATTTCGCAGTATCTTTTTTTCCTTGGTGTACATCAAATTTTGTGGCTGTGCTCTTTTGTGAAGATCTCTATCGGACCCGCGATGCGAGTACAATCTGTAATAAAGTCGTTTTATGTTTTCTGCTCTGTTTTTTTTATTATCCAGTTCTTTCGCGTTTTGGGGTTTCGCGGAGATCTGAAGAAACTGCGAGAATCTTTCTCCACGCGATGGTTACAACCAGGTACGAAGCGCCCTCCAATAGCGCGAGTCCGCAAACAAAATTTTGGATCTAAACCAATCGACTGAAGTGCTTCTCACGGGTGCAATGCGATCTTTTAGTAGACGATCAACTCGATCGACTCCCGGACTTTCGATAAACCATATTTTCCATTGCACCTCACTATAAACTCTTATAAGCGTCTCAAACTCGTTATATTTCAAACAGATGCAATATCAGAATATCGCCTTTATTCACACGATTCAGACGCCGGCGTCGGCTTGACCGGCGGGCGTGTGGCAGACGGCGTACTTCTTGCATTCGTCGTCTGCTGCAGGCATCTTGAGGACCGGAAGTTGCAGTCGTAAATATTTCAGAAACAAGCGATTAGCGGCACACTTCTGTCGCAACGTATATGACATTCAAGCTTTCTATATCTGTCATTTTTAGAAGTTTAAATCCTGCTCCTGATTTTTGAACGGTCGGGTTTTCATAGCGCAACCTAGCCACATGTATTTGTCCATGACAACGACCCTAGCAACGGTTCGTTTGGACCCATGACGTCACACTTACGGAGTCAATTGGCATGATGGAAGCCTGAAATCATAGCGCTCTCAAAGCAACACTGCCGACACCGTCAAAATTGAAGTCCTTACATTCCTCTTACTTCCGTCGATGAGAAACCCTTTGCTGACGTCATAGTCAGCATTCGGCCGATTGTGGTGGGCCGACCACAGCGACGCTTTTCATCTCTCACGTCGCCAATAGACGTGCAAAGTAAGCGCGCAAATGCGATAGCGCGCTTGCGTCAACGGTTGCGCGGAAAATGGAGACTATAGGAAGTATTCACTGGGGGCTGTGTGCGCGACCGCTGAGCGCGTGCTGACGGCGAGCTTCCACAGTTCTTTGCAACGTGCATTCCGCACCATCGAGACTGCCGGTCTTAGCAGCCTATTAATGTGACCTCGCTCTGAGCATGCGCTGTAAAGAGCACCCACAAATCTGGCGTCCAGTGAATACTCCCTATTGCTCTATTACCCAAACATCAAGAGAATGCAGGGATTGGTGTTCCACGCGCCGCGCGTGCTGGCCTCTGCAGTAGTAACTTTTCTAGAGCAAATGCCTAGAACAAATGGCATCTTGCACTTGCGTTCGTCAGCGCGTTATTTTGGTTACTTACTTGGAATATTTTATGCGGGGAAGGCCCGCTCGTGGGGCGCGTGGAACACCAATCCCTGCATTCTCCTTGATGCTTGGGCAATATAGCGATAGTTCTATCGAAAGCGCAGCCTAGAAACTGCGTGACCCCTATCGACGAAAGGAGATCTCTCATCGACACCTCCTTTCGTCACGTAGCCCCCCGTGCCTTGGCAGATGATCTGTCTCTCTGAAAAGGGCTGCGGCTTTTCGTTTACTTGCGCCACTACGTGGACGCGCTGTCGCTCGCGGCAAAGCCACGTTCCTGTGATTCATTTCTCTCGTGAACAAAGAATTTCTTAGATCCGAGTTAATCTCCTTCTTTTTTCTCTTCGTGTTTACTAGACCAACTTCGTCGTCCTTCGGGTTTGTATTTTGTTCCTTCCTGTAGCGTTCTCTTTTACTTGTCAGGCTGCGCGGTGCACCGGCGGTGCTGCCGGTTGATGGGGCAGCGCTGGGCGTTCCCCATCAGCACGGCTCGTAGTCTCCACCCGGTGCCTTCGGGGTTCTGTAAATCCTTATTACCTGCGAGAGCGTCGTAAATAAGAAGTTCCGGATATTTAAGGCCGCGCTAATGTCACCAATGGCGACTACGAGCATTAGACCGGAGCCATCGGCAGTATAATGCGGTTCTCAACGGAGGCCATATTTGAGCTTGCCGCTCGCTGCGCGTGCTCGTAAGAAGCTCTCGTTTCTCACCTGTCAGGAGAGACGATGTTAACGGTGCAGAGTGCACTTTTTCGAAGGGTCCTCGAAGTTCTCCATCAGCGCTCGGCGAACAACCATGGACACAATTACGGCCGCCAGCGAACACCGTGGCGCAAACGGGAGTTGATCAGCCATGCTTATGGGGGACCTCCCAGAGGTGTCGTTCTGACCGTGCTAATTTTACAACATCGGCCCTGCGTCCCCAAAATAACAATTAGCAACGTTTTCTTTTTCTTTTTTTTCTAACGCAACGACAAATTACACCGTGCATCCCCGAATCCTTGCCTTCCGCCCAAATGTAGTTTTAGTGGTCTGGACCAAACGATGAAGTTTCAAAACGAACAGTTACCTCATCCAAAAGCTCTAAGCGATTTTTAGAAACCTTCAGTGGGAAAATGGGGCCCATTCCCAGCAGTTTTCGCTCTTCAGTCCCATGCATTCGTGGCATCTGTTGTTCATCCTTTTTCATTAGAACCTTTTTGTAAAATCACCTATAGCTTCTTAATGAGAAAACGGTTTGTTCTAACACTGGCATGAACGCTTGAGGCACCAGCCGGGACGGCATGCTTGCAAACGTGTATAAAAGCTTCGCTATGGCTGTCCAATGGGAGCACGTTCCAAGGGGCCCGGCAAGAATGGCCCGTGGTGTCCGCGTGCTAGCGCTGGTGAGGATGCGGCGGATACTATATGCTCCGTTTCGCACAGAGCAGAGTCGAGGCGATCGGACTGTTTTAGGGCATGAACCACCAGCGACATAATATAATTTCATTATCTTCCGTGTATGTGCAAATTCCATTGGGGACATGTGTATGCGGTAATAATAAATGGAACGAGCGACCTAATAAAACATTGTTGCGCAGACTTCCGAGTGAATTACATCACCACCTTCTTCTCGCTCTGGTGTGAAGCAGTTACACTGTTATGCGTATCTTGGACTCAAGTGGAGGAACGTTTATTGTTTCCTCTAGCAAGCAGTCACGACTCGTCGTGACTCGCAGAGCCACGACGAATCGTCAAGTCACGTTAGCTTGAGATATCCGAGGACAAACTGAAATCCCCTACACTCTGGTCTTGCTTTATACTTCTTGGTTTCTTTTAATTGCTGTAACGCGTCTCTCGATCTCCGCAACCCGCTACGGTACCCGGAACTCTACAGTCAAGGCTATGGGCGCGCAGGTGCAGTAGCGGTTTCTTCGTTGCGAAGGGCTTAGCGGAGAAGGAGGAAACACGGTCTACGAAAAGTCCCTATTATCACGCAATTCAGTTGAAGAGTAAAAGAGCTTACGGGAATACGATAGCCTAGCAAGATATCTTTTCTGCTAAAGTGTGTGTAAGCCAATTGAGGCTTTAAGTTGTGTGACGCTTACAGGTGCGTAGTGTTTGAGTATGAATCGAGTTGCCCTGTTTTGAAGAGATTCTAGCCTCTCATATAAATACTTTCGATGCGGGTTCCAAATTATTGATGCATACTCCATCTTTGGCCTAATCAGAGCAGTGTATGCTAGTAGTTTCGTTCTTTTGTTGCCATGTACAAATGTATTCTCATAAATCCTAAAGATTGATTTGCTCTTTTAAGAATATAGTCTATATGATTATTCCATGAAAGGTTATGACTTAGATGAACACCCAGATCTTTAAATGGCGTTACTTTGATGAATTCTGAATCTATGAGAACGTAGTCATGATGTGTAATCGAAGAACGGTTTGTGAATTTCATCGTTTTTGTTTTTTCTGTATTTATTTGAATTTTCCATGTTTTACACCAAATCATTATGTTATTCAAGTCTTTCTGAAGGGCAATGCAATCTGATTGATTTGGTATACGACGGTATACCACACAATCGTCTGCAAACAGTCGAATTTAGGATAAAACATTGTTAGGGAGGTCATTTATATCAGGGTGTCGAACCGGGACCGAACCGAACCAAAAACCGAACCGAACCGGTATTTTTTCCGGAACTGAACCCGAACCCGAACCGTTATATTGTTATCGCGATGAACCCGAACCGGAACTGAACCGGAAAAAAAAATAACGGTTACCGGCTCATGTCAAAACGGTTTGGCCATGCGCTGTTGACAATGAATGTGCTATCAATGCCATTTGTTTTTTAAGTGCCGCAACTCGTCAACTGACACACACCTCGCTTACATATTTTTCTTCTCCACTCGGTCTTAGGAATATAAACGCTGCATCCATGAATCTTGACAAACGCTGCATCCGTGAATCTTGACATAGGAACCAGTATTGCGCTCGTCGCGGCTTGCACGGAAAAAATAAAAATGGAAAGCTGTGCAAAAAAAAAAAAAAAAATCGCGTTACGGGATTTTATTTTCCTACAATCTCGTAAATCCTAAATGCTGCTGTGTGCTCATTTCATAACAAGTTTCTAGAACGCGCGAGTTCTTGAACCTTGCTTCCATCGGAATGAGAAAAGAAAAGGCTGTGGAGTTTGATAATAATGCACCCGGTTTCGTATAGGCACTTAGAAGCCAACATATTTGTGAGACAGCGAACTCTTCTATTTTAATATTTATCCTATTACGTCCTTCTGGCGTTGCGTTCGGTGAAGTGTTTTTCATATTCCGTATCTTGTTTAATGAAAACTTCTTTAAGGGTCTAATTTGAGTTACCGAAGGCTAGTTCAAATAAAGAAAGCTGTATTTTCTCCCCACTGTTCCTCCAATTGCTTACACGCCGAGGTGGCGGGATAGTTAGCAAGTTCTACTTGTTAGTGGGTTTGTAAGGAGGTCGCGGATTTTACAGCTACTGCGCCGGACCCAATTAGATGAAGTCCGAATGCGTAAACGTCAGTGAGGTAACCTTTGAGTGCACATAAAGAAACCATTCCTGGTAAAAATCCCTGAGCCTTACACTACGATGTATCCCGTTTCGTATGTGCTGATTTCAGATGTTTTATTTGTAATTTATTTTGATGTTGCAATTTGTCATTTATAATTTCCGAACCGGTTCGCGGATCGAATTAATCGAAGCGGAACTGAACCGGAACAAAATAAATTTACCTGAACCTGAACCGTAACCGAACCCGTATTTTTTTCGGTTCGACACACTGATTTATATAAACTAAAAACAAACGTGGCCCAAGAACGGATTCCTGTGGCACTCCAGATTTGACACTTACGTGGGGTGAACCTATGCTCTTTGCTATTACGGTTTGCTTTCGGTTGTTCAGGTATTCTCCAACCCAGGTAATTAATTACCTTTGCGTTAAGTTTAAGATATTGCAATTTTTTTATTGAGACAACTGTGTGGTACGTGATCAAAGGCTTTTGCGAAATCTACGAAAGCTGCGTCGGTTTGCGAAGATGCATGGATGTTGGTGTGCCGATCAGTTATCAGTTCAAATAGCTAAGTTTCGCATGAGAGACCGCGTTGAAATCCCTGCTTGTTAGGAAAAAGTATATTGTTAGGAGCAAGCTGCTTCATCACTGATTAATAGATTAAATGTTCTAGAAGTTTACATGGAACAGACGTTAGGGATTTGAGTGTATAGTTTGTTTTACAGTTTCGGTTTCCAGATCTGAAAATTGGGACTACATTTGCTAGTTTCATGTCGGTCGGCACACAACCGGTGTCAAGTGACTGCTGAAAAAGGCTGGCAAGCACAACGCCTGACACACTTTTAGTCAGTTTTAGTAGCTTAGAGCATACCCCATCCGGCCCTGGGCTTGATTTTATCGGTAGCCGATCAATAGCACTCATCACACCATCACTGGTTACACTAAAATCATCCATTTATTTCAACACCTGATTCTGTGCAATATAACTCAGGTAGAAAAAGTTCCGCTGTGAACACTTGACCAAACAAGGCGTTAAGTTTTGAGACTGATTCAAAAATGGAGTGTCACGTCTCCTTCCTGGAGCAGAGGATTTCTTTTTTCTTTGGGGTTTACTACACGCCAGAACGTTTTGGTGTATGTTTTTATTACGCTAGGCAAGTCGTGGTTAAAAAGAAAGAAGATATTTTGCCTTTTATATCTGGTTATTGCATAGACGTGCGCACTCTTCGTACAATTGCCCGAAAATTTGGCCTTTCTGAACAGTCTTTTATTTTTCGAGATCACCCATTTTACACTTCGCGAAAACCAGGTACAGTTCTCACTTGGGGTGATAACAAACTCCGGGATAAAGTTTTCACGTATACGTATTAGTTAATCTTTTTTTATAAATTGCCGATTGTCTTCAACTGGGCATGCGCGACACTTGCTTAAATATTGCGCCAGAAAATTTGACAAAGAGTCCTTGATGGCACCGCTATTTGCCTTAGAATAATCATAAACGACCTTTCTAATATCGACTGTCGTAGTTCCCTGCAAAGGAATCCTCGAATTATGGAAGTTTCCGACAAGGGAGGGTCTAGAAAAATTAGTGTATTCGGAGATGAGTAGCTTGTAACTCCATTGTTCTAATTAAATAATAGAGAGTACAAAAGGCTCGTCTTCAGAGCGGCAGAAAACTTTATCGGTTTGAGAATCCGAAGTAATCGGAGAAGTGACGGTTACGCTTTCGAGTGAAGGTCAATTACTTTGCCTATCAACTAATCGAGTAATCTAGTTGAATGCATTTGAAATGAGAGTAATTGTAATTGTAATCGATTAGTTTTTGTTTAGTAACGTGCACAATACCTACTGCTTAATGCGCGTTAAAGATCCCAGGCTAGCAGTCGTGCTGCATGGCTAAATTTCTCATTTACAGCGATTAACAATGTCACCATACTCTTGCAGACTAAACTTGTGCCGCCTGAAAAACTAGCGACTATAATCTAATACAAGCTAAGAAGGGCAGGACGTGCCTCTTCCCACAAAACCTTATCACCCCTTCCAGGACTATACCTCCGCACGACAAACTTGTTTGGGCGAAATTTTATTACCACGCTTACTGCTCTTTCCTCGCGTCATAATATTCCGATTAAATATACTCAATAATATAGATCGCCAGAACATCACGAGAGAGAGAAGTATTGAAAAGAATAAGAACATCAGGACTTGGCCGAGCCCAAGCTCCGAGTGTCCCGTCGTAGTCTCGTCGTCGTTCTCCTCTTCTAACGCTCCCACCAAGCGCCGTTCAGGTGCGGCTACCGCCCTGCGCCCTGACACCCGCAGCCCCTCTGTTACAACTGTCGCAGTAAGTGCTTCAGTAGAAGCGTTGTCTCGCATTTAAAAGACGAAACGTTGGAAAGGAGGGGCTGTTACGCCGGCACGCTCGGCGATCGCGGTAGAGCACCTTACGTGGCTGCTGCCATCTTGAAAAAAGTTCGTTATGACGTCACGACAAAGATGCTCTCGCATTGGCTCGCGTGGTGAAACCACTTCCTTTGAGCGGCACTTGCCGCTGTCTTTCTTAGGTTGTATCAGAGTATAATTTGTTTGTTTTGAAGACAACGAATGTATAACCATCTATCCAATTCCGCTCGGTTTGCCAAGCAAATCGCAGTTTCAGATCTGTGTATACATGTTGGTGGTTATTGACAATTGCAAGCATGGTGCCTCACTGGTGCCAGATGCGTGCAAGCATGGGCAGAGTGCGCGTGAACGTAGCTTTGGCAAGCTTGCAATTGCGCATACTTGCTCGCACGAGCAAAGACATGGCGGCGGCCAGATGCCGGCGCATGCAATCGTCTATTCGCTCTTTCTGGCGTGAGTTGAAACGTGGTGGCGCTAGCGTGCAAATAGCTAGCCCCCAACGACTTGCGGTTCTTAACTTGACGGCACGTTTCGCAGTACTTGCGCAGCCAAATAGGCACGCTGTCTTCTGGATATGGCCTATTACAGCCCTGTCAGACATATTCAATCTTATCGTAAAATAATGGTGAGTACAAAACTAGGAAATATCCGTGAACCGGAAGTGTAGCGGGGCTACGCAGTAGGTGGCACCACTGAGTTTGTTCCCAAACAAAGAAGGGGCTTGTAAAAGCTTGGTCTGCTGGGCAAGTTGGCAATGGATATTCATATTAAAAATAGCGCGAAAAAGACGGGACAAAAAGACGAAGAAGCACACAGAACAAGCACATAGTACAAGCGAATACCCAAAGCGTAGTATTATGTACCGCTCTTTGGAATTTTAACATTGGCAGTTGTTTCTTTTTTTTTCTCTCTCTCTCTCTTTCGGTGAGAGCACTAATGTGTACGCATTTGTGTGAATAAAGTTTTTTAACCATTTTCAGCTCGCTTTTTTAATGATAACGAAATGGCTGGCTGCATTTCAGTGGCCAACATCTCCAATTAACTTAACCGAAAAAGTTAGCGTTGTGATTTAGTCTGCCTTCCGCAGGTATCCGAGCAGCACAAAGGCCGACACGCTATTTACAAACAAGCCCGCGTTTGCCCACACCAGGTGTGGGCACTGCGCGTGCCCAGAAACCGAATTCGCGGGAAGTGAAGCGCCTGCGCATGCGCAGTGCCGTCGACAGCGCCACCGCAGTTGCGTGACGTCAGGGCCGCGTGTCGGTCTATAAAGTGACCCATGTAAGCTCCCGTTGTGGGATTTCCGAATCGGCCCATGGGGAGTCCAATGGGCAAGCTCACCGGGAGCCCGATGGGACCCACAGGGGGCCTATCAAGGGCAGCACACACGGTTTAAAGGAGATTGAAAGGGATAAGGGGGATCGGGTGGCCGAGTGGTCTAGCGCACACAGCTCGGACCACGTGGAGCGAAAGCTCGCGCTGCAGAACCCAGCATCCTGGGCTCAATCCCCCACGTGGCCCTGCCCGTTTCCATCTGGATGAGCATCGTACCGGCGTGCGGTCGTGTTCACTACTGCGTGGTGGACGTTAAAGACCCCACACACTAAACATTTTCACGCCCTTATTGGTGTAAATTGCATGGGTCACAACTCACCCCCTTATTGGTGTACAAAAACGCCCTAGAAAAATGGTGTTATTTCTCACTCCCTCAGAAACCGGTGTAATCCCTTACACCCTACACAGAAAGGAGTGATTCTGCTCTACACCTATTTATTAGGGTGTGATGGCAGCAGTACACCCTACCAAAAACGTGTACTGCAGCTAGAAGAGCATGGTGGGTAAACCCCGAGACTAGTAACAAAAAAATTGGGGAAACACAATACTGTCTCAAAATGTCTTGAGACGTGTTGTGTTGTCCCGATTTTTTGTCCTAGTCTTGGGTTTTTTTCACCATGATCCTTCACCAGCTCGCCTGCGCAGTAACTCTCACTTCACTCAGCTACAAGAAGTTATACTAAATGTGTAACACAGCACTTCATTTAAAGTATTTACGGAGAAATGATTGCTAACAAATTGAAACATGTGGAACACTTTATTTTTTGAATCCAGAAAAAAACGTGCATGGACCTCATCTTCTTTAGCGAATTCGCGAGAAACCAATGTCAAACCTCAAATGCTGGCATTTGTGACCTAGTGTTAAGTTTTTGTGACAAAGCTACAAAATTCTTAGAGGCTTAAAATAAATGCACTTAAACTTTAAATAAGGCTTTCCTTCGCCTAAACCTACTTTAAAGCTTTCTAGCTCTGCTGACGTAGGCAAAACTCGACAGGCTGGCAGAGACGGAACGACCGGGAGTTGATTGAGGCGTAAGCAGCAGTTCATGCTTGTAAACAGTAAGATGGTCTATTGAGACGGAAGCAGGACTACTACCAGAAGCATGCTTGCAGAGTACTTACAAATAAAACACCGATCTCATGTAATCCGTGATAGTTGCATAATCCGGTTCGGGCACCACAGAAAAATTCGCAAACACAACGTCCAGGATGAAGGCGGTTGCTCACATTCAACGGAACTCTCGCCGTCGCCGATGAGCAGCTCTCTGTCGTGATAGATGCACAATCCGACTAGGGCAGCACAAAACTACGCAAACACAATGTCGAGGATGAAGGCGGTCGATCACAATCAGCGGAAGTCTCACGAGCGCCGACGAGCAGTTCTTTGTCGAAACGCGTCCAACAAACACAGCACAATAATTCCATGGACTCCGACGAAATTCACAAACATTACCAAAAAATTAGTATGAACGTATTCAGGCCGTTCAAGACGAAAAACCACGGCTGCGACTGCAACGCACGAAAAATAGAAGAACACTGACGCCTGACGGAAGCTTTTTAGAAACTGGACCTACGTGGCCCCTACACTCACCGTAATTTGGAATACGGCAAAGACTTCGGCCCCAGTGAGCCCATCAGCGCGTCGGAGCGAGTCACGTGACATATTATAGTCCAAGCGTCCCTGTCCTACGGAGAACGGTCACGTGTTACACACCACCCCTCTGATTTGCTAGAAGCGGCCTTCGCACTCGCTCACCGCCACACGAAGACACAAAAAAGGGTGTGGAGGCTTATCAGAAGACGAGGTCAAAGAGGGGTGGACAAAGCAGCTAATCTCCCTCTGCGGCTTTGTATAAGCCACCTGGGCTGCCCAAGGAGGGTCGCAAAATGGGACACGTCAGGACTTGCTTCACGCAGTGGCGTGCGTGCTCTGATGCCGACCGCGAAATCACGAAATAAATAACACAAAACAAATTCTAACGCATGAAACAAGAGATGCAATTTCACCCGTACGAAAAAAGAAAAAAAAAACGAAAAAAAAAAGCGTCGGGAGGCTAAATATTTTGGTGTCAACTAAGGATCGCGTACTCTAGCCGGGGTGTCATAAATTCGGCACTTTCGATTGTCTTGCGGAATTGTTTCGTCAGAACTACACACAAAAATAAAATCTCAGGTGAGTTTGTTATACACGAAATGAGGGTGCCAGGGCCCATAGTTTGTTCAGTGGTTAGCGCAGGAGGTCTTTCTCTGGTTAAAAGTAAGTAGATTCCGTTTTGCTTCATCTTGTTTTTCTTTTCTTTTTTAACGTGGGATTTTGGGCGGTTAAGAAATAGACATACCTCGCCGGCATAGGCCATTCATGCGGGAATCTTGACGCTCAACCAAAAACGGCATCGCCTACGGTATGTCAGGATTCCGTCGCCGCGACCCATTCTTTTTTTCACAGATATTGGCTGGACCAAAATGGTAACGGCGCAATTTTTCATATTTGATCCTATATCGGCGCAATGCTGTGTGCTGTTTGGGTTGTATATTGACACGTCTTCGTTCATCTTTTGCGAGTGGAGATGTTTTGTTTTTAAATCGAAGTTGAACTGATGAAACTGACGCACACGCGACACGTAATTTTCGGCTCGTGTCGGACGGTGAGTTCGATCGGAGTTGCAAAAACTATACTCCATCACTTCCTAACCATACGCGTCTTCGTGTAGCGATTAATTATACTGGATGTTTATACCGCCGTACATCAGCAACAGTTTCAGCAAAGCAATAAGCATTAACGGATATGAAATCATGGGTGTATTAGACTGGCATCACCATAACGCCCCTTTCACACCGTGTTAATACAGGGCGTATAATTCGCCCATACACCCTTTTTACACGATTTCAGACGCCATCGCAATAAGCGAGGTCGTAAAAAGGGTGTGACAGGAATGAAAAACATCAGCACACCCTTTTTACACCCACCGATATTCAAATATCGTGTAAATGAAGTGTAAGAAGGGTGTTTTTCCTAACTTACACCCTTTTTACACGATTATGGGTGTTATAATGTTTAGTGTGCAGGCTAGCGGTTGTACCGCACTGGCTAAATTGCTCATCTAAAGCTGGGAGACTCGTCGCCCGTTGAGGCAGACCAAGTTCTAGGCTGTATAAACATATACACAACCCAATTTTTGAAAGGGATAGAACTCGGGCAGCCCACCTAGGTTGGTTGTCTCAAGTTATGCATAACCACGCTTTCTCCGCGTCCACGCTAGGAAATTACTGCCTTTGGTAATTTAATGTAATGCGCGAGTCCATCAAAAAATGGCATTCCACGTGCGCAAAATAATATACAAAACCGTGTGCACTTCCGTCTCGTTTCTGCTGACCTGGTGATCAGAATGTATTCCCATCATGAGCCGGTTTTACTTTTCGAGCGAAACTAGGAGACTATAACCGGTCGAGCAAAATTTATAGCTGACGACTATTTAGTGATTGCTACCGTATGAAGGCGAAGCATGTATGCCCATTGCGATTTCTTTGCCAGTCGCTGCTTTTTTGAGCACATGGAACATGTAGTATTCTCTGGCTTTCTTCTTAAAATTGTATGTTTGTAGATTACTTGAATGCTCGCGAGCATTTATTGATTTGTTTTATGCGCATAAATATCAACGTAGTAATACTACTCTTTGACACCACTATACTTGACCTTTGAAGGAAGCGTGTCACGCTGGGGTATACGGCCGGATTTTAAATTTCACTTTCGCTGTCACGAATCCCTGTAACAACCAAGTGACGGGCTTAGTATGAGCGAGTGACGGGCAGCGAAACTTAATTTGTGTTTAGGAACGTTTGATTTTTGCTATGACTTCGGGCATTTGTTGGGAATGAAACATTAGTTCATCTGTAGCATCTTTATAAAAAGTGAGGAAAAACAAACAAATTAACTTCATTCTGGAGTGCGGAAGCTGTTGTCTGCGACACAATCCTATTTGGAACTTTTCGGAGGCCTTGCGCAGCGAATTGTGGGCCATGCGGGTCCGTGCTCAAAAAGACGGCCCGTGCTCCCACTATAGCAACGTCAAATCTCTTGAGAACCGTCAACGAAAAGTCCTTATTGTTCGTAAATTCAGATTTCTGTCTCTCTTGCTCTTACGCAGGCCGAGCTCTCGCGCTTACCGGTAACAAGTATACTACGCGCAGAACGGAGAATGAACCCTGGTTCTCGTCGCCTCAAGACTGCGCTTTAACGGCCCGTTCCTCGTTTATGGAAGGCCGGGTGTTGGCGCCTCTGGCACCGCCCAATCCCACGGGAAGCCCACGAGCTCGGCAGAACGGATCGTGCACAAACCTTCGACGCGTTGCCTCATCCGCGGGTGCTGGGGCCACCATGTTTCTGAAACAGATTCAGTGGAGAAGCTGCTCGTAAAAGGGAAGCCCCCAGCAAAGCAAACGGATGGGCTTCCGCCGGAAGTAATCGAGCACCGAGGCCGGTAAGCGGATCCATGACCTGCACTCTAAAAAAAAATCTGGTAGTAAAAAAAAAACTTATTAGTGGTTCTTCAGCTGGTCCATATTTTGCATCCTAAAAAGTCTTTTAAGCACTCCCTAAAAGAGTTTTTTGTGAAAAACCCATAAGGGGTTCTTTTAAGTTTTATTACTGATGCGAACAAGTTCTTCATCGCCCAGTTGCCTTTCTAGGGCACCAGGGGGCGATAGTGATAGTTGGGAAACCGTCTTTTTACGAGCTGAAAGAGATTTTCGGGCGTCGAAGAAACTTTCAAGGACGGATTTTGTTTAGAGGGCGCACGCGCGCGGGCTAATGAGGTTTTCATTAGGTCCCGTTCGAAAGCAAGGTAAACTAAGCAGCTCCCATTCATGCCTCGCCGCACCGTATTGCGTCGAGAGCCTCGCGCTCTCATGGATGCACCCACGGCTCCCCGCGCATTTCTATTAGGCCACGTCTCCGGCTGGCGTTGAATGCGCGGAGGTTGCTACAGGATCACGATGCACGATGGCTGCATCTTCCGGGGAGGTTTTCCTTCGGTGCTCAGGTAAATATTAAGCAGAATACGAAGCACCTAATTTAGAAACGATTTCAGTTAGGTTATAACACTTCCCAGATTACGGCGCTATTTTACTGGCTGTAAGCGTAGCATAGTTGTATGTCTGGATGAACGGTCAGACATGATAGAAAAGACAGTGTGCAGATGTTGCCTGAAGCGTGTTTCTCCTTTCACATTGGTTGTACAAAAACTCTCTGCAGACATGTCCGCGGCATACGAAGCAAGCATTCTATTAAAATATGCTAAAGGCCTGTCTGCAGATGTGTTTGCAGCGATGTTTTTTCTATGATGTATGCGCAATGGGGCTGCGGGTTTACTGAATAACAAGTTCTTCTCGAAATTACGCTTACCAATGCTCAAATAGGCATTAATATAATCTCCACATCGGCTCGTTGGGGCTACCTGAAAATCTATTATGGGCTGAATGCTACATCGAAACGAAGCTGTGCCAAAAATTTTTTCCCCCTTTTTTATTCGCAAATATATTCCGGCGTAATTCGCGGGATTCTGCAAAATAAATGAGAGCGTAACTCAGCTACTTCTTTCGGGTAACTCAGACTGTAAATAGAGATGCACTTTTAAGTGCAAAAATATAAATAATTCGTCGCTCCGTTACATTTCAGTTCAGTGCGTGTGTGTGTGATTTCCTTCGTGCAACATTTACTGCTCTGGCAATCTGAGAACGTGAAAATTGTGCGCCTTGCGAATGTAACTGCTTGCCCCGTTTTTCGTGTCGCCCGGTCGATCTTTGCAGATCTTCATGTATTCTGAACGAGATCGTGAAGAATCTGCCATGGTCTCGACAAAAAAAGGAGGCTGTGCATTTTCTACGATATTGATATTTTTTTACAAACCAATTGACATTTTATTGAGCTTAGCGTACCAAGATGTCAATAAATCACGGCGGTGTTGTTGAAGGTGCCAAAACGAACTTAAAATAAAGATCCGTCTGAGAAAGTGGCTGACATTTTTTATAAGCAAGTTCTTCCGTGCTATCGGCGATTTTCATCGCGTGTTCTTGAACCTACTTTCACGGCTTCGTCTGACCGCCAGGCGTTGTGAATGTCTGATTCACTCGAGAAGGCTGCCGAACGAACCCGCTTCCATGGCGTTCTGTTCTAGCCGTTAGGTGCCGTCGATTTCGCTGGAGTGGACAATAGGATTTCTTCCCTGAAAAAGTTCTGAAGGTCCCTTAGCAAAGCTTCTGCTGCCCCTCTGATACTTCAAAAAGATTCCTTTTTAGGATCGTCTTGCCACCTTTTGCTCTACATTTACGTGTCGCCTGAACATCACTCTTGTGTTTAGCACATCACAAGATAAGACGATTACACTTGCTTCTTTTCAGATTGGAATACACAAAAGTCGCGTCTTTGAAAATAACAGACAGCGTAACCCGCACAATGTGTTATTTCCGCACATTGTTTACGAGAAGCACCACGCTTATAATAATAGACCAGGCCATAAAATGACAGTAAAAGATCGAAATGCCGGGAGCTATAAGGGTTGCCTCCGAAAACAACAACAACAATCGCAATATGTTAATAACTCAACAGCCGGGAGAGAGAGAAAAACAAAAGTTTCAATAATCGCTGGTCTGCGACAGAAAATAATCAGTTCTTCGAGGCTCCCGCCGAAGCGTGCATTTTACGATGACCGCGGGCATTCGTATCGAGTGCGCCCGGGCAAAGCAAACTCGTAAAGCCTCGTGGGGACGTAAACACAGAGCGGAGAGGGCACAACGGCTCGGAAGGGCCGAATGGAAACAGCCGCAAGAGTGCGTGCGGATAAAACCTCCTTTGTAACGTCGCTGACCATTTCTTTTATATTTTATTTTGCGGGGATTTCCGAAGATTCCCGTAATTTGGCGCGCAGAAAGGCGAGAGGGGGGGGGGGGGGGGGGGGGGGCAAATTGTCCCAGCAGCAGCTTCTGCGAAGAGGCGATAAAAATGTGGCGGCGCCCCGCGCGTGAATTTCGTCGCAAGTGCGTGTCGCGTTCAGCTCTTCTCGCTTAAACCCTCTTCTCTCGCTTCCTGCGGTAAAAACACGAACGCACGCACAAGCGCGCAAATTCGCTGCCTCGTGGCGTGCGTTCCGTTCCAATGTACAACGAGGGTAGAGGGTAGAAAGATAAAAAGCGCAAAATATTTTTAAAGCACGATTTTTCCCGAAGCGACAGAGAAAACGGCGTCCGGCCTTAAGTGTTCAGAGATGAAAGGAATATTAGAGATTTTTAGTAGATCGTGTTTTCAGGTCACGCTATCTGTAGCGGGAGCTTGCGCTGCCACTTCGATGTATGCTTAGCGCGCGCCCGTACCGGTAGGGGGCTTTTGAATACGATCTACTAAAACTCCCTATTGTTTTTAGCTAGTGCGCTCACAATTCTATTGCTGTAGCCACAGGGTAATGCAAAACACAGTGGGATAACCATACGTCATCTTTCGTTTGTTAAAAGAAAACCTTTGTTTTGCTTTGAATCGAACATGGACCGAGAGACGTAGACACCTCGCTTTGCACTTTCTAAGAAGACTCCTTCCACCTTTATACTAAAACTATAGAGGCTTTACACACGCGCCAGAATACAGCCGCCATTGCTGACCTTCTCTTGTCTTACGGAGATACCGAGCCACTGGAACGGTGTTGACGAGCTTCCAGAAAGGCCAATGCTGGGAAAAAAGACACAATGGAATCTAAGATGGCAAAAACCTGGACTGCTATGGTAATGACGAAGTGATGAAAATGGAATAAGCGGAAACAAAAACTGAAGGTCAGTTATGGCGGCGCCCATGCACAACTGCTGTAAAGCGTCTATAACACTCGCACGGCACTAAAAAAGAAAAAATATATATATCAAACAACGTTTTCCGAGGAAAATCTCCACGAGGCTTTTCGAGATGTCGATGGCAGCACGCTTATCGCGACTCATATAATAACCGGTGACAACGGTCCGCGAGAAATTGGAAACGAAACTCAAAATACAACACACCCATATAGGAAGTATTCACTGGCGGCCATAGCTGTGTGCATGACTGCTGAGCGCGTGCTGACGGCGAGCTTCCACAGTTCTTTTGTAACGTGCATTTCGCACCCTCAAGATTGCCGGTCTTAGCAGCCTATTAATGTGGGCTCGTTCAGAGCATGCGCTCTAGACATCGCCCACAAATATGGCGCCCAGTGAACACTGCTTATAGACGTTTTCTGTTTCCTGTCGTTCTCAGTCACGTGGGTTGCGTGTCTGGTATGCGGGACGGAACAATAATAAACTATCTCAACCTGAAATATGCAAGTGAGGCAAAACAAGAAGGTGTGACAATTACGCATTTTTTGTGAACACCTCCCAGCGGCGTGGAGAGTTCAAAACGATGCTTTACCGCATGCCAGAAATGACGGCATTAAAGATGGCTGTGCCTTTGTGGAAAAAATGCATAACGACAGCATATGCGTATACAGTATACCGGACAAACGACTTCGGAACAAGAATTCGCCCCTTTCCCGAACAATCGTGGGAAAGGCAGCATAGAATGCATTGTGTGTTGCATCGCGCGGTGACGTTGCACAGAAGAACTTGGCACGCGTTTTGTATTCCGGTGGCGTAGTCTCTTCGAAAGAAAGCCCTCCCAAAGCAAGCGCCCTAGTGGGTGTGGAAAGCCAAGTTTCTGTCTCTTGCCGCCGCCTCCCGCCAATGTGCGTGTTCCCGTTTCCTCCCCAGCCATGTGCGTTTTCTCTTCGCCCTCACCTGCTGCACATGTTCGCACTATATTCGCGAGCGCCTAACACCATAACATGTTTTGTGGTTTCATTGTTTCTTCGTTTTCTTCTGTTTAGTTTCTGATGGGGGTGTCAGTATCGTGTTGACGTGTTGACGGAGTCATGTGTTGCGTGCCTGAGAAGTTTTGGTTCTAGTTGGCAGTTCAAATTTCTTATTCAGCGTGTGGGGGACTGGTTCGACAGTTGATACTTTCGGACGTGACACGCCCGGAGGCGATGTTCTGAGCTCTTGCACGTCATTTCGGTCGCGTGACACCACTGAGCAGACTTGTACGTAGTTCAACTACTCTTCTCAAGTTACTGTAGTTTAACTACTTTTTTAAGTAGTTTAATAACTTTCAATCACAATTTTATTTCGGTAATTAGTACTTTAATTTAAATATTCTTTCTTAGTAACTTCTACTCAAATTACAAATTACTTTTGAATATTAGTGGTTGTGTGCCCTATCAACAAACGTTAATCCACAAAGGATATAAGATGTTGGAAGATCAGCTGATATTTGCAAAGAGGGGGAAGCATGTGGCGTAGGAAAAGGAGAGGGGGAAGCAAATAAGTTGGAGAGTCCGAAACCCCTCTGCTACGAAGCGCGGGGAGCGAACAGGCACGACGCAAGAGAGGCCGAATAACTGCGGGATTTGCGCCGAAAACTGGCGCTCCTTTGTGTCCCGAAGCTCAAAAAGACTTGACCCATTCGTAGAAAGGGTTGGTTCCCGCTTCTCCCCAACGTAGAAACCCTCGCCCACTACGGGAGGTGCACACACTGCATCTTCAGGCACTGAGGTGGGGATAGACGACGACTAGGTCTGCAAAATCAACTGATCATTGTAAAAGACTCATGGGCAGTCAGGGGAGTTAACGATTAGTGTAATTAGAGTAAGCGTGTCAAGTGCGTTCGTTGCATTTCTATGTGATCTGTGTTGAATGCATTGTATTCATTGTATGCTGAAAATGTTTGTATGCAAGATATGTATCTAGTTGCAAATGTGCAAGCGTTGAAAAAAAATATATGTAATCGGTTTCTTCATCTTTTTATTGTATTTTTAGCGGGACGGTGACGAGCGCCACCAGGTTTACGCATTTCCAGTTTTAATTTTTGTTGTGCCTGCCATCTGGTGGTAAGTGGCATAACCACACTCGCCTTTTTTCTTTCACCGGAAATCACGTGAGCTCTGGCGTTTCCGGTCTTCTGTCGGGAAGTATCCTAGTTACTAGTTAGCGGTAGTAAAATAGACGGGTTCTACTTTGAGGCTAGTAACAGTTCCCAGCTTCGGAACCTAGTAACCGCCTCTAGCTTGACACCTACTACCTACGGTTAATAGGTACCTAATAACGTATGTGAGAAGAGGTTACTAGCTCTTACCTAGTAAATACTATTAGTTTCTTTTTAAGAGTATAGGGTAAGGCAATCCCTCATTGAGTTTTGTGCAGGGGAAACTGGAAGTTTGAGTGCACCAGCTCGCAGTTTCTAAGCAAGCCCTAACGATTTGTGTGCAGTGCGCATTCGCAGGAACTTGTTTTTCAAAGAGCGTAGGTCAGGCGTCGATCGCAATATACTTTCCCCGTCCACATGATGTACAGAGACATGAGTTGGTGTTTATATTCAAGTACGCGCCTGATAATACGCTTGTATATGCAGGTGCGCGTAATCGACCTCTCGCAAAATCGAAGCGCTCCTAGAGGCCGCGCAAAGCATCTTGGGAACCTTTAGGCCACCGTTTCGGTTTTGATTTGCCAACCTCAATTCACGACACCTCGTCAGGTCAAAAATGTGGTGTGCATTTTCGTGTAGGTGACTTTCCTTAAATTTAGAATTCTCTAGGTGTGGCCTACCAACACGAATAGAATGCTGGAGCATGTGTTTTGGGGCTCCCGACTCACCAGAGTTTCTGTTCAAGGGTAAACAAAGAAAGAAGTGCACTGGGCCGATCAATTTGTTCCATCATCTCAATCCCGTTTCTTAAGTGATCTGTGCCCGTGAGAGTCAAGCAGGACTCTGGAGTGGCAGGTAGCCAGGGCCCGTTTGCTCGAAGCGCTAACCGCGGCTAAAGTTAGCCGCAGTACCTAGGAGAGGGATTTTGAAATCACGTGACTGGCTCGGTAGAGATGCGGGGAAACATGGCGGTGCCCCGGTGAGTGAGCGGCGCTCGCTTTAAAACTAATATGTCGTTGTAGCTGCAATATCGGGCGCGTTAGTCAGCAACGAATGGTGCAGGAGGCTTTCGCTTTGCCTTACCTCACTTAAATCGCAAAGCCTGAGCGATGACCTCGCCGCATTTTTGAAATAGTCTTTCAATTCTGGCCATTCGTAAGCCTAAATGAACGCGATAATTGTCGGCAAAGCAATGTCTTTGGAAAGTGGATTGCATTGACTCAATCGGCCGGGTATTGATAGCACACAAAAGCAGACAGCGTCCCAATAGACCTTTTTCGAAATTTGCCAAGCACCGAGGCGCCTGCTACGAGTGTATTTACACCCGTTGCACGCGCTGGCGTCTGCAGTAGTAATTGTTCTAAAGCAGGAAGTCTAAGAAGTCAAACAAATTTTGCCTTGCACGCGCGTTCGTCAAAGACTTATTATGATTATTTACTTCGGATCTTTTATAATAGGAAGGCCAGCGCGCGCGGACCATAGAATTACACTTTTAGCGTTCTCCTCAATGCTTGGGTAATTTAAAAAAAAAAGGTCTATTGGTACGCTGTCTGCGTTTGTGTGCTATCAATACCCGTTGCCATGCCGACAATTATCGCGTTCATTTAGGCTTAGGAATGGCCAGAATCGAAAGACTTTCTAAAAAATGCGGCGAGGTTATTGCTCATGCGTTGCGATCTAAGTGAGGTAAGGCAAAGCGAAAGCCTCCTGCACTATTCGTTGCTGACTAACGCGGCCGATATTGCAGCAACAACGACATATTATAGTTCCAAAGCGAGCGGCGCTCACTCACCGGGGCACCGGTGAGTGAGCGCCGCGTACCGCGTGCACTAGGAAAAGGCGCGCGAGGGAAAAGTGGAAAGAAGAACTGAATCCTCAGTTAATCTTTTTTTTTTTTTTAAATAATTGCGCGTTTGTTTCTAGAGCATAAAGTTAAGGCCACGGTCCCACTGAATGTGGCAGTTTAGGTACTTTTCGGCAGGCCATTACTCATCTCCTTTTAAATACTGTTTTGTGGGATTCATGTCATTTGAAAGGCAATGCAATCCTCTGTTATTTGATATTATGTATGTGTTGGTTTTTACTGTTCATGCGCATTTGTAGCGTTGCGAATATGATGGCGCGGACCCTCACTTGCTCCGCTAGTTCATGTTTTATGAATGATCCATTAAAGATAGCACGGTTCCAATATAGCAGTTTTGTTAAGATGATGTCGGAGCAGAATCTAACGATCCACTTTTTTGATATTTGCACTACTTTGTGTTTTTCATCCCTCCAAATATTGCCCTAAAATTGACATTTTTCCGCACAAATATGTTTTTAATGACAAGAGCTAGGGCAATGAAATTAGCTACAGATGTAGTGCTTATAATTGGTAATATGCAGAAAAAAATTTAATGTTGTGTAAATTTTTTTTGTTTAGATATTTTATATCAAACGTAGCACTTTTTTGTGCTTCGTGTCATGGTAGTTCAAATGCCGCTGAAGAAATAATTAAACTATGATAAAAGCTTTTATAACATTTAGAGCTACAATGGTTGCCCAAGAGGTGGACGATGGCTTTTTTTCATTTTCAAAGTCATAACGCTCCAGGAGCCCTTCAAACTTACCTGTTTTTGACGCATATCTGTTTTGAGCATCAAACAGATTTATTGGCATTTAATAACATTTATAGTTTGGAATAGATATACACTGCGATGTATTAAATTTTCACAATGATATTGCTTTGGTTTCTTAATAGGTGTAGAGCTTAGCTAATTTTAAAAACAATTAAAAACTGTTTGGGTGGTTTGTTGCGCTACCTGGCGGATGGCAGACAAACTGCTGATTTCTAATGTTCAAAAAATTTCCGAGGGCGGTGTTGGCGTCTGTACCATCATCAATCTCCGTGTCTTTTTACCCTCACATTTAAAAAATATATTGGAAGATTTACTATCGATAACTGAATGGTTTAAGTACTGGGTCAGGCTAATAAATCTAAGACCAATATTTACACAAGCGTAGCGTGATATAATGTGTTCATTATTCGATATGATTGAAATCAATAAACAATGAAGACGAAGAGGAAAAGAATACACCCGAGTTCTCTTTATGCCTAGAGTCACTAAATGAGCTTTAAAGTATCGGCACTCCGTTCCCCAAAATTGTTTTGGGCGCCGCCATTTTGGGTCTCGCTCAGAGCAAACGCAACTGCCGATCATCGTGATCTAAAAGTACGACTTCCTCAGCATTAGATGCGGTGCTAGGAAGCTGATGCAATATTGCAATGCTCTGTCGCGGGTTGTTTAAACATTTGTGAGGGAGGGAAAAGCGTTTCCTGTGATTTTAGATAAAGCTTCATATAACTGGCAACCATGATTTTAAGCCACAATATGGCCAAGTGTCGTTACTCTGAACCGTAGCTAATTTACTGGCACAAGCGGGAACAATGAAGAAGAGGCAGGTGTCAAAAGGTAGTGGCTTGTGGAATCCACGGGGCTTACGATATGGCCCCTCCAGGTATTACTGGGTGGAGCACTTCATGGGCCCTTTGCTTAGGGTGGAGCACGACATCTGGCCATTTTGTCCCCCTCTTTTATTTTTATTTTTTGTTCAGAAGCGCGTGAAAGAGCGTGTCCCTGCACGCGCTCGTGGCGCTGATTGTGCAATGGCGACATTTTGTTTTCGTCGATTTCTTTGTATTTTCCCCGTGAGCGCGTGCTGTCGGCATCGGGTACTACAGAGGGTGGCATCACCCTAAACAGAAGGACATTGAGGCACCCTAGGCATCACCCTAAACAGAAGGACATTGAGGCACCCTAGGTATTACGAGCCTCTTGAACAAGAGCATGAATAGTGTTATTAAATAAGCTACGCTTCAGAGTAGCCACGCTTGGCCTTAGTATGGCTTAAAATTATGGTTGCCAGTTATTTGAAGCTTTATCTGAAATCACAAGAAACGCTTTTCCGTCCCCCACTTTAAACAGTTTGCGACAAAGCAAAGCAACATTACATGAGCTTCCTAACACCGAATCTAATGCTGACGATGTCGCACTTTTAAATCATGACGATCGGCAGTTGCGCCTGCTCTGCACAAGCACCAAAATGCCGGCGTTCACAACACTGTCGGGGAAGAGAGTGCCGATACTCTAAGCGCAGTTCATTTATTGGCTCTAGTTGCCGCGAAACTCCTTTTCCCTGACTGAAACTGAAAGTAAATATGAATAATACACCATTATTATAGCTTATTTAGTTATAACCAAATACACATAATGAGAGGAGGAAGCGGGCGGGTAGGAGAAACGCGGGTTTTATACGCGACCGTTCTAACCGTCTCAAAAGAGAGAACGCACGAGCTTGCGCTGGTTTAGAAAAAAAAGCATCCAAAGAAAAGAGGCGGCACACTGTGTTCTTTGTTATTATGCGTCTAATTGCAAATTGTTGTGTGTATGTTTATTCAGCCGGAAGTTAGTCTGCCTTAGTGGGCGTCTGGTGTCTCAGCTGTAGATGAGCAATTTAGCCAGTGCGGTACAAACGAAAACCTGGGGTCTTCAACGTGCGCCACGCAGTAGTGATGCACGACCGCACGCCGGTACGATGTTCTTCCAGATCGAAACGGGCAGGGGCGGAGTGGGTTCTGCAGCGCGAGCTTTCGCTCCTAGTGCTCCGAGCTGGTGTGCGCTAGACCATGCACTCGGCAACCAACCCCCCCTCGTGCGTCTAATTTATATACAGGTATAAGTATTTGAAGATCGACAATGGACGTCGATCGTCTCGAGGTAATGTAACCTAATAACATTATATAAATTATAAACTGGTTGAAGGACTGAACGACTTAATTTTTCAATTCTTAGATTGTAATCTGGCGGTAGCCTATTGTACTTACTGTTGATGAAGAGCAATATGAGGTGACGAGGTAATGACTAAATGATGAGGCTCTATAAGGACGACGACATTAATGGGCGTTGAACCACAACGTACAGTGCCAGACTTGTTTCAAGTATCGTGTACCCAAAGACTTTCTTCACCCGCAACAGTATATGGTAGAATCAATGAGGATGTTGCTTTACAACTATACGTGGAACAGGAAAACTGCACTGTGCAGAAGCGCGGCTTATTCGTTAATATGAGGGACGGATTTCTAGCAGCATTCCCTGACTGACTACTTGGAACAAATGGCCTCGTTGACGTAAAGTGTCCCCGTTCCAAAAGATTCTTGAAGCATACTTAAACCGCAAAGGAGTATGAGGCAAAAAATAAGAAAAAGGAGTCTGGTGTGCAAGGTCCAGATCACCACCGTAGCTTTTACTATCAAATACAAGGGCAGTTACACAATACACAAAGAAAGGTTTGTGATTTAGTTATATTTACACTTAAGGGCATTGATATCCAACCTATTCAGAGAGATGATCCTCCTGGTCAACCAACATAGAGCCTTTTCTACTCAAGTTTTACATGGAAGGCCAGACTTCCGCTGAAATTCCTCACGTAGACGAGTTGTCCGACCGAATAAACTGCCATTACTCCCGATGTGGTTATCTCTCGATCTTTGTTCGTAAGCGATAGTACCATGAGATCGAGGGGTGTGGCTATTCTTACGCGGAATATTGCTTCGGCGGGTTTTTTTCCGTGTAAGATGAGACCGACGCGTGCTGCCGGAACAAGAACCTGGCGATTCTTCACTGAACTGCTTCTTCCGTAAGCTTCAAAAGGGATTTTTTTTTCGTTTCGCACACCATCTGTTCTGCTTGCCCGTTAGTTTCAGGATGGTATGGTGCACTAATGTGATGCCTGATGCCGTTTTTTTTCTTCAAAAACTTGTTTATTTTATTTGAAGCAAGATTTGGCGCGTTATCAGAGAAAAGTATTTTCGGTAGGGCAAAAGTAGGTAAAAGAGACCGTAGAACGTCAATGACGTGTTTGGACGTCGTGGCAGACATCGTGTAAACTTCCAGCCACTTAGAGTACGCATCGTACATGACTCCGCAGATGTGGATACGTTTCGCCACCCACCGACTGAATAGTGGATCGTTTTCAGTTACTGTTCGAGTCTTTCCACAAAGTTAGCCCAGGTGCCAGGACTTTTGTCGAAAGCGGTAAGTGTTCGAAACGTCGACAACGTCGGTAGCCACGTGTTGTGCTTGAAACTGGACACTCACCAGTCGCTGAGAAGAAACTTGCTTGTTCGTCTGCCATGAGTCGTCCGATATCCGGTCATCACCACAACACCATCTCCCGACAAAACTGGTCTTCATTGTCCGCATGTCCATGGTTAGCAATCACGTCAACTTATAAATTCCCGAACGCTCATAACTTGCCGTCGCTAAACGCCGTTCATTCATAGCGTCTTCATTGCAAATAAACGTCTTCCTATTTCTTCTGATGGTTTCCCTAAGCTGTACTTACAACATAATGTGTGTCGGTACTTCCGAAAATATTGCAACGGCGTTTGTTTTCCGGGAACTATAATGTAACAACCTTTACAACATCTTCCGGACCCCGTGAAACACAATATTTCGTGACGTTATTTTAGTCGTCATTAAAATGGTGAGGTAAGTACCGTAAATCGCGAAGCAGTTTACTGGACGTCCGCTTCCACTGGTTGAGTCTACTGAGCGTGCATTCCTGCAGAGGAAATTTTCATTGATAGAATATTGACACGTCAATCAACATTTGATTCCTTCTGGGTAAGATTTATTGCGAAAGCACGTTACAACCGCCGACCGCATCTCCCTATATCAGACAACAATTTATACCCAGCCTGACATTCTCGCATACATCCGTTTGCTGGGCCACGCTACTTGAGCTAGCTGAGCACAGCTGGCAGCGGCGCGAGCAAGGCCACGAGGGGAACGTGATGGTGCTCGAGCCATCCCACTGGGAACCAATGTTTCGGCCACCCCACGGGTGCGTGTCGCCATCTATTGGTTGAACTAACGCCTTGTTCAAGATGGCTGCCGTGGGACCGCAGCCTTAAGCAGCCTCAATGGGCGTGCCTCGCTGTAGATGAGAGAAGTCTTGCGTCGTCACGGCGCTCGTTCTCTTTCTGCCCGGCTGAGCCAATGACGCCCAGTGAATTGATCCTTCTCTGCACGATTGGTTTAACCGCTTAAGGCACACACACTCTTAAAAAGCCCATGCGTCTGCTTTCCCGCACAACACTTGGAGAGCCAATCATCGCAACTTACGGAGGCAGCAAGCGAATGTCGATGCCAAAACATATGTTTAAACCAAAAAGCTCAGTCTCAGTTGTGACATTAGGCAATGCAAAACGTCACGCTTGCATTGCTTAATGTCACAACTCAGACTGCGTTTTTTGGTCTAAACATGTTTTGGCATCGTCATTCGCTGAGCTGCCTCCGTAAGTTGCGATGATTAGCTCTCCGAGTGTTGTGTGGGAAAGCGAACGCACGGGCTTTTTTTAGAGTGCAGAAGACCGTGGGAGATCAGCACTTCTTGATGACTGGCTCAAACTGATTGTAGTGCCGGCTGCGGTCAGAGTCTGGAACAGAGTCTTGTAGAGAGCGTCGCGTGCATCGTCTGAATGCTAATCGCAAAGTGGACAGCTCTCGGATGCATCTTCCGCGCGTCTGAACGGCGTTGATATAGACGCTTTGCATACGTGCCAGATTACAGCCATTGCTCACCTCCTCTTGTCTCACCAAGATACCGAGCTACTGAAGCGGCCTTTGACGAGCCTCCACAAAGGCCAATCTTTGGGAGAAAAGCACGGTCGAATCTAAAATGGTACTAGGGAGTTTTAGCGAGTCGTGTCCACACACAAACAAAAAAGAAAAAAAAAAGAAAAAGAAAACGGCCGCTTGGCAGCGCTAGGTAGCATCGGGCTTGGAACATCTCGTGGAGCGAAGCCAATAGGCATTGTGTAACTTCTATAGGAGGCATTGGTTGAGTGTACATGGTTTGGAATTTCTGGTGCGTGTTTAATCATTGTGTTGGGGTGTTGTGATCAACTGGATCAGAGCGTGTGCTTCACAACATTTGTCCACATATCCGTATGCTTATTGGTACGCTGGTGTATGGTTGTTCCTCTCGTCTAGGTTCGCTTTATTCCCAGTATTCTGCTGCCTACTTGCATGTAACTGTTTTACGTTTTCCTCAGTCTCACTTTCTTCGATTACAAGTTTAAATATTTTGAAACACCATATTATAAAAAAAAAAAAAAAATTCTCTCTAAAACTACAATGACTAATTTTTGTTTCGAAACAAATAAGAATGTTAAGCCTTAAGCATATGCCATATTTGTAATTACTAATTAAGAAGGAATACCTGAAAATTTTGTTTCGAACTTTTGGTCAATGTGGTACCAGAGGCTATATTTCGTGTTTCCGTCATTATTGCTATGTCAAAACAAAGGTTGCGACTAGAATGTATCAATATACTGATCCTACTTCTTTATATCGTGAGAAAACCTGCTCTTATACGTGTTCGCATCGCAAAGATAAAACTTTTTTTTACTTTCGTTGACGATTCTTCCAAAGAGTGGAAACGTTTCTTTTCTAGCAGATTGTTCTTCGGTCGAATATATATTCGTTAATGGCATTCATTGCTGTATCACTGTATGCATACAGGGATTGATATTTTCGGACGTTGCTTTTTGCTTTACTTTAGGTGTTTTTTTTTTTAAGAAATTACGCATTCTTCATTAAATGTTTAAACTGTCACGTTGAAGGTAGAGTCCCAGAAACGTTGTCGGGGACCAGGCGCGCATCTCTGCCCCACGCAGAAACCGCCAGTGGAAAGGAAATTAAGTAAATACAGAAAATAAATCGCTTCCCTGTGTCTGCCTCCTCCCCCCTCTCCCAGAGCCTAGAAATTCAGACAGCCCCTAATTTTGATTCCTGGTGAAACCCCTGCGGTGCACGTATGCGCGGCGTTTGATATTTCGCACGAAGCGAGTTTCTACATATGGTCAGAATGCTATCCACAGCCCATGTAGACAAGGGTGGCAGCACGAAGGAGTCGATTATTGGAATGGTCTATAGTGCGCTACATGATGTATTAACTGTGTAGGCGCGTGTATGGGCGTGCGTGCCTGTATACATAGATGTCTATTTGTACATCCTGAAAATGTTCCAGACGCAAATGGGAACAGCACCTCCGAGGCGACCGGAGTGACGGGAGACCTCAAGCATATGCGTAGAGTGCAGGTGCGTGCATTTAGGCCGGCGGTCCACCGCTTATGCATGCACCAAGCGACTCGCAATAAGTGCGTGGGAGGAAAAGCACGGCGGTACGCCGAAACTATTCGCAACTCCGTCCCGCCGCTCGCCCTCTCGTGGACGAAGGAAGAACCAGACAAGCGGGGACGGCGGCGGAGACGGTGGCAGGGACTGGCGCCCTTGGGGCTGCTGTTACCGCATGGTTTTGGTCAGCGTTGCGTGTTCGTACGGTCGTGCAGTCTTAACAAAACAATCGAGTGCGCTAGGAATTGTTGCGTTCCGCTTCGTAACAGCGTCGCACGAAGGGATCTGATTTTCTCATTTAATTGGAGACTTTTCGAGAATCGCACACGCTGTGGATTTCGGGCCCTGCGTTCGCCAGCTCAATGTGTGCTCAAGGTGAACGCAAAAGCTCTCGCTAGTAGTACAAATGTCTTGTGTACGATCTGCAAAAACGCCCTTCTTCCCCAAAATTTGAAGAGAGCTGCTCGCTCAACGGTGTGTCGAGCGATTGACATTGGAGATGGGTTAGCGTTTACGCTCTGAAAGGCCGTGACAATGAACATTACCGTTTGCTCTAACACTTCTCAAAGATAGACTACGTATACCTGCATTCAGGTAATTATAAGGGAAACAAAAAATGATTCTAGCATTTTCTTTAGCGCGTCTGCGTAACCCAGAGATTTATGACGAGTGCTTGGAACGGGCAGTTTTGGCGAGGCTGGTCGCGGAGCTGCAAATAACACGGTACAGAAGTATAGTATATTGTATATTAAGGTATACATTTATAAAGCAATAAATAAAAACTTTAGTTACGCCGATGGCATTTTTATGCAGTTTCAGCATATCGTTATCGCACGGTATACCGTCGGCACCGCCACGCTCCTAGCGCATACTGGAAATGATACTTCAATGGGTACAGCACAAGCTACCGGTTGCAATGTCGCACCGAACGGTACCCTGCGTTCAGGCTATGCGAAAACGACTATTAGTAACCGTGGCGAAGGTTAATAACGTGGTGCAATGCACCAAGACCGCGACGGTATGCAGGGACTTGTGAACCTCTGAAACCAGAGACATCAATCTGAGCGGTATACTGTTCCTTAGCCTTGCACGCCTCACTTCCTCGAGCACTGGTGGCGCTAAGCGAACCGCACGAGAGCTTCACCATCCTCAAGAAAGTTTTGTCACACACACTTATGTTACTGGCGCCCAAAACGCGCTACGCAACCTTGAACAATGAAAATGAAACTGAAGTTTCCGCACCTTCTAAAAATGAACATGCTCGCTTCCTAACGCACGTCAACATCTCCGTCACCTTTGATATACTCCCGCCCAGATAGCTTCGCATTTGTATTTAAATAAATTAATTTAAACACACTGACTAGCGTCATCGAGCAGGCGCACGAAAAATCTTGGCAAATCTATACCCCGCCTCTTCCGCCATGTTGGAACTACCGCCCAACCATTTAAAGGGCGTAAGAGTTGCGAATAGCTTCGAAAGGGAGTTATTTTTTACCAAACCGTGTCCAAGGGAAGTTTGAATTGTCTGACGGCTCTTAGTTTCTTTCGACTTTGTTTCTCGCAGGTAAAGAAGCGGCCAGTAAAAGCCTGTTGAGCCGGCGACAGATTAAGAATGCAGTAGATGGTCCCCCTCCATGCACGAACCGTCTGTATACCTTCTGTCGGGCTTTGGCTTCGCATGTGCCCAAGTGATATTCAAAGGAGAAAGCTCGCGCGCTGGGGGCGGAGCATCTTTTCAATTCTTAACCCGTCATCAACGACTAATAATAAATGTTTTCGCGAGGTCTTGCTTCCAGCAGCTCTCTTCAATTTATTTTATTTACATATCACGCTTTATTTGAACAGTCGAGAGAGAATCAATATTATTTACAATTGGCGGATCGACCAACTAAAGCCCAAGCCTAGGGAGAAACGACACAATACAAATGTCTCGAGATGTGTGTGTCGTCACCGGGCCTCGTTCTCTCTAGTCGCGTGTTTTATTCTATTATGTTCAGCCATCAGCTGCTCCTTTGCGCCCTAACGTTTTGTTCTTTGGACTCGGGCACCGCCGTCGCTCGCGTTTTTGTAATTCGGTTTCTGAGAACCGGAAGCCACCGTTGCTTGAGACTCGTGCGCACTGCGGACTGGGGAGACGACCATACGCTGCCGCGAATAGCTCGTGGATCTGAGAGGAGAGCGAGGATACCGTCTCGTTCCGGGGCCTTTCGAGTCTCTCATTCGCAGTTGCCCAACTCTGGAGTGGCCGCACCCAGAGCCCTCGAACGTGGCGATGGCAGGCGCCGCGTGGCGACGCGCTTCGAGAACCAAAGACGACGTGGACGGGTCGGTCGTCAACGCAGGCGCCGGAGGAGGCGCCGCCGCGCAGCGATAGCCACCAATTTGGGGCCATCCCGGCCTTCTCGAAATGGCACGCTTGGGCCGCGTGGCCCGACCGCCCCGCTACGGGCATCCAGCGGCCGACGCTGCTTTGGATGTATGCATGTATACTTAGACATTCGGTCAGTTGGTCGACACCCGCAGGCGCTGGCTTGCGGGAGCGGAATGAAATGCCCCTCTCCACTCGCCTCCTCTCCCCTAACATTCGTCGTCCGTTGATTGAAGCGCCGCCATATTTGCACGCAGCAACCGTTCTCGTCGACTTCTTTTCTTCGTAAAGAAAGGTTCAAATCACCTGTCTATAAGCATCCCCGTTGGAAGTCTTAAAACTGAGTAGATCAGGTTATTGATCTTGCGCAGCGGTTCTCAGATGAGTGGGGTCCGCGGGAATACCTCTTCTATAAAATATCTCGGCTTGTTCTTCAATAGTGACCTAGCCTGAAACTCACATCTTGCTCATGTATGTAAGAACATTCGTGCAGTGTCTTGTTTGTTATGCAACACTACCAGATATGTCTTGCCACTTTCCGTTCGAAAAATTGGTGTGCATGTTGTAGTCCACAGCGTGGGCCTTTACGGCATTAACGTGTGCTCTCCGTTGGCAATTTCGAATTCCGTTCTTTGTTAAAAAAAAAAAAAAAAACATTTCTAATGATTTATGCCTTGGAAATGACACTGACACATGTAAAGCATTGCATTTGCTTGATTTTCACTCGCTATTGGTGGAAACTTGCTGGTAGGCATTTTTTGGATAGTCAATTTAAGGTTCTATATGTACCTTCTTGTATTCTGAGACGCAAAGAGCGTTACCGGATACCTTTCATGTTTGACAAGATTTGGAAAAAGAGCTCGTAGATATTACGCACCAGCATTTCTGAACAAACTACCCTCTATAGTCGATGGCAGGTCCAGAACGAAGTGGAAGCTCCTCCCACCTCTTTCCACTTTAGTGCAGCGAACGCTGGAGAGGAGGCGACCTCCTCTCCGCCGTTTACTCCGCTCAAGTGGAAAGGGGTGGGGGGAGCTTCCACTTCGTTCTTGACCTGTCACCGGCTATAGTATTTTTATTTTAAGAACAAAACACAAGCTCAAGAGAGCAATGAGAACTTTTAGTTTCTAAAGTTCTCACTAGTTTGTTTTTTAGAGCGCAGCTCTTAGGCGCCCGTTTCCGGCTTGAGCGGCGTCGGCGCAACCGCGTGTTGCATTATGCGACGTTTCCCATAATGATGTCACACGTGACGTGGGGAGTAGCGTCACGAGGGCCTCGAGTGGCATCACGAGGATCTCGCGCGTTTCATTATGGGTAACTTGTAAAGCGCCTAAAAAACGAGGACACGTGGAAAACGAGACAGGACCAAGCGCTAACTTACGACTGAACGTTTATTGAAGCACACTTACTATTTGTACACAAATTCAGGCTCCCGACACAAAAAGGCAAACTCTTTCTAAGTTAAGTGCACTGACGGCGCACTTACGCAGCTACCCTTGCACTCTTCTCTTATACAGTATGCCTTTTTGTGTCGGGAGCCTGAATTTGTCTACAAATAGTAAGTGTGTTTCAATAAACGTTCAGTTGTAAGTTAGTGCTTGGTCCTGTCTCGTCTTCCTCGTGTCCCCGTTTTTTAGGCGCTTTACAAGTTAAACATGTACCAACTCACCCATCTATCCATTTTCCTGCATTATGGGAAACGTCCCATGAAGCCACGCGCGGGTCTCACTCGTGACTCGCGCGTTGCATAATGCGACGTTTGGCATAATGGCGTCACACATGACATCACGAGGGTCGCGAGTGACGTCACGAGGGTCCCGCGCGTTGCATTATGGGAAACGTCCCATGATGCAATGCACGGCTCTCTCTCCTTAGTCGTGACGTGCGCGTTGCATTCTGGGACTTCCCTAAATGACGTCACACATGACGTCACGAGCGACGTCACGAGTCACCCGCGTATGGGTGACTCGTCATGGGACGTTCCCCATAATGCAGTAAAATCACGCGTGACGTCACGGTCACTCGCAAAGGTCACGACGAAGGTATGCCTCCTCCTCCGTACCCTCCCCACCTCCTCCTCCACAAGAGCTGCGCTCTAATTCGGCATTACAGGGAATCGTAAACGACTTCATTTTTTTAGAGCGCAGCTATAAGGCGCCCGTTTCCGGATTGGGCGGCGTCGCCGTCGCCGTCGGCGTCACCGCGCGTTGCATTATAAGACGTTTCCCATAATGACGTAACACGTGACGTCATGTGTGACGTCACAAGGGTCACGAGTGACGTGAGAGTGACATCATGTAGGTCACTTGTGAAGGTTACGACATTCAGGGGGCATTCTCGAGTGACGTCACGAGGGCCACTATGGTCACGAGTGACGTCACGAGAGAGGGGGATGGAGGGGGAAGGGGGAGAGGGAGGAGGAAGGGTGGGAAGGGGAAGAGAATGAGAGGAGGAGGAAGGAGGAGGGGAGGAGATTGAGAGGAGGTGGGTGGAAGAGGGAGGAGTAGGGGAGGAGGAGGGGGTACAGATGAGGGGGCATACCCTTTCCTCCTCCTCCTCAAGAGCTGCGCTCTAATCTGTCATTACAGGGAATTGTAAACGTCCTTCATTTTTTTATTCTAATTTCTTTGTGTGGATTTTATTTTTCATGTTTCCTTTTGCATGCGGCTGGTTTCACTGATTGTAAGACGCTGCCAGTCATGTCCAATGTGACTTAGGCAGGTCTTACTTCACACTCACTTTGTTCATTTGCCATAAAATTATTATTATTATTTTACTGCGAAAGCATTATCTGTCCCATGGAGCGAGCTGACGTCACTAGTTTGAAGAGCGCGATAACGACACCCAGTTTCCGCGATCTTAATAGGAGCGAAGTAAAGCTGATGGGTTTCGCCTTCGGTTCCATTGGCTGGCTCGCGTCGACGGGGCTCCCAATGGCCGCTGCGCTCGTCAGTTTCCACGTCCGCTCACCCCATGGCGCTGCGTGTCCATCAGCGCGCCGTTAGCACGGAGCGTCCAATGTCAGCGTGCGCACCGGCAACGGAAAGTACGCAGCAGACGAAAAAGGGAGCAGACGAGCGACTTGTATGCTTTAGCAATAACAACTCATGAGACGTGCTTAGGTGTACCCTCTAAAAAAAGTCGGTGCATCTACTTTCCCGCACAACACATAGAGGGCCAATCACAGCAACTTAAGGAGGCAGCTTGGCGAATGACGATGCCGAAAGATATGTTTAGACTAAGAAACGCCGTCTGAGTTGTGACATTAAGCAATGCAAGCGTGACGTTTTGCATTGCTTAATGTCACAACTCAGACTGCGTTTTTTGTTCTAAACATATGTTTCGGCATCGTCTTTCGTTGAGCTGCCTCCGTAAGGTGCGGTGATTGGCTCTCCAAGTATTGCGCGTGAAAGTATGCGCACAAACTTCTTTTAGAGTTTACGTCGAGCTTTTATTATTATTAATATTACTATTATTATTATTATTGGTCATTGGCGACATTATGTACGTTTCGCCGACTGAGCCATCGCGAGGAATCAGCCCTGTACGGTTGAATCGTCCCGTTATTATATCACAAAAGAAACAAATGTTGAGAAATGCTGCCGTATCGGCCCCCTGGAACAAGAAATGCTCAATGTTAACTTGACTGGGAGTCTAATGCCCGTGCCAGACGGGCACCTAAAAGGACATCAAAGCAAATAAAAGGCCTTTAGGATTTTCAAATGTCATTTACGTTCTGCCGTGCAGACAGCGTAAGTGAAGGTAATTTAGACGATGTTTACAGCGATTGAAGTCTCGCGGCTCGCTCAAACGCATAAATCACGTTCACCCCAGAAAAATAATATTTTGGCGGTATAAATACTTTTTAAGTTTTTCTTGAACAAACAAAATATTAAAAAAAGACAAAAGGACGAGATCAGTCGAGCGATTGCAACAAAGTCCACTTTAAATCCAATCAAGGTTTTTTTTTTTTTTTTTTTTTGGCAATGAGCAGCAACTTTGGGCTTTTCCCGCTCACTTGGTCCTAACGTTGCTCAGTGCTCCCGCTCCTTTCCCTGCTTCTGCTACCCTTTTGCCCGGTTCGGCGTCTTGCTCGCGCTTGAGGTTCATCGCACGCGTCGGAGGTCCTCCAGCCGATCCTCTCAAAGTCGTATCAGCGCCCAGGACGCCTCAACGCTCCAATGGAAGCGCGGCGACCCCTTCCTACTGTGGACGCTCCTCCGTGCCTGTTTACATATCGCCTGACGCGAGAGTGAGATACAGAAGTGTATATTCACAGAAAACAGTTTGCAATACACTATTAAATGATGATAAAATATAAAGTGGAGAAATAAAAGCTAGTTAACTATAATTGAAAGGAAAATCGAGAGGAGGAAAGCCTAAGTGGCGAAGCGGACGACGCGAGCAGGCGAGCAGCAGGACGACGAGGCATATACTATAGATACCTCGGGCCGTGAGTACAGAAAACTATTCGTAGAGCGAGGTCTGTACACGATATACGTAAAGCACGCTTTGTTTCAATAACAAAAATACAAAAAAAAAAAGTTGATTTTAGACATCAGTACAACCTTTTATTTCGATTCGCTTCTCTAGTGTAGACCGCTGCTGACGAGAGGAGGCCTTTAGCAGCCGTAAAGGAGTTGCGGGTACTCAGGTTCACGAAAAGGTCCTTCACGCTGAATGACATTTCAATTGCTGAGTGTTTAAATGACAATTACACTAAAGGTCTTTTCGCATAAAGGTTTTTTAAGTGTCCGTCTGACAGGGGTACAAGAGAAACAAGAGCAATATTTTTTAAAGAAAAATTTGCATTTCTAAAATAAACAAAGGTAATAGAGCAGTGGCTTATCAACTTCTTCGTATACGGAAAACTAGAGTTATAAATAATTCAGACAACAAACCAGAATATAGTAGAGAAAGACGTTTTTAAAGTCCATTAAATACGGAGACAACTGCGCCATTCAATGACACATACTTTTTGTATACTACATATCACTCTAAAAAAAAAGGGGGTGTAGACGTTGCACCCCTTGTCACATATACGACACCCCAAAACTTCAGTTGGATGTACAGCGCACTGACGTTGTATCGACGCTACCAAATTTCACGGGCGGCATGATAGCCGAGTTGGGCAACTCATTAAAACAGTTAATGTAATTGGGACTGACTGCAAAAAAGGTTATCGAGGTTTTCTAAACTCAACTGCAAGATCTGTGTGTTTTTTTCCTGTAGACTTTGGTACGTACTTTAGCTGTTTAATATGTTATAACAAATTGTTTCAGTTTAAAGAAACTATACCTCTTTTTCTCAACAGCGAAAGAAGCCATGCAATGTTTGTAAATCATGATTCGTGCAAACGATTATGTAGAGCATGTAGAGCATGTACAGCATTATGCGTGCGAAAGTGGCGTGTGGCTAATGCAAGCGCGAGGTCTCTAATTCCTACTTGGTTACAACAGAAAATGCTTGGTCCGATATTTTAGGCCGACCGATTCGGAAATTGCTTGAATTAAAAGCGTCCACTCCGCTCGTCCAATTTCAGTGTCGGTAATTCGTTTTCCTTTCCTCGTGTTAAACTTTTTCTTCTACCCTACGGTCCCCTAATCATTACGTGTCTGAAGCTTTACTTTGAATAAATTTCTGTGTGGAGGAAACGGGTGATAGCGCAAAAGCGCGCCGGATTAGAAGCTGCTTTAGCCGTGCAAACCTTTAGATCAGCAAGTTATTTAAACGGTAGGCTCAGAAAGCTTATGGCTTCCTCATTACAAGAGAACTTTTTCTAAAACAACCTTCAGTTGCCCTCAGAAGCTTCGTTTTTCCTCCTTTTTTTCTTCTTTTTTCTTTTTTTTTTTGTTTTGTGGCGGATAATGAAAAAAAAAATGGAGGTTATAAGTAGTTTCAGGAAAAAAAAGAGCTGTTTTAAAATTTTGATTGATTATATACGCAAGCACAAATTGGATGAAATATTGCATAACTTAAACAAGTTATTTCAATACTCATATCTTACCCTCTTTATTATTCTCCGTTTATTCTCTTTTATTTTGTTAACATCGCTTTTCTTATTTTTTTTTCTTGTACAGAGAAAGCCAGGAGAGTGTTCCAGACACGTTTTCATTATTTATTTTATCCTTAAGATTAGGCTCGAGCCTGAGTAAACTTGGTTGCGAGTCTGAGGGCTGCGATGTTTGAAGATCCCCGCAAACGCCCGCCTGGGATTATGGCGTTTGCTGAGCAGCTTAACTTCGTAAACTTGGCCGCCGTCATTACCTACTTCTGACGGGAGGGGTGCTTCAGACAGAAGCCAACACCGCAAACAAAATTATAGATATTTTATAAGATCGTTTAACTTCGCGGCTCCTTTGTCGAACTTGTCTCAGACTCGACGTCCCGCGTTAAAAAAAAAAAGGGGGGGGGGGGGGGGGGGGGGGGCAAGGGAGGGTTAGATTTTGCAACACAAAGCTTTACAATTTAAAAAAGAAAAAGAAAATTAGGTGGGATATTTGGGAGAGATGCAGGTTTTCTAATTAACCTGCTTTATAAATTGGAAGAGGATCCACAATGTTACTTTTCCAATCAGTGTTTTCTCTCCCGAAAAAGTGCTTTAAAGCAAAAGAGAGTATTTGCATAGGCTGTTTGTACTTCACCCGCCGTTTCTCCTTAAAAGTCACTATAACAGCTGAGGGATTGGTGTAGAACGTTCTCTAGGCAGCTGAGAGCATGAACCATTGACGGCGAGATGTCTTGACTTGTAGCCATCACGTCACGCCTTGCCTTGACGTCAAGACCAGGATTTGCTTCAAGGCATGCGGTCCTGGCTACTTATCCCTAGTTGTGACTAGTTGGCAAAGACAAGTTATACGGAGTGCATGTGTAAAGAGCACGACGGAAGCTCCGAGTCCTCGCCTTCTTAAAACAACACCGTCAAAAACGACGTTCCGACATAATGTATTACCCTTATTTTCGTTGATGTAAAATGAATCAATCAGACTGAAGACAGCATATTTAGCTTTTCGGGAATCATGAAAGGCCGGCTGCACTGACGCTCTTTAAAGGAGTCATGAAACGATATCCGATTAGAATGTTCTTCACTTTGCAGCGGTTTGCTAATCATAGTCTGGCTAGTATACTCCCTCAGACCGCCACTGATTCAGAAGCTTCTTTGTCGCGGTGAAATTTCGAAAATAAAAGGGGACTATTTCTCTCAGTCTTCGCTTCGCGAAGCTTCATGACGGGATTGAGCGATTGAAACCACCCGCCTGACGACAGTCGAGCACGGCTCATCGATTGGACACGAGAACTGCGTGAGCAATCGACTTGGGCTCGTAGCAATCAATGCCTCGGCGGACACTCCGGTGCTGACTCGTGTCCAACTTCTGCGGTGATGAGATTACCCCACTCTAATAGTGCCGGAAGCTCAGCACGCGTCTTCTATTCTTTGCCGAACCTAGCAGGTAAGCATCGGGCCAAGTGGCCACTTGTTCTGGCTCCGGATTAAAGGGATGAAAGATGCTCATGTTTCTCGAATGTTTTGGGCGGCCTAGAAAGAAGAAAAGCTAAGGCAAGTTTATTCAGCTGTTAACGTTATGGAGGGATTCTGAATAGTATTTAGCGAAAGTAGACAAACCGTTTCGTAGCCCCTTGAACGTTTTTCGAGCGCCGAAGCTTAAGGTAGAATGTTGCGCGAGCGTTTGCGCAGCATGCAATGTACGTGGGCAACATCGTGATCCCTGTCACAGAAGGGTTTTAGGAGCGAGGCTTCAGACATCTGGGGCCCTAGACTCGTTCAACACAAAGATGGAGGCTCGTGAAGAGCGCCGATTGGACACCGGCGACACAAGCGCGAAGTCATCGTAGTGATTGTCCAATTGGTGCACTCCATAAACTTCAGCCCCAACTCTGTGTTTCACGAGTTTGAAGTGCCTGGCGTGGATGAACAAAAAGATAGCTCACTTCATTAAGATAAAAATAAAAAGTAATAGACCCTCTTCAAAAGTCAGTATCCCAAGCCAAACCCTAGCCAAACGCGACGCTCTAATGGACAACAGCTTCTTCACCCCAGGAAAGGCGAGCGCCTTGGAAAGTATAGAGCTGTTGTTGTACGTCGCCTTCGATTCATGAAGTCGATGGTGCTTAAAGTTAGACGATCTCGATTGCCGCCATGAAAGGGGCCGGGCAACGAAATTCGCTTAGAAACTTTTCCACTTTACACGAACTTACTGAAACTATTGGGACCCAAGTACACTCGCGCGCAAGCCACTGACCAAGATACTCCTTTGTTGCGGTGCCATTTGCAGGACAAAAGCGACCGTTTTCGTTCAATCTCTCCTTCGCAACACTTGACGACGTAGCTGGGGGATCGCAGTATCCCCCAGTGACGATATTTGAATGCGGCTCTTAGATTCGAATCAAGCATTGCCTGAGCACTCGATTTGGGCTCGTGATAATCTACAGCTCGACAAGCATTCGGGTAGTGGCCCGTGTCCAATCGCTGCAATGACGACAATAGCCGAACTCTAACTATATCTGCAACTCAGGGTGTCGTGGGTTTTGACAGCCCCAGCGCGTTGCTAGGATTAACATTGGCGGCATATAATCGGCTCCAGATCACGTGGCCGTCTGTTCTGTCTGCGAGTTGAATAGGTAAACGCTGCTCGCTTTTCTTTAATTTTTACTGCGACTTCTATAGCATGCGGTGAAAAACGTACGCGTGTTTCGTGGGTCATTAACATCAGGGATTCGTCCTAAGCGGTATTTGCACAAAGTACACCAATTGTTGCATCGCCCCTTTAAAGCGGCAATTCGTCGAAGTAAATCACCGACACAAAATAGATGACTCGGCGTCTAAACTAAAAGCCACGTGGATCAGACGGCTTAATTGGGGAAAACAAACTACGCCCCAAAGTTTTAGCCGCATCTATGAGGTCTTGGCAGATTGTTAGTGAGTTGACGCTTACACGCGTCGCAAAATTGGCCACAGTAAACGGGGGGGGGAGCGGGAGTGGGCGGTGCAGCAACCTGGGGTTTTCCGCAACGACCTTTGCCATTAAATCTCCGTGGCCGAAAACTTTGGCTGTCGCGGTTGCGTCCGGCGCGGTCTTTAACGACCGCCGAGAAATATGGCGTTCCCGCCCGCATGCGTGTTGGTACGGGCATTATGAGTTCGGAAAGCTTTGAAGGAATTTTCGAGGAAAATACGGTAATCACTTCATTTCGGCCTATTATTGAGTAATTTACTTCTTTTACCTTTACCACATTGAACGTTAAAAACAAAACAAAAAAAGTGATGACATTTTTTCGCAATTTTTTCTGATCTTCACGACGTCGTCAAACTTTGATATACAGGTATCATTAATAAATCAACCGAGGAAATTATTTCGAAGGCTGCATAGCCAATTTATTAATGTCACGGAACGGGCGGATCCGCATCACCTCTCACGTTAAACTTCCTGTAGGTGTTTTTGAACGAAGCGACAGAGCACCGTCCCTACAGGGAGTATTCACTGGACGCCATATTTGAGGGAGCTGTTTAGAGCGCATGCTCAGAACGAGCTGACATTAATAGGCTGCTAAGACGAGCAATCTTGATGGTGCGAAATGCACGTAGCAAAATAACTCTGGGAGCTCGACATCAGAACGCGCTCAGCATTCGCGCACACAGCTATGGCCGCCAGTGAATACTCCCTATATGCTACTAGTTGACGTAATCTAAAAACGCTACTGGTCATGGATTCTAAAAAAACAAAAAAAACAAACATTTGTTTTGTTTTGTAGTAACGCGTACCTTTTTTTTTTTCAATTTTATCTCTAAGCTTCGGGCGATTGTCGGCTGACGTGAGGCTGTGACGCAAAAACAGGCAGTCTCGATAAAGAGCAAAAGAAAGGACCGAAAAGCTACGCCACTTAAATTGTCTTGGAGCTTGCACTGGGAAACTATTAGGAAGGATGGGGGGACATTGGTGGCAATAGCGGGCCGAGATAGGTTGTGGAAGCTTTTGTGTGGCCCCAAACAACGCTCGAATAGGGGGTGAAGTCAAGCGCACAATCATCCCTCCGGAAAAGTACCTAAACACCGGCACCTCTCGCGCCGTTCCGCGTCATTCTTTCCTGTTGGCACGGAGTGACGAACTCGTTACTTTGTTACGGAAATAAGCAACGAGTTACGAGAGAGGCACGAGTCTGGCTTCCGCGCCGCGCACATTGGCGGTGATCCGACGTGCACGTGGTCTCGCTCCGGCGGGGCGAGCGGGACTTCACCCTCGTCCGGCGAATGCGTGCCAACAACCCGAAGCGTGCTTAGGCCGCCCCGGAGGAGCGAATCTCCATAATTACATGGCCGGTGGACGGGGCCGCCGCATAATTCGCTCCGAGAGTCGGCACAGCGCCTGACACCGCTGCTGGCAGCTCGCTGTCGCGTATACGGTGCACAGGAAGCGCTCTGTGCACCGCCTTTACCTTAAACGACGAATCGCCACGGAAGCTACACCCCAACCAACGCAGCGCTGCGAACGTGGCACGCGACTGCGCAGCCCGCTCGTCGCCGCGCCCAACCGGGTGTCACGTGACGCTTACGCGGCTTTGGATTGGCTCCGATGGCTCGTAGCGACCGCTCAAGTCCATCGTATTGCATGCCGGAGGCGCGTCGAGTGGGCACCGACCACTTGGGCCGGCGCCGCCTCGAACCCCGGAGGTACCGGAGACCCAGCGACGATTGTGCGCCGAGCACTTCGTTCGTTTCGTGTAGCGGAGCGCTATGTCACTTCTTTCGGAGAAGCAACTAGCCCAATTTGTAGCCTTCAGTCAATTATGCATTTAGTGTCTTTTTTATTTGTTTTTTATTAGTGAGACTCTAGTGCCGAGTGTGAGCCCGGTTGTCACCTCGCAGCCAAATTGATGAACTTTTAAGTGCGACCCCCGGAACCTTTGGGCGCGCGAGTGGCTGGAATTTTCGCTTCTGGCGATGGGAGAACATCCGTAGGGAGCTACATGGGCCCGAGTCAACGATATCATTTTAGTGATCAATAGTCTCGTTATCCGAGTCGTGAGCGTGTTTCTTTATGAGCCAGCGCGACTCCATTAATGCTCCCGCTATTCATTACAGGGGCCCCGTAACATCTCTTCGGTCTGCTCTCGGGGCAGTCGGCGGTGGCCAGTGCGCGCGGGGGTGACGAAACAGCCTTGCCGTACTTACTGGAAATTCTCGCGACCCGTTTTATCGTCGGTAATCATCGGGCCCTCGAAAATTGACTACACTTCGTTTCGAATAAATGTAGAAGGCCGTAGCTTCGGAGTGAAAAATAGTTGTAGCGCGGAGGAATTCGCGTGGAGCGTGTGTATAATTACGCGGGCTAACGCCTCCGGGGCGTGTCGGAAGAAATGTGACGGCGTCATAAGCTCCAGTCTCACTCGGTACGGTCAATGGCGACACCTCTTAGGTCCTTCACGCTCCTCGGGGCAGTCCATTTTTTGCGGTTCCTCGTCAAGGACGTCCAGTCGCGATATTTCCGCGTAATCGAATTCGGAAAGCGATGTAATCGAAGAGTAGTAATTTTATTCCCAAATTCATCGCCGAGATCTCTATTCCGACTGGAGACCGGAATGAGAAATGTCTTCGTTTCCCCGATGATTTATGCGAAGCAGACGGCCACTCGACAGACTGTCAACGCCGCCGTTGGACGTCCGTGAAAAATTGCTTCTGGCCGAAACACGCCGCGGCCCCGGAATCGCGGAGAGGAAGGGGTCAACGTTCGACGCTCTAAGAAAGATGTCGATGTTTACGAAGCCGTCAAGTCGAGTCCCTTCTCGACGTCTCGCTTCGAGCCGAAGCGGCACTCCGAAGCCGAGATAAAGGAACGGAGCGGACGAAGTGAGCCAAGCACGACTCATCGAGCCGCCATGTTGTCTTCCGTTTCCCCGCGATCTAAAAACAGGGGGCAGAGCCGATAACGGCGGACGACGCCGCTGCCCAAACAAACTCGTCGAAGGGTAATTGAAGACCGAGCCTCGAGAATGGCTGTCCCAGCGAGGGAAGGACGCTTCGATGACTGCATTTGCACTCGTTAAGATAAAAGCCGCTCGTTCCCTCAACGCTGCCCGGTTCTGTTTGCGAAAGGGCTGCTGCTCCACTCGAACCTCCGCGGAACTGCCCGGGAGCTGTGGACACGCTTGCAGCGCGGAGGAAACGCCAGAGCGGCCGTCCACTGAAGAGACGGAAGATGTCCGGGGACGAGGCAGGCAGGAAGACGGCCACAGCCGAGATCGGTCCGCCCGATTATTCGGGGGAAAGCTCTTTTTTTGCTCAGCTTTGGAGGAGCTTTGTTTTGCTTTATCGCGTGTCTGACAACCTGTAAATGAGTATCGTTGCCTGGCGCGCCACCTGTTACGGCTACAAATTCCCATCTCTTCTTTCTCTTTTTCTTTTTTTCATATAATTTTCTTTCTAATCGCAACTAGGCAAGCTCAGGCATCTACAGATACAGAGAAAAAGGAAACGCTACTCGTGCGAGCGAATCTCAGATATGGAACTCTATGAACTTTCGTAGTTTAACCTACCCTGAAGCGTGAAATCTTGTTGACTGTAACAACGTTATTTGCCTCAGTCGAGAGTTTCAGTAGATCCTTTCGATGTCTCCGATACCGATACCCGACTCTCCGCCTTTTCGCATGCATCGTATCTCTATCGGAGGTATCGCAACGATCTGCTAATCTACTTCTCACAACGGGTGATAACCTAAACTGAGCTAGCTGGGTCATGCTGGTGGACAGAACCAGCCGAACATATTCTAGAGGAAAGTGAGGCAACTGATAGGAATAGGCGAATGCTGACTAACGGCAACTATATTATTATTAAGGACCATGTTTTTCTTCCTCTAGTATGTACCCGCTACGACCAAAATATATTTTTTTATTATTTTTGAAAATAATTTGTTTACCGCTGGAATATTACTTGATTTTAGAAAGGCGTTTGATTCCATTAAACATTGTATTTCGTTTTATAAACTACCTTTTATGGAATTTGAGGTGTTGCTTTAGATTTGATACGTAGTCACTTATCTTGTCGCTTACAATATACGTCTTGTAATGGTTACCGCTACAAGTCAGAACAAATTTATGTGGGGTTCCAGAATGATAAATTTTAGGTCCTCTGTTTCTTTATTATTTATATTGTTTACCAAACACTCATGAAACAGTTTTGTATGCCGATGATACAAGCTTATATTTTAAAGCAGAGCTCTTAGGCGCCCATTTCCGCGCTTCGCGGTTTCGCCATTGGCGTAACCTCCCCGCTAAATTTAGCGAGAAATTTCATTGGTTTTGAGGTCACGTGACTTCAACTTTTCTGCTAAATATAGCCGAGAAACTGAATTTGTTGATGGGTGATGTGACACGAAGTCATGTAACGTCATTTTCTCCGCTAAATATAAATTTAGCGGGAAAACAGAATTGGTGTTGAGATCACGTGAGGGCAATTTCCCCGCTAAATCTTTAATTTTTTTCTTGTCCATTTTTACTTCATCTTGAAACTACTGCTAAGTTCTAACACGTGGATTAGCGAGTTATCAAACAAGCTTGACTCTAAACAACTTCAGTTAAATGTTACAAAAACAAAACATGCAATTTTTAAGTCACGAAGTAAGCCTGATGACTGGGAAATTATTTTAAAATTCGAAGACTGTGATTGAGCGTGTCAACGCCTATAAATTCTTATGAGGTCTTTTTGTAGAAAATCTAAGCTGGACACTTCATATAAATAAAATGCATGCGACCCTCTCTAGACCTATTGGTAGTTTATACAAAATTAGATTTCTGACTCCGTGCTGGTCAAAACATCAGCTGTACTATACTTTAGTGCACTCTCATCTCTATCGGTGTCTATTAGTTGGGATTCAACAACTAAAACAGATATTAATAAATAGTTCTTTTGCAAAAAAAACAACAACAACAACAACAGTACGTTGTATAGAAAATTTCCAGCGTACTGACTAAACAGCAAAGTTCTTTTTTGAACACGGTTTTCTTACCATTAGTAATCTATTCTTCCTTTAACGTTGAATGCATATCTATAACGAAATAATTAATGACCAGTCCCGTTTTCTTGACGCACTTCTTACTAATAATAAAATAATACAATCTTTGACACGGCTTTTTTGTTGTATGCCGGCTAGGACGAATTATGGACATCACCAATTTGCATACTTTATACCGAATTTTTCAAACAATCATCCAGTCGTTGTGGAAATGATTTCAAATCGTGCTTAGAAATACAGCTTCAAAAATAGTATAAAGGGTACAATTCTGTCATGTCACGTTGAATAAATATTTTGAGATAGTGGTTTATTTCTTATGAGTTGTATTGCCTGGTTCTTTTTGCATTTTCAGAGTGTTCTGACATGCAGTGACGATTGTATAAACTCTGTACAAAATATGCTGCTCTGATTGTTTTCGATGTGCTACTATATCTTCCTGTACTTCTTTATTGTGGATTGTTTTTTTTTTACTCGTCTGCTGAGCAGTGTAAACCGGTGATAGGGTCACGTCAGGCAAGATCAATTTACTTTTTGTCCCGTTAGCCTCAACCAATTCAATCCGGCCTTGACTCCGTTCACCCTTCAGCTGCAACTGCACCCAATGCGACAAGCGCGAGAGCTCGAGGTCGCTGATTTGAAGCGTTCTTCCTCAAAGCGAGAGCTCGCCCTAGAAGTACATGTCTCAAAGCCAGGAGCGCTGGTTAGCTCGCGCTTGTGTATAGCTCTGGCAGCAGTCACAGCTTAAAGGGCTCCTGCAAAACGTTTTTGGCCATTTTTTTTCTTTTAATTTGCATCGCGTTTGCCGAAATTAGTGTGTGAGACTTTCGCAACACATTAAATATATAATTAAGAAGAAATCTGATATATTTTGAACATAATAGGTGAAAGAAGTTAAGAATTTTTCGCACCTTTGCAATTTTTGATGACGTCATTGGTCTAAAATGATAAGAGCATGCAACAGCCATGCGCGATCTTCCTAATTGGTGGAATCAACATCCAGTCATGAAGATGTGAACGCCCCACCGATTTACGGGTATTCCAAGAAAACGTTTGAGTGAGAATCACGCACTTGAAAGGATCAAAAGGGGTCACGCGCATCTATCTATTCAGCAATCCTACCTCTAGAATTCCATATTTTCATTATCCGACGCTCTAAACCTGTGTCGTCGCTGAACGCTCGTGTCTGACACTGACGTTAATGATGAGCACGCACATCGAACCAGCATTTCTTTTTTTTCGTTTTCTTGGAGTGCCGTTTTAAAATGGTGAACAGAATATAAGTTTTCCTAGAGCCACCAAATAAGCTACGCTTCAAAGTAACGGCACCTACTTATCTTGGTGCATAAAAAAAAACGCACAAATTAAAAAAGAAAAACCAAAAAACGTTAGAGGTGAATTTTGACGTAGTTTTGTTACGTATCTTCTGCAAAACGTTCGTTTGCCAGAAGATGCAACTAAACGCGAGAAAACACAAAAACCTCCTACCAGTCGTTGCGTCATACCAGGATCTTTTGGCCGACAAGCGCGTGTCGCTCGTGTGCTGCAGCGCGTGCAATCGCAAGCTTGCCCGGTGTATTCCCCCGCACTGACACCAGTCGTGACGTCGTTTTCTGTCCTTTTAGAAAAAAAGCAAGAAGGCGCGTGCATAGTTTTGATAGCCTCTAAAGATGCGCGAGAGGGAAGATTCCGAAATCTCTCAATATGATGTCCCGCTCCGGGCAGGAGGCACTTCAGTGGTACTTTGAAAATGATTTACTGCAGCTTCCGTGCACCAAACTAAAAAATAAGTTTGATATTCGTGATTCCGAAGGCCAAATGAAGCCGATTTAAGTGTTTTTCCTCAAATACACAACCGCTTCAGTTTCCCTTTAAAATCATGGTTGCCAGCCATTTAAATCTTTATATAAAATTACAGACAAAAAAAGAAAAAAAAAAAACGCTTTTCCGTCCTTCACAAATGTTTAAACAGTTCGCGGCAGAGCAGGGCAATATTATATGAGCCTCCTAAGACCGAATCTAATGCTGATGAAGTCGCACTTTTGAACCATATGACGATCGGCAGTTGCGCCAGTTCTGCACTAACAGACATGCGAAGTAATCCGTTACAAGAAACGCATTACTTGTAATCCGTTACTTTTTCAAGTAATTTTGTAATTGCCACGTTACTTTTTGCGGCAATAATCTGTAATGTAATTTCGTTGCAAAATATTGGTAACGGATTGCCTTAATTACTCGTTACTTTTTGATAATATTAACATAATACAGGGACTGGCGCAATATGAGTGTGCGACCATCCGTTCGAACAAAGCTCAGAAACGAGCACTCGGCCCATGCATTTTTCAGTACTGCATGCAACTATACTATATGTTTTTGCATAAGCTGACAGTGCGTCAAAGTTGGAGCCACGAGCCTGCAGCTTTGAGGCGTTGCGCTCACGCTTGAAAGGCCCATTTCAAAAGCGAGCTTTCGCCGATCGGCTCCTTACCTCCGAATCTCCTAGCAGAGGTAGGAGATTCGGCTGTAGCTGTGTAGGAGAGATGCAACAGCGCAGACTTTATTTTGAGGTCTAAACGGATGTTCAGCCTCATCACTCGCTGAGCTGATTTCGTAGATAGCAGAGATATGCCCTTTGAGTGTTTCACGAATAACTAGACGCGCAGGCATTTTTTAGAATGTATAATTGTAAAAGATTCGTGGAGATGGGCACGATTGATAAGTTGATTGCACACACAATGCCAAAGACACTTATATTGGCGAGGAAAGCTTCCGATGATGCTCCATGGTGATCTTGCCGCGACTATTTAGAACGACCTTCTGGAAGCTCCGAAGGCTTGAATGGACCGAGATGACGATTTCTGTGGCATCGTAGACGGATTAGTCAATCGCCTTGCGAGGTTTTGGCCGTCTGTATATCAGTATCCGTTTGTATCCCGCTAGCAGGTAGGGAAGGCAACGGCGCTTTCCCACGGTCCAGTGATCTAGCGTTTTCGTCTGTTGCGTCGTGATGCAAGCGCGAGTCACCAGGACATCTGTGGTTCGCATGTCGCGTGCGAAGCTACGCTTTGAATTAATGGTGCCACTATACTCCTCTCCATAAAAGCGTATGAGGGCGCATTCATTGCTGTGTTTGTGTGTTATGCAGGGACATTTTCTGGCGGGCTGCAATAGGGAGTATTCACTGAACGCCATATTTGTAGGTTCTGTTTAGAGCGCATGCTCAGAACGAGCTCACATCAATAGGCTGCTAAGACCGCCACTCTTGCTGGTGCGGAATACACGTTGTAAAAGAACTGTGGAAGCTCGCCATCAGCACGCGCTCAGCCTTCGCGCACACAGCTATGGCCGTCAGTGAATACTCCCTATAGACCTTTTGCTCTATTACCCAAGCATCAAGGAGAATGCAGGGATCGGTGTTCCACGTGCCGCAAGTGCTGGCCTCAGTAGTAGTAACTTTTCTAAAGCAAATACCTAAAACAAACGGCCTCTTGAACGCGCGTTTGTCAACGCTTTAGTTTCGTTATTTACTTCGAATCTTTTATACGGGGTAAGCGTGCGCGTGTGGCGCGTGGAACACCAATCACTGCATTCTCCTTGATGCTTGGAGCAATAGCGAGCGCTAGCTAGACTGTGATTTAACAGGTGTGGATTGTGATTTTTGCAAATATTGGAAACGTGTATAGGGAGTATTCACTGGCGGCCATAGCTGTGTGGGCGACTGCGAGCGCGTGCTGATGACGAGCTTCCACAATTCTTGTGCAACATGTGTTCCACACCATCAAGAGGCAGCCTATTAATGTCAGCTCATTCTGAGCATGCGCTCTAAGCAGAGCCCTCAAATATGTCGTCCTGTGAATACCCCCTATACTCGGGGCAACATTTTCTGGCATTTCCAAAGAACAGAAGACCACGCCAGCACAGCTGTGATCGGCGATCGATGTGCGCGAGCGCACAAGGACCCATAGCTTTGACTTCATGGCCAAGAAAAGAGGTCCCCAAGTATAGTTGCCTCGCTTGAGGGACAATTACAAGAAAGAACGTCTAAGAGGTACAACCCCCAGAGTACGGTGCGTAAGGCGCGTGATCTGCTTACTTTCTCAATAGCGTCAACAGCCCAGCACTGGCACGTTTGTGACTTGAGAAAGTAAGCAAATCACGCGCCGTACGCACCGTACTCTGGAGGTGGTGCCTCCCAGTAGTTTCTATTCTAATTGTAAAGTCTTTATTGAAAAAGTAACCATCGGGATGTGATTTGTAATCATTGGAATGGTGTATACGGAGTGGAACTGGAGGAAGAAAAGAAGAGCCCGCGACGCGTCAGAGCTCTGATTGGAAGGAATAGACCCTTTGTTCCAGCCTTTGACGCCCCCTCCGGTTAACAAAAATAAATAAACAGAGTCCACCTCAACACCGCTGCTTGAGACGTCAATGAAACATTGAACTACCAATTGCCCAAATAAACGCAAACAAAAAAACAAGGAAGCGCGAGGTTTTTGTTACCGCTCCAACTTTGTTGTCTCTGTAGCATTTCTAGCACTGGTGCCATAAACGAGCTCGACAAGCTTGCAAAGGCGGAGCGACCGAAACGCTTAGGACGCAAGCGGCAGTCATGTTTGTAAAGAGCATAAATAGCTTGTATATGCCACCTGCCCCAGTGTCTCATTTCGATCGGAGCGAACAAGAGCGTACTTCTGCTCCTCGCGCAGTGCATCGTGTTCGAACGTCGGACGCCGGCGATCGGCCTTCGAGCACGTTGGAACGGAGAGACAAAGGCAGCTGGCCTGTCTAGCCCGTATGCTTCCAATCAGAGCTATGCGCTCGCTCATCTCCTCCTCTTCCTCAGTATCAATCTGTATACGAAGCATAGAGTTACGACCGCCACTGATGTTACGACTCGACATCGTAACTCGACGTAAACCCTCATCTGTAGGCCGGTTCACAAAGCCCCGCTTTTAACGTTACGTTACGGTACGAGAGCTTACGTACAGGTCAGCGGGACATCTTTGCTTCATATCAAGCGCGGCTACCTTGCCAGTAAGCGTGCCTACGTGGCACGTGGCATTCGAAACACAAATCTTTCGGTGACTTATACGTAAAGTAAGAAAACGGGCTGTGTGAATCAGCCGAGACCTAGGGTGCCTTCATGCGCGCTTTGCTTAGGGTGGTGTAGGGTGCCTTGGGTGGTGGCATCTCGCCATTTTATCACACACGTTTATTTTTATTTTTTGTTGAGAACCGCGCGAAAGAGCGTGTCCCTGCACGCGCTTGTGGCGCTGACTGTGCTATGGCGACATTTTGTTTTCGTCGATTTCTTTGTATTTCGCCCGTGAGCGCGTGCTGTCGGCATCTCGTACTACAAAAGGTGGCATCACCCTAAACAGAAGGACATTGAGGCACCCTACCGAGACCCATTCGCCATGAACACTCCTGCAACAAGCCTTGGCCAGTTCCCGCAACGCCTCCGCAACGTGCATTCCACAGGTTTCCACTCAATGAATAGGGAGGATTCACTGGCGGCCATAGCTGTGTGTGCGCCTGATGAGCGCGTGCTCACGGCGAGCTTCAGCAGTTCTTTCGCAACGTGCTTTCCCCAACTGCCGGTCTCAGCAGCATATCAATTTGCGCGCGTTTCGAGCATGCACTCTAATCAGCGCACTCAAATATGGCGTCCTGTGAATGCTCCCTATCAGCGGCGAGATGTTTCGGTGACGCCCTCGTTTGTTTACCTTCCGCGATGTCCTGACCTTGCGAACAAGTTCGATGGTGTTTGTAATGGGCATGGTGGAAGCCTGCAATCATAGCGCTCTCAAAGCAACACTGCCGACACCGTCAAAATGGAAGTTCTTTCATTCCTCTTATTTGCGTCGATGAGAAATCTTTTGCTGACGTCATAGTCAGCATTCGGCCAATCGTGGGAGGCCGACCACAGCGACGCTTTCGATCACTCACGTCGCCAATAGGCTTGCTCTTGGCATCTGAGCTCGCGCTGTGAACAACGTGTTCCGGTATGGCGCTCCGTGAATAGCCCTTGCGCGTATAGAGTGCACGCGCTCCGCTGTTCCCATAAAAGAACCTCAGCACGGGGACCGTAGCTGTGCAGCTTCTAGCGGCCGACTCGCACCACAGCTCTCGCTAAAGGCGGGTTCGGCTTGACGCGGCTTCTCGTTTATGGCAGCCTTGAGACGATTGTGGCGCCCCCTTTCCGCGGCGCCGACCGACAGAGTTGTACGAGCGTTGTATCGCTCGCTTCTTTGTTCCGGTCGCTCGTCTTTTATTGGTCCGGTCGTCTGGAGACAGGTAGGCTGCGTCTGTTGCCAAACGAACCGCGTTTCGCTATCGAAGGCGTGTTCACGAGTCAGTTTTCTCTCGTGTGCTGCGAACGAGACCGCTCATATCCCTAAACTGAGTGGCGCGCGTGGCGGCTATGAGAGGGCTACACGCGGAAGCGTAGCTTGGGCTTTACGCGTTGACCACTCGGAGCACTTACTTTTACGCGCTGCTTAGATACTCACCGATTGCCTTTAACGACTCGAGAGTCTGTTCGAAAAGAAGTGCTATGTTTGCTTCGGCTGTTTGCAGACGCTGCTCAGGTAACAAAGTGAAAATAAAGATAAACAACTTTGACCATATGCGCTTGAAAATAAACATTCCGATCATGTTTGTACGGAAGAAATTATCTTCGATCTATTGTTTCCGGGTTTTCCCAAAATGCGGCATTAAAACTACCAAGGTTCCATTACTCCCGGTACGAAGAAAGCCAGCTGTCTCTACCGTACACTAAAGAGCAATCTGAAGAAGTATATGTCTCGAGTTGCAATTAGAAAACCAATTGAATTAAGCTGAACTTTTTTATTTAAAATTTCCTTTTGTTTGAGGTTTGTGAGGTTTTCTCGTTAGCCTTGATCGATGTGACTGACGAGAAAAAAGGACTCCTCGGTATTTACCCAGCTCAAACGATCGCTGCGGTTTAGGTGGGTGCAGGCAAATGCTCTTTTGAGCTTTGTTACCCATCCACACGTTTAACCAAGACGGCCATTTCATTTTTTTTTCATTTTTTTAAGCATCGACAGGTTTCCCGTTGTTCATGAGGCGTCACAGACAAACCAGAACGAACTCGAAGAGCGAAGGCAAGCGATAATTCTTAGAGGAGCCGATTATACTCATCAGCTCCGTCATGCCCGTAATCTGGCCCTCGATATACCGCGTACGGGGGAAAAAAGCGTGCGAATCCCGTCCGCGCGCGAGATTAGCCCTAATACCGTTATCCCGTAATCGCGCACGCACGCGCGTCCCGTGTAATTTCCCATTCAGGACGCCGAATTACGGGAAAGGAGGGACCGGCGCCCTTTTCGCTGAGCGAAGCCAACCGAAGCCGACGCGGATCTGGACGAGTAGGCGGCGCAACGGCGGCACGGAGGCGCGTTTAGCTGGCCCTCCATTCAACTGTCTCCCATCGCTTTGAAGGATGGCTCTGCCGCTCGGGGAGTCTCAAGCGCCCCCAGATAAGCATCTCCGCGACGGACTCTAAACTGCCATTATCGGTCTTCATCAGGGCTCCCCGTGAGATCGCTGCATCTTCTTCGAGCCCCTCTTCCTCGCAGCGACCTGCTCAGGCTGACGCGTCTGAGAAGCGGGCTTGCCCCTTAGACACTGGTGGAGCCCTCCGGTTCGCGGCCGTTTCTTCGGAAATCTCCGTAAGAAAAAGAAAACTCCGGAAACGCGTCATCGTTGTAACTAATCAGCTTTTTTTTTTTTTTCCTTGCTTATTTTTTAGCTCTTTGGCTACGACTAAAGTGGTGTGTGTGTTTTTTTTTTTTTTTGTGTTGTCCCTTTAACTTTGTTGGTAATGGATTATTGCACGCTGCGGTCGTCTTTATGTTATGCACTTGACGGAAACAAATTTGCGGAAGTGTGAATCTCGCGGTTGCATCGTGGGAGGTGCAACTTGACCGCAAACGAACAAACTAAAGCCGCACCAAAAGAAATCTAAACTCTGCGTATTGACAGGAGCTGCAATCATCTTTTGCGCTAGTACTCTTTCCGTGGTTTTTCGCGCGTGGATGTGTCTGGCTTCAAAGCAGACGTGTATTGCCTCTGAGGCCCTAATATTAGGAAGAAACATCACTAAGGTTTTGAAATGGTATTTAGTCAAATTTCTCTCGGGCCACCGGCGAATCAGTTCACATTTGCTAACTCTGCAGTGCACTGCCTTATACACTGTTGTGCCGATTCTTTAACTGCCCTCGGTCTTAATTATATTTTAAATGTTCGTGTGGCGAGGCTGTAATGCTGTGGCGCTTGGTGGTCGCAGATACATTTACTGATGACAATATTTTGTAATAAAGGCAACTGTCGTAGGCGCCACAGTAACAAAATAAGCTTTCATTATAATGCAAATGAATGCAAAGGTGCAAGTGAGCTGGACAAGAATGATGAAAATAATCCCTGGAGAAGGGGAACAAGAGTGACAAAGGACAAACACAAATCTCCAAACACAGCTAGGTGACTGGTGAGCGACCGAAAAAATCCGCCTGGTCCGGGTATCGAACCCGGGACCTCTCCTTTACAGGTGGAGCGCTCTACCAACTGAGCTAACCAGGGGTTAGACGTCGGTAGAGCAAACGAATTTTATCAGCTGCCACAAGTCTAACACCAACAAGGGTGAAGCTTGCGAGTTAAGGTTGTAATTATAATGCAATTAAATGCAAAGGTGCAAGCGAGCTGGACAAGAATGATGAAAATAATCCCTGGAGAAGGGGAACAAGAGGGACAAAGGACAAACACAAATCTCCAAACACAGCTAGGTGACTGGTGAGCGACCGAAAAAATCCGCCTGGTCCGGGTATCGAACCCGGGACCTCTCCTTTACAGGTGGAGCGCTCTACCAACTGAGCTAACCAGGGGTTAGACGTCGGTAGAGCAAACGAATTTTATCAGCTGCCACAAGTCTAACACCAACAAGGGTGAAGCTTGCGAGTTAAGGTTGTAATTATAATGCAATTAAATGCAAAGGTGCAAGCGAGCTGGACAAGAATGATGAAAATAATCCCTGGAGAAGGGGAACAAGAGGGACAAAGGACAAACATAATATTACATTTCTCTTCTCTTTACCGACAATATATATTTGTGTTTTGTTGCAGTTGAAAGAGAAATCGCCATTTTGGGTCCCGGAAATTCAGACCCATTCTGAATTTGCGACACCTATATCGGAGTGACGCGTAATAGTTGCCTGGATCTGTACACGCAGTCAACTGCTCAACCCTTCTTACCTGCACCAATTTGCTCAGATGTCCCCATCTTTGATTCCTTTTTCTTGTCTGACTTCTGAATGCCGTCCCAACTGTCAAACTCGGCGCCGCAAGTGGCGGCGCCTGGTGGAGCCACTGCGAATCTGTCCGCTCATTTACCCCTTTTCGACTGAGAACGCGTCCTGTTGTTTCAAAACAAACAAAATACGCTGATTGGTAAGTTGTTTAATCAGCTATCAATAAGAAATATTCGGTGCGTGGAAACAGTGAGTTATCGCAGCCATAGAAAAACGTCGGTGTAGCGTAATTATTTTTAAATATAAAATAGTCTGTACCGCGAATTTGGATTGGCTCCCTCAGAGAGGACAAGGCTAAAAACAAACTTTAGCCAATGAAACCAAGATAGCGGTGCACTGCCCGTCTTCCTCTCCCCGCTATAAACATATCCAAAAAAGAAGAGAATTTACAGTACTTCATCAGTTGTCTAGGGACTTTCAGTCAGGGTTGGCTCTAACGCGTTAAAAGTAACGCCGGTAACGGTAACGCGTTACTTTTTTAGAGCGCAGCTCTTAGGCGCCCGTCTCCGGATTGAGCGGCATCGCCGTCCCCGTCGGCGTAACCCCGCGTTGCATCATGGGCCGTTCCCATATTGACGTCACGTGATACGTCACCCTCGTGACGTCACACGGCGCCTAAATTTAGTGCAGAATATTTCTCAGTTATATAGGAGAACATTTTCCTCGTTCAATTTAGCGAAAAAAATTCCCCGCTAAATTTGTCGGAAATTTTTTTTAGCAGAAATAGTTTCCCGTTAAATTTAGGGGAACAAATTTAGCGGGAAATTTAGCGAATATTTCCCACTAAATGGGAGGGGGAGGAGGGGTATACCTTCCCCTCTGTACCCTTCCATCCTCCTCTTCAAGAGCTGCGCTCTAATTCGGCATTACAGAGAATTGTAAGCGTCTTTCATTTTCTTCAGCAACATATAACGTACTCGTTACTTTTTTAAAACAGTAACGGGGAACGTACTTACGTTACTTATTTCGAGTAACGGGTAAAGGCGTTTCTTTACCCGTTACTTTTTTTTTTTCGCAAGACTTAAAAAAAGTTACTCTTCAATTTGTTTCGTGTTTCTAGGCGGCCAGCCGTATGAAAGTTCGAGATTTTTTTGCGCTCTTTTTCTGTTTTTTTCTTGCAAGTATTTAGGTAAAACCGTCAAAAAGATAAAGGAACTATGTTCACTTTCTGCATGGACATAATCTTTCTTGAAATATGGCGCTTATCTACATTTCAGAAAATGTAGATAAGCACAGGCAGCTTGACGAGGGGCTCGAGTGAGCCAATCGCCAACCACCTTTCTCGGAAAAGCGCCTTGCGATTGGCTCACTCGAGCCCCTCGTCGATTTCGAGTAAAACATTTTCGTTAGCTTTTTTTTTTTTTTTTTTTTTAGTTTTCAATACTTTGGTTTTGCGTGTTTTCTCCCTTTATATTTTCTGTTTAGCTTTCTCTCTTCTATCTTTTATGATTTTCGCTTCCGTTCATCTCACAATGTAGCAAACCAGCACCAGGCGCTGGTTGACATCCTTGTTTAATAGACGCCAACCTCTCTCTCGTCACGCTGCCGGCGCCTCGGCTAAATTCCATGCTCTAGATTTTTCCACTCGGAAAGGGGCGTAGCAACGAAGTTCGATCGCATTTTATGTAGGGAAATAGACGGTCGCGCAAGCATAATTTTTGGATTTCTAGGATGCTCGGCATCCGTAAGTTAAATTGTTAACAAGAACAGACGATCTCAGGAATGTCTTTAGTGCACCTTTAAGGATGTAGTCTGGAAAATACATCTTTAGCTGCGTTCGGAGCTTCGTGTCCGCCCGCCCCTTTTCGACCCCTCGCTCCCCCCCCCCCCCCCCCCCCCCCCCAGGGTTAGCATATCTATCCTAAAGTCTAGCCAACTCGATTGCCTACTTGCTTTAATTTCGAAGCCTGTTGGCTTTGTATGCTTAGAACATGACTGCAGACAGTCTTTGTATGACAAATGGGACCGTCAAAGAAAGAAGACCTCAGACAGTATCTGCAAACTGTTTTTTTTTATGATGTAGAAGTGCGACGGTCTGCAGTTTTAGGCTCCGATAGTCCTCGCCCTTCCCCTTGGCTAAACGGACAAAATAAAGACCGATTATTTGCTTTCCTAGGCGCATGCCGAGAGTGCGAGGCGGAATTCATCGGAGTTTCCAGACCAGTCCCACCAAAAAACCCCACCGTTCGAGTCTGGAGGAACGTCGTCCCGTCAGACGAACCAGGACGCCACCTACGAGCTTTTGTGTCCTCGGTCACATCTTGGTCTTGATGGCTCGCTCTATCCACGAGCATATCTTCGTCTCTCCATCTCCTAATCTCCTTATCCATCTCCTTATCTGCGATGACTTCGCTTCCTCTGTGTATTTTGGCCAGACGCCTCGGTCGCCTTCCAAGGGACGCGCGATCCCTGCACGGTCGTAAAAAAAAAAGACCTCTGTGTGCCGCGAGGGCATCGGCATGATTGGCGCTGATCCGCCTTTTATATCTGGATCGAGGCTCCTTTGCATCACGTGGTTCAACTCCGGCAGAACTGCTGCCGGTTCGTTTCGGTTCGGCCTCGTTCGGACGGGGGATTTGCGGTTTGCGGAGGCACAATTTAAACTCATCCTCGGCGTCCCTCTGATTTACGGGGAGGACGATGCGCTCAGTCTTGAGCGAGCGACAGCCGGACATTAACTAAATGCCGCCGTCCTTTTTCTTGATTTTTTCTTTTTTGCTGTTTATTTTTAGCATTTAGGTAATGTACTTTCAATTCGAACCTATCTATTTTCTTTGGAATAGAGTTCAAAGTCGGAAAACGTCGCGGATCTCTAGAAAAAGTAAATGGAGCCGCTGTGAAGGTTCATACGGCCAGAAGACAATTCACGAAGGTGGTCCGAGCTAGTATGAAGACATTGAAGCGGAACCTCGCGTAAGTATTTGAGGCTAACGTTTTTATCAAAGGAATAGCTTCTGCAAGACTTCCTGAAGTTTCCTTTCAAACTGTTTCCAGTCTTATTGGGGGTGTTTGTGTTATTTTTGTTTTTCGCATACTGTTGGGCTACTTGCATAATCCATCCACCGTGATCTCAGGCTGGCCCTGGGTAACCCAGAGGCAAGCACTTTGGTTCATTAAAAGCTGAGGCTTCACGGCGGCCATCTTGAGTTTCCATCGTCTTGAGTCGTAACATGGGTTATAGCGAAGGATGCCAGGGGGAGCTCCGTGCTTTTGGGATAGTAAAATTTCGTTATATGTTATTTTATAATGTCACTCACGAGTCCGTTGCTCAGACACTGTTATAGGGGGTATTCACTCGACGCCATATCTGAGGGCGCTATTTAGAGCGCATGCTCAGAACTAGCCTATATATATACGCTGCTAAGACCGGCGATTTCGATGTTATAGAATGCACATTACAAAATGACTGTGGAAGCTTGCCGTCAGCACGCGCTCAGCAGTCGCGGACACAGCTTTGGCCGCCAGTGAACACTTCCTATAGACGCTTTACACACGCGCCAAATTACAGCCGCCATTGCTGACCTTCTCTTGTCTACCGAGATGCCGAGCAACTGAAACGGTAGTTGACGATCCTCTACAATGGCCGATGCTTTAGAAAAGGACCCAGTTGAATATAATGGGGCAATAACCTGGCCTGCTATGGTAATGATGAAGTGCAATAAACGAAATAAGAGGAAACAAAAACTGAAGGTCAGTTATGGCGGCGCCCATGCACAGCTGCTGCAAAGCGTCTATAGACCGTTTCCCTTTCCTGTCGTTCTCAGTTGCGTGGGTTCCGTACCTTGTATGCGGGACGAAAAAATAATCAAACATTTCAATAACGGTTTAGAGTTGAGCTTGTTGGTACATACTTGTAAATATATCAACTTGAACGTCAGAATTATACTTGAACACGAAGAAAGAAAAGAGAGGAGCGGACAGACAGCTAAATACCAACGGTGTTTTTTTGCTTTTTTTTTAGTTCGGGAAATAATAAGAGAGGTTAGCCAGAAAATGCATTCCGGCTGGCTACTCCGCATGGGAAGGGGAAAGGGAGAAAAGATATCGCAAGAAGGCATACGCCATGGGTTACTATACAAAAGTCAAAGTTCCGGTGTACGACATTCAAGACAAAGCACAAGACTTGTACAGTAGCAGGAGAGGGCACTTAAACACCCCCGCACAGGAAGGTTATAGCCACACTGTACGTTCAACACATTCAGTATTAACATAAATCGTACAAGTAATGACCAGATTCCTTATACAGTAATTTCATTGAAACAGGAAATGGATGCGCGTTCATATTCTGTCGAGGTCATCACACGTTTCATAATAGACCGATGTCACCAAGCGAACTGCGCAGGCGCGTGCATTCCGGAAGTGGTGCCGCCGCCATGCTACTTGTAGTCATCCTTTTCCGGCTTCTCGGCTACATACGGCTGCGCGTACGTAGATCATCATAAATTATCATTTGGCACGCCCCGGTATCACCTTGATTCTCTTGCATGTTTTGACTTCATAAGATTGTGTTGTTTGTGATGCCTTACTTTCCTCAGCAAGTGCAGAAAAGCAGTATCAGTCGTCTTATCGCTTTAGAATCGCTTTGTCGTCTGCTTCGTCGTCGTCTGCTTCTTCGCCTTCGTGAACGCCTGAGCCCACTGCCGTTCACGGGGAAATCCCACTGCGGCCGCGGAAAAAAAAAAAAAAAACAATGGCGCCACTACTCGAGCATTTCGACTCCTCGGACGTCTCAATTACCTTGCAAACAAGTGAACATCTAGTGCAATAGCAAAGAACAAGAAAATTCGAGGGATCATCGGCTCGGTGTAGCACCACGGAACAGCATCAAATGTGATGAAAAACTGAGCATGGTGGTGCTCAGTCTTGTGCATAACGTTTAATCAGCCATCAAGTAAGAGGAGCTAAATAGACTTTCTCGGTCAGCGATAGTTTTCTAAAAGTTGTTTCATTCTGGTTGACAGCCTGTGCGACAGAGTACAGATGAACAGCGGGAGAAGCCTGCACACAAAGAATTGATCTACAGAAAGACCATGCCTGACGCGCCGTAATAATTGGCATCTATCAAAAAGAAGCAACCATGCCAGATACCTGAAAGCTTGGGGTGGAGATGATTTTTCGTGTACAGTTTCTATTCAGTTTTATTTTGTTTGCGCAAGATCCGAACGCTAACAGTCACCCGACGGGGGGAGCTTTTTTCTGCGGTCTCGACTGGTGCTAGTGCAGAATGGATCAGTAACACCAGCCTAATAGACCACCACAAAATCGATGAGGTTCGTTTGTTACATTTTTGGCAGTAAGTACGTGTTGCACTTCTAAATTGTATTATGTAATCTTTTCGCGTTGGTATAGAAAAAAAAAGTGAAGGCTGGTTCCGAAAAAAGTTGTTTTATATCATTTTATAGGGGTGCATATCGGGAATTGCTGCTCTTTTTTAGTGATTGTCCTGATCTTTTGTAGCACAATTGTACTTGAAACATGTCGTCGCAATAACAGTTATAACCACCAAAATACACCGAAAAAGAAGTGTATTAAAAACGGCCTCCGCAAAGCAGTGCGGAGGTCCTATTTGAGATAGAACAACGAATAGGCCGCTACGGAGCAAATGGTCGGAGAGATTCCAGCTTACGGAACACTTCGGCACGCTCTATGTCTCGTGCCCTGTAATCTTACATATTTTAGCTGACGTGCAATAATTGGATATAAATTATGAAGCAAATCGCGAAACAAATCATAAAACGCTATTTTTCCTGCCGCTCTGTCCGGCTCTGTCGACCTTTCTTTGCCATGCTTCTTTCTTGCGGGAAGACATTATATCCGAGGTCTTTTTGCCTGGTGCTGTTATTCTAGATCCGTGGCATACAACATGTGAAGTCACCGATTGAAAACCATGAGTCAGCACCTGGCTAAAAGTCTCGTGCTAACCCGAAAATTTCCAAACGCCGGGCGTACAATGCGCGCCGACGCGGCCGGAAAACTGGGGAGAACTACAGGTACCAGAATGCACCGCGGCAGCGGTGGCGTCGCGCAACTCCTCGTGAAATCGGTCTATTGTATCTCTTTTTGTTATGGCACAAGATTACTTACAATCGATAGGTTACAAGATTATTTACTCGGCCTGTTGCAACATCATTTACAGTAGGAATGTTACGATATTATTTAAAGTCAGTATGTTACAGGATTATTTACAATACGTCAATCACATTGGTCGTTTGAAGAAATGTTATTAATGCATCTAACGCCCTTCGTTGATGCGGTTGTTGTTCCCAAGTGCCTAAGACCTTCTCAAAACTGTAAGGTTCGCTGGGAAGTTGTTGGATCCTGGTTTTTCGCGGGCTTCACTGTGCATCGGTATGTCCAAAAGAAATCGTAGCCATGAAAGGGATTCCGGCGGTTGCAATTCCACCATGTTTAGAAAGTCTTTTTTTTTTTTTTTCATCAATCGCGGAAAGTATTTTTGAAGTTACACTAGGGCTCGATGGAATGGAGCGACTCTATCTGGTTACATAGCCATCTCGGTGGCTTTAAACAGGTAATAATATATATATATATATATATATATATGTACACTGTATATATATATATAATCGACGAAAGATCTCCAGTTGGTCAGGAAACTTACGAGCTCTTTTCTGCTGGGGCGTGCCGGGTGCCCTTCGTTGCTTTGACACCCTAAGATCTGAATTTTTTACTTTGTATTACCATAGATCGGGGCGCCGATGATGCTAAATCAAGCAGCGCAAAGGTCATGCAGCTCGTTTTTTTATTTGTGCTTCTGAGATCATCGGCTAACCAAATATAGTGATTACGGCGTGAAATTGCGTCTTTGGTCTGTGTGTTTGCGTTTTCTTTTCTTTCTTCATATCTTAAATTGCGCTCTTACTTATGCTGAAACAGGGCATAGTTGTTAAACGTCGGAGAAAAGATTTTATAGTTAAGCGAATAAACACAATCACGGAAATTAGTGCAGTTGTAACAATTGTCTTTTTTATATTTCTGATTGTCAAATAAATGAATACTCGTAGCGACGCTACTTGTTCACCTTGATATATAAAGAAAACCCCCACTGTTCGGAAACGTTTGCTATTCTGCTTTTATTGCGAACCTTTTTTTTTATGTTTATCGCAATTATGCGACTTTACTTAGTTTTATATCCGCCTCGAAGACAGCGAGGCAAATCGCCGGCCTACAGTTCCCCAGTTGGTTCTTCGGATTCCGAAACGTTCACTGATGATACTTAATTAAACGTCTGATCTCACCCTTGTGGCAGTTACGATCAAGAGTGGTAGAAAATGTTTACATCCGTTTGCTGTACTGACTGCTACCTCCTTTTTAGCAAAGTTTGTTGAGCCCTTTTGCAGTCTTGGAAAGGTCCGGGGTGGTTTCTTGAACCTGGCAGATATTTAAGGCGGCACCAAGTCGCCTAGAGAGCGAAAAGTGTGTTTCATTTCACTTATAAGTAAATTGTTTTGTGGGTTAATCTGTCTCAGCCTGAGGATTTTCCTTAAATTATTTAATGTATTTCATATCACAAATTTTGTGCTGTGTTAACAAGGGTATATACCGGAGCGTTACGTAGTTCTGCTCAGTGCATGATTTCTCGTTGTAGCGAAGCTCTTTTTCAAGTCGTGCACTCACGCTTGTCCTTCGCAGGAAGGTAAACATCAAGAATAAAAAAAAACATATGAACCAAATTTATTTGAGTTAAGTGGGATTTGTTTAATCTAAATTAGCGTTATATGATTTCGATCACACAGCCTAAAAAATTATTTTTGCTTTTGAACTCGCACACAGTCGGCTAGTTGCCCAACAACTGTGCTCGCGCGTCGAGAAAGAAGTAAACGGCCAGGGATGCCAATTTTAGGAGAAAGAGAAGTACCACAATGTATCGAAGCGTCACAACACACGATTTATTCCGTTCATGTACAGGTCGCGAAGGCGATCTCAATGCCATCTGTTGGTTCAGAATCGCGCTTACTAAAGGTGGGGTTTAAGGTGAAACGAAGTACAAGCCCGAAAAGCATGCACAGGAGAAACGGAGGTTCACGCTGCAACTGAGAGAAGGAAGAGGCCGGTTTGGGGGTCCGCCCTCGGGTGCCTCCATCTGTCGGGAATCCCGCATACTACGTACCGGTCACACTCGGCTACACGTTTCGCACAAACCAGGTTGCGAAGGAAAAAAGTTATCAATGACGATAAAACGAAAGGGAAAGCAAAATTCACGAGAGAATGTAAAGACACAGCGACTTAAATTCAAGGTATTTTTCCGGTCTCATACAACACACATCAGTCATCGTCGCGCTTCACAATAGGCATTCCACTCCCGGCTTCGCCGCGTCCCGTCGTTTAGGGAAATTCAGTTTTTATTCTTCCCCATTCTCTAGAAGTCGTCGCGACAACGGATAAGAAACGAAGGAAACAAAAACGCCGTTTCGGAACCAGGTCAGCGGAAAAAGACGATTGCGGCACGCTGTAAAGGAAAATTGGCTCTCACCGCGGATGACCGAATCCCGCTTCGGCTCTGGGGATCCTTCTTTGTGTAACGCTAAAAGCAACCGTCTGGACGCGTGAGCGATGGAGCTAGAGCATGCTGAGGCAGTCGATACCCGTTTGTGCAATACGGAAGCTCGGACTTGACGGAACAGAAGACCGAATGTTTCCCCCGTCCGCGGCCACAAGTCCAGCCGGAGTCCGAGACAAGCTCCTGACGGACGATGATGAATGTCCGGGAAAGGCGGTGGAGCCCGGCGGCGTGAAATATGAGGCGGGGGACCCAAGAGCTGGCGACCCCCTGTCCCGCGACGATGGGCTTCCGTGGTGGAGCCGAGTGCGCCCGCTCAGACCCGAAGAGGTCCCACTTTGGCCGAGGGTCTCAGCCGCCCTAGCCTTTGTGTGGTGTGGCTTAACCTCGCGAGAAAGCGTGAAAGATATCTCCGCACTAGCGTCACGCGCTGTCTTTATTCGAAGACGGAGATTATCGAAACTGCTCGGAACCACACTATAGCACTCGACGAAGAACTTCTGGGAGCCTCGGGGGGCCCCCAACGTTTCCCTAAGAAGCGTATCATCCTTCGGGGCTGACCGGGAAAGGCTGCAAACTTTAAGTTTCCGGGAGGCTGCTTTGCAAGTTAAAATCATCAGGTTTCAAAGGCCTCTGAAAGCCCACTTAGGCGTGCCTATGCGGGGAGAAAGTCGTCTGCTTCTTGCGCAGGAGTTGCGGTGACGTCATGACTACGCCGAGTTCTGATTGGTTCTGAATGAAGGAGAGTAGACCTCAGTGCCTCGAGGTCTACCCACACTGTTTTTTTTTAAATCAGCCAGTAAGGGCGCGGCGTGGTTTTCACGTCACCGTAACTCCTGCGCAAGAAGCAGACGACTTGCTCTCCCCCGACGATCAGTAAAAATAATATTTGGAACACGGAAACTGTTTTCTTTTTTTCACTAATATTACCGGTTTAGAAATGGCCACTTTCTGGACACTGCCGTTTCCACCTGTAAAGTTCCATAATGAAGCAAAAATTTACTATGATAACGGTATTATAATTCATGGAACCATCGTGAAAGCCGAGACCGATATCCAAACAAGGGGACCACTCAGGGGTCTCTACCTCAGCTGGTTTGTATAGTTCGCTTTTTTGTACACGGTATAAATTACGACAGGATTACGACAGCTAATCCTGCAAAAAATTAACTTGTCTGATCCTGCAACTCTTATAAAATAGTACAATTCTGGTGGCTCCATTTTACTTCATACGACCGATTGTATGTCTTGTAGTTGGAAACCTTCAATATGAGTAATTTACATTAAATATCTTGGAATGTACCGTAGCCGCGTTCTATTTATCTGCACCTCCGGCGCCGGTGCAGAAAGGTGTAGGGTGATGTACTTCCGGCCCTATCTCAATGCATATACCGGAAGTACCCTGTCCTACACTTTTGTACACCGGTTCACGCGCGAGGTGCAGGTAATACGAACGAAGCTGATGATTGCAATTAATCGTGGAGCTAGCACATGCCGTATATTTGTAAGAGAAAGTTTTGAAGCGTTTCATGTCTTTTGTACAACCTGAAAATGTTTACTATTGCTTTGCTTGAAAGTTACTTGCTCATGCCTTGGTTTACAACATTTCACGATATAAAATGTGTTATTTATTGAATTTTTCTTCTACTTAAAAAACGCGATTTATTAGTATTCTTAAATATATATGTAGAAGTACTCTTTATGGGCTGAGTTTAAGAAAGTCAAAAAGTTATTGCAAATCTACCGGTTTGCCTTCTTTTGACATGTTCTTCGAGCAAATTCTGGTATTAGGATACTCTTGGCAAAACAATTGTCAAATCAAAACTGTAAAAAAAAAAAAAAGGCAGGTAGATTACGTTTTATGTCGTGCTAGAATGCACACGCATTAGAGTAAATAATTAAGATTTAATTGCATTCGTATCATTTGTAATCAGCTGTAGTGATATGTTTGGCTTTAACTTGCGAGGTCAATTACGAGTTTCCATTCTGGCTCAGGATGAACTCAAATTCGAGTCGCTTAATTTTGTGCATCAAACTGACGTCTTTATTGAAGCATTTCCGCTGCCACCGGGCGCAGCCATAGGAGCCTATCATTGGCTTTTGTGTGCCCGCGCTCCTTGTGATGAACAGATGCTTGGTTCGAAGAAAACACGCATAAATATGCCGCATTTAGTCGCATTTCAAATATCTTGAAGATCATCTACGAGAAAACTTTGCCAAGGTTCAATAAAAAAAAAATAATTAAAAAAGCAAACGAAAAATTCTTAAATATGTGAGTGCCGTAACAGCAGAATAAATAAGAACAAAATTAACATGACTCCTTCAAAACTCAAGATGAACAATTCGTGAGTCATTTTAGGGCGATCAGAAATAGGGATCTGCAAAGAGCGGCTTGATTCGAGTAGCACAGTGTTACCCTTGGCCTCAACACTTTTAAAAGAACGGGTGGTCGTGGTTCTCTCCTACACTGCCAAGAATATGAATGACAGCGCTATTTGATCTAAGATACACCTTCCCAGACAGAAACAAACTGACAGATATAAGAAAAAATTATTATACCCGTCATGAACTTGTTTAACAATGTGTTTAATAACATAAAAAAAAACTAACTCAGCAGATGTAGGTATGAGACGTGGTTAATACAAAACAAGTCGGTCACCAAGTCTCCCCCCCCCCCCCCTTTTTGTTTTCTTAATAAATATTGAAGACCAAATAAACTTTCAATATTCCCTTCAGATATCCGATTTAAATCTGAGAGAACTCATGGTGGACATTGATCGCGCTTTTAAATAAACCAAATAGCTTTCACAGAATATGTCGATAACATTTACACACACACACATATATATATATATATATATATATATATATATATATATATATATAGATTGATTGGATCTGGATCCTTTTGTTTCATGGTTCGCTCGATGGCCTAGGACAGAAAAGGGTAGGGGAGAATTACATTCGGCGGTCGACGCCGGTGACTCTTGCAAACGCCTTCGACGCAAGACGCGAAAGACGCGTGTCCTTGGAGCGGGCAGCGTTCTGGGGTGATATCCACTCTCCCATACTGTGAATGTCGAAGGCAGCGTTACTAGAACACTCAGTTGGGCAACTCGCCGTCGAAACCTGGGCCGCTGGCGTCCACCGAGACCGAGCTAAATGCGACAACAGCGCCACTCTTTATCATTTGTCTGTACTGTGGCCACCTTGAGCTTTTAGAAAGCATGCTTTTGCGTAAAAACAAACGAAAAAGACTCTTTTTTGTATGAAATTTGTTGGAGTTCAGTACAAAATGAAGGGCGCGTGATGTTTTTTATAACATTTAGTTTGCAAGGTTTTGCGGAACAATTAGTATTGTTTTTATACAACCATGCCTCAGCGGTCCTTTCAGGTAGCGCGTCCCGACCTAGGTGCATTTTAACTTTGGTAGAACCATAGAGTAATATACACAAGGTAAAGAGCGGACACTGCCATAGGCCCCAGCGGCCCAGATAGACCGGTGACAGGTAGCACTCCTAGCGGGCGGTATTAAGTGTAATCTGATTCCGTTTCCGGTCAAGTTAGTTTCGGTTTCGGTTTGGGCGTTTCTGCCCCGGTTCTCTGGTACCCTTCTCTCTCTCTTTCCTCCCCGCCTCGCTCGGCTCTCGGGAGCTCCTTGACTCCCGAAGCAGCTGTTTTTTTGTTTTTTTTTAATACTGACGCACTTTTGCTTTATTTTTTACGATAGAGTCCGTGCAAAATGTATCAAACAATATTTCAACTTACTTCACAAAGCATAAGTATATATATTTCTTGTTCTTTTTCTATTGTAAAGCATTGAAGTTACACAATCGCCGCATTGACTCCTGGCTGGTGGAGGATTTTGGGGTCAACAAATGTAAGTGGTTCGAACACATTTTATTGGACCACATTCATGTATACATGATTTACTTCAGAAGCTCTGTATGTTTTATACGAAAGAGATCGATACTCACAAAAATAAATGAATATGAAGGACTTCGGCATATCGTACACTTCGTAATAGATTCTTAAGGGAACCAAGTTAACAAAACCTTTCCACGGAGAACATGCTGTATGATACATTCACTTTCACGCCGACTCGGGTACGGGAAGTAAGTGCAAAAATAAATAAGACATCGCTATCATTACCAGTCATAAGAGTATAATAACAGTGCGAAGCACACGCCGGATAGTACAAATTCCCGATTTCCGGCAAATATAAAAAAACACCAATTTGCATAGCCTCAAGCCATTACCAAACAAAGAGAACTCTATTCGAAATCTGACAAGATTCAACGTCCCTAAACATTCCCCGAAATTGTTCAGAAAAGAAATATGGCTTCAGAAAAAAGCGGCTAAAAGACTATGGACAGTGGATACAAAAGTGGATACATTTTCTTTCAAATAATTTTAGCCTCTATACACTATTTTCTATCACAATTTTGTAGAAAGTGGACAAATATTTTTGTTAGGGAGCCGTGATACGCATTCGCTGGAAAAAGGGGAAACAAATATTTGGAGAGCAAGCTGCACCGCCCACTTAAGCACTTTTTGTTTTTGGTTTGGCAACCGCCTCTGTTAGTACACTATTAACAGTTAAACCTGTCTCGTTCTTATTAACCACTGAAGAGTGCAACCGAACTTTGTCCAAATTCCGGTTAAGAAATCAAACATGTCAACACAAGCGTATTCTGCAAAACAACTTTAAAAACCCTTTGTGGTACTCCTCTGGGCAAAGGCTAGAACCACCCAGACCTCAAAGTGTGCTATACAAGGCGGCACAGACTCCTCGAACATGTGTCACACTCTCTATTATAGGAAGAAAGTCATTTTCTAGTTGCTGAATAAAATGAAAGGCAGCCTGTGATGGTACTACTAAGTTCCCGAAGAATTTTCCAGGCACGTGGTATGCTTTAGGAACAAGACAGTACTGGTGAGGCCTGGTCAAGTTATTAGACTCATCCGATAGCAGCTGAGAACAGCCACAGCTGTAAGTTGTGTGCTCAAGCAAAAGCTTGATCAAATAGCCCCAAACGTAATAAAAAAAGTGGACGAGTCATCAATTATGTTAGACCTGATGTCTGATGCCAGCTCAGAAATATCCTCTAGTGGCGGGAAGTTATCAATTGGAAGACATTCCACAATGTCTGAAATTAAACTTTCATGGTGCAAAGATATTTGCAACTCCTTTAGGAGGTCAGCCTTGTCATCCTCTACGTTTTCATTGTCCGACAGTTTGAACAGTTTCTTTATCCAGAGGTGTTTTAGTCCTGAGGTGAACTGATCCACATTTGGGTTTGTGTTGCAGCCCAGCATTTGTCGTATATAGCTCCAAAAACGTTCTCAAGTGTGTCTTGCTGCAGGCGTCGTGTAAGTAAGAACTTCAAGTCATGGCTGCTTGAAAGCTCATCACAGAGCATGAGGAAACTTTTTATAGTAACTTGCCACTGAATGATGGCTTATGGCTGCCTCCTACTTTGGAACTGCCATGCTGAAATCCATCCGAGTTACTGGTGGAAAAAATCAAGTATTTCAGATTCTCCCTTCAGATTGGCATGACGCAACTTCTGCCCTGTCTTCTTGAATTTTTTAGCTATTTAGACAGTCAAAAGGTATGCACATCCTATCACAGAAAAAGGCTGTAGCCATGGCTGCCTCAGGAAGTTCCTTGGCATAAACAAGGGATATGATTGCAAGAAAGAGTAGACCTGTGGGGCACAATTTTCTTCCATGTTACAGAAAGGTTCTTGAAAAATGTTTCTCTCAGTAAGTTTCGGAGCCAATTGCAAGCTCATCTCATGGATAGAACAATAAAGTTCAACAAAGAAGACCACTCAATGACCTCATTTCGAATGCAAAGTTTGTGGGCTTGGAGATTGCTCTTGGTTGTTCTGGGAAGGTGTGGAACATCAAAGACAAAGTAAACGTGTTCGTTGTGAACTTCAAGAAATGGCTTATTACCACACACACCAAGCTGATGTTTGAAGCCCCCTAACCACAGACCACAGCCTTTACTGTAAAGCCAACAGCTTTACTGTAAAGCCAGCTCCCGAATGAGAGAAATGAGGAGACTGCGTTAAACAGAAGACGTTGTTGGAGTGTGCACAACAGTGTATGCAAGGGGCTAAACGCACCTCCTGGAAATTTCAGACAGCATAACAACCAAGGCTCTATCTGCAATGTTAGAGGTTCGTTCAACACCGTCATCTGTAAACCCATGGACAATGTCGTGTGCTGGGTCGTAAGTTAAATTCTTTTTTTAAAACAATCTCATCGGAAATCAACATGCACACAGGTTCAAGTGCAGCCAGACAGCCCGGCGGAAAGAACAGCGCGAGAAGCTCGAACCGATCGGCTGCACGAATTCACGCCGAGCATGCCAGCACGCGGGCGGTCATGCGTCACCTTGATTGATGCAAAGTCGACCGAACATGATGCAGCAGAAAGCACAGCTGGACGGCACGCACGGCACAGACGAACGACGCAGGGACGAGCAAAGGCCATGCAGAATGATGCAGAAGCGACGGCGTGCAGGCAGGCAGGCCATGGCAGGCGCCATTCATCACGTGCTTTTTGTGACGTATTTGATTTAAACTATTTAGCCGTTGTAAGTACTTTAAACAATTTTAAAGCATTGCCAATTAAAAAATAAATACTTTTCACAGAAAGAGTTTTAATTAATTTTAACCAAATGCAGAAAAGCGCCACGTAGCGGAGGGTATGAAACGCACTATCTGAGCCGCGAATCGGCTCCTGTGCCCTCTCTTTACGTTTACTATATTACTCTATGGTAGAACTTCGCGGCGCGCCCGCTGGGGAGACTAGGGTGGCACCCCTGTAAGCTCTTCTGCTGTATCTGTTTCGGCACCAGAATGGCCGATTAAAGCCAAAATGTAAGTAACATGCGGTTCCTCGAGTGGCCGCTGCGGGAGAAATGGCGGCGTTGTGTTCGCCATTAGCTCGGTTCTGGTGGACAGATTAGGGCCACTTTTTCAGAGCAGTCTCTATGGCAGTTTCCCAACTGAGTGGTTCTAGTAACGTTGGTCGGAGGTGACATGCTGGGCACGGACTTGCTTCAGGCTGATGTACTTCCCTAGTGGGTGGTGGTTCGTCCGCCTGGCGCCCGTGTTGCACGCAGGACACCGGCGGTGTGAGTGACGAAGAGACTTGATTCCCTTTGTCGTCAATGTGGTCTTGGTCGCGTGGTCGGCCTGTCTGAGGGTGTACTTCCTTTATTTGGCGAGGATGTCCTCGGTGTAGGCCGCTCCGGCGCGAGCCTTGGGAACGAGGACTTGCGCGCCTCGGGGAAGTTCTTGAGGTATAGGTTGAAGGGTTCATGTTCTCGAGCAGTCGACGCCGATCCGCCTGTCGAGCCGCAGCCTTCTGCTCTATAGGGTTGGGGTCTGATAGCGCGAAGGAGACTGGGATGTCCAGGTCTGAGCGGATGGCGTCTTGCTCACTTGCTCGGGACACGCTGGCGGCCTTGTTGCCACGGCCGCCAGCGTGCCCCGGTACCCAGTCGATTCGTACCTCCATTTTCTTGGTGGGGAGGAGTTCCAAGCAAGAGAGACTCGATCCTATGAAAGTGCGTTCCTGTTCGGAGTATCTTTCCTAGGCTGGTGAGTGCTTCTGGACAATCCGTGATGCGGGTGCGTGATTCTGCTCGGCCGATGTTTGGAGAAGTTGGAAGAGGGCTAGATGTATGGCTTCCACTTCCAGCTGAAGGCGGCTCACGTTGGGTTCGTCGTGGAATGGGAGGGTCTGGGCGTGCCTATGCTGGTCGTGAACGTAGGCGAGGGTGGCCTGCTTAGTCTCGGCGTACCACGTAATGTCCGTGAAGATAGCATTCTCCACTGTGTCAGTTTGTGCGGCGAGGTTAGCTATCTTCTGGATGGTTCTCGCGGCTGTGCCGGCGAGTGAGAGGCTTGGGCTGTCGAACCACGACGTCCTCCCATGGCGGTATGCTTGGTGTTGGGAGCCTGGGAGGAGACCAATTCTACGCAGGGCTAGGTAGCGTAGTTGGAATAGGCCGGCCTTGAATGAGGTGCGCCGCCGATAGTGCTCGTTGTTACGGGTCTCAATGATGGCTTGGAGAGTGGGAAGAGATGCGTACCGGTAGAGCTCTTCCATACGTGTGTGTTTCGAAGGTCCTGTGATGGCGCGAAGGTGCTCGTGGTGTGGGACCTCCAGTTGCTGGTATTGCATCTTGGTGAGTTCGAAACATGTGGCGCCGTCGCAGGCTTTGGCGGTGAGGATTGCTTGAGTAAGCAGACGGAGGGCGCGTGTGCCGGCACCACCAAAGTGATTGCCTATCCTCTTGATGAGGTGGAGTTGTTGCTTCCATATGGTCTTTGGCTGCCTACGGCATTCCTGCGCGCCGCTTTCTTCGCGTAGTGGGGCTCTGAGGATGCGGATCCAGCGGTCGAGGGAGCGGTGAATATAGGTGAATAGGTTGATTAGCCAGAGTGAGGTGTATTTGGTTCCGGTTATGTTCAAGCCCACCAATAACAAGGAACTGTGTTTTCTTTGGGGAGGGCTTCATACCGGTGGCTGGTAGACATCGATCCAGGACGTCCAGTGCCTGTTGCATGATGGCGGCGGTAGCTTTGGTGTCGAGCTCGGTGTGGCGGGGATCTACCCAGAGGGTGATATCATCCGCGTATATTGTGAATTGGAGATGTTTAATAATGCGCAGCTCTTTCGCAATCTTGTGCATGATCAGGTTGAACCACGTCGGCGAGAGGATGGCACCTTAGGGAACTCCGAAGTCATTGAGGTTGTTTGGCGCTGGAGTTAATTTCGAAAGTACGGTTCTTAAGGATACCCTTGACGGCATTGACGATGCGAGTGCCCGCCCCACATTCCTCCAGTGCTTCGATCGCTGCCGAATGTTTCATTGTTTCGAAAGGTTTCTGGAGGTCGGCCGCCACCGGGAGCCCAGATACTTTGTTGGTGCCGCGGCGCTTCTTGCCCACCATATTGCGGAGAATGTACAGGCTGTCGAGGTACATAAGCAGGGATAAAATCCAGTCTGCGTGTCGTCGTTGTAGGGGCCGGTTCCTGCTTCTTCCAACATCTTGATGAGCCTGGTCAGGATCAGCCGTTATAGGAGTTTGCATAGCGTGGAAATTAGTGAGATGGGGTGGAGGTTCTGGACACGGTCCAGGTTCTTCCCCGCTTTGGGGATGGGGTGGACCACAAAATCCTTCAAGTCGTCTGGTAAACTTGCTGAAGCCCTCACTGTGTTGAGTTCGGTGAGGAGCTGTCGCTTCTCGGGCTCATAGAGGTTGCAGGGCGTACGCCACGTGATGCCGTCCTTTCCCGGGGCGCTGCGCTCGTTGATAGACTGCAGCGCCAGGGCCAGCTCTTGTATCGGAAAGTGAGTGAATATACTTTTATTGTAGCGACGTGTGACAAACTCTCGGGTGGAGCCCCTAGTCCGGGGCCCCATATGTGGCGGCGACCGCCTTGGCGCGGTCCACCAGCGATTGCTGGCCAGTGGCCGTGTCATCGGTCAGCCGCTCCTCCCAGGAGATGGGGGTGGGATTGGGATTGGGTGGGACGGCGGGAATGAGTTGGCACTGCCAGACCATGTGAAAAAGGTTGGGACGGTCGCCGCAGTGCGGGCACTGAGGCGGGCTGAGTGACGGGTGGAGGTAAGAGTAGAAGAGGGGGGTCGGGAAAGTGTTAGTTTGCAGTTGTCGCCATATGACGGCGTCTCTGCGAGTAAGGGAAGGGTGAGGAGGCGGATAATGCTGCCGAGCGAGGCGTAGCTCTGCAAGGTGAGTGCTGTAGGAGTAAGGGGCTGGTTGGCTGCTGACAAAGTCTTCCCCTGGCGCCCGGTGTGAGAGGTCTCGGGCGAGCGCATGAGCGCGCTCATTACCGGGGACGGCTGCGTGCCCAGGCACCCATATCAGCCGGAAATTGTGGGAGGTGGAGGATAGGAACGGGTCGAGTAAAGATGCAGTGGAAGGATGTAAGGTGTTATATAGGAAGTGCCGACAGGCCGTCTGCGAATCAGTGAGAATGTGAATGGGCATGGAGGAGGAGAGAAAGGAGGTAGAAAGTATTGCCCTGGCGACCGCTCGTTCTTCCAGGACGGAGACGTCGGTAAGACCACGCTCAGTGGCCGCGTGGACTGTCCTGAGATCAGAGTCCACGACAACTGTAATACCACCGCGCACACCCTGTGGGCTGGCGTCCGTGAAGAGGGCACGAACGGTATCGCAACCTACCGGATACGCGCGTCGGAGGTAGCGCGAGCGATGGTCGCGCCGAGCCGAGTGGCGGGTAGGATTCATATGACGGGGGATGGGAGCCACAGTGAGTCTGGCACGCGCAGCGGGGGAGAGACCCTCAGCTGCGAGGGTAGCGGGACAGGGTGGAAAACCAAGGGTGGCAAGGAGTGCCCGCCCCTGAGCCGTGCAGCGCAAGCGCGTCAACTGGGCAGCCCGATGAGCTTCCATGAGCTCCTCCAGAGTGTTGGTCACCCCAAGCCTCTCGAGGCAAACGGTGGCTGTGCGAACAGGGAGTCCGAGAGCAAGTTTCTGCGCCTTCCGCAGCAATACAGACATACGAGTGTGTTCGGTCTGGGTGAGGTTGTGGTAAGGAAGGTGGTAGGTTAAGCGAGTGTGTATCAAGGCCTGGACAAGGCGTAGGGCATCCGCCTCTTTAAGGCCATGTCGACGATTTGAGACGCGACAAAGCATGTGCATAATTTGGTTGCACTGGGTGGTGAGTTGATGGAGGGTTTGAGTTGCTTTAGCGTTGGATTGTAACACAAAGCCAAGCACCCGTATGGCCGATTTACGCGGGACGGGTTTGTCGTCTAATGTGATGGTAATGGGGAGGTCGGTCTGTCCGCGAGCGTGTTTGGTCACGATTAGTAATTCTGACTTCGTGGGGGAACAGGTGAGGCCTCCACGCCGGGCGTAGTGCTCGATGGTAGTAGCGGCTTCTTGTAGCTGAGTCTCTATGTGTCCGAGGGAGCCTTTCGTTACCCAGACAGTAATGTCATCTGCATAAATTGCATGTCTGACATCCGAGATCTGATCCAGAAGGGGAGGAAGACCTCGCATGGCAAGGTTAAACAGGAGCGGAGAAAGTACAGAGCTTTGCGGTGTGCCACGGTTTGCCACTGGCGCGGAAGGAGAGCGAACATGACCAAGGACGAGGCTGGCAGATCGGTCACGGAGGAAATTGCGGACGTAATTGTACAGTTTCACTCCGCAGCCAGTGGCTGCCAACTGTTCAAGGACCAGGTCGTGGGAGAGGTTGTCAAAAGCCCCCTTAAGATCTGCGGCAAGGACGGCGCGATATTGGGCAGTGCTCGGCGAGTCTAAAACATCGTGTTGGAGACGGAGCAGCACATCCTGGGTAGAAATGCCACTACGGTAGCCATAAAGGGTGTCGGGAAGAGCTGATGTGTCCGCAAGAAATTTGTGGAGGCGAAGCTGTACAACCTTCTCAAGCAGTTTTCCCAGACACGAGGTAAGAGAAATCGGGCGGAAATTCTCCAAAAAGAGGGGTTTGCCAGGCTTGGGAATCAGAACCACTGTTGCTTCCTTCCATTCCTTTGGAAGGGTACCCGACTCCCACACCTCGTTCAAGTAGGTAGTAAGCTGCGTGGTGTCCAAATCAGAGAGGTTGTAGAGAAGAGAGTAGCGGACCTGGTCAGGACCAGGGGATGTGTTGCGGCGTATGTCGGTCAGTGCAGCGCGAATCTCAATTGCTGCGATCGGTGCGTTAAGATAAGAGAGTGTGTTGGGGGGACCCGTGTAGTCCGCGTAACATGGAGCGTCAGGAGGGGGAAGGTAGCGTTGTCGTAGCTGAGTGAGGCATTGGGCGTCTGTTAGGTTAGTGGCGCGTAGAAGTTTATGAATGCCCTTGGCCCTGTCCGATTTGGCTTGACCGGGCTGTATGAGGTGACGGAGTAGGGACCACGTTCGTGCGGTACCGAGCGTGCCATTGAGATTGTCACATAGCGCGTGCCAGTTTTCACCAGTAAGGTTGGCAGCATAGTCTGCAGCATCAACAGTAAGTTGGGCAATACGTAGTTTTAGCTTCTTGTTGCGGCGTTGACGTCGCCACCGTTTGGTTAGGCTACGACGTGCTTCCCACAGATGGAGTAGGTGGGAGTCTATATCCGGTGCATCTGGAGTGGTAGTAAGGGTGCGCGTGTGTCGGTTTAGCCGGGTTTGCAGTGCCTGCACCCAATCGGTGAGTGTGTCGGAGGAGGTATAAGAATAGGATGATGCACGAAAGGCAGGCCAGTCTGTGATACGGATGTGGCGTGCTTCCCCTGTGAAGTCTTTAGTGTGGATACGGGTTTCAAGAATCGAATGGTCACTGCCGAGCTGTTCCTCAAGGTTCTCCCAGGTGCAGGGTTTAGTGCCACGGTACATGGTAAGGTCTGGGCACGTGTCTCGTGCAACGCTGGTTCCAAGACGTGTGGGTGTCGATGAATCAGTAAGTAAAGTGAGATTCTGTTGTTGAATCAGAGTGTGGAGCTTTCGGCCTTTAGGTGTGTCGCGAAGGTAACCCCAAGTTGGATGCGGAGCGTTAAAATCGCCTCCAGTGATTGTGGCGCAACCCTTGCAGCGTGCGGCTTCAAACAACTTGTCAAACCGTGCATGACGATCTTGAGGGAGGCTGTAGATATTGAGTAGACGGAGGGATTGGGTGTTACGCGTGCGTGGATTTGCAGGAAGGAGTTCAAGTAATACATGTGGAACGGCCTGGCTGTCGAAGGTTAAGTCGACGGCGGTATGAACGCGCTTGACTAGGGTTGCCACAAGGTGGTCTTTATCAGGATCATTATGTGCCACATATGTTACATATCCAGGGAGATTGGGAAGGGTGCGAGGCTCTTGTAGAAAGATGATGTCGGGTGGGGCAGTGTGCGATTGGATGTACTGGATGAGACTGCAGCGTTTTTTTCGGAAACTTCGGCAATTCCACTGCCATACCGTGAGGTCTGAAGAAGACCGTGGTGTGGTGGATGCAGGGGGACTACAGGTCGCCATTTACAAGGATCGAATAAGGGGAAGGGCCAGTTGAAGAAGTGTAAGAATGCTACGAGCCCATTCTGCATCCACAGATTCCAAGAACCTACAGGCGAAGTTTGCTGCTGCTTGAACGTTCAAGACCCACCCCTTTCTTGGAGCTGTGTCTGTTGAAACGGACAGAGTCCTCCGTTTTGTTGTTCTGCGCTGTCTTGGTTCGGTGGGCGCGCTCCCTGTAGTTTTCGGATCCTCGAGTGGATTTGCTCCGTTTGAACTGGGCCCTTCTTTAGTCAGAGGTGCCTTTGGCTTGTCCTTTCTGGGAAGCTTGATTAGTGTAGCATAGGTCGGTCTCTCAGGCCGCTGGTTTTCAGTTTTGCTAGTCAAGGTGTCTTGCGTTGTTGAAGAAGACCCTTCACGTTTTTTGGGCAGCTCGGGCCAGTCGGATGCTTGAACTGCAGCTTTGGCACTATAATAATCGACTGCATGTTCCTTGGCATAATTCCTCGTCTTTTTTTCTTGCTGCCATTTAGAACAGGATGTTGATGTAGCAGAGTGAGCGGCTCCGCAGTTTACGCACTTCTCTTGAGCAGTGCAGGAGTCCCTGTCCTCGTGCATGTTACCGCAGCGCTTGCACACAGGACTGTGCTTGCAGGAGGCCTCACGGTGTCCATAGCGGCAGCACTTGCGGCACTGGACAGGTTTCTCTTGGAATGGAGTAACTGGATGCCGAACAAGTCCAAGGTAGACGAAGCTTGGCAGCGAAGATCCGCAGAAAGAGATCTTAATTGCCGAACTTTTACCTAGCCGTCGCAAACGTGCAACTCTGTTTTCAGGAGATCTTAAGTTGTTGGTGATCTCCTCGTCAGTCAGCGTAGTGTCCACATCTTTGATTACACCTGTGGCGCAGTGTCTGGGGAGAGGCTCGTATGCTCTGACTTTGATTCCGCAGAGCTCTGTGCAGCGTAGCAATCCTCGTGTTGTCTGTCCGTTTCTCACGTCCACGGCAACGAGATTGAGGCGGCTGTTGTACCTGATCTCCAGGATGCATTCCGGGAACGTCTTCGCCAGAGTATTGGAGAGTTTCAGGCTGCTCAGCGACGTAATAACTTGGTCCTGTTCGACTGGTGTAAATATAACAGTAAGTCTTTCAGGTACTACTGCAGTACTGCGGACTGTTTCAGCGCTTGGGCTGGAATTAGGGATGTTCTTTTTTCGCTTTTTCCTGGCGACATTAGTCCAATCCAAGTCGTCAAAATCGGAGAGTTCTATGTCACTGGATGGCACAATGACTCGCCGCGAAGAGGTTGTAGCGCATTGCTGACCTGGAGTGATGTCCTCTGCGCTATTCATGGGTGTGTCCTGTTCTGATTCAGCGATTGAGCTGCCACAGACGGACGAAGGCAGACTGTACTGATCAGTGGAGGCGCGATGACTGGAATGTGGCGAAGGTGGCGGTGGCCCAGTAGACATGGCCATGGTCGATTCACGGGCACCAGGGCAAGCCCCAGTGCGGCAGACCTCACCGTGGACAGAAGTAGGCAACGTACGAATGAAGTTCGAATGTTTCAGACCGTCCTATAATATTAAAATGTTGATCCAGAAGAGCGAGGCTCAAAAACGCAACCGACTTCGAATCACTTCTTCTTCGTCTTGCATCGGAAATGTCGCGTCCTGTCCGTTATCGTCGGGGGTTCGCGGTTCGTATATATATATAGATATATAGATAGATAGACAGATATAATGTCCAGCGTAACCAATTATATTTCTTTTTCTTTTACTATACGTGTCTTTTTACTTCTGTGTGTTGATTGATGTTCGCCTGAATTTTAGCAAATAACGCTCATGAATATAGAGGTACCGTCCGGCTTTGGTGTCCTTTTGTCCCTGCCTCCATTCCGGATGTACACACGACAATAAGTAAATAAATAAAACATAGGATTAACAAATGTTCGACTGACGACAGGTAAGTTAATTATAACCCGAAAACTTGGGGTTCTCGGGTTGAATTTTTATTCTTAAAGATTACTCATTGTTTTAGGAAGAAGGAAGCACGTAAACCCTCTCAGGTGGGCGGCTTTTCAGCCCAGCCACGCAGGGCCGTCGCTTGGCCGACGAGGCTAATCGCGCCCCGCGCTCCTCATTAAACAGGCGGATCGAATTCTCCAGAGCGTTTTTTGTTGCCTATATCTTTTCCGTTGAATTAGTTCTATATTTGGGCACCGTGTTATTTTCCAGTACTCTCGGCTTTCACGTGCTAAGGGCGCAATCAATTTTCTTTGTGTTTCCAACGAGGCGGAAAATAACGTGTCTCTCGAAGTGGATTTGCAGTTCGCTATGGACATTGCCATAAACGAACGAAATATGCCGGAAGCGGAAAAGCGGCGCAGGGCTTTCTGACAGTAGAAAGTGAACTGAAACCTCTGTAAAAACGCGGTTGTTGTGTGGACGAAGAAAATTAAATTTGAAATCTTAAAGTAATTCTGTTTTGTTTAAACTGAGACAGAGCAACGTCAGTCAGCCCCTATGGGCGCCAGATGTCACCAGTGTAGATGAGAAAGTCAGCCAGTGCCGCCTGGGGACTTTAACGTGCACTACGCAGCACTCTGTAAGAGAACAAGAAGTAAAAAGATAGCAACCGCGCGATTTCCACCTTACTACTGACGCGCCCCCAATCGGACTCGAGAAGAAGGGTGGAACGAGACGAGTTTCTCCTTCTACAGGCAGGACAGAGGAGAGTTTAACCCTTTCGCTTCATCATCGTCTTTGGGCACGTCGCGCGCGTTGTATAATAGACGTTGTTGAGTTGATTGAGCTTCAACGGCAGCGAAGAGGCCGCCTGTAATTCCTTCTCCCACTTCAAACGTGCAGACAATCTCGGTTGCATTGACGTTTTTACAGGGAATGTTGTCGAACGAGTGAACGAAGCCGTTAGGAATAGTGAAGTTTCGGAGCTTGCAGTGCCAGCAGCTCTACGTACACTGGTCTTAGATGGCCCCCTCCGGATTGCGGAATGACGTGAAGACATGGATGACGTCATGGAAACCACGGAAACTGCGTCCAAGACAGGCAGGTTTTGCTGCCAGGTGCCTGGGTGTCTTCTGTGCTGCGTTCGGTTCTGTTTCCTGCTGCCGAGTGCCAACTGACCATCAACGTGCATGGTTTTGTTTTTCCGCGTGTCAGCAACATAGCAGCAACATCGCGATGGCAGTGTTGTGTGTCGTGAACGAAGGCTGAAATTGTCGCCGATATGATCATGTGTTCGCGTATCAGTGGTGTAACAGGAAGATGAGATTATGTAAGCTGTCGTGCATTGATGCCGCTGGTCGGGCCGTGAAAGGAGGGCGTGGGGTGTCACAGGTTGACATTCTACTTTACATTGAAAAGTTTCAGAGCGCTTGAGGGATTACGGTGTGCAATCGATCGACATGCGAATGGTCATGTTGGAAGACGCGGCGTAGCTCCGTACACAACACCAGCTGAAAGTCGCGGTTTTGGCTTCATCCATGTTGGTCGAAAAGCGATTTCTCTGCCCGGGAAACATCGCTTCCAGTTGAGAGATTAATCCAAGACGACTATCGCGGCCGCTCGTGAACGGCGCAAAAACAACATCAAATCGTGCCCGTGATGCTTCGACTATGATCATGCAAACAGATTTAAGAATCGAATGTTCCGCTCGAACTCTCTTTTGCTCGGCCGGAGTCTGGCCGCTCGGACGGCATTTTCCCGGCCCTCGGCACTTGGAGTACGGATCTTCCGTCGGTCGTTTTCCTATAATTTGATTTTGCATGACTGTGACTGAAAACTCACGTGCACCTTATTTTGAGTCACCAAGAGTTACTTCGACGCACTTTTTAATTTTGTTTTTCGCCACCACCGCCAGGGCATTATTCGCGGCTTTTGGCTGGCCACATTCGAATCTGTGAAGACGCCCATGGAACACTCCCAGCCCGCTCTCGGCTAATGGCGCCTCCTCATTTGCCTCCTATACTTCCCAATGAATGACCAAACTCTCAATATGCCGCTCTGGGTGGTGTTAAGGTTGGCTTTGTTCATTATATGTATGAACTGGAAGTTATCTGGGACGTTAAAGACTGGAGCATCGCCTGGAACGTCTGCCATGAAAATGGTCCATATTCTGTTCACCCTTAAACCCTCAGGCGGCGTTGCAAGTCATGCAGCGCTGCGTGGATTTTGGTTGTGATGACCACGCGTCGATTTACTGGTTATGACCATAAAACTCGCCGTCTCATGTACGCAGCTTAAAAGGCCCATCGAGAATTACTGAAGGAAAATAAAGTACAATTTTATCTACCGGGCAACATTTGTAACGAGGACTCTGTAGTGTTTCGCACAACTTGGCGCGTTCTTTTTGAGAACCCTTCTCCGCTACCAATTCTAGTTACCTTTTTTCAGCAAAAAAGCAATTACTGACGTTTAGTTACCTTGCCGAAGAGCGCGGTTTTAATTCACCTACTCAAGTTATAATTTCAGAAAGTATTCGGTCGATTATCGTTATGCCGTTTTCTGATTGCAACATTTTCTCGTGGGTTTAGCTGGCTCATGATGATCTGAGGAAACAAATATATGCTCGAATCCCGCATAGATGTAACCGTAAACAAATAATGAAAGCACGTTAATTTCCCCTCTATAGTAGAAAAGTCAGAAGGAATTCTCGCTTCCCTTCCAGCGAAGACTAAAATGTCATATGCTACAAACACACCGACGTTCCTTCTTACGTGTTTTGTCGAGGTCGCACCGCTCATACATGGAGCAAAAGACAGAGTGCAGACACTGTCTGACTTGGATGAGATTGGTCATACTGCCTCCACACACCTTCAAAGCCTACATGAGGCAAACATGCTTCGAAGATGCACGAGGTGTGTTGGCAAATACGTCATGAAGCCTGCAGCGAACACCGTGTCCTTCGTATCATGTCCGAGCAGCGTGACTGCAACTTTACGATCACGTGTTCAACAAAGTGTGCAGATCAGGACTCGCAAAGACAGCCACAAAGAGTCTAAATATATATATAAATATAAAGAAGCACGGCTCATCGTAATCGATTTGCAGCTTCTCTCCCTCAACCTGTGGGTTCCTCTGCTGGACGCCATTTCGGCCCGAGTCTCTGGACACAAGGGCCGCGTTCCTGCGGTTCCTCCATCACAGGCACAATGGGATGCCGTCGAATCTTGAGCGAGGCCCCGGAAAAGAAGAGAGCGGCCGACTCACGCCGGTCAGGTTAGCTTTTCGGCTCGCAACATAATGGGACGACAGAGGACCAGCACCAGAAACGCAGCGACTGAAGGGTGCGAGGAGCGAAGGCAGCCTTGGTCTAAGAAAAGTTCCGGCACGCGGAACTAGTTTCAGTAGAACGGTTCCTCACTCTGATAACAATGCCCAATATTTCGCAGCCGCCATTGCGCACGAACTGTATTATCGGTTGTTTGGAGCGAACGATACTTGCCAGCAGTCTCGATTTGTGATGTCGGGAATGTCCGGGCGGCAATAGATGGTCTTGACTTGGCCGACTACAAATTACATCAGACAACACCGAATGTAGGTTAGGGACTCGTTAAGTTAAATTAGCGTAATATTATTGCGCCGAAACGTGTCAGAAATGAACGTTTATAACCAGAGTCGTGCATTTTGATACTTCACGTCGTATTTCAATTAAATGTTGTCCCAGTTGCGGCTTCCATGACTCGATGGTAGTTTGGACTAGTGGGGGAATATTCTGACTCCTTCCTTTTATTGTTGCTGCAGTCGTCTTCAGGTTCGCTCGGTATCGCAGCAATGGGGATACCCCTTTTATCTTTCTTAATGTCCTCGGGTGCTGTAAGATACAAAACTTGAGCAGACATGAACACAGACTACCATATAAAGTCGTAGACAAGCTACGAAAAAATTCAGGCTGGACTCGTCACTCGCCAGTGGGAGGGCCGGTGGATAAGCTCCCTCGTCCTTTGAGGGTTGATACTCATGAAGCGTTTAACTTTATACACAATTATGTGAGGCACTTTTGCCATGTTTGTGATGCATTTCATATGCCATGTGTCTATGATTCGTATTAAACTGGAGAGGGCATACTCTTGTTTCCGAGAAGTGCATTTACCATGCTTGTGTGAATTTTGCGCTAATAAATCGGTTTTCTTGTGTTTTTTTTTTCTTTTATTGATGGGGGTGGGGAGGGTTTATTTCTCACACGTGGAACGGTCGTCTCGTGTCTGTTAGGCTTTGTTATGCGAGAAAGCATTTTTCATAGGCTCTGTGACATTTCAGCTTTATGAAAAATGCGTAAAACGTGTTGTAATACACTTTGGGCAGCTGAGTTATAAGGCCAGAAGGACATTTTGTGGGTTGCTAATCTTGGAGATCAGTCGGATAATTAACTAAACTTCCTTAATTTACTTTTTAATTAGTAAGCATAATCCTATGGTTTCAATAGACCGATCTCATTAGGCGTTTGGCGCATGCGTGACGCCGCCATAACTTTAGTTCGCAGGAGGCAGGCAGCAGTGCACAAGACGGCTCGTGCCGCCTCATGCTCCACACGCGCAGAGCTCCAGCGAGGTTGTCACACGTGCAGATAGACTAAAACTCCCTCGATGCATTGCGGCAGCGGTGGCGCAGACAAACTCCTGATGAGGTCTGTCTTAGAAACATTCTGAGCATGATCCAAAACCCCTATACCCTGTTTCATGCTAAGTGTGCAACGCTGTCATAGCTACTGGCGCGAGCGTGGGCTTGATCTTGTCGATCATTTGCACGCATTCTCGCGCAAACAAAAGCATAAATGAAGCCACGCGCTCGCGCCAGTAGCTTTGACAGCGTTGCACTTTGGCGATGCCGTTAACTAAGTGGTCGAGACGAAGCCGGAGATCGGTCTGCATCGCAAAAGAGGGCGACCCTAACATATGCACCTCTACTGTTGGGCTCGCCAGCGGATCGAGTTTTTAGAGATCCCCGGAATGCTTTCGAGACGAGCGATGCGAGTTTTGTGGGCGAATACCGGCTGACCAAAGAGCTGACTCGCTGACTTCGCGGAAAGCTCCAGCGTTGTCGTGAAGGGCCCCGTGTGCTGACGGTCGAACAACATGCCCTCGCCGCTGTACGCTTCTACGCCGCTAACGGCTTCCAGGGAACCGTCGGGAGCGACGAAAACATTGGTGTTCACCAGTGCTCTGTGAGTCGCGTACTTGTTGATGTCACCAACGCTATCATCGATTGCCTCAGATCGAAGCTCCTGTGTTTCCAGCAAACTCATGCAGAGAAGACGCTCACAAAAAGGAAGTTCTTCGAGCGATGCAAGTTCAGCGGCGTGATCAATAAACATTCTAAATACTCTTACACGATTCAACACGATTGTGTTTTCATTTGAGTGCACCCCATTTAAGCGATTTTGCTGTACTAAACGCCAATCAACGGTAACAGGCTTAAGTTGAGCTAATTGATTCGTACTTCAGGTATTTATATATATATATATATATATATACAGGGTGTTTTTTTTTATTCTTACACATTTGTTTAAAAAAAAAACGTGAAAGCTACACTAATGCGGTTTGTGCAGGTGGGTTATACGGCCAGGCGGCCATTATGTGGGCGGCTAATCTTTGCGATAATTCGGCTAATTAATTAAGATTTGTTAATTAACTTTTTTAATGAGTGGAAATAGACATACGATTTCAATTAGAAACTTGTAGAGCATCATCGAAAACCACTAAATCAACTATTTTTGGAAGGATAGAACACCGGGGTAGCATCTTACTGCGTTCTGTAAAAACGCTCCATTTGGACGCTTTTCTAGATTTCGGTTCCTTATCGGAGCGCATCACCGCGCCCGCGGTCCTGCTCCCCAGTGGCTGAGACGCGCAACACATGTGCGCCGTACTTCCCTCCATTCTACGAGGGAGGCGAGGAGGTGGCTTCGCGTCGCGACCACCGGGGAGCAGGATCGCGGGCGCGTAGATGCGCTCCGATAAGAAACCGAAATCTAGAAATGCGTCCAAATAGAGCGTTTTTACAGAACGCTGTAAAATGCTGCCCTGGCGTTATATCCTGCTAAAAATAGTTGATTTAGGGGTTTTCGATGATGCTCAGCAATTTTCTAATTGAAACCATATGTTTATTTTAACTAATTAAAAAGTTAATTAACGCATTTTAATTAATTAGCCGACTTATCGCAAAGATTAGCCACCCACATAGTGTCCGCCTGGCCGTATAACCCACCTGCACAAACCGCATTATTGTAGCTTTCACGTTTTTTTTTAAACAAATGTGTAAGAATAAAAAAAAAACACCTTATATATGTATATATATATATATATATATATATAGATGCAAGGTGACGGTAGAAAACAAACCAGGAGGATTTTATTCGACGTTTCGACCTGAGGCAGGTCTTCGTCGACCTGCCTCAGGTCAAAACGTCGAATAAAATCCTCCTGGTTTGTTTTCTACCGTCACCTTGCATCTGTTATCTACGCCTTCGGCCTCCAAGCCAACATGCCTCTCTCTCTCTCTCTCTCTCTATATATATATATATATATATATATATATATATATATATATATATATATATATATATATATATATATATATATATATATATATATATATGGGTGGTTTCATCTCAAATCGTGCAGGCAAAAAGGGTCGAATTTTTAATTTCGATGAAAAAAATATATGTTATGGCGCCGTTTCTAAAACCGCAGTCGACACAAACCGCAAGTTCGTCGGATTTTTTGTTCTCGAGTTATGAATTTTTAAAAAGGCCGCGGCGAAAAGCAGTGTTTTTCACACCCGTCGTGGGTCGGATGTTTCGCTTGATCTCCCGCCATGGATTTGCAGTCCACTTTATATTATCTTTTTTGAAGCACTCTGTGGACACATTTAAAAGTCTCCAATACCATGAAATAATTTTAGGCCTTTTACTTTTTTTCTGTAAAAATGTCAAAGACGACTCCTCGGTCAATTGTTGACGAACTTTGACAATTAATTACTGGCGCTCTACTTGGGTTACACCGATATTTTTTATGTCCACGGAGAGCCCAAAACACGCTATTTATATTTATTATAAAATGCCTTGGCTGTATAAAATATCCTTTGCGGTACGTTTACGTTAATATTATGCAAAAACCAAAAAGTACCATTTTTGAAATTGATTTTCTCAAAAAACACATTTTTTTTTTTTTTTTTATTTTTTGTTCAAATGTAGGTATGATAGTTGTCTACACGAAAATCAAGCCTAGAAAGTGTATATTTTATTTGCATGTTTTATATTTAGGTCTCAATATCGGAAAAGGCGTCTTTGTTTTGCAAGACCTAAGTCAGACATAGCGACCCATGCGTCTCTATGAATTGTGAAAAAGTTTTCTTGAATTTTCTTCTGCATTTTGTAATCAATTATAAACGGATTTTGTGATATTGAATTGTTATGTATGTTTTGATAAGAGCGGGAACCATGAGATACATATCTAACCAAATCAGCAGGCCTAGTAGACTTTCAATAACCAAAAGGCACAGACGTTGTATTGTTTCGATTTATAAACCTTTCAAAGCAAACTAGCACGACTAGCTATTAGCTGTCATATTACTAAGACAAAAAAAGTCACCACATCGTCGATATATTACATACAATTCTTTACGAATTGTATGTCACCGCACATCGCACAGGTCACCAGGGAATGTCCTTTCACTTCCGTAATACACAAAAGTGGTGACACAGAAACGGTCCGAAACACACAGAGAGTGTGTCATGGAGAGGGGTAGGAAATAAAAATAAATAAATAGGAATTAAATTGCCCAACTCCGATCTTGACGAAAATTGCGTTAAAAAAATAAAGTATTTAGGTTCGAGCAGTGGCAAGGCGATAGGTCCACGCCTGGTGGAAAGTCAGACAAAGAAGTCGACGGCACGTAAAGGTAAAACAAAAAAAAATCAATAATTTAATAAAGATGGGAAAACTCAGCCGCACATGGCAAGAACAAAAACCAACTCCCCCGGGCATTCCCTAAACGGGACGCAACCAAATGCGTGCGAACACGCTCTCTACATCACCGCCAGGCCGCTACGCCATGACGAAATAAACTCAACAACTGAAGAGTGCTAACAAACAGTTAGTAAGAAAACATTGAAAAAAAAAAAAAAACGTTCAGAAAAAACCGCACCCGAGAAACAAAGTTCAGCGTGGCGAAGAAACACACACGAGTCGGTCCCACGACATTGAAGTCTGGCAGGATGACAGCGTTCAGATGATGCTCGAATCTGTTCCTCCCTCTATTACGCACATCCACGACGGCTGTGCGGAACAGTGGCTGTACGAAAGAATGTGAAGAATAGATTCGAGCAGGCGATGCGCGAGAAGGTAACCGAGACTATGCTCCAAGCTTCATATCGGGAGAGGAGCTTTCGAGGTAGTTTCTGCAGTTACTCAAACTTTCTCTTTCCCCTTCACTTTTTCAAAAGAACACGTCAGCCGGCACTAACGTTTCATCTCGGGAAAAGCCCACTCTTCACAAACGGTTATAGTTGACGAGGAGGCTGACTTCGACCCAACTAGTCTCCGGGCAGAATACAAACACAAGTATATTTACCAACACGCTCGTTTTAATGTCAGTCTCCGGGCTTTGCTGTTTCCAAAAGAGATAACCCTTTATAAGGACAGAACGAGCGGGTTGGTGGGGATAATTAAACTTAAACACTCCCTTCTCGTTTTCTTCCTCAAGTTTAATAGTTTAGTTAAGTTAAGTTAAGTTAAGTTTAGTTAAGTTAAGTTAAGTTTAAAAATAACCCTTCGGTGCTATCGGATCTCCCCGGAGAGAGAGAGAGAGCACGGCCGTTTCAAGGTAAGGATAGGGCGCTCGAAGCTAGGGCAAACAGGCGGTATCGTTTCACGCATGCACGGATGGCTGGTTTCAAATTTCCCCACATCCCTAAAGAAACCGGCCCATCTTCGTGTGTGCGTCTGCGGGATGTTTGTCCCGCGCCGCCGGTTTTAGCGCGCACGCGGCGTTGTTTTGGCTGGCAGAACAGTTGTTGACCGTCGACATAGTAAGGCCGTGGTGTCCTCATCCTTTCAGGCAACGATTCCTTTGCTTTCCCTTGTGCAATACTCTGACAGACTCCTCCTGGGTGGCTGTCACTGTTCGCCGCGTCAACGACACAATCGTACCATTTCACTCCTCGTGACACAGGGTGCGCTGCTCGCTTTACTGTCACGGGCCGTCCCATCTAACACAACGAGAGCGAAAGGTCGTGGTCATCTGCTGGCTCCGAAAGGGCGGGACGTTCATGCAGGCCAATGAGGGCCCCGAATCAATACGACGTCTGCCGACTCCTACACGTTAAAAATTTACGGCACCTGCTGGTCTGTTAAGAAGTGTTGCTTTCTCTTTTTGGAACTCCTCCAATGTAGCTTGCCGCCTATAAAAAAATTTAAATAATCAATAAATATATCAGGGTGGAAATACTGTATTTAATTTTTATGTGGGAACGTTGAAAAAAGAAAAAAACTATTTCCAAGCTTGTGAAGACGCGCAATTCGCAAGTCCATTTCGAGCCGTAAAAACACGTCTTTGTACGATATTGATGCTTAAATGTAGAACATACAAACAAAATATACACTTTCTAGGCTTTATTTTCGTGTAGACAACAATCATATCTACATTTTAACAAAAAATAAAAAAAATAAAAAATGGGTTTTTTGAGAAAATCAATTTCAAAAATGGTACTTTTTGGTTTTTGCATAATATTAACGTAAACGTACCGCAAAGACTATTTTATACAGCCAAGGCATTTTATAATAAATATAAATAGCGTGTTTTGGGCTCTCCGTGGACATAAAAAATATCGGTGTAACCCAAGTAGATCGGCAGTAATTAATTGTCAAAGTTCGTCAACAATTGACCGAGGAGGCGTTTTTGACATTTTTACAGAAAAAAAAGTAAAAGGCCTAAAATTATTTCATGGTATTGGAGACTTTAAAATATGTCCACAGAGTGCTTCAAAAAAGATAACATAATGTGGACTGCAAATCCATGGCGGGAGATCAAGCGAAACATCCGACCCACGACGGGTGTGAAAAACACTGCTTTTCGCCGCGGCCTTTTTAAAAATTCATAAGTCGAGAACAAAAAATCCGACGAACTTGCCGTTTGTGTCGACTGCGGTTTTAGAAACGGCGCCATAACATATATTTTTTTCATCGAAATTAAAAATTCGACCCTTTTTGCCTACACGATTTGAGATGAAACCACCCATATATATATATATAGGGTGTCACAAAAGAAAATTTACACGGTCTTTTTTACCGCGAAAATAAACTAGGCATCGCCGAACGCTCATTCTCCGCCCAAAGGTAGAGCTGGAGGTCACAACCATATGCCAAAGTTTCAACCCGATCCGATATTTTAATCAAAAGTTATAAATGATTTTCTGAAAATTTCAATGGGAAAATGGCGGCCGACGGAGTTTTCAAAGACATGGGGCTCTATGGCACCAGAAACCGAAAACGAGCGAAAATGGGGTCCATTTTCCCTAATCATGTCGTATTACACCTGAGACTGCGGTGGAAGAAATCGGAAGAACTTTCAGTAGAAGGAACAGACACAGAGAACGTCTCTGTGTCTGTTCCTTCTACTGAAAGTTCTTCCGATTTCTTCCACCGCAGTCTCAGGTGTAATACGACATGATTAGCTACCACCAGCTCGCCTGCACTCTCACCGTCTTTCCATTTTCCCATTGAAATTTTCAGAAAATCACTTATAACTTTTGACTAAGATATCGGATCGGGCTGAAACTTCGGCATCTGGTTGTGACCTCTAGCTCTACCTTTGGGCGGAAAATGAGCGTTCGGCGATGCCTAGTTTATTTTTGCGGTAAAAAAGACCGTGTAAATTTTCATTTGTGACACCCTGTATATATATATATATACTTCACTTTAAAGCAACTACTTCAGGTAAGGCCAGCTGAACTAGAATAAACATACACATAAAGAAAAGACCATACACACCGTGGGACTAAGAACAGATTTTCTTTTTCCTCCTCTTCTGCAACGAACCCCACTTGAGGCAAATATTCTCTTTTCTTCTTTTTTGCTTCCTGCTTCACCGAAAATTTAACCCCCGAAGTAACATTTTTTTCTTCTCGTGCAGCACGAGAGAGGTTGCACTAACGCAGTCAAAGAAAGTAAAAAAGTCAGATTTATCGTTAGTTGTTTATAAAGCAGGAGGTTATCCTGCCTGAACATGGCGACATTGTTACTTACTGTAGATAAGCAATTTAGCCAGTGCAGTACGACTGCTAGCCTGGTTTTTTTTTTTTTAACGTGCACCACGCATTAGTGATAAACGTCCGTGCAGCACACGCTATATCCGAACCCCGAGCTCGGGCGTGGCACACACGAGTGTTCCAGTGGCCCTTCCATTCTGCTCGCGTTTTGATGGACGGGCCTTGGACGTTCAGCTCGTTAACAATTCTGTCCCACAACTCGTCCCGCTCAGGCGCGGTCAGAGGACTGTTCAGTGGCGGCCCTCACTAAAACTTGGATTTCCTGCCAAAAAGTCGTTCAGAAGCCTAATCTGGTGGCCCGACAGGCGAGGAGTTTACTTCCGGCTCTTCGTGTTGTCGGCCACGACTGCCTGCTTGCGCAACGTAAAGGGCTGCAGCTAAGAGTTTTTGGGTAATTGAAGTAAACTAAATATTTCATGCGACAAATTTCAACAAAAAATAGGTTAATTAAATTTTACGTTCGGATACTTAAGAGTATTTCTTCTAGAGCCCTTCACTGCCGAGTTTTGCGATTCTCCATAATTCCCCGCAGGGAGAAAAAAAAAAACACGTAGTTTCAACTCAATCGCCAGTGTTTGGCGACGTCACCGGACACTTCACGGTGCAGTTCTCTTCCGATGTAGTTGGTTGGCGATGGAGATTAGGCTCCTCCCACCGGCGACGTGACGATGCAGTTTCTCCACCGCTTTTTCCAGCACAGACAGACTGATGTCTCTTTAAGCCAACGTTAATTCGAACTTTCCTCGCTGTCGACGCAACTAGACGTGGAACTCCTAAGCTGGTCGCCGAATCGGATCCAAAGCGCGCTCCATTCCCTAGTCCCACCGTCGGTGAATTAAACTGACTCCAATGACCCATTCCTGCCGGTTTATTAACATGACATACCGGTAACTGAACAGACGAGGGAAGTCCTGATGTTTGCAGTCTATCCAACAGGACTATTCCCATAGTCTCGTTGCTGAGGCCTGCATATAGACTATATCCTGTCGACATTTTTTTTTTTTTTTTTTGCGCAAGATCAGCTCTCTACTCTTCTAGCCATTAATATTGTACAATGCGTTCCAAGAGAACTATGCGGAGTATTTCATTTTAATGCGTACAGATCTTTTTTTCCCTTGTTTTTTTCTAAGTGAAAGGTAGACTAATGCGCTCTCTGCAGGGGAGTTATACAGCCAGGTGGGCATAAGGTAGGGGGCTAATTTATATTGCATAGACCCTGCATATATTTTACGGTGAGAAATACGAGAAGCATCAAAACAGAAACAAGAGTAGTGCCAGACAAGGGGCAGAGCTCTATGTTTCGAGTGCATTTTTTCACATCAAAACGAACGAACTGGAACAAATCAGAAGCATGGCATCAAACACACACGCACTCGAACTACAAAGCTTTCATAAAAAAAAAAATTGTGGCGTAATAAACAAACATAAAAAAGCGTATTTTATGGCTGTATACTAGGCTTCGTCACCCGTGCAGGTTCAAGCTGGAACGCCTGAACGGTAAAAAGAAAAAAAAAGATTAGTCCAAAATTGCACGAATACAGAAATGTGAAAACGTGAAATGAGGGCCACACAATTTTTTTCTAAACGTACTACACGCTGATATTTACAGTAAAGTGTTATTATTATTAACCATATTTCTATTTAAAAGATACGAACATCTGAAATATGATTTTAGTGAAACCGTAGTATGATTTTTTTTTTCCGTAACTAGTTTTCGTTTTTCTTTTTTTTTTCCCATATCATTAAAAAATTTTCGGTTAGCTCTTCGGGTATGTTTTTTCAGCCCTAACAGATGGGAGCTGCGCCACTACAAACTCGCAGTGTCAAGAATACCGCTCTAAAGCAACCTATGGAATACGTGGCGTCGGGTAGAGTCAGCATATGGAGACCAGCGTGTGATCCAAGCGGAAAAGTGATTTTTTTTTTTTTTTTTGCCAGGCCAGATATGCGCAGTGGTCCCTGATTGTTTTCCCGATTCCGCGCAACCTTTGGAATACCTTTTAGGTTCCGCATGTTCGTGGTTAATCTGTTGGATTTCACTTATGCGCGCTCGGCAGATGTAGCTGCGTGCGCCGTTATCAGCCGGGGTCACGACACCATCCGATACGCTTGATCGGAGCTGCGGTTCCGCAGCACATCCTCAGAGACTGGATGCAGAAACGAAAGCGATGAATCCTAGAAATAAAAGCAGAAACAAACTTTGTGCTCTTTATATGCACTATTTTTATGAGGTAGGCATCGTTCGATGCCACTTTTCGATTCGTTGGTTCAAACTCGCAGCGCTGTTGGATGCGGAGGACATTCGCTGTACAAACGACGAAGGCAACGCAACGGGCGCCCACCGCTGGCTCGGCGTCAGTGAGCGCGTTATCCGCTGTCACGCAATGTCGCTCAATCGGACGAACTTTGTTCCCGTGGGAACTCATCTGGGATTCGCCGCTGGGGCAGACAGCCGGACGGCCCGCTTCTGAACCGTTACGAAATCGATGGCTATCGCTCTCGATTTGGGCATCAGTCGAAATTTTTGTTGGCATATTGATAAATTATAGAGGTACTGACAGGTCAAAATCATTTTTTTTTATTATTATTATCTGAAACGATTGAAAACAATGCTTGGACATCACCCTCAAAGTTCGAAACTTGCAAGCTCAGTATTTGTGAAGTAAAAAAAAAATAATAATTTCCAAAAACCGAGTTTGAAGTTTCCGCGCGATTCGCGCCAGTGCCGTGACGTCAAAGATTGAGTCGTCCTGCAACTCAAGTTTCTCTCACGCCTAGGCTCCGTCCCAAGCAGAAGTGTCGTGTTCGCCCGCGTCCCGCGATCAACCGCTCTCCTTCGTGTGCTCCGTATCGCTGGGAGCAGACGACGCTTCACTTTCGAGTTTGAAGTTCTTTTAGGGACCTTTCAGCGATCTCCAATTCTTTGAAACTTTGTAAAGTCGAAGAGAACGCGCAGTCGACTTATGTGAGCGGCCAGACGGGCTACGTCGCACCGGTTCTGCGTGAGAGGCTGCCCCGGCGGAGTCACAGCCGAAACTACCGTACGCAGACACCAAACCCAGTTGTTTTGAAGTCTGAGAGGTCTTCGGGTACCTAGAAAAGAGAACTTCGTCCGGTTCCCCAACTCACCGATCATCATCAGTGCTACATATGCGAGCGCCGCGGCGCTGCCATGTTTTCCAAGGGAGGATAAAAAACCTTGAGGCCCGACATCACCCCGTACTCCGAACTTCGGTATTTGAAAAGAAAGAAAAAATGTGGGGTGTGCGCATGTTTATACAGCCTAGAACTTGGTCTGCCTCAGAGGGGCGACGAGTCTCCCAGCTGTAGATGAGCAATTTAGGCAGTGCAGTACAACCGCTAGCCTGGGGTCTTTAACGTGCACCACGCAGTAGTGATACACGACCGCACGCCGGTACGATGCTCATCCAGATCGAAACGGGCAGAGGCGGGGATTTCGGCATTTCAGAAAGAAGGGCCAGAGTGTATTCGCAATTGGGTTAAAACTTGATTTGCAAATGTCGTTAATAAATATTATAAAATGTCGCTTACAAAGCTTCTAAATTTCACAACTTTCGACGTCACAAGTAAAAAGAACCGAGGAGGTGAAAAGAGGGAGAGAAGAACACCAAAGATAAAAAGGCGCGCGCGCTAGTGGAAAAATATTTTTTCGCGTTGTGGTATTTTTTTGCGTCTCTATGACTACAAATTGAATCGTTTTAGACAACAAAAAATACTACCTTTGAAGTGTCACTTCTCCTTTAAAAACGTAGCGCCGTGGTTCATCCACGCCGCTACGTTTTTAAAGGGGAACTGACACCTCCGTATTCCGTTTGGCTCTTGGTTCTTGTCGAGCAAGGCCGTCATAGCATAAACTTCCAGTTGATCACTGCGGTTTGCATCTGTTATTTCTTAAAGGGACTGTGTTCGTCCTCTAACTAAACCTTTCTACCCCCTCTCTCCTCTCCCCTAAGTCAAAATAAAAAAAAAGAAGAAAGGGTCCCTAAGCTTTGACGAAGAGCTTGTTAGCCAAGCTGTAATGCCTGAAATGCGCTTTCGACTGGGCTGTTTACCTCGTTCCAAAAAGTGGATCCTCGATTTCCGCCTGTCGCAGGTCGCGATCCTGGTGGCGTCCCAGCAGCGGCGATGGATGTGGCGGACGCCTGTTCCACTGCAGGTCGCTCTCCAGTGTGACAGTCCACGGAACGTCCGGCAAGCAGAAGTTGGGACGCTCTGGCAGCAGCGACGCTCGCGTTCGCTAGTGCTTTTCGCCAACATTCCTGGGACCAACCGCCAAGATCGCGACCATAGAGTTATTACAATAAACGCTAGAGGCTCAGCTGGCGCTAGTGTCTATGGGACTTCCGGTTGCAAATTGAAGCAGACAGCATGCAGTCTACATTTCCAGCCTCCCTGTGTACTCCTATGGGAAAACGCGCGTGAATTTTCTCTCTTCGCCGGAAAATAACATGAATAAATTTTGTCATTTCGGTTGTACCGGATAGTATACACATTTATTGGTATTGTGGAAGTGTAATTGCTTTAGTTACAGCATTTTTCCTTTACCACTGAACGATGTTAAACTTGGCTCTATTTCAGGTCCAAACCTCTGTTTCAAGGAAGGTATATGAAAACGAGCGACGATTCTAAGCAAACTAACGATCGAAGGAATGTAGAGTGTCTTCAAAGTTTGCTAGCATTTCGGTGGTGCTTATATAATGCTAATATGCCCGTCCTGTCATTGGATGAAAATGACTCCGTCGTGCACCTTTACGATCGGTTAAAAAAACATGCATCCGAACGCAAAAAAAATAAAAGAAATAAAGCACGTGAGCTATGAAAGGTGTCTTTTTATTATTTTCTACGTCGGGCATTTTTTATCGGGCACCTGCTCTCCGGCTTCCCCTATTTGCAAAGATTTGAAGCGTGCGGGTGATGATTTGAGCCCAGAACAAGCATCTTCGCACATATTCATGAGCAGAAAGAATAAAGCCGTACTTATTCATTGCAAATATGACTATATTACGTGGCTTTCAATTTATTTCGATCGTCTGCGTGCACAAGGAGTTACTTATTCAGTGTTATTGCGTAGTTCTTGCCGTCTCCCTTGGTTTTCCACATGTCCTTCGATTGTTTGGCACATTATCCCCCATGCTGGAAAGCGTCAATGCGTGTTCGCGCTAACAGTGTCCGACAGTGCACATAAATACACGTACGAAGCGGTTTTAACACCGTTTTTCATACCACGAATTTCAAATAAAAATACTGTAACTGACCAATTATTTCGTCGGCGTGACTGAGAAATGTTCCTATGTGCCTAGTACGTACAAATTATTAGTGATCTTTGCTCTTATAATCGAGCGCAGAGAGGAAATGCACTCGCTTTTTCCCGTAGAAATGCATTAGCGGAAGTCAATTTCGGACTGCTTGCTGTCTGCTTCAAAATGCAACAGCACACTAGCGCCAGCTGAGCCTCTAGCGTTTATTGTAACAACTCTATGATCGCGACATCCGACAGCATATGACACTCGGGCTTCTGTGACGTCATTTATGTCCACTTCGAGTCCACTTTTGATGTACGGGCAGCAAAAAAACGCTAAACACACTAGTCTTAGACGCCCTCCAGGCGTAAGCGATCGAGACTCTCAAGGAAGCGTGTACCATCGATCGAAAAGACACGCTGCCTTTTATTTAGTGCGAAAGAATACGCCAGCACGCGGCTCTCACGCAACGCCTCTGCGGTCGCGTTGTTGTCGCCACGGCGCATGCGCAGAAGCTTCACTTTACGCGAATCTGAATTCTGCGCTCGTTCAGTGCCCACAGCTGGTGTGTGCTAACGCGAGCCTGTTTGTAAACGGTGTGTCGGACTCTGTATAGCGACGTATCTTCGATGAATTATACGTGCGATCAATGGCAACCTTCTACCATCAACGACAGCTTCGTACAGTCCGTTTACAGCGTGTCCGGTGTTAAAAAGTGCAGCCAGCATCTTGCTTCAACGTACCTTTTGTAGTGAGGCGTTAACCCATAAATAGCGTCGTCTGACCGCACTCCACGGGAGAACACTTCGATGCCGCGGTGTCGCGCGCTCCGATTGGACGCTTCATTGGCTCAGCTCGTTAAATAACTCGGCAAGCTTACGCGATTCGTTCATTGACAAGAGTGTAGTACGACGAGGGCCGTCTGAAGATTGTGCGGTGGTAAATCAAAACAATTATAAGAAGCGTACGGGCTGAGGAGGAAAAACACTCGACCGTGCTCGTCGTGTTCTTTCTTAGATTGCTCTCCAATTATTCAACGAAGCGAATACCCTTTCCAAGTGAAGTTAGATATAACCATGTAGAAATGACTTTTGTATATACACTCGTTACTAATTATTAGAGCTGAGATTTCCGGGACGATATTGGTGCTGAAATGGGAACAAAATTGGGAGAGCAAATGCCAAAACATCGCGGCACTTTCCGGGACAATGTACGCTTCTGCGAGTACGCTCAAAGTGTTTTATTAGCGTCGAAATATTTTCCTTCTTTTTTACTGTTCCAAAACGCACGTCTACTCTCGTGCGTTGAAGGAAATAATCAGGAACGTCTCGAGTGTTCATTTACTTAGGCTGTGTTTTTTCTCCGTTGAAACATTCTTAAAATCGGAGAACGATCGCTTCACTTCCACAGAGACAAGCGGCAAAAACCCGAGAGCTCGTTTGGCATCCAAGTCATAAACGTCATTTAAAGCTCTTGATGAACGTACCCACTCTATCAGGGGTTTTATCGCGCGATGCACGAAGTTTGTCTTTCGCTGTGCCGTCTAACAACGGTGCGCGAACAGGAGCGCGCGCAGAAACGGCGGCGCTTCGCCGGAAACCATCGTAGACCGCCACCAACCATTAGGAACGTGTGCGGCACTAGCGGTCGGTGGCGTTGCATATCCAGCTTTTTAAGGTCGGTTCACACAAAAAACGAAATGAAAATTGATCGATAAATGTTTGAACAAAAGTAAGTAAACAGACGCGCTAATTAATGTTACATATTTAAAAAAAAAAAAAGAAAAAACACGGAGATAACGGACGAAGGAGGAAATAAACACAAGACGCACAATTTTTACTGGTAGCTGAGACTGTTATCGAGACACTTTTCAAAAATGGGGACATATCCCGGAAATTCCAGCTCTACTCATTATTCGACACGTCAGATAATGACTTACATAAGGCATTATCCGACCTGTCGGTTCACGAGATCGTCCGTCAGAGACCGCTGCGTATAAGAACAACCGCGCATCGATTCCCAACAATGTTCCCGACGTAACTAACGCCTGACCTCGGCAGCTGGCCACTACGAAACAAACTGTCGGCGCCATGTTCCCCATTCTTTTGTTCAAATAAATAAAGAAATAGAGAGAATAATGCTCGTCTCTTTAGACCATTTAGCGCAGACAGCCACAATTTTAGTTTTCACCCCGGCGTGGCCCCGTCAGGCGGACAGTTCGGCAATCGTTATTTCTATACTTGTACATTTCGGGCGCGTCCCGTGGGAGCCTCGATTGTTCGATGACACCGAAAAATGCGGAAGGCGAGTGGCTACGCGGAGTGACGGACTGTAAACGCCGGCCCTCCGGACGGTGCGCCCTCCCGCCGGCGCATTAAATGACGCCCTCGTCCACTTGACGGGAGCTGCCTAGCGGGCTGGTGCTTAGTGTGAAACGCGCTTTTGTAACGACTCGCTCTCACTCGCACTTATGGCAGAAAACTTTCATCGTGCGTCCCTGTGTACGGTTGCACTCAATTAGAGGCTTATTAGCGGCGCATTTACCCATATATCAGCCAAATTAATGAAGCGTACACACCGTAGAATTTACGACAAAAAAAAAAAAAAACAACAAAAAAACAAGCGGGTGAAGAGTAAAAAACAAAAACAAAAAGACAAGAACCCGCAACGGGGGAATACGGTAACGGACGATTCATACGAAGGTTTCAAAGCTCGAGTTTGCTTTATTCACCGGTCTAGGGCATTTTCCCATACAAATATCTCTAGAAATTAGTTTTCTTTTTGCTCGTTAAAGGCCCGCCTATGCAGGCTATCAGGAGCATTGTCAATCATGTCCCTGTATAGATAGCATCAAAAACCGAATCAATGTGTGTTTGGCAAGACCAAGCGTATTTTGTTTCTAATGGTACTGGATCATTAAGGCCACATTCACACTGCTTCATACAAAATACGCGGTGTTCGCTGCAGATACGTGTCCGAAAATGGTCTGCGGTCATACCTAATAGTAATATTGTGGAGTGTGTATGTTTATATGCAGCTGGAAGTTAGCCTCAATGGGCGTCCGGGGCCCTAATCTACACGGCGTGAACAAGCCGGATCGAGGGACCGGAACATCACCGCCTGCTGCGATCGGTCAGCGCTGAGGAGGTGGCTAATCACAGAAGGCGACGATATCCCGGTCCTTTGGTCCCGCCTTTGGTCCCTTTGGTCCGTGGGTATTAAGGCTTATTAAGGCTGCTGCCTCAGCTGTAGATGAGTAATTTATCCAGTACAGTACAACCGATAGCCTGGGGTCTTTAACGCGCACCACGCGGTAGTGATACACGACCACACGCCGGTACGATGCTCATCCAGATCAAAACGGGCAGGGGAGGGGATTGAACCCAGGATCCCTGAATAGGTATACTAGAATAAAGAGGTGTGGGCCGTCCGGCAGCCATGAGTGTGTCGCAATTTGCAAGCACGCCGGTGAAGGCGCTGTGGGGCAGAGGCTTGGCGGTTGCAGTAGAGATGCTTTGTTTGGTGTGAAAATGGTCGCATTCTTCGTTTGTTTCATCCTGCTCGGTTGTAAGAAAGTCTGAGCTCCGTCGTACCTCAAAGTCATGTGAAAAAACGTGACTTGCGCTAGCGGCAGAAGCTTATATTGAAAGCGCAAACACCTTCTAGGCGCGGTCAATTCCTTCCATAGTCACGCTTCTTTAATTTTTGCTGTTATAGAAGAATAATTGTCAATCTTACCTCGCATACCACCACTAAGAAAGCGAAGTTTGAGTATGCTATGCGATGCTTTCCTCTCCGCTTTGAAGTCAAAGCTATTTTAATTATCTTTTTCGGCAGCTGTAAATTTTTCAGACTTTTATATACTTAGTTCCTGTGCAGGTGTTAACATATTTTTTGTGAAGCATGGATTAATGAAAGTGAGCGTTTTCTTGACTTCTGTATTATCTGCCAAAGCTTATAGACTAGAAAATGTCGGAATCGATTTTGTTTAGTAAGCAGGCACCATATAAAGACAAGCACCAAAACTGTCAAGGTGGCAACTTCAACTGCTGTTTTTATTGAAAAGCAGCCCCAGTTGGAGAAATTTGTTTTCTTTGACATGTCACAGAAGTGACACATTCATCTTAAACTTTATATTTTTCTGCAGAATTTTTTTTTATCTGGAGTCAGAGTATTTTATTTCGCGAAGAGAGGCGTCGCCCGGCGTCCGAAACGAGGAGTGTTTCTCTTTGCTTGTGTTGTAACCCACGTTGCACCCCGGCACAAAATAGCACCGCTCCGTCTTTTTCTTCGCCGTAAACTTGACGTCGTTGTGAGTCCCTTGTCGCTTTGGCACAGCTAGCAGCCGCACATTATTGTATCGCTTTAATCTTAACGCAAAACCAGAGGAAATAGTCGCCCCAACAGGCCCCATGCCAACCTTGATAAACGCTGCCTGACCGGCGTCCTGACCCTGCTCTGACTGGCAGTGTCACCCCGGGCTCCTGCGTTGGAATTGGGCCACATAACACCATAACCCTATGGAGAGACGAACGCGGTCGGCATACCTCCCAGTTCCAGTACACCCTATCCTGGGCTCTTCAGCGCGAGCTTTCGCATCACGTGTTCCGAGTTGGTGTGCGCTAGCCCACACGAAAACCGATCCCCCTTCAGTCACGCCTCATACGAGAAAACAGATTCTGTCACAACGGTTAAAAATTGCGCAATACGTGTCTGCAAACGCGCATTCAAGAGCTGTGTGACTGGTCCTTTAGGGCTATCTATATCGAGCTGTAAAGTAAGTGATCGAAGGTTTTAGGTTGAAATATGGCCGTTGACCGACAGGTCGCAGTATCGTAAATAGTAAAAAAACAATTGGCTGAATATCTTATACTAAATACGCTTTATGTTAAATTTCATTACCTGTAACTCTAACTTCTACGTTTTAGTAACATCTAAATCAGATCGATTAAAATTTTCAAAATTATGCCAACGTAAGAACAGATTCGTACCGCTTTCACCTGAACATCGGCGCGCCGCGTTATCACCGCTTTAAACTCTGCCACTAGCGGAGTGCTGTCAGTGTTGCCGCACTATTGTTCCTCTCACCGCCACGCGAGAACTTTGCCGCGAACGTATATTGCAGGCGAAGCGGGAACCCATTGGCTGTCATTAGGCAGTCTGAGTAGACGCTTCCAATAACTCCGATAACGATACCCGGTACTCCGCCGACGCCTTTGCTCGTGCATCGTATCGCTGTCGGGTGCAGCTATTGGAGTCTTCCAAACGATCCACTAGATTACGCTAAATTAAATTGTCATAATGCTATTACGCCCCCGAAAAGAGGGAAAGGAATACAGGAACACGAAAAGGACAAAGGACATTGGCTGGGATCATGCGCAGACAGTCTATTTCCTGCGCAGAGCAGTGCCCACACCTCGTGGGAAAGCTGCGCGTTTGCCCACATTTCGTGAGGGCTTGTTCGACGACAGCGCGGTTGCGCATGAACATGTACAGTGATACATTCAGTCTTAAGTTTACGTATGCACTTACAAGACTGTCACTGTATGTGTAACTTAACTAAATTTGAGGCCGAATAACTTTCAGGGTTCACTCGTGCTTCAGCGGTCTCGTGCTTTAGCCGCCAGAAGGCTGCAAAACTTCATCGCGGCTACGAAACTCAAGTACGCGACGCTATACTCTGTTTCACCTTATCACGTACCTCACGAAAAGGCTACAAGCGCGAGCTCCTTGCACTAGGGCACATCTAGGCGGCACAAGCTTTCGTGAATTAAGAGCAGCTGCCAACGCTATGAGCTCGCGCTTCTAACCTTCGCTGCGGTACAACATAAGGTGAAACGGAGTACAGGTCATATCACGACTCTGTAATGGCGCCGAAAGGTTTTCTTAAGTCGCCAATACTATTTGCTGAAGGTGCGAAGACGCGTAACAAAAAGGAATTGAGACTTCGCATTATGTAATAAAATAATAGCGACACACCGATATATGTATATAAAAAAATATCGATGTATCTATTTTTATTGTCAACGTAGGAAAATTGTATAAGGCACGTCATACGTACTGTAGAAACTCGTATATGTACAAATGCCAACATGGGAAAACTCTGTAGACCGTTATATTAGGCGCCAGTACAGGGCGGGCACCGAGGTGCGAACTTTGCTGAGGCGTACCAAGAATAACGAGGCTTTTGGCACGATGAGGCTTGGAATACTATCACTTGAGCAAAGTCCCGACGGACAGTGGACGTGCGACCAAGCGCGACATCACTTTGACACTTCACTGAGCACTGAGAGCGCCATTGAATTGGCGCCCGATAACCACAAGACTAGCGCGACACGTTATGGAGTTTCCTTTTTTTTTTTCAGAATATCTCCATAGTGCCGCAAAACATTGTGACGCAAACAACAGGGGCCAAACACAGTTTCTCGGAATGAAACACCGCAGTATTCGCAATATCAAACGAGACGATTTCACTTGTAGTCGATCGTAAAAGCGACAAAACAAATTCGCGAGTAGGGCAGAAAAATGGCTGTCTCTGATTTCTTCCCTGACCAGTGCAACGAAAAACAAAAAACAAAAAAAAAATAGTGGAATTATCGGAACTATGAGGAGAAAAAAATATAGACAATGGAATGAATTGGAGGTATATTTTTTGGTGGTTTGAGGTAGGCTGGTAGCACTCGGGGTATCGTCCGCACAACAACGATAAGAAAATAAAACACAAATACAAATCTCACAGACAAGTCGAAGATACTTGTTGGCAGACCTAAGAGTCATCAACGTGCAAGGTTCTGTGGACACTTGCGAGGTTCTGTGGACACTGCTCGAGACCGGTACGTTCCTCTAAATGTTAAAGTCGCTTTGTCTCGACGGACACAATTTAGCGCTTGTAGCTCTGCAGTGGGACGAGCCCTTGGGAACGATTTCTCGCGAAAATGTAATGAAATAGAGCGCATGAGTATTCTTAGATCAGGCACTGGTCTAGGCAGTTTCTTGCGTGACGCAGATACCCCACGGGCACGAGTATGAGACTTGTGCTAACTGGCGAAAGTCAAATATGATGACTTTAACCTGGAGACGGGTTCCAAAAGGGGAGTAATTTGGAAAGAGGTTTTCTCGAGATCGTTTTCGATCAAGGCGGAAGCTAGTACCCGCGAAATCGCCACGCACTTACTTTCAGAACAACGGAGCGTGCAAGCGCGGTTTCTGGAAGACCTTTTCGTTCCGTGTCGGAGTTCTTATAACTTGGGCGCAAGGTCCAGCGGCGCCACACCGCGTCCACTCGTCATCTCTAAGTTTCTTTGGAGTGAGGTCGGCTCCTCACGGCGAGTCACTCTCTGCACAGGAGTTCACTGAGCGCCGAGATGTAGCTCTGCGCCATCTGGAGCGTCTCGAACTTGGACAGTTTGCGGTCGTTGCCGAGCGAAGGCACCACGTCGCGCAGCTTGTCGAAGGCCACGTTCAGCGAACTCATCCGTCGGCGCTCGCGGGCGTTGGCGGCCAGCCTCCGCTTCCTGATGACGACCTTGGTCGGCGGGGTCCTGGAAGACGTCGTCCTCCGCTTGCCACACCGCTTGCCGCCGTGCGCGAACCCGCCGCTCTCGGTGGAAGAGCCGACGGAGAAGACGCTGCCGTTCTCGGCATCCGAGTCAAACTCGGTGTCCTGCTGGGGGTCGCAGTCGTCGTACGAGAGGTCGCGCATGCACTGCGTCGCGTCGCGCGGCATGGGACACAGCTCGGTGAGGTTCGCGGGGCTGTCGGCCGCGGGCGAGCAGGGCGGCAGGGTGCCCCCGGGACTGGACGCGGGCGTCGGGCAGCCGTCGGACACCGAGAGGCCGTACGCGGGCATCCGCAGCGGCGAGAAGGACGCCGAGTAGAGGTCGTGCTGGGCTGCCAGGCAGTTGACGGCCATCGCCAAGGCGCCGTCCATAGTGACAACGGTTTCAGGAGCGCGACGTCGACCGCATCAACTCGCGGTTGCAGACGCTGAAGAAGGGTCGAGGCCACGGGGGCAAAAGGAGGGCCTCCCCGCAGAACGCGCCTCGGGGATCTTGGAGTCTCTGGAGCAGGGCAGATGAACGTCTCCCGCGCTAGCTTCTCGATTGCCCTTTTTTCTCCGCGAGCAGTTGGCGTGGCGATGCGGGTCGCTTTGCGGAGCCGACTTGTGGCAAGACCGGGAGCTGCGCGGCTGGTCGGGGGGGCTTCCCGTGGGGCTTCTGGGGCTGCCGGTGGCGGTGCCCACGGTTGTCTTTGCCTCCAGGAGGGGGTGTGCGGGGGGTGCCCCCTCGGGGGCGAGGGGAAGCGTCTTGCCCCTGGAACGACCAATGGGCGAGGTCGACAACGGGAGAGGCGCGTTCTCCTCCTCGGAAACGGTTTTCTCTCAGACTTGGCAACGGAGGCTACCTGAACGGATGCCCCGCACCTCCTTGCCGCTTTCGGCATTTACTTGCGCCGGTCTCCGTCTGGCGGTGGAGAGGGCTTTCCCCTTGGCTACCGTTGAGATCTCCGTTCGGGCAGCGTTCGGGCCGCTGTTTTCTTGAACTGGGGAACCGTTAGTGAGAGAAGGACCACGTGCGCGAGGAAGGGGGAAGCTCTGGGTGCCCCGTCGGGCGGGCTTCGGCGTGGGCTGGGGGGGGGGGGGGGGGGGCACGAGGGTGTGCGGGGGCTGCGCGTGCGGGACCGTGGCTCGCCTGTCGCCGTGTGGGACCTTCTGGTCGGGGTCTGGTGGACGGCGTTCTGCTGCCGGGCTTCGGCGCACCGGAAGCGAGCTGCTCTTCTCAGTTGGACGAAACAGGACGACTCTGTACTTCGTCTCTTGAACCGGGCGGTCTGCTTGCGCTGTCGCAGTCGACTCCAGGACTGCGAGGGAAATTCGTGGACCACAGGGTCCTGCTAACTGTTCCTGCCGACGCCAGATGAGACGAGGCGATAAGAACAGGAAAGCGTGAACCCGTCTCTTTTTGCTGTTATTCTTTGTGGTGGTTTCTACACATGCAAGCAATGCACAAAGGACGTGGCGTGTTAGGTAATGGGTTGGGGGAGACGCTGCTGAACCTTCAGCTTTCTTTCACAGCGAAGGTGCGCTAAAAATGTTGGACATAGGGGAAATTACGTTTTCCTTCGGAACAGTTCAAATATATACAGAGACAAGAAAGTTCATGCGTATACAAGGTACGTCAACGTTTTTGCCAGCGATCATGTGGGCTCCGTATTGCACTGGGTGGAGTGATGTCACTGATTACGCTATAAGGGAGAGAACATGTAGGAATATATATCATATCGACCATTTTTCTTTTTCGTGGATGGGGTTTGGGTGCACCATTTGCATAATTTGGTAAGCTATAAAAAGGAGAAATAAAAGTTGGAGCATATTCGACAAGTAAGTTAGTTACCGAAGTGGAGTATATTCAGGCAGGTAAAACGACTTGAAAGCGGTTGCAGGCGCACGTTTATATTTGGAAGCCTAAAAATACTTCAGGGAATGAGTCTAATAATCGGAAGTTTAGATGGAAAACAAATATAGTCTAGAAGAGTTTTGCAGCCTTAAATCGGTTTGTGTTAATTCCGGACTTGAACGGGATAAGAAAGGAGCCTTATGAAGATGCAAACAGGCCCGATAAATGAAGAGACGTGACGCGAAAAAAGGGAGCGAACTTGCAGATGTAAATGATTCGCAGCTGCACGGAAAAATAAATATGGCGCCATCTTCAGTAAGTAGCTCAGCGCAAACCTAGAAGATGTGTGAAAGTTTGCGTTTCAGTAGAGCCTTGCTAATAATAAAGAAAACTTTCAAACAAATATCGGTGAATTTTTTCTGAAAAGGAAACCTGCTCTGCCTAACGAGCCTCCTCCGGAATAACTCGCAATGTTTCGCTGATTCCCGCGCACACAGAAACCTTCTAACGAGTGTCGTTCCGGCCTCGCCAAGAATAAATTACGTACCTCATTCGACCTTCCAAGCTAATTGTCTCGAGAATTTGTCTAAAAAAATAAAGTAAATAGAAGAACAGAATACGGCGTAAAAATATATATATTTTCACACACAGTCTACTTTCCTCCCGTTCAGTATGGATCTTGTTTTTTTTCCCGTCTGACAACGAATTACTCTGACAAACCATCGAAAATGTAAGGGCTGTTTCTTTCAGAAACGGTAGATGTATCGTGTCGACCGAAGATAGGTGTCCGAAGCAATGTATCAAAGCTGTACGCAGCACGACTAGTAAAGGCCCGTTCACACTCTTGCGACCGAGTTAGACCGAGAGAGACCAGACCGGTTTTTAAGCCTCTTGCGACTTCTTAGGACCAGCTCCGCTGCATCGCATCCGGTCCTAAGAAGTCGCAAAAGGCTTAAAAAACGGTCTGGTCTCTCTCGGTCGAAGTCGGTTGCAAGAGTGTGAACGGGCCTTAACGCGTTGTCTGCGACGCGTTCGAGATAATCCCTTACAGCTAAACCAACCTTGACCTCGCTCCAATTCACAAACTCTGAAATGGCACACGACGACGGGCATCATCCACAACGTTAATCAATATATGGCCGAGCATACTGCGTTGCACGTGAAGTCAAACAGATTATTCCTAGTAATAGACGCTCACGAGAATGAAGATAAGCAAAAGCTTATCTTCATTCTCGACGCATTATGCCTGAGACTGTGGCGAGAAAAGGAAAAAAAACACCAAGCAGCTGACGAGAAAGAAAAATAGATCAAGGTCATTCTGTCTCTTGAGTTGTTTGATGCGTCCCTTTTTCTAACACAGTTTCAGGTATAATGCATCATGGTTAACGTTCACCAGCTCACCTGAACGCTATTTTTTTCGCAAAAGCAACTTTAATTTTTTGGTGACCTTTTCGAAATTTTTTTTTCTGCACAACGCATGTGTACTTTTTTTGCTTCAAGTCGTCCTTCTGTAATTTTGCTTAAAAAAAAAAAAATAACGAAAAAAGTAACACCGTGCATATAAAATAACGTAACGCGTTTTTTCTTTTTTTTTTCTTTTTTTTGCGGCTCGGTGTTTTGTTGCACACTCGGTCACTCTTTGAGTGAGGAACGTGTAAGGGGGTGTCCAAACAGGACACTACAAAAGGCACGACTCCGACAAATCGTGAAAATGGAAGCGGACGGGCCCGCTTCGCGCCCGCTTCAATTTTCACGATTTGTCGGAGTCGTGCGTTTTATAGTGTCCTGTTTGGACACCCCTTAACGAAATCGTGCGCATGTCTGAGTGTCGTCACGTGATGCGACTGAACTATCGCGTTATGAGAGCGCCTGGGCACGGTCCGCCTGCGACGGCACTTTTTCGTGCACACGGCGGCTTTCCGAGGCAGTTGGGCATCGCGAGGAAACGAGTTCTGGGAAAAAAGCGCCAGCGCCCCGCCATTAGGCCGAGTTAACGGTCCTCGTTAATTCTAGACGGGCCCATTGTCCGGGAGCTGGCGCTTCTCTCGACGATATCGTCGACGTTGTACGGCCTCGGTTTGTTTTAGCGCCCCTAATTGCACGCGAAAAGAGGCATCGTCATTTACATTTTTGCCTCGCGGAAAATCGTACGCCCTCGGCGGAGATGTTCTAAAGACCATCTAATCTAAACAACACGCTTAGGTGGCATTTGTGGGATCCGGGAATACGACTCCTAAAAGCGCATCTGTCTTCGTCTTATCTTATGCTTGGCCTCATTATCCATAGGCCGTGGGTAGCCCTAGCCACACGTATATTTCGTCTTTTCAAATGCGCCAGCGTATTATCTGGGTGGAGGATAGTTCGCGAGGTACGCGATTTAATATTAATAATTGGGACGTCTGTATGTTTACACAGCCTAGAACTTCTACCCCATTCACACGGTAATAAAGCTCCCTTTAGGTAAGGGACCTTCATAGTCGGTGGCGAATCAGTTTGCAATCCTTCGCGCCTGGTATGTGCTCGCTCTGGCTTATTCGCCGATTGTAGAAGACCTATTTTAAATATACTTTTATGCCTGTCGTGCAAATGGTTTATTAGCCTGCCTCAACAGGTGACGTTTCTCCCAGCTGTACATGAGTCATATCGCCAGCGCAGTACAACCGCTAACCTGGGGTCTTGAAGTCCGCTCCTCGCGCAAAGTGCTCGAGGAGTGGACAAACTTGCGCGCCGTATACGTTTGGTTCGCGTTCGTGCGTAGTCGATACCGATGCGCGCCGATTTCATCCGGAGGAAATAAACGCCCATATATTATGCGGGTACTCCGCAGTCAGACGGGCACGTTAAAGGCCTACGGAACCAACTCCTTTAAAGAGTCACGGATCAGCGCACTCCGATAAGCGCAAGATCGCGAGCTGCTTCACCGCTTCTTTAAAGATGTTAATTCCGAAGGCCTGTAAGTCTGACAGGGAACGCCGAAAATTAGGATTGAAAATTTGGTCAATCAGAGCTGAAGAAAGGCGTTGGTCGCGACTCGCTTCACGAGTCTTGGCTGCGCTGTTCTTATCGGCTAACGCCGCAACGGCATTGGCTGCGCAACGAGAAGATGCTCGCCCCTCTCCGCCACGCTATCAAGCTCAACAATGGCCGGAAGGCCGCGTTCCCACTCGCGAATAAACTCTCTCGTCGCCGACCGAAAACGCCGGGCGGAAAACGACGGCGCCGATCCCATTTGATGCCACCCGTCACGTTCGAGCGGCTCCGGTCTCCCGCGGATATCAGAGGAGACAGCCTCTGGCTCGAGTGGTGTTCCAAAATATGCTCTCGCAGACCTCCTCTGCTAGTTAACGCTAACCCACAGTGCCGAGCAAATGCCCAACATTCTCTCGGCAATACAAAAAGGCAATAATAAAGTAACGAGCAAACGGAGACAGTGTGCGTACGTTCCACTCGAGGACGTGACGCCGCAAGCACCATTTCCTCCGTGCGTTCCGACTGGCAGCGACGTCGTGAAAACGTTTTCCGCGCGGCAAAAATCGGTCCCGGACTGATTGCACACGGTATCGAGTATTCCGTCTCCAACGAGGGAATTCCCCCTCCCGGCGTCAATTTCTCGGCGGATTCGCCCGCGAATCCGCAAGTGTGAACCAGCCAGACGGAATGTCTGGTCAACGTCGGGCTGGCACGTTCACCGCCTGTCTATTTTACGCGGAGCGCGACGTTAGAGAGTTTGTTGCGTGCTCCCCACTACGCGTGCGCGTCGTCGCCAAGAGCCAATCCAAGACCGCAGTTCAGGCTGCGGTCTTGGATTAGCGCGGTACCCGCACGCGCAGTGTGGAATACGTAACACTAAAGCAAAACGCACGGTGCTTGCGTTTGCTCGTATACTCAATATGAGAACTCCCTGCTATCAGCACAAATTATGGGTCGTTCCCGTTGACTGTGTCCCGGCTTCCTCTTGTCCGCATCTTGCCATTTCTCGCTCTTAACGATGGACCAATCTTCGAGGCTTGTTTCGGTGCAATTGATGGGAAAACATTTGTATAGAAAGGACCGCTATTCATCGAGACATAATTGGTTTATTATTTTTCGTTTGTACCATGTGCTAGAATATAATGTCAAGCGACAACCTCGGTTAATGTTTCCATACGGAATCAGGTATTTGGGGATAAAAGATAAGACAAAAAAAAAAAGAAGAATGTCATAGAAGTAATTAGCGTGAAAGGGCATTTGACGAGGGACTCCGGAAGTCACGACGATTGTTTACCTTCCGGCGAGTATCCGTTTCTTTCATTCATTTTAATCAACGGATTTCCGGTCTTACAGCAGTCATATAAGTTACGATTTATATAATTTATTAGTTTTCGTTTCTATGGTGCGCGCAAGACGGAATGCTACTTTTCAAACAATCAATTCTGTGACCTCATCCCACAAATCATAGAAAAAAAACTTTCAGCCTTTCCACTCTGGTGAAGAAGGAAGACCAGCGAAGCTGTACTATGGTGAGACGACCTCAAGGACGACCTCTTGTACGACCTCAAAGACGACGCCTAAAGGACGACGTCTAGAAAGACCTCGAGGACGACGTCTAGAAAGACCAAGAGGACTACGTTTAGTACGTCCTTAAGGACGACCTCAAAGGACAACTTCTAGGATAACCTCGAGGACCACGTCTAGGACGACCTCAAGGGCGACTTCTAGGACGACCTCGAGGACATGTAGGACGACGCCTAGAAAAATTCAGCCTTTCCACTCTGGTGAAAACCAGAGTGGAAAGGCTGGAAAACTTGCCGCCATCAATGAACGATGCCGCCAAGCCGGTCATCTGGTTGCCACCGTCGCTCATAGATGGCGGCAGCTGTCCAGAGTTTTGTGTCAACATTTGCTTGGTACCGGACACGATCCGGGGAACATAGCCCTTAACAGCTCCGCCGTAAAAAAGAATATGAAAGGACGTGGCACTGAGCAGTGAATTCTCGACTCACAACTTCCGTGCATAAAACAGAAAGAAAAACATCCTAACTACAACCACAATGTTTTTTTTTTTTTTGTTTTTTTATGCCTAGGCACGCAGAAAGTTAAATATCTTGTCAGAGGTCTCTAACATTTCGAATCACAACGACCTCATCAGGTCAAGGATGTCGGGTTCGTTCCCAACATCCTTGGCCTGAGAGCTCAATGCCTCTGCTCGCCACACATTTCCCCTGAACGTTTTAAAAAGCAGAAAGACACAAAATGGCTTACACACGGCAGGCTCGCGAGCGGATTCTGTTTGGAGAAAACACCAGCCATCCCGGGTCGGAGGTCGGATAAAATCACTCGCCGAAACCGCAACACCAAATTACGGCACTCGTAAATACAGCCGAGTAATTCGACCTGTTCATTTCAGATGTGGTTTGTCTCGTATTTCAGTTTCCATCGTCGTCGTGTCCCATCCATTTAACTGCTGGTCCCCGTTATTCAGCGGTCGTCGTGGCGAAGCTTGATGGGCGCAGTCGGCGAGAACATCCGACAGGCTGCCCAGATTACAGAGTGTTTCCAGCAGCTCGATCGGGGGGTCCCGTGGTTTATGAACCGCCTTTGAAATACGAGCTTATAAAGAGGTGACGAAAGTGTTTGTCGTCTGCAAACGTCTCCGCCTTTCCTCCCGATTCCCTCCTCACCACGCAGCCCATGCGCATTTGCGGCCGATCCAATCCGCACGAGACGCGACCGCCATTAAGTTGCAAACCGTCTGCATGGTTTGAGTTGCTTCCTCTCTTAAGCCCAGTCCCCGCGCGGACGGAGTATCGGATGACGCGACCGAACCGAAACTGTATCGTCTTCAAACCCTCGCTTTTTTTCTGCTTTTTTTCCTTTCCCGCGTCAAACGTCGCAGAGCGACAACTCCGATTCCTCTTCGCTGCCCATTGTCCGGTGGCGCTGAAAAGGCATGTCGGCTCTTCGGGAACAAAATCCCGCCCGTGTGCGTTTCTTTGACGGGAGCCCGAATTCAGTGAAAGCGCTCCGAACAGACCTCCTCAAAATGGACTTCGTTTGTAGGTTTTGTCTTGTTTCCTCGTTTATGGGGAAGGAGAAGTTTGTGAGCGACAAAGCGAAAGAAAGCGGGGAAAGTAAGCGACTGATTCCCGGTGACCCGATGGCCCGGCCCGCTTTCTCCGGTCACACAGGAATTTAAGTGCATGCTCGTGTACCGTTACGCCATCTTGGGGATCTAGGTCGATGCTTCGATGCTCGCACTTTCCGAATTTTCGTGTTTTTATTTTTATTTCTATTAGAGTCCCTTAAATAAAACAGGAGCTTTAAAAGTGGTTTTGTAAGGAGTGCCCTGTTACCAAGCAGACCCTTAACTAAATTGGGTCGAATTTCGGTAAGAGTGATTGAAAGAGCGAGGTATTAGACTGTCCTTAAATTGGGTTTGGAGTCTTCGCTGTCCAAGGCAATCGGATCAGTGCAGTACGGTAGCCAACCGGGGTCTTCAACGTGTGCCACGCTGCGGCACCCACGCGGCTGCACGCCGGGACGGTGCTTCTCCAGATCAAAGCGGACAGGGATGCGCCTCGAACTCACGAACGACCCCTGGCTTTTGCAGCTCTAAATTTCTCTATACCCCATAAGGTGAATTAATAAAAACCTCGATATTCAATTGACTGTTGTTATTTTTCTTACACTATATCCTAGACAATTGTTTTGTTCTTTGACCGTGTGCGTCCGTACGTCCGTGAAAAAAAATAATTCTGCAATATCTCCTACCGTCTAGAATAATATTCTTTTTTCGCGGGGGCAGAGAATTTCACGTGATTCACGGGGGCAGAGAATGAACAACACTGCAATGATATTCAGAAATACATAGTTATCGTATGAAGGGTGCAGCGGTCATATATATTTTAATTACTAGAAAAACAACCGTGATTTCGTATTCGTTTCTGATTCGCAGCCATAAACGCGAGCATTTTGAGCCTGCAGCGTCACCAACATGTAATCACAACTCTTTCGTGCGTGTGAAATTTGGCAACTCGAAGGAAAAAAGAAACGTTTTTTCTTAGATCGCATTTCATATGGAACCTGTTTTCTAAACCAACACACTGTTTAGAAAGAAGCACGCTTTACCCAGAAAGTGTGTGGGCATGGCGCGCGCGCACAAACCAGATTCGGACGCGAGGAACCGTCTGCTCATGCGCAGTGCCGACAGCAGCGCCGCCGCCGTGGCGTGACTTCGATGAGTCGGGTTGGTCTGTAGTAAGTGATGCCTACGCTTGTCACGGCCAATTTAGTTCGTTTTCTACAATCTCATAATTGACTAGGACGAGATCGCGTGTACGCTTTTCAGCTAGCTTGGGTACCCACAATGCCGTTTGAGTTCGGCGCAGGCTCAGGCTCGACGACGCTATATTCTTGAGTAGGGAAAGCGCTGAGTACGCTGTTCTAAAACTCACGATTATTTCAAGAAAACAACGCATCTAGCGGTATAGAAACTTTTATTAAAGATGAAAGTATAAGAAACCGAAAGAAAATTATATTTTAGCGAAGAAATAATTCTTATAATAGAGAAAGTAAGAGCTATATGGGGACCTCAAAAATAAACGTTTGCATACGTGTAGACAGCATGAGGTGAGTCTTCCTTATGTACGCCGGCAAGAAATCGAACTGTAGATGAGACAATCTGCCACCGCAGTACGGCTGCTACCTCGGTATTTTTAACGCGAAGGTGGTGTCGTGTTCAGTCGCGCCGTGAAATGGAAGCTTGCTACGCAGATCTCCGCAATGGTCATGATTTAACGCGATTTGGCGAGATCACGAAGTTTTAGAATAGGGGGCTCTGACGCTTTAGGTCACCTATAGAGCTTGGGGAACCCAAAGTATTGAGCCCCCTATAAAAAGACTTCTCTATTTTCTCGAGGGAGGACACACTTGCCTAGCCATGTGAATATGAGCAACGTGAATGCGTCAAGCTTTGCTCTGAACTGCTTTTACCAGAGGGTTTGCTTTCACATATCAACCTTTATAATTCACTGTCACGAAACTTTAATTCGCCTGTAATATTCCCAGTATCGTTTTCTACGCGGATATTATAATTGTTTGCCCAGAATGTTCCGCTTGTTGCCATGCGTGCTATCTTGTGACCAGATAGCGATGCTGCTGCTGATAAGGTGCCCCTTCACTTGTGAGCGAGAGTTGCCGATTGTCCGGTAGGCGCCTATTACCGAAAAAACTGCAGACAATATCAGCCTGGTATAATTTCATGCCGAAAACAAAAAGTCGGATACAGTTGTATATCTTTACATCTCTTCGTGTTTGCTCCAACCTAACTTTTACAGCGGAGCTGTTAAGGGCTAGTGTTCCCAGGATCGTGCCTCCCGCAAAGAAATAAAGACACCGAACTCTGGACACCTACCGCCATCCATGAGCGACGGCGGCAAGCCACGTATATGGTTGCCGCCGTCGCTCATAGATGGCGGCAGCCTTTCCACTCTGGCTTGCCGACTTGCGGCCGGCCATTACTTTCTATTGTACCAGCTCCGCTTGTCTTCCTCTTCACCAAAATGGAAAGGCTGAATTTTTTTTTTTTTTGTCGACGTGACGTTTGGGTCGGCTTCACTGCGTGGTCACGGAATGTTAGGTAGAGCTCACTCGAGGGTAACTCCAGAGATGACGGGAAAATTGCACGTTGTTTTAAAGGAGAACTGAAGCGACTTTGTATTAGAGAAAAAACACACACACACACACACACACTGAAGCCGGGGTCACACCGCCTAGAAATCATATAGACGGCAGCCTGCATACAGATTGGAACGCGAGTCACTCCGCGGTCCGTGCTTAGAATACCGTATCGCAATGAGTTCAGGGAGAAACTTGACACGCGGCATTCGAACCACGATATTGCGGTGACTTGCGGTTGCAGACTGTCTTTTGTATGATGTATAAGCAGTAACCCGGGCTTAAGATCGTCTTTATTTGGCCTCCAGGGCCACGAATACCGAAGGTATATTTCAGCTTGATGCGCCAAGTATAGCCACAACAACACTTTCAAAATAGTGCTGAAGCTTCTTCCCGGCGCGTTGGGTGGCAGGAGAGAATGATATTGGAGACTGGTGCGCCAAGTATGCCCACAAGAGCACTTTGAAATGGGTGCTGAAGCTACTCCGGCACATTGGGTGGGAGGAGCGATTTGTGACGTACTATACGCAGATCTCAACATTTCTGCTCATTCCGCATTCCTTATAGGAGCAATCAAAAACGATGCACGCAGTCCCTCACATGCGGCAAGCGCAAGGCAGTTGAAAGCTCCGGGTACAACGACACACCCAGCCTTTTTTTTAGTGTGTATGTGTTTCTAGCGTCACTTGATACGCTCGGGTCCAATGCTTGTGATATTCAAATTCACAGGACAAAATATGGTAGAATTCACCTCTAACTCGTTGTTTTGAAGAACTACTTCAGCTTCCCTTTAAATAGAAACCACGCATACACATGCGACGATAAAAAAAGGCAAAAGCACGCGCGCGCACACGCACACACACACACACATCGTGCGTGCGTGCGTGCGTGTGTGTGCGCGTGCGTGTGCGTGTGTGTTTTTTAAGGTATATCGGTGCTTTGTTTAGCTAGCCCAATTACCTATATTTTCGGAATCACCGGCCGTTACCCTTTCCGGTATGCTATTCCGTATAGCGAAATTCAGAATAGTTATTGTGACATTAGCGAGTGAAAATGATGCTAAAACCATCGTTCAAAAATACTCGCGTTTCAGTGCTGTGATGTTAGTGGAAGGAAGGCTCGCAGGTCGAGCGGGAATTCTAAAAAATGAACTCTGCCGGGCATTTGTCTTTTGCTTCTGTGCGGATGCGGGAGCGAGCTTCCAAAGCATTCATTTGACAGGATAAAACTGCGTGTAATCAGTTGGGAACAAAGAGTCCAAAACGTGAACCCAGACACGGTGAGGAGCGAAATTGAAAATGGAATAATTTCGCGGGAAAGGAATATTTTGTCGCAATATTTGAGTTACTATTTCAGTGCTCTTTGTTAGTGTGTTCAGCGAACTTTCGGGCAAATCGGGGAATATGAAGAACCGCCTGGAGTTCGTGGTCACACCTTTTATACACCATGCAAAAGACACGCTGTTCGCTGCAGAAAAGATACGAGATTTGATAAAAACAAAACAGTGCAAAGACTAGGACGAAGTAGAAGAAACCACAGGTTTTCTCTACTTCGTCCTTGTTTTTGCGCTGTTTTGTTTTTATCATGTCTACTTACCAACTAGCCCAAACTTCTACGCTAAAGGGGCTGTGCAACCGACATTGGGTAGGAATATTTCTTACTTTACACCGGCTCCCTGGCACTAGTGGGAGAAAAGAATACTCGAACGCAACCCCGCTGACCAAGAAGCGTCTTCGTCGCGGCGGAATTCAAAAGATGAAAGCGGAGCTTTTCCTCAGTCTTTCCTTCCAAAGCCGCCTTTTGCTCCTTCGCGAAATTTGATGACGGAGCTGTGGGGACAACGGCAACAGTACGATCCCCGGGAATGCGTCGTCGAGCTTTGCGGTGACGATATTCAAATGCTGCTAACACAGTGGACGCCAAGACTGCGTACGCATTCGATATGGGCTCGTGACAATTGATGCCTCGACATGCATTCGGGAAAAGTGGCCCGTGTCCAATCGCAGCAACGACGACAATAGCCGAGCTATAACAATGTCTGCAACTCAGCGCGTGTCCTGCGCTTTGCCAACCCCAGCGCGTGGCTATGATCAACACTGGCGGCATATAATCGGCTCCAGATCACGTGGCCACTTGTTCTGGCTGCGAGTTGAGGGGGTGAACGCTGCTCGTTTTTCTTTAATTTTTTTTCTAGGACTTCTATTGCGTGGGGTGAAAGACGAACGCGTGTTTCATAGGTCATTAAGGTCAGGGATCCGTTTTAAGCGGCCACCGTGAGTACGGCCACCGTGACACGAGGAAGGCCTCAGGCGGTGTCTGCACACTGTCTTCTTCACGATGTCAGCGTGAGCGCGGCTTTAGAGTTCCGTTCAGCCTAGTGCCGCGAACTAAGCTACGCTTCAGAGTAACGACAGTTGGCCATATTGTGGCTTAAAATCATGGTTGCAAGTTATCTGAAGCTTTATCTGAAGTCACAGGAAACGCTTTACCGCCATCCACAAATGTTTAAACAGTTCGTGGCGAAGGAAAGCATTATTACGTGAGCTTTATAATGCCGAATCTAGCACTGAAGAAGTCGCACTTTTGAATCATGACGATCGGCAGTTGCGTCTGTTCTGCACAAGCACCAAAATGGCGGCGCCCACAACAATGTGGGGAAACGCAGTGCCGATACTCTAAGCGCAGCTCATTTAGTGGCTCCAGTTCAGCCTACTCCAGCCCACCGGACCCCTTTAGCGTCGAGCGACCTCTGCGTCGTCACCAGTGATAGGGCGAGCGCAAGCAGCGTGAGAGCTTCCTACGTTGCCAGCCTTCTGCTTGGCGCAGGGATAATTTCTCAAAAGTTCAGGCCTCCGCGGCCTCAGAAGAATCTGAAATGGGCGCGCGAGCAAACTGGGAAGTATGCAAAGTACTCTATCTTTAGGCCCTGCCTTAATGGAGATGGTCATTACTGCCCCGCCTCGTGAGATCAGCACGGTACATTTCCCGATACCGTTTCCAAATACGACATTTTTTTTTTATGAATGTGATGGAAAAAAAATGTTTTTTTTTCTACTTAACGAATGTGTTGAAGAAAAAAAGAGACTTCCGATTGTGATTCGCTAAATGTTTCCAATTACTTTCGAAATATGTTTTTTTTTTATAAATAGAATCTTACGAAGGAATTGTTATTATCTGAGTAGTGTCAACTAATTCAAAGTACATAATAAACGTAGATTTCTACAGGTAACGTTCAACATCTACGCATATAGTATCTCTTTAGATCAGTGTTGTACGTAACGGCGTTCCTGGAACGCGTTCCATTTAGAAGGAACGAAGGAAGGCCGCCGTTCCATTCTGCATCGGTGGAACTGGAACGGGAACTCATTACTTTTTTGCTGGAACGGAAAAAGGAACTTCGTTCCCTTTTTTTTTCGTCCAATGTTTTAATTTTTATTTTATTTCTTAGAAGAAAATTTTAAAAGTATAAAAATAATATAGTCACGAAGAGCAGGATCTCGTTAACCTTTCGGTTACTATCTTGCAGTCCATTTTGTGCGGTCCTTGGTTGGTAACAGTCGGGTGCAGGGGAGCTAATGGACACCGATTCTTTTTTCAGTACCCGAGACTGTGGTACAAAAAGCAAAACTTTTCGTCGAAGAAAAAAACGCAGAAAAAGGGATGTTTGAAACTCAGCTACGTTCCTTGCGCCCACAAATCCTCATTCACCCGGAAATCTAAGGCCGACTGCAGCCATCACTAAACTTCCACAAAGAGACCTTCAGTACAACAAAAGAACAGGTTACTGGACATCGAACACACCCTTGTATTCCGAACATTGGTCACTTAAAGGATACACAAAAATTAACCGTTATTCCTTCTCCCCTTGTCCCACACCTTCAAACTGAACAACGAATCCAACCTTCACGAAGGAGGACTTGTAGTTTTGAAGACCGACTTTCCAAAAGCCCTACCCTCTCCTTCACTTGCTCGTCTTGCGGACAGCAACATCGAGAAGCAGCTGTTGTTAAGTTGGAACAAGAGACTTTGTTAGATTGAAACGTGCGAGGTTGTTGTAAAACGCTCGTGCAATGCGGGGTAACAGTATATTTCACTTCTCTGGATCGCCCACCACAAACGAGATTATGGTTCAAAGCTTTGATTTTTAAACGTGACTATATCAACAAATGAAACCCTGCTTCCGCTTGTTTCCTTCTCCTGGTGCTCTTCCATCACAACATTCAAATTTGTATGTTCCCATTTAATGGGAAAGGCAAAAAAAATATTTTTCTTGATCTAATTAACTATAATAATCAGCAAAATACGAATGAAACGTATATGTAACGATACGATCAATTTTCTTTTTTAACTGTGGCAAGAACGAGTTCATTTTTCACGTATGGAAGTTGTAACTGGAACGCGTTCCAAAAATCAGAAGGAACGAGGAACGCTCTGTCGTTCCCTTTTTCGAGGAACGTGTACAACACTGCTTTAGACGCCCTCGTAGGAAACTAAGTGACAGTGATACATAGACTGACCCGTATGCACAAACCGAACATTTGGCATCCACTTGGACTGAGTCAAGTCTCGCGAGTTGCGTAAATATGAAATATGAACATAAATGTGCCGTATATACGTTTATACAAATTTTGGTTGTATGAATGTTTACGAAACTTTGGTCCGTCTGGTGCCACTTCTAACAGGGGTTTCTAACGTGCCCCACGCTGTATGGATACAGGACGACACGACACGGTGCGATGCTCGTCCAGTTTGAGTCGGGCGGGGGATTGGACCCCCTGGGTTCCGCAGCGTGCTCAGAGCTGAGATGCGCTAACCCACGGGGCCACCGGTCTCCAAGTCTGTGAACGACAAAGCTGTATAGGGGCAACAAAACAACAACCAAACACGTGCAAGGCGCATGAGCCCACTCGACCTGAATGACGATCGTACTCTCGGCCGACGAATTGATAATCGCAGCCAGATCTAGAATGACGCATCACCGATCGCAGATTCCCAGCAGCGACGCCATTAACGAAGTACCGCATTCCTTCCGTCACGATTACTATACAGAGTGACGGACAACCTGAGCGTATAATTATAGCAGACGCAGTCTGCCATAACTGCGCGCGAGTATCTGGGAAAAGGCTTACACCCGAGAGGCGACCGAAGATTGCGCGAGCCGACCCCAAGAAATCCCGAGGCTCATCGTCGTCGTCGGGTCGAAGCTATTAGCGGCGCCTCCGCGGAGTCGCCCATCGGCCGCCCACGGCCACACTTAAGGCGGGCACTTAATGCACGGCTCCTATTTATGGCGCGTCTGTCGCGGACGCGATGACTACGATACGTCGTCGACATCCATTCCGGCCGGGGGTGGATGGGGGGTCATCCCAATACCACATAGGAGACGAGGCCGGCACCTTTCTCCCCCAGACGTCACCACTAGTGGTCGGTGGATTCTCGCAGCGTCGCCTCGCTCGCTTGAGCGTCTCACAACGAGCGCCAAGTTAGCAGGCGGCGACGCCAAAGTGTACGCGTATTTGCGGCGGCTCTCGCTGAGCTTCAGCGTGTTTGCTGGGGATCCACTAATGATGACGTCATGCGCAGGCCTTGTCTTCTTCGTGTCATCCCCGGGCGGGTGGCGCGCGTCGCTCGCCAGGACTAACACTTTGCGGCCAGCCACTAGCCCGGTCCCAACCTTTCGCTAATTCGGGAATCGCGCGAGGTAGGCTCGCTCGATAATGTATCGAACGTATCGTGTGTCTTTTTTTTTTCTTTTTTTTTTGGGGGGGGGGGGGGGGAATTCGTTTAATTGGCGGTGTTGGTGGTATGTGGTAGAACTCGTCGAGCACTTCCCCACGGCGGAAGGAGACAGAGATAATACGCTCGTTATCGATGCCGGTCCAGTTCAGTGGCGGCAGCGGAGATTGAAGAGACGGCTGTGTGTGGTGGCGATGCCCACTGGCGCGTGCTGCTCGTTTGGGAGAAGGCAGCAGCTCCCGAACGGGTTGGATTTCTTGACGGCGGCGCCGCTCGTGCTTGACCTGTACATACGTGTGTGTGTGTGTGTGTATGTCTGTGTACATTGCTGTTCGTGTGTGGCTAAAGGCAAAAGATAAATAAAAGGAAACAGAGCTACAACAGGGATGACTTAGAAGGAACGAAGTCTTAGCAAAGACTGTGTAAAAGGAGGCACTGCCTCGTGTGATAGTGCACTAACGGAGCGAAGTCGAGTCTCAAGAGCTTGCGCGCCCCAGGCCTGGCATGCTTTCTTTCAAACTCTTAGGTTCTATCACTGAAAAGAGTACCACCCCTTTCTCCGGTGCATTTACAACAGCCGACCCACTAGAGCCGAGTATGCTTTGATTTCCTGCTGCATCATTGGGCGGCAGAAGTCACGTGATACCTATTCAGGGACTAGTCTTAGCAAAGACGCTGTCAAAGCTGTTGGAGTGAGCACGGGGTTTGATCTCGCAGACCATTTGCACGCGTTGTCGCGCGAACGAAACTAAGTATGAAAGGCAGTATATCGAACCGGCCCTTAGCTCGTCTTACCTCTACTTTTTCGGCTATGATACGGTGTATACTCTAAGGTGTAACGAACAAAATGAAGGATTAACGTTTTTACATGCGAGCGTAGCAGGAGTTAGAAAAGATATTTCCGGGCTTTCGGCGTCTCTGCCAGTGCCGAGCACGTGGACAAGTGCAGCGTAAGCGTCATTTGGGCGGCATGCTCGTAGCTTCAACTTCGCTCGCGCATAAAATTAGACAACAATATAAGGGGTATTCGCTGTTGGCCAACGCGTGCTGACCGAGGGTGAACTTCCAAGGTGATTTTGCAACCAGCATTCCACACCTACAAGCTTGCCGGTCTCGGAAACCTATAGGTGTGAGTTTGTTCCGAACGTACGTTTATAGGAAGTATTCACTGGACGCCATATTTGTGGGTGCTGTTTAAAGCGCATGCTCAGAACGAGCTCACATCAATAGGCTACAAAGACCGGCACTCTCGACGGTGCGGAATGCACGTTGCAAAAGAACTGTGGGAGCTCGCCATCAGCACGCGCTAAGAATTCGCGCACACAGATATGGCCGCCAGTGAATACTCCCTATAGAGAGTATTCACTGGCTGCCCTATCTGTGTGCGCGGCTGCTGAGCGCGTGCTGACGGCGAGCTTCCGCAGTCCTTTTGGAGCGTTCATTTAGCACCATCAAGGTTGCCGGTCTTAGCAGGCTATTGATGTGAGCTCGTTCTGGGCATGCGCTCTAAACATCGCCTTCAAATATGGCGTCCAGTGTATACCTCCTATACTCTAACGTAACGTCGACGGGCGCGGCGTAGCGCAGCGCGCACGGATAGTGATTGGTCGCAGATATCGAGTTCCTGGTTGCCGGCCAGTGAAAGGCGCGCGTTCTGCGCTACGCTGCGATCACTGCGCTCAACGTCGGAGTATAAACAGCCCTTTAAGCTAAGTCTATACTTCCTTTCATCCTGCGATGGACTAAAGGCCAAAGCCACGGGCCGCCAGGTCCAATCACGTTCCACGCTAAACTATGACACGCTTAACATTGGTTAGGTTTGGACGAATAATGCTCCGCATCCAAAAACGCTGCGTCATTTTCATAGCTTCGACACTGCAAAGAGCCAGTAAGCCGTGGCTTTCTTTGCAATGTGAAATTGTTGAGTCACTCATTGCTCGATCCGAACCACTGTCGGCCCATTCCCGTCGGTGATCCGAGGCGCCGGCACCGATACGTGCTTCAAAGCGGAATACCACACAATGTCTAAGTGGCTCGTGATTGGATCTGGCGGTTTGTAGCTTCTGCCTTTAGTCCATCGTAGGCTGAAACGAAGTATAGAGCTCGCTGGCGTCCACAGTGCATCTCTGTCCTTGCTAACACTTATGTTATCAAGGTCAGAGAGCTTGCGCTGAAGGCGGAGTTAGCCTGGGGTCTTTAACGTGCACCACGCAGTAGTGATACACGACCGCACGCCGGTACGATGCTCATCCAGATCGAAACGGGCAGGGCCGGGGATTGAACCTTTATGTTTTAAAAGTAGCACAATGTGTGCCGATGTAAGAGGCACGTGCTGCGTGGAGCCGTTGGGAAGATTGGCGGCACAGCGCAGCACTGAGCTATACTCTGTTTCATACTTTGTGTGCAACGTTGGTGGCGCTACGTTGGGGCTTGATCTCGGCGACTATTTTCACGAGTTCTAGCGCAAACAAGACAATAGATGAAGCCACGCGCTCGCGCCAGTAGCTTTGACAGCGTTGCATACTAAGTATGAAACAGAGTATAGATTTCAGACGCCTAGCTCTTCCCAGAATTTACGCGCGGCACGTACCTGTCTCGGGCATTGCCACAACGATGAATGGCACCACTTTTCCCGGGATAGAGGGACTTTTTTTTTTTCTTTGTATCTGTATCTGCCCGAACCTGCTCACGTGCAGGTAACAGAGAAGAACCGTTTTCGAACGCCGCTCTCCATTGGAGCTCGCACACTGATAGATCAAACAAGGTTGTAGTGAACAGTGCACTCTAATATGGCGTCCAATGAATACCCCCGCTGGGGGTCGCTGTTGCTCGCCCAAAGCGCCCCTTCGTCCGCCATGATCTCGGTTACCTTTCAGGGCGTTCGGTAAGCCACGTAACTAAGAGTATGCGAGAAATAAAAACAAAAAAACTTTCTGTATTGTTTAAAAGGAGCTGGCATTTCATGAATTAGATGGTGAAGCGGGTAATTCTTCTGTCCTTGTCAGCAGACGGATGTCGATTAAATGAAGAAATATAAAGACGGGAGAAAGAAACAAAGCCGCCTACTCCGCGAAAACGGCAACCTTCCCCGTCTGTCTCCTGCGCGGCGATCGGAGGAAACGTTCCCGAATCTCGCTGGCCGTTGTTTACGAGGCCCGCGTCTCCGCCGACTGCTTCCATTCCACCGCCGGGCGACAAGTGGACTCGTACGTTCGTGAGCGAGGAGGCCGCTTCCTGCGAACGGAGCGGGCCGCGCGGCGGGTGTGAGCGACAACACACGTGGGGCGCACCTCCGGCCGTGCGCGCACGAGCCTTCCGCTTCGGCCGCACAAAGGCTGCCTAATGGGGTCTGACATAACGACGTCGGAACTCTCCGTCGAACCGCCGAGGAAAGGAATACCGCGACGACGCTTCTTCTCGCCTCTTAGGTCTTGAACAGGCTGGAGAAGAAAAATCGAGGTGATATAAACCGGGATTTATCTCGCGATTTTGATCGTGATATAAATTACACCGGTTTATGCTCCGACAGTTTAAATCGAACCTTTCCCGCAGAAAATAAATAGGAATAATATTTTGTTTTATTATTCGCCGTTTGTCTATCACTCGGTGATCTTTGTACGCGTTTATTCTGTATTTAAATGGAGAAATTATCGAGCGAACTTACCAGATTGAACGCCAGCACAACCGCAGTGTTCTTCCGAGCAAATCGGGACGATGGGCTTTCCTTCAACCATCAACCTCATTTGTAGGTACCGTAACCTAACGAGGAAGAAACTAACGCTAGAAGAGTAAATCCCTATTGCGGAAAAATCAGAACGAAAAAAAAAATGCGAATGAATCTTTTTCACTGACTTAACAGTATCAAGTTTTTATTCTGTCTTTCACCGTGGCGGGGCTAACTTAATAGTGTTGTTTTTCTTCCGCGTTGTTTACAGTGATTGGGCGGGTAGATCGATCTAATGGAAGCTCATAACGGGCTCCCATTTATAGACTGCTAAGTCCAGAAATTTCGATGGCGCGCAATGCACGCTGCGAGAGAACTACGGAAGCTCGCCATCAGCACGCTCTCAACAGCCGCTGACTCGTCTATGGCCACCGTTGAACATTATAAATCCGTTTCACTTAAAGTCCGGACGCAGCCGTGACCCGGTTTGTGTACCTTTGCTATCGCCAGCTAAACCGACCACGCGGTGAAAAAAGCGCATTGTGTGCCTGGTTGGTTAAGCGGGTGATCGTACAAAGGCGACAAGCGGCGTGCCACTCTTGGCGCCGCACGAGTGGCTCCATCGTAGCTTATACACACCACGACCAAAACGTTCCGCTGCCTACACTTCAACGCGGAAACACGCGCCCCGGAACCACGCGTCGTACCGCGCCGACGGCGAGTCCCTCGCTGGACAGCTCCTATTACGAACACTTGACGACACCTGCTTGGTCGCCGAACATACACGGAGAGAAAGATTTTTTTACAGCGGAGCTGTAAAGGTCTAGTTTCCCAAGGATCGCGTTTGTCACCAAACAAATGATGACACGAAATTCTGGACAGCCACCGCCATCTATAAAGGACAGCCGGCAACCTTTACATGGCCTTTCCTCTCTGGCTTGCCGACTTGCGGGCGGCCATTACTTCATTCCCACCATAGGACAGCTTCGCCGGTCTTCCTTCTTCACCAAAGTAGAAAGGCTTAAAGGCTTTCTTTCGTTTTCCCCCCCGTTCCTCCGATGCCGAATGACCAAGGGGCACTCAGACCCTCGTCCGCCGCCTCGCGACCAACACTGTCCTATCCCCGGCGCTGCGCCATAAGTTCTTCAGCGACGACCCCAACGAGGAGGAGTGTCGCCGGTGCCGCAGGACCGCGACGGCTGCCCATGTTGTCTGGGGGTGCGAGCGCCAAGCTTGCCTTCGCAAAACGAAACTGGAGGAACTCCCAGACGGGATCCGTCCCGCGAGGTATGTCCATTGGATTCTGCCCACCAGTAGTGACAAGGCGACCGTCTCCCTGCTGTGGACAACGCTGGCGGAGTTCGTCTACGACGAAGACGGCCCCGGCGGACGACTTTGCAGCTGCCGAAGGCGCCACCACCAACACCCACCCAGACCGCCGTGACGGCAATGGCGGATCCTTAGGCCCGCACCGATGCAGACGACAATGGTGCATTATATGTATGTATAGTAAATATATATATATATAGATAGATACCACCCGCGTTCATCTGTAAAAGTTCTTCCTGAGGAAGGCCGGACTCCGGCCGAAACGTCGAAGATTAAATCGTCCGTTGTTGCTGTTTTCACTAAGGGTTTTTTTTCTTCTCAGTTTTATTTATATATATATATATATATATATAACAGGGCAATAAAGAACGTTCTAACAACAACAACAACCCCGATTGGGTAAAATTGTGCCGAGTTTTTTAAAGAAGGCCGCTACGTCGGCGCCTTCCGAGACTTCACTCCCGGGGTTTTATGATTAGTTTGTCATCCATCGGAACGAATTAATTGGGAACCCCGAAATACCAGGTACCAATAAGCTTGGCCTCCTTGAAGAGCGCGCGAGGTTGAGCTTAATGCGGAGATGTTTATTGTGTGCCGTCAGTTGATAATGAATCGAATTAGTCACCGTGATGGCTTCTCGTTGTTTCTCACTCGAGCGAGTCGGAAGAAGAAAAACTAGGGTCGCTTTACTCGAAAGAGCCCGTTAGGTCTTCGATTTGGCACAAATTGAGTCCCAACTGTAGCTCAAGGTTTGCTTTTTGTTTGCGTGCCCGGTTCGAAATTGAACATGCATTTGCCGCATTTCTCCTCTCGGAATTCACTATATTACACATATATAAATAATCGTCTGGAGAGACTCTGTAGGAAAACAGCCAACCAGAAAAACGGTGACGAACAAATATTAAAAATAAATCGCGATAGATCGAGTATTAAAAAACAAAAAAAAAAGACACTCCGAAGTAAAAGCTAGCAGTGGAAACGCGGATGATTAGATTATCATCGCGTACCGCCACTGCTAGCTTTGCGCCTGCTGAGTGGTAACTTTGGTGCGCCCCCGAGTTTCCCACGAGCTTCAAGTCGTTTTCAAATTCATTGATATAGTGGTTTTTGATTATGCTCAGCATGCTTCTAATTGAAACCATATGCGTATTTTTACTAATTAAAACGTTAACTAAGGAAGTTTAGTTTTTGCTTGCCGTATAGCTCCCCAGCACAAGCCGTATTAGTGCATCTTTTACGAATGTTTTGCAATAAATCTGTTCGAATTAAAATGTGAAACCCGGTATACGTATGTATTTTATCTTTTTACGTCCGCACTTTCTTTTCATTTTTTGCGTCCGCACCTTTTTTCTTTTATATTTTTCTTTTGAAAGCAGGGGGATATCTGGGCCTACTTTAAACCGTTTATTATAAAACGTCTGTCTAGAATTTCAATAAAACAAGTTATTGGACAAACCGCAAAAAAACGTGTTTTTAGGAACGTGTAACCGGTAATTGAAACCGTAAAAACTAAAACCGCAAAAACCCGAACCGAAACTGATATCAACGGGAAACGGTAACTGTAACCGTAACCGAAACGTTAGATTTTTCGGCTTGAATCCCTGGTTTGCTGGGCTTTATACAGACTTGTGCCCGTTACTTGAAAAATGTAATGGGCAATTACAAATTACGGAGCCTCAGATGTAATGAATTACCGTTACCAATTACCAGAGCTGAAAAGTAACGAATTACTTCACTCGTTATGTCACAAATTACTTTCCCGTTACTTTTCCCGTACACTTGTCAAGAAAACAATAAAAACAATTTTGATGTTTTCAAGAATGTTCTGCAACACTACTTTCCATATATCATACGCACGCATTATGGCAGTCCTTGCAAAAATAAAATACAGTATAGTATTTAAAAGAAAGAATGTGGGTGCACACCGTTCACCTGTAAGGTGAAAATGCAGCGAAAGCTGCATCCAAATCCGCCATTTTGCTAGCTACGGCGACCGGAAATGAACCCTGGAATTGTGCAGACACAGCTGGCGGTGCGCATGCTCAGTAGCAGCGTCTACCTCCGCTACGAGATCAAGAAGACAATGACTACTCGGCGTTGTCTTCTTGATCTTGGTTTTTCACAGAATTGTATATGCCTTGCACGTTTTTCTAGTTGTTCTATGACCGGTCATTAAAAAATCGCGTATTATTTGCGGTTATTGTCTTGTTTACGATGCTTTCTATTTTCCTGAGCTTGCTATCTTTATGCACCTGAATCAGTGCCGGATTAAAGCATTTGGGGGCCCTGGGCTGAGGCGGTTATGAGGCCTCTACGGATACGATAATGGTGGTGATGATGATGGGGGTGGTGGAGGTAACCATGACGATGGGAATATGTATATTTTCGAAGTTGTTAAAACTAGATATGTTTCATCGTATGATTATTGTCGAGCCTTGTTTAGATTCGTAGATTCAATGGAATTCAAGTTTTCCTTGCTGGCACTGAGGCGGATGCGATTGTTTAGAAGCTACTTCGCAAATAATCAACCCCTCTAGCAATTTACAATGTAGTAATTTTGAGGTACAAACATGCCCGGGCCAGTTTATACCAATTGGTCACGGTGCAGACTTTTAGCACAGGTGACCCTCTTACGAACATGTCGAGTGACATCATTAATCACACATGAATCGAGTTATGCAGCAACCGAAAAGGTACCTGCAAAATTCCCATTCTAATTTCGCTTCCCCTAAATGGCATGCTTCGCAAATCCACAACTGCCACGAAAATCTAGAGCCCTTATTCTTGTAATTGTTCACAATTATTGGAAGTGTTTTATCTTCTAACTAGCCCTCTGTAAATTAATTACTTGTGTGAACAGTGAAGGAAGTGACATAGGCAAGAAAGAAATCTTGTTGGTTGAAGCAGTCTTTATCGGGATCACACCACTTCTTATACCCTTGTTACACGGGCACACTTAACTGCGGTTACGCTAAGCCACAGTTAGCGCACAATACTTCCCGACAACATTCTGCGGCGATGCAGTCAGAGCTATGGGCGAACGTGCGCTTGCGCATCTTGAGCACCCATCGAAGCAGTGCACGCGCTCTTTTCACTTCTTTTGAAATAGCTGTCCGAGGGTATAGTGCGGCATCTGTGCTGCCACGTAACCGCAGTTAAAGCTGAGTTAACCGCGGTTAAGTGTGCCCGTGTAACAGCGGTATAAAACGCTCTTCTAATAACTGAACCCTCGTTTCTCAAACAAACACAGACTTTCACATTTAAAGCATAGGAGAAGCTGCGTGCGATTCTAAGACATCGACCGCTGTCATTCGGGCACATTTGCATTTAAAGAATTTATCATGAGAATTGAGATGTTTTCTTTTTGTATTACACGCTGTCTTTTTGAATGGGGAAAATGTTTCGCATCAGATTTAGTACTAATATTGTTCTTTTTAAATGAAGTATTTAGACCTCAGCGGCCATTTTGTTCTGAGACTCAACGTTAAAGAATAAGAGGTTATACCTCGGAGGTTGGTGAAACTATTGCAGTCTTTGTATCAGTCATGGAAGAAAGAGTGTTCAGTTGTACTGGCAGACGAGATATCGACTCAAGAGCACTTCCTTGCAGTCAGTACCCATCGAAAACTGTTGAGGGGCGTCTTGAGAGCCGGCTCCTTGAAACGTCTCTTTGTTGGTGGCTATAGGGACGGTGTCCGGAAAATTTACTAGCACCTTTTCGCTTGTTCCAAACTTATCGTTCTGGAATAAACTCCATTAAGAGTTTCGCAAAAAGGTTTAAAACAACATGTGTGAACCATCTGCGTTGCTTGCTTAACGCTTGCTTAACTTCCTGCGCACAGTTGTCCGCAAAACACGCGAAGGGGCTCCAGTACAAAAGAAAGCTCCATAACCGTCCTTCCATCAAACTCCGATTTAAAAAAAAAAAGAAAAAAAATCTAACAAGGGGCATGGGAGGCCGTGTTAAATTTTGTTGTTCTGGCACAGTCTTGTACAACGAGCTCACAAACGCCAGCTGATCTAGAGACGGGAACTTTATGGCCTCCTTGTTTCCTTGTTGAAGAAAAGAGAACGAGAAGGCCATTGCGCCTGAGGCCCTTCGGAGTGTTTCTTCTGCTTTCTGCCTAAACTTCCTTAAATAATAAAAAAAAAAGACTACTAACATATTTAAATTGTCAGGGGTCAACATGGGGTCCCCTGACAGCCTGGGGGCCAGGGTTGCAGCCCCTTAGCCCGTACCTTAATCCGGCCCTGACCTGAATTGCTCGCTCATATTGCTCCAGTTTCTGTATTATGTTCAAATGTTTAAAAGTAACGAGTAATTAAAGTTTGAGTTAAAGTAATACATTTTGGGCCAACACTCGGAAGAGTTGGAAAGCCTGTCAAGCGCTCACTTTCGTGACAAGCCGCTTACTTCCGGTGGCCTCATGCCTGTTTGTTCAATGCGCTATCCAGCCGTCTAGTGGAGACCAATGATGTCACCACTCAAGCAAAGCCGCGTGTTTGCGTGAAGGAACGCTAGACGTGGGTCGAACCTCATGTCGGGTCGAACCTCATGTCATCTACCGGCTGGGAAAGCTACCAGCTGGCAGTAAAAGAGGAGATAAAATTCTCTCGTTCTACGTGCCATGCAGTCAGGCCTATGGTAGCGTCTTATTCTGCCTCCGCCCAGCAGAACAGAGTCAACACTGTACCGCATTAGGTACAAGCCTTACTTGGTCAACCAGAAACTAAACGACGTTACTCGTTCCTGTTTGTACGAAGAAAACGACTTACAATGGAAGCGTTCGTACCGCGTTGCATACGAGGCTCTATTTTCGTACCGCGCAAACAAAGAGAGAAGTTGAAGGGGATAAAGAGTGGTAGTAGAAGAACCGACATAACTGGCTGACCGAAGAGTTGCTGAAGCGAAGAGCTCTTTGGGGTGGAGGAGGGGTTGTAGGAGGGCGGTGGCGGAGACCCGCATTGTTTATGGAAAGCAAAAGTGTGGGAAGAGGGCTACAAAGTCCTCTCGGAGGGCCTTATTACGTAGATGCCGCAACGTCGCTTTCCCGAAGTTCTCGTCATAACGAAGCAGCAGCCTATGTTCGTGCGCTTGAAAATGAATAAGAACATAAAATGATGAACAAGTTCCGAAAGGAGTGACGCGGAGAAGGAACCAGCAAGCGTAGCGGCACAGCTGCAAGCGCTTGAATCCGCGGAGCTACGCTTTCTTCGAGATACTAGCCCACACAAGGAGCCCATGATTTTTGGACGGCGCATTTGCATTCGGGGTTAGGAAGTTATTAATTAGAAACGGTTAAGTAACCAGGGAATTGCAGATTTAAGTTTCTAAGCTACGTTTAATATTAAATAGCTGTAATTGCAACTTAGAGAGCTCCGAGTTTGAAGTAACCGTTTATTTAGTTACAAAAAACAGCAACTATACTCGAGAACATGACGGCAAATACAGATTTACGTATTTAGACTCATCATCGGTGTCACGCGTTGTGAGTCGTGACTGCTTCAAATTCGGCTGATTAGAGTGGCAAATCTAAACGAAGCTTCGTCAATAGAGAAGCTTGGCATTCGTTTCCCGCAGGCTCTATATTGTTCAGGCCGTGCGCTTTCAATCAGGCTTCAAGGTGGCGCCATAAGTTCCCAAGGTCAGTGTCGTTCTAAGAAAAAACGACCTTGTTTGTCTTGCGTCATAGAAGATAAAAATGTCGAGGTGTGCCGCTTTGCCCACAATCACACCTCGACGTCATCGAGACGTTGTAGACGTAAGCGAAGCACATCTCATTTACGAGGGGCGTACATAAAGTCCTCGTTATTAACACGAAGGGAACACGTCTGCGACCACGAGCGCGGTGGTAAGGACGTTAGTCCATCTCCACGTATGTATCAAACGAAAGGACATTGTTCTCCTACCGATTGAAGAGCTGGCGGGCACCCTGGCTGTAGAAGCCCTCTTATTAGCTTTGAGGAAGTGTTCCACCTCGACTATCACCCCACCATCGTCCTAGAAACACTTGCTTTGTCCTGGGTTCTTTTTGAGAGGAAGAAGGCAGAAGTCGCGTGGGTGTCGAGGCAGACGAAAACAGAGGCAGGGGCAAAAGTTTATAGCGTAAAGCAGCGGCATGCGTTATTGGTGCGTTCCGGCGCAGCACACGCGCTCCCTCAGTCCTCTTTCCACGATGCTATATACGGCCTACTATAACTTAATTTATTTAATATTTATTTATTTAGTACCCTAATCTAATTTATATAATATTTATTCATATTCATTATTTAATTATTCACTACCCTGACCTAATTTATCTATTACTCAATTATTTCGGGAGGTACCGGTAATATTTACCCGTGGCTGTATGACCCTCACGCACATCACTTGTCAGGAGCGCAACATTGCAGTTTAAGAAAAAAAAAACGCTATTCCTCTCCTTCCCCGATCCCAACTTTTTGCCTTCACCTTTCTTGGCGGTTTTAAGTCCCCATGCTCGCACTGCTCGCTTTCACTGTTCGCCTAAGGGTGTAATAGTACACCCAACACTCGTCCATGGTGATTAGGCGATCACAGAAGGCACTAGGGTCGGCTTGCCAGAGCTGCCACTCTTCCGTTGCAAATTCTTTTGGACCAATTTTCGCCTGGACGCAAGCACTCGCGGAAACCAGTGGGCGGTGACCTTCATTATCCGTGAATCACGAGGAAATCATTGGGCATTTCGAAAGAAACATTTTGAGCCTTAAAGGTGTATCCACACGACGGACCGGGCCGCGGACCGATTGATCACGTGATGCGCGGCCCGCGGGCCGCCCGGCTGCAATGAGCATCCACACGGCGGACCGAAAGAGCAGACGACAGGACAAACGGGTCGGTCTAACCCTCGAACTCACAGCTCCGCCAAACGCATGCAGCGAGCTGCTTTGAGGCTATTTGTAAGGAGCCAAAATGGAGGTTGAACGAAAGAGACGTTTGGCCGCGGTGGCCCTGGCGTTGACCATTGAGGACGAGGAGGACTTAAGTGAAGCGAAAAAGGCATGGGGACATCTTTAGATGATTATTTGAGTAGTCGTCGCGACTATTGTCCCACAGAGCGGGGAATTGCTCCACGAGCGCGATGAAGTAAAAAGTTGCATTGTCGCACAACAAAAGGTTTGTCTTCTTCGTCTTCAACAGTTGGCGCCAAAAGAACACGACTTTGGATTTGGATTCCAATCCAAACAACAAAAGTCAGCTTGTTGCCAGACTTAGCGCTTCAATTATACTAGAAACGCCGCGGTCCGCCGCCAAGGTCCGGGCGAGAAAAGTAGCTTGGCATTTCTCAGAAGCGCGGGCCGCGGACCACCGGCGGACCTCGAAAACCGGTGACGTAAGATCACGTGATGCGCGGCCCGCGGTCCAAAACAGCAATTTGGTCCGTCGTGTGAATACACCTTTAAAGACTACAGGAACATGGGGTTGTCCCGTAACCAAATTTCGGCGATATTCTTTAATATTTATTTTTGCCGCCATTAACACATATTTTATTAACGCCTCCTTTACTTTCAGGGAGTAACTGTAACTCAAGCTAGATTCATCGTACAGTTACGGTCGCAACAAGTGACTACAACTAGTTATAACTTTGATGATGCGATATTCGCGAAGCATATCGTTCGAAAGTAGGTCAAAAGTTACGGAGGTGCCGCACATTTCGGTGCGCGGGCAGCGCTCGTGATCGGTGATCGTGATCGAGAGGCGCTTGGTTTCAGTCTAGCCGACGACGTTCTAATCGCCCCGTTATCCCGGACTCGTAATTTATGGCCCGAAGTGTCGGCACCGTACGTGGGCGTCCACGGCGCGTGCATCCGTGCGCTATCTCTTATTTTCTCGCTTCGCATTAACGCCGCCGAAAGTGGAATCCGCCAACCTCCCTTTGTCTCAATTGAAGGCCGCTACATCATAAATCAGCTGGTCGGTGAGGCAAAAGCTCCTGGTAATAAGGCCCAGTCGTTTCATTTTCTCGACACTAAGGAAACTGAACAGTCTGCTAAGAGAGACATTAACAGTGACGTAAAAATTGAAGCGGTGATTAATGGTGTTTTTTCTTCTAAATATTAACTCGATAAACACTTCTCCAGGTTCTAAATAACCGAGGGTTTTAATACGACATTTGAGACTCTCTGTAAAGATTCGTTTTCGAAGGTTTTTGCGTTTAAACGAGAGTACACATCTTTGCAATGCCAGGTCACAAGGAGCCGCGTTGTTTTCCTTTATAAAGGCTGATAGATGGTAAATAGACCAATCTCAGTAAGCAATCCACTCATGCGTAACGCCGCCACAACTGTAGTTCACAGGAGGCATGTGCCAGTGCACGAGACAGTGCGTGTCGTCTCGTGCTCTGCTCGCGCAGACCCACAGCGGGGTTGTCGCGCATGCAGAAAGATTACAGTCCTCTCAATGCATGCCGGAAGCAGTGGCACAACGAAGCTGGCTCGTGAGATCGGTCAGCCTCCTCTATTGGCTACGCGAGCGATCGAAAGCTTCGCTGTGGTCGGCCCACCACAATTGGCCGAATGCTGACAATGACGTCAGCAAACGATGTCTCATCGACGGCAATAAGAGGACTGTAAGAACCTCAATTTTGATGGTGTTTGCAGTGTTGCTTTGAGAGCGCTATTATTTCAGGCTTCTACCATGCCATTACACACACCATCGAACTTGCTGTTCACAAGGTAATGACGTCACGAAAGGTAACCGAACGAGGGCGCCACCGAAACATCTCACCGCTAATACTCACAAAGCCTGGCAGTTCGACGACGGAGTCATAGAGTGCCCAGTCGGAGATTTGGAGCGCGAGCATCTGGTAACTCAGAGCATCAAAGAGCCATTTCTCGGTTAACCTCGACTTGAGCGCGGAGCTTTTGCAGTGGCGAGTACCCGAAACACACTTGTTCGTTCGGGAGAAGTTTGTTTCGGCGTCCCGCCGCAGCGGGGCGCCAGTCACGTGGCTCTCCTCTCATCCGTTGTCTGCCGCTCCACCTTTTCCATTTCGGCGGCCGCTTCTCGTGGCGATCTGCCAGGCTTTGTCAGTACTACAGGGGATGCTGTGGATCGGTCTATGCACCGTGAAAGTGAGGGAGAGGAGGAGACGAGAGGGGACCTCAGAATGCCCAGCTCTGGTTGTAAGGGTTGGTGGGTAGAAGAGCTACGAGCGCGAGCTCCTTGCTCTGGGGCACAAGCCCTCGAACATTAAGGGCAGCTGTCAACGCTATAAGCTTGCGCTTCTAACCTTCGCTGCGGTGCAACACAAGGTGAAAGGGAGTATAGTGCCAACATTAAAAGCTGGAAATTCTCAAGAAAGAGCCTATCTAATTCAGTTCTCGTTCATATATATGGCACCGTGAAAGTAAAAAAAAATTACACATTCTTTTTGACCGCAAAAATAAACTAGGCATCGCCGAACGCTCATTCTTCGCCCAAAGTTAGCGCTAGAGGTCACAACCAGATCCAACGTTTCAGCCCGATCCGATACCTTAATCAAAAGTTATAAGTGATTTTCTGAAAAGTTCAACGGGAAAATGGCGGCCGACGGAGTTTTCGGATACATGGGGCTTTATGGCGCCAGAAACCGAAAACGGGCGGAAATGGCCTTCATTTTGCCATTGAAATTTTCAAAAAATTACTTATAACTTTTTAATAAGCTATCGCATCGGGCTGAACCTTTGGCATCTGGTTGTGACCTCTAGCGCCACCTTTGGGCGGAGAATGAGCGTTCGGCGATGCCTAGTTTAGTTTTGCGGTAAAAAAGAATGTGTATTTTTTTTCTGACATCTTGTACATGTATATGGGATAGAGAACCTTCGGTGAACAACATCGGACGTCCGGCAGAAAAGTCGAAATAAATCCGTCCGTTGCTCTTATTTCACCGAAGGTTCTCTATCCCATTTAACCTACGCCTTCGGCCTCCACGCCACCATGCCCGTTAAATTAGAAGAGATAAATTAATTCAGGTTATGTCGTGGGTCAGAGGGATCGATGGCCCTTTGAAGGGACGGCATAAGTCGGGTTCTTAACGTATCGCGCTAGGATTTACTACAGAAGTGCCTGAAGTAGGTGGAAGCTTTCGCTAAAATTGTTGCGAAGATTGGCCCACCTGGGTAAATCAAGAAAAATAAAAAAAAACTACGTTTTTCCTATACTTTGCATGGGGCACTAAAAATATTATGTGTTACTGTAGCGCTTATCTGTGCCAAATAAAGCAAAAAATAGGTAAACCAAATCGTTTTTTTTTTTTTTTTGCATTTCACAAATTGTTTAAAGGAGCTGTGCAACGATATTCAATTGGAATGTTTTTCTCTCTACACGAGCTTACTGGCACACCTGGGACTCAAGGATACTCACACGCAACGCCATTGGCCAAGAAACTCCTTTGTTGCGGTGTAATTTCGAGGACAAAAGCGATCATTTTCATTCAATCTCTCCTTTGCCAAATGTGATGACGTAACTCGGGGATCGCAGTACACCCAAGTGACGATATTTGAATGCGGTTCATAGATTGGACCCGAGCATAGCATGGGCACTCGACTTGGGCTCGTGATAATTGCTAGCTCGAGAAGCATTCGGGTTGTGACCCGTGTCCAATCGCTGCAACGACGACAATAGCCGAGCCATAACAATGTCTGGAACTCAGCGCGTGTCCTGCGCTTTGCCAACCCCAGCGCGTGGCTATGATCAAGACTGGCGGCATATAATCGGCTCCAGATCACGTGGCCGCTTGTTCTGGCTGCGAGTTGAGAGGGGGAACGGTGCTCGTTTTTCTTTAATTTTTTTCTGGGACTTCTATTGCGTGGGGTGAAAAACTAACGCGTGTTTCATAGGTCATTAACGTTAGGGATCCGTTTTAAGCGGTATTTCTGCAGAGTGCAAAAATTGTTGCACAGCTCCTTTAATGGTAGTAAACGATTTCCAGATAAAGCGCTTTGCGATAATCTTTTCATAGACAAAAGCAGTTTTCATTTTTATCCTTTTGGACTCCCAGAGGTTTCGTGTATTCATACTCTCAATCAATAAATGCACCAGCTTCGATGCTAGCGCGATAAGTTAAGATACTGATTTATGTGGTCCATTTAAATGCCTTCGATCCATTTCGCCCACGCTGTAGGGAAAGACTTGATGCATTTCATTTTCCAATAGACCCCCATAGACCCTTTTCAAAAAGCCCTCGGAGCAACAGTGATGGTCGCTGCTTCTTGGGCACGAAGCGTGCGACTGAGTCCTACAGTCCGGGCCGAGAGCCGACGCTGTACTCGTTTTCGATACGAGTCGACTTCACGCCGAACGACGACGCTGCCCTCGCGTACAATACGTGATCAGAGCCCAAACAATGGCGGACCCGCATAATTCGATCAGCAGCTACAAGATGGCGCACAAAGGGCTGTATTATCCAACGGGAACTCCGAGAGATGGAGCCTGAACGAGGCGATCTGCGCTGATTCCGGTCCGCAACCGAGCGAAGAGAGCCGATCGAAGCGATTCTCGGCCGCTTATTTACGAGCCCTCCTAATGAGCTGTCTTCGCCGGACGCTCGGACCCGACGTCGAGCGACAGCAACGCTAATCCCACTTTAACGGATGGCGAGACGCCACGAGTTCTCTTGCTTCGGAGGATGATGTAGGCGCACGGCGGGGGCGGACACCGCCGTATCCGCCTAATCCGCGAGCCTGATGGCTGCCGGCAGCGGGCACGAGGGCGGATCAGCGAGATTAGTTCGGCGGGAAGCATGCCGTTTCTGTCAGAAGCCGCGGCGTGAGGCGCGCTTGCGCCACGCAGAAGGAGGCGATCGGGGAGCACGGCGGCAGGTAGTGTCGGGGGAAGTTTTATACTGCGTCCAGAGTTGTTGCACGACCTTGCGTGGGTATGCGCGCGGATAGATTGGAGGATGCGGCGAAAGCTTCCATTTGCTTCTCCGAACGAGACGTGTTGCATTTTATACCCTAGTCGGGCCATCAACACAAGGACGAGGGGGGGGGGGGGGGGGGGGGGGTGAGCTTGTATTGCTACATTCTAACCCATTATGAGCGGGGCTTCTATTTCAAACGAGGCGGTCGTTTTTTTTCTCTATTATTTTATGACAGTTTTTTTTCTTTATTTTTTTTGTTAACCAACAGAATGAATCCAGACGAACAGTCTAGACTCTAGATGCCACATTTGCCATGTCCTAGAAGGCGCAAGTATCGAATAAATTGTAAACATTATGAGATAGTGATCATGCGGCGAGTATAAAAAGGAATCCAGTTGCAGTCAAAGACCATGGTTCGCCCCCCCCCCCCCCCCCCCCCTTACCTACGTAAAAACACAAGAAATGACGCATTTAACACGCGGATACTTAAAAAGTAATTCTGTTTAGCACGACATGCCAAATTAGGCTGTAAGAAGCAAGTCAATTCTTGTTTTCAGTGCTAAGTCGCATATTTGGTGACACAAAAGGAAAAATAAACCATCTTTCACTCTAAATACTGCGCCATCTTTCTTTTTCCTTTTTTTTTTTGCAATTCCACTTTATATAGTGCCGTGTGAAGGTTTCTCTTTTCTTTTTTAAGTAAAAGAGTGAACTGGAAGTAAAGACACCCGAGGGGCAGCGTACGCAGCATGACGTTACAGCTCACGCGGGAGTCGCGGGGAATCGTTTCGCACGTAGTCGCGATGACTATCCGCCCCTCAATAAACCGAGTTCGTGTCGAACCGGGTGGTCTTTTCATACGGAAGAAGAAACGTGCTCAATACGCTTCTCTTTTATCGTCGATGATCCCCCAGTCTTTGGCTACTTTGAATGGAGACCTTTCCCGTCGGTCGTGCGCTTACCTCAGCTGCGTTCTCGTCAAGATTGTCTCTCAATGAGCGTTTGGCTCGTTTCGTCTCGACCAGGGCACTCCAGCCGCCGTCGTGGATCCATTCGGGGCGCCACGCATGAGCCAAGAAGAGTCAAGAACCACCGCACGCCGCGAACGCCCTGGGATAAAGAGGCAAACGGTGTTTGTACTTTTTAACGATCACACTTCTGGGTGTCCCTTATCGACAGCCACTAAAGGCGCTGGTCTCTAGCACCGCTCCCGGCGGTCCCCCGGTAGCAATACCACCCAGAAGACAAGGCCTGCGCGTTACGTCATGGCTAGTGGTTCACCCTTAAGCGGCAAACGCGGTCAAGCTGAACCACCGCACAGCGCAGATGGGTCCGTCTTGACGTCGCCGTGTGCTGTACTCCGTTCACCTTTACATGGGCAAAGAAACAATATCGGAAGCGTTGTATGTTGGGCCAGTTGGTACGATGACATAGTGAACAGAACACCGCACGAAAGGACGAGGACAGAGGGAAGGAACATGCACAACACAGAGGCGCTGTATGTTGTGCATGTTCCTTCTCTCTGTCGTTGTCTTTTCGTGCGCTGTTTTGTTCACTAAAACGATATCGGGTTGGAATGTTTATGACTTTGCAGAGGGCAGAGGGCGTACTGGCTGCGCAGACCGCCACTGATTCAGAAGCTTCTTTTTCGCGGTGAAATTGCTATAGGATAAAATTGAACTATTTCATTCAGTCTCGCCTTCGCGAAGCTCGATGTCGTAATTGTGGGATCGAAACCACCCGTCTGACGACAGCCGAGCGCGGCTCATGGATAGGACACGAGAACTGCGTGAGAAGTCGACTTCGGCTCGTAGCAATCAATGCCCCACTCGGGTAGTGGCTGGTGCCAACCCCAGCGCGTGGGTATGATTAACGTTGGCGGCATAGGATCGGCACCAGGGGCCCTATATTGTACTTAGGGTCTAGCGTTGTCTGGCGTCCGTGCTCACATGAATAGACCCTTTCCGAAATTCAGTCTGGCCACTTTGATCACTATCATCATCTGTAAAACGGCATCTGTGCCATACCAATGGCAGCCTTCTAGTGACTGATAAAGGAAGACGCTGAAGATGCTCCTAAGCGGATCTTGCGAGGCCTGTACATTCAGGGGGTAAGTACGAAGCGACATAGGAATGGAACACAAGAGCTATACCCGTAAGCGTTTATTTCTAATAAGTCAGACTCAGTCAGTCTGTGGGGGGCACACAATCGGCTTTAAAGCACTTTGGTGTATGGAATTTTTTGGAGGCGTCTAGTGGGTTGGAGCTTTGTTCTGAATGCTGGTTTTTGGTCACCATCGAACTGAAAGTGATCGAGAAAGAACTCGCACTGAACAATTCCTCGCGTGCCGTTGACTTGCGAAAGTCACGGTGCCGATACAAGTTCCATTCCGCCATTGATATGGCAAAACCTAAACTGTTTTACAAACCACCAGATGGCATTGAATTTCGGAAAGGGTCTATTGCCATCCCATCTGTCTTCTTAAAAAAAGAAAAAAAAAATTTTCGCAGTCGACAGGATTCGAACCTGTGCGGGGAGACCCCAATGGATGTCTAGTCCATCGCCTTAACCACTCGGCCACGACTGCGGGACGAGTAGGGGGCTCTGAGATGTGGTAGTACCCCAAGAGCTGGGGTTTCTGTCATGGATGAAACGTTGCATGTAGCCGCTCAACGTCTATACAGGAGAGGGCGCTGCGGTCAAATGCGCATATAATCGCGTTAAACTTTGCATGCATTGGCTCAACGTTTAAAGACGAGAGGGCGCTGCGGTCAAATTCTCAAATCCGTATATAACCACGTTCCATTCCCCACATTCTCTTTCTGACATGGATGAAAACTAACGAAAAGCTCGGCATGCTGCGGCTCAGCCTCTACGCAGACAGGCACCACCAGAGCTTCGCCCCAATCAACATCATTCACCGCGTGGAGATGCGGTCATTGTTTGGACTCCCACGGCGGCTAGGCAGAAGGAAGTGACGTCAACAACGCAGCAAAGGCAGATTGGATGTTTATTGGTGAGAGTAGCGGATGGCGAATTTCCGCAGAAGAAAACAAAGAAAAAGTGAGCTTCGTTTTCTTCTGCGGAAATTCGTCATCAGCGAGTCTGACCAATCAACATCCAATCTGCGTTTGCTGCTATGTTGGCGTCGCTTCCTTCTCCCTAGTTGCCGTGGGAGTCCAAAAAGCGCAACATAGGGCCCCAAACCACGTGACCGCCTCTTGTGGCTCCGAGTTGAGGCGATGAACGATACTCACATTTCACGCCTTTTTTTGGCGACTACCATTGCTTAGAGATAAAAACGAAGGCAAGTTAATTTGGTTATTAACGCCAGGGAGTGATTCCGAGTAGTATGTCGCGAAAGTAGAAAAATGGTTACATTGCTCCTTTAATTATTCTGAGACTGCAGCCAAAGCAACAAGCGCGAGCTAGCCCGCACTCGTGGCTTTCAGACGTGCCTTTCGAGGGAGAGCGCACGTTCTGCAGAATAATGTTTTAAAGCCGCAACCTCGTGCTCTCGTGCTTGTCGAATCGGCTGCACTCCAAGCCGACGCTGATGCAAGGTAGGCGGCGCTGCGTGGACCCACTAGTGATGACGCTGTGGGGGGGAAGGCCTCGTCTTTTAGCCCGGTGGTCGCAGGTTGGCACTTTGGAGCGCTATGCCCTCGCGGAACCCGATAGCCGCCGAGCAAGTGTCTGGTCTGCGACAAGCTTCGGCGCTGCCCGTCGGTGGCATTACGGCACCTTATGGGACACCCCGACGGCCTCGCGTGACGACGGATAATAACGACTCTCGTCGGAATGCGCTCCGTCGGGACAGAGCGAGAAAAAGTGGCCCCAGCTACCGGTCGACATCGGAATCCCGAGCGGGGCTCGGCGCCGTCTCTCTCACTGACATCAATATGTCCCAGAGCTCTGCTGTAGCTAATTAGAAATAGTTAGGATGCTGCAGTTAGTTACGATCTCAATAACATTCGTACGTTTCGTGCTGCAATAAATGTTATTACCCGTAGCACTAACTTCGCTTATATTTTTGAAGTATAACGAGTCATATTATAGTTCAGGTATGAATCACTTGCCGAGCTCTGTTAACAAACCGACAGAGATGCAGAAATACGAGTGTGTTAACGCAACGTAGCTTGGATCACGTGGAGCGAAAGCTCGCATTGAAGAACGCAAGGATTCCGGGTTCAATCCCTAACCCTGTCCTTTTTGATGGGGATCAGCATCGCAGTGCCGTGCGGTCATGTGTCACTATGCTGCGTGATGCCAGTTAAATAGACCCCAGGCTGGAGGTGGTACTGCACTGGGTACATTTCTAACATAAACCGGAGACAGCAGAGGCCCATTAGAGCTGTCTGATACCCTAGTTACACTAGCGCTCGTAACTGTCATTAAGTCAATGACAGTTCTCTCAATCGCGATCGACCGGAGCAGTGGGCCGGAGTTACACGGCGCCGGAAACTATCATTGAGCCCCTAAAGATCATAAAATTCAACAGAGCTTGCCTACCTCATTTAGGTGATGAGGGTTCGCCCCATCGGTTAAAAGAGGGTCTAAAGATGGCGGCGTCCGCCGCATCGTCGCCCATGGCCAACGCCAGCGAAGCACCTACTAATGCGTAAGATTGCGGGAGGTATCTATCGTAGGCAGCAAATAATGCCGAAGAGGTATGATTTGGGGCTAGAGCTGCCGCTAAAACGATCACGACACGTCGCGGAAGCCAAAGCTCGGCGAGAGGGGCCATTGTGATGTCGGTGCCAATAAGGATTACCGTTGTGTCTCACTTGCTCAAATTTCTGTAAACCGTTCTGATTGTCGCTTTTTTTTTTTTTACTCTAAAAACGAAAATAAGTTTATTTTTTAAACATGAGGAAGATACATAGAAAGGGGCGACGGACACGTTGTCCGTCCACCCTTCTTCGTTGTTCGTTGTTCGTTGTCCGTCCCCCCCTTTCTATGTATCTTCCTCGTGTTTAATTAATGTTACCAACACGCTCGTTTTGTACTTAAAAGTTTATTTTATTTTGTTTTAAGAGTTTGAAATCAATGAAAGGTGTGCATATATTTTATTTGCGACATGTTTTAAGAAAATGTAATGTGACATACGTTTTTTGTTGTTTTTTTCGGTTTCAACCGTGTCCCGCATCTCAACGTGGGTTGTTAGGCCTGTGTACCGTGTAAGACCACGACTTAGTTGAGCTCAGTGACAGTTGGAAGATGCCGACGATCGTTAGCCTAATGACAGTTGAGAGCGCTACTACCACCTTCCCTTTGACTAAACGCACACACAAACATTTATATTCAGGATGCTCGCTAAGCACCCGAGGTACCATGAATCAAGGATGATCGGTTCTGAGCCGCTTACACTGCGAGCGTTTGGCCTATAGGCGGAGCTTGTGGCTAGTCAAGGCGACCCGGCGATAACCTAAGATGATGTGTCACTTTATCGAGAGACGATCATTGTTTGCTACGCGCCAACAACGCAAGATGGCGGAGCGAACATACCGTTTTCCCGCTGCCAGGCTTTCATTAGTGGTTGCTAGACTGTCGGCAACTTCAAGAGGCTTTCCCAACTCTCCAACTTTGAACGACTCTAGGTCAGTTCTCGTCTCCACACAAATGGCCGAATCGCTCCTCCGCCATGAAGACGCAGGTCGTCGCCATATTTCAGTACAAAGCAACTTTTTTGTTATATAAGTTAGCGTAGTACTTCTACTCCTTACTTCTTTTATTATTCTCTAACAAAACTGAAATGACTTTTTTAAGGAATTATCTCTGGACTTGTTCGCTATGGGTCGATTGACCTATGCGTTTGTGCTAGCCTCTAAGCAACATTGGAGAGCCGTCGGCGACATCGTCCGACGGCGGGGGAAAACAAGCGTCTCCTTAACGGGCAAGAGCACTTTGTCGCCCAGTCTTGTCTGGAACGTCGCCAAGCCAAGTCCGATGTCGCATCTCAAGTTGGTTCGCCAAGCTGAAAGCGCTACATCGTTTCCAGCGTGGCTTGGTGCAAATGTCTCGTCTTATCCTGATTGCGGGTGGAGGCGCCGATTAAAGCGGAAGCGAAAGCTTTCAGGTTTCTTTCGCACGCGAGCTGCCGGTCCGAGGTGCAGCGAACTCGGCACAGAAGCCTGGTGGCCATCGCACACACGCGACAGCGCAGCCGTGCAGACGAGCCGAACCTTCGGACCGTCTGCATTCTACATCTGACGGCGTGACCTGTGCGGCCCAGACAATTTTGGCATGGTGAGGGGTGTAGAACTCTCAAATAATGTAATGACGAAAAATACTGAAATCCAAAGTAACGCGAAAGTAACGTTCGTTAGTGTTTGGAAGCAACGGGGGCAGTATATGGTTACTTCTGGACGAATCGAACAACTCGGTAGGGACGATTATCCAAAGCACTTTCGGGATCCACGGTTGAACGAACACATCTAGAGAGGCTTCAGGACGGTCGGATACGAATGCAGGCTCTAAATGAGGTCATTGCCACACTTGTATGACAAGAAAAGTCCGGAAATTAAAAACAGCGCGGAAAGACGAGGACCAGACAAAGAAGTGACACGGACGTAGCGCTACGTCCGTGTCACTTCTTTGTCTGGTCCTCGTCTTTCCGCGCTGTTTTTAATTTCCGAAGTATGTACCAACTCGCCCAAGCCTCAACTTTAGCATCATTCATTTCTAGTACAATGGGCCCTTTTAATTTCAGCGCTACGTCCGTGTCACTTCTTTGTCTGGTCCTCGTCTTTCAGCGCTGTTTTTAATTTCCGAAGTATGTACCAACTCGCCCAAGCCTCAACTTTAGCAAGAAAAGTCCACATGTATTTAATTGGGAGGCGGCCAATTTGGCAACATATTACCTTTAATCGTTTTCCAAAATATAGACATAGCTAATTCTATTTTATAATCATCATTTTTGTATGTCAAAATCAACAAGTAGAGCTAGGACAGACCTTTCGGGGGAACTATTTAATTAAACGCTCGCAAGAGTTAAAAAAAACTGCACTTACTAAACAATTATTCTCTCGAAAATCTCACACACGTGACTGTATTAAACGCATTTATTTTTGCTTTCGCGCTGCCTACACCCTTTCTTAACGGCCCCCAGGACATACGTATATTTTTTTCTAATTAAAATAATGAATAATTAAGTAAATGAATAAATGAACAACTTTTTAAAATTAATTATCTAGATAATTAATTATTCACAAAATTGCAAGCGCCCAACCAGGAAACGAACGAACATAAGGTATGCAGATTTATAAATCTTATTCGCGCAGGCTCTTACAAAAAGTCAATCAACCGCTATTTCGAAATATCGGTTGTTGTTTAAAGAAGGTCTCTCTCCCCCTCCACGTTCCCTCGCCGTACTCTTCCCTGATCCTCTCCGCATAAAGTTCAAGTGCTCTCGCGAGCCGTCATAATACGGGCAATTTTGTCTGGCAACGATTAACCACTCCAACATATTGTGGCTTTTAAATACGAGGTCGCCGCACTCTAAAGGTTATTGCCCGGGACTATTATGCGCCAGAGCAAACAGAGATGACCACAGGTCAGCGAGCCTCCATGGTGGACACTAAACACTCAAGCAGGTCGGCTGTTAGTGGCTCCGTAGAGGCATTGCCTAGGTCCAAAGCTGCACCCATCTCTTTTCGAAAAAGCGGTGGTTATGTGAACTGTCCCTAATCATCTAGCTCGGGAAGAAATGTTTTGTTTCTTTAACTGTTGCCCCCGCTCTACAAACTGATTTTTATGTATCGGTTCTGTTGTCTTCTTAATGCGTCAGAGCGCGAGCAGCGCTTCGTGCTAAGTTTTTGTTCAGTTCTGTAATTCGTTGGTGGCTGAGACTAGTCCTGTTGCCGGCGTGTCAGTTTTAGGAAACCCTCCTCTCCCGATGTTTGTTTTTCTTGTCGTCTAGTACTCGAATGCACGTACGACCTAGTGTTATTATTTTTGACGTACGCTGTATTTTCGCGATGGCACTTCCTGTTTGTTAAGTCTCCTATTCCACCCTTGTTATTTTACCGTTCCTTCTTTTGTTTTGTAGTTTTTTTTTCTACTTGGTGTTTGTGTTGCAACTACTCCCTCTAAATAATGCTCTCGAATGGGTCTTTGAGGTACCATAGATGAAAACTGCGCACCTTCCTTGCTTTTGGCACCCCTCTTTTCAAGCAACATGGACTCAAAGTTTTAGTGAAGACGCCCCGGCCATCAGCACCGATTTTAGAACACATACGGCGGCGATTGCATGCGCGCTTGTCAGGGAGAGGGTGGGAGGGATCGCTTAAAACCTTGTGTCGTACTCGGTACGTTTTCTTTCTTCCTTCAGTCGTACAGGAAAGAGGAAATCCGGTTTTCGAGATGGGAGACTTCTCCCCCAGGACGCGCCACGTCCATGATGCGCACGTGTCACTCCGGAGAACGTTCTTGGGGAGAATAATAAATGCGAGACGAACTCGGGGAAGGTTCCGCACTCCTCCGTAATTGCGCCGACACGTCTCTCGGAGGAGAAGAAACATCTTCATGCGGGTTTCCCAAGAGCGTCGCTTGTCTGCGGGCGACTCGCTGCTGCCTGGGCCGCCTGTGCCGTCGGTCCGGTCTCGGCTGTTTCACGCTGACGCCTAGATGGGCAGCGAGACTCCCGATCGCTTCTCAGCCGCACTTGATGGACTAATGTTAAGGGCTGTTCACACTCTTGCAACCGAGTGCGACCGAGAGAGACCAAACCGGTTTTTAAGCCTCTTGCGATCTCTTAGGACCAGCTCCGCTCAGTGCATCCGGTCCCAAGAAGTCTTTCTCGGTCGTACTCGGTTGCAAGAGTGTGAACGCGCCTTTAGGCTTGTTTTCGGCTCGTTGTATGTCGGTTTCTGGTTGGTTGCTTCCTCTCGGTACAAGTCTGCACAAATCGGCTCAAACGACCACGTTTAACGTGACATAACTACGCCTACAGTTATATCTTGCTTTCTACAGTTATTCGACATGATCAGAATTAGAAGCCCCTAAACACGACCCGCTTCCCACCGTAGAGAAGTGCAAAACAGAAGGATCCAAATTATAATCTGAATATATATGATTTTCGGGGTTGAAATGACCCTGATCAATATTTTACCACTCCTTTACTTATTGTCGGAGAAACAGCGTGCTCCTGAAAGGTACACAGGGGTGCAGCTGTGAGAGGTAAACAGCTCCTGAGAGGGACACAGCAGTCAAAGGTAAAAGCGTTCACATTTACTGCCCGTAATTATTTTATATGAGGAAAAACGCCCATGTCGCGGTTGCGCTAACAGTGCCGCGCGGTGTAGATGTTTATAAAATATTAACCATGTATCGTTACTAGTTACTAATAAAAAGAAATACCGAGCACTTTAGTCGAGCCTTAAGACGATCGTCTTACTTTATGATAAAAACACCCCACGTTACATTTATTCTTAATTTGCACGCTCAGTAAAGAAGCTGGGGCCCATATGAAGCTAGGAAATGAAGAGGTAGAAGAAACAAGAGAGGTGGCAATAAATATCTACGAAAGAAACCACTCCAATTTTCCTTCTTGTTGTCAGGCCTGCCAAATGTAAACTATTTTGTACACTTCGATAGAGCTGGCGTATTAATAAGTAAGGCCGACGACGCTATACCGTTCGCCCTTGCCTCGTAAATGCTTCCTGACCTAGTTTTGTTTTTGTCTGCTTTTGAATTGTTATTTAAACACAACACGGCTAGGGTAGGAGGAAGGGCACCTTTCGAAACGTTCGTCTGCAAAAAAAGAATATATATATATATATATATATATATTTCCAGACATGTTGGGTAACGAAGTCGTTACTTGGCTACCAAAATATCAAAGTACCGATTTACGAGAAACGCGTTATTCAATATACAATCTCCGATGTACCCCTGACATAAGTGTTTTCTCACCTAGCACGGCAAGCGAGGGCGATCTCATCGCTAAAGACGACGCGAAAATGGCCTAATAAGCGAACTTATCGGGAAATTCCCCGCATTATTCTGGTTGCCAACAGAGGAGAACGTTGCCACCTCCCGCTTTAAATATATACGGCGCGTTATCTTTGACACTGATAAGTTTATTGCCTGCGCCAGAAGAAAGCTCGCAGCCCCTCTTCTGCCTTCGTCTTTGGCAATTTTCGAGCGAAAATGTCAGAGTCCTTTTTCGAGGTTTGTTTTGGAGGCCGTGTAATAAAAGCTTTCGCACCCGTGTAAGGTTTCGCACGACCACGTCGGGGTCGACTTGGGTGCGCGCGCGAGTATCCAAAAGCGGCACGGCACCCGATCAGAGCGCAGCCGACGCCCGGCGCTTCGGGGGCCAATCAAGCAGCCTGGAAAGCGCGACGTCACGGCGTTCGTCGCGTTTCTTTGCCCGTGTCATCGCCGGCTCATCCAATGGTCACGGGAAGGGCCCTGTGGCCTCGCACTCGGAGTCGGTGTGTACGTGTTTGTGCATCTTGCAGTCCTTCACCGTGCTCTGAGTCGTGGCGAAACGAAGCAGAGCGCCGCGTGTGCCCGCAACATGCTTCCAGAAACCTGGCTCCGCTCTGTCACGCGAGGGCCCGTGATTATGATAAATGGAGGCCTGTCGCGTTGCTTTTGTCTCTTCCTTCGGGGAGGAGGCTGCCGCAAGGTGCGTTATCCGCATTTTCGGGGAAAAAGAAGAGCAAAAGTGAGTGCAGCTCGGGGAAGATTTCGCATCTTAATAAGCCGGCGCGGTATTTCTTGCCCGGCCGGGGAGTATGACGCCTCCGAGCCTTGGGTGTCGTGACGCGGGCGCCCTCGAAAGCATCGTGGGCCCACCTATCGGACCGAGCGACCGGTGGCCGGCCAACCGCCAATTTCCCGAGCTCATCCATCAAGCGTGATTTCGATATCCGCCGATCTGAATTTAGGGTCGCTCGGGATCGTGTGTACGGGACACGCGTAACACATTCTAGTGTAGCGTGTATTATTAGGCTGGACTTCCGCTGCCGAGCGAAATTCTCCGGGGACCTTCGGGCAATAAGCATCGCTAAAAAGCCGTTTACACTTTTCGCTCCTTTTAAATTATGTATATCCAATTTTCTATATGTTGATGATGAATATTTCTGTTTTGTGTCGCCATCAATATGTGTAAGACATACTTTTGTTCACACTACATGGTCTTATTTAGTTATGATTGTTTTTTTATCACTTATCGTAACTTTCATATCGATATAAACACTATCATTAACATATTGCATTGACAACGTCGGTTTGCGTTGTAATATGGGGATCTGTATTTATAGTCTTTATATTAATATTAAAGTTACAATAAGCTGCATATATAGAGAACAATCATATTAAATAATACTTCCAAACATTCCAACACCAAATGTGCACAACACCCAGAGAGGAACAAAGACAGAAAAACGCACGCTTGGAATCACATCTTCGTCAGTCTTTCTTTTTGCATGGTCAGCGATTTTAATGACGTTCTAAGCCAACGCGCTCATCGATATTTCGAAGAAATAAAGCTTCTGCACAAAAATCTCGACCATAAGTATTGTATACACGGCATTCGAAAACAAAATAACGTTGAGTTAGAACTACTTTCAGCTATCAAAGCGCAACCAAAATCTAAAGGATATATCCAAACGTGGAGACGCGCCCACACGAAATAAAAGTCCGAGGTTACGGCGTATTGATTGTTGATTGAATGGCTTAGGCCAATTATAGGCCACATACAAAAATATGGCGAACTCCGCCATGCCCGCTTCTGGCATGGCCCCATCGACACGGCCAGATCCGCGAAACTTTCTTACGACAAAGATGTTCGTTTATTTATCTTACGACAAAGTTACGAACTTTTGAGTATTCCCGAAGCAAAATGTTCGTAAGTTTTGCGTAAGTTTCGTCGTAACTTAAGCGGATTTCGTCGTAACTTACGCAAAACTTACGAACATTTTGCTTCGGGATTGCTCAAAAGTTCGTAAATTTGTCGTGATATAAATTTAGGAACTTTTTTGTCGTAAGAACGTTTCGGGAATTCGGCCTCAGTTGGCCACAAAGCGGAGAGGCATGGTTACCGTTTCGATCAGACAGCCACTGTTTGTACTCCTGCAGCCAAGCACGTGAACTTCTAAGCTCGCATAACTTTTCTTCACACCCAGGTGAACGTGTTTGCACGACGGGGGCACCAACAGGGACGTTGCAATCCTTCGTTCAACATTTGCCTACCTTTGCCCGAAATACGGCACATCGGGAACCACAAGAACAGTGCCAAATGCTTTTTTCCGTATCTCTTGGCGACGCCTACAGTATTGCGCACTGGTAAAAAGTCGCAGCAACGAGAGAATAAGCATTTTTTGAAAGGAAAACAGCGAGGTATCGCAGCAATGAAAATGTAAGCAGCGTGTTCCGTCACGGCACGATGATCATGACACAATCTGAAACTGAAACCAAAACTAAGTGGCCAACTGGTTCCCAGAATTCATTTCGTGCCATTGTGCCACCAGGGGAGCTTCGATTCGGGAAAAGGTCTATTGCAGTGATAACTGCCCAAGGGCAGTTATCACTGCCAGCCTTTCGAGAGGATCGAAAATGGGCCAAAGTAAGACGCGTATACGTTAAGCCACCCTAAGCCATTCGAGAGACGATCGGCGCCAATCCGATAATAAAGCCCCTGTGGGCCGCCAGCAAGGAGGAGACCTTTCCCCTTTTCTCAGGGGCTGCCCAGACCACATCTGGGTAGCAAGGCCGGACTGTTCGAGTTGTCGGCGTCATTGAAAAGAGGCGAACGCGGGACCAGGATTGGGCCCGCGTTTGCCTGCCTGTCCATTCTGCGCCAAGCGCTGCCCTCTTTTGGGTCGGGCAGAAAATTCCCCACTGCGGTCTCGCTATCCATACTCACTGTCAGTTTAAAGGTCGTGGCGAGTACCTCGCCCCGCGGACAATGATGTTTCACCGATAAGAAGCTGGAGAAGAAATGACGAGGAGAAAATTGCCACCGACCCGCCTTCCTTAAACTGTCATTAGCTCTAGGGGCGTTGACGATGAGTGCAGATTGGTCGTCAGTCGAGATACATTCATCGGTGCAGTCCGTCTCTTTCTCGCACCCAATGAAACGATGTTCACAATGCACACAGAGAAAACAAAAAGTCCAAGTTTATCATTTGTTGAGGTTGCCACGACGCAAAGCGGCCATCGCGTATTTAATTATTAATTATTTCAATATAACCCGCAGTAACAAAAGCGTACTGTCACAGGAGAGTCGTAAAGGTGCATGATCATTTAATAGGAAATTAATTCCGCGGACAAACCTGAATATACGAGCATTAATAAATGCGACTATCGGGAAAAGTCAGCTGTATACCACGAGGCTGTACAGCCGAGCTTTTTGAACCTCATTCGTGCTATTAGCAACACCAGAGGAGGCAACGCCGCCACGGGGAAAAGGCGTGAAGGAGGTAAGCGAAGAGAAGGCCTATCCGGGTGTGCTGCAAAAACTGGTGTGGCCTTGCCGCCGAATCTGAAAACGGAGGAAAGGAGATTCAGTGCGCGAGATAGGAGTTGCGAATACTAACCGCCAGGAAGAGCCAGAACATGTACGAATCTGGGGCTGTAAAACAGTGCTGAGGGTGGACGAGGTAATAGAAAGTTTTAGTAATCGTTCCGATAACGATACTATGCACGCACAATGTTGGCGGCGGATATCGGGTATCGTTATTGGAGTCATCGGAACAAGCCACAAAAAAACTCAATATGCTTAGCTTCACAATTTTTTCTTTTTTGCGTTACACTGGATTAACTCCTCCTGTATACTCTATGCCTGTCAGAAGCGCTCCCCGAGGCCGTCGTGTTTAGTAATTCCTCCTCCCCTTCTACCGTCCGTATGCGCCGCAAGAAGGCGCTGGCCACTTTGGGAGGCTATTGGCGACGAGATGTTTTGGTGGCGCTACCTCGCGGGCACCCTCCTGTGACGGAGTTGGTTGGATGCGAGCAAACGACATGCCATGTCAAAGCACGGAGTGGCTATGTTAGTTTGCATTTATGCTCAATAAAAACAGTTTTTGGTTCATGAAGAAACGTTTATTACATTTTTGTGAGTAATATTTCTACTTAATAACCGCGCCTGGAGGTTGATTTTATATTAAAAATCACAAAAATGTTCAAAAACAAGCCTGAAGCTTCTGATTACAGCTTGCGCGAGCGACGTGCATCAGGGCTATTCACAGCCTCTCTGATGCTTGTATTTTCGGATCTGTGGAGGCTGCTTGAGAAAAGGGTTTTTCATTCACCAGTGTAAATGACGTGCTGTGTTCGTAGCTGTTCACGCGCACACGGTTCTGTTGCAAAGCGCCGCACAATTGTTTTAGCTGCATTGAGCTTGCTGATACTGACGCTTCTACGTGTGACTCGAGAGTTGTTGAAGAGCAAATGCTCGTCGGTGACTGACGCTCAGCTCTCCCGCATCTAACACGTAGCAAAGAAGTTTGTCACATCGTGACTTCTGCTCAAAATAAATTCGGAAATTTTCATAAATTCTTAAATTGTCTGACATGCCCCGGCTAATACAGGCAATTGATTAATTTGTTCTGTCCAATTTTTCTAAGAATTGTTTACAAATCTAAAATCACTCGGTTGAGAAACGCATCACAGATTATGCGCATTTCGGTCAGCAATATTGTGTTCACAAACGATATTAATTCATAGCATGTGCATGGCTTATTGTTTGGGACGCTGAAGTGTCACTGACTTACTAGATTCAAGACCCCGATCGCGAGGGGGTCTCGCATGTTTTGGGTCGAGCGGGTAAAAAGTGGGGATATAATTGAAACGACTTCGGAAACCAGCCACCGCTTTTTCTGTTAGTTATTTTGAATAAATATTTTCTTATTGGTTGTTAATAATAAAAAAGAGGAATCAACTTGGAACTATAAAGAGAAGAGCACTCGCAGAACACATTGGAACCTACAAGATACACGGAGTCCCTTTCACTGAAGTGTTTACTACACACGCGAGAAGTTCTCGCATTTCGCTTTTTTATTTTGAATTTGATGAGACATGTTTTTCTCACTTTTATTTTGTCCGAATCGCAATAAAGTCGAGACATGGAAGGTCGGGCAGTGCAACACTAGCCGCGTTTCCTCCATGAAGCCAGCCCCTCGAAAAAGGAGTGCACGGACGCAGTTCTCTCGATGCTTGAACGAATTTCCATATATACACCTCCTCCATCCGCCGCTGCACCCTTCAATGCATGTGGTATGAAGAGCAAAAAAAAAAGCCTCACTGGGGACTGATGTACGACGACCCGTCGCCACCGGCTGTGTCCGAATGACGGCCGTTCACTTGCCCGCTCACCGCGGGAGGTGGACCCTCGGCCGTTGCTGCTGTAAAATATGTCACCGACATAACCACGCCAAAAAAGAAAGACATAAAAAAATACCCGTAATCTTTTGTGGGTTTGTTTTGCTGTTTTCAGATGTTCCACTCAACTCCGGCTTGCTTTACGAGATGCAATTTTGGCCTTTTCTTGTTTCGCTTCTTTTTTTTTTTCTATTGAAATTGGCCATATCTCTTGGACGAGAGCTACGTGGCGATATAATTGAAATCTCACCTTCAACATTCGACCCTAGACCTTATTTCCTCTTTTTTCGGTATACGGGGATTGGGACGAATCTATGACGTCCTTTATTATTTGGACAGGCCGTTCATTTCTCACCTAGATTGAAGGGTGTACGAACGTAGCTTATGTTTGTGCCTGTGAGAGAGAGAGAGATTCCTGTCCGATGTCCTTGGAAGTTCGATCGCTTCCGACACTTTCACAGGTGAACGTCAGAATTTACGAAGCAGCCTTCATGTAATATATTGTAAAGACCAATCGGAGCCCCCATCAGATTGGCTTTTTATAGAAAGACACCTTGAAACACGTAGAAACTATTTTTGAAAAAGGCCAGCTGTATTGTGTTTGGTGGCCCCACCAATATTTGCAAGCGGTTGTGAACAGTGGCATACCAAAGATTTATGCGTGTGACGCGGTATACTTCTCGAAAACAACGTCATCGCCGCGTTTTAGCATTTTGTTCTAACTTAGGCAATTTAAATTTGACCTTGTTTTATACATCATTTAGGCAAGACTTTTCTAACAAATATAACAAAACGTTCTTCTTTTGTTTTTTTTTTCCTGCTCAGAAATTTTGTGTACGCTCAAGTACGTTTACACGATTTCAAGTGGGCGTATTGGACGCTGCAACAAAATTGGATAAGGTGGTCCCGGACGAAACATTCAGAAGTCGGATCCCGGACTGGTTGCACGTTTTGCCAATCAACACACAACAAACAAAACGTTTCGCAAAATAATCAGGTTAGCAACTTCAACTTTAACTTTATTGTTTCTCTCCAGGGGAGAAGAGGAGGAAGAAAAAAAAGCAAACTGTTGTCGCTTGACAGAGTTTCTCCTCCCCACCACCAACGAGAGAAACTATTTTACATACTAGTGACCCGTAGAACAAGGTTGACATAGGATAAAAACACACAACATTAAACAAAAAAAAACAAAAACAAAAAAATCTGACGTACATTACGAATATTTTTTGCAGCTCGGAGGTCCCATCAAGAATAGGCAAAAATGAGAGAAACAATGAACGAATATCCTTTCTGCTCAAACTCATCAAGTCCGTGCCCAGTCTATGTGTACTATTCATAACTTTAGGCAACGAGTACTGCAACATCTGGAGGCCGTAGCCTGTTCTCGAGCGATGCGTTGACCATGTGTCAAAACAACAGCCTGCATGTGCAGGCACCTTCCGCTTCATATTGGCGATTGATCGAAAAATAAATTGATTTTGCCGTACAGACGTTTGATATGTCAGAAAAAGTTTATAATTATAATTCTCTGCAATTGGAACTATATGAAGGTTTTTGAAAAGTTGTAATGTGTGAGCATTAAACTCCGCATTGCACATAATTCGAATTACTCTCTTCTGGAGAACATGCAAGTGATGCATATTCGTAGCCGTTGTGCTACCCAAACAAGGAAGCAGTAATTATAGCGAGAGTAAAAGAGGGAGGTATAAAGGAAGAATTAAGACCGAAAGGGGTAATAAATGACGGGATTTATAAATAATACCCATAACTTTTCAAAGTCTGCCAGCTCTGCATTGTACTTCGGCGTCCCAGCTCATGTACTCATTAAATATCACACCAAGAACCTTCACATTTTGTACGAAATCAATATTTCGTCCTTGGAGAGAAAGCCCCTGAGTAGATGAAAACACTGAATTTTTTAATAAAAAAAGTATTGCTTTGGTCTTATCTATATTAATTACAAAAGGGTTTGAGATTGTCGTCACTTATCTTCTGCAAAACGCTATTTGCCTCACATAAAACCTGGTGGACAACTTTCCCCGAAAAGAATAAACTGGTGTCGTCTGCGTAAATTATAAAATCTGCACTGTAGTTTATATTTACTATATCATTGATGTTTATGTTAAACAGAAGGGGTCCAAGGATGCTCCCCTGTGGCACCCCTGACCTCAGTTTCTTTAAGCTAGACCGTTGATTATTGATCACGACACACTAATTCCGACATTTAAAAAAAAAAAAAAAAAAAAAAAAAAAAACTCTCGGTCATCGTTGAGGCTATTCCTCACACCGCGAATGCATTTAATTTTTGAAGCAGAGTTTTATGATTTAGACTGTCGAAAGCCTTTGAAAAGTCAATGAAGACCCCCAAGGTAGTCGATTTTCCTTCGATGTTGTTTCAAATTAGTTCGCCTACCTAAAACCAAACTGCCAAGATGTTAGGATACAGTATTTTTCGCAGAAGGTGTATAATCTGGCATGTATTATTTTCTCTAGTCTTTTTTAAAAACGTTGAGAACACAGAAACAGGTCTATAATTTCCCAGGTGGGTTTTATCCCCAGACTTGAAAATAATCGTAACGTTTGCAACTTGCATTTTTTTAGGAAAATGGCCATTTTGAAGTGCCAATTTGAAAATATGCGTTAAAAGAGGAGCAATTGATTTAATTACATGTTTCAGAGGTTTGATATGAACACCATCTATGCCAGTACTTTTGCTATTTCGAAAACCTGATGCCACTTCCTCCGTGTAAAAGGGGGGGGGGGGGGGGGGGCGGGGGCAAGGAAAAGTGTGTCAGAGGCACCTTTCACAAATAGAAATTCATCGGCATCGTTACCATTCTTTACAATGTTTATAAGATACGTAGTCATTAAATATTTCAGCCAACGCCAAACCACCTCTCGTCTCCTCCTCGATGCTAAGCTTCATGGCTGTAGATTCGAAAGGGACACGCCGCAGAAATGAGTTAAGCTTCTTTCATATAATATCTATTCGTCGCTTATTTTGAAACGTAGCATAAAAATACGTACGCTTAGCCTTGTGTACAGCACTTGTCACAGCATTTCGCTGCTTTCTAAATAACACCAGCACACCTGGTTTTCTGGATTTAATGAATTGGCTGTAGAGAGCGTCTTTTTTACTCACCATTTTGATTATCTCCTTTGTCACCCAAGGCTTCCGAGCCTTCCTGTGGGCAAGTTGCTTTTCGTACGGGAAACTATTTTCATATATCTTTGTAAAAATCCCAATAAAGTAATCATATGCCTCGTTAGCTGGAACACTAGAAAATACCGCGCTCCAACCAGTATGGCACATCTCAGCTTCAAATGCATCGATTTTCTGCAGTGATATTTCGATAATAAACTGGGCAGTCATCTCCATCTTTCTGTATTCCGACCTTCGAGTCGACAAGCATATAAATGGGTTGGTGGTCACTTATTGTGGTCCCAATGACACCTTTGGACACGTGAGATTCGTTGGCATTTGTTAGAAACAAATCAAGTAATGTTTCTTTCAAAGGAGTTATTCGCGTGGGTTTAGAGATTGGGTTAAAGTATCCGTACGGCTGATAAAAAAAAAAAAAAAAAAACTCGAGCTGCCTCGGTGATGAAGAGAGCATATCGAGATTTAAGTCCCCACCCAAGAGCAAACTGAGATTATTTTCACCAATAAACACAAACAAATCGGCAATGAACTTTAGAAAACTAGAAATATCACCATTAGGAGGGCAATATATCACGCAGTACACGCACTTTAAATGTTTGACCATTAAAACTTGATAATCGCGTTGCACTGTCGTGAAGTCGCTAATTTCGGTGCAGTTAAGATTAGTTTTTACATACATATAAACACCGCCTCCTCGCTGTGAAGAGCGGTTTACGGAGTACGTTTTGTATGGTTCTAAAATTGAAACATCAGTTTTCGCGTCAGCCCACGTTTCAGTCAGCATAATTACATCAAAAAGAAATTTGAAACCTTCTAAAAGGATGCTTAGGTCATCATGCTTATTTCAAAAAAATTGTGCGTTTGAATAAAAACAAAAAAAAACTAAAGGGCGCGCCTGAGCGGTTCGTATACAGTTTCCCCACCTCATTGGGCGGGGGATAAGCATTGCTGTTGTTATAAGACATAAAAAAAAGGTGAAAAAAATTTACCCCCGATACTAAGGTAATCCCGAAACACAGCTAGCAGGGGCATTTTATGCTGACCTCGTCAACAGGGATGACCCCGCTCGCGGTGTCTGTAATGACTGCTATTTTGGTAAGGTCCAATTCAAAGTACCTTGAATATGTTTGAGATATACGGCAATTCAGTGGGAAATTCAATTAAGACCAATGAGAACGAGATGAAAACATATAGTTCAAAGAAATATATAAACGTGTACTCGTACTACACACACAAAAAATATTTAATATATTTTGTATAAGCAGCATGGCTTTTTTTGTTGGTGCATTTCTTTTCAGGCGCTCCACTTCTAGAAAAAAAAATACTGCAGGGTGTTGACACGTCAGATCGTGCAATGATGGCCATGGTCATATTTTTTTTCAGTTACAAAAAAACTATTTATGTTAGAGCCATATGTTCTTGGGAGCATTCATTTGTATGTGAACACCATAGCTATTTCTTTGATATATAAAATTTTAGAGCTTTCAAAATGTGATTTTATTTGGTGTCAAAATTTCAGCTCCGGCACATTTCTCCTGCACATTTCACCAGGCAAACTTTTATGATTATAATGCAATTAAATGCAAAGCTGCAAGCGAGCTGAACAAGAATGACGAAAATAATCACTGGAGAAGGTATTAGCTGTGTTTGGATATTTTTGTTTGTCCTTTGTCCCCCTTGTTCCCCTTCTCCAGGGATTATTTTCGTCAAAATTCTTATCTTTTTCAAAAGCTCGCTAACTAACTTTCTCATCTGCGACTAAACTAATTTGAAAAGTAATGAATGCTTTTTCAAAATTACTGCGTGAAAGTAAATCATTTTATTAATAAACTAGCAGCCTAGAAAAGTAATTTATTACGTTATTCATGACCACAAAAAGTAATTCAATTACGGTAATTTCATTACAGTAATGTCATTACTGCCATCTATTGGAATGTGTGTTGCCCGGGGGGGGGGGGGGGGGAGGGGTTCTTAGGTGGGAAGCCAAGGGAACACGAATATAGAGCTAAACTGGGGACCCTATAACTTTTTACAGCCTACGATAGAGCAGCACCACTCCTGCACAGCCTTTGTCGGACCCAGAAAATGTCTCTTCGGAGCCGACGTCGTGCGGCAAAGCCCCTATAACGAAGACAAGCTAGCTCAATCTGAGTGAAGGTTTGTTGTCTTATGTTACTCAATAGACAGTCTTAGTTCTACTCAAATTACAAATTACTTTCGAAACTTAGTGGTAGGTTTGCCCATCAACGGAAATTCGCCCAGAATAAGAGAAAATAAGTCGGAAGATCAGCCGATATTCAGGATGGAGGGAAAGACTTTAGAGTATCTCAAGTCTGTTTTCAAGTGATACCGAATGACTGTGGGATTGGCGCTAGAGACTGTCGTTTTTCTTGTGTCCTTAAGCTCAAGGAGAGAAGCACTTCGCACATTTTGAAGGAAGGGCTTGTCCCCGCTTCTACCCAACGTAGGAACTCTCACCCACTACAGGAGGCATTACACATTGCATCCTCACCCAAAGGACGAAGCAAAATGCAGCACCCGCTCTGAAGCTCATGTGGTGCTTCTGTTGATTCTGCTGTATTTAAAAAAATCACGTGCCAAAGGGAAACCTAAAGTTACCATCTTGTATGGCCTCTCGTCCCAAAACTCCGAATATGCAGGTCTTCCATGATTACAAGATCGTTCGAAAAACTTCAGTAATTCCCCCAACGTTTCTACATTAAAATATAATGAACGAAAAAACACCGTCTGCAAAATCAAGTTCAGGTAGTGCGAAACCTGCATGTATAAATTAATTATCGTCAGCACATTATTGATTAAAAAAACGAAGATATTAATGGTGATGAAAATAATCCCTGGAAAAGGGGAACAAGAGGGACAAGGGACAAACATAAATCTCCAAACACAGCTAGGTGACTGGTGAGCGACCGAAAAAATCCGCCTGGTCCGGGTATCGAACCTGGGACCTCTCCATTTCAAGTGGAGCGCTCTACCAACTGAGCTACCCAGGGGTTAGACGCCAGTAGAGCAAACGGGTTTTATCAGCTGCCACCAGTCTAACACCAACAAGGGTGAAGCTTGCAATTTAATGTTATAATTATAATGCAATTAAATGCAAAGGGACAAGCGAGCTGGACAATAATGATGAAAATAATCCCTGGAGAAGGGGAACAAGAGGGACAAGGGACAAACATAAATCTCAAAACACAGCTAGGTGACTGGTGAGCGACCGAAAAAATGGTCCGGGTTTGATACCCGGACCAGGCGGATTTTTTCGGTCGCTCACCAGTCACCTAGCTGTGTTTGGAGATTTATGTTTGTCCCTTGTCCCTCTTGTTCCCCTTCTCCAGGGATTATTTTCATCATTATTGTCCAGCTCGCTTGCCCCTTTGCATTTAATTGCATTATAAATATTAATGGTGGAGGCAAATTTGTATAAACCGCAGGGGTGATTACCTATGAATGCGATAGCAATCATCGTTGCGCACATTGGAAGGTGTTCGGTTCCCCGCTCAATTCAGCGGGGAACATGATTTGGGGCATTGTTCAAGTGACATAAATTTTCCGATAAATTTAGCGAAAAATCTGAATTGATAAATTTTCCAATAAATGTAGCGGGGAACTTGAATTGGTGCATAGGTCAAGTGAAGTCAATTTTCCGCTAAATTTAGCGGGGAATCTGATTCCGTTAAATTTAGCGGGGAACTTGAATTGGTGCATAGGTCATGTGGAGTGAATGTTTGAGCTAAATTTGGCGGGGTTCCTGATTCTGCTAAGTTTAAGTGGGGACTTGAATTGGTGCATAAGTTATGTGAAGTCAATTTTCTGCTAAATTTAGTGAAAAACTTACTACATTGGAGGCAACATTCATAGGCAGAAATCTGGGATGAGAAGCTTAATAATGATGTCCCATTAAAAGGTGCAAAACAATAAGGCACGCGTGCAGAAGCAGAATCATAGCAAAGCATTTTGGTGAAAACACAAGCCAGAAAATGGCTTTATAATTGGTTAGCGAGATTTTGCTTACTGATCGAAACCCATGCACTTTCTTGTTACCTTAAAAATTATAAAGCATAAGTTCTAAAATAATTAGCTACACTTCTACGGTAGTTGGTAGTTTACTCAATTACTTTCCATTTTAGTGATTTTTAAATTCTGTCCGAGGGAAACGAACACCTGTTGGAAGCAAGGCTTGTACGGCTTTCTGAACCCAGGGCCATTCTCAGCGTAGGTGCGCACAACGCCTCATACGCCCGCTTTACAAAGCCACGCTGCGACGACTCGCTCTAGACGACGCGCCCGGCGCCGATGAGAGTCTGCCGCACACCGACTTCCTACAAGTCAGGCAAGTGCTGGCCTAACCATCTGTCCAGTTCAACACCGATTCCCTGGAGGCCGTCATGTAGATAGAGAGAAAACAACCGCGGTGCCACGGCAAAGTCATGTCGTTTGTTTGGCTTCAATTTACATGGAAGCGTCCGTTAAAAAGACACTGAATGAGAATTTTTTTTTTAAGGGAATGGATGGGGCACTTAATTTTAATTTGTAATTATTCCAGGAAATACCAAAAATATCATTCTGGGCAATATCTACGCCGTTAGGCGCAATTTAGGTAAAGGTCGTGGCACGCTCTAAGCCCTTCCCAGAGATGAGTGGCCCCGCCCATTACTACTTCTGGGTGTCTCAAAGAACGGTCAGGTTCTTTAAATCGACCGGAAAGTTTGGTCTCTTAACCTATGCTCTACGACTTTGTGCAGAGTTGTCCACAGATGGTGCTTTTTTTTTTTTTTTTTTTTTTTGCAAAGAGCGAGTTTATTTGAGGAAAAGGTAAAGAAAGAAAAGGGCTTAGCTCCTATGGAAACGCAGCGAAGCCACCGGTCTTCAAACAACACGGCGCCGTTACGTACGGGAGACAAGAGATGACGCAAGCGGTCGCGACGTCAACTGCCGCTAACGAACAAACAAACAGCGCCGAGAGCCGGCGTCTTTAGCAGACGATCGTTTCGACTCAAAAGCGGAGCGCGTTCCGATGACAGTGGTCGCAGAAACAAAAGCAGGCGCGGTAACAACAAGCAACTGCAAGAAAATAGATTTTTGGGAGAAACAATTTTCAAGTTTTTCGAGATGTCCAAGGTTTTTACACTGAACATATGCCAAGTGCTCTGGTGCCTACATCACAATTTCTTTTTTTGTTCTGTGCCAGCGCATCTAAACAGGTTGTTTGTGCCTCAGTAATGACACCAGCGTTTGTTCTGTGTGCCCCTATGATGAGTCAAGCATTTATTGTGATTTAAGAAATTATTTTTGAACATGACTTTATTTATAATGATTGTAAAATCAATATCTTGTGTCCTATCATTTTTGAATACGAAAAAAAAAAATTGACGCCAATTTTTTTTTAAACATGGTTTAATATTTTTAGACAGGTGTGTATATTTGCCACGCAGGCTTGTACCACGTGTATTTTTTTGTGTCTCCTCCGTGCGTGTCATTTTTTCTATAATCGTGTTCGTACTGTATACTACGGGGGGTAGAGGCCTCAGTCAGGCAGAAATTCCTTTTGTTTCTGCCTCCCTACCGGGTCTGACTCGTGGAAATCCAATTTTACGATAATCCTGAAACAGAAGTGAGCGGACAGACGGCTTATGAAAAATAAATGATATCAACGAGCGACGCTCGATGAGCACACCGCAAACGCCGGAAGCCATCTTTAATATCGTTCGAAGCCGAGGCGGAAAGGCAGTCTCGGGATATTTTGAAAACAACAATGACTCTATGCAGATTATTTGTTTTCAAACATAAACGAAATATTGTCGTTATTAATACTATTACGGAACGAAGAAACAATTTTACGATCAATATTGCACACGTCAATCATCTCTCTAACCAATGAGAGCCGAGAAAAGGTGCTTAGTTTTGTTAGCACCGGGCGGGGCCCAGAGCAGGGCTACCCCCACATAAATTGCGTCTAACGGCGTAACAATGCTTTTTTTTTTCTTTATGTAAAAAAATTAAAAAAAGGTCACATGTAAACCTTTAAAAACATTTTTTTTAATTACCGTTTTTTTTTAATTGAGTTTCCTAATCATGATGGAAAATACCCGACGCTGTGGTAAGAGATAGGAAACTTAATTGGGTTTGTGGGGATATTTATACAGCGTGTAGTTGGTCTGCCATTAAAGTTGCGACGAGTCACACGCTGTAGATGAGCAATTTAGCCAGTGCGGTACAACCGCTAGCCTGGGGTCTTTAAGGTGCATCACGCAGTAGTGATACACGACCGCACGCCGGTACGATGCTCATCCAGATCGAAAAGGGCAGGGGTGGGGCTCGAACCCAGGATCCCTGGGTTCTGCAGCGCGAGCTTTCGCTCTACGCGCGTCGAGCTGGGTGTGCGCTTCAGCCAACTCGGCCACCGATCCCCGATAGGAAACTTATTAGAAGTACAAACACACAGCAAAAGGATCGTCTCATTGGCCGAGAGACTAAGGGAGCATTTCGTGGCCACGCCTATTTCCGTCACACTTCGATCCATATATGAAGAATACGGACGCCACTTACTGCCCATTATAGCCTCCTTATTGTCAACGCATACATTCGCGTGTATCGTCCTTGCACACGTGTGCCACCTGCCTCAATGTGCGCGGCTAGAGTCAAGAGAAAGCTACGCTCCGAGTATCGGCACTCTTTGCCCCTTTTGTGAAATGCCGCCAAGACGGTCATTCGTCCTTTCGCGTCACGTGACATTTGTGTACGTGGCAGACTCGTGTCGTCGCTATTATCTCTCATGATTTTGATCGGGTAGGGCGTCGGGAGATCGTTGCGGAGACGTTTTGCTCCCGTGTCAACTGAGTGAGCGAGCGGAACGACGAAAATCCCTTTTTGCATCTTCCGTCAGGCACGTCGGTCAAACCTGATGACAATATAGACCCTCTCCGAAATAACGTCTGACCACTTTGATAACTATCGTCAGATATCAGTATCATCAGTACATGCCAATGGCGGCCTTTTGGTGGATGCTGAAGGAAGAATTTGAAGACGGGAACTTATGCGGAGCATGAACATTGTTAATTCTATATTACAACTAGTGCTAAGACAAGGACAGACAAAGAAGTGGTCAGGTCAGACGCTACAGGACAGGACAGGTCCTTGTCTTAGCTCTACTTGTAATTTAATATGACAAACGAAGTAGCCCACGAGAATATTTTGATACATCGTTAATTCGTTGCATTGTTGTTTGTTGTCACCGTGACGAGATTTATTAGGTTCTGTGCACTGCGCTTTTCAGGCTGTCATGGAAATCCTTGAAACGGTCGGCTTCTGTACGCCCCGCACAGCTGATGCTCATTGGAATAAAATGTGGGGAATGTTACCGAAGGTTGTAAATGAACTAAGCGCCTCGTACAAAGTAGTAGTTTATTGACACCATCGAAAATGAAACAAATAGGTGAAAAAAAGAAAACACGTGGAGCGAAGAATACCATAAATTTCGTACGTCTGCCGTTCATGAACAGATACTAGATCTTAACCGCCACCAGCATACATACATTTGGACCGATATTCGGGTAGCTCAAGGGTAGCTCATTGAGCGGCTCCGTGTACGACCACACTGCGGTCTGCCACTCCCGACTAGGGTGCCTTAAGGCTGCGGTCCCACGGCAGCCATCTTGAACAAGGCGTTAGTTCCACCAATAGATGGCGACACGTACCCGTGGGGTGGCCGAAACATTGGTTCACAGTGGGATGGCTCGAGCACCATCACGTTTCCCTCGTGGCCTTGCTCGCGCCGCTGCCAGCTGTGCTCAGCTAGCTCAAGTAGCGTGGCCCAGCAAACGGATGTATCCGAGAATGTCAGGCTGGGTATAAATTGTTCTCTGATATAGGAAGATGCGGGGCTTTACCCGTTTCGATCTGGAAGAGCATCCTACCGGCGTGTGGTCGTGTATCACTACTGCGTGGTGCACGTTAAAGACACCAGGTTTGCGGTTGTACCGCACTGGCTACATTGCTTATCTATAGCTGAAAGTCAGACGCCCACTGAGGCGGACTAAATTCCGGCTGTATAAACATACACACAACAATTTGCAATTAGACGCATAATAACAAAGAGCACAGCGTGCCGCCTCTTTTCTTTGGATGCCTTTTTTTTTAAACCAGCGCAAGCTCGCGCGTTCTCTCTTTTGAGACGGTTAGAACGGTCGCACATAAAACCCGCGTTTCTCCTACCTGGCCGCTTCCTCCTCCTGTGCAGAGCAGGCGCAACAGCCGATCGTCATGATTCAAGAGTGCGACATCCTCAGCATTAGATTCGGTGTTAGGAAGCTCATGTAATGTTGCTTCGCTTTGTCGCACACTGTTTAAAGTGGAAGACGGAAAAGCATTTCCTGTGATTTCAGATAAAGCTTCAAATAACTGGCAACCATGATTTTAAGCCACAATATGGCCAAGTGTCGCTACTCTGACGTGTAGCTTATTTAATGACACTATTCATGCTTTTGTTCAAGAGGCTTCTAATACCTGGAGGGGCCAAGACGTAAGCCCTGTGGATTCCACAAGCCACTACCTTTTGACACCTGCCTCTTCTTCATTGTTCCCGTTTGTGTAAGTAAATTAGCTACGGTTCAGAGTAACGACACTTGGCCATATTGTGGCTTAAAATCATGGTTGCCAGTTACCTGAAGCTTTATTTAAAATCACAGGAAAAGCTTTTCCGTCCCCCACAAATGTTTAAATTACTCGCGACAGAGCATTGCAATATTGCATCAGCTTCCTAGCACCGCATCTAATGCCGAGGAAGTCGTGCTTTTGGATCATGACGATCGGCAGTTGCGTTTGCACTGAACAGGACCCAAAATGGCGGCGCCCAAAACAATTTTGGGGAACGGAGTGCCGATACTTTAAAGCTCATTCAGCGACTCTAGGCATGAAGTGAACTCGGGTGTATTATTTTCCTCTTCGTCTTTATTGTTTATTGATTTCAATCATATTGAATAATTAACACATTATATCACGCTACGCGTGTGTAATTATTTGTCTTAGATTTATTAACCTGACCCAGTACTTAAACCATTCATTTATCGATAGTAAATCATCCAATATATTTTTTAAATGTGAAGGTAAAAAGACACGGCGATTGATGATGATACAGACGCCAACGCCGCCCTCGGCAATTTTTCGAACACTAGAAATCAGCACTTTGTCTGCCATCCGCCAGGTAGCGCAACAAAACACCCAAACAGTTTTTAATTGTTTTTAAAATTAGTTAAGCTCTACACCTATTGTGAAACCAAAGCAAAATCATTGTGAAAATTTAATACATCGCAATGTATGTCTATTCCAAACAATAAATGTTATTAGATGCCAATAAATCTGTTTGATGTTCAAAAAGATATGCGTCAAAAACAAGTAAGTTTGAAGGGCTCCTTTGAAAATGAAAAAAAGCCATCGTCCACCTCTTGGGCAACCATTGTAGCTCTAAATGTTATAAAATATTTTATCATAGTTTAAATATTTCCTCAGCGGCATTTGAAGTACGATGACTCAAAGCACAAAAAAGTGCTCCGTTTGATATAAAATATCTAAACAAAAAATTTTTACACAACATTAAATTTTTTTTGCATATTACCAATTATAAGTACTACATCTGTAGCTAATTTTATTGCCCTAGCGCTTCTCAATAAAAACATATTTGTGCTGAAAAATGTCAATTTTAGGGCAATATTTGGAGGGATGAAAAAAGCAAAGTAGTGCAAATACCAAAAAAGTGTATCGTTACATTTTGCTCCGACATCATCTTAACAAAACTGCTGTATTGGAACCGTGCTATCCTTAATGGATCGTTCATAAAACATGAACTAGCGGAGCAAGTGAGGGTCCGCGCCATCATATTCGCAACGCTACAAACGCGCATGAACAGTAAAATCCAACACATACATAATATCAAATGAAAGAGGATTGCACTACCTTTCGAATGACATCAATCCCACAAAACAGTATTTATAAGGAGATGAGTAATGACCTGCCAAAAAGTACCTAAACTGCAACATTCAGTGGGACCGTGGCCTTAATGACCTTTTGCTTAGAGTGATGCCACCCTTTGTAGTACCCGATGCCGACAGCACGCGCTCACGGGGAAAATACAAAGAAATCGACGAAAACAAAATGTCGCCATAGCACAGTCACCGCCACAAACGCGTTCAGGGCCACGCTCTTTCACGCGCCTCTGAAGAAAAAATAAATGTAAAAGTGGGAACAAATTGGCCAGATGTCTCCACCCTAAGCAAAGCGCACGTGAAGGCACCCTACTCCCGACAGGCCTCGTTCGGGACAATCGTTTAAATGTATTCACAAAAATAAGGGAGGCATCGGAACTTTGCTTTGCGATACAACGAGACTCCGCCGTGAATTTTACACACAACATCGAACTTGTCAATCGCAACTGATGGCAAGCCTCCAGAACCACAATAAAGCGTGTTTCGCATGCAGCGATTTTGGCCCGGCGCGATTTCTGCCGTCGCGGCGCTCGTGCCGCTCAACCGCTGGTGCTGGCCAGAGCGCCGCGACGGCAGAAGTCGCGCCGCTCTAGGGCCAAAACCGCTGCATGTGAACCAGGCTTAAGAGTTAAAACCTGGTCTCGACGACGAACAGTTCATCTCATGGCGCTAATATATTGGCGCCATGAGAATTCGCGGTTTGAAGTTCACGAGATCTCTGTAGTGCACGTGTAATCCACGCGGTTATGTTTTATTTTCGTAGTGCATAAGAGCTTGGCATTGCACGTGATTGCACCAGCAGCTAGAGCAAGTTGAAGTATCCTCACTCTAGGTTGAAAAAATAATTCCACCGCGCGACGATACTCAAACTTCTCGTTGCCAAGACGGAGAAGCGAAGGCACACGTTATGAACAACGATTGACGCTAGCTTTCAAGTTTCAATTCCATTATAAAACGCTGTCTAGGCGGAATATTTGCGTCTCCTGCGATTTTGATTATATTTTTGATTCGATATATTTTAAGTCTGTAGACAGGGGAACGTAGTGCAATAACAATCTTATGACCTGATTTTCTGCAAGCGAAACCCTAAGGCATTAGAGTAAAGGGTCAGATACATCCACTACACACTATAAACAAATACTCTGTCACAATAAAGCGAGAGAGGAAGAAAAAACAAAGCGTTCTTCAATTATAAGTTTCTACTTGCACTTCGATATTTAGCGAGGTGTTTGCCTTGGCACAAAGATTCCCTACTTCAAAGTTATAGCGTCTTGTTTACATGTGCGGCAATTTGGATTTACGAGAAAGGGCAATGCACCGCAGAATCCAATTTCCAACGAAACTAGACACCCCTAAACGTAAACTTCACAAGCTCCATTCTTATTTCGAGAGCAGTAGCCACCTTTTATTACCTTCTACTTTATATTTTAATCGATTGCATCTGTATCATATGTGCTGAGACAAAACAATGACATTGACCCTCACCTTTAAGCTACAATAGTGAATAGAATGTAGTATTTAAGGAGCCATCGTTTAACTCTGCTTAGAAGGCATTAAACGGTTCTTTCGAGCAGTAAGCAAGAACATATTAGGGTGTTTTAGAACAGCGTATATAATTTAAGCGCACGACAGCGCTACATGTAGCGCTTGCGTTAGCGCACGTTACGCAAGAAAGTTTTAGAATATCGTTCCTGCATCGCGACGGAAAAGCCCAATCATCTGGTGCTTGTAACGCCACTATGATACAGTAAAAAAAAAAAAATATTTCCCCACGCGAAATGATAAAAATTAAAAAAAAAAAAAACCTTTTTTGGTTCAGATAAACAGTTTAGATATGTTTAAATATGAGAATGCGACGGGGGAGCGGTCCACTGGTTGAATCCGCTGGCGTCGCCTCTCCCATAGATGTGTCGTGTGCCGACCTTCGCACACCTTCGCCGAGGAACGTTCACGAGTAGTAAGCAGCGACTCACCGGCGGTCGCTGCCCACCTTCCTAGATCTCTCTAAAGGGGTCTGACGTGCACCTCCCGTAGGAGTGCAATGTTGTGCTGAAAATCGCATATGTTCAAGATAGCATTCGCGAAGATCCCGCCGACGTCGCGCTCACGACGCCGCCAAAAATTGCCATAGCCGCAGTCCTTGGAGCCGCCATTTTTTAACTGTGCTCGTCTTGGCTTTAGCCAAATTCTTAACACGAATAGTTCTTCGCTGAGTGCAAAGGGTTCTGGTGTAGTGGGCAATTCCTGAGAAATAGTGTACCCTAAGATAGCGCGAGCAACACGCAAACCGCACTTGGCGTTCGGCGCATTCGTAGTGGTGACAACGCCATTCTTTGCGTATACACAAAGCCCTTGCGCGCGCTATTCTAAAACTTCCTATTGCTTAAAGGGTAGCTGCAAAGAAAATATTTTTTTTTGCAGGTTAGTTGGAAATCATATAACAAAACAAATCTTCCGCGAGAAAACACATTGGTTTAGCAATATTTACGCCACGGGACGTAATTTAGTCGGAGTTAAACTTCTCCACATTTAAAACTACCGCTCTTTTGACGCGCGCGGAGTGGCTGTAACTGTCACTCCGTGACGTATGACAGCCACTCCACGACATGTAATGCCAACTTTGCGGCGCGCGATTTAAGACGGACGAAATAGCCGGAATAGCCGCAAACTAAAACGTCTCGCGCAATACCTATTGCTGTAAATATTTTTCTTTTCGGGGGAAAAATTGTTTTCTCGCATCCTTGTCCCAATTAGGCTGTTTAAAAATACATTTTTTTTTCTTTGCAGCTACCCTTTAATATCTTCACCGCTAAACTTAACGAGGAGATTGACGTCACTTGAGCCAACGTCAGGTGAAGCCAGGCGACCTGACGTTATGGTTCCACGTGGCACCATGACCTGACTCCGTAACGCACGTCATGGGACCTGATCTTGTGACCTCAGGTCGCGTGTAGTCACGTGACCTGACCTTAATTTCTCCTCTAAAGTTAGCGGAGAAATTTACACCGCGGGATATTACACGACATCACGACTTGACAGCGTGACGTGGTTGCGTGACGTAGAGTGACGTGACATCAGGCTACGTGACGTCACATCCCCCGCTAAGTTTTCTGGTAATGTACAGGGATGGACGTGCGGACGGACGGATGGCCCTTGTAGACAAATGTCTCAGAAAAGGATACATTTTCTCGATTTTAAGGATACGACAGTTTTTAGTGAAGGAAGTGTTCCTGACTTACGAGTTGTCCGCATTTTTTTTTTTCAATGCCTTGTGTAGTTTTGTAGATATCCTTTCTTAAAGCTTTGTTTTGGGGCTCTACGGCAAGATCTAAACCATGGGTTTGAGCTTGGTGGGGCAACCCTTGGGATTGGCTGCATGGCCATTGTGTGATGCAAAGTTCGTATTGCGGTACCGCCAAATGTACGACTAGCCTAGTCGCAAGGGCAGTTCCGATCAGACAGGTAAGATGCTAAGGCTGTATTATTGCTTTACATTGCAGGTATCGAGCGTCTGTAGCAAATAATAATACCTATTCATAAAGATGCCTGTCGAAAAGCGAGTTTGCCACAATGAACGTAGGCTCAGATCGAGCCCCCACTTATCTTCCGAGGCGATCAACCTTGCAGGAGCATCGTGGAAGCTAATCGTAAGCTCGCGCTGAGCAGGAACAGACTAAACTATGGTGGCCAATGAATGTCACCTTCGGGACCACGACGCGCTTCAGCAGGTATGGAGTCAATGATCTTCGTGAGCGATCGCCGAACAACGCTTACAACTACCGCCTCTAAAACATAAAAGCAGAAATCGTCCCCTGGAACGGCTGAAAACGCAGCGGAAGAACACGGCGAAAGAAGTAACAGTACGAACAAGAAGCCTTTTAAAGTGAGATGACATCAGGGAACAGGCTTGCTTAACAAGCAGCCAACCCGTTGAATGCCCGCTGAGAAGCTGATGGCAGCATTTGTAATATCGGTCTTAGAGTGGATCGCGATTCGCCACTGGTCTAACATCTTGACAGTGCTCATATTTAGACTCCGGAAATCGATATCAGTCATTTTGGTTCGACGTTTGACCGGAGTTATCCTTTTAAGAAATTCCACGTTTTCAAACACTTTTCGCGTAAGCTATACCGAGGGTACCGCGTAGTTCAGAATACAGTCCTGCATGTGTGACTCGTTATCGTACTGCGAGCACCGCAAAGGCGTACTTACGGTCATTTCCTCAGCTCCCAGGCGTGCCAGAGCCAGGCAGGTGTTCGTGGAGTGGGACATGCTGCCCGTGCCCGCATCGTGAGGTGACCCCGTCTCGCCGCGGCCGCTGGGACTTGGACGTCGACGTCAGGCGCCAGCCGCTCGCTCGGTGGTCGGACGGTGCACTGCATCCCGATCGGCGATGCTCGCCGCGCACGCGTCCCGTACACGGCCACGGACACGGCGGTCGCGTGCACGGCAAGCGCCCCAAACCCGTTCGCCACTCACTGGGCCGAGGGGCTCCGACGGGTTTTGCGCGGCCCCTTACACCGCCGCCTTCTCCCAGGCGCGTGCATCGCGCGTGCTACAAGAGCCTTGGGCGGGTCTGGCGGAGACGCAACCGGATACACGAGATAGTTATGCCTAGTCTCGTACGCGCTACTAAAAAAATTAGTAATCGATTACAATTACTCTCGTTTCAGATGTATTCAATTGGATGACTCGATTGGTTGCCAGGCAAAATTGACCTTTACTTGAAAAAGTGACGGTTAGTTTTCCAAATACTTCACATTTACAAAACAACAAATTTTTCTGCCGGTTCGAAAATGGGTTTTTCGTACAGATCATCGTTGAATTAGAACCGCAGGATTTCGAGCTACTCATCTCTATACGCCAATTTCGGTAGACCATCTCTCTCTGGAGACTCGGTTCGAGAAGTCCTCGGCAGGGAGTTCGTAGAAACAAAGGGCACCATAAGGAAGAGGATGGGGAAACAGTTACGGTTACAGGAAATTGTAGTACTTTTAAAAATGATAAAATTACTCTCTCGATTACTTCCCAATATAAGTGATCCGATGATTACAAAATTCCTAAAAAATGTAATCTATAAGAGATCATTTGGTTCCTCGTAATGAGTGGCGCACAAGTTTGGGATTTTGCCCGATTCGGCATTTTACCTTTCCTGTCGCAATCATTGACTATTGGCAACTCCGGCGAAATTGACGCCGCGTAGCGGCAACGCCCAAAAGCTCAAGCGAAGACGTCGTCTCGACTCTGTCGTCTGCTATCGCTGCTTGGTTCTCGTAGGCAGCATAGAAACAAACATCGTTTGCAGTAATTGTTTTTATGTTTCCGCCGTGTCATTCCTACGCACTGACTAGAAGAAGGTTTCTACCGTCAAAAATTTCTTTGCTTTCATATATAGCACCACTTTTACGCTGCATTGTAAGAGGTTTATGGTGGTCCGAATGCTGAACGACAAAAACCACCTCCTTTCGTCCGCCATTTTGCCATGATCAGCGCCCCCCACCCCCTATAGTTCGCTGGAGTCGCGAATGCACAGCACAGTGAGCACACCACATTTAGTAGGAAGGGGACATTTCCGCTTTTCACATTTCACTCGGACAGTATCGAACGAGATATTTTACCACCTATGTCTGTGCTCCGTCTTACTACGTTTCAGAGCAATATTGGATTTCATAAAAAAACATTCAAATAACGCTAGAAAAAAGCAAAAAACTTTCAGGTTTAATTATGGTAAAGAAGGAAGAGCAGCGGAGCTGTAGCTTCTGTTCTCGGTGGTGGCTTTTAAGGCGAGTGATCTGCTCTTCTTTTGCAAGGGAATCTCAAGCGCTCGACGCAGTGGAACTTGAGGCGATAGCGGCTTCGCGGCGGTTGCGGAACCATTCGAAGTGCTGCGCACGTCGCCGCTCCTTCCTCTCCCGCTCTTCTTCCTCCGAAGAAATGTGGCCGCCATCTATGAGCGACAGCGGCAGCTGTCCAGAGTGTTGTGTTTGAGATTTCTTTGTCCACGACATGATCCTGGGGAAGCTTGCCCTTAACAGCTCCGCTGTAAAAAGAAAACCTGGTGTTTGACAACTTTACCCACCAACAGCTGTCCAAAGAAGTGAGCGCAGTTTCCCCACCAGGTGTGGGCAGTGCGCGTCCGCAGGAACCGCGTGCAGTGAAGCGCCTGCGCATGCGCCGTGCCAACAACAGCGCAGCTGCCTGACGTCAGGGCCGCGTGTACTCGATCCCATTTCTCGCTTTTGTACTCACAATTCCTAGTCGACAATATTCATTTCACTCCATAGAGGAACCTCGCGGAAGGTATAGGCCAGGGTGTAAGATAGACAGGTGGTGAAACGAGAGCCAAATAAGCGACCGGATTGTGTCCCCCTCGGTTTTCTCTTTTTCTGTGGCGTCATCTATGTGGAGCACCGCGAACTCTCACTCCGGGTGGGCGACCGGTGGCGACCGGTTGAACTGACGGAGAAAGTTTCTCGTGGATCTTCAATGGAGGACTGTCGCGCTCTCAGTTTATTTTACGCACTCTACCATAGAGTTCCATGCAAATTCGATTCCAATTTTTTTTCTTCTCGCCGCAGCGCCATCTGTCGCAAATCGGGGGTACCCGCAAGCCACCCGCAAGCAGACGAGTACACAATCCGGTCACGGCGCTGCGGTAGGTTTCTATGGGCCGTTTCCCCACCTGTCTATCTTACACCCTGGTATAGACCTTTTCATCCTCCTCCACATGGGCGCTGCCATCTTGGAATCACGTGACCCGGCAGCCATTAGGTTGCTTCAACTTGCTGCTCCGCTCTCCCATCCGCGCTTTGGCAGATGCGTTGTATTCGTGTTTTTCGTAGCGTTTCACTACGCTTTCCTGTCGACAGACACCGACAGTTACCGACAGTGTAAGAACGGCCCCGTGCATCTCATTGTCAGGCAGTCAGTGCGATTGAGGCTGTAGCCGATAATGGCAGCCAGCAACCCATCGGGAAGAAAGAAACGTGAACGTCACATGACACGCATCACGTTTTGTAGCTAAGGAATACGTGGCCGAAATTACACAAGGACCCATTCAAGAGGGACAAGATGAGGCGCTTGGTGCGCCTTGTCTTGTCCTTCTTGCCTTGATATTTGCGTTATTAAGGCCACGTTTTCCTTAGCCATGAAGTTAAACCAACCCGACCCAGAACACCACCTTACTGCGTTTTTTGGGCTCGCTACGAATATAAGGATCCCTACGCTGGTGCTTCGTTCAAAGACACTGAGGATTTTTTTTATTATTATTATAATTATTATTTGCGCATATATTTGTGCCCTTGCGGGAGGAAGAGGGCTGACTCTAGCCACTTTTGAGGCTTCTGCTTCTCGGCAGGCCTGATACTTGAAACTACTCCTTCGCGGTATAATGATGCACAGTACAGTCAGAGCTTAAGAAAACATGGGCGTGGCCTATTCCGTCTCCACTCCTTGCCGCGAGATTTGCTTATCGGCTAATGACGCAATCGAGTGGACTGCGGAGCGACGATAAGATGCCCAAGACTCGCCACGCCTGACAAATGCGTGCAAATCGACGTTGGCGACGCAACTTGTTTGCACGCGTACGGCTTCACAGTGTCTCATTGGAATGTGGGCTGAGTCAGAAGCCCAACACTCCCGCTATTCCCCTATTATGTACCGGCACTTTGCCGCTTCATACCTGCGGCTCGCTAGCATGGGACGCAACGAACGAGCTACGGGCTGCGTCCCCGTACAGATCGATCGCTCACCGATAAGCGTAGAGCAGCTCCGCGGTGTGGCGTGCGTGACCGCCATGTTCAAGTCGGCTCGTGTCGACATGCTGCGGCGGTGCATTCTTCGTGTGACCCATTTGCCGGCACTGTTGATTTAACCTGCCCCGATTATCCCCCTTAATCGTCGGCAAAAAACGTGTTATTTCGGGGGCCCATACGCGTCCACGTGGCGTCTCCAGCCCGGCACACCGGAGAAGCGTCTAAACATCGCGGAGAAGGAGAAACAAAAATCGCCATAGACGAAAGAAAACAGACCCGCCCTCCGAGTGTTCCTCCGCGCCCACTTTTCAGGCGCCGCGGTGCATAGTGTCCGAGGAACTGCGCGGAGGTGCGCCGGTGACACAATAGCCGCTCACACTCCATCCTTAAGAAGACTGGCTACTGTCACACGGCTTTCGGTTCGTTCAACGAGGAGCTTCGCAATGGTCCACTCAACGTTAGCAAACAACCCCGTGCGGAAACCGTTAGCCCACATTACGCGAGAGAGATTCTTCGTTGGAAACCGAAACACGAGCCTCTCCCGCTTGCTCTTCCACCAAAGTGCAGTCAATGCATGTATTGCGTACACGAAACGCTATAACGTACAGTTTATAGGACTTTCAGTACTTAATAACACTGTGAATGCATTCTTCTGCATTCTCCTGTCACCCACAAACTGCCCGGTTCCCTCAGTTGGGCCGTACTTTGGAGATCCTCATCACTCGTACCTACACACTCCTACAGGCGACAAATGACGTGCCGAACACCTGTAATCGTCCGGAACTTTTTAATTTCAATTTATTTTTCGGAAATTTTTGCATTCTATGAAGACAAAACTATAAGTGTTCTAAAGTGAAATGTTTCCGCCACTAACAAAGAAGCTTGCTTTTTCTTCGCTTGAAAGATTGACCTGAGAGACGGCCAGTGTAGATTTTAACACAATTGCCCAACTATAAGAAAACTGTGACCGTCCATGGTGACTGACTGATTGGCTTCTCCGGTGGGTGCACGTTGCCAGGAAACTGCCCTCATGGGTCAGAGATTCCACCGATTCGGGATTGTCAGAGTGCTTCTAGGTAAGATAACACGCCTGGCAACTTTCAGAGGAGGGCAAGCTACCTCGAAAAGAGTCGTCGCTTAGAAAAAATAATCCCCAAAAATCTCTCTTTTTCGGTTTCAATCAGTTTCGTATTTTTCTCACCAGTGAACGTTTATTGGTGTTTTTTGGTTTAAATCGAAAAGACTGTTTCCTATTGACCCAAAGTAAAGGTTTCTGAGCCTTCCTTGCTTTTGTTTTTTCTACAAAGGTTGTGAGTTGTCTTTGTTTTTACAGTCAATGGCGGTTGTCCAGATAGGTTGGCAAGGTCTAGCGAGTATAGTGGACGCTACAGGAATAAAATATGGCGTTCAAGAGGATGATCGTTTCGCTGCGGGCATTGCGGTTCAGCAAAATGCCCCGTTTACCGACACCAGGTATAGCGCACTACACTTAAAGTTGTTTAAGATACAACCAGTCAACATTTGAAATCAACAATCGCTTAAAATCATCTGGCGGGCCAGTTGATTGTACGAATTGAGATATTAAAGTGCAAAACGACGAGAAAGGAAATGCGAGGAAGATAGGGAACAATGCTACCCAGTTCTTATCAGTACGTCTACACAGTCCTCAATACACTTGGATCGTTCACCTTCGTGAGTTTTATCCGCTATGTCATAGATGTTTGGCAATAACTGTACAGCTATTGTCAAACATTTATGACAGCGAATAAAGCTTACGAAGCTCAACGATCTTGATGTATTAAGGACTGTGTAGACGTACTGACAAAAACTGGTTATCGCTTCTTCTTGTCTCCTTCGTATTTTCTTCCTCGTCATTTTGCCCTTTAATATTTCAATATAAGCTATTGCTTACCTGGTCGCGTTACGTAATAAAAAGAACAAATTCAGCACCGAGACCGGGAACCAACTAGGCGTGCGTGGGATACAATCTACGTGGTGGGTTCCTAAACAGGACCCACTTATTCACCTAATTTAATTCAAATGTATATTGTAAGTAAATATATATATGACCTATCCTTGTACCCTCCAACGTCGTTCTCTAAAGATGATTCGCTCTAAAAAAGTTCCAAATCATTTCGAAAAACAGTTGTCGTTCGGTGCCGCGCTATCATTCCTTGAGCACTGTGGCCCCGCATCACACTCGTGTTCAGTGCGTTTGAACTTGTTCATAAATAAAGAATAGACGAACAAAGAACTTTCGAATTCGTAACACTTCATTCCGTGTCAATTAGTATAAGTTCGAGTAACTAAAAAGTTACGAATTCTTTTGAGCATATTGGCGGTAGGTCATATGTGTACAGCAGCGATCGTTCAGCCACTTCCCCATTACGTTCCTTCACTACCCATTAACCATAAAAAAATACGACTTAACCAAGCAAACTTAATTGGACTCTGCTTCTAAGCAACGGAGGCCGGTTGGAAAACCGGTCAAACGTTCAGACGGATGCGATAAAGCAGTCATAAATATGCGCACTACAACCACGATCGATTCCCCATGTTGCATGGGGTCTACTTGCATTTGCTATATAGAAAGTAGGGCGACATTAACTTTCCAAAATGAGACAATAAAATAGGGCGAGATAACATGATATGTCCTGACACCCCTCGGTGTCTGGTTATATCTTCAAAACCTATGGAAGCACCTATTCATCATCCGTTAAAAGTCACAACTTTCGTGACAAGTTTTTTTCCGGTAGCCTGGTCTGTGCATGGGAAGAGGGGCGAGGGTATTAAAGAAGTAGATTAAAAGAGGAAAGGAAGCGGAGCACGAAAGGCGTAAAGCTATCACATTTAAATTGTACAAAAATTCAACTGTATGCAGACAAACTAAAACGAGAACTCTACGAAACAGTGAGCGCGTGTCCGGTTCCGAATTAAATGTTCATCATACAAACTGTTCGACTCGAGTAAAACTCGTTTGATCTTCGCATACTACTGGGTTTCTCGCTTTAGCCCTGACTTTCTCGATCTTAATTTTCTGAATGTTTAGGATCAATCAGAGCGTCTGTGATCTGGAATTCAATGCTCGCTTTATCCGCTTATAAAGATGGCAGACAAAACGGGAGTCTTGGTTGACCGTTAGCGCCACCTACAGTCTGTGGGAAGTGCGAATAGACGGCCGAGGAGGAGGCGAGTGCGCGACGGATGCGGAAAGGGAGCGCACCCGGGTAGCAATTAGGCGTCCGCGAAGGCGTGCCCGGTGCCCGTAATTTACGTCGCAGTCACGTCGTACACAACGCAGAGCTCATCATCGGCGGTGCCTTACACGTCGCTCGTCCGCAGCGCGGACCACGTGTGTGTCGCGCCCCGAGCGATGCAGGGAGACTCGACAGACTCGGCTCGGGCCTTCGTTCGTATTCCGCTGCCAGAGGGCGCCACGGGAAGAGGCACGCCCCCTAAATTAGCGATCTGTTCGGACCGAGGGGTGCGGGCATTAAGAAGTCGCCGCCTGTGCCCCCGGCTTCGGAGACATCGGACCTGACCTGCCTGCTTTGCTTTCTTCTTCACTGCGCGCGCCGAGGTGCACCTTGCTCGCCGCCCACTTTCCGTCTTTAATGATTATTCAGCAGCGCCGTCGCTGTTTTCCTTTCTATCTTTAAAGATAGGTCGCGCGACTTGTTTTGGATAGTCTGCGCCTGAAACCATTTCGCGGCCTGCAAATGAGGCCGCGTAGCCTCGAGTGACCTCCGAGAGCCTCTGTCATCCTGTCTGCATTCTTTTTCGAACCGTTGTGCATTGTAAAATTGCTTGCGGTCGATACGATATTGCATGCCCGCGCACCGTTCACAGAAAGGGCTTATGGTGCAGGGGACGGCGTAAAAACAATTTCATGTTTTTTTTTTTGTTTTTTTTTAACAAGCTTTGGGTGCATAATTGTTATCATCCTCGTTCCACGCGTAGAGGATGCTCGTGCCCGTGCGCGCCGTCACGCACGTATTTTCGCCGGCCCTTTCAATATCGACACTTTCGAGTAAAGACAAACAACAGGGCCCAAACTTCCCTTATATGCAAGAGCTTGTGTTAGCCCGGGCAGCTACAAACTCTCCACTCAGCTGCTTACATTCTGAGAACTCTCCGAGCGTATGCTGCACCTCGATTCGCCTGGAACGACGATAGTTATTTTTCCTTTTATTCTTTCATCTATCGAAGAAGGCGATAGGTATTATCTTCCAATAGCCAAACAGCCTAAGTTTCGCTGCTAAAACTGCGTGTTCGTTGGTCCTCTTTTAGGGGCTCGCCAGTAACTTTGAACGATCGCCCTTTCGCCTTAAAAATTTACTTCAGGCGTAGCCCCTGGCAAAACACACTGCAAAGACTGCCCCAAGCTGTGCTCCGTTTTCCGAGCACCACTGGACCGCTTTTAATACATAATGAAAACAGGAGCCTTGTACCCCGATACCGTAATCATAGTCTCCACCCGTAATTTCCTTTGCTTTTAAATCGCTCTTTTTTTCTCTCTCTCTTTTTGTTGCGAAAGCATTGACTGCCTTTTGGAGCGGAGCCGGCGCTGCCCGTGAAAAACGGCAGAGGAATTCCCTCCGCGTCGTGACTGCGCAGGGTTGCATCTTCAAAGTGAGGGAGGGGAGGAGAGAAGAAGACGCGAGGGGACAACGCCGAGCTCTGGTTGGAAGGATTAGAGGGTAGACCGAAAGCTTGCAGCCTTTTCTCCACCCTTTCTCTCCACTGAACTCGTCGAACGCACTCGGAACGCCGGTGTCCGGCATTTGGCTTTCCCCTTCGAACGTGCTCGACGAGTGCAATGGGGACAAAAGCAGCTCGTTTGGGTGTACCTAGTGCCCCTAAATAAGCTACGCTTCAGAGTAACCACAATCGCCCATATTGTGGCTTTAAATCATGGTTGCCAGTTATCTGAAGCCTTGTCTGAAATAGCCCAGGAAACCCTTTTCCTTCCTCTACAAATGTTTAAACAGTTCGCGGCAGAGCAAAACAATATTACGTGAACTTCCTAACTTCGAATCTAATGCTGAGGAAATCGCACTTTCGAATAATGACGATCGGCAGTTGCGTTTGCTCTGCACAAGCACCAATATGGCGGCGCCCACAACAACGTCGGGGAACGGGGTGCCGATACTCTAAGCGCAGCTCATTTTGTGGCTCTAGGTGTACCCCCGAATCATTCCAAACAAAGCTCGGCGTTCTGACGTCCCTCTCGTATCCTCCTCTCCCTCTCTTTCTTAGCGCATATCAATCACAATTGGACATCGGCTTGCACTAGCTCGAAACTTCGCTAAATACTGTCTCGGGAGGCTAATGTTATATTCGGTTTTACGTGCACTTGTTTTGGGGCCTCGCTTTACAACTCTCAGCTTTATCAGTCACGTCCGCTCTAACATTTCATTGGGTTGCCGCATGTCACTGCGAGATCACTATAACTACTGCACAACTTTACAATTCGGACATCCACTTTTGGTAGTGTTGAGAACATCGAATTTTAACTGTTTAACGTGGTTTGCATGTGACATCATCGCACTATATGCTGGTGGTGGTCGTTGCGATTTCTTTCTACTGAGAAAATAAAACCCGGTGGTGCAAAATACACACTGCAGTAGGTTCGCGCTCAGTGAAAGTTATGCATTTGAGAGACAAAAAATATTCTTGCTTGGTGCAGCGTCATGAGGAACGACGCGAGCGTCTGGCACCACGAAAACGCGCTTTTCGGAAGGAGTGATTTTGCAAACAAAGTAGTTTCCGGGACCAGTCTGTTTGGTCTGTGCCGACGATGCCGAGCAGAGCGACCTTTACAACACAGAATGCTTTTAACGCCCCCCCCCCCCCCCACACACACACACACACACACGCACACCTTTTTCTTCTCTTTTCTCGATGCCCCTCAAGAGAATACTTTTTAATTCCGGAGTAACTGTCCTCCTCTGTTTTGGGGGTGTCAATTCGACAGTTATATTTGTGTCATTTTTTAGTAGTAATCCTTTATTACTTATATTTTACACCCAAAACGGTGAAGTTTAAGCAAAATACGAGGTATGGTCAAAGCTTGGGAAGAACTTGCGATCGACACTCTTGTGAGACTTCGAGCCAATTTCAACTATCGGCTGTCCCTCTGGGGCCACTAGGATCTTTCTTTTCAGGTTACCTCTCGTAAACAGGTATAGTTATATCGTTGGATTAATAAGTCACATATTAAGTCACACGCTGCGAGTTATGCCTAAGTGAAGGATAATGTCGACCACACATGTACACAACTTGTGCATGGGTGTATCTAAAAAACTCCAACTGAGCTACACGAACGCTTTTGGACAACCAAAGGTTGTCAAGGGGTCGAGCGCGTCATGAAAGGTATGCCCTTTCGGCGACGCTGATTACCTGACGCCACCTCCTGTACTGTTGTTCCCCCCGTCCGAATTCACGACCCATTCACAATAGTAGGTGTCGATTTCGCGGGACCGCTGTACCACGCCCGGACAGCACCATCGTCTCCAAGACTTACAACGTCCTCTTCTTATACGCCGGTGGCCGCGCCTTCCACCCGGAGTTTGTATCTGACATGACTGCAATTCAATTTATGCATTCCGACGTTTTGTAGCACGACTAGGAGTTCCAGCAACCATTTACTCCGACAACACCCGGATGGTTCGCATACTCAGCCCAAATGCTCGCCATCCTGTCAAAACAGGCTGGCGAGCATTTGGGCTCCGTATGTGCCCAAATGCGGTGTTCAGAGATTGTCGCAGCGTACTTCGCATAAAGAGTAAACGTTAATTATAAAGAGGGCACCCTTTTGATAACGAGTGATCCGAACGATGCAGGACATTCTGAGAAGAGTACTTGCTTACGGACCTGCACCGTTACATTCGGGGTGTGACAACACACTCATCTAAGGAACTGCAATATTATGTTTTGTGTTGAACGCGTGATTTTTTTTCTAGTAATTACCTCATGTGCTGTAGTTGTACTTTTTTTCTCTTTCGCTAATTGATTTTTATTGTCTCGTGTCAAACAGTTTTTATTGTATTTAAATCTATTAAAAAAATTGGGTTGTGTGTATGTTTATACAGCCTAGAACTTGGTCTGCCTCAACGGGCGACGAGTCTCCCAGCTGTAGAGGAGCAATTTAGCCAGTGCGGTACAACCGCTAGCCTGGGGTCTTTAACGTGCACCACGCAGTTGTGATACACGACCGCACGCCGGTGCGATGCTCACCCAAATCGAAACGGCCAGGGGTGTTGGGGATTGAACCGGGATTCTTGTGTTCTGCGGTGCGTGCTTTCGCTCCACGTGCTCCGAGCTGGTGTGCGTCCGCTGTTGAAACTGCGCGGTGCTAGGAACCAGTCAAGCTGTTTTCACAGCTTTTCTTTCCCCAGCCTCTTCCATTCTAAAAATGGTAAATAAAATTGTAGTTCACTTTAATTGAAAACACTGCTGTATGAAGTTGAAAAGTCAACTGCCGAGGCTTCAATCACCTTGGGATCCTGTCCTTCAAAACGACAGTCACAAACACTCTTTTACAGTTTTTCAAGCAGGCGCTTAACATTTTTATCACATCAAGTAGAGGTTCTCAACCGGCTTTCCGCGGAATCCAACCATCAAACACAAGCCAACCCTATACTCTGTTCACCCTTAAGCTGAGACTGCAGCCAATGCCACAAAAACGGGAGCTCGGGGTCGCTGCTTTGAAGCGTACTCTTCCCCAAAGCGAGCACTCGCTCTAGAAATGCGCGTCCCAAAGCAGGAAGCGCGGGCAAGCTCGCGCTTGGAGCTCTGTCTGCAGTCTCAGCTTAATGGTTAACAGAATATAGAGCATTTGTGGCGTAATAGAAACCGGAATATCTACTGCAGTGGTGCACTGGCGAATCCGCAATTCCATAATTAAGGTTGATAACATCGTGATCGTCAATGAGGACGACACCCCACTTTTGTGTGAAACTCGGCTGGATCACAAACCTTTCCCGGCAGACATCAAGTTTCACGAACTCGCCAGGAGTTCTGCCTGACCTACGTGGAATCAACAGGCCTGACCAGCGCCGATTTCCTCCTTAGAAAGAGGCGACAGCAGCACCGGCCGGTCAATACCCGCTCTTCCATTAATCAGTGTTGCAGGATCAGGACGACCACAAGCGCGAGGAATCAAAATGTTCTTGAAGAGGAGAGAGACCCAAACCGCGTCCGGGTCGGATGACCGTTTACGGAACGCTAAAACGATGCTGTTCACCTTCCTGCTCGCTCCAAATCCCCCGCGATCAACGTCATCGTTTTCCCGCACCACTGATTAATGAAAGAACAATTGTTAGTTTTCAGAGTGCATCGACTTGCGAGAGAGTGCCTTGGACCACGTGGCCGCGTGAAAGTTTAGAACACAGCCCCGTTCAATCCGGATCAGCCACCGCAAGATAGAGATCGCTAGCATGCCTGCGTTTAGCCCCTGTCACGCTGCCGCACCCCGTCGATGTCCTCTCGAAAGAGCCGCCGTTGCTCGTGTGGCCGAAAGCAGCGCGTCATTGGAACCTCGTGGCCACGTGTGCTCTGAGCGGCCGGTATGAGTTACGAGCCGATTAGGGCTCGGCCTGTATGAACGTCTCTCGGCGTCGCTGTATCCGAGCGCTGCGGAGGCATCGTTTTTAATTTCTTGGGAGGAGTCGACACGGACAGCACACTGGCAGGCCCATAAACTATCTGGCCGTTCGTTATTAAGAAACTCGCCGAGCTATGGGGCTGCGTTGCTCGAGAAGCGGCGTAGTGGGCTTTCGGCATTCAAGTTCCCAAATAAAGGGCGGCGCACTTAGTGCGCCTTGCAAGAAGCGCGACATTCTTTGCGCCGCCGGCTGGCGTGGCGGAGCGAAAACGCTCGCCCTTGCCTGCCGCCATATTTGTGCTCGGATCGTGCTCGAAGCATGTGGCGTCGGTGAGATCTAGTACGGCACAACTTGACCCATACATTACCACCCAGGCATTTTTCGACTGAGCGCCGATAGTTGGCAGAAGGGGTCACCGCGATCTTTCCTTAAAATGTACTTCGTCTCATGTGTTCGTTGTCGTCGCTGTAAAAGATGGACAAAATGTTGAGATACATTAGCGGTTCCCCCTGTCGCCTACAACAAACCGTCGAGATCAACTGGCGAGAATTAGATAGAGGTTTATGCGATCGTCGCTGTTCCCCAACTGCGTTAAGCCGCACTGCGCATGCGTCTTAAAAGAGACACGCTGTTCGCTGCACACGTGATGAAATCTGCGGACACGCCTCAAGGGTGTTTCAAGCATGTTTATTTCACACGTATGCATGTTTTGAGCACGTGTGCACACGGTTTGTGGATGATCAATATGTGAGCGCCATGAGACAGTGTCTGCACACTGTCTCTTGTACAATACATTGGGACCACGGATTTATGGATACAATAATCCTGATTCACCAACGCGGAGTTTCACGATGCTTGTGCACAATGCTTGGATTCAACAGGTCAGCTGTTATTGAGGTTTGTTTCCAAAATCTCTTCAGCCAATATATTATTTCCAATCGTGCGAAAACCTGGAGTGGACGCAGTTATACCAGACTTGTAGGTAACGCGTTACAAGTAATGGATTACTTGTAATCGATTTCATTTTACTGTAATTTTGTAACGCTTGAATTACTTCCTTTAAGGAGTAACGATCCTTGTAATTGACCCTTTCCGGAATTCCGACTGGCAACTTTGATCACTATCATCATCTGAAAAATGGCCTATCTGCTATACTAATGGCGGCCATCTGTTTACTGATGAAAGAAGAAGTTGAAGATGCTCCTAAGCAGATGATTCGATGCCTATACATTCTTGATGTTAGCGCGGCGTGAAGCAGGAATCGGATGCAAGAGCTGCGTAAGCGTTCATTTCTAACTCGGGCCCAGTCAATCTGTTAGTAGCCCACACTTGGCTTCAAAGCCCCTTCATGTATAGAACTTTATGAAGGCGTCTATGTGGGCTGCGCTTCGTTCTGACTGGTTGCATCTTTTTAGCCATCGACACTGAAAGAGATGTAACAAGAACTGGTCAGTGACGCGCCCATTCTCCTGCACAGTTGACTTGAGGAGGTGACGGTGCCCCATACAGTACTACAGACCACAGATTCATCGCCGCCATTAGTACGGTAAAAGTCAAACTGCCATTTGAATCACCAGATGGCCCTGAATTCCGGAAAGGGTCTATTGAATTACAGAAGCTTCTCTGTAAAATCTGTAAAAAAAGCTTCGCAGTAAAATTGCGAGGATAAAAAAGGGACTATTTCTTTCACTCTTGCCTTCCCAAAGCTTGATGACGTAATTGTGGGATAAAGAAAAACAGTTGGGTTGTGTGTATGTTTATACAGCCTAGAACTTGGTCTGCCTCAACGGGCGATGGGTCTCCCAGCTGTAGATAAGAAATTTAGCCAGTGCAGAACAACCGCTAGGCTGGGGTCTTTGACGTGCTCCACGCAGTACTGATACACAGCCGCTCGCCGGTACGATGCTCATCCGGATCGAAGCGGGCAGGGGTGGGGATTGTGTCGCGGAGTTGAGTGACACGCAGACGCATCGGGTTCCAGTCGGCAAGTGAAGTGCTTTATTCGAGCCGCCGATTATATAGACTCGCGACGGATGAGCGACAGAGTGAGGGGGCGCCACTTGCGACCTCTACATCTCCCCTTCAGGGAAAAAGACACAAACTTGTTGTCTTTATAAATTAAGTCTCTCGGGCGTCTTGATGCGTCGCCCGAAGCGAGAAACTCTGCCCGGTTGCTGAGGGCACACTGGTGACTGCGGCGTGGGCACCGACGCTGTGCCCAGCACTGGGGATTCCGCCAGAGACCGCGGAGACCCAGTGGAGCGTTGTAGGGGTTGCGGAGGCGGCGAAGCAGCATGAGGCACTGGAGGTAGAGTCGATGCAGCTGGAGTGTCGGAGACCGGCGAACTAGCAGACTCCACTGCAGGCTGAGATGGTGTAAATGGAACCAGATGACGACGGTTCCGCTCAAGTATGCCTGTGGGCGTCTGCACAACGTACGAGCGAGGTCGTCTTGCTGGCCCCAAGACACACGCAGCTCCAGGTACATCTGCAAGCCAAACATCTTCGCCCGGAGACAGCGGATGGAGTGGACGAGCGGCGTGGCGCCTGTTGTAGTCCTGTGCCTGTCGGCGTCGTGCACACGAGTCTCGCTGGTGGAAGAGAGTCCTTGGAGGCGTTCAAGGGATCAGGGCCTCCTCAAGCTTCGGCACCGTGGTCTGCAGTCTTCTCCCCATCAAGAGTTGCGCTGGGCTCCATCCACTTACTCCCGGGGTGTCGCGATAGACGAGCAGGGCCAGGTAGGGATCCTTCGTCTTGGCCAGCAGGTCCTTCACTGTCCGCACCATGCGTTCAGCCTCTCCGTTGGCCTGCGGGTACCGGGGGCTGCTGGTTACGTGATGGAAGCCGTAACAAGCAGCGAAGGAGGCGAAGTCCCTTGAGGAGAACTGTGGCCCATTGTCGGAGACGACCACTGTGGGAATGCCAAAGCGGGCAAAAATGCTCTTCATTGCTGCAATAACAGCCGAGGAAGATGTCGATGATAGGGCAATCACCTCCGGGTACACTCTGAAAAAAATCCGTTCTTGAAAGTTTCTTCGCCGCCCCAAGAACTCTTTTTCCTCGTGAAGAACTGTTTTCGCTCAAACAGTGTCGCCCTCTGGCGCACCAGAAAGGCGACAGGGCGATGAAGAACGTTTGCCTGGAAAAATGTTCTTCATAACGTTTTTATTTTGTTTTTTTTTTTGCTTTCGAAGAAGTTTTTACGCGCGAAGGAGTGCCGGTGGTGCCGCTGCGCCGCGCCGTTTGCCTGCGTGAGATTCTGTAAAGGCGAAAGTAACGGCGGCCAACAATTCGGGGTTCGCTGTTTACTGTTTCGACCTGGTTCTGTCGGCGGCATTCAATGGATGGGGTCACGGTGCGAGAACATACAAATGTGTCTAGATGGAAGCTCCAGGACGCGTCAGATTGGTTGACAAAGCAAAACCTTGGAGACTTCGCCCAGAGATTCGAAGGTAAGCAAATGCTCCGTCCTCTTTGTTTGTGTTGGTTGGCGGCGTCGGTTTCGTCTCGCGTTTTCAGTTTCCAAGTTGAGTCCCGGTAACGGTGGCTGATAGGGGTCTCGATGGCGCTATCCTTCCATACTTCCATGTGCACGCGAATATTTTTTTATGAAACTTGTAGTGCAGTGTGGATATTTGGACATGTTTTGTGAGCGAGGAAGTGCTTCCGGGTCTTTCGGCGATTGGTGAGATTTGTCGTCGTTTGTGCGATTTCAGCATGAGCGGATACGAGTGTTCAAAGTTTTCGCAGTGCTACCACATCGGGAGTCATCTGATAAATCATGTCCAGATAGCTCATGGTGACCCGGACTTTAATTCTGTTTGCAAGTTGGGTAAGTGCTCTCCGTCTGGACGATATTTTATTGCATTTTAGAGCTTCAGGAAGCACATGAAACGTAAAGATGTCGAGGGAGGATCTGGGGAACCAGAAAATGGAAGCAGTGTGGGGGTGACGCATGCCACTGCTTTATGGTTGTCCCCCTCCCCCCATCTTCACTCTCTTTATACTATATTTGTGTACACCATCAGAATATAAGGGTAAAAAAATGTGGTATAACTTCTGTCATTAACATATATAACATATATGTATGATATAAACTGTATGTGCAATATTTTATCTCCTTTTATGCAGAAGAGGTTGATGGGAAGACGTTACTAAACTTGTCAGTGTGGATGATATAGCAGTTGCTCCCTGCTATGAAACTGCGAGTCAAATGCTAAAACCGATTGAACAGCTAAAAGGAGACATAAAAAAAAGGTGGGGCACATTACCCAATTGGAAATTTGCGTTCCATTTGTGAAATTCGAGATGCACTAATTACATTGTTATCTTTCAGCTTGCCTGGACCCTCCAATGTGCCTCGTGCTAGTAACCCAGCAGCCTCAGTTTGGTCTACAGAGGTTGTAAGGAATGTATGGCCACAGAGATATACTCTCCCATAATTTCCCTCGCTACTGTTACAGAGGCTGTGTGAAAAGAGTGAACTTTTCCTTCAACCACAGCGAAGTGAAGCACGAACAAAGTTGGTCGCTGCGTTGGCAGACGACATTCTGAGCGAAACTCCGAAAGCAGCAGCATTTGAAGTTCTCACTTATATATCTTAAAACAGAGGCTAACATTTGTTGTTTTTTCTTTCCAGAACGCCAAGTCGGTCTTAGCTAGATGATGTCATGCGTGCCCTCCAAGTGGCATACCCCTTCCTGGCCGACTCCACTGGACGCTGCGTAAGATTTACAAGAACTTGTTTTCATTTTGACAATTGAAATGCTTGTATCGAAGTTCATTATCTGCATTGTAACAGGCTTGCTACTCATCAGTCTCACTGTAGGATTCACTGCGACACAGCCTTATTAACAAAATGAAAAAAAGAAAGGTTGCCTCTTATGCATCTGCCAGAAGTTCAGCAAGACAAGGAAAACTAGGGCAAAGGTGGTGGGCGAAAGCGAAAGGAAAAACGCCAACGCAGTGACTGTATTCAAAAATACAAAAGGACCATGGCAAGTTTGTTACAACCTGGTTCTGATACAGTTAAAAGAAATAAAACTAACCTGGAAGCGGGAACTGTTCTTAAATAGTTATTCAGCTAAATGTAGTTATGTATTTGCTGCACCATATGCTTCAAAGTGCTTAGCCTGTTACATTTTGCCAAAATGAGAGGAATCTTTATACAGTTTTCAGTTGCCCGTCCAGAGGAATGGTTAGAAGCTTGGGAATGACCTTAGCAAATTTGGCTTGATTTTTTTTAAAAGGCATATTTATTGTTCGCATGCAGATTCTTGTTATGAAGTCTTAAATATACGACATTGATATTCACAATCAAATGACGAAATCTTTGTTTTATTATAACCTTTAGAACTGTAACAAAACATCACTTTGAGTACTCAAAATGTTTCTATTTTTATATTATTCTATTTTAGTGGTACGTACTGTTTGCTTTACTTTTGATTCCGTGCCTAAAACCACCATTCACAGCAGTTCATACTGTCCATCATCACTCAGACTGTTGTTGCCACGTCTGGTGCTTCTATGTGCAACTAAGCAGATAGTGCTTTGTTCGAGAGAATCAAACTTGTCAAGCAATTGATGTTAAGAAAAGGTTGCACAGGAGTGGGAGGGCAAAGTAGATAGTGTTTTAGTTGAGGATGCCAAAACATTAACCGTATGATAATATTCACAGTGGTAAGAATGAAGACGAAGTTTTTGCTTATATGCCAATACATCTTTTAGCTGCTCCTAAACGTACTTTTGATTACTCCTAAATGGACTTCTGACTACTGCAACAAGTGCTCCAAAGTGACTTGAACGAATCATATTGCTGTAAATGTAATCTGTAAAAGTCACAGTTGCATGGCTTGTCAGATATATCAAATACTCTCTGGTTGTCTCTCGGTTAAATCTCTTTGGCTGCATTGAACTGCCTTATCATAGCTAAAATATGGAGTGCATATAACTTGATCTATTTGGACCAGTGCACCCACTGTTTAAATTACAATTTTTTACATAACATAAAATAAGGCTTGCTGGAGTTCGTCTGGTACACAACTTTGTTCTTCAAATCTCATAGTGTCTGCATGGCACTGACTTTTTTTTTCAGGTTCCACATCATGACGTAGAAGGTACCGACAACTGTGCAGACCACGCAGAGATTTTGGCTGCTGAATTCTCCAAGGCTGCAACAGATGTGAAGCTCTTCAATTAATAGCACAGACGTCACAGGCAAGGAGGGTAGACATCACTGGCAAGACCACCACTGATGTTATTTAGCTGTACCCGGCCCTCTGCATTCCCGAAGTGGTAATTTTAACGCCTTTTCCACTAAACATTCAAAGCAATAGACAGCCTGAATGGTGGATCAGTTTTGTCTGGTTTTGAGTTACTTCAAACCTAAAAAGAGTATACTAAGAGACTTAGGCACTGTCTAAATTCAGCTAACAGCCTGGTTTGCAGCTGCCGACTTGCAGTGCCGTTGTGCTCTTTGGCTGGGTTTAACACCTGTTTGTGCCATGCGTCCTCGCAGTGTGTGGTTGGAGAGGGGCATCATGAGAAGGAAGGGGCCAGAAGTCTTGTTTTGCCGCAATTCCATTTTTCCTGCTTCCACACCTGAGTGGTTGCATCGTCCATCTCGTCTCCAAGATAGCATTTTTATCCATAAAGTATACCTCAACAAGAAAGGGTTTTGAAGTTTTTCCAAGTCAGTTATTGTTTTCTTTTGTTAGTGGTCAAATAATAGATCTGAGCTCGCTAACGTGCCACATATGAAATCAGACATCTAGAACGTTGTCTAAATTTTCTCAAGGCCAAAATTTCAGCGTCTCATTTCAGTGTTCCACTAGGCCGTGTTTTATTTGATCTATATTTTAGGCAGAGAAGCATTCTACTCATGTGCTAAGTTTCGATCTAGTCATGTTCAATAAACGTCCGTATGTTTTTTTTTCTTTGTGAACCGCGGTATTCTGTCTTCATTTCACCATTGACAGGTTGGACATTGCAGAGCATCTCTTGTTTCTCCTACCTTTATTCCCTATACCTCATACTTCGTCTTGACAAGAGTATCAACGATGAATGTGTACTTGAATACCCATCCAAGCCAGTGCTTCTGCAGTAGATGTAGTGCCCCAGAAAAGGAGCCTTGCCGTTCAAAGCCTGTTTTGCACGTCTGTTGACGTTTACAAAACGTCTAGGTGATGTATATTGCCTCTTTGAACAGTTCGAGACAGTCGATAAAGAGCGGTTTACAAAAGAGCTACTGTACACCTAAAATTGCTGCCCAAGTCGCTTTTTGCGAATAAGCTATTCAGGTTAATTCGAAACTGGTCGTTGCAACTTGCAACAAACCTTTCATTGAAAAGGTTCATAACAGAAAGCTCTTTCGGTGAAAAGTAACTTAAAAGTTAGGGGTGAGCAAGTAGTGGTTGAAATGAAATCCTTTGTAGTATTTTTTTAGTTCTCTCTCGGATGGAACGGTTTTTCATCGAATACCTTTGCAAGCTTGTTATAAGCTCTTTCAATTCACCAGTAAATCATGAAAATCTTTATTGAGTTTTTTTAGTGTCTAAGGAAATAACAGTTCTAAATAACCTTTCAAGGGAACTTTACTGTTGGGGTGTGCGAATACCCCTCGGTTCAAATAGCACAGCGATATTTCTAGATTCAAGAAGTCCACTGTACACAATGACTTTCATTACAGTGTTGAACCTAGAAATATCGCTCTTCTTTTTGAACCGAAGGGGTATTCGCACACCCAACATAAAAGTTCCCTTGAAAGTCTATTTAGAACTTATTTCCTTAGACCCTAAAATAACTCAATAAAGGTTCTTCATATTATTAACTGGTTAATTAAAAAAGAGCTTATAAGAACCTTCCAAATGTACTTGATGATAAATCGTTTCATCCGATAGAGAACTAAAAAGAACTGTTTCAGCGACAAAAGGGCTGGAAAGAACTTTTTAAACGTTCCTCACGAACAACTGTTTCATTGAAAAGAGAACTTAAAAGAACTGTTAAACGGTTCTTCACCAAGAACTGTTTTAGCGAGAGAAGGGCTGAAAAGAACTTTTTAAAAGCTCCTCACGAAGAACTGTTTCATTGAAAAGAGAACTTAAAAGAACTCCTTAAAGGTTCTTCGTGAAGAACTTTTTTATAAGGTGCTTAAAAGAACCTTTTAGGGTGCAAAATATGGACAAGCCGAAGAACTCCAAAAAGTTCTTTTTCGAACTGATTTTTTTAGTGTGTAGCGCGAATAGTAATCTACCGTGAGGAGGTAGTGACGTCCACCTACTTCAAACAAATCAGCCCCCACCCGAAACCAGGGCCTGCTTGGAGTCTGGGAACCCATGAGTGGCTCGTGGCGCTGTACCCGTGTCTGAGCGCAGGTCTCACAGCCGGCCACCAGCTGTTCCAGTTCAGAGTTCAGTGTCGGCCACCACACGGACTCGCGCGCCCGTGCCTTGCAACGGCCAATCCCCTGGTGGCCTTCGTGCAGCCTGGTCAGCATGTTACGTCGGAGCACCGCAGGAACCAGGATCCGGTTGTTGTAGAGCAGCAGCCCCTCGCAGACTGTGATGTTGCTCCTCGTGCTCCAGAAGCAACGTAGATGGGCAGGAACTTGCGACGCTCGCCGCGGCCACCCACGTTCGCAGAGACGAGCCAGATCCATGCAGGTTCCGTCTTCCTCCTGGTGTTTGCGCAGTTGCTCAAGACCCGGAGCAGTGAGGTCTTGCCATCCCTTCACGATGTTGTTTACGAAGCGCTCTACATCGAGGGAGTCGACTTCCAAACTGGCAACCTGCGTAGTAGCCCGGGAGAGGGCATCGGCGGTGGCGATAAGCTTCCCAGGGACGTAGAGCACCCGGAACTGGAAGCGAAGGAGCCTCATCCGCAGCCGTTGAATTCTTGGAGGGACGAGGTCTAACTCGGCGTTGCCCAGAAGTGTGACGAGAGGCCTGTGATCAGTCTGGACGTCGAACTGGATACCCCGCACGAACTGTTCGAATCGTTCAACTGCCCATGCCACGGCGAGTGCCTCCTTTTCGGTTTGGCTGTATCTGGACTCCGTCGGAGTTAGTGAACGACTTGCAAATGCCACTGCACGTTGCTCTCCGGAAGGTTGCTGCTGCAGGAGAACTGCTCCAAGGCCGTAGGAGCTGGCGTCCGCGGACACAGTCGTGAGGTAGGTAGGGTCGTACCGGGCCATACAGGCGTTTGAGCCGAGCAGCCCTTTCAGTTTCTGGAACGCTTGCTGCTGTGCAGGACCCCAAACCCATGTACTGGACTTCTGAAGAAGAGCCCGGAGGGGTGCTGTCGTGTCCGACAAGTGGGGAAGAAAACGTCCCAAGTGATTGGCCATCCCCAGCAGTCGTCGCACTCCACTGACGTCTGAGGGAGCCTCAAGATCTGCGAGCGCTTTGATCTTCTCCGGATCGGGACTGATGCCTCTGTCGCTGACCATGACGCCCAGGAACTTGACTTCACGCGCCGAAAAGACGCACTTGGAGCGGTTGAGCTTGACCCCGGCTGCCTGGAGACGCTGCAAGACGTTGTTCAGGCGACGGTCGTGCTCAGCCTGAGTGCTGCCGAAGACCAATATGTCGTCGATCATGTTTACCACACCCTCGAGGCCTTCCAGGACACGGCTCATCTGTCGCTGGAAGTATTCCGGCGCCGAGCAGATGCCGAAGGGAAGGCGTCGGAAGCAGAACCGCCCGAAAGGGGTGATGAACGTAGTCAGTTCTTGGCAGCTTTCTGCAAGCTTCACTTGATGAAAGCTCGCCGTTGCGTCGAGTTTGGAGAAGACCTGGGCTTGTCCAAGTTGTCCCAGGGTGTGCTCGACCGAGGGGAGGATGTGTCGCTCTCGAAGGATGACCTGGTTGAGGCGGGTCAGGTCGACGCATATTCGGTAGTCGCCAGACTGCTTCGGAACGACGACGATGCCGGAGCACCACTCTGTGGGGCCGTCAACGCGGCGAATGACCCCGTCTGCTTCAAGCTTTGCGAGTTCGCGCCGGACAGCGTCATGGAGTGGAAGGGGAACCCTTCTTGGCGTGCTCAATGAAAAGGGTTGTGTCCCGGGTTGGAGACGAATGACGTACTCCTCTCGCAGTTCGCCCAACCCGTCGAAGGTGTCTCGGGAAAGAGGCGTGCGCTGCTGTGGCCCTTCGGAGCTTGTGACAGCATCTGCGAACCGGACGACGCCCAGAGCCTGGATTGCGGGGAACCCAAGTAATGGCGTGGTCGATGCTGGCAGCACGTAGATACGCTGGACTGTGGTCGTTCCCTTCCACGTGAGAGTGGCGTCGAAAGTGCCCAAAACGGTCAACACGTGGTTTCCTGGTCCCGTGAGCTGGCCTTCTGCCGGTTGAAGTTGTGGAGGGAGGCCTGGAAAAGTCTCGGGTACGGCTGTGACTTCGGCGCCGGTGTCGATCTTGAAGTTCACGGAGTGACCGTCGACGGAGACTTGCGTGAACTTGGCTAAGGGGCGCGGCGTCACCGCGTGCAGCTGAAGAGAGCCAAGTCGGTCCCGCTGTTCGCAAACGGCTGCGTAATGACCTTTCCGCTTGCAGCGGCTGCATATGGCGTCCCGTGCCGGGCAGTTCGCACGGGGGTGAGCGGTGCGGCCGCAGTAACGGCAGGGGCTGTCGCCGTCGTGCTTGTCGCGGGCCGCGTGCTTGCCAGTGCGAGTGTTCTTGCGCTGTAGGTTTTTCCCGGAGCGCTGTCGACCTTCGGAGTCGTGCTTGCGTGTCTCGGCGACCAGGTGGCCGGGAACAGACTCTGCGAAGAGCGTGTCACGTGCACGTCCGGCGTCCTCGTGGACACGAGCCTGGAGGCGGGTTTCGTCCAGCGATAGCTTGGGACTTCGGCAGAGTTTGTCGACGAGCGCCTTGTCGCGAAGCCCCACGACGAAGCGGTCCCTTACGAGTCGGTCTTCAACTGCGGTCGACGCATAACCACATTTCTTGACGAGCGACCGGAGCCCCGTGAAAAACGCGTCCACGCTTTCGCCGGGTTCTTGGATGCGACGATGAAACACGACGCTTGCGTATACCTCGTTGGTAGGATGCACGAAGTGGCGTGTGAAGGCTTCTTTGACGGCGTCGAAGGACAGTAGCGCTTCCGAAGACAGGCCGAATGTCTCAAGTACGCGCCGAGCCTCGTGGGAACCCATGAGGTAGAGAAGAGTCCGTACCTGGACCTCGTCGGCGGCGTGGTGTAGTCCCGAAGCGAAGCGGAAGTCTTCGAAGACTGTAATCCATTGTTCCCAAGTGCTGGGGTTCGCGAAGTCGAACGGAGGCGGCGACGGGAGGGACGTGTGGGGACTGTCGAGCGGCTGTCCGCTAAGCCTTGTCTCCTGCTGCGTAGCTGGCGGAGTCATGCCGGCCGTGTCGAGCGAGCGAGGCGAGGCGAGGCGAGGCGAGCGAGCGGGCGGGCGAGCGAGCGTTACGCCGCTGCTGTCGTGACCGCTTCTGACACCATGTCGCGGAGTTGAGTGACACGCAGACGCATCGGGTTCCAGTCGGCAAGTGAAGTGCTTTATTCGAGCCGCCGATTATATAGACTCGCAACGGAGGAGCGACAGAGTGAGGGGGCGCCACTTGCGACCTCTACAGATTGAACCCAAGATCTTGGGTTCTGCAGAGCGAGCTTTCGCTCCACGTGCTTGGAGCTGGTGTGCGCTAGCCCACTCGGCCACCTATCCTTTTTTTTTTCTTTATTGCCGTTGTGTAGATGACCATATATACAGGACAGTGACAATGCAAAAAAAACACACACAAAAAAAACAGTGACTAATGAAAAATCCAGACCGCCCTAGGTGGTCTGGATTTTTCCAGACCGCCCAGGGCGGTCTGGAAAATTACGCAGCCGTTTGCGAACAGCGGGACCGACTTGGCTCTCTTCAGCTGGATTAAAATTTTTTTATGGTCATTAAGGATTCTACGATTGGAATCCAGTCTGGCACGCAGACTTCTGCTTTATGCGTTTCAACCAAAGAAGCAATACTTTCGCGGAAATAGTGCCCTGCCTCGCGCGCGTCAATATCGGCGTGGCGCGTAGCCATCCGACACCTCCAAATGCTGTGCAGGCCCAACAACATTAGCATATCAAAGGACACCCCGTCCTCATTTTCTATGGTAATTACCTGATTTCGTGTGCGTCTGACGGAAAGTCTTTCTTCAGAGTGCGTTGGAGGACGTCCCATAGGAAAACGCCGTCCCAGCACTCCAGAAAGACGTGCTCGATTGTTTCAGGTTTTTTACACAGGAAACAATGGTCACCCCACGGGACAAAGATTCCTTTCATCGCCATCCACGTCTTTACAGTTAGTGTGCCGGTGTGCAATTGAAAAAAGAAAGTCTTTACACCCGGCGGAACCATGATTCTCTTAACGCGTTTTAATACGTTTTGTCCTGGGCCTGCACTATACACAGCTCTATACAAAGGAACTGGAAGTACAACGTCACAAAGATCTCTGTACAACCTTTTACGAGACAGTTTGCTTAATTAATCTAAAGAAAAACGCGCTGCCAAAAATCGACATGAACCAACAACTTCTTTAAGGTAACCATAAACACCACCTGGCTCACTTGACGCAGAAAGAATAAACTTGGGTAGGGAACTACTCTGTCTGACTTGACAAACAGTGCGTAAAAAGGGGTCACTGACGTCGCGAAAGAAAAGGAAGCGATTAACGATCTGCCGCAAAAACAAATGTGACAGTCCTAGTCCGCCGTCGCGTACGCGCCGGAGCAGGTTCATACTACTCGTACGTTCCCATGTCGAGCGCCAAATAAAAGCGGCAAATCGCGGTGTAATTTCTGAACGTTAACTCTTGAACAGTGTAAAACTTGTAGCACGTACCACAGTTTGCTAACAAAAAACAAATTGCAAACTGTGGCGCGGGCGAAAATTGAAAAATCCCAACCTCTGAACTTCTCTGCTTTCTCCTGGAGCTCTGTGACCTGTCCACGCCAGTAAGGCTCGCTGTGATGGTAGTTCTCGAGTGGAACACCCAAATACTTAACAGGAGTGGTTAACCACTCTACATTTTCAAAAACGTTAGGGGTGGGAGGCCAATTGCCATGCCAAAAACCCAAGCCTTTACTCCAATTCACGGCGCTACCAGAAACAAAACAAAAACGCTTGACAGTGCTCACTACTTCAACTATGCTTTCTTGGTTTACACAAGAGGTAGCGATGTCGTCCGCGTAAGCTAATATGCACATCTCGGATGAATTAAGTTTGAACCCAGAAATGGCATTGTTTCTGATAAGGCCAAGACAAAATGACTCAATGTAAATACAAAAAAGAAGTGATGAAAGGGGTCATCCTTGGCGGACAGAACGTTGGACTTTGATACGGCTTCCTACCGACTTATTAACTATGAGACTAGTCGTACTTCCGTTATAAGCCATCCGCACGCCTTCGCGTATAACGGAGCCGACCATCACGTGGTCTAAAACAGCTAAAAGAACATCATGGGGCACACGATCGAAAGCTTTTTCAAGATCGATTTGAAGCATTGCCACTCCCCTATTCATTACGTCGCAGTACTCCAGCATGATACGGGCTTTTTGAATGTTTGTGACAGTGGTTCTCCCCTTTATTCCACACGTTTGGTGGTATCCTACCAGTTTTGTTCTGAGAAATTGCAGCCGTCTAGCCAATATTTTCATAAATATTTTATAATCAACGTTTGTAAGGCAAATGGGACGGTACGATGTAGCCTGACGTAATTTAGCGGCGCCCTCTGTCTTAGAAATAAGTACAGTGTGTGACGTCAAAAAAAATGGCGGAAGAACGTTAAGTTCGTAAGCTTCGTTAAACACACTGAAAAGAACAGGAGCAATCTCATTCTTGAGCGCATTATAGAAGGCTGCCCTAAGCCCGTCGGGGCCCGGGGGCTTGCCCGGGTTTAAAGTCTCGATTGATATTTTACCATCCTCCACCGAAATGGGGGCTTCCAACCACTCCTTCGTTTCGTCGTCGAGACGAGGCATAAAAGACAGAAATTCAATTTTAAATTGCTCAACTGAAACTGAGATGTACGCGAAAGGCGCGCTGTAATACTCGTAAGAGGCACGCTCGATATCAGACTGATCACTAGAGACCGTCCCGCCACAGTCTATTTCGGCGATGTCATTCCGACGCGCGTTACGCTTCTCAAGGCCGAGTGCTCGTTTTGTGGGTGTCTCCCCGGCTATCATCTCGGCCACCTATGACATTTTTGAAAATAGCAAGAGTGAGCGTGTATAGCTTTGACAGGCGCTGAAGATGCGCGAGAGCGAAGATTCCGAAAACTTCTAATGTTACGTCACGCCCCGGGAAGGAGGGGCTTCAGCGATACTTTGAAAATTATTTTCTGCAGCCTCTGTGCACCAAATTAAAAAAAAAAAAAAATCTCGATATTCGTGATCCTGGAGGCCAAGTGAAGACGATTTAGGTGTTTTTCCTCAAATACAGAACCGTTTCAGTTTCCTTTTAGTGTCCTCCTCCGGACGTCGTTCTCGACGTCATCCTAGACGTCGCCCCAGACGCCGTCCTCGACGTCGTCCTAGAGGTCGTCCTAGACGCCGTACTTGGTTTCGATCTCTAGGGCAGCGTCTTATACGTCGTCCCAAACTTTAATACGTGTAGAAAAATTACTTTAAAACATTTGTCCCACGGGGCCATAAAGGCTGGTTCCCACATGCAGCAAAGCGCTAATATAAAGGTTTCGTCAGCTACTTCTCGTCTGCAATGAGCAACTGTTTCGACCGTGCGATACAAAGCGGTGAACGTTCCCTTCAACTTGCGCTTAGCACGAGTTCAGCGCTATGCTCGAAGCGCTCCGCTGCATGTGTGAACAGGCCTTAAAGGGATGGTGAACCGAAATTTGGATTTCAAAAAAGCAATGCATGAGATGTAGGCGGGACGCTACAATCCATACAACACTACTCGTGAGGCGATATCTCGCATGGACGGCCGTATACTTGGAAGAAGAGGTCGAGATTGAACCAGGCCGACGCGGCGCGTGACGTAAAGATATCTTGTTTTCTCCTCTTTTCGCTACGCTCTCTCAAGGCGGCAAAGCGGAGAAGACGCGAGGCCGTTTCCTCTCCTCCTCGGAGAAACAAGACGTAAACATATCAGTCAAATGCGCCTCCTTTTTTTTAAGATAGGTCATCCGTTCGAGGTATTGCTGTACGAGTGATGTTTTGGCGTTTGTAGCACCCCATTGCACGCTTTTGCCGCGTGTCTTGTGGAATCTAGATTTCGGTTCAGCATCACTTTAATGCTTTCGCCTTCCTACACGTAAGCACTCTTGAGTTCCGTCCTGTAATTTACTTTTCTCTTCCAGGATGTCTAATGCCCCTCTAGTAGGCGTCAGTGGACTCAGCTTTCCAGGCACCCGGTGCGCGGTTAATGCCCCATCGAGTCGCATGGTCCTCAAAAGCTCGAACATGCGAGCGGAAGAGCTGGAATCCTACAACGAGCGAAACTGACGTCCGAAAATTGGGGGAGGATGGCCCGCCGCAGCCATCCAGATCGGATGACATCGGAGGTCACCTAATCCCCCTTGTACCGTGTCCGCGGTGGCTGAAAGACAAAAAATCTATCAAAGCCTGGCTTCCTCGGCGGGAGGAACCCCGTGAGCGGCGCAGCGTGCACGATAATGCGAGGCGACATCTCGCCCGTTCCCCGACGGCGCTTTGCGGACCGTCGCGCTCCCTCCGCGCACCTCCAGCCAACCTAGACTAGAAGACAAGGCCTGCGTCTGAGCTGGTGAACCTGCTCCAAGCGGCAAACATGCCAACGTAGCGAGTCGTCTCAAAGCGGCACATGCGTCCCCTGCAGCCTTACCACGAGCCAGTGTTGCGCTCGTTGTGAGCTGCTGCGAGACGTGTTGCATGGATCCACTTGTGGTGACGTTTGCGGGAAGAAAGGCCTCGTGTTCTAGGTGGTACAGCCCCAGCTCGACGTCGCCCAGCCACCCTCCGCGCAGCCACGTCGCCACAGCGTCGCCGCGCGGGCGACGCGTCCGGCGCCCGTGGCTACACCTAACCCCCGACAGCCGATCAACATCGAAGGGCCGCGTCGTGCACTGCCCCGAAATTACCCCCTTATTTGGCGGCGGCTCGCTAATCGCAGAGGCGGTGCCCGGGAGAAAGGGCGCTCAGCCAGGGGCGCACCGCCGATTTTTCACCGTCGCCCGCTCTCCCCGCTGCCACCGCGACTCCGGACAGCTCTTGCAGCCTCACTGCTGCTGCTCCAGCTCGCCGCCGCTTGAGCGCTAAACGTTTGCTTCGAACGTCTGTACTTCGAAGTCCGGACGCAGCGGACGCTACGAGGCATGCCGACCAATGCAGCTCCGTGAGCGTAGCACGGTGCCACGCTTTCCACGCGTCAGTGCGCCCCCTCTCCGAGGTCACGTGACAAAGAACCGGCATTGGATTGGTTGGGGTGGCTCGTAGCACCCCCTGCGTCCGGGGTGAAACCAAGCATGGCTTAGCTATCCGACTCCCCCGAGTCGATAGGCGCCTCGTTGAGCCAGGCAGCGGAATCGTGATTCCGCCCGAGGCCCCGTGGCTCGAGACTGCCTCGTGACTCCGCGTTCGGGCTTGGGTCTTGGTCGGCTTTTCTGTGGCCCCAAAATCGAATCAACGCGCGTGTATCGGTGGGCAGAGTGCGATCGGACTGGGCGGGGGCCCAGATCGCGACGATAAGGCGCCGAATAAACGGTTCGGACCGTTGCGTAACGGAGGATGCCGTGGGCCGGATGCGTGGCTCTTGGGCGCGCTCCATCGATCTCGGGTCAGTCCCGGAGGTCGTCGTCGGGCATGCTCTGTCCCAGAGAGGCGGCGGGGAGGTCGGATCTCACGCGGTACGTGGAGAAGGCAAGAGAGAGGTAGGGCCTGGGTTCAGCCTGAGGTCAGGACCAGCGAGGCCATATTTCTTGCGTCGGAGGTGGGGGCGTGTTGGATGGGGAGGTGGGGACGGGACGCCATCATTAGCTCGGGTTCCGCCTGTGGTGTTGACTCGGGTGCTTGAAGAAAGAAAAAAAAAGGGGGGGGGGGGGGGAGGGGGACTTACTTAACGAAACGTGATCCCTCGTAATTGGTCGATGGCGTCGAGAAACGCACGTTCTGTGTTGCTCCTACAGTCCTTTATCTATCCGAGCGTGTTGAAAGAACGGCTTTCTTCGCCGCCGATGTGAACAACTTTAGGATGGTCTTTCTTTTCTTCGCTCTTTTACTGAGATTATAACGGACGCGTTTTGCGGAGAACTAATGGTGGATCCTGCTAAGGGTGTTCTTTCTTGAGGGAGGTCGGGGCAGGAGACAGACGCCTCTCCAGCGCCCGCTTCCGGAACTGAGAAAGCAAAGCACGGAGCTGAAAAGGACAGCGATTTTTACGTCAAAAGAATTGGGAGTCGTTTTTTTTTTTTCTTTTCTTTTTTTTTAAATTTAGTTTATCTAGGCAGAAGTGGGAAAAAACGCGTCAACTTCTTTGGAAAAAAATGCTATTCCGCTGCGTAATCGCAAAAGAAAACACGAAATATTTGCCGATTTGCAGCCGTGTGTGGCGGTTACTGGAACTATACGGTGGCGCGTCACAGGCGGACACGTGGAAGTAAAAAAAAACCTCTTCCCTTCCATGGCTACTCCACTCTCCGCAAGCCCCGTGGCGAACTGTCTTTTGTGTCGATCGTTCGCCGCCACCTCCGGCGATGATAATCCTTGAAAAGTCGAAAATCTAGGAGGTGGCTGAGGCCCCTGAAGTCAGAGCCCAACGGGAAACCTGAAGGCCCTTAGAGACGTCACTCGAAAGACGGCGTGAGAGTTGAGGGGCCCTTGAACTTTGATTTGTTTATTTATTTATTTGTAACCTAGCGCGCGCAAAAAAAAAAAAAAATTGTGTTTTATTTTTTTGTTTTACAGGTGACAGATTAATTCCCGCGGTTAATTGGCCAAAGTCCGAAAATTGTCGCACGGCCCCTTTAAGGGTCCCCAAAAAGACCTAACGAAGCAGTTCGCTGTGTGGAACTCACAGGTATACAAAGAAGGGGGGTCGGGTTCCCTGCAAAGAGGCATTCCCTGGGAAGCCTAGTGCCTGGACCGCTCTTCCTTCTGATCTGTTTACCACGTCCTAAAAACTGGGCCCTCGATTTCCGACTGATGACGTCACAAAAATGACCTTCTGTCGCCGCCCGCGACCCTGGCGGTGTCACACCAGCGGTGGTGGATGTGGCAGGCACCTGTTCTGCTGCAGGTCGCTCTCTAACTTGACAGTCCACGGAAATATTGGCAACCAGGAGTTGGGATACCGCGACGACAGCGACACAGTGGCTTTTGGGACGTCATTCGTAGTGCCACTGGGACCACTTTAGATGCATGGGCGGAATAGGACGCTAAACACACCAGTCAAAGACGCAATCCAGGAACAGCCCCTCGGGTTGATATCGCTGAAATGGACGCAGAAGAGTGACTTTCTTTGTAATATTCCGCGTTGGCTAACGGTGAAAAATGCGCAAAATGTGGTTCGTCATGGTCGTCACACGTCAAAGACAACGAGTGACTTTGATAATCTCGCGCAATGTGCAGCGCCTCGCGGGGAAGTGAACCCGCCGTGCCTAGCTTGCCCCGAACGGACCGCGGCCGACCCCACGGTGGGCGCCATAACAGGTGGGCCCGGCTATCGCGCCCTCGCATCGGGCGGACGCATCGAGGGACGCATGCGGGTCTGCGGTGAGTGCGCCCGGAGCCTTCTAATGGCCGCTCCTGGATCGCTCGGGTCCCGCCCCTGCAGTTAGCCTCGCATTCATGAACTGGTTTCCGGATCAGCCCCGAGATGCTGCCTCGCGATACGCGGCTCCGCGCTTCCCAGCCTCCCCGTTGAATGTGACTCGTCGCTCCATTCATCAGTCCGGAGTTGAGCTGAGGGATGGCATCGTCCGTGCACTCGACGACTAGGCTCGGCGCTTCGGGATCGTCTTACAGTACATTTAAATGTTTGATCGATCCAACGATGATAGCGATAGGAACGTAAAATGGCCTGTTAGTAGAACACGCGGCTTACTAATTCGCTGATCGCACGCAACGATGCGCGTTCGTTTCTGTCCTCCGCGCTGCTATTGCGCTTTACATTGGCAAAGGGTCGCGTCATTTCTTCCCGCAATTTGCGACCAAATTTACCCCTGTCAAAATGAATTCGCTTTCCCGTTTATAATTGGGAGCCATCTAAAAACAAAAATTACGCGACGCTTTAAAAAATTATATTTTACTGTCCGCGGTTAGCGCCTTCCAGCGAAAGGTGCCACTCGAAGAATGCCTTTACTATTGTCTTTGAATGGTAGGAAAGGGGAACACTTTGAAAGTGCAAATGTCTTCAAACCTCACTTTATGTTATGAGTATGTACTTAGCCGAGTTATAAATTGTACAACGAAATCTCGGGAGGACGTGTCAAATCCTTTCTGTATTCATTCGCATAATCAGCGAGGAGTTCGAGTTCTAGGAACAGTCAATTCGTCCTCCCAACCTCACCTAGTCATCTGTCGAGGCTGATACAAATACAGTAATTGTAACTTCGATACATTTTTGAAGTGGCTCGTGTTTCGATATTGTTACCTTTACTTTACAAAGTCGTAGAGTCATAAATTCAGAATTTGAAAATGACGTAGTACGGACGTCAGCGTCATAGGTAGTTACTGCCTTCTACCGTGAGCGCAGTGCCGAACCGAGAAGGACCTGCGCGAATATTGTTTTCGCGTCAGAAACTGAACCGGTCAACGATACCTATTCATTCACCTGGACATCGTGAGGCATTCGTAAAGAAACGTAGCTTACTTTTTGCGTCAACTGCAACTTCTTTTCACTAAGCCCGACTGAACCCAACGTTCTGATCCGATGTAGCCAAGCAAGCAGCGGCGAGACCGTATCGTCACGGCGCCCATGGCCTTTGTCGGTTTGCAATGAGCAGCTACGTGTTGACACAGAGAAAGGCGCAGGTGCTCGGGCACATGCAGCGCTCCTTATTGCTTTAGTCGCTGATGGCACAAAGACAACCAGCACCGTCACGGTGCACTTTTGGCGCTGCTGGGTTGAGGATTGTAGCCTTCATTCAGTGCGGTCAAATTTCAAGTAAAACGGAGCATTAAAAAAAAAAAAAAAAAAAAAAAAAACTGAGACTCGCAACAACTAGCTCTGATCACTAGAGCCCTAACCTAATTACTCTTTAGAAGTAGCCTTTGCGGCCCCTATCTCGGCCCGTCGTTTCCTGCGCGTGCCCCGCCGACTCGCAGTGGTCCGGCGGGATGACCCGGCCGCGACGTTCAAGGCCGCTGCCGGGGCGCCTGCTCTGGATCCTCCCTCGCGGCCATTAATTGGGCGATCGCTCGCGAGGCGACGTCCGCCGGGGCTCTGGCCGAGCAGTCCCAAAGCCGACCTGCCGGCTCGCTCCCGGGTGCCAGTGGGCGCTGGGAGCCCAGAGAGCGGCTCCCGGCAAGACACGACGACCGGCTCACGCGGCACCCTCGGGGTCCTCCCTTCTCGCCCAGTGCAGTGCGCGCGCCGGAAGCGTCGGTCTTCTGGAAGCGCGCAGAAGCGGCGGCCAAAGGCGTCTTCCTTTGTTGCTGCTGCGCGTCCGAGCCGACGCCGCCGCAGCCAGCGGCCGCAAGAATGAGGCGCACTGCCGCCGCCGCCGTCGGTGAAAAATGGGCCGCCACGATTATCCAAAAAAACACCCGGTATTTATACAGGAAGCTTCGGGGTCAGCGAGGGATGGCACGGCTGGCCCCCGCGGGGCTGCTTCTCCTTGATTGCTTGGGTGGAGATGAAGCGGGGATTTCATTAGAGCACCCGCCGGAGGAATCGCCTTTGCACGTGCTTGTCCCGGCCGGCAATCCAGGAGCCACTGCCCGCTGCTCGCCCGAGCGCTGGCGTCAGATCAGTGGCTATTGGGGTGACACTAAGAACCTACCTTCGGATCAACATTTGGCACCATCGAATTTGGTTTTCCCGGTAAGAAAGTGAAGGGGCAACCAGCAGCGTGAGTCCAAGACGTCCCGTGCATAAAGACAAGGCCTGCGCTTGACGTCATTGGTAGTGGATCCCCACCGCGAACGCCGAACTCGCTCAAGGTCGATGAGAGTTGGCGCAAAGCGGAAGACGCGTTCGTTTCGACGCCGCTGCGTGTCGGCGTCGCTTTCGTTGTGTGTCGCTGCGAAATGTCGGCGACGCTGATGCAAGCGAGTCGCCGGTGCCTAGATGAACTAGGGAGGACGTTTGTGGACGGGGAAAGGCGCAGGCCTTGTCCACTCAATGCTGGTGCATGCGTTCCTAGCGCAGTCCCGCAAGGTGATCGAAACAGCCACCATATGATCCGATTTTCAAAAATGAGATATGGAGTTCTTCATGAAACCTCGTTGTCGCTGACGTTGCTGCTGCTGCGCGTCCGGGAAAACCAAACCCTTCGATGCCCAGTATTGCTCAGCAGCAACAACTCAAGAATACTTTGATCTCTCCCACGCCCTGTGCGTCTCAATACATTTAGCGCCCTCTGTCGCAAGGGCGAGGATACCTGGGCTTAGCAGCGAAGAATCGAACTGCATCTTCAAAATAGGTCACTTGTCCTTTAAAGCCAAAGCTGACAGGGGAAGTGAGGTATGATGGCGTGCTCCACGAACCTCGAAACTCTGCAAAGAAAAAGGGGCACACATATTGATTAAACGTAGATGGAACAGAAACTTAAACGTGGAAGGAACAGAAACAGGTAAGAACAGATGTCTACATATAAGTTCCTATTCCATTCTCCAGTCTCGGTTGAAGTTGCAACATAGTGAACATCCACCAGCTCGCCTGAACTTTAACCGTTTTTTTCATCTTTGTCTCTCGTTGGTGCTTCGAGACTCTGCTTCTTAAAGCCGCAGTCAGATCCTCATACGCCATACAAAAGACAGTGAGCAGACGCTGTCTGAGGCCTTCCTCGTATGACATTGGTCGTACACAAACAGTGCCTGTTCGAAGCACATGAAGCGATGTGGGCATGGTTGACGCACGTCTACAGATTGTCATCATGTCTGCAGTGAACGCCGTTTGTACCATGTACGAGCGGTTTCAAAGTAAAGTGACGCAGTGTTCGTCTGCCTCGGGGGGCCCGTCTCAGCTGTTGGTGAGACAGTTGTTGTTGTTGAAAAACTTTATTGAGTTGAACGATTTATGGTGAGACAGCGCAGTACCTGGAGTCTCCAACGTGCATCCCGGGGGGCTATGTCGCACGTTTTGAACTCCCAGGAGACTTGGGAGAAGGAAGTGACGTCAACGACTAGAGCAAACGCAGATTGGATGTAGACAGAAGAAAACAAAATCAACATCCAATCTGCATTTGCTGCGTTGTTGACGTCACTTCCTTCTCCCTAATCTCCTAGGAGTCCAGAACGTGCAGCATAGCCCCCCTGCTCCACTGATTACAGAGACGCGTGATGGTAAACGATCGTCATCCAGATTCGAAAGAGCGGGGGTGGAGATTGACACAAAAATTCAGTTACGCAGCGTGATCTTTTGTTCCACGTGTTCCGAGCCGCGGCGCGCTCGTTTCTCCCTTTCGGCTCACTTCGAACGCGCCACATGGAGTTTTAACCTACGCGTGTAGAAACTCAGGGAGAGGAAAACGCTACGTGGGGAGTTGGAACACCGAGCTCCGGTTGGAACGATTAGTTAGTAGACGCCAACGTTACTAGAACACTCAGTCGGGAAACTCGCCGTGGAAACCTGGGCCGCTGGCGTCCACCAAGACCGAGCTAAATACGACAACAGCGCCACTCTTTATCGTTTGTCTGTACTGTTGTCACCTTGAGCTTTTTGAAAGCCTGTTTTTGCGTAAAAACAAACGAAAAAGGCTCTTTTTGTATGAAATTTATTGGAGTTTAGTACAAAAAGAGGGGCGCGTAATGTTTTTAAAATCTTTAGTTTGCAGGGTTTTGCGGCACAATTAATGTTGTTTTTATACAACCATGCCTCAGCGGGGCTTTCAGGTAGCGCGTCCCGACCTAGGCGCATTTTCACTCCGGCAGTTAACGCGGCGCGTCCGACGGGGAGACAGGGGTGGCACCCACGTAACCTCTTCCACTGTACCTGTTCTTAGAGCCAAAATAGAAGTCACGTGCAGTTGCTCGAGTGGCCGCTGCGGGAGAAATGGTGGCGTTGTGTTTGTCATTAGCTCGGTACTCGGAGACAGATTGTGGCCACTTTTTCAAAGCTGTCTGTATGGGAGTTTCCCAACTGAGTGTTTTAGTAACGTTGGTAGACGCAAAGCTCGCTTACGTATACTTACTCTTCGAACGTCTTCGAACGTCGAACGCCGGCGTCCGGTGATCGGCGTTCGCCTTCGAACGCGTTCGAACGGTGGGTGGAGACAAGGGCAACTAGCTATACGTCGCTGATCTCGGTGCTTCTCCGCGCGTCTCCTCCTCTTCCTCAGTTTCTACCCGTATAGCTGGACACAGCAGCGTTACGAAGAGCACTTCGTCAACTGCCCTCTCCACCTCCTGAGAATCTGGAGCGAGGACAAATCCAATCGGAGACGACGAAGCTAGTTAACTCTTATCTCTTCCTAACTGGAGAGACCCTTTTGCTAACCTTACACCCGAAGAAGTGCAACAACGAGCAACACGGCGCAAACGCTCAACAAACAAAAAGAAACAGAACGACAAAAGAAAATGCTGCGTTGTACCCTGATTGCAGCGCACGAAGTTGCAAGAATGAGCAAAATGAAACGAACACACTGTGGAAAGTGAAAAGGAAACAGTTGGAGAAAGAGTAAGGATAGGTTTTTAGCGCGGTGTTGTTTACGGAGTCTCCAAATTGGGGGTGTGAGGCTCGAGACCACCCGCGGTCAGCCAAAAGAGCCGGGAGAACGGACGGTAGCCGCCGGGTCCCAAAACACCTGACGAGATTTTGATGGGCCAGGCGTGCGGCGGAACCCGAGCCCCCTGTCCGCGCTTCGTCTCCCGGCTCCGTTTTTCCCCCGGAGTGCATCGTGACCGAAGGCCGTGCCCGGATCCCCGGCTGATTCGAATTACCGAGGGAGGGCCCGAAAATCCTCGTCGTTCGCTTCTCGGGGTCCGCGGCGTTCTTGTCCTCTTAACTAAGCGCGTCTCGAGCGTCCTGGGACGCCGTGCAATTGGGGAACCCCCGCCGATCACGACCCGTGGGATCCCGTTCTCCTGGGTTCGACCGGAGCGCAGGGTGCCCGTTCTGATTGCTGGGTCCGCGGCCGTCTGCCCAATGAGCCTGGGACGGCGGTTCCTTGCAGTGAAAGTGAACGCCTCCTTCGCATCCCTGCTGGGGTCCAATAATTTCTAATCGACTCAGAGTACGCACTTTGGCGAGTACGTGGGTGATTGTTTGCATACCCCTGGAATGCTCTCAGTCGCCAGATCGTACAAAGGTCGTTGACGTTCTACGTCGAAAATGCAAATTAAAGCCAGATTTTGTTTTGTATGTTCGAGGCTTCTTTTATCGTCTCTTTAAAGCGGGTGAAAACGGTTAAGTTTTTTTTTTTTTTTTTTTTTTTTATTGATCAGGACTTACGTGACAACGTTTTTTTACAGTTCTTTCTGCGCACGCGACGATTAAAAAGCGATTACTGTCAAGTGCCTTACCACCATCATCTTTTGGGCGATTCTAGGTTCGCTTTTGGTACGTTTTTATTTCTGCGTTCACTCTTCGGTGCTTTATTTAAGTCGAGGTATTGATGTATTTATTTATTTATTTATTCTAACAATGGCTGGCAACGCATGATTCTCGCTGGCCTTTTTTATCTAGACGTAATTTTGTTATATAGGTAGTACATACCGAATACTCACTTTGTTGGTGCACTTGTACAGTATGAAACTGCAAAAGCCTTTCGTGGTTCCTAGTTTCGCAACATGTTTGCCTAGTATCTCACTACCTCAGCGTGTTTTCGAACTTCTAAACACTAAAGCAGAAATAAAAGCCACCCACGCTTTTGATTTGTTTCCTCTTATGGAATTTAAAAAAAAAACTATAAATGTATAAATATACAGTATAGAGAAAATCCCCACATTGAAAAAGGACAATTTTTTAATATATATACGCTAAATCAGAAAAGCGATATAAATCAACCTTGCTTATATTGCTGTTTTATATAAAGCTATGATAAAGTCAACTATAACAGTGTCTTCCTGATTCAATATATTGTCTGCCGAAGCCCCTATTTCATTAACGAACTACCCCTCGCCCTTTTCATCGTCACTGAATAAAGAAATGGCCACAACTTGCCTTCCCAATGAATTGTGTGGAAGGATACGTGCACAAGCTCGTTCTACTGTAATTCATACAATGGTAGATTTTGAGAGGAAAACCAAGAAAGGTGGCTATGCGCCGAGTAACTGAGAGAGAGGAGCAGATGACATGATGAATTGAAGGTAGCCCCCATCAAAGCAGTAAAAGGCTGGATTCGTTCTCCTCTAGCTCATATGTGCAATTGAATTCTTGAAACTGGTATATTTCCTAATAAAATGAAATTAGTTAGAGTTTGTATTATCCACAAAGGCGGTACATTAACTAACCTAAACAACTACAGGCCCATATTAGTGCTTCCACTATTTTCAAAAATCGCAGAAAAGGTAATAAACACTAGGTTTTCTAAATATTTTCTTTACAATACTATTATAACATCTTGTCAGTTTGGGTTTCAGAAAGGAAGATCTACAGAAACAGCTTTGCTACGCATAAAAAAAAATAATAAGTAACATAGAAAATCGACTTTACACACTCGGTATATTCCTAGATTTTCGGAAAGCGTTTGACTCTACAAAGCATGATATTCTTCTTGGAAAACTACAACGATATGGTATAAGGGGATTAGCTCTCGAACTTATCAAGAATTATTTATCAGCTCAAAGACAATTCACATCTCTAAACGGTTTTAAATCACATACTTCCTTGATACAGTACGGCGTTCCTCAGGGTTCCATTCTCGGACCTTTGTTATTTTTGGCATATATAAACGACATAGTTAATATACCGCGAACCCCCGATTTTTTCCTGTACGCGGACGACACCAACGTTTTCTTTTTGATCTCGATCTCGATGAAATTGAACGGTGTGCAGATTGCTGGCTTAATGAACTATCTCAGTGGTTGCGTTCTAACCAATTAGAGTTAAACACAGCGAAGACAAAATATGTGATATACAGGGACAGAAATAAAGCTGTTCAGCGTTTATTGAATGTTACATTTTTAAAGTCTACGATACAAAGCACTTCGGCTCATAAGTTCCTTGGGGTTTGGTTTGAGGAGTTTTTACGTTGGACGAACCATGTAAATAAAATTAGATGGGATAGATCACATTCAATTGGTATTCTGAATAAAATGAGACACATGTTACCAAACTGGCTTGAACTGCAGCTTAACTACAATCTTGTGTATTCCCGCCTTCAGTATTGTCTTTTAGTTTGGGGAACCACGACGAAAAGAAACATTAAAAAAGTTTTTCCTTTACAAAAGAAGGCTGTTAGGTTCATAGATAATTTAGGTTATATTAAGCATACATCACCCACATTCGAACAATGCAGCGCCGCTGTGTTGCACACACAGCGGCGCTGCCTGAGGATGACGAGGCTAGAAAAGGGACGGAGAGACCACTTTTACGGCTCCCGTCGGCGCGGGACGAACGACAGCGGCTGCCATGGCTTCTTGAGCGCGGGGCTCTGATTGTCGCCGCTAGCCGGTGACCTGCCTGGAGCCCCGGGATGCGGCTGTGCCGCGTCGAAACCAACGAGGTCACCTGCCCGGAACCACAGCTTCCCATGGACGACGTTTGCACGCCTCCAGACCATCGGGAAGCCGACCCGTGACTACGTTTGCGCGCTGCCAGCGGACTGCCCGGACATTGACGTGAGGCTTGCCTCGTAAGCATTACGTTGGGTTAATAAACAGTTAACCCAGAGCGTGTGTCTGTCCACCCGAGGAAGGGGCGTTAAAGAACCGCCCACAACTCTTAGACACACCTTTTACACCGAACAAAACGTTAGAACAAACTATGGTACTCAAACACTTCATTATCAGATTGCTGACTTACTAAATAATCACGCAAATATAGTTCAAACGGTACACAACTGTAGCAATCTCCAGATGTTTAAGAAAATTATGAAATTGTATTTTCTTTCAATCGAATAATATGCACTTGCTACTTGTGCCATTTTAAATGTGCAAATGTGATAAATCATATTATATGCAACAGTGTTTGTTCTTTTTTACTCAACTTTGTGACTCTTTAAATGTTTTCATCCGTGGGCTTATTTTGATGTGGATTAGGTAATTGGTGTTTATTTTTCCCCCGGTATCCTTAGAAGTACGTGCCGAGTGCTGTAATGGGGGCTGGTGGCCACGTCAGAGAACTTCGCGTCTTCTTTTGCCGCAGCCTCCCAGACGTATGCATGTCGAAATAGAGTTACTATTATTATACAGAGTGCGGGGAGTGCTTGGAACGTCGATCTCTGGTTGTAAGGATTAGTGGGTAGACCTAAAAACAGCTGCCTCTATCTCCACTGCACTCGTCCAACGCGTTAGAGAGGGAAACGCCGGCGTCAGGTGTTCATTCCAATGCATTCGACGAGTGCACGGGAGACAACGGCAGTAATCTTTCGGTCTACCCACCCATCATCCCCACTAAGGGTCCTAATCTGGACACTTGGCGAGAGATTCAGCGACAAATCCGGCGCCCTTGATTGGCCGGTACGAAGGACAAGCGCGTCGCCGGCCAATCACGGCTGCCGGATTTCTCGCCGACTCGTTCGCCAAGCGTCGGCGTGCGTCGTTCGAAGTTACGCTCAACGATGCGACGCCGGAGCCCACGCCGAAATCTGGACGTGACAGATATGGGCACAGAGCGCCGCGCCTGACGCGAAGTAACTCGGACGAAGCGCGTGAAAAACGTCCCGTACGGTTGGGCCTCGAAATCATCCTCGGGATTCCGTCAGAAAGCCTGAGATGCAAAACTGTAACCAACGTCGCCGGTTCCTCCGAATGCACACGCCGCCCTTTATTAAGGTGAAAGCCTTATATTGTCTCATCGTTCAGTCGACCTTCGAAGTCCTTGAGCGAAAACACGTCGCCGACACGAAAGCTACCAAAAGGTTCACGTGATTTTTCGGGCGAATTAGAGGCAAGGAAATTAAGAAGGATGACGAAGCGAATTAAGAGCAATCAAAGTGAACAAAGATGAATTAAAGTCAACTAAGAGGAATTAAAGAGATGTAAGTGTAATCAGTAGGAATTAAGAAAAGGACTATAAACCATATCCAGAGGAATTAAACTGAATTAAGAAGAATTACAGAGAAGTACTATACGAGGAGTTGTGTGCGTAAAATCTGGAAATAACATACGAAACAAATAAAGAGAACGTACAAAAAGAGAAGGTTAAAAATAGAACGTGCAACAACATAAATCATGAGTCTGTCTTTAATGGATCGGGGCTTGGGCTTTCGCCTTCGAGTCTTCTTCGGCATAACATAAGAGACCCTGTGAATTTTCTTTCCTTTCCAAGGTAGCCGATCGCAGTGCACCCTTCGCCCGAAGAATAAGCTATATAACCACAGGACAGCTAAATATCTCCACCCCGTTTTAGCGGAGAATGTTAATTGCTAATCACGCCACAACCGAATGAACCGCGCGAGAGTCCCGTTTCGTTCTCGGGAGACGGCGTAATTTGGGCCCGAAAATGGCCGCAAACGCTATAATCGAAATTCCTCGTTTCTCATCTTTCTTCCGGACACGACGAAACCCTTTCGAAAAAAGAAAGTTGTCCTAGTCCGAGGGTCAGGTAGCGCCAATCACGAAGCCCTACAGGCGGTGCTCGGTGGGCGTTTGTCCCTGCGCGCGAGAGCGTCATTTCCCGGACGCAGCCCGCGTTTGGACGGTACTAATTGCTAACTCGACGGTGATTAAAAGGTAATTGCCGCGGTTAACGAGAGCGCCTCCCTTCGTACCCGGTCGAGGTCTATCGGGTCTCGTACGGTGGCAAAGGTTTACCACCCTGAAAAAAAGAATTCACCTCCCCCAGAGACGAAAAGGAGAGAACAAAAACGAAAAGATCGAAGTGTATACATTTGTAACGTTCGTTAATTTCGGTCTGCCTTGTCTCGCCATACCAGAGATTGATTATAAGTTATTCGATCAATATACAAAATAACGCCCCCTACTTTTGCTTCTTCTACTTTTGTTCAAATAATTGGTTCGAAAATTCAATTCGGCCAATGACAGCCAATGTTTAGCGGACGTAATTGTGCCCGGGCCCATTATAATCCTGAAATTATTTATTGATTCCGAAATGGAAATACGTCTATTTAGGGGGTACCCCGTTGTAATATCTGAGCGTGTTTAGAATTCGGGTTGGGGCAATGCGAGTGGTCAAGAAAAATAGTCAAAGCTGGAAACCGAATGTCCCTAAACCACCTCGCTAAACTGGCGCTCAATTGCTTTTTTTTTTTTTTTTGTTATTTTGCAAATTTTTAGCACAATTTAGACCATCACACCGGCACGAAACCTCCGAATTTTATGGGCTTCGGAAGTAGAACTTATTCGGATTGGAGGAAAGAGCAGGCATGGCGTCGATGAATTTCTTCTATTAGGTAATCGTCCCTTGCAAATTGTTCTTTATTATTCCGATACTTAACCGAAAAGTCCGATTTCCCGTATGGGTGCATAGACAGAGGGAACTTATAGCTTGCCTAAAAATGGCGCCTGGGGTTCTCGTTGCAAAGAGGCAATTTGGGAAGTGCAATACGGCTGCTAGCTACTACAGGCTTTCGCAGCGGATAGCGCAGGTCGGTCTACAGAATAGAATGCTGTTGACACTCGTATCAAAACCCAGCGACGAGTAGGAATTGAGCGGGAGCTTTCGCGTGGCTCGTGCCACAGAGCTCTTCCATGCTCGGCCACCGATTCTTTTTTTTTGTTTTCTTTTACTAAAAACATCCAAAACATTTTTTATTGTTCTTTTTTTAAGTTTGGGCGGTGTAACAAAGTGTATTAGCGCAATCCAATTGAGAGACGAGAAGTTGGAGCAACCGGGGATCCTGCAGTGTTGGGTCCTCGCTGCTGGCTATGTTTATAGGCCTCGGTCGCACCGCTAATACATTACTTGCAACTGAGTCAGCGATGGTGGTACCGCGATGTGAGAATCGTGCTCCCTAGCTCCTGGATGATCTGCTTTGATAAAGGTGCTTTCCTACACTTTCCTGACGTGAAAAAATAATGTAAGGCTGCTTGTATATAGCAAAACCAGAATTGGTTTTGCTGTATACAAGGCTGCCTGGTACCGCTGTTCTACGACGATCATCATGATGACAGTCATTTTTAATGGCGTCAGCGCGTCCCCTGTAGGTTGTGAAAGTTGCGAATACTAAAGACACTGTCTGAGGGCTTCCTCATATGACTGTCGCATTGGTCATGTAAAAACTGTCTGCAGACATGTTCAAAGCGTACATGAAGAAAACATGCTCGGAACATGCTCGAGACGCGTCTGTCATCTTTTGTACGATCTGTGAGCGCGGCCTTACGGACGGGTATCGTGGCGACATTCGCTCGTGTAGTCACCATTCCAGGATTCAGGTGAGAGACGACAGGCTGGCAGTCGTACTGCACTGGCCGCCTCCCTTCAACGACGACACAGGTCGCCCCATTTGCGGTGTAAATGGTTACACTCCTGATTTCACTTCAACTCATTTTTTTTTCGACTCGAAAGAACACGCCGGAGCACTTCGTCATTCTCTTTTATTCTAACCCGACGACAGGCGTAACTGTCCATCGAAACGCGTTCAGCGGAAGACGCTCGGGGTCAAGAGCGGGGAAGCAACTGTATGCGGACTTCCCCAGAATTCACTTATAGCCCAACGCTCCTCCGTTCAAACGCTCTCCTCCCCGATTGACGGTAGGCTGTTTCACTAACTAGAAAGAGAGATTAAAAAAAAAAAAAAAGTCGACGAGGCAACGGTCAGCAACCCCTCGACCCGTCACCCGCACTCAACCGCCTGTCCTCCCCTGCAATGGGCGCTCATTACATTCGGCAGCCTGGACAAAGAGTGTGTGCGCCGTGGAGAGTGGAGAGCGACTGGCGAGAAAAAGGCCTTACGCAATCGCAGACGCCCACACGAGGCCCCGCGCACAGCCGCTTCCGTTGGGCCGCAGCGGACGCTACATCCAGCGCTGTAAAACTATCGCGTGGCGCATCTCTGCGCCGATCCCCAAGGTCAGGTGACACTCGCCCGGCATCGGATTGGCTCCGGAAGAAGTTATAAGGTCCTGTGCGGTCCATAGACCTGCACTTGGGCCGGACCTGGAGGGAAGCGCGGGCGTGCGCTAATCCCTCGGGGCTCCGTATACCTGCCAACTCGGCGTCGGCTCGACATCCCCAGGATCGCGCTGCCGCGGTGCAGCCGCCCATTCCAAGGAGCGGGAAGACGCAACCGATAGTTCCGTTTCGTAAATCGGCTGGGTGTTCACCGACTCGGATTTCTCGCGTCAGGTCGGGGCACTGCCGCTCTGACGTGAGCACTCCGCGTTAAGCGGGCCCAGGCTCGGTGCCCTGCATTTCTGCGAACGAACGACCCAACATTAGGGAGTTTTAGAATAGCGCACGCTAAAGCTTTGCCTACGCAAAGAATAGCGTCGTCGCCACTGCGCTTGCTCCGAACGCAAACCAGGTTTTGCGCTTTGCGTGCGCAATTTTAGCGCGCGCTATTTCTCGGAAATAGCGTGCGTACGCAAAGAGTGTACAAAGAGTCATTGCGCTTCTCCAAGGAGGATTCGTGATGGGAAGTTGGCTAGAGCCAAGACGAGCACAGTTGAAAAAAATGGCGGCTTCCAGGATTATGTCGGCGGCTGCTTTGGCGGCGTCGTGAGTGCGACGTCGGCGGCATCCTCGCGACTGCAATTTTCAATACGGGACGACATTGTACTCGGTTTGGCAGCGATCACCGGCAACTTGATGCTTGCGACGCGCGAACATTTCACGGCGAAGGAACGATGTGCGAAGGTCAGTACACGACACCTCTCTTGCCGAGGCGACGCAAGCGGACACGACCGGTCAACCGCTCGCGTCGTGTTCTCATGTTTAAACAAACTAAAATGCTACTCTGGACCAAAAAACTCGTTTTCTTTTAAAGTTACATCATTTCGTGTGTGAAATAAAAATTTGACTATCTTGGTGGCGTCGCAAGCGCGAGATGCTTAGGCTTTTGCGTCGCGGCGGAGAAACGCTATTCTAAAACTCCCCTGCGTCGCGTGCGCTAATACAAGCGCTAAATTTAGCGCTAACGTGCGCTAAAATTGCAAACGTTATTCTAAAACTCCCTAATGTCACTAATCGCATTCCTTGAAAACTGCCGAAACCTTTTTTTCGCATTTGACTTCACACCGACAACTGGGGTCACTGACAGCTCAAGAGGACGTTAATGCAGCCAATGAATCTGCGGCGTCAGACAATGAGAACGCTGAGGATGACGAAGCAGGAAGGTCGGCCATACCCGACGTTTTTTTCAGTGATCATACGGCGCGCAAGTTAGTCTGCTCCATGCGCCCCTCGCGCGCACGTTGATTACCCAAACGCCCCCACGTGCTTTGTTCTACCCTAGACCTGAACCAATGACAGTCCGCGCTTGAGTGCCTCGTCATCTCGCCTTCCCTCTTCTTCGTTGTCCTTCGACTGGCGTGCCTCTCTTTAAATTCTGACGCATTTTGAACACTCGCTCGTCGTAGAAGAGTAATTGCATCGCAGCGAGGATTCATTTGCCGAGGAAGTGACGTTTCACTGAACGCGGAGATCTGGTGGCTGCCCTGATACTACTTCGCTCGCCCTAGCAGCTCTTGCCCATCCTACTCCAGTCCCCATTTCTATTCGTCAGACATATTTTTCTCTCGCTATACTCGTTTGGGCATTATAATACAAATTACGTCTCAACCAAGAAGAATGGCCGTGCATATTTCTTCAAATGGCAGCGTTGAGTGGCTCCAGCGCAAGAGCAAATGTTCGTTCCGGAGTGGATATTACGGGAGCCTCCTGGGGCCCTAATCTTCGCGGCAGGACCAAGCGGGACTTTGGAACCGGGACATCGTCGCCTGCTTCGATTTGCCAGTGGTGCGGAGCATTCCAAACGCAGCAGGCGTCGATGTCTCCCTTCGTCCCGCTTTGTCCCGCCGTGAGGATTAAGGTCCCTGGAAGCCCTTGGCTGGCGCTCCGAGGCTTCCACAAGGTTTCGTTTCAAGTTCTTCCTGAGAGACCGGGCTAACCTAACTGACTAAAGCAGTAAAAGTAGATATCTTCGCGTCTATATCGCGCGAAAATGGGTAATGACTTTATACGATATAATATAAATGTATTTTAAATTACCCGTTTTCCAAACCTTGGATTTTTTTCCTTCTATACAATGCGATTACCATTGACCATCAGCCGACCTTCGTCGCACTTCGCTATAAAGATGAGGGTTCGCAGAACCAGTCGAACCTAAGGTTATACAGATTTCGCGACATTCCTACTTTCATTTTAGGCCGGAGCCACCATGGCCGGAGCGCAGCGTGTCACGTGACCTTGAGAAGGGATTGGCTCCGATGACTGGTAGCGTCTGCCGTGGTCCATCTACGCTGAAAGAGAGTACCGCTGCACGTCACTCCAGATGACGCTCGTCAAAACGCGGCGCTCGAAGAAGGCACCCGGAAGAGAACGGCTCCTGACAGCTGGGCCGCTAATGGGCCTCCGCCGCCCCTCCGAGATCAATACGCCTTCTCTCTGGGGACGAGCGGCCGTCTTCCGTCCACGTGCGCCCAGGAATCGGGGCGGCCGTGCGGGCACTGTGATTTCGCGCCATCCGCCCTCGTCGATGCTCCTCTCCGCGACCGGAGCAGCGCCGGTGGATGAGACCGCGTTCGGGATGACGGGATAATGGCCGGGCTGGGCAACTCTCGAGAGAAATCTCCTTAGTGTCCGGGGACAGCTCTACCTTGGCCGAACCTCCTGCGGGCGACGCCGAAGTGTCCAAGTAGAGACCACGTCTCGGGGTGCGAGGCGAGCCGTAGCAGGCTCCGATGACAAAGTGGCCGTCTGCCCCCTTTTTGCGCAAAAACCGCAGTGTCCCTGGAGCTTGGCGTCAATCGTCACTCGTACTTGGACTGATCGAAGAAGAAGGATTGCTCCGAGTTGCGAAGGCAACAAGTCCGAGAAATTCTGAAAGTGCTATTGGCGAGTAGATGGAACTATAAGGCGTGCTCTGTCTAGCTTGTCTTCCACCCTCGGTGTTTGGCGGACACAGGCGGTGGATTGGCTTACATCTTATTCCTAGACCCAGCGCGGGCCCCAGACTGAGTGTCGCCTAAGTGTTCGCCTGGCGTTCAAGGGGTCCTTCACTCAGTGAACCCGAGCCCCCACCCAACGCATGCAGTGCGCGTCCGAGTCCTCCCACACCCATGTCCACGTTACTCAAATTGGGGACTAAATATCCTTACTCCTTACTCGCTTAAAAAGAATACCGCCTCGCTTGTTGCGAAACGTTCCAAGACGCGCTGGTGGCGACGCTAACAAGTGCGCTTTAAAATTAAGTAGCATCTCTTTCAGTGAGCCCCCCTGAAAAATTCCGATCGTGACATGGAAAGTTTCAATGCCTATGCCCGTGCGTGGGAACACGGGGCACAAGTAAGGCTTTAGGTGCAAGGACCGTGCTCCTCTCCCTATTGTGCGCATGCGCGGGTCGTGGGGAGGGACCAGCCGTCCTTCTTAGCGCTCGTCTGCACGGGTCGCTGGACTGCGGCGCAGCCGGTGAGCGCCTCGCTCACCGGCTGCGCCGCAGTCTTTACAATGCCCCGGAAGAGTTTTGAGCGAACTAAGGAGGGGATAGCTGAACAGAAGCGGGCTGAGGAGGACTGTTCTGTACGCAGCAACGAGACGTCGAACGAGAGACGCCAAAGTGAGATTCTTCTGGAAACAACAGAAGGTAGTGCGAAGAAACGTCGACAAACGGTCGTGCTAAGCTACCCGCTATAGGGTTCGTGGCAATGGAATCGTCGGAATACAGCCTTCAAATAAGACGACCAATGCTACCACATTTCGACGTAGTCTACAACTAGACAGGACACCAAAGCGTACAACCCCGTCTTCTAAGATTTCTAATCACTTTTCCAAAACACGAACGAAGAAAAAAAGTGTGATCGTGGACTTGTTTTCTACTACCACTCCTGACGTTGTGCAAGACACCTGGAAAACTTCCTTGTGATGTCTATATATCCGTCTAATGGCAGCATCAAACGCACCCACCGCTGCGTTCAGAGAAACACACACACGCACGCGCGAGCGCACGCACGCGCGTACACACACATACACCTACATGCATACACACGCACAGACACACAAAATGAACCATTCATCCGCCTTATTAAAAGGAAGCCGTTTATCGCTCGTTATTCACGTTCGGCGAGTCGTTTCGTTTGTAATGGTCATTTCACGAATCTCGCATTTATCGTGGTTGGCTATCTCGCTGAGAGCCCGAGAGGCGTAATTGCATTCACAAATCGAGTTATACGCCTTTCATTATAAACCCGACACGAACGATGAACGAGGCAAACAGGAGCTGGTCTCGCTGGATTGGAGCGGGAGTCGTGATGCCCGTCGATTAATTCGGCACGCTCGGCAGCGCTATCGCTAATCCGGCGCCGACACGCGGATATAGAGGCGGCCATTCGAAACACATCCTGTCAAGACAGGGACCGTGTTTCATCACGAGTGGCCAAGAAAGCTCTAATTGAATCCTATCGGAGGTTTCTTGGCCCCATTGTTCCTTTCTGCTTCGAATTGCTTTTAAGATTGGGCGTTGACGTCTCAAGAAGTGAGGACGTTTTTACTCGGCAATTTATAGTGCGCAGCATAATGTTTTAATACTATGAAATGCGTTTGCACTTGTTGCCCTTATATGTAGTCAGTCGTCTTTCGTTTGGGCCGTCGTTGTTTGGTTTCAACCGGAGTGCGCTGGTTTCGCTCCATTTGTTCACTGGTGGTCACGCCCACTTTCCCTCTTAAGGCCTGTTCACACATGCAGCGGAGCGCTACAGGCATAGCACTAGCCTCGCGCTTAGCGCGTGCTGACGGCAGCGTTCACCAGCTTTGTATCGCACCGTAAAAACTGTTGCTCATGGCAGATGATAAGTAGCTGACGGCACGTGAGGAGCGCTACATCAGCGCTTCGCTGCATGTGAGAACCGGCCTTTACAAGAGGGAAAGCGCCTCCTGGCATGCCCCCGATGGCGCGGTGCGGGTGAGGGAGAGGAGGGAAGTTGTGGTGGCTGCATCCGAAACCGCTGACGCCCGGGAGAACGGACTGGCTCTCGGATGGCAACCGTATGCGGACAGTTGCAAAATTGGAATTCTCATCCTTCGCCGAGTCGGAACCCCCGCGCTAAATGCTAACGCGTAAAGAATCAGCGTAGCGACAGCAGTGATTTCGGCATGAATTTTATTATTACTATTTTATCTTCGAGGCTTCTTCGGTGTACAACGACCCCCCGCGGACTCGGATTGAAAAAGAGGGGAGGCAGACGAAGTCACGAGCTGATGCGGAGGCCTTTCGAAATGAGCCCATTGAACAAACCTAAGCGTTTAAGCTCGTATTATCTTCATCTTTTTCTTATAGGCCCTTAGCTCTCAAGTTTTGAGCAGCGCTCCAGGCGAGCAAAATCGAATATTTGGCTCGCGTTTCCAACGGGCGTCATCACGCTTCCCGACTACACATTTTTATACTCCGCTCCATTCTAAGTGCCAGCGTAGCAGTAGGGTGCCTCTTAACGTAGCAGAGGCTACAAGAGCGAGCTCCGAGCTCGCAGTGTCCCTTCCAAGCACGCGCGCTCGTGCAGTGCGTGCATCGTTCAGGGGAACATGCTTTTGCAAGTAGCTTCAGCTTCGCTATCACGTAAAGTGAAACATACGGGCTCACGGAAGCTATGAAAGAACGCAATAAAATAATAAAGCTGAATAAGACGCTGAGGCCGCGAGCTGCATAATTGTTTCTTATTTTAGTTTTTTCTTTTTTTAGACGTTTATTACCGCGCGTCTACAGATGCTGACAGATGCTTGCATTCGAAAGTGGCACGTGCAAAATCGAACGTTACAGCGCCGCCTGGATAGTGCTGCTAGCGTAACATAGTCGCGTCTTGAGGACGCGCTCGCGTCCCCTGCCCGAAAGCAACGGTTTGATTTAATTTGATTATTTATTTGTTTTGTTTCGCGTTGGCGCACTGACTAAATCTTCCCAATTTGGTCTTCCGTCGCTTCTTCGGGCGTAAGCAGTGCAAATATATCGTGTACTTTCAAATTTACGTAGTGTAGCATTAGGTCCACCCTTACAAAAAAAAAAAGTTGCCCAGTCTATTGAAATACTTGCGACTTCTTGACTTCTTAACGATCCTTGCGACTTCCTTCCCTACCCAATATCTAACAACGTATTTGTATATATTGTGTATACACCTTTTTCAGACACTGGTCTACACACTGCAGTGGTTAATTTTTTTATCGAAATTGGATTCATTATTATCGCCCGCTTTGTATATACTGATTATCGATGGTATTGCTCAGACTTTGTATAGACTTTGTTGAGGTGAAAGTCTGTACACTGCAGTTGTTACAATGTGTATCAAAATTGAATTCATTTTTATCGGCCGCTTTGGTAGTCTTCAGACTTTGTATGGACATTGTTGAGAGGAAAGCTTATACGCTGCAGTTATTGCAATATGTATTGAGATGGGATTCATTCCTATAACCCACGTTTTATATACTTTCTATCAATGGTTGTTTTGAAACTTCGTATCGCCTTTGTTGAGACAAAAGCCTATACACTGGAGTTGTTTCATTAGTGTCCAATTTCTATTAATGTTTATTTCTCATTATAATATACTTTTTATCAATATCAGTGGTCTGTAAAGCTAAGTAACTTAACTATATGTGTAAAGTGTAAATTGTAAAGAAGTGAGCTTCTTCACACTTCCTATGAACACGGAAATTTTAACTATACATTGGGTAGACCGATGTTCTTTGTAGCCAAATGAACACACATTTCACAAAATGGAGGGTTGCATGGAGACCACCGTACGGTGTGAAGAGCAACGTCTAAAAGATGTGGACGCACAGCCTGCTTTGGACAAGGCAAGGGCAGGCGCTGTTATTGGTGCGCAATTATTCCATTATTTTTGCCATTACACATTATTTTTAATTTTTTAACATTTTAAGATTTCTGTCTTTTCTGTGCACCAAGATATCTGCCCCCAAATTTTATATTTAATCCAACTTTTTTTTCCACTCAATCGGGCAAACCTTTGCCACATCAGCCGGATAAAAGTGCAAAATTTGTGGAGCAATATCGCGGAATACACGTTGGTTACGCGAATCATACTAAATGCAAGTCTTGGCATACGATCTCCTCAAAGTTTGTAATATAAACATGTATACTAATTATAGTAATTAAGAAGTTAAATACCGAATTTTAGTTGATTAGTGTGATAATAGGGGTGGTTATCTTCCCATCTAAAGTTCGTCGAGCCATATAAACGATTTAAAAATCGGGCGCAGCTAACAAAAAAACCCTGTGTTTTAGTGTTAGACAGAGAATCCCTGATTCGGGACGAACACAACCGCGGGGAAAAAACGAGTCCCTTCACCCTCCGTGTCATTCGAAACCGGCTTCGAGACACATAGGGTGACATCGGCTGCCTTTGGCGGGGGGGGGGGGCCCTCCTCTCCATACGGCCAGAAGCACAGAACGCAATAGAAAACCAGTCTCTGCACACGCCATTTTGACTATTGTACGAAAGTTGTTCGCAGGGGAGATAAGAAAAAGTGTTGTTGTACTGAACGGAACGCCTCATCTGCCAGCAAGAGACAACAGTTGCAAAAGAAAAGTTGGTGCTGGAAACCCGGGAGAACAGCACTGCGAAAATTTCGAACACCTAAAGTGAGTGATTATTCCTTACGACAGGACGGAAGTTCACAAGAAAAAGCGCAAGGGGCTTCGATCACAAGCGACGCGACTAGTGAACGACGCTGAGACGTTGCTACAGACCGCGCAACCCAACAGCAAGGACCTAAAGCTACTCATCGAACGACTGGTCCTGGCTCAAGGTCAACCTAACACCGTCGACGCCATCATTGAGCCACTCATTTCGGAGCAAGACGGAGACCTCTAATACATCCACGTCATCGAATATGCGGACAAGATTGTGACCAACTTGACAAAGCTGAAGAGCCAGCTAAGATGCTGTGCGGAACGCGGCAATCCATCCAACGAGAGTATCCTGATCGGAAGCACGAACAGATCGCCAACGCCAGCGAAGTCGAGAATAATTCGAATTTTTCTTGGACGGAAAAGTTCAACTACCAGCGATCAGCGCTGAGCGGCGATGGAGCAGCTGCCATTAAGTCCTTAGGATTCAGGGCGTTGGGGGTGAACGAGGACTCGTTCTGTGCAATGCTCTGCCCGGTCCTTGTCGTGCTCTTTCAGATGACATGCTTCTGGAGTACAACTTAAAAATGGCTGCGGTAAACACGGAGGATGACATCAGCCGGGGCCGGTCATTTTGGATACAAACTATATAGACATAATGGTCTGAAATCCCCAGAATAAAAGCCTACAGGAGTTTTAGCAAACCTTTCTATTTACAATGTATCCACCTTTTTATCGCGTATCTTGAGCTAATTGGCCGACCACTCGGGATCGAAAAGCTGTAGACTGAAGTGTCTGAACTTTGAATAGAAGCTCTACAGACTTTCTACCTGTATTTGCTATCCACAATGTATCTCCATTTTTAATGACTTTCGTCAGTTGATGGGCACGTCAATTTGGATACAAAGGTATACACTAAAATGTCTTAAAATTGGACAGAAAGTCTACAGGAATTCTATCTAAATGTCAGACACTTTAGTCTACAGCCTTTCGATCCCGAGTGGTCTGCCAATTAGCTGAAGAAACGTGATGAAAATGTGGATACAATCTTAATAAGTAATCTATTCACGGAATCCACAATTCGGTATACAAGTTGGAGACACCCTCGCTCATTTGTTTTGTAAGCTTTTATCAGGCGCTTGTTTTCCATGATTTCGAGCGTGCGGGTGATGTTTTGAACGTAGAACAAGCATCTTCGCACGGAGCAGATAGAATGAAGCAGTACTTATTGAAATTCGAATTATATTACGTGGCCTTCAATTTATTTTGATTGTACATGCACGTGTAGTTACTGATTCAGTGTAACTGCGTAGTTCTTGCCGTCTTTCTTAATTTCCAGATGTTCTTCGTTCGTTTGGCACGTATATCCCCCACGCTGAAAAGCGCCGACGTCGTGTTCGCGCTAACACTGTCCGACAGTGCACATAAATACACGTACGAAGCCGTTTTAGCACCGTTTTTAATGCAATGAATTTGAAATAAAAACGCCGTAACTGACCAATTATTTCGTTGGCCTCACTTATACATGTTCCAAGCTACCTAGTACGTACGAATAATTCGGGATATTTGCTTTTATGATCGAGCGCAGTGAGAAAATGCACTCACTTTTCCGCTTAGAAATGCATTACCAGTAGTTACTTTGCGACAAAAGGGCAAACAGCGCGCAAAAAAGAAAAAAAAAACAGGAATAAAGTAGAAGAAATGCACACATGAAAAACACTGACTCTTAACTGAACCTTAAAGAAAAAAACAACAACAAGCAACACGGAACGCAGTATGAACCAACTACCCCACATCGCCACCCTAATTCAATTTTCGACTGGTTGCTGTCTGCTTCAATTTGCGACAGCACACTGGCGCCAGTAGAACCTCTGGCGTATATTATAATAACTCTACGATTGGTGCCACTATAGATTTAATATAATGTGCGCTGAAGTTCAACTGGCGCTAGTGTCTCTGGGACTTCCGGTTTCAAAGTGAAGCAGACAGCAACCAGTCCAATTTTTGCGCTGCACCTGTGCATTGCGATGGGAATACGCGCGTACATTTTCTCTTCGCCTGAGAATAACAGGAATTACCTTTGTTATGTGGGTCGAAGCGAATATTCGGAAATTTTATTAATATTATAAAAAGTGAAATTCCTCTATTTACTGTATTTTTTTCGATGAGTAAGCCATGCTTAATTTCCCAGTATTCCGATCCAGTTCTCTTCTCCACGGAAACTCAGTAAAGACACGATGCGAATCTCAACAAGAAGAGCAGTCGAAAAGAACGTAGGACATGTTTAACGGGTGATGAGGCTAATGCTGATAACCTGTGAGGTTTATATGCTACAGAAATGGCCACTAAGGGGTTAAAGGAGGAGGATAAAGTGCTTTTTAATATTCTGCTCAATGTATGGGGCAGTATGAGTTTTCTGGCTTTCCCCCATTTTCAAAGTTTTCGAGAATGTAGATATGAGTTTTGAGCGCTAGAGCAAAGTTACCTTTGCACCCTCATATCACCAGCAGAGTGAATAAAACGAATATTATTGATTGAAACTCGCGCTCATTACTCGGCTTTACTTCCTTTTGGTCGTCTACTTGAGCAGATAAGTACTGATTTAGTGTTAGTTCGTAGTTCTTGACGTGTATTAATTTTCTAGATGTTCTTTATTGCTTTGGCACGTAAACCCCAGGAGGAAAGCGCCGATGCCGTTTTCACGCTAAGAGTGTCGGAGAGGGTGCATAAATAAACGTACGAAGCCATCTTAGCACCAATTGTAATGCCACGAATTTGAAAAAAAAAAAAAAAAAGACACGCCGTCTGCGTGATTGAAGAATGTTCCAAACTATCTAGTACGTACAAATTATTCGTGATATATTCTCTTATAATCGAGCGCCTTGAGAAAATGCACTCACGTTTTCTCATATACGTGCATTACCGGAGTCAACTTCAGGCTGGTTGCTGTCTGCTTCAATTCGAAATCGCACGCCTGTTGAACCTCTAGCGCAGACAACAATAACTCTATGGGTGCCACTCGACCTCAAAAAAACAAGCCACGACCCACGATCCAGCCTACTAATAACAGACATCATTGTTCCTTTTCCGAAAGTCCGACTGAAACCAAAATCCGATCCCCTGTACAATGGTGGAAAAACCGACGGCGCGGAAAGTTCAAGTAGCGCGAGCTTCGAGTTGTGCTCCCGCTGCGCGACGGCTCGTGAGCCGGGACGAACCCGAGAAGTTGTGTCCGCCATTGTGCAGGGATTGCACAGCTTCCAACACTTTCGAAGGTGGTCAATGCGCCGAGAAATTCCTTCACGTCTTTCTATTGCGTTCTTTGCTCATCGCGTTCATCGCCGCATGCCATCAAATATATTCTGAAATGAGAGAAATCAAATCGATAAAAACAAGCAATGAAAACAGATCTGGATTTAAAATACGATGAAGAAAATAACCATTTCTCATATCTTAGGTTTTTTGACCTCGGTGGCCGTGAGCCATAGTGGGTGACAGGCTAAGAATTCAGTGCTTGCTCCGCGTGCACCTCGAGCCTTCGGCCTCTGGTAACACTTGGTCGCGCGCGCAGCCGCAGCCCTTTGAAAGGCAACAAGCGTCGGCTGGAGGCGGACTCTCCACTGATTTCTTAGCCGGTCAACGACTACACAAAGCCCAAAACGCAATCAGTGGACTCGTTTCCGCGGGGTCATCTCAGGTGCAGCAATGTTCCCTTCTGCAATCTGCCGTATGATGGAATCTGACTGGATGCATAACTCTGTATTTATTTATAATTTTCTCTCTCTACCCTCTCGCTTAATGAAATTTCACGTCGTCTTCCTTTCCTCGTGACGTCGCACATGAGTAATGCGAAGCCGGTTGACCTCTTCGTTTTGCGAGAAAACCTGTCCTACCCCCTTTACGCGGGCAAAACGAAACACGCACCCGTGGCCATAAGAGATGCGTACTTGTTTCTCTCGCGGCACCCTTTGCAAATTGCCACCGGTGGCATGCAGTTCGCTCGAGCGTAGATCGTGGCTGCGCAGTGCAATCTCCGCGCCGGTAGCTGCACCCGAGCAGGCGCCAGAGGCGCGAAGACGGATGTCGCGCCTTGGGCAAGCATACGTCTCGCCGCCCGACGATTGCCTCTCTATGCCGAGCGGCAATTGGGAAGCAATATAGACGTTGACTCAGAGGCCAGCTACTGTGCAAGAGCCTCGCCTTGTGACAGCCTATCGGAAAGAGGACTGACACAAAAGACAGTAAGCAGGCACTGTGGGAGGTATTCCCTGTGTTCTGTCACACTGGTCATACAAAAACTGTCCGCGTACATGATTTGGAGATGCTTGACGAGCAGATAATTTTCTGCAGCGAACATCGCGTCTTTTCTATGACGTATGAGCGGTCTGACTTTAGATATTCGATCATGTTTTATTGGTCAGAAATGCGAAATGCATTCAGAGTGGACCGAGAACTATTGAATAGAACTTCCGCAGAACTCGGGCGAAGCAACACCTTGGTTGGGGTGTTGCCTTCAACTTAAAACTTAATTTAGCTTCTTGAACCGCAGGCGTTGCCTTCAACTCACTAATCTAGGGTTGAAATCTACTTAAGAAGCGGTCATGCCACGTTAAAAATGAAATTAGAAATAGCCGAAGCCCTAAACACCCACAGATTACCAGAGGATCATGCGCGGATGTCCTCAGTGAACTGATGGATACGGATAAAAATGAATCAGATTTGGCGGCTAGAGGGTCGCATCAGGTTGCCAGGGGCTGCGGATGTGGATTGGATGCGGATACCCGCGGGTTCGAATTTGCAATTTTTGCAGAGGCGGTTCGTAAACGTGTGCGACCACAGGGCATAGAATGCATAAGTGAGTGATACTGCGAGGTGAAACTTCCAAGGTTTTTGCGGGAGCAACTTACTATCTTCGGAAAAAGGTGCCAATCGGAGAGCCAAGAAATAGTTGATTTTCATCGAAGATCGCTTTAGAGTGTTCTATCTCGCCAAAATTGCTGTCCTTACAAAAAGTAAAGAGTGCAGGGCCATCAATTGTCCCGAAGAAGTGTTGTTGTTTTGCAGCGAAAGAGCACAAAATGTTCTTCCGGAAAAGCTAAAACGTACCAGCCACAAGAAAGTTACAGCCTCCTCGACAAGTTCAACGTGGCGTGTTTGTGTGTGTGTGTTCTTTTTTCTTTTTCATACTAATTGGCAAGTTTTCGATAAGTATATGGATCGGTGCACGAAGTTACGGGTTCGTATTTGAAACTGAAACCGGTTGGAGCTGTTGCCGTTACTGAATATTGTGACATTTTCCCAGCAGTATACTCGCGTCTAATGAGATATACACTAGTACTTCGTTGCAGTGAGTGGTCGTCTTTCCTCTCCTACTTTTTCTTTTGTGACCTGAATAAAATGACACAATGTTATTAGTCTGCTCGTTATTAATTCACATGCTTAGAAAATACGTTTCTTTTTAAAGGGATGGTGAACAGGAATTTGAATTTCAGAAAACAGTGCAGGAGCTGTAGGCGGGACGCTACAATCTATACAACACTACTCTTAAGGCGATATCTCGATTAGACGACTGTATTTTTAGAAAACAAAAGGTCAAGATTGAACGAGGCCGACGAGGCGCGTGACGTCAAAATATCTCGTTTCCTTCTCCCTTCGTTACGCCCCCTCAGGGCGTAACGAAGGGAGAAGGCGGAGAAGACGCAAGGCCGTTCCCTCTCCTTCTCGGAGAAACAAGACGTTGACATATCTGTGAAATGCGCCTCCTTTTTTTTTTTTTTTAAATACGGTCATCCGTTGGAGATATTGCTGTAGGAGTGATGTTTTGGTGTTTGAAGCATCCCGTTGCACGTTTTCGCCGCCGTGCTTTGCGGAATCCAGATTTCGGTTCAGCATCCCTTTAAAAGGAGTGTAAAAAAAACACAATTTTTTCGCCCGTTTTTTTTTTTTCTTTTTTTGGGCAGTGTGTGGCTGACTCAAAGAACGCTCTCATAACTGCGATCATCTTTCCAACGACACTAATTGGGTCTGGAAGCATGATCGTCTGTAATATTAATACGCTAAAACAGCTAGAATACGATATAATCACTTTTATCGCTGTGGCTCGAAGAGTTCTTTGTACAAAGATTAGCAAACGGCTAGTAAGGTACCATTCAGACGCTTTTCTTTTTCTTCATTTGAGTTTCATTTTACGATGTAACGTAAATGAGCGAATTGAGGGTCGGATGCGGTTCCGAAGTTGGCGGATGCGGTTCGGATGCGGGCAAAAGTATGCGGATGCGGATCGGACACGGATGATCCAACTGTTATCCGCGCAAGGCTCTAGAAATAACTATGCCTCTAGAACCTATTACACCGAACCGCTCCTTCCTTGTACACATCCCCTCATAATCACCATCAATTTTATCTTGTATATTATATCCGCAAGCGGTCATCGGCTGCAAACGATCGCGGTTTCAAACGAACGCGGAACGGGGTGGATCCGCTAGTTTTCATCATCAAAGGCGCGTGAAATCGGAACTTTGCGAACGCGGTTCAACCGCCAGTGTGGACTGGACACGGTGTTGAGCGGTGGGCGGTTGCCCTGTCACGGTGTAGAAAGTATTAAAATGGAAAGAATTCACGTTTGTAATTACCAGAGTCTAAGGAATCGCGTATCTTCATGACTGTATATAAAACTAACTAGAAAGCTTTCGAATTATAAGTTTTTGTTTCCTTCAATTTTTGTTTCATCACTGCTTGATTAGCGCGCCGCCGGGGAGCCTAGGAAAGAGTTAGTTTTGAAGCTGACACGATATAAAATTATCTAATGTCTTAGTTTCCTTATCGAAGATTTAAACGATTTCCTTTTGCACGACTCGCCTGAAGGTGCTAGCTACGCATAAAATATAAAAAGAAAAATTACTCTTTTTTTTGTTTTTGTTTTGTATGCAGTATACCTGTGTAGCGTAACCGGGGTTGAACCTGGCTGGTTTTATCAGATTAAGTAATTGGTCATTCCGAGCGTTTACAAGAACATGCATCAATCTGATTTTTATCTCCGAACTTCGTGTAGAACCGATCCGACAGGGACTTTGATCGAAGTCACGACAAAAGCATTATCCAGGGCCCAAAAAAAGAACAAAAGAAAGTGAGGATTGGAAACTTTTCTCCGGGGAACTTGTTTCATTCACGCATCTGCGTGAGCAAACTAAAAAGTACGCCTGGGAGGCGGTGGGAAGTTCGGAGAGCCTCATCGGCTATTTGTTTCGGGGTTCGGAACACGCAAAGCAGACACCTCCCCGTTCAAAAAATAACAATTGCTCCAGCAACTCTGGCAGTGTGTCTTACAAAATAAGAATTACACAAAAAACAGAGCAAGGAGGTCGACGCGTTACGTGTTTGATGTCTATAAATTTATTAAGGAGGAAGAGAAATCAATCGAAACGTATACCGTGGGTATATGCGTTTGAGTTTATTTTGTACTTTATTCTTATGTTTGTGATATAAATGTTTGTAATATAAATGAGAGCGTGTTAAACGGTGTAAAACGGTGCACATGTTTCTTTTTTTTTTTTTTTTGCTTCACTATACCATTGAGAAATTTCATCGAATCCTATTATTCACAAGTCGCATCAACTCATGTGTTTCACATTCGGGGTTGCAAGAATGTGAAATAAATACTGACTTCATGAAAATAAAAAGTATTCGGGAATGGACGAGCATTGATAACCTTAATTCAGATCAGATTATATTTTATTTCCTCAAAGGTCTCCCAATTGGGATGCATTACATGAGGGAGGGGGGGGGGGGGAACAAATACAACATTCAATGCGCAAAGAAGAAAGGTAAACAGCAACAGATTGAAGAGCATACATTGCTCACGCTTTACAAATGGGATTTACAAATGTCGCGAAATTTGTTGGTATCAGTTTCATGGACGATGTGATCGGGTAAGGAATTCTAGTCGCGAATAGCAACTAAAAAGGGGGGAATTTGAAATTTGTCAGTTCTGGAGAAGAGAGGCTGAATTTTGAGTGGATGATTTTGGCGCTTTGAAATGTAAGAGGGATCTTGAAGATAGAGGCTGCGAAATTCCAATGATGAGTAGGAGATGCCATGGAAGAAAACAAGGCGGGCTAGTTTGATTCTAACGGCTAGGAATTTCAACTCCAGTCTGGTTTTAATAATTGCGACACTCTAGGTTCGCAAATATCCATGCTCGATGCAGCGTGATGCCTTGTTTGTAACAGATTCGAGCTTGATAAGACGGTATGCCCGATGAGGCCACCAGATGATGTTGGCGTATTCGAGTTTCGATCGCACAAATGCTTTGTAGGTGGTTAGTTTGACTTTCTGAGGTGAGCGGAAAGGGTTGGGTTTGACGTATCCGAGCAATTTACATGCGTTTGAAACGGTGTTATTGATATGATCGTTCTAGGTGAGGTTCTCTGAAAAACCTACTCCTAAGTACTTCTTGGGAATATTTTGGAAAGTATTAAGCGGTTTTAGAATAGCGTACACAAATGCTTTGCGTACGCAAAGAATAGCGTCGTCACCACGCCGAACGCTGCGCCGAACGCTAACTTCGGTTTGCGCTTTGCGTGTGCTGCTTTACCGTAAGCTATTTTTCGGAAATTGCTTACGTATGCAAAGAGCCTTAGCGCTCCTGCAAGGAGGATGCATGATAATAATTTCAGTAAAGTCAAGCCGGGCTCAGTTAAAAAATGGCGACTCCCAAGATCGCGGCCCCGCGGCTGTGGCCGCTTTCGAGGCGTCGTGAGTGCGACGTCGGCGGCATCCTCGCGACTTTGATCTTCAACACAGGACGGCATTGCACAGTCCTAGGGGAGGCGCACGTCACAAACGGTTTGGAAGACCTAGCAAGGTGGGCCACGATCGTTGGCAACTTGCGACGCGCGAACATGCGTCGGGCACGTGTGCAAAGGTACACAGACCTCTCTTGCCGAGGCGACGCAAGTGGACACGACCGGTAGACCACTGGCGACGCATTCTCAGATTTAAAAATATCTAAAATGTCACTCTGGGCCAAAAAACGATTTTTTTTCTCTCAAGTTCAAGCATTTCGTGGGTGAAATAAAAATTGTTCTTCTTTCTTGATGGCGTTGAAAGCGCGAGATGCTTTTTTTGCGTCGTTGGCGGAGGAACCCTCTTCTAAAATCCTCTTTCTTAGCGTGCGCTAAAGGAAGCGCTGGATTTAGCGTTCACGCGCTCTGAAATTGTACGTTATTCTAAAAGTCCCTATTTTTGAGTAATGCAAACTTATTTCGGTCTTAAACTGTTCAATAAATAGACAAGAACGGCATTACAACTACAAATTAAAGAGAAAAGACATGCGTGCTGGTGAATTTCCCTCACTGCGAAACTGCAAGGTCGAGGAAACAAAAAAGTGTACACACAGAAAAGACAAAGAGAAAAAAGAAAGTGCTCTTCTTGCGCGTCCAGCTTCTTTTTTTTTTCTCTCTTTTTTTGCGATTTGTTTTTTTGTGAAGATGAAGGTTACTACACTGTTAAAGGAGAGCGGGAAAGAGGGGTACGTGTTTTCGTACGTGCATATTTTGTCCCACTCCTGATTCGGTTGTCGGGGGGCTTATAGAATTTCAGGGTATATCGTACTGATACTAGACAAATTACATGGCCCTTAATGATGAAACGTAAAACTATCGAGAACGTACAGCCCCCACAGCCCTCTCCTTTCCAAATAATGAGGACGTATCTTCTTGTATATCGCATCCAACCGTGAATTATGTTTCAGATTGTACCCGGCGTTGGTTACGTTGCAATGAGAAAAGACAATCTGTATTCATTAAAAGCTTCGCAGCATTTATGATTCAGCCTTTTTCTCAATTTATGGCACTAAGTTGCAGATATTAAAAATACATATATGTACTTGCTTTTATTTAAAATCATCTTTACATAAAACAAATATTTTCCAACTTCCAATGCGTGAGTGCCGTCTTTTCGCGACCCACTGACTCAGATGCAATCATAAGTGAGAAACGTTCAGGACAGCTGACTCCTCTGAGGTTAATAGCTCGCACCGGAATCACTCAATTTAATGCCTGCAGCCGAATGGTAGGCGTGGCATCCGGGCGTCCCCGTAAGCAAAGCCGATTCAGCCTGGAATTTTCGCGTCTCACTTTAGACATTTCAATAGGATACGCTTAAATAGGCGTGTAGTTTAGAGCCTATCTCATTACGGGCGTTTTATGTTGAATGTCCCGGTGGCAACGTAACGGCCATTTCTATCGCGTTGCCTGTCATGTCTGAATGCCAGTGAAAAAAAGCGAACATTTTCACGCCAGTTTTACGTGTGATTCAGAGCAGCTCGAAGCCGCTCCCTCTAATGTCTAGCACCAGAAAAGCCTGTAGGTACAAAAGCTTACAGGTTCCCTACAGTGATTGCTTCGAACAGAGTGCTGTGGCTCGCACATTCAATCGATTCATCTTTCTGTCGGAGTCGGAGTACTTTGGCAAGGCAAAGAAGACGCGGTGCTGTAGGCAAAGGTGGAGTAGTTCAGTGTTCGGTGAATATCGAGTAATTTCGTTTTAAATCCCACTCGATGTTGCCTCGCATGGCCGATTGTATTTAGGGATCGACAAGATAGTTGCAGAACTGTATTTATATACCAATTCAAAATAATTTGAGAAAAATGTATTTAGTTACAAATTCAATTACTCTTTCTAGAAAAGTATTTAAATACAAGGCAAATACAACGAGGGTATTTCATAATTTCCAAACAATTTTACAAGTATGTTTTGTTCTCAAAGATTGACATCTCAAACTTAAATTTAACCTCGGCAGAAAAGACCATGAGGAAATAAGGAGTCGAGTTCATATATACGCAGAATCGAGTGCTTCGAGAGAATGCTCCGTTTTAAAGATACAATATGTTTTTACATAACTTCATAGCTGGATACATCGCCAAGAAAGGCAATGTTTTCGTGTGAGATAACTTTCCAAGGCTGAGCTGACGCATCCAAGCCTTCTCAAACAACATGTAGCTAGTACGACGTGTTTAAAACTTGTCACTCATCCGGTTGATCCCTTGTCCTACTCTTTCTTTTTTTTTCTTCGGTGTTTATTCTGCGCAAGACACAGGAAGTTGCGTGTTCTTTGCCTGTGACTCCCTCCGCGAAGAGTGGCCACTCTCCCATTTGATTGCAGGGGAATGCCCAAAAACCTTATGGGGGGCAGTATTGGAAATACGTATATTTGAAAGATAACATTTCCAGTATTTAAATAGCGCTGACAAATACATTCACCATTATTTAAAGAAATGTGAAATACTAAATGATCAAAGTATTTTAAATGCGTATTTAAAATAATTGTATTTAACATACTGCTCAACCCTTGTTCATAATCATTCGTAGGTTCCAGCTAGGGTGTGGCCGCCCTGGCGGCTAACCTCAGAAACGAAAAGAGGGGGATTGTTTTCATGCGTAGACTCGCAACGTAGGTGACGGAGGCTCATAGACACTGCCAGGACTAATATTACGCGGCGATAGTGCGACAAACGGGCAACAACCTCTTATTTCTCAAGGGTTCATTCCTCGTTATTTTGGGACCAGTGTGGAAGAATTACAAATCAGTTTGGGGCAATGTTTGGGCGTGTGTGTAGTGCGAATGATTGTAATACAGAGCAAAATAGGCGCGAACGATTCGAAGCTTCCTCGGAGCTCTTCGTTTTTGCGAAGTGAGAATGTAGCGACACTATTTAGGTCCATCGCGTTGTATTATGCGCGTTAACAAAATAAAGATTTGAATGATGTTCACGAAACTGAAATGGCTTTAGCCTGCTTGTCTGGTTCGTTGTTTCCGAATTTTCTTGGCGCTTACCCAAGGAGGATGAAGGTTCGTTCGCTCGTCTCGCCCGATGTCTCTGACCGCTCGTCGTTTTCTGGACTGCACTGCCTCATATTGAAGGGGTTAAAAAAGCGCAAAAAGACGAAGGACCAGTAAAAGGAAACACATAAACACAGCGCTGACTTACTACTTCTGCGCCATTCAGCAAGTAAACTTGAAACCAGATAAATATACAAGCAATCGACCCGATAACCCGCCATCTTCCCATCAAGCCGACACACGTGTATACACGTATTTACCCGCCTTTCTAATAAAATTTACCTCATCACTAACCAGGGCAAGTAACGGAACACTACTGCACATGCCCGCGTCATCGTTGGCGATAAAAAAAAAAAAGCTTCGTCAATCTCCCGAGCGTACTTAGTTCTATTTCGGGCTAAAATCTTAGTTTCATTAAACACTGGAGAGCATGCACATCTGTCACAGAGGACCGCTAAGTTGCCAGACGGGGAGGAGCGTAAGAACAGAGAATGTTTCCTCGCCCCGTAATCAACACATCTCCCCGTTTGCCTAATGTACACTTTTCCACGGGACAACAGAATTAGAATCACCACCCCACATGCGCCGGCGACAAATCGGTTGCGGTGCTTGACTTGACATTGTGTACCCGCGCGACCACCTCCGTTCACGGCTGCACACAGCCTTCCCAACTCAACTGGAGCCAAAAACACAACTGGCACATTGTACCTACTTGCAACCGTCTTGACACCGTGGGACATTTTGTGCATATACGGGAAGACCACAGGTCTTACCGTTGGTTTTTGTCTTGCCTCAGGCACTCAGTACTCGCAGGCCCTCTGAACACCTCAACCGAGGATTCCGTGACGCCCATGACAACTCTCAAAGGGAAACCAGCATTTGACAACCTTTTGACTTGCAACAAAAAACTATCGCCACACCTATGGTGGCACGACTTAAACAAGGCGGTGCGGAAACTGGACAGTGCAATGGCTCTTTTTATTGTCTTAGAGTGCGCGGATTCATAAAGCAAGAGCCCCTTCTTAGATCTAGGCTCATAGGCCCAACATAAATGCGAGGTCTCACATCGAAGGTTGAGATCTAAAAATTGTAGGGCACCCTCAGAAGTGGTCTCAGACTTAAAATTTAGTCCCGGAGAACAATCCGTAAACACATCTAACATCGAGGCAACCACATTTTCAATGTTTGTGTTGTCGTTGCCTTTCAGCAAAATCAGGTAGTCATCAACATACCTCAACACTTTGACCACCCGATCGTCCAGCCGCTTAGCAATTGCCTTATCCCACTTAGCCAAATAAATTTCACTGAGAACCAGGCACGTAGCCAGGATTTTCTTTCGGGGGAAGGGGGGGGGGGGGGGGGGCGGGCATGCATGACAAAATGTTGTATGAGGGGGAGGGGTTAGAGGAGTCCCCAGCAAAGTGGAAGATTTCCGGGGGGGCCCGGGCCCCAGTTGCCACCCCACTGGCTACGTGCCTGCTGAGAACGGGTCCACTGTGACAGATGTATGTACATGCTCTCCAATGTTTAATGAAATTAAGATTTTAGCCCGACATAGAACTAAGTATGCCCGGGAGACTGACGAAGCTTTTCTTATGGCCAACCATGACGCGGGCATGTGCATAAGTGTTCTGTCACTTGCCCTGGTTAGTGATAAGATAATTGTTTTCAGAAACGCGAGTAAATACATGTAGTCACGTGTCGGCTTGATGGGAAGATGACGGGTTATCGGCTCGATTACTTGTAGGTTTATCTGGTTTCAAGTTTACTTTTATATTTTATTAATTCTTATATACTGAAGCCCCGTCGGGGCTATTGCAGGATTGGGGGGGAATGACAATTTACACAATTCAATATTGAAGAAGACAGAAAAAAACATAAAACATCGTAAAATAGTATCAACCGCTGCCAACCGCACACAGAAACTCGTCTGGAGGCAATGAACCCCTAGACGAGTTGAATGAATGGCCCAGAAGTAAACATTTAGTTGTAAGTCAGTGCCGTGTCTGTGTGTTTCCTTTTACCGGTCCTTCGTCTTTTTGCGCTGTTTTAATCTATTCAATATTACCATCAACCAACTAGCCCAACTTTACACCCTGTTGCTGTAGTGCTTGTTGGCAGCCAACACTCACCACACAAAACAAATCTTGACATAACATAAATCGCGTTTAACGCTGCGGCGCCGCTTTTAGTATCCAGGGTACATACTGCTGAATAGCGGCGTATCAAAGTGGTCGCTGCTCTAATTATTTTATGCTTACATTGGGAGCGACCAGCCAGCGGAAGGGTGTCCTCAAATGTTCTGGCTACCCCTGCGTCATAAAAAAAAAATGGACTGCCCATCTCATCACACTTTGTGTTGGTAGACAGGTCTTGCTGAAACGCAGTGGCTATGGCGAAACGATCCACCTTTCGACCGTGCCGGCACCGAAATTTCTTACTCTTGTGTCGCGTGGCCTGCAGCTGCAAGATGCTTTCAAATGTTTGACTAGCTGCGCGTTCATCCTAAGAAAACGAACTAATGAAATGCGGAAGTCGATCGCACAGTATGATCTCTCGCAAGACACGTCGATTCCGATGAATTGTGATACTCTCGGGTGAACCGATCCCCCTCTTGACCACCATCTTTGATTTCCGCAGCGCCCCTATTATTGCTGGAACTTGCTAAATTGAAAAAAAAAAAAAAAAAAAAAAAACCGGAGGGCTGGGAGCATGTTGAGAAGGGTCAGTGGCCTTTTCACGGACAAAATGCCGGTGCGCAGCTTTCCTTCTATTGTGCATTCTTCTCCCAAAAACACAACACCGTTAACCATAAGCAAGCAGGAACAAGAAAGAAAGAAAGAAAAAAAAAGTGGGTTCACCCAATAAACACGAAACTATGATCTCTCATTTTTCACATCCCACTTCGGAGTCTGGCGTGGCTCTATAGCCACTGACCAGCGGTCAGCTGTCTCTCTCGCTGACCGCCGCTCAGGTGGGAGCCATGAGTAATACGGGAGTCATCTTTCAAGCCGGTGCCGACGTGCGGGCCGGCCGAATCAACCCTTCCGCGTCTCATCGAACCCTTTTCAACTGCCTGAGCCGAACGCCATGCTCCTCATTTCAACCCAACGGCGGAAGCTACGAATCCATTGAGCCAATCAGAACGTCGGAGCGAAGCCACGTGAGAACGCGCAGCCCGTATGCACTTGCGTGGGACGGTGTCACGTGCTTCTCTTTGGCCGCTTTATCGGCTCACTGGGGTTCTCAGCTTTCGAAGTTTACCAAGTTACGCCCGACCGGAGCCTGTACACCGTTCACGCCTAAGCTGACCGTGCGGTGGGAGCTACCTGCTCGTTGGACAAATTATACGTGTATCTTTCTCCACGTGATCGCGCTTCCAACCACATTCCCTCGCAGAGACCGACGTCATGTGACCGAAGGAAGGCGGCTGATTGGTTCGGCCAGCTCGGTGCACCCACCGCACTGCCAACCGAGGGTAAACGGAGCGTAGCCGTCGCGCGCGCGCTCGCAGCACCGCCGTGCTGACGAAAGGGGCGGGCTCGCTTTCGGGGTCCGAGCGAACAACGCGGCCGGGGAAATATGATCAATTAAGGGGCGAGTCTCGAACCCCGCGGGGGCGCTCGGCGCTGGCTGCAGCCGTCGGTCCCCGGAGGTAATTACAGGGCGCCTTTCTTCGGGACGCTAAAGGGGGAACGCCTCGGCGGCCCATTCCCTTAAATAGATGGCCGCCCAATGGAACTGGACGCCGGCGCAGAAGGGACGCGGTCCAGTCGGCTGGGGGACGCGGCGATGAATGGGCCGCGGGCCCAAAGGGCGCAAGTCGTATTTCGTGCGGGAGTCCTCTGCAAACCGAAACGCCGCACTCACCCTCTGCTGTCCGTTCCGTTTTGGGATGTCGACGAGTGGGGAATCCGCAGAACTTGGCTCTTTCTTTATTTATTTGCTCTCATTTTGTGGCCGTGTACTTCTAGAGGAAAATATGTATCGACCATCTCTTGGCTACTCGCCAAAAAGCTCTGGACATATTCAGGGGCGGATTTATGCATTAAGCTTGCGGTGGGCGGTGGGAATTTAACTCGGATTGGGGAGGGGGGCGGGGGGAGGGGGGGGGGAGGGGGGTAAGGGGGGGGCAGAGATGTTTGACGTCACAAATAAATTTAATGTCACGAACTAAGATAATTTATATTTAACCAAGCACGAGGAATTTTTTTCTAAGGAATAAAACGAGTGTATGCGCTTCAGTCTTTTTATACATAAGTCGCCCTCGGGAGGTAACGGGGAAGGGGAGGGGGGCAAGAGGTAGGGGGGCGAGAAGCGACTTAATATGCCGCTTGAGTTCCCTCGTATGCTTTCCAGAATATGCTCGCCTATTTAATGACCTCTATTGAATGGCATTACACCGAGAGTGTTGACTATCTTACGTTCCTCTTCTCGAGGGGTCGGTAAGATATGTTTTTATTGCGGTGCCACGAACGTGCAGTACCTTGCTGCCGAAACCGTGCGCGGATAAGCGACGGTCTTGCTCCTCATCTATCGCCTCCCGGTCAGCTTTGCTGCGTGCCCTTGTTCACGCTCCGATGATCGTGTCACTTGTAGAATCAAAGGGACAACTGAGCATATTTTTAACGAACTCACAAGCGACCAGTACTGCAGCAAATATTGCTGAGGATGGACTTACGTCTATTTAGTTCGTTTGAAGGGCTCATTACTTGGGATGGAGCTGGCCCATTCATGAAGGCCACGAAGGAAATGGTGATGTTTCCCACAAGTACGGGAATCTCGTCCATTCTCAACATTTATAAGACTATTTGTAGGTTCTTTTTAGCATCATTTTCATTACCATAGCCACTGGCATTTTTATCCGAACTTCCTTTACCCGTTCTTCTACCCCAGCACAAAGCACCAAACTCAAGCGAACGTTCAGGTCAACTTATGTTTTTTTCCTCACAAACTTACGGATATTTCCGCCCGCATCTTCCAAATCCGTTCTAAATAAACGTTGTTGTTGTTGCAAATTTTTTTGTTGTTGGGGGGGGGGGGGGGGCGAATTAAAAGGTTGTTTCGTCAGACCGTTCACCGTTCGATAGCCCTTAGTTAACGACGTTTAACGTTCGTTATAATGCAAATATTTAAACTGAGACATCTAAGAATTTAACTTATGCATTAATTTATCACATATCCCCGAGTAATATACCGGAAAGATTTCATCAAAACCCAGTATTAGCTTTTGTTTAATCAGTACAACGAATGATAAGGACGCAATTGGTCTCATGCGGCAATGACAATGGCAGATAAAAAAAAGAGGGGAAGGTGCTCTTTTTTTTTTGTGACTGTTTCATTGTTAGGGTGTGATATATGCTCGCCCTACTCATTGGTTGTACCAATCTAAACGACGCCCGTTATTGATGCAATTTCTTGGTCATCACGAAGCAGCATTCACGCAGGGGCTTCTGAGGGTGGAAATGTTGACAGCTGTGGCGACACATCAGCACGGCTCTAAGCGAAGTTTCTCAAGTGACAGTGACATCCGTCGTTTGATAAATAAAGCGATGATCGATCACTCAAGCGGCCAGGACACCGTCGTTTTCTTATCAGTGTCATCATCCTTTGGAAGCGTAATCTCGTAAACTCCCTTTGTTTGAAGCCCGAAACGCTTTAACGAAGTCTCGAGTCATCGCTGTAAATAAGCTGAAAGCCGATTTGGTTTATTTTGCTGGCTTCAGCTTTGCCCTTTAGAAGTTTTTTTATTTAATAAAAACTTCTTACCTTATTACTGTTTTTGTTCAGTATAAACCACTGTTGTAAACGTTGCTCAAAAAAAGAAAAAAAAAGGAACGAAAGCTCGTTCCTTGCTCCTTTTGATTTTTGGAACGCGTTCGCATTAGAAGTTCCATCTCTAAAGAAGAAACCCGTTCCCATTACAGTTAAAAAATGGTACGTATTGTTACATATACGTTACATTTCTATTTTTCTGATTACCGTATATAGTTAGATTAAGCAAAGTTTTCTTCGTTTTTTTTTGTTTTTTTTTATCTATCCATCCAATCGGAACATGCGACATTGAATGATGTTATGGAAGTGCATCAGGAGAAGAAAACAAGCGGAAGCAGAGTTTCACTTCTTGATATATTTAAGTTTAGAAATCTCAGCTTTTAACCCTATTCATGTTTGTCGTGGACGATTCAGACGAGCCAAACGTACTGTTACCCCATATTGCACGATCATCTCACACGTTTCAATCTAACAAAGTTCCGTGTTCGAACTTAACAACAGCTGCTTCTCGATGTTGCTGTCCGCAAGACGAGCAAGTGAAGGAAAGGGCAGCGTTTTAGGAAAGTCAGTCTTCAAAACTACAAGTCCTTCGTGATGGTTAGATTAGTTGTTCAGTTTGAAGGTGGGGAGCAAAAGGGGAAGGAATAAAGCTCAATTTTTGTGTATCTTTTAAGGGATTCATGTTCGGGATACAAGGGTGCGTTCGATGTATGGTAATTTTTTATTTTGTTGTAACTATAGGACACTTTGTAGAAGTTCATTGATGGCTGTAGTTGGCCTTAGCTTCCTAAGTGTATATGAGGATTCGTGCAAGCAAAGGAAGTAGCTGAGTTTGAAACGTCCCCTCTTCTGCGTCTTTTCCTTCAACTAAAAGTTTTGCTTTTTTGTACCGCAGTCTCCGGCTCTCAAAAAAGAATTAATGTCCACTAGCTCTCTTGCATCCGACAGTTACCAAGCGAGGACCACACAAAATAAACCCTAAGATAATTAACCAATAAGTTAACGCGATCCTGCTCTTCGTAAAAATAATGTTTGTATACTTTTAGAATATCAGCCCACCGGAGTCAGAACGAAGAAAAGGAACGCCGTTCCTTTTTACGTTACAGTAAAAATGTAGGGAGTTCCCGCTCCATTTCCACCGATGCAAAATGGAACGGCGGTGTTTCTTCTTTCCTCCTAAAAGAAACCCGTTCCAGGAACGCCGTTCCGTACAACACTGTTGCGGACCCTCACCGGTTTCGATAGATAGGAACGGGCGTCGTGCCGGCATCACTTCGGGCAGTCAATACTTCGTAGTGCATATTAAAACGTCCCTAAAAGCATTTATTTTGCGGTGCACAGCCCAAATTGCCCCTTTGCGAAGAAGACACCAGGCGCTATTTTTAGCCAGACTAACCTGCCACTGCCTAAATGTTCATGAAACAAATTTGAATCTTATTACAGTTTCGTCTGGCCCCCTGTGGCGCCGTGGACAAATTACCTATTGAAGCGAATAACTTTGGGAGCTTGTCTCGCGCGGTGGCGCTACTACAGTTGTCGAAGGTAATAACAGAGGACATCTTCGCGGGCACCCCGGTCTTATCACCAACTGCGTTTGTCTTTGTCGATCCTTTTGTTTCGCGTTTCTTCGCTTCGAGTAGGCGCCACCGGTTGCGCCTTTCCAGGGCCGAATACAAACTGCGGTTTACCGCTCGGCTTGAACGAAAGATTATGCGGGTCCAGCCCACCTCGTGCGCCTGCCGCCAGGACACCGCAGCTTCTGTCCTCGCTCCTTTTGCGCCTTTTTTGTTCTCGAAGCGGCGGAATTCTCTGCCTTTCCTGTTTGCTCTTGCGGCGAAATCATGCCTCGTAATTTCGCCTTGTCTTCTTCACTCAGAAGCGTAATTGATTTTCGACGCGCCGAATTTAAAGTTGGGTTTTCTTTTCTTTTTTTGTTCTTGCCCGAGGCGCGTAATTGCGTCTCTTTCGACGCTGCTATTAATTAGGAAACTTCAGTCGGGACCGATTTGCTAGTTACTGTGGGCACCCTGGCGGAGCAAAGCTGTCAGCCGCATTTCCAGTCAGACTTCAGATATAACGAATCTATTACTTTTTAAGTAATTTGCGATTGCCACATTAGCGTTTTCCTGCGGCAAGTTGAAATGAAATTTAATTACTAACTATTTTTAACAATTTACTTTAAACTTCCGCGTTACTTTTAAAACATATCAACAAAAGACGAATGTTAGATTAATTTGGTCAGTGGATTCAAAGAAATTCATGCGCATTTAAGTAAATTTGGAATGTGCAAACATAAAATCCATGTACAACGCAACCGCATGAATTCTTCTACGACTTTCTTTTCTCTTAGGAGGACTCATATTTTCTTTTATATGTGAAGAAAAAGCCAGCGAAGCTTTGAGTGGCGAAGGCGCACATATGGTTATTAAAATTATTTACATGCGCCAATAGTAGCACACATTTCTGTAGTAATCTGTTGATCAGATTACTACAGAAATTACTACAGACTTTTGGAGTGTAATTAGTCCCAACTTTAAGTCTGATAAGTCCGTCCAAGCAAACGGAAAGGGGCACTGCTTTCGGAAAACTGCTTCTAGGCATGAAACACGTAGGGTGCTGTGTGCAACCTGGTAAAGATTTTGGTAGTCAGTGAACTTGCAAGCGCAGCGCATAGCAATTGGTGAGCCCGTATTCACCGGATCGCCGAACTGTACACCACGTGTTACATAAGCTCGCCATTGATCGGGAATAACACGATGATGCAACTGCAAAATTTTCAACTCATGTCGCCACGAGAAATTTTCCTATCTTTCACAACAAGGTGGCCACGAGTGCAACACATACACAAAAATAAAACAATCTTTAAGGAAGTAATTTACTTTCGCTTTTAATTCATGTATGGTAACACACATTCGCCTAACTTACTCAATACTGAAAAAAAAAAAAGTTCCTTGGGCGTGATAAAAAAACGGCAGTTGCATGTTACTTATAGGACGTCCTCGCCACACTAGGAAACTCGTCTGGGGTGATGAAAACAAACCTGGCACATTCTTCAAGATGGCACTCGACCAATCTTCCTTCTTTTCAATGTTTGCCAGAAATTCTGAAGGGGTCTGATTCTATGCACCATTTTTTGTTAGAGGGTGGTAAACTCCTATACTCGACCTCAGAACTAGTGTATAGCACTGGAAAAGCCAAGGACGTGAGCGGGTGGCTCTTGAAAGAGCTTCATATCACCGAGACCAAATTTGGGAAATGTACTTTGAAGTCGGGAGCTCTACCTTTCTCTGAAAGCACCAGAAAAAATACTTTAAGTAATCTTCAAGTACATACTCAGAGAATGTATTTCAAGTAAAGCGTAAGTTTACTAAACTTGTTTGAAGTAGTACATTAATGACAATGTACTTAAAGTGCTTCCCAACACTGCACATGTGTACGTGTGCAACGTTACACAGAGACGCTAGAGTAGAGAGAGTGACTTTTGGCTGGAGATGGCTGGTGAATCAAGGCAGCCTGACATTTGAGGCTTAGTTATCCCCTATAGACCTTTGGAAAAAGAAATCTCTGGCCGCCACCATTTTGAGACTCGAGCGACCCCTATCAGCCAGAAAGTTTTGCCACCCTCATGAGCTGTGAAAACCCGTTCAGCGCGACTTACCACGCGCATTGTGCATTCCAAGTTCGCCGGCTTTTCTTGACAATTTTTACTTTAATTTCCTGCTCAGGATGCTTACCTTTTTCCTGTCATCTTCCACTGTGAAACCAGAGAATCCCAAAGCTCGTAGCGTGCTTTGCCTTAACAGAAAAAGAATGAAGAAAGCGAGCGTCAACTAGCCCTCGACGCGGGCTGTTCGACGTTCTTCGAAGATTATTTCGGTGGAGGTAATCTCCGAAAAGCCTTCCTGCTCGGCTATGTTTCCGGTCTTCGTAACATATAGCTGATAAAGTCGGGTCCAGAATGACTTTGTTCATTTGCTTTGATGTCGTGCAAAAAAAAAAACAGTTTTTTTTTTTTTAGCCGGGAGCCGGGATCCGTCCGAACGTCATGAAGTGACTGTCGTCGACACTGTATATTGGATATTCCGTGTTATTTGAGACCTTTCTCAAATCCTGTTTGGATAACGCGGCACCGTGGGGTACGTAGAATGTGCGATGTTCGATCGATGAGACTCGCTGAATTTAATGTTTTGAGAGGGAAATATATTCATGTGATTCGGCTATCCGTGTGGTCAGATATTTTCTACCCTGCATTCCAGTTGCATTTGTTATGTCGCTCACGAACTCACCAAAATTAGCTTTCATGTGTTCATTTTTTTTTCTTTTTTTTTTTTTTTTAATGAGCAGTGCGTTTTTGAAGATTTTAGGAAATTTTATTCGCCATAGAGTGCAGAAGAAAAAATAAAACGCGGCGACTCAGCCGCCACCAGCGTCCGGAATTGCGCCTAAGCAGGCTTCCACAGCCCACTGCGAGAAAACCCACAGCCCAGTGCAGTCGGGCAACACTGACGTACACTCTCATAGCCAGGGTCGTGCGCGATTCGCTTCGTTCGAGACTGCCGCTAGAATGCTCTCCGCTGTAGGTGTCGCTGTAATTTAATCAAGGGAATTCTATAGTGTTCATATACGATGCTACCACATTTCGACGTAGTCTGCTGAGAAGGGATATTTTAAGACTCTTGGACGCCGTACTGCTCGCCCTTCTCATTGACTGATGAAAGGAATTCCGATTCGGTAAAAGAGGTGGCTTGGAAGGGGGAAAAACGGCGTGTCGATCTCTTTTTATTCTCTCGGTTTTTGACGGGCTCTCCGTCTGCATCGCATTCGTTGAACGTCCGCTCACGCACGAAGGGGCATTTCGCGCAGCGGGACAGGAAGGGCAGAGCCCGCTCTCTCTACTAATGGGCGCGCAAAGCAGGGGTCGGGCATCCATTTCCTCCCGAGGCCGGCCGACACTTGTTCGCCCTCGTCATCGACGGCTCGGCCGAGTATCAAAGGTCCTGGGAACCTCGCCTCTGGCTAATCGGGCGCCGCCGCCCAGCGCAGTGTCGAACGGAAGTCGGTCGCCCCAATCTGCGTTGGCCGCGAGAAGCTCGCTCTTTAAACTCCGCGCAAAAGCAACAACAAACTCTAGCAGGAACAGGGACAGCCAGGCCGTCCCAGGTGGAACCGAGGAAGCAGCGAGAGCCCGGACAACAACGCATCAAAACAAGGCGTGCTGCCATTGGACGAGGCCGCGCGCTGGAGGAGGCACACCGGAAGCGGGCAGTGGCGCCCCCGTGCGCCGTAGGCATTCGGTATTTGTAGTGGGGCGTGCGCTGTCCCGACTACTACTACGCTTCCCTGCTACGCACGATGCGTCCTGGCGCCCCGATTTATTCTATCTATTCTCCGACGCAACATTAAGGGAGCCGTACGCGAGAAAGCCGATAAAAAAAGCCCAAAAGGACAGGATACTGAGGCAGGTCGGGCGAGCGAGGGTCCTCGCTGGTCGCGGCAAGTCCCGGCGGATGGAGGCGACCTTGGATGTACCTGCAGGACGTGTGGCCGGACTGGGTTCGGTTGGAGCTCGTTTTTGTTTGCTGCTGCTCTTGGGGTGGGAAAAAATCCGTCGTCGGAGATTCCTGAGGAGTCAGTGGCACATTCGTTTCATTGAGATACGATTAAGCAGGAAGTGGGGTCAATTACTTGGTCGCTGTCAGGTTTTCTTACCTTCTTGTTTTTAAACTCTGCGACTTCGTTTATTTTTGCGCTCGTAAAGGAGGCTTGCGTGGCTTTCTCTTTAATCGATATTCCTTGTCAAGGGCAGCAGGTAGAAGACTAAAGCTGGATCTGCGTTTCTTATTTGCATTCGATGGGAATAATAAGGTTTGCATGGATAGGGCACCGGAGGTGAACCTTTGTTATCGAGTGACGGATTCACCAAAACGCTCGTTTTCAATTATTACTCATGTACAACTTCTGATTTTCTTCCCCTTGGTCATTTTTTATGTTATGCCAAACGGATATGTCTCCGAAAGGGCGTGCCTGCTTCACATTTAACAAAACCTAAAGAACATTTACTACCTCTTGTTCTTAGTATAAAATTGGACGTGGTACTTTGTAAAATATTCCGCCTCTGGCATGAAAACGATGGTGGACCTGGTCAAACCAACGGCGTTGACGTTTTCCCCGTGAACAAAATGGCAGGTTATATGTGGCTGAAAGGCGTCCGTATATTTGCCACTATGGAGCAGGATACCAATCGCCACTGTCACTCATCAAAATAATTAACGAAAGATCAATTAATGGTTTTATTTCCAAAAGGCTGTCAATGAGTAATACTGTTGACAAGTGTGCGTCTTTGACTCCTGAATCTCGTCCACGTAGTCGATTAGAATTATATAATACGACATTTTATATGGCAATTTAAATTCTCAATAACGGCCGTCCCAGGCACGTAGCCAGGGGGGGGGGGGGGGGGGGGGCAAGGGGCCCGGTCCGCTCCCCCCCCCCCCCCCCGAAATCTTCCAATTTGCTGGGGCCTCCTCTCCCCCCTCCCCCTCATAAAGCATTTTGTGATGGACGCCCCCCCCCCCCCCCCCCCCCCTCAAATTAAATCCTGGCTACGTGCCTGCGTCATAGACAATATTACCACACATTCCGTTTTCTTTTCTTTTTTTTTTTTACTTTTTTATTGAGAAATACAGAATTTCTTACAAAATCAATAAAACCTCAATTTAAATCGCGGTACAACCCCGAGGCTGTTTAACTCTTCTGGAATATTACTCTCTCCAATATGGTGGGCAGAAAATCAAGATATTAAATTTTTTGTGGTTCATAGGGATCAATGCAAAAGCTTGGACATAGAAAATAAAAAGTATGAACTCCAGACGTTTATTGTATCCTATTGACTACCATCAATATCTTTTCTGGCGAATATAATAATATGCGCAAATATTTCGGTATTCTTCAGTTTTGCAACGTTAGAATCTTCGATGTATTAGCGTTCGGGGCATAGGAAAAGGATTTCGAATTTATTAGCGCTCCTTCCTTCGTAGCGCCCACATTGTTAAAAAAGAAACCCACGAATACAGACCCTCTTTGTAGTGTTGAAGCTGCGAATGGCGCTATTCGATTCCAAGCAGTATTTGCACACTCATACTTGGCGCCTTTCATTCTTATCACGGTCTTGAAAGTGAAACGAAACTGGGCTCCATAAGACGTGCTGGGTGTTCTCGTCCCGGTCCCACGCCCCAACAGTTTCGAGGCTCCAGCCGGGTGAACCGATAACGCCGAACAGAAGGCCTACGCATCCAGTCATCCTTAATGAATTCCCAATCCGACCCAAGCGGCTAAACAGGCAGAACCTCGCCGGGATTACTCGGCGAGGCGGCAGACGCGGGATCTTCGCGTCGGCGAGCGCCAGCATTGGACTCGCTACGAGACGCAGCCCCATTCGACGCGGACGCGAGCTAAACGCTCCGTTCACGCCTGACAGTGCGGTGGGAGCTACGTATTGGCCGGACCAATCAGCAGCCTCCTTTTCGTCGCCCGATCTGGCTCTCGAAACCTGGCTACGGCTGGGAGCGTGATCAGGTGCCGGGAGAGAGGCGAAGGACCGGCCCAACGAGCACGTATACGTACAGCTTCCACCGCACTGACGGGTAGCCTACTAGCCATAGAAGAGCGCCGCGAAGACCCGCTAGCGACGACGCTGGGGGGAGAAAGGCCTCGTCTTTGAGGCGGTGTTCCCGCAGAGTTCCCGTTCTCCTAGCGGGCCGAGAAAGTCACGCCCTGAGCGTGAAAACGGCGTCCGTTTCGTTTGCTCGTTAATTAGGCACGGATAGCTCTCCGTCCAAGGTTCACCGGGAGATACGGCTCCCCGATACTATATTCCACCCGACGCGTGAAGCAGGGTCATCGGTCGTGGGCGCCATCTCCGCCGCCGCTGCTGCTAATGAGTCTCCTGATGTCCTAATCATGCCTACCGTTTCGTGCGGGTTTGCGTGCGCTCGCCGGACGGTCGGCTTAATTTAGGCGAGTTCGATCACGCACGGCGTGAACGTGAGCTCACGCCCGAGCCATTATGCGCGTGTACGGGCCAAGCCCCGCTGGGCCCTTTCATCCGGTTGCTCGCTCATAAAGTGCGTGTGGAGGCGCCTCGCGTACAACCACGCGTCGCTCTCACGCTAGGCCTCTTCTCGGGCTAGCGATTGGCTGGTTTCGCAAAAGACGCTTTCAAAATCTTCGTTCTACTGCTGCTCTCATCCCCCTTTAGTGACAAAGCAAAACCTCTCTTTTTTTTTTTTCGTTTTTTTTGAAACAGGTTTTTAGTTAGTAGCACGTGATTGGAAAGTTACGAAGGACAGGCCGAATCTCAAATGTTTTTGAATAAGCTCGAACGGTTCCAGAGCGTAGCCATGCCACAGTGGACAGTTCGTGAGCACTACGACTTTCTGTGAATAAAAATCTCATATATATTATTCCTGCGATAATAAACCATGTATTATGAATACTTCGGCTAAAAGCCACATTCAGTTATTATACAAAGAAAAAAAAACAATAAAATATATAAAGGGACGAATACACTGAAAAATGTTGTTCTCATTTTATCTTTTTTTTCGGTTTTGTTTATGGGGTTATTTTTTCTATTTTTTCATTTCCATTTTGTTTTGCTTGTCTTATTCTTTCTTTCTTTGTATTTTTGTTTTTATTTTATTTGTGTATTTGTATTTGCTTTATTCTTTTCTTCCTTTGTATATTATCTACAAAACTCTCCCCGCATCTACTTTCAGTTAGTGCCTCTCATTTCAGATGTGTTGGGCCGCGACGGCAGTCAAAGTTGCGTTGATTTCGCCCTATTTCAACACTCGGGTGATCGAAATATCGCGCGTCGAACCATCGAACGTTGTCCCACTCAAAGCCGTCCCATTCCTCATGCTCGTGCTGCTTTCCAAAACCCGAACGAGGGCCCGTTTAAGCCGTAACACAGGCGTGTATATAACCTTTTTTCGTTTAGCCTCGCACCCAGCCACGTTGTCCCCCTATCCGGTATGCGTTCCGAACAAAAAGCAAGAGATTACAACCCCGAACAAGTAAAAAAAATATAGAAGGGTCATAACATCAACGACTGACGGTTGCAATAAAAATGTTAACTAGGTCCACTGTCGAGGCGAGAAGAAAGCTATGTCTTAACGGATACCGGAAGTTACGGAATTGAAGATGGCGGTGCCCACGTAGAAAAGGTGTATAGGCTACTCATTTTTGTCGCGGTGCGTGTCATTCCGACAATTGTTGTTTTCTAACGCTGGCGACGGAAAAAATCAATTGACCAGGGTAGGACTAGGAAGCGACGAAGCACCGCATCACGTCGCGAAGGTCGTCTCGTACCCAATGAACCAGTCCAAACTGCGTCGACTGCACTCTAAGTAAATAAATGTCTCGCACCAGGTCATTCTTTCTGTCACGTTATGTGAAGGTGGTCTGAAATATGCGAAGGCTTATCTTCCAGTCTCGAAACTACCTTAGCCTAATGTTGTGACGGTAGAGAGGGCCATCTATCGCGTCAGGCTTCTAAGTAATGTTTCGACGGTGGACAGGACTATCTATCGTGTCCGGTTTCCCAAGGTTCTATTCGGTAAGAAAAGAACGAACAAATCGACGTAGATTCCTCATTACTAATATATCGCGGATTTAGAGGCAGGGACGCCCGAATTCAATGTGTTGATGTTCAACTCATCGTATGGAGGATACGATCAGTCGCACTGCATCGCTCGGTGTCAGGACTGCGCAGCTGAATGCCGCTGGCAAACGTTTGTTTAGGAATTCTGTGCACGTTTCTTTCAAAGTGCAACGATCACGAATATCGACTTCCACCACCACCGGTACAACCAACTAGCCCAAACCCAAGTCCAAGCTTTATTAATCGACTTCCACCCCAAAGGTGTAATGTTTGCGTGCCAGTCATGCTTCTTCGCCGCCGTTCGAGTCCATTGCGTATACGATATTGTGACGTCATAGGAAAACTTCCAGAAAACGCCGAAATTTGTTGCAAGAAGTTGGAACATTTCGAAAAGAAACCGAAACTAAACCTTGTCTGTTTCGTTCCATCACTAGTTACGATGATGCTGACAGTAACTAAACAATGAGACCGCAAATGATTGAAAATGACCAAATATCCCAGAACACAGTCGTCATAGACTTATCGAGGATACATCAGGACGTAGGAGCGAAGTGGTAGCGAGCGGCTGTGTCGTATGGCTCCGGGTCTTCAACACACACTAAAAATGTTCCCGGTTCCCTACTGTGCCGTAGAACACACAGTGGCCCAATCACCCCGATCATTTCGATTTACGGAGCGTGTCCAGGGAATACTGAGGCACAACAAAAGTAAGTGGAGTAGAAATACCATTTTCACGCGCAGGGACAAAGCAAGTGGAACGTCGCTGGCATCGTTCTTGCGCAGATTGCTGTTTCGAGCCCAACCGTTTTTCGGGCCTTGTCTTTCGCTGGGTGTGCTCCGTAGATTTTATGAATTGGCTGATCGCGAGCTCTCCAGTGTGGCTCGCAGTACTACGTTACTGGAAGGCGACTCCGACTTTACCGTCATGACGTCATTGAAGTGTCATGTTGTGAGTCGCCGGATCCGAGCAGTGGCACGGCGGCGGAGCTGGATAAGGCCGATACCTGCTTTCCTGTAAGTTGCTGTCGAGCTTGACAGCCAAGGGAAGCTTCAGCAGCCATTAGTTAAGACGCCGTAACGACTACAACGTGAAAAAAAAAAGGTTTCTTGTTTTGCTTTTAAAGCAAAGTTCAACGATGTGTTTCGAGCACGTTAAAATTCGGGCGTTTCAGTGTAGGTGCCCTGTCCAGTTTATCGTTGAACTTGTCAAATCAAACAGATCACTGCTTAAATATTCACAAGCCTGAGATCAACCAAAATCCCAACGTTTGTCCGGTTTTACTTTTAGTCATTTTTTTCTTCTTTTTGGTACCGCATCCGTTTTAATCGGTTTCTCGGAATCGGCCACCAGTTCCTCGAGGACACAAAGTAACGAGACAAGTGATACGTTACTTCGAGGCTAAAGTAACGCGTTTAGACTCGAAGACAACTGTGGTCCTTTGATATCGAGCAAGTACCGAGTTCTTGATTACCTTTATTTTCGTTCCATGTGGATGTCTGTCTCAGGCTGGCCTTATTGTGAGCGGGGAGCGGCTCAAGAGAGCCCCCGTGGGAGGCTGACGCCGAGGTCACTATGTAGACACTGTCTGAGACGCTGTTTATGTCACAATGGTCGTACGAAAACTGTCTGCAGACATTTTGAAAGCATAAAGAAAACCTGCTTCTCAGATGCTTGAGGCCTGTATAAATCTGTCATGGTGTCTGCAGCGAACGGCGCGTCTTTTGTATGATGCGTGGCTGCGGCCATAGCCTCCTCTATACTGGCAAAGCCTGGCAGACAGGGTTGCCGGGTAGTTTTGAGCTGAAACCGCCAAAAGCCAGACGGTGTAGCCCAAAAGTAGCCAAATGCAAGAGATTTATGCAGCCCGGCCAAAAGTACCCATATCCTGCAGAGCCCAAAAAATTGTGCGCTTGAATGTGCGAGCTCAATTCGAAGGCACTGCGTCTGCATATCTATGGTTTAGGAGCAGCTCGCAAGATCTACGACATCTTGAAATGTATTGAACGTTTTAATTCAAACACCAAAGTACAAAAATTTTCCACACGCGTTTTTGCAGTGATATAGTTATGAAGCACACGCTCGTGCCCGGCTTACCCGCCTCATACATGATTTCCGTGTTAAAACGGACAAAAACTTCTTCAGTAGGGCTGATGTCCTTACAGAACTCGTTCTTCCCAAGGAAAGCAAACTTTATAGAGAGGACGTTTTGAAGAGTTGGAAAGGACATGTTCTACCTTAGGACTGACTTTGTGAGGGACACGTTACTGAATACTCTCTCCACGGCGGCACTCGACATGGGCAGTGTCGGGAGCGCGATGGCGAGCTCGGATATCAACGGAGACAGGGCTGCTCCTGCGCATTGATCTTGGCCTTGTTCGGAATATTCATTGTCCCGAATTTGTTGTCTTTCGTTATGGCTCATTGTGCTTTAAGGAACTTTCATGTTTCGCGGAAAAGCCTCCTTCGTTATATCCGGTACAGCACGCGTTGTCGGGCGACATCAAATTCTGCAGGATGTCTTAAGTTGCCTTTAGTATCAATTTTCCTCGGATGATGTGCTTCCTGTAGGAGGTTGATGGGAAACTGGAGGAAATAAGAGATGCCATTAAGAAGCAGAAAGAACTTGGGAGCACAAAATAAGCCACAATTACTAGAAAAGCGATGTCGTCGGAGCTGAATCTAGGTCACGGTAGCTAACTTGAGCTAATCAAATCAAATCAAATCAGCTTTTATTTTCCATCACATGATGGGGGATACCAAGAGAAAAAGCTGCTTATATGCAGCTTGACGAGCCCCTGGCACCCCTACATGGCAGACAACGCAACAAGAGATCATTTAATAAACAAATGAATCTAGAAAAACAATACAATGTGCATTTTTATACAATGTTAATAAAATCATAGAATGTGCATTTTTTTTATACAATGTTAACGATGCTATTTTTATTAAGTGAAGTGATATCAATTTCTAGCGATGCGATATGATTTAGTAAGTGAGGAAGTGCATGTTTAATTCTTTGATGTCCAAAGTTCGTACGTGATTTTGGTATTTTCCATGGATGTATTTGACGGGTTTGATAAATTGGAATTTGCAAATGAAGGTCAGCGAGGTTCAGAAATGTTTCGGATTTACATTTTAGGGCCGATTGGTACGTTAATATTAAGCTTTGACTGTAAAGTTTTGACACGTCGGTTATGGAACATTTATCAAAGAGAGGCAATGATGGTGATGTCGAAGGAACATTGGCTATTGCACGAAGAGCTTTTTTCTGCAGCACGCGGAGCAAATTTAAGTTGGTTAAACCAGTGGATCGCCATATCAGATGCGCGTATCCTAAGACGAGGAAAAATAATGATTTAAAAATTTGAAGTTTGATATTGGTAGGTAAAATGTTTCTATATTTGTTTATTACTCCAACTATTTTCGAAAGTTTAGTACGAACATATTTAACATGTTCAGACCACGACATGTTAAAGGAAAAAAATACACCCAGAGTTTTGACATTTTCAACACAATGAATAATATCAGAACCATATGTGAAAGGAAGTAATACATTTGTTTGAGTTCTAGAATGTAGTTGAAATATTACAGCCTTGCTCTTATTAGTATTTATATGGAGGAAGTTAATTTCGCACCAACATTTTAATTTAGATAGAACAATATTTGCTCTGGTAACAAGATGTTCATAATTTTTATCAGAAATGATTATACTCGTATCGTCTGCGTAAATTATAAAATTTACATCAGGGTCAATAGTTACAATATCGTTAATATAAAAAAGAAATAGAAGTGGTCCCAGAATGCTTCCCTGGGGAACACCAGAATTAATACCTAGCAAAGAGGACATATGGTCGTTGATTGAAACATATTGCCGACGACTTTGAAAATATGATTTTAACAAAGAAAAAGAAACACCCCGAAAACCATAAGAAAATAATTTATCTAAAAGAATACCATGATCAAGATAGTCGAACGCTTTACTGAAATCTAAAAATATACCGACTGTTGACAACTTTTCCTCTAAATTGTCCAGTATTATCTCTTTTTGGTGTAAGAGTGCACACTCGGTTGACCTGAATTTCCTGAAACCAAATTGAGAGTCAGTTAGGAGTTTATGCTTATTTGAAAAATTTGTAATTCGCGTGTGCAGAATTTTTTCGAGGCCTTTTGAGAAAAGGGGAAGAATAGAAATAGGTCGGTAGTTCCCAATGGAATTTCTATCTCCTTTCTTGAACAATACTATTACTTTCGCGGTCTGCATACCCATGGGAAATATTCCTGATGTCAGAGCAAGGTTGTAAATATGTGTTATACAAGGCGCAATGATATCTATGACAAGTTTAACAGGTTTAATATTTATGTTATCAACATCGCAACTGTTGTTGTTGCGTAAATTGGCCATCGCCGCATGAACTTCGTGTTCATCGGCAGGATAAAAAAATATTGTCTCAGAAACTCTTGGTATATTATTTCCTGCGTCACTACAGTAAGTTCTTGACCCAACGTTTACAAAATAATGATTAAAAGCATCTGAAAGTGCAGAACCAGATTTTTCTATTCCATCAATACTTAAAGATTCTATTTTAGTACAATTTGATTTTTTACCTAAGAGAGCACCAAGCCTCTTCCAAATTAAGTCCGAGTGTTTCATACATTCTGAGTCAAAAAGATCGTTGTAGTAGCTACGTTTTGAACGCTTCAAATCTGCGTTCAGACGGTTTCTCAACGTCTTAAATTTTGCAAGCACAACTAAGTTTCGGGTCTTTAAAAAATCTTTATATAAGCATGCTTTGATACGCATTGATTTTAAGTGATCCCCAGTAATCCATGGTTTGCGCGCACGTTTATTGTTCTTAAGTAGTTTTAATGGAAATGAAACACTATAAATATTTTTAAAAACCTCGATAAATTTGTCGTAAGCTTGATTTACATCAGCTATGTCGAATATGCTGCTCCAGTTTGTTGTCTCTATATTCCGTCTAAATGCCTGCAGTGTCTTTTCGTTGATATCTTGTACATATCTCGGGGGAGGAGCCTTATTGGATTGAGTTTTTGATGACAGATTTTGTTTATGAATCAGCATGAATATAGGTAAATGATCACTTAGGTCCGAACACAGCACCCCAGCAGTAATATCAGAGCTTTCATGATTTGTGATAAACAAGTCGAGCATGGAAGAACATGATGTTGCGATACGTGTGGGATGAGATATTACATTATGAAGACTATTTGCGGACAACAATAATAAAAGTTCAGTCTGGTCGCGCGATACATCAAGCATATCAATATTTAGATCACCGCCAAGGGTGAAATTGCACGTCACTTCAGTGATAGCGGTGAATAGCTTATCTAAAAATTCAAAGAACTGGGATACATTTCCATTTGGTGGTCGGTAGATAACACAATACACTTCAAGGTTTTTGCGTATGCATAATGCTTCGTAGTCGTTTGTAATCATAGAAAATTCGGGTACAATCTCGAAACCAGTGTCCGCTATCAAAATGGACACACCACCGCCACGGTTTTGTTTGCGGTTCAAATAAAAATGGGCGTAACCTGGCAAAACAAAAAAATCACTGTCATCGCTATACCAAGTTTCAGTGAGCATTATAATATTAAACAATGGTTGAAACCTGTTAAAAAAAAACAAAGTTCATCAGTTTTGGATCGTGCTGATCTCACGTTTAGGTGAAAGAGTGTAAGGCACTTCTGTTCATTCCCACGAATCAACGCGTTAACTTCATGTGGTTCATAAAAATGGTCGTGCACAGCCATCTCAAAGAAAAAAAGAGTAGCTGTCATCTACATAGTCGGAATTAGTTCCTGATTTTTCCCTCGACATCGCTAAGGCACGAAACCTTAATTACATCTGAGTTTTCATCTTTACGCGCGAATATCTTCCCACCAGAACAACACACAAACTTCCACCCAACCTTTCGTTTCTGCGCGATGGCCGTTCCGAGCAGTTTCTTGTTCAGGCTCGTAAGGTGTTCATTTATAGAAATCGGAGAAACGGTCCCGCCAAAATCGAGAGATGCCGTAGTGATTCGCTTTTTCTTAGCTTTTTCTCGGATTTTATTTCGTTTCGTGCGTTGGATGAAGCGGACAATTATGTTCTTTTCATTTGGTTTAAATGTGGCGACGCGATGGCAGATGTCAATATCTGCATCGTCCACGGGTTCTTCGAGAAGGGCACCGATCCTTTTGACAATATCATTCACATCTCCTTCGGCTGGTACCCCCTTGATCTCAAGATTGTTCGATCGCTGATATTGTTCCAATTCTTCTACTTTAGCGCCCAGTCGGGAGTTTTCTACGTTTAGGTCCTGATTCCGTAATGTAAGCTCTAGGATTCCTTTTCGCAGTTCCTTTATGTCGTTTTTAATGGACATTAATCCGTCGCACGTGTCGCTGCAGTATTTGACGCTCTCTTTCAAGCCCCTCAAGTCTGCCCGTAGCTCGCGACGTAGATCTTCTAGCGCTTTTTCCATGATAGTCTAAGCGAAAAGTTTGTAATATCAGAATAAACAGAAACCGAAGTAGGTACACAATTTCAACAAAGCGACTTGCAGGCAGCAGCGACAACGCTTTTCAGAGCAATATTAATTGAGGAAAGAGTAGAAATGTATGCACACCTGTAATATGGCAAGGCACGAAGTATGAACGATGTGTCGATGCGGCGCTGCGCTGCTGCCAAGTGCCGGTGGCTTGTGGTGGTCCGCTCTTGTAGTCGTTGGTCCCTGGCGACGAACGAAGGCCGTACCAATCACCACTCAGAAGCCGATGACGTGGCTGTCTGATGCAGAGGCAGGTGTGGAGTTGAATGGTTTACTCGTGAGAGTGCAGTCCTCAAGGAGCAGGGGCCGCGGCGATCTGTAATATGGCAAGGCACGAAGTACCTTGCCATTATATGTTCTGGCGTCACGCCCACTGATCTTCACGCAGAAAATACCTGAAAGCGGGAATCTAGAAAGGGTGCACTGTCGCTTTGTGTCCATGCTGAAGTGTCTTTTGTACAACTACTCTAAACCAATCAAAAAAAAAAAAGTGCCGCGTTAGGATTTAGAATAGCCCAAAAATAGCCACATAGCCAACCGCCAAATTCCGACGCCAAATGCATGACAAAGTAGTCAAATTTGGCTATTAATAGCCCAACCTGCCAACCCTGCTGGCAGATCGCCACGAGAAGCGGCCGCCGAAAGGGAAAAGGTGGAGCGGCAGTCAACGGATAAGAGGAGAGCCACGCGACTGGCGCCCCGCTGCGGCGAGACGCCGGAACGCGCTTCTCCCGAGGGAATAAGTGTGTTTCGGGTCCTCGCCGCTGCAAAAGCTGTGCGCTGACGTTCAGATTCCCCGAGAAATCGCTCTTTGATGCTCTGTGCTACCAGATCCTCGTGGTCCAAATCCTGCGACTGGGCACTCTCTCCGTCGTCGAACTGCCAGGCTTTGCGAGTATAGAGGAGGCTGTGCCGCTGACACTCATTGACGGCGCCACCATTTGGCAGCTGCCACGCGCGTGCGTGAGAACACAGGCAGCAGCAAACATAGAGCCACGTGCTCCCGGATCGAGGTGTGGGCAGCCATTAGCGCCGCCCGAACGGCCGCGTGGCGCCGATGAAGCGCCGACGCGTGGGTGCGGCGGCGGAACGGGAACGGCCGCCGCAATTTGTCAGACGCGCGAACAAGAAGCCGCCGCCGCAGCCTGGCCCGCGGGGCAGCGAGTCGCAGCTGGATGCCTTGTTAGCCGCTCTTCGGAATGAGGAAGCGCGCTGTTGTGGCGCGCTTTTCGCACTTGTTTCCGCCAGTTTCCCGCTATGACCGTTGGCCACCCCGCCTTCCTTCTAGAGTCCGTGATCGAGATGTCATTATCGCGAAGCTCGTCTTCCGATTGGCACCTATGTAGACGTTGCGTATGCGCCCTAAAGTACGTGCCTGCTTCCTCGCTGAGTACTCGGGAGTGTCTGTCACTGCGGAGGGAGTTTGCCGAACGACGAGTCCACAAAATTAGAGACTCCTTTCGGCCATGAAATCTGAGGTGTGAAAATGGCGAAGAAATAAGTAACGAGATGCTCGGTGTCGCGTCTAAAATTTTGCATCTGCATGGAAATTTCCATAACTCACCTAGCATCCATAGTAGAAGGCGGTGACTGGCTCTATACTGCCACGTGGGAAAGTATGTGCATCGGCGATATGTTAGGGGGCACTAGGTATCCACCGTCACGTGCACAACAAAATTTCGACAGACAGTGCGGTCAACAGTTATCAGTTTTGATCGGTATCCCCCCCGCACACACACACGCACGCACGCACGGATACACAGATGTATACATGCATACATACACACACACACACACACACACACACACACACACACACACACATATATATATATATTCCTGACCAAGGCCGGACTCCGGCCGAAACGTCGAAGAATAAATCGTCCGTGGTTGCTGTTTTCACCGAGGGTTTTTTCCTCTCCGTTATATACCCACGCCTTTGGCCTCCCGCCACCATGCCCGTTATATATATATTTATATAATTTATAAGTACTGCGTTTTATGAAATTAATAAGGCCCCTTTGAATTCCGAGCAAATCGCAATTCGGTTTTAACCAGCATACCGGACAACCAACCGTCAGGGAAGTGTGGTGCTTTAGATTAAATCAACTGGAGCGGCTCATTTGATACTGAACGCTACCATACACTCTTCAAAGTTCACAATCGTCTATTTTCTGGTGAGCACTTGCAGGATCGATTCTCCCCGAATGACAGGATTGACGGAACAAATTACGACGTAAGAAATAAAAGGCACCGACGTGGTCACTTTGCGCGGAGGATGTCTTGTATCGCTGCTGCGAAGTCTCGTTTCTGAGCGTCCGACGCCCCCATAACCATATAATAGGGACTTTTAGCAGACCGTACTCTAGAGCTTCGCTTTGCTAGCTCTTGTCGTCACTTCGAAGCGGACATGTACACGTCGCCCCCCAAAAAAGTAAGTAAATCCCTTTACTCGTTACTCGCTCAAAAAGTAACTATATACGTCGCACGATACCGATTCCAAAAGGAATGCGTTACTTTACCTCAAATGTAACGAGTTTCATTTCTAATTTCTTCGACAACCAAACACACAACTGCTTTCGCCTTACGGTTTATTGTTTTTTTTCTTTTTTCTCAGTAGTCGTTGCACTTAAGGAGTAGCTGGCTCTCCAAGTTTTCATTAATTATGTTTAACCAGTTGTCTGAGAATACATCTCTGGCGACGTTGAAGTGTCGTCCTCCACTGACGCGCTCGAAGGAAGGGCAGTGCTGTGCTTCAGGAAGACCTGGTGAATCTGGGATTTCCCTCCCTCTCTTTTGTTCTCTATGCTTCTAAAGTTCCAAGTTGACAGTGGGATGTGTGCCTTCCCGAGTTGGCAACCTCCGGATTTACACTGGGTCTGTACAGGATTCTAGAAGGTTCAACCAACGAACCTTATTGCGTTGGCTGGATGAGGGACATTCTCAGCTGTAGAGTTCGACCGACGCGTTCAGCGATGGATGTGGCTATTCTATCGCACTGTTTAGCTGTTTTTCGGGTTGCCCATCTGCCTTTGTCGCAATACACGCATACCAAGGTTCGAATGAAAGCGAGGCTGTTTAAGCGGTGTTACACACGTTCCTCCTCAAAAGTAACGAGATACCGCTACTGGTTACTTGGCCTTGAAAGTATCTAACTACCTTACTCGTTCATTTTCTAAAAAGTAACTAATTACGTTACTCCTTACCGAAGAGAGTAACTAGGTAGAAGTAACTGGTTACTAGTAACGCGTTTGTCTGTCCCCTTATTTAGGTGTCTTCTTACACTTTTTCCTTCAAGTTTCCTTCCGAGTCTCAGGATTTTAACATCATGATCAAGAAGCACCAGCTCGCCTGCACCTTGACAATTTCTTCGCTCACGTGCATGTCTGCTTCGAAGCATGGATTGAGCACGCGCCCCACATTTTGCAGCGTACGGTATCTTAAGACTATCTTGCGATTAAATCATTCACGTTGAGTGATACAAGGATCCGAGTAGAAGCATCTTGCGCGTCGCCGTGCGCCGATTTCCTGGCCACCAACGAGCACGTCGCCTCAGACGGTCGAGCGTCCACACCAAACGGATCGGCGAACACGGTCTCCGACTAACTTAGCGCACACCCGGGTAACAGGAAAGCGGCGCAGACACAACAGAGAGAGAGAGAGCGCATCAAGGTGAATAAGAGACTCCATTAGGAGACGTTTCGGCGTTTCTTCGAGCGGACGCTGCCGGCCGCTCGCTTGTTCCTCTCCCAATGCTCAGTTCAAATCGACCTCGGCACCGGGCTGTGGCAAATTGAACGGCGCCCTGTCGGGGAATGGGCAGCCGCCGGTTCGCGCCGAGCCGTGCACACCGCCTCGCGCCTCTCAGCCCGGAAGAATAAAAAAAGAAAAGAAAAGAACAATAATAAAGTCGAGATAGACTTTTTTTTTTTTTTTTTGTGGATTCTTTTGCAGAGGTGCCTGTTTGTGAGTCGGTATTTACGGATGCATGGGGCAGCTCCAAAGCGAGCGTTAGCGCCATCTTCTTGGGTGCAGTTCAGCCATGGGCAGCCGAGCCGCATAACAACAACGAAAGAAAAGGTGTCGAAATCGGAGACGCCAGCGGCGAATCACACCTGACTTTCTGCGCGCGGGTAAATTATTGACACCAGACTTGGTTCGGACAGAGCGAGGAAGGCCTCTTCTCCTTGTCGGCTCCCTCCCGCGTTAGTCTTCTCTATTCTCGTTTCGCTCGCTTAGATCGATTCTCCTTTTCTTTTCTTCTTTTTTCTGATACGCAATTTTTCGGCAAAGTGCGCAATTTTTACTGTTGGGTGGTTTTCGTCACGGATTCCAGGTTTGGTGTAGACAGCTTCGCGTCCGACGAAGAAAAATGGCTCCTTCATGCGCGCATTTATTTTTTCATTACTCCTGAGGCATAATATATCCTCTCTGCCTTTACGTGCAGGCGAGGGAATGGTGTCTGGTCGTGCGCATATAGTGCGGCGGGTCGTCAGCGTTAGAGCGTTTTGCGCTGGAGCAGCTGTTTTTTTTGCGTTTTTTTTTTTCTCGGTGGCGAGGTGTTTTTCTTATGGCCGTGCAGGGTGCGCTGTTGCACGAAATCGACATGGGTGTTAAGGGATCCCCCTGTGGCGTGGCCCTATCAACGCCCGCCCGCCCCGCCACCCACGTCGAATACTTGACGTGAACAAGGCCTCTTCCAAGCGTCCCGTGTTGGCCGGGAAGTGAGCAGGCTATGCGCCGAGAGGTTATTTAGGCTCATTCCGCTGACTGTGATCATCCACAGCCATTTTCCCCACGCGAAGATGACGACGACAGAACGAGCGCCGCGATTGTTCTTTCACTGGACGAGAAGTCGAGGTTATGTTAGCCAGGGGCCGAATTTTGGTGAGCGCGGAAGTGGGATCTAATTTGCCTCTGGCGGAGCGAGCGAAGATAGTGTTCGTGAACGGTTTGTCTGCTAACGCGAGCAAAGACCGCGGTTCGTCTGCCACGGAGCGCCGTTCAGAGCCGGAAATAAAACAAGAAAACGCCATACTTCGCCTGCAAACGGACCGGAAAGAAAGTCGACAGTCTGCTACGAACCGAGCACCGCGACGAAGTGAGATCGGACGCAGACTCAAATTTCGCTCTTCCGCTATTTCGTGCTGGTGGCCATGGACGGCGCGCGCTTCGTTTGCAGATCTCAACTTGTACTGCTGCTCTAGAGAAGCTGACACGGACCGGTGGGTGAAAAGTACTAAAGACAAACCGATCAGAGGCCGCGGGACCTCTCTGGCTATTGTATGTTGGCGAGACGTTCTCTCCAATATACTGCCCAATTGCGAACTAAAGAACGAGTAAAAAGACCTCATTGGTTGATGACGCGCGAGCTGTGGCGCCACGTCCAATCAGAAGCCGAGAAAGCTCTCGCTATGACCTTGGCCAAAATCGGACCCCTTCGAGGAAAATGTTTGGTTCGTGAGTTTCCGCGAGGAAACAGGAGCACGTACGAACAAGTGGATAACCTCTGGCCTAATAAGATATACTCACCAACGGGATGAGAGCAGCAGTGTTTCGGACACTCCGGCACGCGCTCGTTATACCTTCCGTCGTGCACGGGCTGCGGGAGCACGCTCGATGCGTTTTGGAAGGCACACGAAGCAGGCGCTGGAGGCGGAACAACACCCAGCCGTTCTTATCTTTAGATACCACAGCCAGTTTGCAGGTTGTAAGGTCAATCTGTATGCTAGACACAGGGCCGTAACCAGGGGGGGGGGGGGGGGATAGGGGGTTTTGACCCCCCCCGAAATTTTTTTCTGGGTACGGCCCTGGTCGGTTCACTTGCAGCCAGCCGATTTTAATCTCCACCTTTGCGCACGCGCAGTGGCGCCGGTCGGCTACCGGATACCAAACCGGGACCGGTTCTCCGGTTTGCTGTAACTCTCCATTATATACCACCGATGCACATGATTCATAGGCGAAAATAAGACAATAGACACTTTCAAAATGGCCGCCGTTGTCCCTGAAACCCCCCCCCCCCCCCCCCCCCCCCCCGTAATTTTTTTCTGGGTACGGCCCTGGCTAGACAAGTACAGTGGTGATGTCGTGTCGTTTGGATTATATTGAATTCGGTTATTCTGTCGACAGCCGTTATTGGCGTTCGTAAGAAAAAGGGCGAAATGTTCACGTGACCAATCGCAGCCAATGAGAAGTTGAGCGACGAGGGACAAGCTACCCTGGGAACCCAATCCAGTGTGGATTAAAGCGCTTTCGTGCGCCGCCTTCTGGCCGGCAGATCATCCGACGGCGGTCAGATGATATCGAAGTTTGGCGACAAAAGCCTAGTTCACATGCAGCGGTTTTGGCCCTAGAGCGGCGCGATTTCTGCCGTCGCGGCGCTCTGGCCAGCACCAGCGGTTGAGCGGCACGAGCGCCGCGACGGCAGAAATCGCGCCGCTCTAGGGCCAAAACCGCTGCATGTGAAACACGCTTAAGACGTTTGGCCGTTTCCGCCTTCGCGTACTCCCGCATGTCGGCGCGTGGAGCGACGGCAAGCGCACACCGCCAAATCGAGATTTCTAATGCTCACTTTTACCGCTTGCCATGGGGATGAACGCGGTCCTGGCGTACAGACGGCAAGCACGTCACGTGATCCCTACACTGCACGATGCAGGTTGAAGTTCTCGGCTTAGCAGCTGAAATGACCGAATTATCCGCCAACGAAGGACACAGTAAAGGCACTGGCTTCCCGCTGCAAGCACAGCTTCAACTCAGGAAGAAAAAGAAATTTAAAAATTGTTATGCAAAAAAAGAAACTCTCGCTTACAAGCTTAGCGTTTTCAAGCACTAAAGGAAACTAAACATTTTAAAGTAACATTCTAAAAAGTGTCACTGCATATATTACACGAACACTGTAACAAATCTCTCCACTCGGTCAAAAATGATGCAAACATAATATCCGATTTAAGGAGGCGCTTCATAGAAAAGAGAAAATTCAACGATATATGATATGCGGAAACGTGCCTGTACTTATAACAATTACTCCTGCAAGATTTTTTTCATTTTTTTTCAGGCATAACCAGTCCAGTGGCTTGAACGCTGCAACAGAATATTTTTGTCGCCATCTTAGGGTTCCATTACGAGGGAGACAAGATTAAAAAGGAGTGGGACGAGGAACGCACGAAAAGAATCGGTTCTGTTGGGTGTGACGCTCGTGCTTCATTTTGCTCTCGTTCAGTCGTTCAACAAAAATGTTCCCATTTTTCTTCGGCTTAAAGGTTGGCCTTTCATGTTAAAACTTCCGTGCTCAGTTCACTTCACCTTTCTCGTTCTTTTTGATCGACAATCAATTTTAGTCACGGGAGTCTTAAAAACGCAACTCTGACCTTCATTCCTCTGGAAAGGGAAGCCACTCCCAAACAGCACTGTGTTCCATGCCACTAGTCACCTTTTCCTTTTTTCTGTCTACGCTCGTACTATTCTTCTTCGTCGTTATGTTTCTGTTTTTCGTCGCGCCCCGTTCCCTTAAGTAGAGGGGCTGCCCCGCATCTCTGATAGACACGAGGAAGACGGGCACGAGCCAGACGCCGCTCGGCTTCCCCAAATTGCTCCCTCCCTCCCCAAAGCGGCTGTGCCTAATTGACCCAGAAACGCGTAACAAACGGACTCTCGGGGCATTTTCGCCTTTTGTCCCCCGTTCAAGCTGCGGGCTCCCCGGGTGGACCGGCACCCTTTATTCTTGGTGCAGCCGGGAGGAAGTCCGTGCGGGGCCTGCCGCGGGCGCTTCCAATTTGCGCAGGCAGCACGGGGGCGCCCTGAGAACTCACGTAGGCGCCCAACAGCCGACATTCAGCGGGGAGAAAGTGACGCTCGAATCCTGCTCCTGTCTATTAGGGCTAAAGCGGAGCTAATCGTCGGCGAACACGTAAGACCACTGCCGCCGACGCCACCCTGAGCTCCCGCATCGGGCCCGCTCCCCGTCTTGCTGTGTAGTGCGCCGCAGAACAAACACAACGCGGAAACCTCAGTTTAATTTGGAGTCGGAGGGTCCGCCCGGGTGCCATCGTCGGGGCGAAAGGACTGCTTAAAGTGGACCGCTCCGAACGATGGGTGTCATCTTCGACCAATGGCAGCAACGTGGAGGTGCCGCGTGACCTCGCACCACGCGGGCTTCCGCCACCTCCTCGCGGCGATCGAGAGGTCACGGGGATCCATTGGTTCTAATTGCATCGTGTACTACGTCCGCTTTGGTCCAGGGCTCAACACAGAGCTGGGAGTAGTCCGAGGCCGACCGACGCCACCTTTGCGGGCGTCTTGCTCTTTCCTGCGTGTTCGTTGAGATGTGACCTCACCTTCGCTAGCCTCGTTGTTGCTCGGGCGTGCATTTCCTAGTTTCCGTCTTGTTTTTCCTCTCTTTCTTCGGCGGCGTCGATCCTCCTACCAGCATAAACGGCGCAACAACCGCACTTGGGTGAGCGGCCAGCGGCAAAGGCGGTCGCACGGGTGGAGAGGGGCGACCGTAAGTCCACGAGAGCTGCGAGTGTGCGCTTGCGTGCCAGCGGCGCGGCACTTTCCCAAAACGTTCTTTTCTCAAAAGCGGCAGCCTCGTGTCGGCAGTTGTAGCTCTCCCTCGCCTCCCACCTTCTTCCTCTCCCTTCGCGCATTGTATAATAAAAGTCCGGCAATAAATAACGGTACGAGAGAGGAAAACACTCGACTTGGCCGCAAGAAGTGGCGTAATTACGCTCGACCTTGAAAATGAGCCCTCAAAGTAGTTTTGATACTGCCTGCACACAATCCCCGGCACAAAGACGCACGCAACGCCAAGCAGAGGCGCTCTCCGTTGCCTTGTCGGCCTGGACCCGGAATGGAGCACGGCGGCAGGTTGCAGTGTTCTCGTGTTACGGGCGGGGGGGTCGCCCCTGTTGGTTGCAAAGTGGAATCGACGTGTGGAGAGCGATACATGGACCAGACAACCGATTACCGGCGGCGTCTTTCGCAAAACAACAAAAAACAACAACAAACAGTTACGTCTTTCTTTTTCTTTTTTTTAATGTAAGATAGCGGTTAGGGGAGAGTTTAGACGATTTGAACCGTTCTGTATACACGTTCGCAGTGTTTCTCACCCCGACACAAAATGGCGATCGAGCTACTGGGCTCTGGCAACACCACCCAGAGCTGAAGGCCGCAGCGCTCCTCCGTCGACATTACACGAGTCGGCTGGCGAGCGCCGCGGAAAAGCGCTGCACCGAAGGCGTCGCGCATGGATTTACCGTCGTAGTATGACATTTTTATTGACCTAAACGTTTGTTAATTAGTAAAACAGTATTCATAAATATCTATATGACTGGAAAACATATTTTGTTACACGGGCAGCATACTAGGACGCACAATTATTATGATATGAAAGAACAAGATTAACGACGTTTCAAGAGAGACGGGTTCTCGTTTTAGGCATCCAAATCCTGGGTGCTTTAATTATTTCTAGCAGTGAGAAGACACAAACAAACAAAAAATAAATGCCCTGAAACGTTATTGAGAGAAGTGATTTGACACCCCAAAACGCATAACAGCTACAATAAAGCAGGTGATGCTTCTACATAAGCGGTTACTGAATTCGTATGTGAACCTATGAAAAGAAGAATATTAAAAAAATGTGAACTTTTGGAGCACGAAAAAATGTAATGTCTTGAAATGTATTTTTTTACCAGGAGTAAACACATGATAACAAAAACAAAACTGCAGGCGACCTATGTTTATCATAAAGTAATTAATCCGAGACTGAGGCGCGAAGACGAAAATTTAAACGCAAAAAAAGACACAAAAAAGAGGGTAAGACGCCGCCTAGATTGAAGCGCCCAAGTTTTGATTTAACCGAGTGCAGGCAAACTTAGCAAACTTAAAACATAATTTTCATTAAGGAACACATGCAGCTGTGGGAGCTTCATGCCCACACCTACCTGCGTTCATCCACACCACGGATAGCTGCTGTGAATATAAGTTCTCTCACCTTTGGCAGCTTCAAATTGTATCTTCTCGTGTATCTATACTTTCTTCTTGCATCCATCTTGACACAATTCACACACAAGAGACTGTAGCTTTCGCGACAATAAGACACAGCACATGTACGGCATGTAGACTTTGATGCCGCTTGGCAATAACTATAACAATTGTTTCACTGAATATAAAATAATTATTTAGATTTTAGGGTTTCAAATTTTCTTTGATTTGACTTAGAATTAGTCTCATGAACCTGGTCGTTCAACCTTCCACAATAGTTTTACAGCACAGTGTTCGTGCTGCACCACAACAAGTGCTTCAGCACGAGCTCACTTGTATGTCCTTCTTCACATGCGTCGAAGTCACGAGTCTCTTTTGTCGACAGCAGCTCTATTGTAAGCTTGGTGACGAACTGGAGCTTATTCAGAACCTTCAGAAACTCTGCTTGCTTGGAGATATCTTGAGCAACAACATAATTATGTATCACGGCATTAATGGCGAACATAGTTGGATAAAGGAGCCCCCCTCGATGCAAATCCTTGACAAGAGAGTAGTTCTCCTGGGCAAGTGAAATTGTTGCTGTCTTGTCTTCTTCAGTAAGTGCCGCCCTGAATTTTTGACATTTCAGTTTTTTCAAAGCGGCATAAACTGCGTACCCCGCCACGTAGACTAGGAATGGGAGAGTCGCATTTATCGCTCGTGACACTGCCTCTTCTGTAACTATACTGTTGCAGCGGGGCCCTGGCGTGTCTACTCGTTCTTCAAGCTCCTCCCATCACACGTCTTCACACGGGATTGTCGGCTACGTACTCTGCAGTCGTAGCTTATTTTCACCCTCATAAAGCTGCCTTAAAGGGGCCCTCCAACAGTATTTAAGCGTCGACTTTTTTTTGCGGTTTCTACACGCTAGTGGTCCCGGAAACCCAGTGGACAACGAAAGAGTTTGAAAATATTAGCGCATCGTATTTTAATTTGACAACTCGGAAACGCCTCCTCCGACGGTGGCGCCGTGAGGTGCCGAATGCGCGCGCATAACGGCGCTCCCTTTCACTATACGTCACATTCTCTGGGTTTCGTGATTGGCGAGAGCCGTCCCAGGAATTTTGAAGCGAAAAAAAGTATATCACACGTTAACCGTCATTATTTCTCGAAAAAGTAATTTTTATAGAGCTGATAAAGTTGCAAAGTAAAGTTCAAAAAGGGCGAAAACAACGCCTCGTCGCTCATGCGCGCCTCCCAGCGGCGCCCGCGACGTACCATCGCGAGCAGACGACAAGTGATCCGTGCAGACAGCGCGCATCGTATTTTTCCTTGTCCGCCCCCGGTCCCGGTCAACTAAAAGCAGTAAGAGGAGCCAGGAGAACCCTTATTTTCTTTTAGTGCTGTGACAGACTTTTCACTGTTCGAGTGAAGTGCGGCGACGGGACCCAGCTTATATGGTACCCAACGGGAACGCTCCCCAGTTTGTACCTCCTACTCGCCGAGTTGCGGGAGACGAGTCTTCCGCGGCTGTCGAAGCGGACTGAGGCAGAGACGCGGCGCTTGCGTGGAGTGTCCTCGTACGGCGCGACACCCAGATCCGCACTAAAAATCTGATAAGCCCGCTAAATTCATCGATGATGGCAACCCGATCCCAAAGCTACGATGGTTGCAGCTAGGCCTAATGGCCGACGAGCCGACCAGGCCGACAGGCTATCAACCAGACATGTACAAATTACTCAGAAAAGGTAGTTAAGTTAAGTTACTGAGTATTGACGCCAAAAGTAATTGGAGTAGACTAGAAATTACGCATTTGTAATAGTAACTGAGTAAACTACTAACTACTGTAAAAAGTAGTGAGTTACTTTGAAGTTACTTTCGAAGTTACTTTTTGTATTTTTGTGGTAGCAAAATTAACAGCAGAAAACCCCTCGAGCCTAAAATAAATGCAGTCAATTGATGGCTTGCGTTTTCACAAATATAGTTTATTCGCTCACAGAAGCAATTGACTTTCAAAGTCCTTATCGGAGTGTTTTCCCCTTTTCCTCCTAAAGACCTTCCTGCAGCCAAGCTAAAAAGACGTTCCACCGACGCGCTGGGGGGAACGGCAGCGTTGAATATCAGAAACAAGCTCTCCAGGGTCGGGAAAGCGAATGTCAGCATCTTCGGTCTCCATGACGAAACATGTGAGGTTTGCACCGGCGCTAAAAAGTCTTTTATAAAAAAAAAAAAAAAAATTTGGGGCAAGTTGAGATTGTTATGACTGGCCGCTCTTTATTCCCACGACGTTCGGAGAGTACGCTGAGCGAGTGCACCTGACCGTCAAGCGTTCAGGCCTCGCGCCACGACGATGAGATCATTCGGACGAGTGACTGCGCGTTTCGTTCCGGTGCTAGGGCTACGAAGAAAAAAAAATGTTTTGGTTTAACAAAAGATGAAACGAAGTATACTTCGCCGCTGACGCCGAGTCCAACTAAAGGATTTCCCCCGGTGACTCGCAATCCTCGCCGGCCTCTAGGGTATCGGAAAGACGCGAAGGATTACGTGAACAAGCATCGCCACTCGTACAGTTGTAGCTTGAAGCAGAAGGTGCTCCCATGAACGGATTATCCGCGTCTGCGTTTGTGGGCGGGGTAGTCCGGCTTTGGGTGCATTACCGGATTAGGTCAATACCGGACCAAGGCTTGTTATGCATCTCTTTCTGCGTTCGTGCTCGCCGGTGTTATGTTTTGGCTGCTCGTCGGCCCCTTGGCCCAAGGACGCTTGTGGGAACGGAATGTGAGGGGACCCCTTGCTCGGAATCGTCACTTCCCCTGCCGCCGGCCGGCGTCTTATTTATTTCTGCGCTCAAACTTTTGTGGTGAGCAAAATTAGCACTAGATTTCGAAAGTAGTTAGTAATTTGAGTAGAAGTTACCTAAAAAATGTAGTTAAGTTAAACTACTAATTACCCAAATAAAGTTGTAATTGAAAGTTACCAAGTTACTCGGAAAAGTAGTTAAACTACAGTAGTTTGAGTAGAGTAGTTGAACTACGTCCAAGTCTGCTATCAACCAAACTCGCGTCCAATTGGCCAACCGCTTTGCTCCAATCGCCAAACTGTTTCATTTTACGTCATGAAGCGCAATGTTTTGCTTATTTAAAGTTGTTTTCTGCAATATTTATTTTGCTAATAACTCACAAAATATCGCGAATTTCTGTAATATTTTTTCCTCGGTGTTCCTGCTTTCATGGAGCTCCGTTTAAGCGCGAACTTCAAACCGGTCAAAAAATTGTTGGTGGGCCCCTTTAAAGATATGTGATATTGCGAGCCAGCCAGCTGCCTGTACTTCCCGAAACGGTCTTCCAAGCTATCAGTCTGAATCTTTCCCAGCAGGACATGGTTCAGCCCGAGTTCAAGGAAGCAGTATTCGGTGATTTCCACAAGTGCACGGGTTGTTTGACGGAGTGCTCCGTGAGTCTCCTTGGTTAGCGTGCCACTGGTAAGGTTCTCATTCTCCCATACGTCCCGCCAGGCGTCCAGCCAGTCCAAAAGACTGCACAAAAAATACACCTTGGGATCGTCATCTGTCGAAGTCACTGGTTCCTGAAAGCCGTCTCTGAGCCGCGTTCCTTTGTCCGGCGTCTTCACATTTACAATTTTCCACCACATGACTATGATTTCAATGAAACCGGCGATCGCTTATTCGCGCTAACAGTGTCGCGCACTGTACATAGAAATGAAATGTTTGCGCCTTTAATTCCCTGAAATTTGTAGCCGCCTCGGTGGCTCCGAGGCGAGAGCGCTGGCCTACCGATCCCCATGTGGCGGGTTCGAATCCCGGCCGAGGTGCTCGCAATCTGACGGAGGCTTATTGCGGAGGAGGCGCCTTGTAACCGAGCTTACGGTTGCACGTCAAAAGATCCCCAGGTGGTCCAAATTTATCCTTAGTCCTCAGCTGAGGCGTGCCAGATGCCCGTCGTTGGTTTGGCACTATAAAACCCCCAAGTTTGACTTTCGCTGAAATTTGTATTTCCTGTACATCACTATAGCGCGTGTACCGCGGTGACCAACGTTCGCACGGTGCCTGCACACTATCGTTCGTATGATACATAGAGCCCGGGCTTTCTGGACACACGCGTAGCGCGTTCAAGTAAGCATACAGTGTCAACAGCAAGCAGGTGATACATCACACAGTATTTAACACCTTAACTGTTGTGGACGAGCCCAGCTCGTCCACCTTAGAGCCGTTCCAAAATCGTTTAGGACCGGTCAACGTTACTAGATTACCTCAGTTGTGGAACGCCCGCGGAAAGGGGTACCCCCTTCACTCACTTCAGTCAGCCTCCCCATCTTTTGAAGCGCCATCTAGATTTCCGTTTCATAACTGTGTGTTCCATAGAGTACGGTGGAGCGCCATCTAGACGCTGTGCTTCGAAACGTATGTAATTCATAGAATACACTGCAATTACCAAAGCGGCCGTCCGGCGCGTAGAAACGGCGGGAGGCGAGTCGTGGTTAGTGAGGGAGGGTATTGCCCTTGCAAGCAGCGTCTATGAGCAGTTCCGTAACTGAGCTAACCTAATAACGTTGGGACCAGTGTAGGTCGTCCACGCACTCTACCCAACTTGGCTCTTTGACCGTTCTGGACGACCCAGGCTCATTCAGAGCTTAGTTTGCGGCGCTGCTCCGAGATGGCACCACGTGTTTTTCATTGTTCACGTTTTTAAGTACGGCCACCGATTGTGGAGACACTTGCGGCCCGCGCCACAGGTGCCATAAAAACAAAAACAGTTGAGGTTTAAAAACGGAAGAAAAAAAAACGTTAAAGGGATGGTAAATCCAAATTTGGATTTAAAAAAAAAATGCCAGAGATGTAGGCGGGACGCTACAATCCCTACAACAGTACTCGTAAAGCGATATCTCGAATGGACGTTTTTGGGAAAAGAGGTCGCGATTGAACCAGGCCGACGAGGCGTGTGACGTGAAGATATCTCGTTCCCGCCTCCCTTCAATTGGCCCCCTCAAGGCGGCGAGGCGAAGAAGACGCGAGGCCGTTCCCTCTCCTTCTCGGAGAAACATGACGTGAACATTTCTGTCAAATGCGCCTCCTTTTCTTGAAAAATACGGTCATCCGTTCGAGATATCGCTGTATGAGTGATGCTTTGGGGTTGGTAGCATCCCGTTGCACGCTTTTGCCGCGTGTTTTGTGGAATCCAGATTCCGGTTCAGCATCCCTTTAAAGGGATAATCCACTTCTTGAAATAACACACCCAACTCCAAAGGAGTATTAGCTGTAGCAACAAACTATCCTCCGCTAGAATCAATGTCAATTATTGAAATCGATTAAGCCGCGATTCTATTTGCCAGTCGAGGTTAACGTAGAGAAATAACGAGAAGAAACAGATAGGATAAAGAGAAAGCTAAATCGCGCAGAAGTACCATTTTGTTATGCGCTCGTTCTGCCGTTTCGCTAACGAGCATACAGCTTCCGTTTCGCTGCACGGAACTTTTGAGATGGACTATGGGTGCCGAAAGTTGCCCCCTGATTAAAACTTTCAGCCGTATCAGCCAGTGTACCCATCCATTAAGAAAGTTTTATTGGACTGTTTCTGTTGCCACAAGCCACCAGAGTGATGCATCCTTTGAGGTCCTCGTCTTAAAGTATTCCAAGCGCGACCAGAAGCACGACCCGGTAATATCCCCCGATTTGAGCAGTGCCATTCTTACTTGAACTCACTATAAACATTTGTAGGTCCTAAATAGCGCCTGCCGCGTGGGTCCCAGTGTTTTCATAGGTTTTCGTACCGCCTGGCCCTCTCTTATGCGCCCAGAAGTATTGCGCCATGGAACGCATTTCTCATTGTTGCTCCTTATTGGGATCGCGCAGCCAATATGGAGCGGATTATACGGTAGCTTCCTCCATACCATGAAGATCAACGAACGCCAGGTTTTCCAAAAGTGGCACTACCCCCTGTATGCAATGCCTCCCCCCCTTCCCCCTTCCCGCCATTTGCATCTCCAATCGTGCTTGATAACGAAGGAGAAAAGCGCGTACCTGGTAGGGTACCTCTCATGGTTGGTCGAATGCCGCGTATTCCACACTTTTTTCTTGAACCGCGTAAGTAAAACGTTTGCTAGGGAGAGAAGCGCTCAAGTTAACCCCCCGTCCCTCTCTCTCTATCCTTATTGGTCTCTCTCTCTCTCTCCCTCTCTCTGGATCCGGGGGGAGCGTCATCGGCTGAGCCAGATTTATTAATTGTGGCCTGAAAAAAGGAAAGAGACGCATGCGCAAAAGTACAGTGATTAATGATGTAGGGGTGCAATGTTCGCAGGACTCGTTTATGACTGCACACGGAACATCTGTAGGGAGTTTGAGTGAGAAAAAAAGGAGAAGACGGTTTTTAGGCGCATTGGTGTTTCGTGTTCGCCTTGTTGTTTGAAGAGGAAAGAAGAAAAAAAAAAGGAAGAGAAAAATCAAAGAAAGGAGGGGGGGCGGGAGGGGCGTTACAGGGTTTCGCACATCGCTTGTATGAATGAACTAGGCAGTGGAAAAGGGAAACTTTCGTTCACCCCGGGGAACGGCGCTCTCCGCTGAGAATGAGGTTCAGAGTCTTTTCCTTCCTTCGGTTTGAAGCCCCATCGGACGGACAAAAGCACGGGAGCGTGAGATTTGACGCAGCATAATTCTGCTATTATTGCCGTCTTCACATCCTTTCGCCTCTCCCTGCGCCACGCAATTCTTTCCCCTTTGTAGCGGGAGAATGCTTCGCAAAGGCACTGAATCCCTCCCGCCAAGAGATGCGAATGCCATTCATTCAAACCGGGAAATTGTAGCGAGAAGCTTCCGTTATAAACGGGTGGCGTGGTAGTTTTCGTAACGGCGCTCGCCAAACCTTTCTCAGCGCTAGCGATCCGCTGGCTCAGTCAGAAGTCCCCGAGCGTACACTGCGCCGATATCCGCGTGGAACGCGAGTCATTGTTTTCTCCTTTCAACAGTTAAACCACGGTCACTCGATTCTGGTTCGCTCCGTGGCCGTGGTTGAAGGGTGCGAGATGAACGTCGCTCTCCACTGGCCGTCTGGACTCTGTGGCGAAAGAGATAAACGCCTGGGAGTTTTCGTTGACCGTTTAGACCACACTCCGCTAAGCTGTCCGCAGCAATGGCGCGGCCACTGAGCACGCGCGATGCTAACCTGTGCTGCAGAGCTCCAGATCTGCATGCGCGAGTTCCGGAGGACATTGTGGGACGGCGAAAACGATCTACGAAACTCTTAGCGAATTTTAGCAGATGGTTCAGATGCCTCCGATTACGGGACTGAAAACGATACGATGCATGCGCAAAGGCGTCAGTGGAGTATTCAGTGTCGTTATCAGAGGGATAGGTTTGATCTACAAACTCTCCCTATTGTTTCCCCGCGAGACGTCGTGGCCGTTTGAAGCGAAGCTGATCGTGAACGCCATTGGCTACACTGATAATTGAAGCACCGATCATTGGACTCTCGAGTAAATCGCCGAGGAGCAACCGAAAGGCGTATGTGTATACCCCTATGGAAATCTTATATCTCGGCCACACCTGGCCATATCAAACATTATATGATTATATACGGCCTATATGCACCCTTATCTAGAGTATATAAGCCTTCTCTGGCCTATATACAGCCTTGTCTGGCGTACATACAGCCTTATCTGGAGAATATAAAGCCTTATCTGGGAATATATACAGCCTAATCTGGGGTATATAGAGGCTTATCCGGAATATATACAGCCTTATTTGAGGTATATACTTCGTTATCTGGCGTATATACAGCTTTATCTGGCCGGCTGGTTTTCATTATATGAAAAAGTTAAAAGGAAAAGTGATAAAAGTGCTTTGTTAACAAACTGTCAATGACTCATTGCAGGCCAGCTAAATATTAGCATAAATAATTTCAAACCTCAGCTTTGGCAAGCTTAAGTTTGGGCTTATTTCTGCTAATTTTCACGAGGATTTCAATGTAGCTTAATTATTTCGAAGTGTTAACATTACGCCCGAATAGACAATTTGCTAAATTCCCCAAGCACCTCGGCCCGTACTCGAGGAATCATGGGGACGGTATTTCTTCAGCTGCCTAGTGATCGGAAATTTCGACCAATTTATGGTTACAGAGTTTTGAGTGTAATTCGGAGTCACTCTGAAGAAGTGTATTGAACCGAAGTACGTGTCATATGACTTTTAAAATTTCTCGCCAATGTCAGTACTGTGCATTCCGTCCAACCTTCAACCTGGATGAGCTGCAGACATATCTCTTACATTATTATCATTCTCGTACAGCATCAAAGACGCTGATGTTAAGTTAGAAACGCTAAAAATGCTAAAACAGCTCCGCTGAATCCGAGCTGAATCCCGGTTTTTGTCGTTGTGATTTCTGGGCTTTTAAGTAATTCATGCTAAAACAACAATCACGAGAATGATAATAGTGTAAGAGATCTCTGCAGCTCAGTCAGGTTCAAAGGTTTAAATGCCGCCATTGACGAGACGATTGATATGACAGGTCCTTGAGCCCTATGGGACGCTTGTTCAGGGTGACTACGAATTACACTGGAAACTGTGTAACCATGGGATTGGTCGAAATTGGCGATCACTAGGGAGCTGAAGGATCACCGTTCCCATAATTCTTCGAGTGCTGGCCGGGGCACTTGGGAGAATTGTAGATAATAAAACGATATAAAGTGCTGATTTCAGGCTTGTTTCCTTTCGATATGCCTGGCCAGATCTGGAACTTCCATACTTAGCCGGATCTGAGATTTCCATACCTGGCCATGGATATCAGACTATATCTGGCATTACAAGGCTATATCTGGCAGATATACCATATCAGGCTCTATGTGGTCATTTTTTTATATGGCCATATCTAAAATCTTCAGATCTGGCCAGATATAAATATTTTGCCCATCTCTGCCAGCGTGGCCCCTCGGATGCCGTCTCGGCGAGATTCGGCGCTCCGCTCATTTTGTTTTTGCCCGATGGAGGACGAGCGGTTCTTACGACCGCGCAGCGACGCTTTCCCGCAGCGCGTGCCGCTCAACATCGTGGCGTGCCCGAGAGTGGACGGAGAGGCGCGCCACTAACGACGCCGGCGGGGTAGAGGCGTCCATAAAATCGGGATGGTAAATCAGCTAAGACAAACACGCTCGGGCTCTCGTTCCGCCCCCACGAGCGCTTTTACAAGCGGCAAGACTTTTATTCCTCGTCCTCGTTACCTTACGCACCGCCGGGGTCTCCCCGCACAGAAGCGGCAAAAAGGCGAGTAGCACCGACACCGCAGTCAGTCGCTGTTCGCGGAACTGCATGCTGCCTTCTTCGGGCGGCTGCCTGGCGCTCTTGGGGGTGGCGAAGACCCTCGTTATCGGAGCTCCATCTCAGGAGCCCGCTTTCGGCCACCGCGATGCGTTGCGTGTTGTGTGTGGTCGTGCTGGTAGTCGCCGAAATAACGAGATGTGTCGTGTTCGAGATGGTTGTCTCCGCACTTGGAGCACGCGCGGAAGCTTCTGTGCTGGAATGGTCACGTTTTCCCAAGGGGACTTTCTTCGAGGCGCGGCTTTTAAGTGGATGCTCGTAGGATTTCTGTCCGTGCCTTTCTTTTATGTATATAGGAAAATCTTTGCCAAGTTCTTTGCTTAGCTTACCAAGTTTCCGATGGATCTTCCCAGTGCGGCTGTAAAACTGTCTTAGCCTCGAGTTTACCGCCGAAGTAGCTTGTACTTCCTTGTGCGTCCAAACCCCGAAGGAGCTGTAAGTGAGAGTTAAACTTGAAACGAAATGATCCACTATAGCGGTCGTTTCGGCGACGACAGTGATGGCTATGTGCATTCTAAGGTCAATAAAGCGCTTCGCGTTCAAGAATCGCGACGAGGGCGTTCTGAGCTGAGCCGCCGCTTTTACTTTCATGGGTAACGACGCGTGGGCTTCTTGCTGCCTCTGTAGCTTTATATCGCAAGCTCTAGACGTCAGCATCTTTATTGAGATCTACAAGTGAACAACGCTGGATGCGGTTGCGTCTCAGCTGCGACAGACTTCACTGATAGCTGCGAGCTTCCGTAAATCACGCCTTTTCACTAGGTAAGTTTTAATCAAGGGCGTATTTTGACGGAAATTTTGTTTGATAGAGCAAGGGTACGCTGGAAGGCGAAACGGCCCAACTATGACCTAATACTAACGTTGTCTCTTTTGGATGCGAGATCATAAGGTCAAGAAGTATACATCTCGCACATCTGTTTCCCAGGAGGCTCAAAGACGGATGGTGGGTCAATGACCCGTCAAGCTGCGTTGGTGCAGCTTTTTTCCGGGGGCCTCCCTCCAACTTGTACTTCAACGGAAATAAAAATGAAGGGCGGTCAATAGCAAGCGCTATCGTTGAGAGTTCCGAAGAAAAAAATATGATGAAAGAAAAAGGTAGCCTTAGCATCTTCTGCGACCGAAACCCGACAACTAGAGCCTTGCATATCCGCGGATTATCCGCGGATTATCCGCAGATATCCACAATAAACTGGCAGATGCGGATATACGTGAATCAGATTTGGCGGATTGCGGATCGGATCCACATGCCAGGGGGCTGCAGATGCGGATCGGATGGGGATATCCGCGAGTCCGGACCTACATTTTTGCCGAGGCGGTGCATAGGCGTGTGCGACCATGCTGAGTACAATGAATAGGTGAGTTATACCAAGAAATGCATCATCGAATGTATCGCGGGAGCAAACCACTCCCCTAGATAAAATGTCCCAATTGGGGAAAAAGTGTTGCTTTACGTCAGGAAAGATTGGATTCTCACCAAAGATCGCTTTAGAACGTTCGATCTCTCCAAAAATGCTGTCCCTAGAAAAATAAAATAATGCACGATCATCAGTTGTCCCGGTAAATCGTGTTCCTGTTTGGCAGTGAAAGCGTGGAAAACGTTCTTTGGTCAAAGAAAACCTAAAACGTGCAATCCACAAAAAAGTAGAAGAAGCCTGAAAGCAGCTTCTCCGCCTACAAGTAGGCCGAGGAGACTGAATTTTTGATCCTCTGGAGTGGTGGAACTTGTGCCAGCACGAGCTTTCGCACCTCATTCTTGCTGCACAGTTCGTGCATTTCATCGCAGCATCAAGGGCACCAACGGAGAGAGACTTCTCATTAGTGGGTATTAATTTAAAAGAGGCGAACCAGTCTGAATCCGCCCAAGTTGACTATGTTCTGTTTCTTCTACACAACAACCTCGACAAGTGAAAGGTTGAGTGTGTGCAGGTTTTTGTTTTTCCTCAACAAATTGCAAATTGTAAGTGAGAGCGAAAATAAATAAAAATGAACCATGTCTCTCTACCAGCAGTGAGTAGTTTTTAAGAATAAGGTTATGGGCATGGGCATGGGCAGTTTAGGGTTCGTGTTTCACACTGAAACCGACAGGAGGTGTTGCCATTGCTGCGGTGAGTGAGCGCCTTTCCGCTTTAACTTTTTTATTGTTTGCCCTAAATGAAATGACATATTGATATTAGGCTGTTTTTTGTTCATTTTCGTGTTTATAAAATATGCGTCGGCTTGAAGTATATAGACCGACACGCGGGCTTGACGTCACGGAGCTGCGGCGGCGCTGCGATCGCGCCGAAGCCGGGTGGTGTAGGCAGAAGCGCGCACGTTTCGGATGGGGCGTCATAGCATTTCAGAATGCCGCGGAGCTGTGTTGCCGTTAATTGCACCGAAAGGTACAAAAGAAGTAGCGGATTGAGTGTGCACAAGTTCCCGGCAGACTCTGAATGGCACAGAAGGCGGATAATATCCGTGGATAGAAAAGAATGGTCACCTCGCGCGAACAAATTTGTGCGGCAAGCATTTTCTTGACGGCAAGTGCGGCTTCCATTTTAATTTCCGTCCCGAGGCCTGCTTATGTGCAGGGAAACTGTCGTCTGATTGTGACCACCAGGATTTTGTTCCCACGGTGTTCGCGCACAAAGCACCGACCAAGCGCTCGTCGGTGCCTCGATACGCCCGTGCTACCAAGCAGAAGGGGATCGGTGAAAGAACGGCAGTGTTGTAGTCCTTACCCAAAAACAGTGACAAAATACGTTACCCGTTACTTACTTCCCTATAAAAGGTACGCGTTACCGAGATACGTTACCTAAAAATGAAAGCAACGCGTTACCGCTACCGATAAGAAGTAACGCACGTTACTTTCTGCGATACTTTTTTAAATTATGATTCAACACGTTTTACTCTTTTTACGATACAGCAATGCAGAAGCTTATATATCAAGAAAAATTATGTTCATGCAGAAACTGAACATAATTGCTTTATCTCTTTTTACGGTTTTACCTAGATACTCACGAGAAAAAACGCTAAGAAAAACGCAAAAAACACAGAAATTCAGATAGCCGCCTAAAAACACAAAAAAAATTGAAGAGTAATTTTTTTAAGACTTGGGAAGTAATAACGAGTAACGTAACTACGCTACTTGAAATAGTAACGTAAGTACGTTACCCGTTACTTTGTCGAAAAAGTAACGAGTAGGTTACTACGTTACTGAAAAAAGTAACGCGTTCCTGGTAACGCCGTTACTGGTAACCGCCAAAAATGCAGAACGGACAAAGCGTTACTGCTTGTCATGCCTTGTTGTCATGAGGGTAGGAAAAGTATCGCAGCTTGACTTGCGGGTGCTGTGTGCATTTATCAATTAATAAATACACTTCCCCAGACTTATAGTCTGCTGATCCCGCCGGCAGTGCAGAAACGGACTCGAAGTAATCGTAGGCCTCGAGAGACTTGTTTGCCGTGTAGGCCGTGAACTAGTTAGAGAAAAAACTAAATAAACGACGACATGAGCCGTCGACTTCGGTGGCAGCAACTCCACGTCGGAAGTCCAGCAGGCCTTGTTTGCGGCGTACACGAGTCCTCGAAGGCAACGCCGTCCACGAACAATTTTTCTCGATACTGCTGCCATTAAGGCTCGGGTAGCAAGCTCGAATAGTCGGGCATAGCATACGACATACGTTATCAGGAAATACGACGCAGAAATAAAGCTAGAAGCGTCCTTGCAACGTCAAGAACGAGCGCACGCCACACAACGCAATGGCGAAAACACGGAGAGCCGCGCCGCTTTTGCCCACGTAGCTTCCGCGCATGCGCGGCCTTCCGGCCATGTTGGTAAACAGAGCCGCTCCGCGTGTCTGTCTATAGGTTTTACAAAGCAATACGACAAATAAATGTCAAAATTGCTTTCCTTTCGAGCGCACCTTCTGGACAAATTGTTAGTGTCACGGACTTCCAAGATGATGTCATAACCGCGACCATCTTTCCAGCGACGCGAGGTGTCTCTGGAAGGATGATCGGTTATTTCATAAATAGGATAAAACAAAATGCGATAAAATTACTTTCACCGTATTCTGACACGAGGAGTTCTTTTTAAAAAGGTAAGCAAACGGCTTATTGAATACTATCCAAATACTTTTTTAAACTTTTACTCATGCTTGATTTCATTAAGTAGAATCAATGCTCGGATGGAGGGCCGGATGCTGTTCCGGCTTTTTCGGATGCGGTTCGGATGCAGTTCGGATGCGGATACGAGGTTTACGGATACGGATCGGATGCGAACGATCAACCTGTTATCCGCGCAGTGCTTTACCGATAACCTAAGATATGGCAGAGTTCAATGTCCTAGGGCTCCTAATATACACATTTGGGACCAAGAGGAACCTATAGGCAGCGGGAAATCGATAGCCACCTGCTGCGATTGGTCAGCGGTGCGGAGCTGGCCAATCACGGCAGGCGGCAATGTCGCAGTCCCTTCCCGCTTGGTCCCCTAGTGTACAGGAGGGCACCTGATTATGTACGTTTAATAATTGCTTTGCTATAGTTTCCACCAGGAAAAGTACAGACCAGTGTCCGAAACACTAGCCCCAGCGATATAAACGGTGAAGAGTAATCAGTTAGTTACAATTTTAATAAGTTGCTTCTATAAATAACATTCATATGTCTGATAGCACATAGCTGTTCAAAACGTCTGCCACACAGCACCGGAAGATACCGTAGCGATATCCAGGTCATAAACCAACAGACACAACAACAACAACAACAACAAGAAAAAGGAGGTACGTGTGTGTCGGTAGCTCTTCCAGGTATACATGAGAGCGAGTAGACTGAAAACATCGCGAGGCCTGCGCGCCGCCGCTCACTCTCGTCTCGCGTCGGCTTCAGTCCGCGGCGCGAGACAACGCATGCAGCGCTTGAGGCCATAAAAATTCGGCCGCCATAAATCGGGTCGACTCCTTAAGTGCCGACCTTTCCCTATATCTGCGCAGCGTGGCGTCGGAGTGGCCGGCGTGGCGCAACTCGGGCCCAAGTTGGACGGAAACGACGGTGAGCTACGGCGTTCGATAAAGCCCCTCTCGTCATTGGCAGGCCGCGAGGTGCAGACAGCCTTGGCCGGGCTACGATAAATGGAAACGAGATCTCGCATAGTCGGCCCACATTGCTGCCACCGGATTTTATTTCATGTGCGAGAGGCACTCGCGTTTCCCGTTTGGTGCCCGTCGACAATGTACGTAAACATTGGTAGCCTTCGATTTGGCTGCCTCGAGACGTTCATGCAGGGGCATCGATGAAACAGCTAGCGGTAGTTCACAGGCTTAGGATTCTAAACGACTATCGAGAGGGAGTCAAATCATATTATAGGCCCTTGCAGTGACAAAAGCTACTAAAGCCACCAGAAGCCCAAAGTATCTGTGCAGAAGAAACCGTCAGATAATAATCAGACACGCACCATGAGAATGGCATCTCAAGCGGTCATTTTTTTTTTCGAAGCTGCAAATGGTTATTAAATTTATGGTCGCGTGTAGAGTCTTCGCACCTTTTCGAAAATGAGCTGCGGTAGGTGGCACCATCAGCAACTGCTGATTTTGATCCCGACGTTCCCGACGGCTGAATCGGCGTCCACGATGTTAGAATCCTGAGCAATACTCTCAGGGCTTTTGAAGTAAGTCGTAGAATCACTCCGGGAATCTCCAGTCGGCACTGAACACTGTACCTACGAGTGCTACGCAGCCAATGCGATTCACGGTGATGTGAATACACTGCATCAGCTCACGTCCCACGAGGGGGTTGGTGGTTGGGGGGGCTAGCGCACGCCAGCTCGGAGCACGTGGAGCGAAAGCTCGCGCTGCAGAACTTAGGGATCCTGGGTTCAATCCCCACCTCTGCTCGTTTCGATCTGGTTGAGCATCGTACCGGCTTGCGGTCGTGTATCACTACTGCGAGGTGCACGTTAACGACCCCAGGCTAACGGTTGTACTGTACTGGATAAATGTCTCGTCTACAACTGAGACAAGTCGCCCGTTGGTGCTAACTTCCTGCTGTATAGGCACACACACAACACAATTACTTACTTCACGTCCCACGAAGAAAAACAAACCGCGCGTCCAAAGATATAGGCACATGCAAAACCTACTAGTTTTTTGCCGCCAGGATGCAACAGACACCTTTCGAAAGACTTCCCTCTGTTGGCAGCGGTGGAATCCCTGAACAATGGCGGATTAAAAAAGCAACGGCAAGGCACGCTATATCCGTTTGGTTGGATTAGACGGCAGAAGCACATCATCAGAAAAAGGTGATGAGCGCAGTGACGTTGCACTTTCGACGCTGTTGGATTGGCTCGTCGGATCCTAGCGCTGGCCGCGTTCCGACGGTTCGCTATCTTACGGAATAACTTGCACGTTCCACGATGCCAGCAGTTCCGCTATTGTGCAGTGGTTTCGACTAGAGTCACTGAATGTTCCCAGAGTACCGTCTTACCGTTATTCAGTCCGCTTACCGGAAGTCAAACCCGCAGAATCCAGTTCTGATTGACCGGTTTAGCCCGTGGCGGAAGTTATCAGTCGGCCATTTTGGAGATTGGCCCAAAACAACAAAAACGCAAAATGACATGTTTCCGCGTGATTACGGATACAGGGGTGGAGGGGGCGGGGGGGGGGGGGGGGGGGGGAGGGGCGGAGAGGCTACGCACGGGTGGGAGCTCGGAACACTAGCACCGAACGGTAGGTGCGCTGATTTTCTCTAGTTCTTTATTTTTATACCAAGTAACTGCCAACCTGGTTTGTCAAAGAAGATTGCCGGCTCGTTGACTGGCTTCGGTTGCGCTGGTTCTGCATATGAAAGTTTACGTCTCAAACGCTAAACCTAACACTCGATTTCGATGTGATTTGAGGTGAGACGGAGAGACGAGACAGCGAGGGGCAAGTCACGCACTGCTGGAACGAAGGAAAGCACTTTAATAAAAAGAAACCAGTGTCGCCCTAGACAAGGAAAGTGGATTAAAGAGCTCGCACGACAGCGAACGCTACACATTACGCTTCGCTTCGACCGCACAGGGCAGCGTCAGATTGGGATGAGTTTGAGCGCGACTACTGCGCCGCGACTCGGTTCTGAAACGAAACTTGGGAGTTCGGGTACTCCGGGAACATTCAGTGACTCTAGTTCCGACTAGAGCCACTAAATATGCTATGCTTCAGAGTAACGACACTTAACCATTTTTGGGCTTAAAATCATGGTTGCCAGTTATCTTAAGCTTTATTTTAAATAACAGAGAACGCTTTTCCGTACTCCACAAGTGTCTAAACAGTTCGCGACAGAGAATAGCAATGTTAGGTGAGCTTCCTAACATTGAATCCAATGCCGAGGAAGTCACACTCTTGAATCATGACGATCGGCTGTTGCGCCTGCTCTTTACTAAGCGCCAAGATGGCGGCGCCCACAACAATATCGGGGAAGAGAGTGCCGATACTCTGCACGTAGCTCATATAGTGGCTCTAGTTCCGACCTTCTAATGATTGTCAGGCGGCTTTCGAAAGGGGTCTATTAACGGCAACTGACTGCGTGTGCGGGTCTCTATTAGCGACGAGCGCGATCAAAAGCGTCGCTGCGATCGGCCATACACGATCGGCCATACGCACACAATGACGTTTTGAGTAGGATAATGTTTGCTCTCACTGACGGAAATAAGAGCAACGTCAGACTGTCAACCTTGACTGTGTTGATTGAGAAGCGTGATCGCTATAGACTTCCACCACGCTTTTGACGCACCATCGAAGTCGTCGTTCGCTACTAGTAATCTCGGTCATGACGTCAGAGATAGGAATTACAGGAGGGCGCCACCGAAACATCTCGTGGCCAATCGTCGCTCCACCAGGCATGCCGTTGCGCGGTCGCCCCGGCGCTACGACCTGACGACAGAGGGCCGCGAAGACCCATTTGGCCGGATAGCGCTGACAGGCTTCGGCGGCGATTTGACGAGCGCCGCCGGTCGGTCTGTCTAGCCCCCACCGCACGTGCGGGGTGCGGACCCGGAAGCAGCGAGGCCGTCGGGACCTTTCGACGCCGTGTTGTCAATCTCCAGTCCGGCTTTACGGGAACCTCGTATTCTGAGGGCGGCCGTATACGCTGCTCGGAGAAACCGTTCGCTGCACTCGGACTTCCTCGATGTCTAGACGGTCTCCTCGGGATTGGTCCAGCGAATGAGAAGCACGTAGAGTGTCGGCGCTCTAAAGGTCATGCGGTGCAAGAGACACAGAGGTGCATTTTTCCAAAGTGATACGGCTGGTTTTTCCCATTAGTTGGACATACTGGTTACTCGACCCAGCGCGTCGTGGGGCAGTATACACCCAGGCAAGAAATACGGAGTTACCGCTCATTCACACTGGAAGCGGATCCGCGTTCGCAAAGCGGTTGCGAACGCGGTTGTATAAAGATCCAGTACAATTGCACGCGCACTTCATGTCATCGAGTGCGCGTGCAATTGTACTGAATCTTTATACAACCGCGTTCCCAACCGCTTTGCGAACGCGGATCCGCTTCCAGTGTGAATGAGCGGTTAGTGTGCTGTGAACGCGGCGTTTGAGATGAAGAGAGCTCACTCTGCATGCTTAGGTAGTGCTTCAGACCCGAGTTGACAGAGAGCGCAGAAGACCCAACGGTTCATATATGAAGGGGCTTCTAAAAATCAACGTAGCGCGCCCAGTGAATGACGCCTTCAAAGAGACGTCTTCGATCACGGGCACAATCTGGGACAATGAACAAGCGTTTGACCATCACCGAGGCGCGGATTGCACGTTCCAACCGTTCTGCTGCGCCTCGTCATACGCTGGGAGGTACTCCCAAGGTCACGGAGGGCGCCGCGTGCTCTGCGGCAAAGTAACCACGCAGGCAGTCCTCTATTGGCGGGAACCGCAAGGAGCACTTGTCCAACTTGTTTTCCGCGGAGCTCGGTGTTGACTCAACACAAGGCCTGCAGATTGGAATCTGCATTTTGCTCGATTGGGCGCGGGGCAACATTGGACACGGATGCCTCGTCAGTATTCGGCTCGGACCCGAGTTCAGTTGGTGCCTCGCTGATTGAACGCGAGCTGCGTAAGAAACGTGAGAACATAAATCATGTTGTTGTTGTCCCCACTGGTTGAGACTTCTGGGTGCACGACGGTTGTATGTATCTCCCGGCCAATTCTGTACGGTTTCCCCAGTAAAGAGTAGTTCTACCGGGGGAGACGCGGACTAGGGCTGGGATCGACGAGGTTCCGGCGGCCAGGACTGCTGCCTCCACGCACGTGTTGCCAGGACGCGCGAGACGTGCCAAGCCCCCCCTGCAGCGGGGGACACGCTGACTGATGGGCGCAGGCCAGGAGTGCGCTCGAGAGTTCCCGCTACCTCACGCGTGGGCCACGTGGCTGGATGAGAGCTGGCTTTCTCTAGTTTTCTTTTGTCGAGTGCCGGAAAGTGTCGTTGACTTTGCGGGATGCCAGAGCGGAATCGGATACGTACGCTCGCTGATGGCTTGACGCGGAGGTTCCGGCGTGCTTCCCGGGTCCCGAAGGTGCCTGTGTCAGGCTGTATTTTGTAACGCTGTTATATGCAAGCGTGCATGCATATATCTATATATAAACTTTGTTCGGACCTGGTAAAGAAGAAGAAAAAAAAAAAAAGGAAAATCCAGCCAGTTTGTGTTAGGCTCAGATCGTTTGCCGATGTAGTTACTATGCTCATATTTTATTTTCCGTAGAGAACTAAAAATAAACTTCAGGTCTGAGAAGCCCGCTGAATGGAATCGAAGCCGACCACTTTTCGAGGGGCCATGTACAGGCTTCATTGCAATAACAATTTCGCTGCATTGTCGCGCAGCTAGGAAAATAATTCCAGCAGCCGTCATTTGTATAAATAGTTTGAGCCTTATTCTTTTTTTTTTATTACATCCGAAAGCTTCCTGAGGCTCATGCGTAGCCCGGCGAAATCACTCCCCATCTCCATCATTCATTCGATCACCGCATGATGCTTATGTGATTCCCTGAATGGCTCCGAGTTTGTGATATCGACTGACTCCGTTATGGGCCTCTGTTCGTGGGGTGACTCGCGGATTAATTTCGGGTGCGGAACATGCTCGCCGGGAGTGGGGACAGTCGCTCCGAGCAGGTCGCGACTCCAGGAGTAGATCTGGCACTCGAGTGGGCTTCACGGCGGCGCGGGGCAGTGCGTGGGTAAGACCTGGGTAAGACAGCACCAAGGGAGGTGCTGCTGGCGAACAGTTGATTGGGCATCGACGAGCGAAGCACGCTTCTGACGCGAGGGAATTCCGGTGCCCGCCAGAAACTGGAGCCTCAGCATCTGCCGTCCCGTGCGCGTGTTTCAGGGCCCGACGAGAGATGGCGCTCGTTGTCTCGACGAGTACCGGAAGTGGCGCTCAACACGCTATTAGCGGCCCGTCTTTTTTTCTTCTTTTATTATTGTATTTTTGTGGAAACGGTATATTTCATTGTTTTGTTTCGGGTCGCGAAGACTGGCCCGAAACGCGGCATCTGTATTTGACTGGCAAGCTTATTCTCAACCCCTGAAGTAAGATTGATTTTTGATAAATTCGGATAATGCAATACTCGGCTTTCTCGTTGTTGACTGAGCGAGTTCATTTAGGGAACACCCAATAATTAAATAAACGTGCCTTAGTCCTCTTACACACATGGCGAGAATTCATATTTTGAAAACCTTTCACCGAACTCTTGGGCGACCTTCATATCGACATTGACGTATCGTTTAACTTTCCCACAAAAAGTCCCACACAAGATTCACAACCAATTTTTTTTTAACGTAAACTGCTTTAAAAATTTCTAATTTCCGTGAGTCATATAAATGAAATAACGGCTCCGAACACTACTCGGGGTGCTTTACAGTTCTGTGCAGCCGTCGTATAGTCAGGCAAGTTGATTTTCACTCTCAATTATGTCTTCTGTTGCTTCCGACGTTATATTTGGATTTTCACTTCGTTCCTGCCCTACTCCAGTTTCAAAATAATGCATTATGGTAATATATATATATATATATTTATATATCTACATTGCCCTACTCCAGTTTCAAAATAATGCATTATAGTAATATATATATATATATATATATATATATATATATATATATATATATATATATATTACCATAATGCATTATTTTGAAACTGGAGTAGGGCACGAACGAAGTCGAAATCCAAATATAACATCGGTAGCAACAGAAGACATAATTGAGAGTGAAAATCAAATTGCCTGAGTATGGTGAAAACAGTGAAGATATTGTCTACGGACTAAATCTACCGTCGTCCAGGCGCCTTATATATATATATATATATATATATATATATATATATATATATATATATATATATATATATATATATATATATATATATATATATATATATATATATATATATATATATATATATATATATATATATATATATATCAGTGTGTCGAATCGAAAAAAATACGGGTTCGGTTACGGTTCAGGTTCAGGTAAATTTATTTTGTTCCGATTCAAGCATCCGCGAACCGGTTCGGGGCGCAGAACCGGTTCGCGAACCGGTTCGGAAAATATAAATAACAAATTGCAACATCAAAATAAATTACAAATAAAACATCTGAAATCAGCACATACGAAACGGGATACGTCATAGTGTAAGGCTCAGGGATTTCTACCAGGAATGGTTTCTTTATGTGCACTCAAAGGTTACCTCACCGACGTTTACGTATTCGGACTTCATCTAACTGGGTCCGACGCAGTATCTGTAAAATCCGCGACCTCCTTACAAACCCACTTACAAGTAGAACTTGCTAACTATCCCGCCACCTCGGCGTGTAATCAATTGAAGGAACAGTGGGGAGAAAATGCAGCTTTCTTTATTTGAACTAGCCTTCGGTAACTCAAATTAGACCCTTAAAGAAGTTTTCATTAAACAAGATACGGAATATGAAAAACACTTCACCGAACGCAACGCCAGAAGAACGTAATAGGATAAATATTAAAATAGAAGAGTTCGCTGTCTCACAAATATGTTAACTTCTAAGTGCCTATGCGAAACCGGATGCATTATTATCAAACTCCACAGCCTTTTCTTTTTCTCATTCCGATGGAAGCAAGCTTCAAGAACTCGCGCGTTCTAGAAACGTGTTATGAAATGAGCACACAGCAGCATTTAGGATTTACGAGATTGTAGAAAAATGAAATCCCGTGACGCGATCTTTTTTTTTTTTTTTTTTGCACAGCCTTTTAATTTTCTTTCTTCCGTGCAAGCCACGACCAGCGCAATACTGGTTCCTATGTCAAGATTCATGGATGCAGCGTTTGTCAAGGTTCATGGATGCAGCGTTTATATTCCTAAGACTGAGTGGAGAACAAAAATATGTAAGCGAGGTGTGTGTCAGTTGACGGCACTTAAAAAACAAATGGCATTGATAGCACATTCATTGTCAACAGCGCGTGGCCGAACCGTTTTGACATGAGCCGGTAACCGTTATCTTTTTTCCGGTTCAGTTCCGGCTCGGGTTCATCGCGATAACAATATAACGGTTCGGGTTCGGGTTCAGTTCCGGAAAAAATACCGGTTCGGTTCCGGTTTCCGGTTCGGTTCGGTTCCGGTTCGACACCCTGATATATATATATATATATATAAGGCGCCTCGGACGACGGTAGATTTAGTCCGCAGACAATATCTTAATTTTTTTTCTTTTCAACTCGTTCAAGCAGTGCCGCAGATATAATTTTACTTTCTATTGGATTTTTTTTTTTTATGTCAGCCTTTTTGCCGTGTAAAAGTACCGACACCAAAGGAAAAAAATGCAGTCGCGTATTTGGGATGGTTGTGTCGTGCTTTTCCTCTGAAATCACTTTCTCGGTTCTCTGCACAACGATATAACATTATTTAGAAACCTAGCGTGGAATGCATTAGATGACTACGAAACTCTCCAGAAAGGATCGTTCAATATCCCGCGAAACAGGCGACGGTTCATTCACTACGACGGAGCCCGTCCTCCGAATGACGAAGTCTACCGGAAGGTTGCGTCAGGACCAGCGTATTGGATAGCATGATATTGAAGAAGGAAACGGACAGACAAAAACATTCCGCTAGCAGATACTAGTATTTGATTTGCAAGCTCTTGCGTTCGCGTAATTTTATGCTATCTCCGTCATGGCGCCTTTGCACTTGAGGATTTGCGGTCGGATTCGCGCAGGCGGAAGTGGATTTTGGAGCCGGGTTCCGAAATGGACTCGTCACGGGCGGCAAATGTGGTTGTGGGTTCCAGACAGATCCAAATTTTCCGCCAGCGACGAGTCCATTTCGGCACCCTGCTCCAAAATCCACTTTGCGCCTGCGCGAATCCGCTGGCGAATCCGTAACTGTAAACGCGCCATTAGTGTCTGATTTATTTAACGGTTTGACTCCAAAATGTGACCTAAGCGGGGAAGCGAGACGTTTCGTTTTAGCCTTTGCCCTTTGAAAATGCGATGTTTCAGTTTGTTGTTCAGAGAAAAAGGGATAACCGCTAGAAGTGCTTGGCTTCACTCTACGGTGGAAGTCGCTACCCGGCTGGGTGATGGAGAAACCGAGGATGTTTAAAAACGTTGGGGCATAAATTTATCGAGTGTTCGAATTACTGCTTCCGTAGAAAGTTACGAGCGAGAGACTCGAAGTGGATACGATTGATTCGGCTCCTTGTTCGGGATGTCTCTCCAAAGACGGTTCACCAGGTCCGTCCCCCGCAGGAACTTCAGGATGGCCTGGAAGACTCTGTCCGCTGTCCCGCATAAAGGAAAAGAAACCATCTGTTTGCACTCGCTCGTTCGTTGGCTGCGCCCCGTAAATTGCGGCGATTGTCGTCCTGGCTGCTCCGTTGCGAAGCGGTTACGCGGGCATTTGCTTAGGATACATATCTATCGGTGACCGCTCGTACGCGGGAGAGAGCTCCCATGCCCGAGACAGTGTTACCGCGCGTTTCCGCTCCACTTGCAATCACTTTTGCCGGATAATCAGACCGGACCACCCCAGAGAACTGAGGCGGCTCAGACGCCTCGCGTGCAGTCTCTACTACATGGACCCCGTCACCTGAATACCACACGGAAGGCATGACGTCATTGTAAGTTGGTGCCCGACCTGCACCAAGTGACAAACACGCTGAAGATCGACGAGAGTCGGCGCAAAGGGGCAGACGTGTTGGCGGCGCCGCGGACTGGCATTTGCACGCGTCGCTGCATGCAGAAGCACTGGCGACGATGCGCGACTCCACTAGCGATGACCCTCTGAGAGTCTTGCTGGTGGTCGTCTGCATCCAAGCGGCGTGCTCGGCACTCGCGTGTTCGCGACGATCTTGTTCCGGTCGGCGTTGTTGACTCGTAAACGATCTCGCCCAGTGCGGCCGAGATAAATGATCGCTTGCGGGGGACTTTTCTCCGCAAGCGCCCGCTCCTCGCGGGCGGTCCCTATTTATAAGGCGCGGATTATCCTCTCGGGCGTCCCGTGGGTGCCGGGGGATTAGCTCCCACGAGGGGCGAGATAACATTCGAACGTTGAGGCAGTCGTGAAGTCGCCTCATTGGCGCGGTGGCTTTTGGCCAGAGGTGTCGCGCGGGTCTTGATGGGTACGTGAACTGCAGCCGCTTCCGCCTTAGATACCGCCTTGTCTCCCGTCGTCTAGAATAAAGGGAGGGTGGAGGGTCAGTGCCCGAGTCCTGATTCGAAAGATGGACGGAGCAGCACTCAGGTCTGGACTGCCGACAATGAAGGCAGCTGCTTCTAGAAGGCGCCACGTGCACGATCCCTGCTGACAGGGTACGAGTTGCACGTTATATGAGTAGCAGGTATACGAAACATACAGTTGATTACAATCTCCTATACCATGCTCTTTTAACCCATATAATGCACCCCAAAACTTCATTTCGACGTACAGCGCACTAGAGTCGAATAGACAGCCCAATATTTTACGAGGGGCTCGATAACGCTGCGATGTAACTTTTGAAATAGCTAAAGTAAGTATCAAAGACCACAGAAAGAAAGCACCGAGGTTTTGCAGTAGGGCCAATAAAACCCCGATTTTTGTTTTTTGGCAATAACACGTACATTAACTATTTTAATACGTTGTACCACACGAATATCAAACCTGTCGTGAAAGTTAGTACCGTCAGATCGACGTCAGATCGCTGTACGCCGAACTGACGTATGGAAGGTATATCTTTGGTCTCTGCAGGGCTTATGAAAAGGCACACAAATTTACTGGACTCGAGAGCCATCATCTGCACAGGGGCACTGTCGAGGCAAAGGGGTGTACGTACCTCGCGTTCTCGAGCCTAATCATGTTTTGCTCCCTTATCGCTCACTGCAAAAACTTTACTGGTTGCTGTGTTTGGTGCTCAGTGTGCTCTTGGTAAGTGAGAAAAATGGGCGAATGTAAATGGGTTATTTCGATTCCTTTAGCTGGAAGCGTTTGACGGTTTGACCGCTAATGGACTGCCAGTGGAAACGGCTAGAGGAAGAACGGCGGCGTGGTGGATTCAGAACATCGACCGCATTGATTAGAGGTGCCCTTTAAAACGTGCCGTCGTCGGGATACGACAGGTCGTCTAGCTTAAGCGTTAGGCTGCCAGAGCACCATCATTATTTTAGTGTTCAGGGAATGGTTATTTCTGCCTCCAATTGATGCTTCAAATAAGAATTGTTTTCGAATCCCGCGACCGATTCCTTTGGGGTATAGAGTTTACCCATACTAGCATACATTTTTTCAGCGCTTATGACCTACCACAAGAACGTCCAGTCGCTGGGTCGTGGATGCGTGCGCAGCTCCTGGTGTTCCGTAGCCCAGTAGACAAATACGGCGGCGCCTCGAGGGGCTTTCATTGAAATGATCAATGTATCTGTACTACCATCGCCACCTCTATACTCACAAAGCCTGGCAGCTCGATTACGGAGCCACAAAGTGCCCGATCGCAGATTTGGAACACGCGCAGAGCCTTTCTCGGGGAGTCTGGTAGCGCACAGCTTTTGCAGCGGCGAGAACCCGAAACATGGTTTTCAACCCCGACGAGAAAAGAAGCGGTACAGCCCGAGGAACGCAAGATGCACGATCGGACATTCCATCACTCGGGACAATTGTGTTTCGGCGTCTGGCCGCAGCGAGGCGCCCGTTACATGACTCTTGTCTGCCGCGCTACCTTTTCATTTTGGGCGGCCGCGTAACGTGACGATCTGCCAGGTTTTGTGAGTATAGAGGAGGCTGTGGTACTACTAATGATGCCTGGCGGTTCGGAATAGCTAGGTTGCTCACTAGAACGTGCTGCTGCCACTTTAGGGCTTTCGGGAGAACGCTCTTCGAGTTTTGCCGATTAACAAGACTCCTGTATACTAATTTCTTTTAAATAGACATTTTCAGACCATGTGGTGCCATCTATCCCCCATTGGCGTAACCCTGACGGATCTTTTACTTTCTTCTTTCCGGAATGGGACCTATTATCGCGTGAAGTCTTCCATCCAGCGGTTACGCTTCGCGCCCACCAGGCACCTCGAAGATTCTGTGCGGCATTTTGCCGAGATGAGCGCCAGGTGGCGACTCTCGGGCCGGTTAGATGATCCCCTGGGGCGTCCTTCGTGATCTGCGTGAAAACCGCCATTTATTTTTCTCCAGGGGCTTCTGTCCAGAAAAAAACCGCGAACATCTTTTTATTGTTTTTTTTTTTTTTATTTTTGCGAGCCAGGACATTGGGCTTTTTGAAGAACTTACACGGAGCAAGATGTAAAAGGTATTTTCTCGTTCTAAGCACCCAATTATTGAAAGACCTTGGCAATCGTCACCAGTAGTAGAAAAATATTAAATAAAAGACGACAACACACCGTGAACGTAAACATTTCTCTCAAATGTTTACTTCCTATACAATATTTTTTTTTATCGGAGTAAGCACAATAGTATTGCGAGTGTACACGCGTATCTCTTTGCGACCGGTTGGCTGGTTGAGTGATCGAATCATATTCTACGAGAAACCAACCATCGGATCTACTCCCTCCAAGCATCATTCTTCCGAACGACCTGATAATCCCGCGCACGCGCGATAGCGCCTATGCAGTACACTCGTCGGAATGCAAAGAACCGTCTGCTAAAGGCCCCTAATGACGGTTCTCCGTTCCCAGCCGAAGTCGTGGCGCGGGTAGGGCTACGCGCGAGAGCGGCATCGGGATGCATCGCGGCCGGTGGTATCGTGAGGATCGGGGGCATTAGGAGCGACCCGTCGGTGCAGCGCCCTGGCCCGCGTGATCAAGCGGACGTTGGGTGTGCTGGCCACTCACGGGTGCCTCGGACGGGCGATGCAACACTGCCTCGTCTGAAGCTGAAGTCTAAGCGGCGCTTGAGAAGGTGCGGACGCGGATTCCGCACCCCTTTTAATCTGAGCCAGCGCCCCGAGTGGTCGCACGCGCTATCCACGCCAGCCCGCTTATGCATGCGAGGGCGCAGCACACGAGCATTGCGTGCGGGCGTTCGTGCGCTACAAGTGCAATCCAGATGATATCAATGAAGGGGGTCCGAAACGCCATTATATCCCTACAAGCTTCCTGACAGCTGCGCTGCCATGTTCGGGGACACGTACATTTTACTAGACAAAAATGTTACTGAGTACCGTTACTCTCGCAGAAATAGTAGTAAAGCATGCTAGTCGTCCTTATGTGTAAAAAGTAAGCCGCTACGTCGTATTGTTGCGTTTCATAGATCAAGCGGCCAAGACGAAACTTTCGAAGTGATACGTCACAAGAAGCAAGGCAAATTGTTGGAAGGTCTATCTCAAATATCTTCGTTGATTTCTTTTTTTTAGTGCGTTAACATTACAACGTTTGTTTTGACGGAAAGCCGGCGATGTATTTCGTTCGTCAGCGCGTGCGACGCTCTTATTGATCTGAAGCGCTGACGTCAGGACGCGTCAACCTCTCCCTCTCTTCTCGGCGCTGACAAACTGAAAGACACCGCCGGGTTTCGTCAAAACAAACCCGTTCGTTTCCTCAGTCACTCGCACAAAGCTGGAGAGGTGGCGGTGTCGCGCAGCACCTCTTAGATAATAACGCCGTAGTGGTGAATGAGATGGCGTCATCAGAGAAGGCCAACGCTGGACACAGATTGGAAACGAGTGCTGCGTCAGCGCTCGGCTTCGAGTTGGAGCCGAAAGTCGACGCAATCGTCGTGTCCATTCTTCGCCCAGCGTTGGCATTCTCTGATGACGCCCTCTCATTCAGCACTAAGGCTTTGCTATCTACGAGGTGTTGCGCCGAGGCGCGGTGGAATGCGGGCGTGCTCAGTGGCCGCTCTGCCGTCCCCGGTTGTTCTTCACTCTTGGCTTCTGTAGTAGCGGTGCGTGGGCTGTGATACGTGTGTGTAGTTAATGAATGCGGTTCCTTCCACGAGTCCTATGAATGCGGTTCCTTCCATAAGTGGTAGGGATGCGCTTATTTTCACGAGTGATATGGATGACCGTATCCAAGGGTGTCGACTTGCTCTGACAGGCAGAGTACGAAAAAAAGGTGAAAACAATTTAAGGAAGATCCATTGGTGGATTCTTAGGGAGCCCGTTAGCATGACCCTTGGGAAATGCCACACTCGGCTCCCTTTGGGAAATGCTAACTCTGAGCGCGCAACGAGACCAAAAGAGGCAGCAAAAAAGCAGAGGAAGCAAAAGCGAAAGCCAAAAGAGAAAGGTGAAGGGGTTGGCGTTAGCGTTTCCCAAAAGGGACGTGTGTGGCGTTTCCAAGAGTCCGGCTAACGAATTCCCTAAGAATCCACCAATGGATCTTCGTGCGATTCTTTTTACTGCGATAGTGGCTAGTAGTACGCTTCGCGGGTTGCGCGCCGCCGACCGCGATCCACATCGACGCGGATGATTTTCGGCACTCCCCCAAAACATTCCATATTGACGTCACACCGCTGATATCACGCTGATCGACACCACTATGACGTCACGTCCCGGACCACGTCTCCTGTCGTCAGCTGACCTGACATTCTCATGTCAGGTCACGTTGCGCAGTGACGCCACGCGACTTAATGACGTCTAGTGACACCGTGAGTCACGTGGAGCTAGGTGGGAGTTAAACGGAGAAACCACGGATGTGAAATTAGGTTGAGCTACACGCTTGAAACATGAAGTGTTCTCACTGACCACAAGGCGGTGTTAGTTTGTGCTCATATGTCCAATAACATTGGATATTACGTTCAGGTGGTCACACCAACGACAGGAAACGGTTCATGCGTACATATGCAAGTTTTGCCGTTTCCTGCATTTCAAACTTGGGCGCTCGATTTTCGAAGGGCTCTGCAACCACCACAATGCAGTCCTAGTTTGTGTCGAATAAAATTGTTTTACGTGTTCAGGAAATGCTCACTACTTAATACAACCCCATTGCTTCCAAAACGCTATGGAATATTCGTCCTGTATGTAACTCGATTAATACAAGCGCCTATGTGGACTCTATGGTGCGCGCTCGCACTTTTACCATTAAGTCAGTCCACCTGCTTCGAAGTGACTTTAGCCGCTCCGACGTCACACCTCAGCTGTCACAGTCTTCCTCCTTACGGGTTGCGTAAATGCCCCGACTTTTTTTTTTTTTGACGGGCTGTGATGGAGTGAATATTATAAACAATCCGGTCAAATTGACTAGTGCAGAAATAGGCGCAATCACATCGTCGAACTTGCTGCACAACTTTTTAACACCTCAAATACAACGCACTTACGCAAAGGCACTTGCCTTTCCGCGTCTATAGTTATAGCATAGCCTCTTCTGTACTCACGAAGCCTGGAAGTTCGAGGGTGGAGCCATGTAGTGCCCGGTCGCAGATTTGGAGCACCAGGATCTGGCAGCAGGGAGCATTTCTTGGGGAGTCTGGTATTCAGCCCACAGCTATTGCAGCGGCGAGGACCCGAACCATGGTTTTCAAAACCCGACGAGAAAAGAAGCGGTAGCGCGAGGAACGCGAACAGCACGAGCGCACATTTTATCGCTCGGGAGAAGTCTGTTTGGGCGTCTCGCCGCAACGGGGCGCCCGTTACATGGCGCTTTTCGCATCCATTGTCTGCCGCTCTACCTTTTTGTTATCGGCGGCAGTGTTTCGTGGCGATCTGAGAGGCTTTGTGAGTATAGAGGAGGCTATGGTTATAGTCACTCAGAGAATGAGAACGGCGTATGTTTCCCATGCCACCAGCACGCGCTCGGTGCCTTCCGCCGTGCTCGTGCGCGAGCTCGAGGCTCACGAAATGCCCAAATGTTACCGAAACGAGGAATCTAGTAAGGTGCGTTGCTGGGCAAACGAGTTTGCGCTTGTCCAGTTTACTTCGTGTCCCTGCCTTTTTGCTCTATTTTACATATTCAACTGAAACTAGGAATCTTTCGCTGGAGGAGAAACGACTCAAACTTCTTTCTGTCGTTCTCCTCTTGTCAGTCACTAATTCGGCCACAACAAGCGTGGAAGGCAAGTATCCGTTTTACCGGTTCTCGTACAAAAAAGTAAGTATCACTCGTCGTCTGTCTAAAAATAACTCAAACTTGTTGCTGGTGTCTGTTCAGTAGGGAGTTACAAGTAACGCGTCACCTTTAGCGCACATCGCATATGCGTTTTTGAGAGGCACAGACCGCTTTTCTGCCGGCGAAATTTATTTATGAACTTCGCTATGTGTTGCACGGAGGAGGAGTAAACGCAGGGATCGTGGTCATGTCGCCGCCCTTACGAGCATTCGAACGAAGGGGATGTATCAGCCGCATGCTGTTCACGAACGGGCGTACGTTCACGGGATAACTGTGGCCGCTGCACACACACACGGGATCCCAGACGAGGCAAAGGGGCCAGCTGAGCCCACTCCGAAGCAGTTCGCGGCTGGCATTTGATGTAACATCAGTAGAAACGGCCTTGCTGCATAGCGCGTGCACCTTCTGAAGCATACACTTCGCGCCACGAATTTAATCTTCTCAATAAGAACTTGGAATGGTCCACAACACGATGCGTTGACGTACAAGCGTGCACGTACAAGTGACGCCGTGCCAAAGGGCTATTTTGAAAAGTGAAAATATGTTCCGGTTCAACCAGGTACCTAATTTCAGAAGTACACGCGGGTTTCTTGCGTGTGCTGTCTCGTAACTCTGCTCTGTGTTTCTAGCATGCATTTCGTGCATTTTATATAAAAAAAGGTGCAGGGTAAATATTTTATAAAATATACTTAGCGTGCATTTTCTGTTCCAAAACTGTTTGTGAGGCAGTTGTACACAAGCTCTCTACCCCCAAATAAATTACAAAATTTGTTTACCGCGAAAATGATCTACATATTGTTGAACTTATTTTCCACCCAAATGTAACGCTATAGCAGTCCTAATTCCCGTATGTCAAAGTTTCGTAGCTAACCATTATCTGCTTCAGAAGTTATAAGTGATTTTTTCAAATGTTCAATGGGAAAATGGTGGCCGACCCTCGAATACATGATCTTTTACCGGATTTAAATTTTTACAAAATAATCTATATCTCCTGAATAAGATAATGGTTAGTTGTGAAATATTAGCATCTGGTTGGGACCGCTAGTGCTACATTTAGACGCAAAATCAACGTTCGGCAGTACGTCGTTTATTTTCACGGCAAAAAAACAAAAAAAAAAGTTTATTTTTTTGTTTTGTTTTTACTGCTTGGACAGGAGTACGAATTATTCGTGTACTATTGTTCGGAGTCCGACCTAAAACTTCACTCCATTACGCTTGTGCCCACGAACGTCGTTAAACAAAACTCCAGACGGCCTCCGCTGCATCAGGAAGAGACGGGCGGGCGCGGACGCTATGGGCGCTGAGCGCTGGAGATGGATGACGAAAGCAACGGCGTGCGAAGTCCTCTTCCGCGTCGCCAAATTAGGGGGTCCCAGCCGAGACGCCCGTCGTCGACAGCGAGCCGAAGGGGCTGCCGTGATCAATGGGCTGCAAGTGACACGAGAGCGCGGCGAGCACGGAGCGGCCTGCGCAACAGGCGTCCAAGTTCCCACTGGGACGGCCATTTCGGCCCGAATGCGTCGTATGGGCTGGGTCGACCTCATCTCGGGACCACCTCTCTGTTGCTGGGCCAAAGAGCGGCCGAGGGCCCGTTGACCACGGGATTTGAGGGTCAGGTCGGCTGCGGTAAAGAAAGCGGAACTGCGCTCTCTTTTACACCGACCCAGAACGCAGTGAAGTCTGTGCAAGCGAGGCTGTCAAGTAGCTCGAAGGAAACGGAGCGCCACTTACTGACCTTAAGAATTGTAGTCCCATCGAGAAACAAAAATAAAACTGAATCGAATTAACTTATCAGCGCATGTAACTGTAATTGAAACTTAATTTATAGGCGCTATCAGAAAAACGTATTACATTCGCTCAATACTGCGGACAGTGGGTGCTTGATGTTTATAATGCATGAAATGCACACTAGTGCGCTCTCTGGATAAAGTGCCCGCCAGTATTCACCTTATTCCTGGATCAGTATTCCTGGATTATAAAGTGGCCGCCAGTATTCACGGGCGGCCGTGGCTGTATGCGCGATAGATAATCGGTGTGCTGATGGCAAGCTGTCTCAGTTCTTTTGCAACGTGCAGTCCACACCATCAAGATTGCCGGGTTTTGGCAGCATATTAATGTGAGCTCGTTCCGAGCACGCGCTCTGAACATGCGCCCTCAAATAGGACGTCCAGTGAATATCCCTTATTAATTATATTATTTATATATAACCAAGCGCTGGGGTTGCAACGCAGAGGGCACGTGGTGCGCTCCAGACAACGTAGAACTTTGAAAATACCTGCCGCCACATTGCGCTCCCTCTTGCCAAACATGGTGTTGTACTCTTGAGAATTGGGAAGGGAGCACCCACATTATACTTCGTTTCAGCTTCGGTCCGAGCGCGGCCGATGTTACGAGCCGAAGGGCCAATCCAACACCGCAAAAAGCGCAGCGGCCGGCGGAGGAGCACGCGCAGAGAGACGGCGAATACCAGCTGGTCCTATCAACTGCAGAGAGCACGCCATGACGTTGTGCCTCTTTCGCTGTTTGATTGGCGCTTCGGCTCATAACATCGGCCGCGCTCGGACCGAGGCTGAAACGAAGTATAGTATAGTCTCCCTCTGCGGGTACTAGGCTGGCGTAGCCTGGGAAAAGAATAAAGCGGGGGAAATTCGGCCCCCCAAGTATCAGTCAAATTGGTACACTATTGTTTAAGTGGGATTGAGGCGTACGACATCTGGGCCTATAGGTTGCGCAGTCGATGAAAGTGCTAAAAGGGTGATCACTGCAGCTAAAGATCACCAAAACTTTACAAGAGAACACAGCCGTGAGGCAATATGGAAGGCACCCTGCGTCGCTTTTGCTATAGTTTACTATAATCAGTGCGTCGCATCGAGGCCGCTTGCTGAGCACGACTGTGCAGGAGAGAAACGCGCGATTGATAGAGCAGTGGATAGCGTAATGAAATGAAAGAAACATGTGACCGATGTCCTGCTTTTGCGCCGTGGTTTTACTTTTTTCCACGGGTGACGAAGTGCAGTGTTATCAGGCTGAAAATACGAAAGGAGGGCTTTGCCAAATGCTTTCCATGCCCGAAGTCGCACGCGGTCTTTGTATAAAGTCAAGCGCATGCTCACATCTCCAGCGCCCTGCTGCAAGGAACTCGTGAGATGGAATTTGGAATTTTATTTTTTCTTTCAAAATCTACCTAGTTCTAGACCTTTTGCTAAATTACCCACGCACCAAGGAGCATGCTGGAAGTGTAGTTACACGCGCTGCACGTGCTGGTGTCTGCAGCAATAACTTTTCGAAAGCAGAAGCCTACAACAAATGGCATCTTGCACGCGCATTCGTCAACGCCTTATTTTGGTTATTTACTTCGAACCTTTTATGCGGGCAAGGAGAGCGCGTGCAGCGCGTAGACCTGCTTTCCCAGCGTTATCCTTGATGCTTGGTAATTCAGCAATAGGTTTATTGCGGCCATCTTACAAAGTTTTGCATACTATTTTCTGGGGTACGCACGGTGCAGATATACGGTATTCGGAAAAATAGCAAGGCTACTCCTGCCACATCATTTGCACGACAGAGTCCATGATCTTGTCTCGCTCGATATTTCTGAATATCGAAGACCTGGGGTGCTGAGAAATGAACGTCGCCAACGTTTGACCCCGAATGGCAAGAAGCAGTAATATCGCTATCGGAGAAAATCTCATCAAGCACATTCAACTCGAGGCTCGTGTATTTACGAGTGACAACCTTGCTGTGAGTGTGCACTCGAGCTGGTGTACGTTGTTCAGTGAACACTGGGTGACATTGAAAACAGGACATCGGCACTTTCTCGCATTTTATTGCGGAAGGGTACCAGCGCGGACACCGCATTTAACATTTTTGGGTCTCTGCCCCAGATGAACATTTTTTACTAACCAGGAATTCTAAACCCGACCTTTAAATTTTTAAAAGAAAAAAGAAAAACTCATCGATTTTTGTTTGCGTTAAATGTCTCGCGCTATAGATACACCAGAGCTCGCCCTGTTCTGTTTTTCTACGGCTTTATTTTTCTTACCAATCAGGGGTGTCCATCACAAGATTTGACATAAAGTGTCAAGTTCAAGTCTACTTTCTTTTTTTTTCTCGCAGATTCATTTATCTTTGCCGACGAGACTGTTGGAAGGAGAGTGATACAAGAAACGTCACTGGAGCACAGCAGTCGAAAACAAAATTGGCAAATAATATCGAAGAGGTGGACACACACAGCGCATTCTCAATTAGTCTGCTCAACTCTCCCGATGAATATCTCTCGAGTGCGTGTCCAATATATTTATTGTCAGTTCCAAGGTTTATGAACTTCAGAGGTCTCTCTGGCGTCTCGCGTTACCGAAGGTTGCGCTTCTCAATCGACACTGTCGTCGTCAAGTTGTCCGCGGAGTGCGTCCTCCCCTAAAGATAACATCCCAAGTTTTCTAGCCTGTTGTTTGGTCTAGAAGAGTCCCAGAACAGCGCTCGTGTCTATATTTTGTCTCCGGTGTGTAAATAGATAAATGGTCGCTTAAGCGGGGCCTCGTACTGAACTTTGAAGCCCCCGGTTATCCCTCCAACAACCCCAAATTTCGACTGCTGCAATTAGACAAATAGACGTTGACTTGGACGAGTGATTAATGCGTTTGACGGGACTATCAGGAATTTTTAAACACTCGGACGTTGTTCTCTTTTGCCTTCCCCCCCCCTTTTTTGTCCCCCCCCCCCCCCCCCAAAGAAATATTTCCATTCATCTCACTTCTCACTCACTTTTTTTTTGCCGGTTATATATATATATATATATATATATCTTTTTTTTGCACGGGTTCCGAGGAAGTCCTGCCTCGATAAAAGCACGGCCTTCTCAAATCTTTTTCATTTTTTTTTTCTGGTTGCGATTGAGGCCGCGCCCCATCACTCTGCATTAGTATTATCGTAGACGCAGAATGGAAGCTCGTAAATAAATCAAGGCAGGTCGACAGCACACATTATGCCCAACGCCCAAGCAAATACTTGTCATTTTTTTTTATTCTTAAAGGGTACGTATTTCATGCTAAATTGAGAAAAAAAAGGAGCAAAGCAGAAAATACAGCTGATACTAGCAGAATAAATAAATGTTGCATAAACATATTCTCAGCATCGTAGCATGTAAACATGTGTGAAGTCATTTGCCACATTATCAACAAAAGCAAAAATAATTATTCTTGATTAAAAAAACAAGTATTATGCAGGAATTAAACGAGTTCGATTAGTCGATTAATTAATCGATAAAACGGGGGCGATTAATCGGGTTAAAATTTTTAATCCGCGCCCAGTTCTAGGTAAAACCCGTCTAGGCCAAGAGCGAGAAGCCTGGGTACCGCGTGACCATGTCATGTGACCATATCAAGTGAGGGAGAGAAGGAGATTATAGGACATCGGAGTCAGAATGATTAGTGGGTATACCATATATTTTGGGTATTCTCTGTTCACCCTTGGGTTGGTTTCTACGCTTGCGTGAAGACTGATTCGCAGATTTGCGTCGACCAGACTGCGCTCCGCGTTGCGTCGTGCAGCGCAGCGCCTCCCCGCTGGCTCGTCGTAAGTGTCGCCGAAGCAACAGCTCGACGCAAGCAGCCTCCACTAGGCGCAAGTGGTTGCAGTCGCACTCGAATGCAACTGTGTGAACGAGCCTCGAGTCCGACCAAGTGCGACTGCAACGGTTTGCGACGTACGGGTTGCTATGGAAACAGCTGCCTCGCTTCCAACAAAACCGGTTTCGCAGCTGTTGCCATAGCAACCCGTACGACGCGAGCCCTCGCCGTCGCACTCAGTGGGACTCGACGCCAGCGTGTGAATCGTCCTTGAAGCTGAGACTTACGCCAAAGCTACAAGCGCGAGCTAGCCCACGCGCCTTGTTTACAGACGTGCACTTCTAGAGCGAGTGCTCGTTCTGCGGAAGAACGCTTCAAAGCGCGTCCTCGAGCTCTCGTGCTTCTGGTATTGACTCGAAGTCATTGTCTCTACTCACTCTTTGAACGTGAATTCTGTACGTCGGCGTTCGCCTTCAGACAGAGACAAATGCAGCTAGTTTGGCGTCTAATCCTTCCAACCAGAGCTCGGTGCTCTAACGACTTCTTGCGCTCCCAGCTCTTCCTCTCTCTCCGTTTCTATTCGTATATGAAAATAAAATAAAAACTGTAAAGTCCTCCGTAAGTCCCAAAGAATGCCGTGGAAACATATTTTGTGTATACCCATCTTATCCGTAGAATAAAGCTATTTTATCTGTTTATGATCTGACGGGTATGTGCTTCAATGTGTCAGTCGTAAGGTTATCTGCGTCCGATCCGGAATTGCGCTGCGCTTTCAGGTAAGAACGAGCGAAACAGCGCGACGCGGGGAACGCTCGGTGTATTTGGTGAAGCTGACAGCAGCGTACGGGAACCATTAAGCTGAAGCCGGTCGTGCCGTCGGCAGAGTTCTCGGTCTCCTCCCGCACTTGTGGCGCGGAGGGGCGTCAAAGAAAAAGTCTGCTCCCCGTGTCGAAAATCCCGGCCCCGACTGCAATTAACCGTGGGAAAGCTCGAAGCCACTTTTGCACGCGCGTTTCCTCCGTCCGCCCCCCGCACTTCGATGAGCCGCCGGACGCAAGTAATTAGGCGTCGCATCGCAAAAGGTCCCCCGCGTGGCCGACTCCGGTGGGGTGACGATGCTGCATGCTTCCGCGCACGCGAGAGCGCGCAGCATTTCAGGCCCATCTGCGAGGATCTTTACAAATTGGTCATACAGCGCGCAATAGACAAGAACACAAGCATGTACAGAGCGCGACACTCTTAGCGCGAACAAGCGATCGCCGGTTTTTTTAGTTTTTCTCTCTGAAACCCAGAGATGTCATCCAAGTTATTGTTGCTACGGAAAGAGCTCATTTAGTTCTATAATGTAAGCGATAAAATTTTGTGGTCGCTAATACTATTTAGAAGTAAAATGCGGAAAGGCGCCGATGTCCTGTTCGCGCTAAGAGTGTCCCGATGTGCACACGTTGCTGAAATAAGGTAGCAAAATATCGATACTAATTGCTCGTCTAAAACAAAAATGTGTATCTTCCTCGTAAATACGATTTAAAGGAACGCGTTACCTGAGTTTAAAAGCAACGCGTTTTTTTCTGGTTACTCCTTATGTGTCGTTTTTCATGAAGCAGGAGACGCTTACAATATTTGTTGTCGTTAATAATTGCTTTGCGATCTCAAATGGCACTGTTCTTCCATTCTTTGTGTATCTGTGTCAAAATGCTCAAGATTGTTTGAACTGTTTCGGTCGGGGTTCCCTCCTGGGCCTACTGTTTGGGTTGTGCCTTTGTGTGTTCAGAGCGAACTGACCTTGAATTCACTCACCTTAAAAACAAAGTGTGTGCGCGATTTTTTTTTTCTGATGTTGTGCACGATTTTGGGAGAAAGGTATAAAAGCTTTGTAAGAAATAAATTTTGTTTACAGTGTTTTAGACGCTTGTCTGATATATATTCAAGTTTCCCTCCCAGTGTCAGGGTTTTAGCATCATGGTTAATAATCTCTCGCTTCCTAACGCGCTCATTCGGGGATAACTGTAACTATACTGACATACCTTGCGCATATTTTCGCATGCTCTATCTAGCGTTTTCTCTTTGTGCAAGGGGGGATCGGCCATAGAAAAATCGTGTTGCTTGAAGTATGAGCGAGGAATTAGAGAAAAGACTAAAATGTAATTTGGAAATATTGATAGAGCTAGAAAACAAAACGCCAGGGGTTTTTAAGGATGATATCCAGCAAATTAAGCAACGGCTAGAAGTAATAGACCAGGATCGCTATCGCGGGGCAATCGTGCGGGCAAGAAGGGAAGAATTGGAGGATGGGGAGATGCCCACAAAACGTATGCTAGGAATTGAAAGGTCGAACGCCCACCGCAATCAGGTACATGAGGTCGAATGGAAAGGTGCTTTATCAGATGAGAAAGAGGACATTGAGCGGGCTTTTTTCGAATATTATCAGGCCTTGTTTTCCTGCCGGGGGGTAGAGTTGGAAAAATTCAAAAAGGAATTTATCGGAGCAATGCCGAGACTGGAGGATGAGGACAAAGAAAGGCTACAACAGCCCATATCGGACGATGAAGTAGAAGCTGCTATTTTGAATTTAAAACCAGGGAAGGCTCCGGGTCCGGACGGGTTAAGCGCGGCATTTTATAAAGAATTTAAACATGAATTATCGCCCCTTTTGACCTCTGTGTTTAACGAAGCCCTTGATCTTAAGCGTCGCCCCCATCTTTTTCGGAGGCACATACCATTTTAATTCCGAAAACGGATAACAGGGAAAAACTTAAACAGGTAACCTCGTATAGGCCCATTTCGTTAACAAATGTAGATTATAAAATGTTCATGAAAGTGTTAGGTCAAAGGTTGCAGTCGGTCATTCAATAAATAGTGGGCCCACATCAGATGTGCGGCATAAAAGGACGCACGATATTTACCAACATCCACAAGGCGAGGTGTGTCTTGGAGTGTTGCGACGCCTTGGATGCTCGGGTAGCCGTCCTACAGCTCGACCTCGAGAAGTCTTTTGACTGTGTGGAGCATGAAATTCTTTTTGCCATTTTGGACCACGTGAATGTGGGTGAAGTAATTCGCGAGGGCGTGGCACTGGCGTACCGAAGTTGTACTACAAGGCTGATTATAAACAAGAGTCTGGGGGCCCCAATTCAAGTGCAACGTTCGGTGCGCCAGGGCTGCCCCCTCAGTCCTCTTTTGTATAGTTTTTACATCGAAGCTTTATGTTTAAGGATTGAGCATTGTGGGGGGATTACGGGTTTTCAACTGGGTAGGTCTGAAGTTCGGCTTTTGGCCTACGCCGACGACATTGCTGTTTTTTGCACCAACAAAGAAAGTATCGAAAGAGTAGTGAAGGAAATTAAGGAGTATTCTGCAACCACTGGGAGTAATGTGAACTGGGATAAAAGTATTGGTTTTTGGCATGGAACTTGAACTTCTAGACCAAGTTTTTTTTGCAAATCTTAGATGGGAAACAACCCCCGTAAAGTACTTAGGAGTGCCGCTCGAGGCTTATAAAAGTAGCGATGAATATTGGATGGCGCAGCTCAAAGAAACTAAAGCTAATGTAGATAAATCGAAGGGAGCGCATCTCTCCATGTTTGTGAGAGCCACAGTCTGTAATTTATTTTTAGTGTCGAAAAATATAGTTTGTAATGCAAGTATTGTATTGTACACGACGTAACGTTCAGAAAATCCATAGAGTGTTCGCTGTTTTTATTTGGGGGTCAGCCTGGGAACGGAGTCCGAGGGACAACTTGTTCAGACGAGTCCGGGATGGGGGACTCGGATTAACCTACCTGTTTCTCCGTCAGGTAGTAAATAGATTTTTGTTTTTTCGGGACACTTCCGACCCATTCTTGAGAACTGTGTGTCAGCTGAGGTTGGCGCACGCGCTGCCTCAGATGATCGTGTCGACCGCAGAGTGTATACCCGGCCCTGTTCGCGGATATTTTCGAGAAATTGTAGGCTCTTTTCGTTTTTTGCAGACGCGTTTTTCTATAGACTATTTAAGTACCGTCACACGTAAAAAGTTAAGTAACGATTTAAGAGACAGCGTTTTTTCTGTACCGATGTATAGAGCCCTATATCGTGAAGGCCCATGGCAGGATATTTTGAAGAGAGTGAAAAGGATGCCAGTTAAGCCGGGGGTTAAAAATTTATTTTTTAAACTACATACAGGTACGTTAGGAGTTAGAGCCTTTTTAGAAAGAGCAAATCTTTTCGTACCTTGGGGAACAGACTGTTACCTTTGCAAACTCCCGGAGTCAATTGAACATGTGTTTTTGCGTTGTTGGGAGGGTTTTTTTTTTTTGGGGGGGGGGGGGGGGGGGGGGGGGGGGGGATGTGCTTCAGAGAACTCTACACAAAGATTTTCCTTTAGACCCACATGGTATTCGTTTTTTGGCCATCGATAATGAGGACGGGGTGCCTTTTGATTTGTTAATGCTCCTGGGCCTTCATTGTCTATGGCTCTCCCGCACGGCGAGGCTCCATAACGACGTCGATGCTCAGCCGGCCAGGATGTATTTTCGACAAAATGTTGGGGCGTACATTGCAAACTGTAGGACACAAGAGACAGTACCTGATTGGTTACCTAGAATTGAAACGCTCGAAATGTTAAAGGAATTTTGAGGTGTCAACGTCAGACATTGAAAGGAATACGATTCCATATTTCTTACTTATTTGTATATACCTGTCATGTAACCATGTCATGTAACCACGTGTGTGTAATATAAATATGTGTGTTTGTGTGTGTTTTGTTTGAATAAATCAGGTTATAAAAAAAGAAAGAAAAAAGATCGGTGGCCGAGTGGTCTAGCGCACACCAGCTCGGAGCACGTGGAGCGAAAGCTCGCGCTGCAGAACTCAGGGATCCTGGGTTCGAGCCCCACCCCTGCCCGTTTCGATCTGGATGAGCATCGTACCGGCGTGCGGTCGTGTATCACTACTGCGTGGTGCACGTTAAAGACCCCAGGCTAGCGGTTGTACCGCACTGGCTAAATTTCTCATCTACATCTGGGAGACTCGTCGCCCCTGTGAGGCAGACCAAGTTTAAAGGCTGTATAAACACACACACAACCCATTTTTTTTTTTTTGTGTGTGCAAATTACAGGCGCCAGCTGAAGGGAAACTTAGATTGGGTACTTTTGTTTTACTCGTTCCCCCTCAAAAGGAACTAAATACCGCTACTCGTTCCTTTCCTTAAAAAGTAAATAAACAGTTACTTCGTTACCAAGAAAAAAAAAAAAAAAAACTACGTACAAGCGCGTGACGTACAAGTCTGCAGGGACAGAGATAGGCAGTGACTAGCGCTGAACTTCAACTCGCGTCGCGTCAACGCCTGCTCAAATTGGCAATTTCTCATCCCCCCCCCCCCCCCCCCCCCCCCCCTTGAAACTTGTGCGATTTTTGTGCCGACATCGAGTGACGAAAAGGGAGAAAATCAGCTGACTCTCTGAATGGTGATTGGCAAACGTTTCGGGAAGACGTTTGCCTTCTCCGTGTGTGAAATAAATATAATCTTCATCCGTTCATACCTCTACTGGCGCAATTTTCCTGTTTCCAAATCGATTTGACCTTACTCGGGGAAAAATAAGGGTGTATCTTGTTGGTTCCACCGGCTCCCTTTCCTCCTCGTCGTGTCTTGGCCCGTTATATGGTTACTCTAAAGTCGTAGTCACACTGATCATGCATCGTACAAGGGAGTCAGTCTGCAGATCAGGTCACATGACAGTCCTCATACAAGAACTGTCTGCAGACCCGGTCGATGCATGCATGAAGCTTTGAACATCCTTGAGGCCGCACATCTCATCGTGTCTGCAGCGAACAGCGGCCATTTTGTGGGACGCCATTCAGCAGCGTGACTCCGGCTTAGGATGGCCAGTTTTAAAACCAAATAAAAATACAAAATTTCAAAATAAGGGTTAGAAGATATAGCCAAAGCTAACATCGACCGCGAGGCAACGACGCAGTTCATGTATCACAAAAAAGTACTTATATACACTTTCGCCCTGGTTCAGATTACAGACGTCATTAGTGGCTTTAAAGGTTCAGCGCAAAACATCTGTATCGTTGATACGAACACACTAGTATCTAAAATGAAATTTCTCGCGTGGCGTTTGGCACAACGTGAAACGGCAAGAACGAGAGGAGGGTAATCGAGAAGCCCGGTTATGGCAGCGCCCACGGAGCGATGTTTAAAAGCGTATGTGGGAATCTTGGCCTTAGGCATGGACACGAGACACCCATACCCTCAATGCCTGGCGTTTAATGATCCCCTCAATAATTAAAAGAAGAGCCAGAGCTTTTTTTTTATATTGTAACTGTCATCCTAAGATATAGGACGGAATGAGAGCACTCGCTGCTGTACGGTGATAAACAATAAGGAGAAAGCTGTTCATCTCTATTTAGAAACTATACTCCATCTTACAAACATCTGACATGCTGCCAGTGCTGACAAAGACACGGGCGCGAACGCGTGTATTTAAAAATCGCCGTTTATGCGCATGTTCTCTTTCAAATAAAGCATTTTGCCGAGCTGAACTCACGCGCCTGTTCCTTTGTCTGCACTGCAGATATACACATAAGATGCCACCGGGGTTGTTTGTGCACTGCCCACGAGCAGTGCTCCGCGCATCCTTCACTGCGAAGATGAAGGATGACAAAGTTCTGCCGGGCCCGAATAACCCGTAGAGCAAGTTCAATGTACATAGAAGGCACACACACACACGCAAAAAAATGACCCAAAAAACTGAGGACAAAAAAAAAGGCGTAGAGACGCGGAGACATCACTGACGAGCCGACGCGGCATAACGACGGGGCAACGAGATCGAGCGACTGCAGACAGAACGGTGCCCGGTGGGTCCCGCTGGCGGCGTCGCCCTCCATCAGAAAGGTTGTATTCTCCTCGGGGCTTTTACCCGGGCCCGCTTTCCGAGAAATTAACCTCCGGGTGCTCCTAAGGGCGCACGAGGGAGCCGCCCGATTTCCTTAATGAAATTCCGCAATGCAATTATTAAGCCGTCGAAGCCCAGGAACCGGTTGCCCGCAGCACATACCCGCGCACCGGTGACACATTCCGACCTTATCCGGCCAACTGATCTCGCCGGCGAGACACACCAAGCTCAAAGAATAAAAAAGCAGAGGCGAACCACGCATGTACTGCGGGGAGCGCCAGCCGCCCCCCGCCATTATGTGTATAATGCACCGCTTGGGTCCTAGTAAATGGGCGCTCGATGAGGGGGCCGGCGATGTCCCAGCCCGGTCTCCAAGCAGCCCTGCAGTGTATACGGACAGCCGGAGGCGGTTACGCTCTTACGGGTACAGCACGAGGGAAAAGCAGTGTGCGCCCGATCACTACCTGCCGCCATAGAAGATGGGCGTGCGGTGCGTTCTACGGCGCGTAGCTCGTTAATGGCGACGTCCGTGAGAAGGATTTCTCTTTCTTATTTTAGCTAGAACAACCTTTAATAAAAGGCTAGCCCGTTATTTCTTCGCGCAGGGTGATTACCGGGCAATGAACGATTGGAAGAATCAAATTAGAATTACTCTATAAACTGGTCCCGCCTCGTTGCAGGCTCTCGTCGAATGTCCCGCGGCGACACTGCAGCCGTGGGACGCGCTCGGCTCTATTATGCGCGCAAAGTTGTTTTGCGTGATTAGGCAAATTTTCAATCAAGGTCTGCGGCCAAGCTGCCGCCTAATTATTGGCCGTCTCGTCTTCGGTGGCTGGAGCGAATCCTTGCGAGGGCCAGACGTCGCCAGCGGGTGCAGCCTGGCCATAAAGACTATCTGCGAGGTAGCGTTAATAACCCGCTATTGACAAAATGTCACTAGGGCCTCATTAACTCGCAATTAACTGCGTCACAGACTAAACTTGTCGCATGATAGGATGGTTTCACGTGACGCACGGCTTTTCCGCAAATGTTCCGCGGCATTCATCGGCAAGCGAGGAGTTCTTGATGGCCCTCGAAGAGACTATAACGCAGTTATTACGCTTTCCTTGTTGGAAAAAACAAAAAGCGCAGCAACCTAGCGAAGGTTTCACGCCGTTAGTAGGAAGTTTTAGCATAGCGTTGATGCACGCTACTGTACGCACCGCAACGCTTCTGCTCGCGCTGCACCTTTGAGTCGTGCTCTTCTTCAGCGCGTGAAAGAAGCGTTGCCGTGCCCACCCGAAGAGCATGCAGCATGAGCTTCCGGTGCCGCTCCGTACATAAATACTGTGAGAGACTGCCTACTCGCTGGCGGGATGAGAACGACAGTTGTCATCCTGCCAGCCTTGAGCGCGAGCTTCCTAGCAACGATAACGCTTCGGAGTCTAGTGAGCCTCGAACGTGCACGCGCTGCCGAAGCATGGTGGAAGGCGATGAGCGCGTGCCGATCTCCCACCTTTTCATTGTTTGTGACGTGCTGCTGTTCTCACCTTGTCAGTGGCTATAGTGACTGCACATACCGTCCTGCACGTGCCACCCAAAAATGGCCGACAGCCGCTTCTGCTCCCACCCGCATGTATACCCTACTTTACAACTTTCACAAGGCGCAGAAGCGGCGTTTTTCAGTTCACCGGAGTTGGCTTTATTGTCAAGACAGACTGTGTCCCACGGAGTATATCAACGCCATCGGACGTCGCCGAATGTTCACTTCCGCGGCGGATGCTTTGGACGACTTTGTCGGAAAAAAATGTGGAGTGATCGAGAGTTTGTGCGACAATTCGTTTATATTAAATCTTTGTGATTACTCATTCGACCAAGAGGACAAATATTTTTGTCTCAATGCTTATAGCAGCATGTGTAGAGAAGTGTGCACGTAGTTTTATCGCAAGGTGTACAAACACACCCTCAGACAGCTCAAGGTCACAAGGAATTAAGCAGCATCATGGTCAAACGATGAACTTCTTTCGGTACCCGGCTGTTGTATGAGCTGGCAAAACTTGCTGGCGCTTCAAGAGCTCATCGAAATGAAGAAACAGGAACTGTGTCAAGGAGCACAGCCGGGGACGTTTAGTCAGGGTGGCAGTCCTTGCACCTGACTACCGAAGCACATCTCAAGTCTTAGCAGGTAACTTCGAGGCACGGGTGTTGATGTCATGGCATATTGTCACGAAGGACATATGATGAGGCGAAGAATAACTGTGGAAACTAAACGTTTAACGGGTCGAACTTGTGCCCAAAACAAAATAGAACTAAGTTAGCGTCGCAGGCATCGATGTCGGCGAAACAGCAGGATTGAGCGCTGGGTTGAGACTGACTCCGCTCGCCATGCAGAGTCCCTTATGTACCCCTCGTGGACCGTGGTAAGACTGCTGACTGGGCGAGTTGGTAGTTCATGTCGAGTAACGTAGCAGCGCACAACTACAGAAACACTCGCAAACTCAGACGCACCAAAAAAATATACACTCAATCGGCGCTGACTCACAACTCTCGGATTTGTATTGTCTTCTTTCATGCAAAAAGACCCACCTCCTCTTTTTCTATACCCTAGGAGAGAGATGACGACCTCAAATGCAGATTACAAAAATAAAAACCCAATAAAATTTAGGAATTATGTAAAAATAAATATTAAAAATTAACAAGTAAAGAATAATAAAGAATTCTCACTGCTAGTACCTAGGAGAACTTTTGGTTAAATACTCCAGGGGGCTATGTTGCACGTTTTTGGACTCCCAGGAGACTAGGGAGAAGGAAGTGACGTCAACAACGCAGCAAATGCAGATTGGATGTTGATTTTGTTTTCTTCTGTCAGCATCCAATCTGCTTTTGCTCTAGTCGTTGACGTCACTTCCTTCTCCCAAGTATCCTGGGAGTCCAAAACGTGAAACATAGCCCCCCAGCTCCCTTAGTGAGAGAGTTAAAGAAGGCCTGCTGACACACTTGTCAATGTGTCCTTCGATGCTTGCTGCCTCGATAATCTCAATGGTTAGCTGATTGGGGCTCCTTCCCAACACAGTGCAGTTGCTCAAACGAGCCGAACACCCACAGTCCCTACAGTGCACTCCGAAATGTCCAGAGTTGGCGTTGACGACGTTGTTGGCATGCTCCCGAAGGCGGTCATTCACACACCTACCAATCTGTCCAATGTACATTCGCCCACAGGAAAGTGGGAAGGAATAATTACTCCTTTTACACAGGGAACGAAGTTGGTTCGGTGTTTTTTGGTACAACTTACAGTGGTATTGTGAAGTCAAATTTACCTTTTTACACAGGCTGTAGAGTTTTTTTGGGGTCCGAAAATACTACATGTACATTAAATCTATTCGCTGCCCTCTTAAAGCTGTGAGAGAACTTATGCATGTATGGAATTACCACCGGTCTTCATGGCTTGCCCGTGGGGTTTCGAATCAGGCTATCACTTTGCTTGATCTCTTTAAGGAGCGTTTGAACAACCGACGTCAATAAGGAATCAGGGTATTCTGCGGACTTTGTTTAACCTTGCGACTTGCCCATTGAAGCTCTTTTCAATTCTGTGTGTGCACGATTTGGTGATTAAATTCTTTAGACACATCCTCACGACGCCTCTCTTCACTAGTTTGGAGTGCGCTGAGTGGAATGGAAGGAGTGGTTTATTCCCTCTAGGCTCATAAGACCAGCATACATGCCGTGCTAACACTTCTAGTCTAAGGTCGAGGAATCTTAATGATCCTGCAACCGGGAGTTTATAAGTGATTTCCAAAGGTTTGATACAATTTTTAAAACTGGCATCTGGCGTAAGCGCGGGATATCCACAAGGAATCCTTTTTTTCTTTCCTTTTCCCAAAGATCCCTTGTAACCCCCCATTCACACTGGAAGCGGCGTTCGCAAAGCGGTTGCGAACGCGGTTGTATGAAGATCCAGTGCAATTGCACGCGCATTTGATGTCATCAAATGCGCGTGCAATTGTACGGGATCTTTATACAACCGCGTTCGCAACCGCTTTGCGAACGCGGATCCGCTTCCAGTATGAATGAGCCCTAACACTGTCCCTTGAAACGCCGAAAAGGGACGCCGTTTTCACGCCTTTCACTCGTATGTAGCCCGTTTGGCAACCAAGTGCGCAGCAAGAGTTCTGTCGCCGTTTCGCCGACGGCATTTCGTTGCTACGTACGCGTTCACCATTCGCAAAATCAGAACACTCAAGATTCAAAACATATTTCGATCAAGCACACGGAACTATGAAATGCTTACCGACGCGCGCACCGCCCAAAGTGAAAAAAAAAAAAAAAAAAAGCGATAGCGTTGTTGATTTCAAACGCATTCTCCGCCAAACGTGGCGGGCTGCGCGATTTCTTTTTCCGGGTAACTCGACTGCAGCGCCGATACGAACTCTCAATACACGCGCCCCCGCGAGCTCTCGTTGCCGAGCCGCTCCGGTCCCAATACTACCCCAAGAAGGGTGCCTTCATGTGCGCTTTGCTTAGGGTGGAGACATCTGGCCATTTTGTCTCACACTTTTATTTTTATTTTTTGTTCAGAAGCGCGTGAAAGAACGTGTCCCTGCACGCGCTCGTGGCACTGACTGTGCTACGGCGACATTTTGTTTTCGTCGATTTCTTTGTATTTTACCCGTGAGCACGTGCTGTCGGCATCGGGTACTACAAAGGGTGGCATCACCCTAAACAGAAGGACATTGAGGCACCCTAACCCCAAGTATTCTAGTTCATTGTAACAAAACTGCGCCTAGAAGCTTTATTTTTCTCTTTTTCGCACAATCTAAAATTTCAGAACAAGGACGTCGTATCGAAATCTCGCGGCTCGGGAATCTGATATTGCAGTTGCTTAATATTTCGGGTTCGCATGCCAGTGCGAGGCATTGCATAGACTGCGTTGAAATCGCTAACGCACAGCGCTTCCGACTCGCTCCAAATCCATCGGTGAACTTTGCGGTTTGACGGCCGTTTCGATTCTGGTAAGAGGAAAACCCGTCTCCGATGTACCTCACATGATCCTGAGCGTACACCTGCGCAACTCACCCGAGAAGTGATAAAAACTGGCATCAACAAGTTGCTCATTTTTGGATTGTTGGAGCCTAAAAAGCGGTGTTTTCACACCGAGTGGCCCTGTATTGTCCTTACTTGTGTCCTTACGTGCAGAAAAAAAGATATCTAAAAAAAAACTTAAAGCAGGAAGAGATATGGATCTCTTTTAGGAGCGAGGCGCTGCCCGACTTGAGAGAAAAAAAAATGGCTTTAGATAGAAACTTGATGAGCGATATCAAAGACTCAATTAGTTACTACGGGAGAGCTCGGATAACAAGGGAAGCGTGGTCTGCAAAGGCCGCCGCTTAGGCCAAAGGCGTGAGGCTGGCGTACCGAAAAGGCGACTTATAAGGAAGTTTAGGAAATGGAGAATGGGGCGGTGCCTTCCGTGGCTTCTGTGCCTTTTGTGCTGAGTTTGGTTCTGTTATCCGATGCTGAGTGCCAACCGGCAATCAACGTGGTTCTGTATTTCTGCGTGTCAACAACATAGCAGCAACATCGCAATGACAGTGTTGTACGTTGGGAACAGAAGACTGGAATTATCGCCGATGTGACCGCGTGTTTGCGGATCAGTGGTGTAAAAACATGTTCAGATGACGTAAACCGCCGGGCATGGATGTTGCTGGTCGGGCCGTGATCGGGCGGCGCATCGCAGCTTGACATTCCACTTTACATTAGAGTTTAATACCCTATTCACACGGCCAGCATAAAGGTGCAAACATAGGTCCCTTTGCAGTCGGCGAATCAGTGAACGCTCTTGGGTTGTGAGCACATATACCAAGCGCGGAGGATCGCGAACTGATTCGCCGCCGACCGTAAAGGTCCTTTAACTAAAGGGACCTTTATGATCGTGTATACCCGTGTCAGGCGGCGTTCTAAAGATCCTTTTCACTAAGCTCCTTTATAAAATCGGCGAACCAGCGCACGCCGTATAGTGCGCCCTCAACATCGCGAGCAGATTGACCGATTTTTTAAAGGAGCTTAGTGAAAAGGATCTTTAGAACGCCGTCTGACACGGGTATTAGATGGGGTATTAGACCGCTCGAGAGATTGAGATAGAATCGATCGACATGGGGATAGTCATGTGGGAACGCTAGTTTGAACCCTAGCTCCTATCGTACAGTGACCAATGTGACTGTCGTCTGCGATGTCCGGTTGTCTCCTTCCCAGGAGCGACAGCGCTCTGGGAAAGGACTGAACCGTATGGAAATATGACGGAAAGCACGCATATTTACAGTTTAGAATTTTAGCATTAAAAGGAAATGCTAGGTAAAAACGACAAAAAGATGATTGACGTTTACAATTCCCTGTAATGCCGAATTAGAGCGCAGCTCTTGAGGAGAAGGAGGGGAGTGTACGACAAGGAGGGTATGCCCCTCCTCCCCCTCCTCGTCACTTTCCCTCACTCCCTCTCCTCCTCCCGCTCCTCCTCGCCTTCCTCCCCTCCTCCTCCGCGCGTTGCATTATGGCAGACGTCCCATAATGCAGCGCGCGGGTTAGGAGTGACGTCGCTAGTAATCCTCGTGACGTCACTTGTGGCGTCACGCGTAACGTCATTATGGGAACTGTCCCATAATGCAACGCGCGGTTAAGCCGACGGCGACGGCGACGCCGACGCCGCTCAAGCCGGAAGCGGGCGCCTAAGAACTGCGTTCTAAAAAGGCTATCCTTTATTTTGCTATTTAGATGTACTGCCGCTCGCGCAGCTGGCCAAGTAGGCAGCGCGGCCGCGGCCTAACGGTTATCGTGCTTGCCTCCCATGAGAAGAGCCAGGGTTGGATTCCTGGGAGCGACGTGTCTTTAATATATTCTTTCTACTCGTCTTTCTCGTAAGTTCGAGAGCATTCTCTTCGGATGGAGTTGCGAATATTCTACGCACCGAAAGTTCTACGCCGAATATTCCAGAAACTCCCGAGGGCACATAAGGGACTCCGCATGGCGAGCGGAGTCAGTCTCGCCCACGGTCTCGCCCCAGCGTTCAACTCTGTTGTTACGCGGACTTGACTGTCCCGACGCACAGCTGTTACCTTTTGTTTCCTTTTTGTTTTGGGCACACGCTAGCCCCATTAAACATTTCAGTTTCCTCAGTTATTCTTTGTTTCCTCGCCTGTTCCTTCGTGACAATACTACGGTTCTGGGAGAAACTTTCCTACAAGGTGGAGCGCTGGGATGAGCGCTAGAAGTTTTCGAGCTCGCCACGGCTTAGCTTCCTACACTTAACACGTGCCGCAAGTCGCGGCTTCAATTCAGTGTTGTGCCCGTTACCGAAAAAAAGAAACGAAATAGCGTTACTCGTTAGTTTGGTAAAAAGTAACGCGTTATCGAGCTACGTTACTCTTTTACAAACGTAACGATATACCGTTACCGTTACTTTTCAAAAATAAGGAACGTTACTTTTACGTTACTTTTCTGTTCGAGTACATATGTTTGGCAGAGATGTATGATAAGCCTCCTTAACAAGCTTGGATAAAGATAACAATTTACAGAGTGGTTTCATAGTGTTTTGATGCGCGAAGCAGCTTAATTTTCGGCATGGAGATTAGGCATTGAAACTGTAAATTACCTGATTCTGTCTCCTTTAGTTGATACATTTCATTCAGACCTGCTGGCCATGGCGACGGACTTTCGTTATTCATGCCCATCTCACGCGCAGAATGACCCAGAGATGTTAGTCAATCGGCTTTTATAAACTACAGCATGCGAACGAGGACTGCTGGAACACAACCAGCCAACCAACACCCCTCATCTGTACGCCGGTTTTAGTAACAGTCCGGTTCATACTATTACCAGAGACTGATTTACTTCACTATCTGGAACAGGACGCTGGTTACCAGCATACCGGCTATAATCACCTACTGCCCCTTACCAGCAGTAGCTCATAATTTTTCTGTGAAAAAAAAAAAAGGTTTCGTGTTTGTAAGTCTTTCCACGTTTAAAACTATTTTTTTATTTTTTTTTTATCATGACCTTAGGGAATTAAAGACTAATCAAGCGAAAGATTCGTCTGTGTACAAAAATTGGGTCAGGAACTTTCAGGCAGCGAGGGTGAGAGCGAGGGTAAGAATATTCCACAAAGGATGTTTCTTTTTTTTTTCTTTTTTTTTTAAACCAGAGAAATGAGCAAATTGCTTCGCCACTAGGTGTCCACTGTTGTAAACGGATGTCTCTCCACGGCTCCCCCCCCCCCCCCCCCCCCGCTTTCCACTTCTGTTGCACAAAGCAGGGGGGGGGGGGGGGGGAAGAGGAGGGAGGGGAGGAGGCTGTAACGCAGTCGTTCGTTCAAGCATTGTGGGTGGTGACACTATGAAAAAAAAAAAAATGAGGATGAACGGAGCTGGTAGCCGAAGGTTTTTTTCGCCTTCGAGAAGTGAGTTTTTTTGTTGTTTTTTTAACTTTACTGTGACGGTTGCTGGTTCCGTGCAGCGATAAGCTCGTGCAGGATTTTACCAGTTTTCGTCAAAAGCAACGAGTAACGAGAGACGAAATTTGACCGCCGATACCGTAAAAAAGTAACGGAAATACTTTACTCGTTAGTCATTCAGAATACTAACGAGTACGTTACTGCGTTAGCGAAAAATGTAACGCGTTACCAGTAACGTCGTTACTAGGAACGCGTTACCTCCAACACTGCAGTTTGGCTGCATTCAAGTTGATCGAAAAGCAATTTCTCTGTCCATGAAGCATCACTTCCAGCTGAGTGAATATCCGCTCTACAGAGATTATTTCGGAACAGCACAAATATAGAAAAACGAACACTACGATAGAAATACTGGCTACGACGCGTCGTGCTGGGGAAAAAAAAAACTCATGGCCTATAACCGCAGTGGAGCGGCTTGTTTTATTGGCTTTCAAGTACGGCATGAGCGTTCACTTTTTAGTAAAAGATACATCCCCTGAGCCGTTCAAAATACTCTCAGAGGTATTGCATTACTGAGGAAAAAAGAATCAAAATAGTGGGAATAATATTTATTGCTTAGGTGGTCATCGAGAAAATCCGTACGTTCAAAATGACGAGTATATAAAAGGCGGAAACGCAGAGCTCGGAAGCAATAATCGGGTTAGTGTGCTGTTGTAGTGATGTTTGTATGTGCCTTGCATGTGTTTGCGCTCAATGTGTATGTTTAGCTGATGCTTGTAGTATGCGCGATGTATCTATATGTGTGTGTAAGGAAGAATCCGAAGCGCAATGGTGGCATGAGCAAATGAAAATACTTTTTGTAGCACATGATTTGGGCGGTACCTTGCACCACACAGCCTATACTTCGTTTCAGCTTCGGTCCAGACGCAGCCAAAGCTACAAGCGCGAGCTCCGGGCTTTCAGTATCCCTGCCAAGCACACGCGCTCGTACAGTGCAAGCACTGTTCTGGGCCACATGCTCGCGCTTGTAGCATCGGCTGCGTCTGGACCGAAGCTGAAACGAAGTATAGCTACTTCTAATTAGTCTGCTTGACCCTGCCATCTGGTGGCAAGTGATTTAACCTTGATTCACTCTTCGCGAAGATTTCTGGTTGCCGTGCAACAATGAGACAAGTAGGCTGCTTCAAAGTTGCACTTTGGAGAGCAGCTTTTGGTTTCGCGAATGGTTTACCACTTTGCCGTGATGTGCGGTTGACGAAGGAATTGTGACTCGGGGAATAGAAAAGGTAAGACGTAAAGTGCGCGAAGTAACTGGGTATCGGTTGTCTCCGTTTAAAATAGCAGAGCCGACGACTAGAGGACTGAGTGACTGCTTTCGAAACGCAAGTTTATTTACCTGCGGGGAGAGGCTGCCTTCGGAAATACAGTTCGCGGAAAACTCGCTGTACCCTTCTATTCACTGGTCCTCTCGCCCCGTACAATAGACGTCGCGTCCTCGTTAAGCATTAGTGAGCTGGATTTACTCGATTCGGGGCCGCCATAATGAGATGCAGGTGACGGAGGAACTTTGCTCCCCTGCTTTCAGGACGAAAGTTTGTCCCTTTTTGAAGGAACAGCGTTCCTCCCTTGAGAGAGGACTATAGACGCTTTCAGCGCGCGCCAAATTCAGCCGCCATAGCCGACCTTCTCTTGTCTTACCGAGATGTCGAGCGACTGAAGCGGGCGTTGACGAGTCTCCACAAAGGCCTATGCTGGGGAGAAGGACACGGTAGAATCTGAAATGGCAATTACCTGTCCTGCTGTGATAATGATGAAGTGGATCGAACGGAATAAGAGGAAACAAAAACTGAAGGTCGGTTATGGCGTCGCCCATGCACACCTGCCTGAAAGCGTCTATACAGACCCTTTTTATCTGAGAGTGCAGAAACCATTAGCCTAGACTAGTGTTTCTGGGCTGTCAACAGAAAAGTCAAGGAAAGTGATTTTAAAACGACTGAACAGATTTCAAAATTGCGTCTGGTGGCGGTCTGTGAGGCTCCGTTGGAATGTCTCCACGTCATGACTTCCTTAGAAGCAGCGCCAGTTCGTGGCAGTGTATGCTCGCTCGTGGAGTTACTTAGCCCCAATGTGACTTGGCGGAGAACGCTGACACGCTTACTACGTTGTATACGTTAAAGCTTCCACAGTGCTTTCACAACGTGTTTTCCACACCCTCAAGGTCGCCGTTCTTTGCAGACGGTAGGCAGGAGCTTGATCTGAGAATGCGAGAACCTCTGCCAGGCCAACCATACCACTCCCGCCCCCCCCCCCCCCCCTTTCCCGTATGCGCTGTGAATAGCGCGCTCAAATATGGCAACCAGTGAATAAATTATACAGTATATATTGGTGACGTGCGCGATCAAAAGCGTCGCTGCGATCGTCCTTGCACGATTGGCCGAATGCTGACTATGACGTCAGCAAAAGGTTTCTCTTCGACAGAAATAAGAGGAATGGAAGAACTTCAATTTTGGCGGTGTTGGTAGCGTTGGTTTCAGAATGGAATGATTTCAGGCTTCCACCGTGCTCATTAAAAACACCATCGAACTTGTTGTTCGTGGTGAAATGACGTCACGAAAGGGTGCCTAAAGGGGTATTCACACGAGGGAGAAATCCTGGGGATTTCTCCACGGCACGCGCATCCCACGACGAAAACGTCAGGCTTTGCGATGTGCAAAAGCCTCGCGTTTTCGTCTCGTGATGCGCGCGTGCCGGGGAGAAATCCCAGGGATTTCTCCATCGTATTAAGGAGGGCGCCACCAAAACATCTCGCCGCTGATCGGGGGCAGAGCCGGCTCTGATCGGGGGTATTGGCGACGAAAGCGATCGAAAGCGTCGCTGTGGTCGGCCCATCCCAATTGGCCGAATGCTGACTATGACGTCACAAATAAGAGGAATGAAAGAACTTCAATTTTGACGGTGTTGGCAGTGCTGCTTTGAGAGCGCTATGATTTCAGGCTTCCACTATGCCCATTACAAGCACCAACGAACTTGTTTTTCACAAGTTAATGACGTCACGAAAGGTAACCAAACGAGGGCGCCACCGAAACATCTCGCCGCTAATACACTGGACGTCATATTTGAGGGCGCTGTTTAGAGCGCATGCTCAGGATGAGCTCCCATTAGTAGGTTGCCAAGACAGGCAATCTTGATGGTATGAAATGCATGTTGCAAAAGAACTGCGGAAGCTTGCCGTCAGCACGCGCTCGGCAGTCGCGCACACAGCTATGGCCGCCAGTGAATACACCCTATAGCTTGCAGGTGTCGCCATTGCTGGGTACTGCCGATTATTTCTACTTACTGGGTCCCACGGTCTACTGCTTCTGTTTCGGTGTGAAACTAACAGGGTGAACGGAACGCTCGTGGCACATAAAATACCTGCTTGGCCGCGAATGACGTTACGGACAAGCTATGTATAGGCCTTAGGGCATACAGGCCTCGGATATTACTGCTAGGCGAGATTGTCATGCGTTGACGCCACCAAGCGGCAACGCTCGCAACTACAGTACCCTTGGCCGTACAGGAACTATTGACGTCACGAGCGCGATTCGCATTGGGCTTCTCGCTGGCCGACCTTGAAGCGAGAGGTAGACAGCTTACGGTTACGGCATTTTGTTAACGTACCTTTTAAAAATTACTCCCGCGGTGCCAGTATTATTGCTATGTGACGTATGAAGAAGACGAGGAGGCTCGATCAATTGGGGGCCAGAACGTCGTTCGGAATCAACATTTACAACGTACGAATAAACAAACAGAGGCTTGCCCCGACGTTACTACATTCCCTCAGTTGTGGAACTCCAGCGGAAAAGCCCCCCCCCCCCCCCCCTCACTCACTTCAGTCCGCCTCCCGTCGTTTGAAACGCCATCTAGAGTTTCGTTTCATAATTGCGTGTTCCACAAAGTACGATGGAACGCCATCTAGATGTTGTGCTTCGAAACGTACGTATTCCATAGAATACACTGTAGTTACCATGGCCGTCGTTTGGCGCATCGAACGATGGGAGGCGAGTCGTGGTTTGTGAGGGGGGTACTGTTGGTGCAAGCAGCGTCTATGAGCAGTTGCGTAACTCTACTAATCTAATAACGTAGGCTTGGCCACACTACTGAACACAGATAAGCCGGGCTGTCATGCATGCGGCATGCATGAGGCAGCAGATTCAGCGCCGTCGCCGACGGGTTTTCGGGTTGTGTGATTGTTATAATTTTGTTACCCGTGGTGTGCGCTGATTGGTGCGTCGAGGAAAGGCGACGTGACGACGGAAGGAAGAATCGACGAGACGGACAGCTCTGGGGGGGCTGGAGCTGGTTCAAGCAACACTTGGAGCTCGAATAAAGCGCTTTCCCCCCAAAGGCTGGCTCCCTGCCTTCCCGGGTCCCACGGCGCCCAAACCACAAGCCGTGACTCGGGCTCACACTGCTTATGCATCATACAAAAGACAGTCTGCATGCATATTCGAACGCGAGTCGGGGGGGATCGGTGGCCGAGTGGTCTAGCGCACACCAGCTCGGAGCACGTGGAGCGAAAGCTCGCGCTGCAGAACCCAGGGATCCTGGGTTCGAGCCCCACCCCTGCCCGTTTCGATCTGGATGAGCATCGTACCGGCGTGCGGTCGCGTATCACTACTGCGTGATGCACGTTAAAGACCCCAGGCTAGCGGCTGTACCGCACTGGCTAAATTTCTCATCTACAGCTGGGAGACTCGTCGCCCCTGTGAGGCAGACCAAGTTCTAGGCTGTACAAACACACACACAACCCAATTTTTTTTTTTTTTCGAACGCGAGTCACGGCGAGATCCGTACTTCGAAAGCCTCATGGCGATGAGCTCACGGAGAAACCTTGGCGCACGGTATTTGAAGTTCGAACCACGGATATTACGGTGACCCCTGTTTGCAGGCTGTCTTTTGTATGATGTGTGTGGAGTGTGACCCGGGCGTAAAAAGTCTATTTCAAAGACTTGCACCAATGGTTACACTCTTTGAGCAGCCTTATTTTTATTAATGCACCATTTTTAATTGCAAATAGGATGATGTTGCGTGGAACACACTTTATTTACGGTGAAGTGAGAGCTCCTTTTTTTTTTTTGTATTTTCTGCTTTGGACAGCCGCTTCAAACAGCCACTTTTTGAGACTATGTTGAATAATTATAGCCTGTACCAATGCTTTTTACTTGGAGATACATTCCTTGAATGTAGATATTTTACGCTCTCCGTGGCCTACTGAAGATGACAAAGCAACGTTTTACATGTAGCCTTTATAATTGCGCAAACGGTCACCTGCGGATTTGAGTACATAAAGCGGTGGAAGAGTCGACAGGGCCGCGATTCCTGTGTCGTGAGTGATTCATTGCGTCTGTACTTGCGATTTCTGCTCATCTGAGAGCTGCATGTTGTGCGTGTTGAATGTAAACGTATATTCCGTAAAATAATATCCCTAGGATGCTGCTAAAATCGCCAGCATCATTTTCAAAGTGCTCAACAGCGCCCTAAGGAACGAGCCGTTACAAATGTTTTGTATGAGTGTGGCACTCGAGGTATGGGCCATGGAGAAATCAACAGCACATGTCAGCGTTTCTTGTCTTTCCCTCGCTAGTATATCATTCCTGAGATCCGTTTATCTAAAGCAGTGTAAAAGCCTGATGTGTATGCACACCCAAAATGGATGGCTGATAACTCTGGGAGCTCCGTAAAACCGGCACGAGGAAAGCGTTCCTGCAAAGCCGAGCTCTCGTGCCTCAGTCGTTACTGCACACGTTTCTGGTACGGCAGACGCTGTAAAAGTAGAAGAAAGAGCATTTTAGGAACACGAGCGATTCCCGACGTTCGGAGCCATTGTTTTGGTGCGAGACTTCTCAGGAAATTTTCAGCGTTCATCAAAGGAAGAAAACAAACCCGTTCGACGTTTCTTTTTTCTTATTTTTTTAGAAAAACTCAAAATTTGGCTTTGTGTATTTTGTAGTCCGGGGAAGTACGGAATCGAAAACATGAGATGGGGGTGAAGGAGCTCGCAACGCCCCGACGTCTCCAAAGGATGATCGATCCCTTCGAGGGTTCCGGAGCCGTCTGGCCCCGATTCAATTTTGGCGGCCGACCGCTGCGCTGCGGCATCGCCCCTGCTGCGCCCCGAGTGCGCCCACCGACGGACCCGCCCCGCTCACCCCTCCAGCATCCGAAATGGAAGCAAAGTACCTCCGCATAGCCGCGGAACTCATTCAAGTTTCAACTCTTTCCTCTTCTACTGTATCCGCTCCGTAACCCTGGAGGCAAGTCGTTTCCTCTGACCACCGTACAACTCACTTCCTTCCGTTAACAATTCCAACCTTGGCTGTTTTTATTTTCCCATGGTGATGTCTATATTTTGGCTGCTTTGAAGGCGTTATAATCAAAAACGTAAAAGGAATATTCTTTGTTAAGCACGAAACCTCAGAGCCGCCTGGCTATTTCGCACTGTAACACTATCAATAAAGTGACCCCTACTCACTGTTGCTTCGGTTCCAAACCCTTTTTATTTGCGGAGAACCCAGTGTGATTGGAATGCAATCATAGAGTAAGGCCCTGAGAACCGTGAAGTCGGGATCACACGGCTCATACATCGTACGGAAAAAAGTCCGCAAACACGAGTTACCGAAATATCTATGGTTCGAATGAGGCGTGCTCAAGTTTCTCCTTGAACTCCTTGCCATGCGGCATTCGAAGCAGGGATGTCGCGGTGCCTCGCGTTCGAATCTCTATGCAGACTGTCGTTTGTATAATGTATAAAGTATAAGCAGTGTGACCCCGGCTTTATGCATCACCGGTTTCATTTAAAGAGTTTTGCACGCAGCCTGGTTCGAGGGCGGCTGGAAACATCTTACACATTTTACAAAGACCCAAATAAGTCTGGTGAGCAGAAAGTCACACAAGCCTGCCAGCCATTGCAGGACAATATCCACCTCAATGTCCTCGCATAGACGCACACACGATGATGCAGGAGTTTGCAACATGTTTTTTTTATGCGCTATTTTCGTAGATAGACTACTTGACAAAAATACCGAGACCATACTTTCAGGTTTCGGCTCCTGCGGAGTGTCACTTCACAATATTCCGTTTTAGTCACACTCTGGTAGCACAGCAGTAGTCACAGTTCACCAAGTGCTTCTGAACAAGCGCTTTGCTTGTGGCAGCATCCCTTTCCGGTCATTCTTGAGCTTTGAATGCACTGTGAAAAAAAACCTACTACAAGAACGCAGTTTTGGCCCTGTTTTAGCTTGATGAGCACCTTTTGTGTCTAGGTACCCTTTTGTTGAGGACGGTTGCCTTCCACTGTAACGCAAAAACAAAACAAAACAAAAAAGCTAAAGTTCTGTAGTATCTTGCAGTGTTGCACCAACATCAGTTCTCTCAAGATTAAATTATCGGGAAACGATTCAGAAGACTAGGTTGTGACAGGCTGAGAAGTGGGTGGTTTGGATGGCTGCTCTCGAAGTCTAAGACTCGCTACTTGTTATCCAGTAGTTTTCTGAGAGCAAGGATGTAGCTTTGCGCGATTTGCAGCGTCTCGTACTTGGAGAGTTGACGATCGCTCACCGAGGGAACCACCTTGCGGAGCTGGTCGAAGGCTACGTTCAGCTTGTGCATCCGCCTTCGCTCGCGGACGTTCGCCGCCACTCGACCCTGCTGACTCGTCCGCTTCCTGGAGGAGGAGGTCGACTTCTTCCGCGGATCGCTCCTCGTGAAACGCCAGGCTTGCGGATCCTTGGCGGCCACGGTAACATGGTCAGAGCTTTCGGTACCTTGAGCCCGAATCGAAATCCAAGCATTCTCGGAGTCGAAGCGCGACACCGCCGGTGTGGTCGTTCCAACCGATGCTGAGTTTTGTATCCATCCTTGCATCCAAGAGCGCGCGGAAGAAGCGTGCCACTCGCTTCTCGGCGCTTGAGACGGTGCACTCTCGTGGGCGTCTTTGTCATCCCTGCGCGTTGCGACTCTGCAGGCGTCGTCAAAACTGCGCGCCATTGCAGTACTCGTATCCATCAGCCTGTTTGGACGAAGGTCTTGGATATTATCCGGACGACGTATGTCCTGGAGGTCTTGCACACCAACGAGATCGAACTGGGCCTTCCTGAGAATGATGGCTTGCTCGGGCTTCCAAAGCAACCGAAAGTATCGATTGCAGATATTTCAAGGCCGATGCTAGGGTGTGATGTTCTTCTATGACAGCACGGCGAGGATGACGCTGGGGACTGGCGTTCGATGCATCTGGAGACACGGTGCTACGAGCTGTGCGAGGACTCGGGCTGCTTTGCCTAATGCGTCGCTCTTGGGGCGGACGGGTCACGGCTGCCGTCCGAGGCTAATTCGTGGCCCGGGAATCGCTGCCCGGCAGCCAGAGGGGGCGGAGATTACGGCGTCATGCGTCACCGACCCGCCAAGAAGAGGGCAAGTGCCGACCAGGAGGACTGCCCGCTGCTCCCGCTGCTGGCGCTCGAAACCTCCGCCGCCGGCGACTTTCTTTCCAACGCCCCCGGCTGCCTCTCTATGGGGCTGTCTCTCTTTCGACGCTTTTCCCACTTATTTGTTTCTTTTCCTCCGTATTTGATTGCTACGTTATGGTTTGTTTCGTAACTGCGGAGTGTTTCGCGATGGAGTGGTACATGACGTTGATGAGATTATTCGGCGGCGGAACTCGTGAGGAGCGACTTCCAAAGCGTGCTGCAGAGATTGTGTTGTATGCATGTCTCTATGATGATGCGCGACTAGAAAGGCTCGTACCAGTCAAATAATTGTTAGCGCAATGAATATTTCCCGTCACTGATGCCTATTTGGTTATTTCCCTTTTACAAAATTTTTTGGTAGAAAAGTCAGTAGAGAGAATCTTTCCCCGCCCTAACCCTACCTCCCCCCCCCCCCCCCCCCAAAAAAAAAAAGAGCGAATATGCGGAACATTTCATTTTTTGCAAGGAATAGCGTACTTTATGTAAAAATGCAATATTAATTCCAGATTATTGCAATCTTTCGGAATATCAGAACACTTCGTTTCAGGAATATAAAGGGCCCCTGAAAAGAACGAAAGTCCTTCAACAGTCTCGTTGGGACACGTGTTGAAAAACAAATATAAAGTTTTTTTTTGTTTGTTTGTTTTTTTGGGACAGTATTGACGGCGCGAGACGCGATTTAGTCGGCAGTCACTTCCTTTCCACTTGTTTTCTCCCTTGGCATTTCGGGCGCGTGGAGGAGAGGTGGATCGGCTGGACCATCACGCTGAGATGGAAAGAGTGTATGACCATTCCATGACGTCATAAACTTTGCGCACAGAATTAAAAAAAAAAAACAATCTCGCGCCGTCAATATTGCAATAATGTTTTTCTTTTTCGCGTTAAATTAATTTTTTGATATGCGTGTGCCAACCACACTGTTAAAAAAATGTTTTCTTTTTAGGGGTTCTGAAGATACTGCAAAGGTTGTCCGTAGGGTCTATGGACAACCTTTGCAGTATCGGGCCTAGGAATAAAATGTACACGGTCCTGAGGTCCTAAATTGTATTAACTACTATTGCATTGTTGCCGGTTATAATTGTTCGGCTCAGATCCACTTTTTACAAACGTCTTTGATGAGAATCGAATGCTCCAAAATTTCGGGGATACTCGTGTTCCGACGCCAGTGTTGGTCGTGCTGTCCCTACCACGGGACTGCACGGCCAAAGGTGAGCAGTCGCACCACGCCTGCTTAATCGCCCCTTTTCAGCCATTGAACCGGCGTTCGCATTAAAGTACTTGTTTCATTTTGTTTCTTGCGTCTGCGTTTTGAGAAATATATATCTTCCGATTTGTGGAGATATCAATTATACGATTCCCAGCCAACGCTCTCCAGGGAAGGAGCCGTATCTCGTCCTCTTGTCCCGCCCGCAGCATCGCTAAGACACGTCCCGATGACGCCATCGCAACCAGCGCTCTGTCCGTTGACCCAGGGAAGACGGGAGGTGCCAAGTCGAGCGCGCAGCAATTTGCGAGTTTGTGGAAACAGACGCCATTGTTCTTGTCCGCTATGCCTGGGGGCCCCCAAGGTCGAAGCTGCGCCCTCTTCGAGAGGCTGTTCACCGACGGCCATCTTCCTCGGGCCTGACGCGCCGGCATCGGCGAGGAGGCGGTCATCGTTAAAGGGCAGCTCCACATGTGCCCGCTGAATGCGGTTTGCTGCCTTCCAGACAAAAGCTGGTTGGCGCTCTGTTCACCCCTCAGCTGACAGCGCGGTGGGAGCTATCTGGTCGTGGGAGCAGTCTTACGTCTATCCACATGCACAGGCAATGAGAGCGGCCAGGAGACCAAAGGGTGGCGGTTGATTGGTCCGGCGATCGCCTAGCTCCCACCGCAATGTCAGCTTAGGAGTGAAGGGGCAATATTGCTCCCGGACACTCCCTGGTACGCTTGCTTTAAAACGCCGTCTTATTCCTTATTTTTAATCAAAGAACACAGATTGCATTACCTCTCAGAACCTCCGTCGCACACTTGTTTTTTTTTCTCATGAGAAAAAGAAACTATTGCGTCAGATCGAGAACATTAATCCCGGTTTTCCGGACCGCATAAGTAAATCAAGCATCTCAGCAAGCCGAAACTAAAGCTTGAGCACATTAAGTTCGCTGGATCAAAAGATACAAAAAGAAAAGTAAACGTTTTCTACGAGTCCACGCCCACCTAAGCCTAACGTTCATCAAACCGAAATTTGAGATTGTGAGCGCCGCTAGCAATTACGTGAGGGAGAAAAGCTTGTCACTTATAAATACTATATCTCGTTTTCTTTCTTACAGACGATATATTCTTTTTCTGTCATAATTTCCACAGGCACCCATGATTTCAAATTTCGGTTTGATGAGTACTAAGCCGGTGTCACACGGCTCACACATCGTACAAAAGACAGTCTGCAAACACAAGTCACCCCAATATCCGTGGTTCGAATGCCGCGTGCCCAAGTTTCTCCCTGAACTCATTGCCATGCGGCACTCGATGCACGCATTGCGCTGTGAATCGAGTTCGAATCTGTTTGCAGATTCTCTCTTGTATGATTTCTAAACAGTGTGACCCCGGCTTTAGCGTTAGGTAAATGTCGGTCCATTATTTTTTTTTTCTATCGAGGTAACGTCATGTGTTCAAAGTTTCGCATTTTATCACTGACGCGGGCGTCCCATTCTCACTGAGTTTCAGCCTTTTGCGATGCATCGTTTGCGATGCTGGCCGAAAATCCAGGTTTTCTTTTCTGTAACCCGGTACGCTAGCGATTCGAATCAGATCCCAGTCTCCAACTAAGCCTTACCTGACTTGAACGTTATCAGCGATTTTCAAAAATGTTCAATGGAAACCTGGGGCGCGTTTTCGGCAGCGCCCGCCTTTCATCTTCACGTTTTTGTGGGCTACGCAGATCGTTGAAAAAATTCCTGAAATTGCTTATAACTTTTGAATGCGACAACGACCGAAACATTGACATGATTCTGTTTCCAACCGCTAGCGCTGCATTTGGACGGAGAGTTGCCTTACGGCCAGGCGTAATTGATTTTCGCGGTAAGAAAAACACTTTTTTCTTCTCTCTCAAACACCCTATATATTTCCCCGCACAGAACACCGCTCACAGACTTTCCTTTCATCGGTTTAACCAATGGTCATGATTGAACTGACTAAAAAAGGAGGGCAACAATTCTGACTTTTTTTTTTCTTTTATTCCTTCGTGCCTTAGCACAATTTTGCGGTTTTGATGTGAAAGTGCAAGATGGAAAATATAAGTGATGCAACTCGTAAATTTCACAGACAATAGAAAATGAAAAAAAGTCGAACTCAAGTGGAAAGTGATAATCACGGGTGCGACAGCCAATGGATGGATTTTGCAAATGCAGTCTTTTGAGTAGGTAGTCTTAGTAATAATTACATCTTCCGTTGAATTTCTTATCATATATAATACAAATACAACCGTTTCTGTACAGCTTCAATTCGCGACACACACACCAAATGCCGTCACCGAGTTCCATATGCTACACTAACCGAACTCAAATTTCGTTTGTATAAGGCAGGAAAATAGACGTACAATGTAAAAATAATTCCTATAGTCACATGACAGGCGAGAAAGCAAACCAAGCATTCGTACGGAAGAGGAAACAATCTGGATAACATGACCAGAAAGAAAAGCTTGGTGTCAAAATAGATCCACAGATCACGAATCATGGTGATACGTGTGATATAGGAGTGGACTAAAGAACATAGGTGTAAAATAAAGTATCGTGTCTTCGTGACATTGTCAGTAGTTTTATTTTGTCTCCATTAAGCATTAACAAATTTGCTGAACACCACTCGGAAACAAGATCTATATCCACTTGTAAGATACTACAGTTGCAGAAAATGATCGTATATCTCCACAAATCTTAATGTCATAAGCAAACATTAACAGACGCGAATGTTTTATGCACACTTCGAGGTCGTTTACGAAATAAAGGCAATAGGAGGGCCTTAGGTTAGATTCTAACCTAGATGTTAGTGTAGAATAGCTGTTCGATATCCTAACGCTTTTGTGAGAAACCATTTAAGGACAACTTATTCAGTAGAAACTCATGATTTACGTTACTAAATGGCCTTGGCCATGTCAAAATAAACAATATCTATTTGACCTGTAGAAAGAATGAAATGATAATAGTGATTTCCCCCCAAAGTGTCGTCCCACTCACTCACTCAAGCCAGTGTTGGTTGCTGCCTACGACCTGGCAGTCCTGGTTTGGGGCGTGTCCCGAACGTCCTGGCTGCCGGCTGTTTCGCACTCACTCCCTCACCGGCTCTTTTTCTTCCTATTTTTTTATTCTTCGTCGAGCAATATCCGCATCATATTGCCGTTTGTAGTACTTACCGGAACAACATACATTCGTCCGTATTGGGTCCGCAGAGCGAGTGGCGCCTCTATTTTCCGCTGACCACAAAGACAAGAAATTACGGCGAACAATAAAAAAAAATGAAAACTGGTATTTTGCGTGGCACCTATTGTCCCTGCGCTCAATGCGTACTAATCCCGCGCTGCGCTTCTTCATTCGCTGCGATCTTTCTTGCAGGACTGGCATGCTTTCGTGTTTCGCAGGAAGCTGAACTCACTTAACTATTTCCAGTGTTTCAGAGATCGGTTAGCGGACGTGGCCGCTTCCCGCGCTCGTGCCACGTGTTCGTGGGCAGTGCCGCGGTCCCAAAAGACACGGCCTTGTTTGGACGGGTCCATCTACGCGGGCCAGCCGAGCGTGCAGTCCCGGGCATCCGGGCTCACGAAAACCGACTTTCGCGCCCAAAAAGCTCTGCCACCTTTCGTTTCTCTCGTTTCGACCCCCCTCCCCCTTCTCCCCCTTTCTTTTTTCGACTTTTGCGTTGCTACGCGTGATTCCTTGGAATGATCTCTTTTTCTGTCTTCTTCTAGAGTATCTTCATCCGATTTTGTTCTGGTTGAGGCTCCCTCCTAACTAGGCCCCTCAGATTAAAGCAGAGTGGTCCACGCTCAGTGGAGTGGCTTTCCATCAGATTTTTCGTTCTTGGTCGTCGGGCACTCTATATTGGGCTGTTTGTTTGTTAGTTTCTTGTTTACGTCCCGATTCTCGCGACGTTTAAAAAAAGAAAAAAGAAATGATGTTGGCTTTCTTTTGTGCGACCTGTACCTCGACCGCCCACGCTGTCGTGTGTGTTCCGACCGTGGTCGCCCGCCCGCTGCACAACAACAGTGCGGCATCTCCTCCCGAAAGGCTCCTTTATTTGATCAGAACATCGGGGCTCGCTTCGAGCTCCGCAATTATGGCGCGTTTGTTTGTTCACTATACATTTATTACTCTATTTTATTTCACGTCAGCCGTGATTACAGAACGAACGCAGCGTTTACAGGCTTTTTGGAAGCGCAATTCTCATCGCGCAGCTTTCTAATTTTGTCATTTAACTTTGAGGCTCAACTGGCTGGAGGGTTGCGAACTGTCTCGGTGTTCTAAAATTTTTTTGTCCACCTTTTTCTTTCTTGTTTTTCTCATTTGTTTTTGAAAAATAATGCTCTTTTCGAGTTTCATAACTCAAACTAAAATAAAGTATCGCGTTTTCGTGACATTGTCATCGTATTGTTTTGTCTGGATTAAGCACTAAGAAATTGGCTAAGCACCACTCGGAAACACGATCAATATATGCTCTTTAAGATACTACCTTACTACGGTGCGACCTTTGTTTACTTCGACCGCCCTCGCAGTTTTGTGTGTTCCGACCACGTTCGCCCGCCCGCTGCACAACATGCAGTGCGAGATCTCCTTCCAAAAGGCTGTTTTCTTTGATCGAAGCACGCGAAGCTCAGTACGACCTCAGCAAATATGGCGCATTTGTTTGTGGCTGGAGGGTTGAGAACTGTCTCGGGGTTTTGAGATTTGGTTTGTCAACCTTTTGCTTTGTCATTTCTTTTAAAAAATTAATGCTTTTTTTTTTTGGTTTCGTAACTCAAACTCGATGTATTTCGGTAGTAAATAAACCACCGGAAGCGCATCCTCAAGAATGAAATATTTTGTTTTTCCGAAAACATAACTTAATGCCGAAACACCCACAACACGCAATACTAAAGGAAAAAGATAACGCAAAACCCCGGACACAGCGATGACTCAAGTAAATACTAAAGTATTTGACGTGACGTTCGTTCACGATCGCCAATTTGTTTTTCCAAGGCAATACGCAACCTCACGGCTAAAACTTAACTTGGTGGTACCTGCAATCTTTTTTAATTATGTCAAAAAAACCTATTAAAAAGGTGATGCGACATTTTCTTTTTTTTTTTTACTTTCACAATATACTTAAAATAATTGCCTGATGTTTATATGTTGTTGTTGTTGAGTGTTGTTACACACGGGAAGAGGGGATGCCTGCACGTAATGTTAGCCTCCTTGGGCAGGGGCAAGACTCGCACAGGCGGGGAAAGAGGGTGAGAAAAGAAGAGAAGAGGGGTTGGGGGGTGATTTGGTCACCAATCTCTGGATGAGTAGGGTCGAATCAGGAGGTTATTTTCTTGAGGTAGAGGGGACACTGCAGAACTGTCTTCTGGTATGGAGATCACAAATTAGTCGATGTCAGTTGAGACGAGAAGGCGTGGCTGGTCTAGGTGGCGGGCCGGTGGGCTAGAGGCGCGTTGCGAGTCCAGTGGCCTTGAGGTACTCAAGAAGAGATTTATAAACAAGTTCTCTTCTTCGTCGACCTCCGGTAGGAAAAAGGATTTCGTTCTTTTGAGTTACAGTTGTGCTGGCACTTAGTATGGTGGTAAAAAAAGACCGTCGAGCTTGATCGTAGTGAGAACAATTTAGGAGGACGTGGTCAAGGTCCTCTGGGACATTGCATTTGGCACAGTTGGGTGTACTAGACCTGGAGATCTTGTGAAGTGTCGTTGATGTGTAGGCGCAGTTTGCACGAAGGTGATGGAGTAGCGTGGAATCTGATCTGGTTAGTTTTGACTCGGGGAGCGATGGAGGAGGATTCCCGCTTGCAACTTCTGAATGGGAGTGACGCATTGTGGTAATTAATTTGCACAGTCTGCGCGCTTCGCAATAACGTGGGATGAAAAGACTGGGCTCTTCTTCCTTGTGTGCCTTTGAAGCAAGGGCATCGGCGCGCTCGTTGCCGGGGATACCCATATGTGATGGAATCCATTGAAAAGCCAACTGCCACCCTCGCATGCAAAGTTTTCGGGCCTTGTCGGCCACGCAGTGGGCCAGAAAAGGAGCTTGGTCTGAAGCTTCCAAATTGGATAACGCACTTCGAGAGTCGGAGAGAATAACAGTCTTGCAAGGATTGAGGTTGTGAAGCGCATCTAATGCCGCTGCTAGTGCAGCCAGCTCCGCTGTCGTTGACGTGGTTGCGAAGTTGAGGCGGTGTGATGCTTCGATTCCGGCATCGGGAATGACGAATGCCGCGGTAGATGTTGCAGTTGTGGGATTCGTTGACCCGTCCGTAAACACTTGGAGCCAACCATTGTACGTGCTTGTCAGTTGGTCAGCTGCAAGCGACCTTCCGACAGTGGCTGCGATAGAATTCTTCTTCGGGAAATAAGGAAGCGTTTCTTCTACAGTGTACGGCGGTTAGGTTATGAAAGGTGCCGGAGGAAAGTAATGGCTATTAGGAGGTCCAATTTGTAAATTAAATTCTTGTACACATCGACCTATCTGTGAATCAAAACGCTCTTCAATGTTGGACAGCAGTGATGTCGCAGATCGTGCTCCATACATACGAGTGATATGATTCATTGCTCTTATTCTTATGTGCATAGCTACTGTTTGATCCTTGGCCTCTACGAGTGTCGCCGTATTGCCCGCGAAGCGTGGCAGTCCAAGGCACTGACGGAGGGCAACACGGTGAAAACGTTCGAGTGTGGTCATTTGATGAGCCCTGATTGTGATGAGAGGTAGGCTGTATAACATTCTTGAGAGGATAAGGCCACGATAGAGAATCAGAAGCCCCTGAGGAGGCAGTCCAGATTTCTGGCGATGGAAGTGGCGAAGCACAGTTAATAATTTAGTGCACTGCGTTACAAGTCGTTTTATCTCGGGTCTCCATGTAACGTGGTCATCTATTTCCATCCCCAAGTATCGGTACGTTGAGACTCTCTGGATCGGTATTCCTTTGATGGCTGGCGTATTTGCAACTTTGCGGTTTGGATGTCGACCAGGGCGGCAGGGCGGTAACAGAGGAAGGCTGTTTTGCTTGTAGATAAAGTAAGTCCTAGTTCTTTTAGAGTAGAAGTCGTGCTGTCAAGAACTTTCTGAAGCCTTTTGCCGATGGTCCTTGACAGTCTGGATGGACCGACACACCAAATTGCCACATCATCGGCATATATCGTCATGTGAACTGTTGTACTGGACGTTTCTGTAGAGTTTATGCATAGCGGAAGTTCTGCCATGGTAAGGTTAAACAGAAACTGGCTCAGTACACTTCCTTGGGGAACGCCTTGGGTCACCGACCGACGAGTGCTAAGACATTCGGCAGTTCTTGCTGTTAGGCTGCGGCCAGTGAGGAACGCGGCGATATAGTCATATGTTCTTCCACCAATTCCGTACCGTGTAAGTTGACGCAGAATAGTATGGTGTGGCAGGGCATCGAAAGCTTTGCATATGTCCAAAAATATGCAGTAGACTGTTTGGTGAGTTGAACGTGCATTTTCAAGGCTCGATACGAGATCAGCAATGGCGTCAAAAATGCACCTCCTTCGTCGGAATCCGCAGAGTTGATCTGGCAGTGCACCTTTGGATTCAAGAAGCCACGTAAGTCTTGAAAGTACTAGTCTTTCCATTAATTTCCCGACACAACTGGTCAGAGAAATTGGCCGGTAGGATTCAATCCGATCACCGGGTTTTCCTTGCTTTCTGATGGGAACCACTACAGAGGTGAGCCATGCTGCAGGGATTTTTGCCGTTCTCCATATGTTGTTGATAGACTCCAGTAAGGCCTCTCTATGCGGGAAAGAAAGATTTCTCAGTGCTTGAAACGTTACGCCGTCCGGTCCCGGAGCGGTTCGACGGCGCGAGCGTCGGAGGGCAACATCAAGTTCAGTGATGGTGAAGTCAGCGTCCATTTCTGAGCAAGGATTTGTTTTCAATGGAACTGGAGGCTTGTCCCTGTATCCCTGTGGTGGCGGAATTGGGGCAGCGAACGCATCAGCAAGAAGCTCCGCGGTTTCTTGAGTAGTGCGGCCTAGGGCTAGCGCTAATCCTGCAACGGGATGCTCGGGTTGCTTTTTATCTTTCAAGACTCTGACGATCCTCCATGCTCTCGAAATACCCGATGGGGAACCAAACGACTCACATAGTTGGTTCCACTGTAGGCGTTGGAGGCGCTTAGTATATCGGCGAAATTTGGCATCAATCTTGCGATGTTCATTCCAATCATCCAGATCATCTGTTTTTCGAGCTCGTCGCTGCGCGCGGCGTCGAGCAGCCCTTAGGTTTAGGTAGATGAGGTCGGGAACAGGCCGGGTGTATGGTACTCTAATGGTCTTTGTTGACAGCTGAATGGCTCGTGCAATCATGGCTGTTGTGTTTTCTGTCGTGCTGCCAGCTAGAGCAAAGTCCATGTGAGATCGGAATACATCCCAGTTGGTAACTCGAACCTCTCTGTAAGTTTTGTTTGTCTTTTTGGCAAACTTGCTGGTAATCATGATCGGTATATGATCACTGCCCCAGGAATCGGCTAGAACATTCCAATCTGCCAATATATCCGGGGACAGGAACGTCAGGTCTAATACACTGCGGCCAACTCCAGGTCTGATGAACGTTTCCGCACCGTCATTAAGGGCCTCTAAATGAAGTGAAGATGTCATACTATCAATATCAAATCTTCTTCTTGTATTTTTGCGGTCACCCCATATCTTGTTGTGGGCGTTGAAATCTCCACAGAGTATAAGATGGCCTCTGCTTCTCTGCTTCACATCGGAAAGCTCTCCGACATCCCATTTGCAATTTGGCGGGACATACACTAAAACGACCGTGAAGTCCACGTTTTTGTACCTAACAGATACAGCAGCATATTCAGCACTACTCTTCGAAACTGAAGATAGGTCTACTGGCGATTGAGGAAGGCCGGCGCGAACAAAGACTACAGATCGTGGCTTGCAGTCCTTCCTTTTTGTAGAACTGTAATAGGCTACGTAGGGCGACAGGCGGCAGTTGGATGGATCGTTGTTATAGGTTCCTGAATCGCCAGTATATCAATCCTAGTGGAGAGTAGATATCTCTGAAGATCTGGAAGGCGGGGATTTAGGCTGCAAGCGTTCCACTGTAGTATTCTTGGAATTTCGGGTTTATCGTTTGTACGTTTCTTGAAGTTGTGACTTTGAGCCGAGGCCATCCGCTCCTAGCGGTGGAAGGGTCCTACATTCAAAAAGGATTCCATTGCAAGCAGGGCTTGGACTTCCGGTAAGTTCTCTGAATCAGGGATCGCTTTGATGATGGCCCTTAGCGCAGCAAAAAGCATTGGAATAAGGACACTACCAAGGTCACCAGCCTGCTCTTGTCGTTTGCGCCTTGGAGCTGATGATACCGACATAGGTTGTCGGATGGTCGTCTGAGTGGTAGGGGCTGATTTCAGTAATTGCATAGTTGATGGAATTCCTCTGGCTGTCTCAGGTGCGTCTTCATGTGGCCGGCGTTCTCTGTGTTTTTCTTTCACTCCATTCGTCGTCTTCTTCAATGCGTCACTGTAAGTTGGCTTTTGGGCTCGCTTCTCCGTTGGAACCGGGACAGGCAAGGGGACGCGCACAACTTCAGGGTTTAAGGTGGCCGCAAACCCACGATTTCCCTTGCCATTTAAGACGTCCTGTCTTCGGATAACAGAGGCAGCCTTTCTGCGTTGACACCCAGAGAAGGTAGCGGCATGCTGGTTACCGCAGTTTGCGCACTTGGGATCTTGCCGATTGGTGCAAGTCTTGTGGTGGTGCGGACCTGCGCACACTTTACAGTGCCGTGGTCCACGGCAGTATTGCGCAATGTGTCCGTACCTTTGGCAATGATAGCACTGCACGGGAGGACCAAAATACTCGTCAACAGAGTGACTTGTGAAGCCTAAGAGAACGCGTGTAGGCATTGGTTGGTCTGGGCGGAAGTGGAGGAGCACGCTTTCAGTCTTGCGGTGTTCCACGTTGCCGTCCTCTTGTCTTCTATACGAAATTTGCCGTTGAACAGAAATAACTCCAAGATTTTTAAAATAGTCTAGTAGTTCTCCGTCGGTATACTCGATCGGTACTCCTTTGATCTTTCCCAGATTCCGTGAGTAGGAGTGGGGTACACTTGTCGCCACTTCAATAGAGCAAAGGGTCGATATGGCTAGTAATCTGTTGGCTGCTTGCAGAGATGCAACACTCACGAAAAGGCTCCCGTCTTTGTTCATCCTATGTGAGAGTAGCTTCTCCTGTGCAACATCAATGATTTCTTTGGCCACTTCGTTAGGATTCACCCTCCACAAGGATGCATTGGAACTGTTGGGTTTGAAAACCACTGGAATGCCCGCAGGGCGGTTTTTCTTGTAGTGGACTGATGTAAAGGGCCGATTATCTTCATCGGCTTCCAGAACTTGCATGGGATCTTCTGGAGACTCGTCTTCATTGGAATGTATGATAGCATCTTGAACGGAATAAGTAGAGGTCTTGTCATCATCATAGTCGTGATATGAGTCTGGGTCTGTACATCGTCTTTTAATGGGAGCTTTCTTGAGGTCACCAGGAATAACGGTCGACGGTGGGGGGGCGGTACATTGAGGTGGTGACTTGCCATGTGATGGTCCAGGGGTGCTATGTTGCGCTTTTTGCACTCCCAGGAGACTTGGAAGAGGGAAGTGACGTCGACGACACAGCAAACGCAGATTGGATGTTGACAGAAGAAAACGAAATCAACACCCAATCTGCGTTTGCTGTGTCGTTGACATCACTTCCCTCTCCCTAGTCTCCTGGGAGTGCAAAAAGCGCAACATAGCCCTCCAGGATCCCCTCTTTCGGGTGTTTCAGCTGGTGGCGGTTGGTCCATTGCCCAGGTCGTCGGTCCGGTGTTTACAAGGAAAGGGCGACCATGCGCCGCGTCCGGGACCTCGCCGCTTGACGTCAATAAGAAAATCTGACTGGATAATATCACGAAACTTTGAAAAATCCTATTTTCCAAAAGAGCAGGAAGAATGGCGTTGATTGCCTGAAAACGTCGTCGTCTTCTCCCCCTGATGTTTATAACCGACAAAACACGCGCCAGTTTGTTTATCCACGCAATAGTTTTCGCAGAAAACAAAATGGAGAAAAAGGAGTAGCACTCCTTTCGTCAACGTCCTTGGAGATGGGGTTAGTTTTAAACAGTCGATTGACGAGCTAGTTGGTTGTTGACAGACACGATAAAAGAGTAGTGCAGAAAAAAACGAAACGCCTGTGTCTGCCCGAGATTTTTTGCTCGATGGACTTTTTCAATGAACCCCTTACTTCCAAATTCGCGCTGGTGTTGTGTTTTGCTTCTTCTGGGGTAGTTACTCTCTGCCACACCCGCTCGATGGGGTCGCTGCAACCTCATCCCTCCTAGAGTTCCTGTATAGGCTCCCTACGGGAGCCAGAGTTGCGCGTTCATCTCCGTAGCGCCGTTTTTCCTGCACGGCATGTTGATCCCGCTCGTCACGTGACTGAATTCGGCGAATAGCGGCGCCGCGCGTTCAAAGCGCCGCTCAAAAAAAAAAAAAAAAAAAAAACGCTGCGTTTCCATAGGAGCTAAGCCTCTTTATTTTTTTACTTTTTCCTCGGGAAAGTTCGCTCTTTGCAAATTTTACAAAAAAAAAATGCACCATCTGTGGGCAACGCTGCACAAAGTCGTGCGCGATAGGTTAAGAAACCGAATTTTCCGGTCGATTTAGAGAGCCTGGCGTCTCCTTGTTTCACCCAGTAGTTAGAGCTATGCAGGTCCTACTAGTGTGAAAGTTCCCCATTCAACCCCAACAGGCGGCACAAGGCCTGTACAGGCCTTGTGCCGCATGCCTGCAGAGAGTTACGTGGAACAATATTTCTTCGTGTTCTCAAAAAACGTTTTGATAAACTAGCGTCGAATTATCGTAAGCCAAAAGTATTTCAATGAGCGCACTAATTTTGTTTGATGCGAGTACACTGGCACACAGTTTCAATCACGCTGGTTTGAGCAGTTGTTCAGGCAGTACTCGGAGGGGTGGCGACTGTCCCGCCCCCACGCGGAAGAAAAAACTCTAATTGCTTCTTAATCAAAGCGAAGCCCATAAAGATGCGAGTGCCGCTGTCGAACCCGGCCGTGCCAGAACAAGCGGCCACGTGATCTAGCTAATAATTATCACAGCCACGTGCTGCACTTCCCAAAGCACAGGGCGCGTGCTCTAAAAAAATATGCCTGTGTTTATGTTTATACAGCCTAGAACTTAATCTGCCTCAGCGGGCGACGAGTCTCCCAGCTGTAGATGAGCAATTTGGCCAGTGCAGTACAACCGCTAGGCCGAGGCTTTTAACGTGCACCTCGCAGTAGTGATACATGACCGGACGCCGGTACGATGCTCATCCAGATCGAAACGGGCCGGGCTGTGAATTGATAGCACCCGCTCTTGTTCCACACATTGATAAGGTTCGGCTCTTCCCGTCCCCGCAGCGATGGGACACGAGGCACTGCGCGAATGCATGTCGAGGCATTGATGGTCAGGAGTAACCGCCGAATTCAGAAACCTCACTCAAACTACACTCAAACTGAAGGGCCCCTCCACTTCCTCGAGGAAGGCGCGAGGGCCGGCGCTGGCCAATCGCGACGGCGGATCCGTCCTCGCGATTGGCCAGCGCCGGCCCTCGGGCCTTCCTCGTGGAAGTGGAGGGGCCCTTCAGTTTGAGTGTAGTTTGAGTGAGGTTTCTGAATTCGGCGGTAAGACTCACGCAGTGCTCGTGTTCACTGTATGAGCCTCAATGAAAATCGTACCGCGGGGATCGCAAAGCGTAGTAACGAAATCCCGGGGATCCTATTGTTGACAACGCTAACAATGTGATCTCCACAACCTTGTCATCAAATTTTGCGAAGAACAGACTGAATTCACGAAAACGTCCGCTTTTATCCTTGAAATAGACCCTTTCCGAAATTCAGTGCCATCTGATGGTTTCTAAAGCAGCCTAAGTTATGTCATATCAATGGCGGAAATGAACTTGTATCGGCACCGTCACTTTCGCAAGTCAACGGCACGCGAGGAATTGTTCAGTGTGAGTTCTTTCTCGATCACTTTCAGTTCGATGGTGACCAAGAACCTGCATTCAGAACAAAGCTCCAACCCACTCAGATGCCTCGAGAAAATTCTATAGACCAAAGTGCTTTAAAGCCGATTGTGTGCCGCCCACAGAATGACTGAATCTGAGTTATTAGAAATAAACGCTTACGTAGCTCTTGTGTTCCATTCCTACGTCGCGTCGTACTGACCCCCCGAATGTACAGGCCTCGCAAGATTCGCTTAGGAGCATCTTCAACGTCTTCCTTTATCAGTCACTAGAAGGCCGCCATTGGTATGGCACAGATGCCGTTCCAGAGATGATGATAGTGATCAAAGTGGCCAGACTGAATTCGGAAAGGGTCTATTACTCGGCGACATACAATCTTCTTGGTCAGTGGCGTTGCGTGCGAACCTTACTGGGTCCCACTAGAGTCACTAAATAAAGCTACGCTTTTCAGGGTACCGAAACTCCCAAACAACGCTTCTGAAGCGCGTCAGGCGCCGCCATCTTGGGTTCTCGCGCAGATGGAGGAGTGACTGTAGTTGAGCCAAGCCGAGCAGTAGCCGTCGCCTGCGCCAGCTGCCCTAGCCGCAGCTGTGGCAGCGAATCAAGGTCGTGTTGTTCGTATCTCGACGCAAGAAGAAAAAAATGCATGCTGAGCGACGGACTTCAGCGTGCGCGCGCAGTAAACAGTAAAACAGCGGCAGGCAGAGGATCGCTGGACCCCAGATGGTGATGTTGAAAAAACACGATGATGATGATAGCGACTCACGTGACTGCCGCTGTCCAATAGTGCCGCAGCCAACCAGAATATTGTTGAATGGAGCGACTGTATTGTCAGCAAAATGCCAAAGAAAAGGAATGCTCTACTCTGAAAGCGTAGCTTATTTAGCGTCTCCAGGTCCCACTAGTGCCAGTAAGCTTGTGTAAAGTGAGAAACATTCCTACCCAATATCGCACGGCCCGTTTCAAGGGTAGAAGCAACTTTTTTTTTGTACTTTCAGTAAATAGCGCTTAGAACTATTCCTCGACATGGATAACCTGTGAAACACGCGTTAGATCATTTCTCCACACAATGGCAGTCGCTAAAGAAATACAAGAAAAACGAACAGCATTTACCCCTCAACTCGCAACCAAAATTACCGTGGCCAGAACAAGCGGCCACGTGATCCGGAGCCGATTAAATGCCGCCAATGTTTAATACAGCTCCGCGATCAGGTTGGCGAAGATGATTTGCTCGCGCTTGACTCCTAGTTCTGCCTACGTGAATATGACGCATCAGTTATTACTTGATGGATTCGCCTTATTTACTAGTTACTGATTTGAAACAACACCTAAGGTCATGTTCTAATATTTCCCTACGGGCTTTCTATTTAAGCGTACGTTCTGCAAAGAACAAAGTCATTGACCGCGAATGTCTTTTTGGACAGTTTGAAATTCCTTTTGATGTAACTATGTTAACTGAAACTTGGTATTCTGATGAAGGGGACGTTTTTCATTTGCCATCCTACAATGCCTATTGTTTCAATCGCACCACTAGTCGTGGTGGAGGTGTGTGTGCACTAATAAAAGAAGGGATGGACTGTGAACTGTTACCATGTTTTTGCTCTAGCTCTAGTGATTATGAAATCATGTCTTTGCTGACAGATAATACGCTTGTTTCTGCAGTTTACTGTCCACCTGATGGGCAACATTTTAAATTTTCTTGATTTCTTTGACACTCTCCTGGGATTCTGTAGCGACAATAAGCTAACTGTGATATTTGGAGGTAATTTGAACATTAACATGCTACTTAATACCACACCTAAAAATGATTTCGATTTTCTGCTTGCTACGTACGACTGTGTTAATGTGATAACCAAACCAACTAGAATCACGGAAAACACGGAAACCCTTATCGATCTCTTTATCACAAACGTTGATAATACTTGTGTGATTAGCGGAATTTTAAATTATCATATAAGTGACCATTTGCCAACTTTAATTTGCACAACAGGCAAGCCATGCCATAAAAAAATAAAGTCCATCAGTCGTTTTTAAGATATCACGCTTGATAACCTTGAAAAGTTTCGTGAATGTATTAGAAATGAAAATTGGTCTGACATTGTTAATGAAGCAAACCCTGATGTAGCGTACAGTCTTTTTCAAGGCACGTTCAAAAAAACTGTATGCAAGCAATTTTTCGTATAAGACATTAAAAACATCCAAAAGAATTCGTAAGCCCTGGATTACCTCAGACCTCTTATCAAAAATTAATATAAAAAATCTATTGTTGTAAAAATTTAATAAAACAAGAGATCAGACGGATCTAAACACTTTCAAATTATACAGAAATAGGCTAACAAAGAAACTTCAAAAGGCAAAGGCGGATTACTATCATAGGAACTTGGGCTCGTCAAGTGGACGTGTTGATGTTCTATGGAAAAGGATTAATTCAATCCTACAATGTGACTGGTCTCATGTTGATGTTGAAAAGCTTTGCGTGAATGGTACAGAACTTACAGGTATTGCTTTAGTTAATGCGATAAACGATCATTTTATAAACTTAGCAACAAGCGCATATAGTAATGAAGCCTGTTCATACATTGAAAACAGGAATGAGAATTCTGTTTTTCTAGATCCCGTTATTGATACTGAGGTGTTTTGGGTGTTTATGAATTTAAAGAACACTACGAGTAGACATGTTGATAATATCCAGGTTGAGCCAGTAAAATATGTTCTAGACATTATAACACCCTATGTAACACATTTTTCACTCGTGCATAACGACAGGAATATTTCCTGTGCGTATGCTAGTAGCCAAGGTTTCCGTTCTGCACAAGTAGGGAGAGAGGAATGATATGTATAACTATAGACCCGTGTCAGTACTGCCAGTCTTTTCAAAGGGACCTGAAGAAGTTATTCATACCCACTTGTCTAACTTTTTTGACAAACATAAACTAATTACAAGATCCCAGTTTGGATTCAGAAAGCATAAATCAAATAAACTTGCCTTACTTGAACAGAAAGAATTTATTTTAAGAAATCTCGAGAAACGAAAACTAGTACTTGGTATTTACGTAGACTTTACAACGGCTTTTGATTTTCTAAACCATGAACTATTATTGAAAAAACTGAAATATTATGGAATGCGCGGACAAGCTTTAGCTCTTCTTCAATCCTATCTTGGAAACCGCCAACAATATGTTTGTTGTAATAAATTCACTTCCACAATCAAATCGGTAATATCGGGCATACCTCAAGGCAGTATTTTAGGACATTTTTTTTTTTTTTTAACGCTTATGTCAATGATATTGTGAACATTGACCAGACAACTAAATTTGTTATATATGCTGACGATGCGACGCTTATTTTTACTGTGTGGTCGGTTTGCTTTGCTGCATACCCGACCCGGAGGAATAACACGGAGCCAACGGTTTCAACAACAAGAAACTACATTTAATGGGACATGGACGAGACGATTAACATGGTAAATTACCAGCGGCGCCTGAGTCCAGGCAGCGACTCTCTGGGCGCCGCCCCTGATGCGCCTTATCAAGGCGGCGCACGCGATGTGCGCGTGGCTGGCGTGATGTCGCCGCCACGCGGGAAAAGTTCGGCACCGTTGCCTCGCAGTCGGGCAACTGGGCTGAGGAGCCGCCAGGGTGCCCACAACTGCTGATAAGGCAGATCAACTTTTATCTATGGCCAACACAGTACTAGATAAATTAGGAGAATGGCCCGATAAAAACGCTTTAAACATAAATACCCATAAAACAAGAGCTATGATATTTGGGCCAAAAAATAAAGTTATTTCTCCATTAGAACACATTTATATAAACTCGGTAAATATTGAATTGGTTCAGTCATTCAAAACGCTTGCGTTGTATTTTCACAAAACATGTCATGGGACCATCATATTGACTATTTACTAAATAAATTAGCGAAGGTTTTAGGTCTGGTATATCGGAATCGATATATATTTCCGAGGTCGGTTAAATTATTATTGTATAAATCTCTATTTCTTGCTCATTTAAATTACTGCCACCTGTTTTGGGGTACTACCATGGTAACAAATCTTAAGACGATACATTTAATTACTTGAGAAACGAATGTTATGTACAACTGCCAATGTGCCATTCTGCTCGCATACAGAAAACCTGCTCAGAATGTATAATATATTAAGTATCTACAACCTGTATAATGATAGGCTTTCTACAAAGTATAAACATGAATTGTGCAGTAACCGTACTTACATAATTGAACTGTCTGGTTTAAACCAACGCGTTCCCAATTATCAATTTCGAAAACCTGAATACTGGAATGTACCTATACTTGCGGATAAAACCTAGGAAAAGAGATGTTGTGCTGCAGATTATCTAAACTGCTTAATTGTTTTATTAACAGTGATGTTCACGTAGACACTATCATGCAGCATGAAAGAATTGCGTGCGTTGATGTGCCATTTTGTTGTAGAAGACTAATGTTTTTGGTGTGCGTGTTTTTTTGTTTTTGTTTTTTCTCTCTCTCTCGTTTTGTCACTGCTGCAGAATGCAATTAGGGGGCCGAGAGCTCGTCAAGCCGTTTCGTGCGGCTTTTTTTCTCGGCTTCCACCATCGTAAATGGAAAATAAATAAATATATTATTATTATTATTATTATTATTATTATTATTATTATTATTATTTTTTCTTTCCATCTATAGACATCGTTGCTCAGCGCGCATTGTACCCACCACTACTGATGTCCCTGTCCCTGTTCAGCGTAGCGTGACACTACCTACCCTGCTTCGTAGGAGAGAACTTGCCGATATCTTATTTTTATACAAACTTGTCCACGCCGTCACTGATTGCACGGTATTGACGTCAAGAGTACTCTTAAAAATTCCTCTAAAAACAACAAGGCAAAATGCGTCCTTCTGCAACAGGCGTCTACTCAACCTCCACGATCCTGTGTCCAGACTTGGGCATACTTATAATTCTTCTTTTTCTGAAACACTCGACATATTTAACAATAACACGCTGCAGTTTGTAAAAACGTTAAAGGCCATCACTTAAATTAGAACTGTATGCACTAACTTGCGGCGTTCACGCCGAAATTCCCCACTTTGAATGCATTTTTTTTTTCTTTCTTTCTAGCAATTGGTGTTGGCGGTAGTACCCTTAAGCTTATCGTATGTTGTGACTTTGTGTTTACTTTTTATAATTTTTAAGTGTATTTTTCTAGGGCTTGTCCGTTGTTTGTGTTGTCCGTACTATTGCTTTATACCCTGTTCTGCCTTACATGTTAACACAGTGCACCTGTACCAAGACCGCAAGGTTGTTCCCGGGCACGAATAAAAACATTGATTGATTGATTGATTGATTGATTGATTATTATTATTATAAAGCACAGGGCGCGCGCTGATTTCCATGCGTCGTTAAAATTTGGCTGTTCCCGTTGTCGTTGCGATTCGACACGAGCCGCTACCAGAATGCTTCTTGAGAAATTGATTGTCACCAGCTCAAATCCAATTCCCGCGCAGTTCTCCTGTCCACTGGATGAGCCGCATATAATTATCGTCAAAGCGGCGGTCGCCAAGCTTGATGACAAAATCCCGGGGGGATCGGTGGCCGAGTGGGCTAGCGCACACCAGCTCGGAGCACGTGGAGCGAAAGCTTGCGCTGCAGAACCCAGGGATCCTGGGTTCAATCCCCACCCCTGTCCGTTTCGATCTGAATGAGCATCGTATAGCGGAGCGCGGTCGTGTATCACTACTGCGTGATGCACGTTAAAGACCCCAGGCTAGCGGTTGTACTGCACTGGCTAAATTGCTCACCTACTGCTGGGAGACTCGTCGCCCCTGTGAGGCAGATCAAGTTCTAGGCTGTATAAACATACCACACAACCCCCCCAATTGACGAAATCACGGGGATGTCATTGTTGGCGCTGTCAAGCAAATTCGTTATCAAATCTTGCAATACAGAGAAAAAAAGGTTCCCTTTTATCCTTTAAATTTTACCGGGACGATGCGTTAAACTATTTTTAGGTCCCTCTAGTGCCAGTGAGCTTTTGCAAAGTGAGAAAAATTCCTCGCCAATATCGTTGCACGGCCCCACTAACAACCCCAAGATCGATATTTCTTTTGCCGTCTCAAACACTGTGAAATCGCGCGGTGAAACGCACACACACACAAAAAAAAAATCATCACAAAAAAAAAAAATTTATATATATTTTTGCGCGCGAAAGAGCTTATCAAAGTTTGGGTCCTCCTCCCTCTTTTCGAGCTCCCCCTCTCTTCTGTTTTGGGTGACAAAATTGACGAATGCATTTTTTGTGAACGTTAAGAGGTGTTTATGTTTATAATAATTATTATTTTCATTCATTAAATAAGCTTTTTACGACGACTGTAAAAGCACGGCAATGCTGAGTGCGAAAAAAAGCTCGAGGTACACCTAAGCACTTCTTATGAGTTGTGAATGCGAAAGCATGCAAGCCGCTCGTCCGCTCCCTTTCTCGTCTGCTACGTACCTTTTGTCGCCGGTCAGCGCGGGTGCTCCCCTGGGCACGCTGACCTTAGAGGCTCCAGGTTAACGGCGCGCTGATGGACACTCAGCGCCATGGGGTGAGCGGTCGTGGAAACTGACGAGCGCAGCGGCCAATGGGAGCCCCGTCCACGCGCGCCAGCCAGTGGAAACTAGGTGCCGTTTTCGCTCTTTAAACTGATGACGTCGGCTCGCTTTATGGGACAGTTAATGCTTTCTCATTAATAAATATCAGAGACCGGAAGTGTGGCTGACGAAACATGAACCCATCTCCTACATTTTCCTTCGTAACTTCAACATGGTGGCACTCGGCGGCTCTGCTAAGGGTGTTTAGAAGGGTGCGCACCACACTCGGAAGTCGAAGATGGCTCGGACGAGTTGTTTCTTTTGGTGCCGCATAGCCCATCGCGGCGCTCGCCAAAGGCTGCTTCATGTCGTTTTCTTCCTTACCTTTTAAAAATCGTTTAAGGTCGGCTAACACTGCTAAAAAAGAGCCACTGAGAAGCGACGCGTCGTCTACATGCGAAGAAAGGTCTCGCGAAATACTCTGGCAGTTGGCCGGGTGGCACGTGCGCGTGGCCATGGACGATGAGAGGGAAAGAGAGAAAGTTAAGCGACACTTCCTACAAAGACTTTATTAGTAAAGTATTTGCATTCTCTTTGAAGTCATCTAAAAAGTCAAGGAGTGCACCATTTCACTAACTACGTCCTAGAGTCACGCGGGCATCTCAAATCAGGCTTTCTAAAGGTTTATTTTTTTTTTTCTCTACAAATTCGCAGTTCTGAAGTTTGATATTTCTATGGTGATCCCTGGGAATCATTTTGAGTCGTTTTCAATAATAAGACGAAATATATCGATGTTGGGGATGTCCAGTGTAAGCCCAATTCCCACTAGAGCGACAAGCAGAAACAACCGACAAGCCTCAAGCATGTGCAACTTGTACGCGAATGTATCTCTGACAGTTCTGCAATCACTCGCGCTCGCTTCACGAGCACCCAGAAGCCTGCCACAGGTGCTTTCCTGCGGATGCTGCGCTTGCTCGAGGTTGGTCGGTGTCGGCCGTTCCTGTTTGTCGCTCTAGTGGGACTCGGGCACGAAGGCTCGAGCACCCTAGACGAGTTCGGGTCTCCGAGCGGAAGGCGAACTAGCAACACCGACTCGCCGATCCGATCCACAGACTCGAAGAGCGCGAGGGAAAGACGGGCGACAGGTGGACTCGGGCGTCGGGGGAGCCCGCGCATCGGACCGAGGGGACGGTCCCCCCTCGGGGCACGGCCGGACACCCCGAGCAACAGGTGCGCGTCCCTCGGCCCATCCGGGCACCCGCGGCAGAGCGAGGAGGCCCCCTCCGCCGCCTCTGCTCCCTGTTCGTACGCCGGGATATTATACGCGACGATACGCGGTCCTCCTTGTATCTCTACGCCTGCTTCGGCGAAGTCTACGAAGACGCGCATTCTGTGTGGCGAGGGCCTTTCAGCCTGCACCTGTTATCGGGGGAAGGTCCGGTTACGCAGTTACACTATACGCAAAGCGAACGCTTTCGTCTAATTGCGCGAGCGCGATTAGTTCTCTTCCTTGCCCCCGTGCCTCAACGTTAGGGCTTTCGTCTCGTTATTGCTTTGTCTTTGTTTTCTCCAGGGGGTGTCGGAGGTTGAAGAGGGAGGAGATGAAAACGGAGGATGACAAACTCTCGATGCGCAAGCTCGAGGTATTACCCCAGGCGCCAAGTGAAGCGAAGAGCAATAGCGTTTACGACATAGGGAAATGAGAGACGCTTTCTTCGTGTTACTTTTTATATTAATATTGTCCGGAGAAAAAGCATCGAGCAAAGAATAAACCGACGAGGGGATCTCCATCGACGCTGTGTGTATATCAAATAAGATGGAGCCGGAGATAAAGGACACGCGAAGGAAGAGGGGCCCCCGATGAGGCGGTTGCAGAGGGAGGGAGAGCGGGAGGCACGCGAAGACCTGCTGCCAAGGCGCGCGCCGCGTCTTCGCAGCTGTCGCGCGCGCCCTGGCACGCGCCCGGCTCGCTCGCTCGTAGCAGGCCGACTCGTGCTGCGTCGGTCTCTTTGCTCGACGGCTTGCCCAATGCGTGACATCATCGCTCTTGCCGTTCGTCCTTCGCGGAAGCGCAGAAGAGCTGGCTCGCTTCTGATTGGCCGCTACGAAACTCGAATCAGCGGTCGGGGCCACGGCTTAAGGCTGAGGACGAGGGCTACATCCAAGTTCGAAGCGACCAACTCGGAGGGGCTCTTTGGTCGTCATACGCAATACTTGGGTAACGTGATCTGATTATGTATTCGGAGATTCGAAAGATTGGGCACGCGGATCGCGTTTGCCGTTCGCTGGGGCCACAGGACGGCTGAATCACGACTTTGGGGGAGCGGAATATTGACTACATTTTCGAGGTAGCCTTTTTCTGTGAACCAGATGTCGTTCTCTCCCAGAAGCTCTCGCATTTACCGCGTGCCGCGGAGCAATGAAAACAACTCTGATCGATATTACTCTAATCCCTGGAGTGACTCAGAAGCGAAACCAAAAATCGTGTCCTAATGGTCAGCGGCAAAAAAGCTGCCAACTCATTCCGTCAATCGGAAAGTAATTCCAAGGATCGGTGTTCCGAGTGCGTGGAGTCAGGGGCAAATCCAAGGGGGGGGGGGGGGGCGACGGGGGCGGCCGCTTCCCCCCCCCCCCCCCCCCCCCCGCGAACAAAGTCGCCCCCCCCCCCCCCATTTCTCGGAGGGCAATTTGCCATGGCTGGACCCCCCGGTGCGCAAGAAAGAATGGGAGAATAGTATCCTTACAAATGTCCCCCCCCCCCCCCCCAAACTGAGTTCTGGATCCGCCCCTACGTGGAGTGTATGCTAAAGGATTTCTCAGAGAGTGTACAGCGCGATAATAATTTGTTTCGCTCTAACCGCCGCTGTACGTATATCCTCGCTAAAGACGAAGGCTCCCTTTCACGAACAAAATTGGTCTACCCAAAAATGAGCCGAGATAGAGAGAAATTCAGGTCTAATTAGAAAAACTACAGCGATTCACCGTGTTGCTCGTGGTGCTCATCGGCTGACTTAGTGCATGGGAGAGAGGTGTAGAGGGTGAAGGAACGAACATTGATTAACTCTGTCGAAGAATAAAGGCTATTAAATAACTTAGGAAACCGAAAGAAAATTGCGAACTCCAATATACAGGCAGACAACTGCGACGGGTTAATTAGTGCTCTCTCGATGTGGAGTTATACTACGTTGCCTTGAAGGCGCCTTCTGACTTGTGACCAGCCTCCTCCGTCCATGCATCCAGAGTTGTCTCGAGGAGGCAACAAATGACGTCACAGGAGCTAACACCGCTGGGCCAAAAAATGTCCGCAAAAAAAACACAAAAAAAGAACATTTTTTTTATAGGGTGGGGGAAGATTTGGCGCACACTTCTATTTAACAAGTTTTGAATAATTGCGTTTTTTATAACCCGTTACTTTATTCCATATGCAAACTAACCTTTTCTTTTGTCTTTTTCTCGTGGTGAGGAACGAGCTATATTGTGTCAGTCACCGAAAACAATGAAATAGCGCCACTCATTAGTCCATACACATTTATCACGTTACTGAGGTTTGAGAGCGTACTGCAAACGTAATAAAACACCGTTACCGTTACTTCCAAAAGCTAACGAACGTTGTTTTTGCGTTACTCGAGATTTCGGTATTTGGCAGCGTTAAGCCGCGGTTAGAAACTTCGACAGCAATTAAGCTTTTACAGAGAAATTTCATATTTGTTCTTATTTATCAGATGTGCAGAATACATCCAGGTCCCGATGGCGCCTCGGCCCTTCTAAATGGCTGAAAACAATACTAATTTTAGTCCAAAGTATCGACTGGCGCACTGGTAGACGATACATTCAAATAGCAGCGAAATTACTTTACTCGTCAGTCATTTAGGAAAATAACGAGCACGCTTGCTCGGTTCCTAAAATATAGCGCGTTCCCAGTAATGCCGTTATTTGTGACGTAGCACTTATAACACTGGAACGAGGGGCGATTTTCGTTTATATTCTCACCGAGTAACTCTGTTTCATTCCGGGCAAATAAGGCAAAATTTGATAGTATCTATTGGCATCCTGCAATCGAAAAAAAAAAAGCCTCGAGCCTCTCTAGAATTCTATAAGCCTCTTTTTAGGTCTGTTATAGTGCGCGAGACTGTCATTTTGCGACCAGGCTTAGTCTGGGCATTTCCCCCCCCCCCCCCCCCCCCCCCCAGCAGCAACCCGTTCCTTTCTTCATTAAAAACGAAAACTATAGGGTGGAATATCCTGGCTTTCATCTTTACAAGTAAGAATGTTACACATTTTATTGCATAAAGAAGCGACGAAATTACTCTGGAAGCGCTCGAGAAACATTCTAATAAATCCGTCGGAAATGTCCAGATGATTCCTTTCGTCACTTGTAACGCATTACGCACAAGCCTGATTGCGGGCCCGAGAGATCCCACCAGAACGCAGTGCTGCAACGGACTCTGCTCCGGTTCCTTCGCATCGGAATGCTCCGCTCGCTTATTTATCGGTTCAAAAGAATCGAAGACCACGTGCGTGGTGCCGTTTAGGGAGAGGTACCTTCCAGCTATATTGTGCTTTCTGCAAACACCAGGAAAAATGGGTGGAAGCGGTGGGGAGGTCGTGTCCAGCTCGAGAGCTTCGAGCGTGCACCAAAGCACGGCGGCAGGCAGGGAGAGCGAGCTGGAAGCATGTTGCGGCGAATTCCCTCGCTCGCTTGGGAGCTCTTTTGAAGCGCTTTTTTCTCTCGGTATCTCGTAGCGCGTGGAAGCGTGCGCTAGCATTCAGCGCTCTAAAGGCGCAAGCGTGGAACACTTCTGGATCACTCCAAGCCCGGCCAGGTTAAAAGAGGCGCCTTGCCGTTCTCATCTTGCCAGACTGCGGGGCTTAACGAAAAGCGCCTCTGCGGAACGCCAGTCTTAGTCCGATCCGTCTTTCGGGAAATATTCCCTTCACGTTTAGGCAAGCATTAGTTGACTTTACTCCGACTCTGACTTGACTCCTGGATTATACGAAAACAGCGAAGAACATAGCACAATATTAGAGGCCTAGAAAATTCATGGCGCTAACGCGCGAAGAGTTCAATAAATTTTGAGCCGGAGATAAACAAAGTCGTTACCGCGTAAAAAACGACTTTTTTTTTTTTTTTTTTTTTTTTTTTCCACCATTTTGTTTTTGTTGCGCCCTCCGGGTCCGCATACCGGAGGACCACAGCTAGCGTTTTCCTCTTCGCTGACAACGCCGGTAGTACGTCAGCAGACGGCGAGTTCCCTGAAGTGTCACCCTTGAAGTTTGCCACAAAATCTGAATCACCCTCTGGGCGCGTTAAGAACGGCTAGCTTAGTAGTAATGATCACTACGATCGTACTTGGACCCACCGGCATGCTTCTCGCTCATCCGTATCTAGGTGGTGTCATTTGAAATCGAACACGCGTGTGGGGGTGGGTACTTTGTTTTGCTTCAAAAAATTATATATTATAGCCCCATTTCCACGATGGACAAAATCATATTTTTATTTTTTAGACAAAATATTTTCTCTCAAAACTTTTGAAGTGAAGCAAGGTGAAAAACAACGTTTAGGCTGTTTTATTTTTGTACCCAATACTGTCGGTTGTTATAAAAAGGCAAAAATGAAAACACAGTAAACTTTTTTGTACATTTATGACGCGTGGCCTATTTTTTCATTAAACTAGACTGCTTTGTCATAATTCATGTCAGAAATAAAAAAGGACATACTGCACATCACATTTTTTGATGTTTTGGTTACATAGCTGGACCCTTGTATCTTAGAATTCACTACACATTTTGCGCTGCAGCGGAGCTGGTCTAAGAGATCGCAAAAGGCTTAAAAACCGGTCTGGTCTCTCTCGGTCTTACTCGGTCGCAAGAGTGTGAACGGGCCTTAAAGTGCTACCCCTGCATTATAGATGGCGTCGGGAGCAGAGTCCGAGGGTGCAGCCGACCAGCGAAAGAAAGCAGACGAGACGCAGACGAAATCCGTTGGCAGCGAACGCGCCGTCGCTATGCAGATGCATTTTTGTTTTTACTTTAAGTTTTTCTTTTATTGTCCGCATTTATTTTTTAACCAAAGGGACATTTAAAAAAGATTATGTTCATTTTAATAAACCACGATTGTTGCGAGCCGTCACGATAAGAAGGTAGTGCCATCTATCAATATGAACGCCAAACACATCCCGTTACTGAACTTGGTCGTCTGCGTCGCCACTCGCCGTAGACCCTGGCAAGTTTCTTGGCCCAATTTTTCTACACAAAGAGAGCTACGCTTTGTAATTTTTTAAGAAAAAAAAAACGACCTGTGAAATACACCTTTGACGAAAAGAGAGAGAGAGAGAGATAACGCACTTTAATATTGAGCACAAATTAAGTGTTCAAAACATCCATGGCTTGTAACACCAAGGCCATTTGGTCATCCGGTTCGTCTGACGCCAGCCAAGCACTCCAGGAAAGGGGAGGGGGTTAGGGGAGGAACGATGTGGATAGTGCATTAGGGCACTGTAGGAGACAATGTTCCAGGTTGGCGTATTGGGACGAAAAGTTCAGATTGCTACGTGCAGGCGTCCATTTTTACGGTCCATTTTAGATAAGCCTGGTGACTTGGGTCACCCTATATATTTTTAACGTCGACCATACTAAGGGGTCGTGATCAAATCTGTGATTCATAAAACTGGATAGAAGGAACTTAGAACGTAAAAGGTCGAGCAGAGGACTGGAATGATAGCTGCGCTGCAACACAGACTGCCGGTTGCAGTTTTTGACGCAGGATTTTTAACAGCAGAGAAATACGGACGAGATGAGAGATAGATAAATATTATATATACAAACTGAGATAAATACAAATATGCAACCCGACTCAAGTGCCCCAACTAAAATCTCTTTCCCCCCCCGCCTCTCCTCCCCCCTCCGCCCCCCCCCCCCCCCAAAAAAAAAAAAAAAAAAAAAAAACATTATGCGTTGCCAATGGCAGTGGAGCAGCGTAGTGCTAGGGGCACATCCACACTACTCTCTCCACCTTCACTTTCCGTCGCACCTTTCCGTCTCACCCCCTGCCCTTGGCGTTTTAAGGCCAAGAACCTTGCAGGAAAGCCAACTTGCGAAGCTACCCTTTGGCGATTCGGCTACATCTCCCTGTGTCTGGGCGTTTCTAGAAAAAAATACCGGGAAAATAGGGAAACTGATTATGCGCACAGAAGGTTCACATTATTCGAAACAATATAAAAATAAAAAAAACAATAATAAAACGTTTTTTTTTAATGTCGTGGGCTCAAATGGTGGCTAGATTTATTTTGGTTATATTAAAACATTTATAAAAATTATTTCGTGACAATAAATTAAACTGCTACCGGTCAATAGAAAATGTATAGGCCTATAGAGGTAAGAGTATCTATTTAGCAAAATGTGCAATGAGTTCTAAGATACAAGGCTCCAAGCAGACAAGTACAGATTACCCAAACAAAGTAACTAAATACGGTTTCTCACTACTTGCTCAAAAAGCGACTAAGTCAGCTACTCGTTACCGATTCTCAAAAGGAACGCGAGAATTATCTCAAAAGTTAAAGGGACCATGAAATGACTTTTTTACTTTTTCCAGATAACTTTTACATTAAACCGTCAATGTTCACTGAATGCCGAACAGGCATCCGTTTTCGTCTCGGTTTATTAACTTCTACACAAAAAATTAATGAAATATCGACTTTTTCTTGACCGCAAAACAAGCCGTGACGTACGCTATTTCCGGAACCGGAAGTTCTCTCGGCAGTAGGAGATGGGAGCGTTAGCGGCGACGAGTTGGGGTGCGCCGGTAGGTTTTACTGCGCCGATGTCACCGACGTATTTTCTGAATCGGCGCCTCTCATCGCCGCATCGCAGCTGAGCGAAATTCAATGAGATACGTTGCGCAACAGCGACAGCATGGGACTAGTCCCATACGCCAGCATGCCTGTTGGGAAGTGCAGCGAGTCTTCCGGTGAAGACTCCAGAAGTCAACCACCCTGTCATTGTTGGCAGAAGGGCCGGCCCGTGTCAGTCGTTTGCAAAGCGACGTCGATGGAAACAAATTGCCGCGGCGTTTTTCGCGGTCTCGGAGATGCAGGAGCGAGCCGACGTTAAAAAAGATACGTTTGAACTACGAGTGTCAGCAAGAGCCACGTAAATACCTGTTCACACTCAGAGCGGACGCGCGCGTTTGATGGAAGTGCTGTATTCGCGCTGTTGGTAAGCGCTTCGGGACCGATCTTTTACGATTGCAACTCGATACTGACGCAACACTCGGCAAAGAAAGGTTGGACCGGTATTGCACGTATACCTCCCACGAACTGTTACAGCTCGACAGTGACGTGCAGTCTGTCAGAATAAAAATGGCATACCAATAACAAAGTGTACATACCGTGTTACGAAGGTAATCCATACAGCGTTTATTTCAGCTCTATATCACACAAAACAAGAAGAGAGAATCGACGAGGGTCCCTTTTCGACGAATGTTCGTCAACCCTGCCTCGGAAAACAAGGGGAAGAGATTGACCTAACCTCTTAACCTAAAATTGAGGTCAGCGATCAAACTATTATACGGGAAGGGTCCACAAGGGTAGCGCGGGCATATTCCATTCAGCACGCCAGCCGGTCGTAAGCAGACAGACGGTCTTGCGACGAAGCAACGCTGCGCCGAGTCGGAGTGCCTGCTAGGCCTATATTCTGAGAGCTTCGTCGGAGCGGGATTCGCGGCTGTTGTCGCTCTTCTCGGGTGTTTGTGGATCCAGCGTTCTTGTTCGTCGTGGTCTGTTTTAAGTACTTTTTTTTCTTGCTGCTTGAAGTCGGCACGCGCGAGATGAACACGTAGAAAAATAAACGTTCAATCAGTCAGTGTTTTGAGAGGAAGGAAACCAAAGGAAATAACCACACTGGAAATAACCGTCCTGAAGTCGGCCCTGCCCTACTGCGCACGCGCAGTAGTTGCTTCGTTTACCACACGATAGATGGGGCTTGGCTCTCAGCATTATCAAATTTGGCAATTTTCGCCACACATCTCTAATTATGCTACAAAATGTGGATCTGAATATTATTTAACAAAACTTTTAGGAAACATTCGCCGGCAATTTATTGTTTACGATCGCGGTGCTGGTGAGGTAGGCCCTTACCCAATAGGCGACGTGGATTCGGCTGACGCGCTCCGTTTCTGCGGATGCATCGTAGTGAAAAGGCAGAGCTTTCGAAGGAAAGAAGGCGCAAAAGAGTCCAGTTTTCTTTTAAAAGTTCTATACCAAATAATTTTTTTTGGCTCCCTAGTTTTGTGTTTTTGTGTTTCTTTTCACACCTTTTACGACGTGCGGTGGATGAAATTCGATTTTAAAATCATTTCATGGTCCCTTTAAGAGTTACTTTTTACGTTACTTTGAGGATCCAATGCACAACTGCTTTTTTTTTCGTGGTTTATTGTTTTCTCTTCAGTAGCCGTTCCACTTGAGCCGTAGCTGCCTCTCCAAGTTTTCATCAGTTATGTTTTTTCACTTCCCTGAGAACACATCTCCGGCAACGCTGAACAGTTGTTCTACCGACGCACTCGAAGGAAGGGCAGTGTTGTGCTTCAGGAAGAGCTGGTGAATCTTTGGGAACTGCGCCTTCATTGAGGACAGCGGGTAATGGGTTCTCTGCCTTCCTGCGTTCTCAACCTACAGGTTCACATTCGGTCCGTACCCGGTTCTAGGAGGTTTAACGAACAACCCTTATACTGTTCGCTGGTTGAAGGACATTCCCAGCTGTACAATTCAGTACACCGACGTTTATCGCTCGACACGTCAGTTGAACTGTTCGACTGAGGTGTTCAGCGATATGTGTTGCTGTACTGTCACACTGTTTACTTGCTTTTTCGAGTTGCCCATCTGCCTTTGTCCCTATAGACGGATACTCTGGTTCGAATGAAAGCGAGGCTGTTTAAGCGGTGTTACACACGTTCCTCCTCAAAAGTAACGAGATACCGTTACGGGTTACTTGGCCTTAAAAGTAACTAAGTACTTTACTCTTTTTTTTTCTAAAAATGTAACTCAATACGTTACTCGTTACCGAAAAAAAAGTAACTAGGTAGAAGTAACTCGTCACTAGTGACGCGTCACGTGCATGGTCTGGCTCCAAGTATGTCACCAAAACGTCAGACATGCGATGTTCGCCATTTTTTATTCCTGTCGTGAAATATGAGAAAGCAGTTTAGTTTAGTGTAAACAAACAGGCCATGCACCATACATTTAGAAGAAAAATTACTGTTCGTGTTTTCATTTTATAACAGCCGACAGAACGGCGTACAAACATCAAGCAGCCTAAACGTAGAATTTCACCTTGCTCCACTTCAAAATTCTCGTAAAAAATAAAAATTTTAAAAAAATTCTAAAAAGTGTTTTTGATCATTGCTGAAATGAGGCTACATTATTTAATTTTTGGATGCAAATCAAACTACCCACCCCAACACCCATGTTCCGTTTCGAATGAACCATCTACTATAGGTCACATCTTTTACTCATCTATTGTAGGCCGCATCTTATACCAATGCTAACGTCACAGCCCAGGCTATTCAAAATAGGGATTGTGTTGAACAAAAAGTAAGGGCGCAAACGAGCTGGTGTACATTGCACATGGTTGAAAAAAACCCGAGTGTTGTGTCGTTTACCCGCAGTCTCGAGGTTTTTTCAACCATTGTGTTGAGTTGGGGCCTTGAATGTGTTAATTCAGACTTATTTTTTTTTTTTTTTCAGAAAAACAAATTTAATTATCTTTTTATCGAGATTAACTTGCGTCTCCACCACAGTTCTTCACTGCCGAGACACTATGTTGAAACTTTGTTCAGCTTGTATTTATCCTTCCTCTACCGTAGTAAGACAATGCAGCTGAAGTCGAGTGGTCGAATGTCAAATAAATGCCTCTCAATTTCGCGAAAAAATGTTACTTGCAACACGAGCTACTCTTTGAATCCTGCCGCAAGGTCACCCTTCTCCCCTCTTCTTTTTCCACCTCACCCACTGACATCGGCCACCAAGCGGTACACGACGCGTCAAAAGTAAACGGCTGAGCTATCATCGCTATCAAATGCAGCCTCTTAGATAAAGAAGCCAACCCCCGAACCGAATTCATAATGGCAGCTCATGGTTACCTCCTACACGGCCCCTTGGCGTTCCACAGAAGCAAAGAAAACAAAAGCCGTCTAACCCAGTGCGCATGGGAAGCACGTTCTGCCGCGGACATATGGCGTGCCTGTTCCATTAGGCGGCTCTAGACTGTCACATTGCGCGTCTGGGCCGCCTGCCGCCTCCGGGTTTTGCGACGGGGCCACCGCGGTGCGGCGTGCCAGTCGCGGCCCATTGCGCAGCTGGCGTGCGCGCGCGCGCGGGGCACGCGCGGTCCACGAGACGGCGCATGCTGCCAGTCTAATCGTCCGACGCCATTCTCGGGGGCTCCAGTGTGGCGAGTGGTTTTTGCTTCTGCGATGCGAGGCTTCGACTCTTCAAAAGAATAAAGAAATCTTACTTTTTGTTGGAGCACATAAATGCCCAGTCTTCTCTCACTCGGAATGGGTACTTCGTGTTTTGTGTAGCCAGGAGAGGATGCGAAGTCGATGTTTCGAATGCTAAAGCTGCTACCGTCGCCTTCGAGGTGGTGTTCTATATAGTGCCCGGCATGCGAATATTTATCTTCTATTGTTTTGGTTTTTTTTTGGGAAAGAAAAAGAATAGGGAGAGAGAGTGTGTGTGTGTGTGGGGGGGGGGCGGTGCTTGTTGAGCTACTGCAGCGCATCTGCGGTTCCCTCTTACCAACTCTACGAATGCCCTTTAAGGGGCCTTTTTTATCTTCTTTTTTTTTTTGACACGGCTCATGCTGTGCAGCAGGGCAATCCCGCCTTTCTTGTTTTCCTAGGTGCAAACGGGGAGAAGGGCCTGACTTCCGGCGTTACTCGCCGCCTGTCGGAGGAACCACGAGGAGAAGCACCGCTGCGAGTTGAACAACAGAGGCGTGAACATGACAAGTGGACGGGAGTCCTCTTGCGACACCGCAGGCTGCCCAACGCGGTATTTCAAGATCTCCCATATCTTAGACGCCATGTCCCTCTGATATGTTAAACTGGCATCTTTTCACATTTTGTTTCACTGACCCTCGTTCGGACGTGTTACTGAAGAAACTTAGTAATCAATATAACCACCGTAAAGAAATACAAGCCCGTGGGAACAAAAGGTTAGGAGTCTTATGACACCGGCGATGAATGCATCCAAATATCTCTTACGTGTTTAACTTTGACTTAGAGCTACGTCTTTCTCCGAGCTTGGAATGAGGTGCGAAGTTGTGAGTCGCTATCACGAAAACTTGGTCACGGAAGTGACGTCTCTCGTGGCGTACACCAATACGGCGAACATGCTGTCGCGTCAGCCACGGAGGCGCCGTCGGCTCCTTTTTGGAGTGCAGCTTTAACTCTATGGGACGAATTATGCGACGAATAACTGGCGAACGTCGCCGACGGCAGGCTCGCTTTGCGCGCGACGTAGTAGCCACTGTGTTGATTCCACGCGCCGAGCAAATGCCGCCGGGCAAAATTCGTCGGTTATTCGCAGGATATTCGTCCCACGGAGTTCAGTCTTTAGGCGCGCGTTTCCGCGTTAAGCGGCGTCGCCGTCGCCATCGGCATAACCGCGTTGCATTATGGGACGCTTCCTCGCTAAAATTAGGGGGGAAATTTTTTTCGCTGAATTTAGAGGGGAAATTTTTCCGCTAAATATAACGGGAAAATATTGCCGCTAAATTTAGCGATGAAATGTTACCGCTAAACTTAGCGGGGAAATGTTTCCGGTAAATTTAGTGGAAACTTTTCCTCGCTATATTTAGCGGGAGATTTAGCGAAAATTTCCAGCTAAATGGGAGGGGAGCGTGACAGGAGCATGGGAGGGTACGGAGGAGGCGGAGGATCATCGCCTCCCTTCCATACCCTCTCCTCCTCCTCCTCAAGAGCTGCGCTCTAGTTTCGCAGTACAGAGAATCCCCTTTCATTTTTTTCCTTCTGGCAACTGGTCGACATATATTTGTGTTTGGACCAATGACGTGGCGAACATGCTAACGCGTCAGCCACGGAGGCGCCGTCGGCTCCCTTCATCCGTGCGTGCTTCTTTTCGAAAAAAGCTTCGTATCGTCCGATCGTCTGTCTGAAAGGGCCGAAGGACCAAAAGCGCGCCCCGGTTTTCTGCGTCCATACTTTGCACGCCATTCTGCATATGCGCCTGGGATATGGCGGCGCGGGGGACTCCGAAATTGCCTACACCGGACCCGTATTTGGAAACGTGTGTGTGTAGACGTTGTAAAGGGAAATTAGGGGGGAAAATGTGAGAGCCAACAGTGTGTGCGCAAAGGGCGCATTTGTCACTGGCTCATTTGTAAACGGTGGGCGACACGCGGTATGGAAACGTCACTCGCGCAGGATTGGCTGCTCCGGCGCGAGCAATTTAAATGCGCAGTCTCGTTTCATTGATTATATATATAATGTAAACATTATATACAACGCTTTACTGAGATTGAAAGTACCAAATTTCTATTTATGAATATCCGGTAACCGCGGGACCACAGTGCAGTCCCGCAGCCCCCCACACTTTTCGAATGAACCGGCTCCGGCATTGGAATTTTCTTCTCACATCGGGTTCAGATTCTTGTCAATTTAGGTTGTGTGTGAGCTGCTGAATGTCTACAAAGAAACGCCGAGACACTTCAAAAAGGAAAAAAAAAAAAAAACAGTCACCGCCGCAGGGAGCGCACACGAGCAAGAGACGGGTCGACGACGTTTAGCCTTTCGTTCCATGCTTCTGTCGCTGCTCTTGTGTGGTTCATTTGTGTTCCCCCGATACTACTTCATTTACGTGGATTCGCAGAACAAGTCCTGCTACGGTGTTAGTGACATGTGCGGCAACTAGTCAACGATGACGTGACACTGGTGCATAGAACTTTCTAGTCAACGATGACAATTCTGGATAGGCCTCTCTCCTCGACAGTGAAAAAAACGTTCTGGAGTTTATGTTAACTTTTTTTCGTGACGGATATTTTGGGACGTATGGATACGATGTTCGGGTGAGAAATAACTTAATCGTGGGCTTTGTTGGTGATGCTGTACGAGAATAGGGTGCTGCAGTCGATTTCTTTGATCTCGTGATATAATGCGATCTCGTTCTTCTTCGTTGTACGTGTGCAGTTGCGTCGACGTTTGTCAATATCCGTGGTAACATTCAAGTTTTCATTGGAAGGTGAGCAACGAACCTATCTGCGGTTATTGAAAGTGCGTTATTTGAGCTTATGTGTTTATTTATGCCAACGTTATTTTACTGCCTTTAGCGCCTTCATACTATAATCCTAGCTGAACTAAGGTAATAGTAATATTGAATAAAAAGTAAATTATATTTCGTCCTAAAACACCTCGAGCCCACAGGGAGAAGTGAATTAGTTGGTTGTAAATAGTAAGTTTAGAACACCTGGCACACGGGAAGGTTAATATATCTTAATTAAATGATATTCTGGGATCGAGACAGCTCGTGATCCTGGGTCGCGAGCTGGTTTGCCTTCGAGCGTCGCGAGCTGGTTTGCCTTCCCCATAATGCATTCGGTGGATATTACAATATTTTATTATGTGGCCGGGGTAGGATGCAAGTATTCAGTGACTGCATGCGTTAAAATCGCTTACATGATTGTAACTGGCACTTGTCTAGCCGTGTCCGTGTTGACAACGTGTACGTGGTGCTTACTGTGATCCGTCTTCCCGTCACAATCACTGCGTGTATTGCCATTGTGGGGACGTTTTTTGTATAAATAATGCATTCCTACAGCAATAACTGCATCACTCAATATTGTGACTTAAAACAATCGCGTTTTTCTGTAGACGTCTTATACGTAGACCTCGTGCCATTTCTAACCGATTATTTAGTTGTGTAATATTTTAGCCCGTCTAATAAAATGTTTTCTTATCTAGTTGTTACATGCAGCTTTCACTTTAACTAATAAGAGACGCTTATCTGACGAAAAGTGCGTTGTTACGACGGTCGATCCAAGCGTGTTGCTTCGTTTCGGCACTTCGACGCACGCTCCCGATGGCCTTCCTTTGTGACGTCACAAGAAGAGCGCTACGGCCTTAGTTCCATAAAACTACACGTAGTTTTATGGAAATTTATGCAGATATAATACACCTGTGCACCGACCCATTTTTTCGAGCTTGTACCATCGATGATCATGAAATTTGAATTTTATAATTAGTGCAACTTTGGGTGAAATTAATCGCGCGAATTATTTCAGATAACATTTTCCAATAATACAGCTTTTGGGCTTCGTCATTTCTGGACTATGACGGAATGCTATACTTGACTTCCAGACCCAGGGCCTTTATAAAACCAGCGACTCAGCTCGTAATCCCGTCCCTGCGCGGGCCCCTCGGTTTTTATGCATTCGATCTGCAGGCCTTTCAAAATACCAGTGAAACGTGGTATTCCGAATGTCTAGGGGCTAGTCAGTTTAAAGGAGGCCATAATCAAACCCTCTAGCGCCGGCAAACCAAGCTTCATCACTTACTGGTTCCTAAAGTCACACTGCTCATGCATGAAACAAAAGATGCGGTCTTCGCTGCAGATCTAATGGAAGAATTACCTTCTGCCTCAAACAGGTCCGAAGCCTTCATCGTGTCTGCAGGCAGTTTCTGTGTGACCAATGTGACCATCTACAAGACAGACCTCAGGCAGTGTGTGCAAACTTGCTCTTGTGTGGAATATTTGAAGTCTGGCTGCGGCTTAAACGAGAGAGAGAGAGAAAGCGTGCGACGCCTCCCATGCGAGTCGGTTTCGCGTGCACCGACGACGAGAAGACGGTCTGCAGAACAAAAGCTCGCTTCGGGGCAGCGACGCATCGCTTATTTCAGGAACCATTCAGCGTCGCTCTCTCTCTCTCAAAAAGAAAAAGCGAAATAAAAAGAAACAAATGCCAAGAGAAAGTCGTCTCGTTCTGAAGAAACCGACGTCGTTTGCGGCCTACAAAAGAGAAGGCGCACCATGCCGAACCGGCAACCGGTCATTTTGACGCGTCCGGGTGAAAATCGTTCTCAGCTCCGTATGAGTCTCTTTGCTGAGGGCCTCGCCGCGCGCGTTCTAAGAGCGATGGAAAGCGCGGGGGAGTCGGCGTACAGTCGATAGACAACCAACGCCCCTTCAAGAAGACTATCGGGGCCTTCTGGTCATCAGTCGCAGTCTCTTTAGGAAGGTGCTGATGCGATCGCCTCGGGAGCCGCCCCGGAATACGCTCGCTGTTGGATCACCGGGGAAGAACTGGCCTTCAGAGGTCACCGCACAGGGCCGACTTTGGGGTTAATGGTTCTACACTCGGAGACAACTTTAAAGCGGCGAGTCAGCAATACGCAACTTGACACAGTCACCCCGGGGTATGGAGCTCCCTGGCTGTTGCTCGAAATCTCGTGAGATTCCGCCGTCTTCGCAACTCATGCGTTTAAACGCTTCTCCTCTGTTCCGCGTTTAGGCCGCGAGGCCGCGGCACTTTTCGATGCATAGCTGGATAGGCCGTAGCTTCTCGCTTCTCTAATTCCCGTCTTTTCCGCTAGATGGCGCTGGACCCGTTAGAGATGTTTAAATATTCTAAGCTTAAATGGTAAAACAAAATGGCTAGGTGGCGTAAGCTACCGCCCGATCCAAAGGGCTCAGCCGGATTCATCCATCCATCCATGTGGAGAGGAGGATGAGACAGCTGAGCACTTGATACTCTACTGTAAAGGGTTTCACCCTACGCCTACCGAAGACAACATGGATTAAATGAAGTCATTGGGTTTTAGAGACAGCGAAGGGAGAGTGGATTTCAAGACTGTAGAGATTACCAAGCAAAGACTAAGTGAATGGTGGCTGAAAGCGAGGGAAAACTAGGCATTTTCTCATTAACTGATGGCAAGGGGGTTTTATAGCCCCACTTTCTTTGCAGTGCGGAGTGAATATAGGTTTCACATTTAAATATTTTAAGCCTAAATGGTAAAACAAAATGGCTAGGTGGCATAAGCTACCGCCCGATCCAAAGGGCTCAGCCGCATTCATCCATCCATCCATCCATGATATAAAGATGCACCCAGAAAGTTCTGGGGTACCCTAGACGGCAGAAAACAAACCCCAACTATTGCTGACAAATGCACAGGCCTCAAAGTGGAAGCGTTGGACAAATGTCTAACAGAGCATTTGATTGAGGTGTTGAAGCCACATGGAATGGAGCCACACCAAGATATCATTACTCACAATAAGGACTCGGAGTGCACACCCACAAGTACAGACGAAAAGATCAGTTTTGTCGCAATTGTCCGTGCCTTGACCCACATCAAAAACAACACGGCACGGCACCCTTGCATGCGACTTAAGCGCATATCCTGAAAACGCTGGAAAATGATGCCAAAGAAAAACTGGCCAAGATCCTGACAGATATCTTCGCCGGAGAAACCCCTTGATGTGTGTGCGCTTGTCTTGCAAGTAGCGTCAAAGGCGCCAGTGCACGCAGAGGTTACCGGGGTGCCACCCTTGTCTCCTGAACGAACGCGCCGCGACTTACTACCGAAGTTAAAATGCACCTAGGTCGGGACGTGCTACCTGAAAGCACCGGTGAGGCATGGTTGCATAAAAACAATATTAATTGTGCTGCAAAACCCTGCAACCTAAAGATTTTAAAAACATCACGCGCCCATCATTTGGTACTAAACTCTAATAAATTTCATACAAAAAGCGTTTTTTCCGTTTGTTTTTACGCAAAAGCATGCTTTCTGAAACCTCAAGGTGGACACAGTACAGACAAATGATAAAGAGTGGCGCTGTTGTCGTATTTAGCTCGGTCTCGGTGAACGCCAGCGGCCCAAGTTTCGACGGCGAGTTTCCCAACTGAGTGTTCTAGTAACGTTGGCATGGACTAGGGTGCCTCATTGACCTTCAGCAAAGCGCACATGAAGGCACCCTAGCATGGACAAACCGCGAACGCTGTGCTAGCGCAGGCGGCTAGCCTTTACTGCCTTGACTGGAGCACTCGCTGCACGAGCGCTCATGCAGCCGCCGAGGCTTCCTTAGAAGCAACTATCTCGCGCTTTTAGCACGCGCGGCTAACAAGTACATACTAACGTGAAACGAAGTATTGGCGACGTGCGCGACCGAAAGCGTCGCTGTGGTCGGCCTTCCACGATTGGCCGAACGCTGACTTATGACGTCGGAATGGTTTATCATTGACGGAAATACGAGGAATGAAAGAACTTTAATTTTGACGGTGTTGGCAGTGTTCCTTTGAGAGCGCAATGATTTCAAGCTTCCACCATGCTCATTACAAACACCATCGAACTTGTTTGCAAGGTAATGACGTCACAAGGGGGAACCATAGGAGGGCGCCTCCAAAACATCTCGCCGCTAATAGAGTTCCTCGATAATCTCCTCCGAAAGGAACTCTAGCTCTCACTAGAGTGCCTTCATACACACGCGCGCTTTTGCTTGAGTGGTGACATCTCAGTCATTTTCACGCCCAACCGCTTTTTATGCATTTTGAAGTGCGCGCAAGACGGTGTTGCTCAGCTCGAGCCCGCAGCTTTGGCTAATGCATAGACGCCATTTTATCGCCCAAGTCACGCACCGAGTGCGCGAGAGTTTCACGCGCTGGCACATTCAGTGCAACAATGGATGTCTTCACCCTGAGACAGACAGACATGCAGCCACCCTAGCTCTCACCGATAACGAGCGCCACGGCTGGCGCTGCATGCGGGGTAAAGTAGAACTATCGCTCTCACCGGCGGAGTGAGGCATACGGCAGGCCGCTCCCAAGGGGAGTCCTCATCGAGTGGCCGTGACAAAAGAATCACACTCGCCTCCTCCAAGCCGCCATACGGGGAGCTAGCATCCTTTGCAAGAGCTCGACGCGCGTGGAGCGAAAGCTCGCGCTGCAGAACCCAGTGATCCTGGCTCCATTCCCAGGGTCCCTGCCCGTTTCGATCTGGATGAGCATCGTACCGGCGTGCGGTCGTGTTCACTACTGCGTGGTGCACGTTAAAGACCCCAGGCTAGCGGTTGTACTGCACTGGCTAAATTGCTCATCTACAGCGTGTGACTCGTCGCAACTTTAATGGCAGACCAACTACATGCTGAATAAATATCCCCCAACCCAATTTTTTTGCAAGCGCATTCTGTCGAGCTGTAATAAATGCATAGTGAGCCGGGAGATGTGGAAGGTGGTGATCGTGTTTGGATTGACATTTGCAAATGCAGTGGTGTATACGCTGGGTAAAGTGAGGAGCGTCCTGGAGCGCAGATAGCGAGAGTTATGGGACGGTGCCAAACGATGCAGTACAGGGCAACCTGGGCTGATCGTTGTTTGGGGCACAGAAGGCAACCATCAAGGTTGGGTACGAATGAAGGCTTCGACAGATGGACCGCTGGGGCTGGGCGAAGAGGTTATTCGTCCACACCCATTTAATTTCTATGCAAACTCGATGGCAGGAACGACGCTACCAGCTGCAGAAGTTTGGTTTCTTCAATGAGCCGGTAGAAGCATAAAAAAAAAAAAAAAAACTAGGATTCTATTGTGCGTAAGACAGTGGTGGGAAGCTCCGCAAAAAAAGTGAACGCTGTTGATGTGCGTTGAAGAGAAACAAGGAACCACGGATGAGGCACATCTGTGTCTGAACAGCCTCGGCAGCAGCCTACTGTTCCAGGCACGTCCGGGTGGCCTTCGAACGCTAGTCTACCGGCAGCGGTTTGACACAGCCGTGGAGTCTACCCTATGCCGAATGTGTGAGGCGGACGGAGAATCGGCTGAGCCCCTCATACTCCGTTGCAAGGGCCTCCTGCCAGCCCTCATGAAGGACGCTGACCAACCCTTCGGGAGTGCTCGACCTCTAGTGACGGCACTGGGCTTTTCGTCAACCATCAAGACTGCGCACACCCATCGGAGCAACATCAAGTGGTAGCGCCAGCGTCGACATGACCTCGCGGAAGGTTACTAAATAAACGAAAGAGACGTTTAGAAGGCTGATGGCGAGAGATCCATCACAGTTCACTCTAAATCCCCCAAAAGGCCTGTGTGTGCTTGTGTGTGGGGGGAAGGGGGGTGCACCTGCATGCTCATCATCACTATCATCATCGTCATGCAAACGTGAGATATTTAATGTCGTTGCCTGTTCTTAGCAGTGCGCAGTCAGGACGCATGCTCAGAACGACATCACATTAATAGGCAGCTAAAACCTATAATCTTAATGGTGTGGAAAACACGTTGAAATAATAACTGTGGAAGCTCGCCGTTAGCACGCGCTTAGCAGCCGCGCACTCAAATATGGCCGCCAGTGAATTATCCGTATAAGTGTGAGCAAAAAATGAACGCTTCCTGCGAAGCCGCGGCCTCCTTCACCGGGAGATACCGAAAAAAAAAAAGGAAGAAAAACAGACACGACATAATTTTACGAAGCGTCGGACGAGTGCTTCTCACTGGTAGGATTCTTCGTTTGTTTTATCTGCTCGGTTGTGAGCCTAACGTGCGTTTCGTTCTATCTCAAAATGTTGCGAAAAAGCGTGACTTGCGCTAGCGGCAGAAGCTGGTATCCAAGGTCAAGTGCTCTTTTTTTGAGCGGTCCGACACTTCCACAGCCTCGTTTCTTTAATTTTCTTTTTCGTTTGGCTGTTATAGAAGAATAATTCTCAATCCCACCTTACATACCAGCATTAGGAAAGCTAAGTTTGAGCACGATATGCGGTGCGCGCCTCTCCACTTTAGTGTCAAAGTTCTTTTAATTATTTTTTCGGCAGCTGTACATTTTGCAGACGTTCATATACTTAGTTTTCGTTCTGGTGTCAACATATCTTTTTTGTGTAGCATGCATTATTGAAAGTGAGCTTTTTTTTTTTACTTCTGTATTCTCAGTCAAAGCGTATAGACCAGGAAATGTCTGAACGGATCTTATCACGTTAGCATGCATCATATAAAAATCAACACCAAGACAGGCACAATGAATAGAGCAACTTCAACTGCTGTCTTTATTGAAAAGCAATCCCACTTGGAGAAAATGTGTTTTTTCTGACATGTCACACAGGTCACACATTCTTTTTTGGACTTGTTTCTTTTTCTCATGAGTTTTTCTTGTTTTTTTAGTTGGAGTCATAGGATCCCACTCTGAAAACAAAGAGGCGTCGCTGGGCGACCGAAACGAGGAGTGGTTCTCTTTGCATCCCACGGTGCACACTGGCACAAAACTACACCGCTCTTTCGTTTCCTTCGCCATATTTCATATCGTTGTGAGTCTCTGGTCTCTTCGTCCCAGCCAGCAGCCACACAATATTACATCGCTTCACAGGCAACGCGAAACAAGAAGAAATAGACCAAGAGGCCCCAAGCCGGCCTCGCTGAACGCTGTCCGACCGGCCTCCTGACCCCACTGTGACTGGCAGCGCCTTACCAGGCCCCTGCGGCGAAATTGGGCCACACGGCACCCAACTCGCATGAAGAGGCCGATGCGGTCGGCACACCTCCCAGTTCCAGTACACTCTACCCAGGAATCCTGGGTTCAATCCCCACCCCTACCTGTTTCCACCTGGATGATCATCGCCCCGGCGTGCGGTAATGTATCACTACTACCTGGTGCACGTTCAAGACCCCAGGCTAGCTCTCGTACTGCGCTGGCTAAATTTCTCATTACAGTGGGTAACAATGTCCCCATGCTCTTGCAGACTAAGCTCTTGCGGCCTAAACAACTAACGAGTAATTTCCTTTATGCGTACGCATTTTAGCTATTTGGTTTGACACGATGGCGTTTTTACGTTTTAATAAATGCGGCGAGAGCGTTAATTACATAATTAGAATTTGATTCCTTCATTAAGAGACACACCTCGAAGCACGTACGGCCGCGCTCTATCTGGGTGTGACCGACCGTTCGACACTGGGGGGAGGCGCCGCTGGAGGTCCTGAAATATCGCCTCTTGCCTGAGCAGTGTGCCGGTTGTCGCGCCTTGCTTCTCGAACTGCTAATGATTAGCTGTGTACCTCCACAGGAGGGTGTCGTGAGGCGGGAAGCAACAGTCGCCTTCGCTATAATAAAGTCGTCGAGTGTTTAGGCTGCTCAGAGCACTCGAGAATTAATTCGGACGAAAATTGGGTGCAGAAATTCGCTGGAACATTCGGAAATCGTTCCCTACTACTTTCAGTAGACGACGAGCTACACAAGGGAATAATCTGCACAAACATTCGGAATAGAGAACAGATGTTTACTCCATGTTCTCAGTTATGTTGTTTTTTTGTTTCCTGCGGCGTGTTGTTTCTTTTTCTAATAGACTAGACAGAAAAGCAAGAACGTAGTTAACGCTGGTAAAAACAACTTAAAAAAATACTCATGAAAGTGTAGGGTGGCAGCTAGCGTTTTCCCAACAAACCTTAGTCCCCTAGCGCAAGGAGCACTGTAAAATGTTTCTTGAAATAAAAAATTTAAAATTAAAAGTAGAAAGTGCGTACCAATTTTTGCATATAATGACGTACGTAAGGTTTTTGGCTAACTTGTCTCAGACGTGTGTTTTAGATTTTTCGTATATGTAACTGTAAAATATTTCTGCAACCTTGCGGAGTTTTGGCTTTTTCAAGCGATTGTAAGGTGCCAAGTCTGGGTGCTCTTACGTTGGGGAGAAGGTCATTCATGTGTGTTTCGAGAACTCTCCATGGTTTTACTGGCGTAATATTGACTCGAATAATTGACTCGAGGCTTCTGCGAATAAGATTAAGCTCCCGTAATTTGTACGATGCGTACAGTCAGCAAGTTGCGTGGTTGTTGAAAACCTTATCTAAGTAGATTGCATACACTTCATTGTGCTTTTTGTTTATCCGAATAATCTTATTTGGTTGAAACTAAAGTGTTGTCAGGTTTTATTCACGTGGTAAAAATAAACGAGAGACTTCTGGTTTTCCAGAAGAATTCAGTGTGAGACCAAGAAGAAACACCTCAAGTATGGAACTTTCCCTCGCAATCTTACATCGTCGAGATGTCGTTTTCAGTGCCTCAAACCATGGGCCCAGCCAACTTAAACTTACTAAAAAAAGGCGCCCCTCGTGCCTCTAGTTATTTCGTTAAACGACTCCGCGGCACACACATGATGGCCGTAGCAGATGTGGACATGAAAACAGCAGACATATAACAATTGATATAATAGTGAAACAAGAGGCGAGGTGGTAATACTTTAATTGAGAAAAATCTTGAGTCTGAGACTTTGTGGGGTCTTTTTTTTCTGTTTTCTGAAGTCTCGAGGTTTTTCAAGGGCAAATATATTAGTTTATTTTTTTGCATGCCATATATGAAAATCAGAAACACTGCAGCGTTATTATTGTTTATTGAATATGAATAAAGAGAGATTGTTCGATTGAATGACTGACAACCATGGAGGCTAGCTACGAAGTAATCCCTTCTACAAAGCCGTCAATCGACGTAAAGATCACAATTTTATTTGACGTGAAGCTTCATTCCCCAACTGCCCGATGGAAAACAAAGAATATATCGAAACATTGTGCTAAAGTTCGAAGTCTGTTTCGGCGTGTCACAAGTAGTAAGAAAGACTGCAACATAATTGGCGACGACGAACGACGAAACTAATCCCCGGAGAAGGGGAACAAGAGGGACAAAGGACAAACACATCTCCAAACACAGCCAGGTGACTGGTGCGCGACCGAAAAAATCCGCCTGGTCCGGGTATCGAACCCGGGACCTCTCCATTTCCAGTGGAGTGCTCTACCGACTGAGCTAACCAGGGCTTAGACGTCAGTAGAGCAAACGGGTTTCATCAGCTGCCACCAGTCTAATGCTTGGGCCACACGCGGGCAACTCGAATGCCATTTACAAAGAATGACATTCATGTGATCAACGAATCGGATCGCGATCTGTCGCGTGTGGAACGCCCCACGCTCGGAGTGTCGCGCGCTGATTGGCCGATCATTCAAATGTCATTCGTTGTAAATGGCATTCGAGTTGCCCGCGTGTGGCCCAAGCCAACGTTATTAGATTACCTCAGTTGTGGAGCTCCCGCGGATGGGGGCTCCCCCCCCTTCACTCACCCCAATCCGCCAAGCGTCGATCGAAGCGCCATCTATAATTTCGTTTTATAACTATGCGTTCCGAAAAGCCCGGCTGACTGAAGTACCAAATGGCGATCACAACGCCGCCATTTATCCTGCAGCGGTCACTCAAGGAAGTGCACGTAACGTCTATTTTGGCTTCAATCGGCCATTTCGGAGCCGAAACAGATAAAGTGGAGAGGGGATGCCACCCCCGCGTCCCCAGCGGGCGCACCGCGAATTCGACCCCGAAGTTAAGATGAGCCTAGGTCGGGACGCGCTACCTGAAATCTCCGCTGAGGCATGGTTGTATGAAAACAATATTAATTGTACTGCAAAACCTTGCAAACTAAAGATTTTAGAAAACATCACGCGCCCCCCTTTTGTACTAAACTCCAATAAAAGTTACTACAAAAAGTTTTTTCCCGTTGGTTTTTACGGTTTTTACGTTTCGATAACGTTGAAACGTACGTATCCTGATTCAGTTACCAAAGCAGCCGTCTGGCGGCGCGTCGAGCGACGCTTGGCGAGTCGTGGTGAGTGAGGGGGGGGGGGGGGGGGGGGTACTGTTCGTGTATGCAGCGCCTATGAGCAGTTCCGTAAAGGTGTATCCACACGACGGACCAAATTGCTGTTTTGGTCCGCGGGCCGCGCATCACGTGATCTTACGTCACCGCTTTTCGAGGTCCGCCGGCGGTCCGCGGCTCGCGCTTGTGAGAAATGCCAAGCGCTTTTCTCGCCCGGACCTTGGCGGCGGACCGCGGCGTTTTTAGTATAATTGAAGTGCTAAGTCTGGCAACAAGCTGACTTTTGTTGTTTAGATTGGAATCCAAATCCAAAGTCGTGTTCTTTTTGGCGCCAACTGTTGAAGACGAAGAAGACGAACCTTTTGTTGTGCGACGATGGCGGCATGGTGCGACGATGCAACTTTTTACTTCATCGCGCTCGTGGAGCGATTCCCCGCTCTGTGGGACAAAAGATGCATGCCCTTTTCGGATCACTTAAGTCCTCCTCGTCCTCAATAGTCAACGCCAGGGCCACCGCGGCCAAAAGTCTCTTTCGTTCAACCTCCATCTTGGCTCTTTACAAATAGCCTCAAAGCAGCTCGTTGCATGCGTTTGGCAGAGCTGTGAGGTCGAGGGTTAGACCGGCCCGTTCACTCTGTCGTCTGCTCTTTTGGTCCGCCGTGTGGATGCTCATTGCAGCCGGGCGGCCCGCGGGCCGGGCATCACGTGATCAATTGGTCCGCGGACCGGTCCGTCGTGTGGATACACCTTAACTGAGCTAATCTAATAACGTTGGCCCAAGCATAACACCAACAAGGGTGAAGCTTGCAATTTCAGGTCATGATTATGATGCAATTGTAGCGGCAGCTAGCGGCAGCGATCTAGCGCTTGAACGGCGCCAAACCTCAAGGGACAGGCACGAGCAAAAGGACACGGGGTGCCTGGACCACGAGCTGCACGGACTCTGGGATTCGGCGAATGGGCCTTCGATGAACTAGTCTAAAGTACAGTGTAAATATTGTAAATGAAATATGTCGAGTGTGATCTACCGAGCCTACACTCCTACACAATTAAATGCAGATGTGCAAGCGAGCTGGACAAGAATGACGAAACTAACCGCCGAATTCAGAAACCTCACTCAAACTACACTCAAACTGAAGGGCCCCTCCACTTCCTCGAGGAAGGCGCGAGGGCCAGCGATGGCCAATTGCGAGGACGGATCCGCCGTCGCGATTGGCCAGCGCCGGCCCTCGCGCCTTTCTCCAGGGGGTGGAGGGGCCCTTCGGTTTGAGTGTAGTTTGAGTGATGTTTCTGAATTTGGCGGTAATCTCTGTAGATGGGGAAGAAGGGGGACAAAGGACGAACACAAAGCTCCGAGCACACGTAGGGGACTGGTGCGCGACCGAAAACGAAGGGTTGCAGATTAAACCCGTTTGCTCTACTGACGTCTAACCCCCGGTTAGCTCAGTTGGAGGACCTACCAACTGCCAAAAAATCCGCCTGGTCCGAGTATCGAACCCGAGACAGGCGGATTTTTTCGGTCGCGCACTAGTCACCTAGCTGTGTTTGGATATATGTGTTTGTCCTTTGTCCCCCTTGTTCCCCTTCTCCGGGGATTATTTTCGTTATTCTTGTCCAGCTCGCTCGCACCTTCGCATTTAATTGCATTATAATCATAATTGGCGATACCGTGTGACCTGAAAATGAAGTGCCGCAAAATGTGATTCGTCCTGATTGCCCACTGTCGCTATTTGTAGAATATAAAATTTAAAACGACACTTAAATCGTCTTTATTTCGCCTCCAGGATCACGGACATCGCTATTATATTTCAGATTGTTGTGCGAAGTAGCCAAAACAGCGCTTTCAAGAGAGCGTTGAAGCCCCTTCTTCCCGTCCTGTTCGGTGGGAGGTGAAAATCGTGACGTATTCTACGGAGATCTGAACGTTTCCCAAACAGTCAAAAACGTCCCTCTCACGCGGCACGCGCGAGGCAGTTGTAACATCTCGGTGACACCCAGCGGTTGGTTTTTCGGTTTTTCTCGCGTCTATTGATACGTCCGGGTCAAATGCTCATGATATTCAAATCCACGGGACGACAAAAATACGGTAGAATTCACCACTAACTTGTTTTTGTTTTCTTTCAGGCTTCTTTTTAGGGTAATGAAAACAAGACTTTTAGCCACAGCGGTGTCGAACCGCGTGCCTGTTGGACGTTGGTAATCGAAAGCGTCCCCGATCCAGCGTAGAAGTTCATCTCCCCCCCCCCCCCCCCCCCATTTCCCGCCCTTCTACTTGTGCAGGCTTGCAACTGCTGCGCGGTAGACTCGCCTTCTTCTGAGAGGAGGGGGCTTTAAGAGACAAACGACCTGGCAAAATTGAGAGGTCAGGAGCGGACCCCCTCCTGCCGCGCTTTTAAGAACGGGAATGCACTCCTTGTTTTTAGAGCGCCCTTCATTTTGCCCCCAAAGGAACTTGAGCACGGAGCGAAGGGTTGCAGACAACGGTTTTGGGCACGGCCGCCCGCGTTGTCATTCTCGTACAAGGGGTATACAGGTGCGCACACATAACATGAGCAATTTCGGAAGGGGACTGAGAGCCGGGGCGGCTACTGGGATCCTCTAATTTGGGGGTTCGTTAACAGTTTGCAAACATCTCCTCGGTCGAGCTTCCGTTCGTGCCACCACCGCCGTTTTGTCCGCCGGTTAACCTCTAGAAATCCGGACCACTTTTTTTAAACATTTTATACTTTGTTTTTGTTGGTAACTCGAAAGAAGGTGCCATATCTGTGCGTGATTACCGGGAGGCGAACTAAGTAATTGCCAGTACTGAGCACGCACGATTATCAGAAAAGCACGGGTCGTCCGAGTGTTCTTTTGAGGAAAACGGTTCTTCGCTCCTGACCGGAGTTAGCGAGCGTTAACTTTCCTGGTGTCTGAAGGTAACAATGAGCGCAGCGTGAAAAAGGGGTGTTTAGCAAGGCCCGTTTTACACGCCTGTGAAGGTCAGCATCCTGGCGACCCATTGAAGGCATTGTACGCTGTTCTTCGTTAGTACAAACACCCGTGTGAGGTCCACTAGCTGGGTGGGCTTCTTCTTTTTTATTTTTGTGCGCAATTACAACGACAAGAATATACTTTTGCTTGTATTAGCGGCGAGATGTTTTCGTGGCGCCCTCCTATAGTTCCCCTTTGTGACGTCATTACCTTGCAAACAACAAGTTCGATGGTGTTTGTTATTAGCATGGTGGAAGCTTGAAATCATTGCGCTTTCAAAGGAACACTGCCAACAGCGTCAAGATTAAAGTTCTTTCATTCCTCTTATTTCCGTCAATGATAAATCCCCTTTCCGACGTCATAGTCAGCGTTCGGCCAATCGTGGAAGGCCGACCACAGCGACGCTTTCGGTCGCGCACGTCGCCAATAGCTTAAGACACAGCAGCGGGGCTGACAGAGGCTGAAAACCTGGCAAGGTTTTCGGGTGAAAATATCTCAGCGGCAGCCGTCGATTCGTGCCGAAACGTCCGCAACAGCGGAGTGGGGTCTAACTTGTACGTAGCGTTTCGAGTAGCATATCTACTGGTCACTTGTAACTTTTACAGCTGGCTCCTCCCACCGCTGGAGATGACGTCCGTTCTTCATGTTGTAGTTGTTGATGTTTTTGTTGATGTTGTAGTAGTGGTTGTCGTTGTTGATGTTGTAGTCGGCGATGTTGGTCGTCCGTCGTCGATGTTGCAAAAGCAGCGCACCTGCTGCCTGCGCTGCAGAGGCGCCACCAAGCGTTAGTAACTCGCTCTAAACTTAGGGTATTTTGTAGCACCGAACGCCCACGGCACGCGCTCCCTGGAAATAAAAGAAAATAGCCCATAACCAAATGACCGTCGTAGCGCTGTAAATGCCAAGAGATCGGGCCGGGAAACTGACTCTCACGCGCTCCGGAACAAAAAGGAAACAAGCGTTTGGAAGAAAATCGAACAGAACAAAAGTGTTCGCAGCAAAACTGATCCCTATTTTGTTCCAAACTCTTTTGTTCACGCCCCCCAGTGCTGCACTGTGCGTAAACGCGACGCCGATGACCAACGACTGCGCCGTGACGTGTCGCAGCTATCGCTCTCCCTGTACTGTGCATTAACACAGGACTGCCCAGTATTTTCTTTTTTAAGCAACGATATTGCTTTTGTTTGCGAGCAGGAACGAGCAACGCATTATTTTTACTTTGGGACTGAGTAACATGGAACGGTAGTGAATACTAAAAGATTGTAATATCGCTCAATTGTTATTAATTTGCACGACGAAACAAGATTGAGAGAAAAAGTTGCACCATGCAGCTAGACGAGACAACAATAACGTCACAAATACCAGAGAAACGAAAACTATTTTTTGCGTTTTTTTGCTGTTCTTTTTGCGTGTGTGTGTGTTGGTACCACTCCTGCCACAGCTTCGATTAGTAAATAAATTAGTAAATGAGTAAATAAATTAAAATATATCTAACAATTGTGCGCTGTGTCGGGCTTTTGGGGTTATGAATAGTCACTAGCTGGCCTTTTTCAGCTATCATTAAGGTTTATAAATACCATATTTATTATCAACGTGATAGACCCCTTCCGAAAGCCACGTGCAGATTATCAGAAGGTTGGAACCAACCCACGAGGTAGAGGGGCTTAGAGTGATAAACCGGAAGTTCGGAAGTGGCAGACCCCCGGTTGCCGCCATGTTGTACGCAAATGTGACCACTTGTCACGTGACCTCCCAAGAGACGTGACGTCACAGGTAAGATGGCAGCGCCCATAGCTGGCGGATGCGAGTTTGTTCGGTGCGCGGTAGCCGTGATGTGCAGCTGCTTTCCGACGACTTCGGGCTTCTTCGTGCTCCCTGACGCAGGTATAATGTGAAAATATGAAGGAATGAGACTTTATACAGTTTTTACGCAAGATCGCTCTGGATCATCTGGATATTAACGCCTGTGAGACAGCATCAGCTCTGCATCGCCGTACCGGTGCTTGGATTCCGGGATGTGTCCGAGGATCGATAGAACTTTGAGTGCTTTTAACATGAAATTTTCGCATTCTCTTAGTTTTGTTTGAACGTTGAAATATCTGAGAATCTACGCGAAATGTATACGTCGCGTTAGGGCCTAGAGGAAGTTGTTTCAGCCCTCCGTCACCGAACAACCATAGCAACTTTTAGCGAGGAAGCTCCTGCGATTTTAACCTTTTGTGCGAATCCACGATTCTACAGTTCAGTTCATAATGCGTTTATTGGCCATAATCTAGGGGGAAAGGAGAGGGAGGGCGTCGGTAACTACGCGGTCTGGACGCTGGCACGAATTAAAAGAGAAGGGATTAGATGAAGATGTCCAACTTGGCGTCATAGATAAAATCTAGGAGGCCGTTCAGGATTCTCCTTTGGTTGTCCTGGGATCCAGGCGGGTGGGTCCATCCCTCCAGGGAGCTAATGTATGGTGGTCGGTGCTTTGTCCTGGCTTCCTTTGATCTGGGCACTCCCATAGGATGTGGTGAGTGTCGGCTTTCTTGCCCATGGTGCACCTTGAACAGGTTCCAGACCTGGTTCCTTTGCTCCATGATGCGATGCGGGCGGGCGTGCAGTGTCCGTGCGTATTTTCGTGAGGAGAACGCTGGCTCGTCTGCCGAAACCCTGGGGAAGGGGATCTGCGTTCGGAGGAAGTTTCTCCCACAGTGTGGTCCGGTAGTGCTCTTTAATCTGGGCCCGTTCTTCATCCGGGTCGTATCCTTGATCTGTTTGGCCAGCCGTGTCCTGATCACAGGCGGGGGCATAGCCGTGGTCGTGTATATGTGGAGGGACGTCAGCAGCTTCGCGGAGAAGGGAAAGGGACGCGCGAGCTAGCTGATGAGCCTCTTCATTGCCCTCGATGCCTGCATGCGCAGGGACCCAGGAGATTTTGGTAGTCGTTCCTTCCTGCAGGAGTCGGGAGGCGAGCTTCTTGATTTCCTGAACTATGCGGCTCGGGCTTCTTGCTTTCTGGCATTCTTTAATTGCTTCTCTTGAGTCCGACAACACTCGAAGTTCGCGAGGTAGCGGGTGTTGTGACTTGAGGACTGTTTCGAGGGCGAGGTGAATCGCCGCAAGTTCACCCCCTTTGATGGAGGTGCGCATTGGAAGTGCGTTCGCGGCCGAGGAGCCGAGAGCTGGAAAGTAGACTGCCGCGGTCTTCAGCGGAACCGGGGAGTCTTCTGCGGCGGTGTCGGTATATGCGGCCATGATGTGAGTGGGGTTGGTCCATGTCTCAACCATTCTGGAGTGCGCTTTTGCGATTCGTGCTTGCTGTTGGGAGTCGCCTTTTCGAGCAGTCGGCTTGTTTTCAGCAATGTTCATGTGATCTTCCCAAGGAGGAAGTTGCTCGGGAAGGTTTGGGAGTTCTTCTGTTGCGCGCCATAGGAGTTTCAGGATTTCCCGTCCTTGCTTAAAGTGCTTAAGACGTTCGCCGTGTGCAACCGTGCGAGCGACGACGGTGTCATGAAGTGAGTTGATCTGTGCGTGCTCCTTTAGTTTCCCGAGCGGGGTGAACCGAGGGAGGCCCGTGATGATCCTCATAGCTTGGTTATTCAGGGACTCAAGTTTTCGCCACTGTGCCTTGGTGAGCCAGTAGTGTCGGGCTCCGTAGCAGACTCGGGAGACTACCATGGCCTTTACCATCCTTCTGGCGATCTCGTCCGTTGCACCGCCCTTGGCGCTGCAGATTCTTCTGATGGCATTGAGGGCAGAGTTGCAATACTTCAGCGTGTCTTGAAGCCATATGTCCCCTTTGCCTGTCTCCTCCACGGTAATTCCCAGGATCTTGACAGACGTAGAGGGCTGGATTCGCTTTCCCGCGAGCACGAGATGGAGCTGGTCGCCAATCTTCATTACTCGTTGTCGTTTGGGTGCTATGGTGACATAGTTAGTCCTGTCTGGGGAGGCTTGGAGGCCTACCTTGTGAAGGTGGGCTTCAATCATGTCTAGGCCGGCTTGGAGTGTGTCTTGTTGCCTCTCGATGTCTTCGCTCTTGGTCCAGATCGATACGTCGTCGGCGTACATCGTAAACCCTAGCTTGTTAATTTTTTCGAGTTCGTAAGGTAGGGCCGCCATCACGATGTTGAAAAGCATCGGTGAGATGACAGAGCCTTGCGGGACACCTACTAGGTTGGCCTTGGGTTCACTGCAGTTGGCTCCGCAGCGGACCGAAAAGGTTCTGCCTTCGAGGAAAGTCTTGATGACGTTTAAGGATCTCCCAGTGATGCCAAGGCGCTGAGATTCTTTTATGATTGTTGAGTGTGGAACAGAATCGAAAGCCTTTTTGACATCAACTGTGATGATGGTTCTGATGTTGGAGCGGTCAGGGTTGATGTTGCGGATAATATCCGCCGATATCAGAGCCAGGCTTTCCTGGGTGCCGATGCCGGGTCAAAACCCCGTCTGGGCCGGGTGGAAAGAGTTGTTAGATTCGAGAAACCATTCTATTCTTGAAAGTACCATGCGCTCCATTATCTTGCAGGTGCAAGACGTAAGGGAGATCGGTCTGTAGTTTGTGAGGGTACCTTTGTCCTTGCCCGGCTTGGGGATTGGGATGACGAGGGAGTGTTTCCAGCTTTTGGGGAGCTTGCCAGTTTCCCAGATCTCATTAATCCACTCTAGAAGCTCGGATTTGGTAAGATCTGGGAGATTTCTCAGCATTGTCATGGTGATCTTGTCGGGTCCAGGGGCTGTGTGGGTTTTTCCACGTTGAAGAGCGCTTTCGAGCTCGCCCCGCGTGAAGGGCCGGTCCATGCCGTAATCCGGAGCCAGGACTTCATGGTGGTATGGCGAAGGACAATTCCTCAAGTCGGGCTGGGGAAAAAAGAGGTCCCCTGCCATTCCGGCGAGTTGTTTCTCAGTCTTGTTGAGCTTAAGGGCAAGTGTGAGTGTTGCCCCTTTGCATTTCTTCTTTCCAAGAAGCGCGCGATTCGTGGCCCACAGTTTCGATATCGACGTTTTCTCGGAGAGCGATGCGCTGTAGTCGAGCCAGCGGTGTTCGTCAAGTTTTTGTGCGTAAACCTTCGCTTCCACCGTAGCCCTGGTGATGTTGAGTCTGGCTTCGGTGCTTTTCGGCCCTTTACGGTACTTTTGTATCTTTTGCAGTCGCTTGGCCCACAGCTTCAGAAGGTGGAGATCGGGTGTTGGAGTATCTTCACCGATGTCCTTTTTGATGGTTGCAGTCCTCAAAGCGCTGTTGAGGCGCGATTCAAAGTCAGCGTCTTCAAGTTCCGCGCTGTTAAGGGCTTCCCTAAATTTGTCCCAGTGTACAATGTTCGCTGTGCGTTTTTTAACCTTGTCCTTTACCTGTCTCGTTGGCGAGAATTCGAAGCGGATGGGGAAGTGGTCGCTACCCCACGTATCCGGTAGGCATTTCCACTTGTGGTGTTGAATGTATGGGTTCGTGGTCCAAGTGAGGTCGGGTGTGGTATCCGACTGCCCGGAACCTCCTAGTCTTGTTCTGACTCCTTTCTTGTTGACCAGGTTTAAGCGGAAGGTATGCATCTCGCCCCCTAAGTCTTTCGCCCCCGGAGATTCATGGTTGTATCCCCACATGGGGTGGTGGAGATTAAAGTCTCCTCCGTACAGCTTTTGTTCTTTGGGGTAAAGATCGTGAATATGGGAGATCCATAGGTTAGTTCTTTGCTGTGTCGCGGACTTGAGCGGTCTATAGTAAATGGATGCTAGGACGATGTGGTGCTGCTGGACCTGGATCCGCACCGCCACGATTTCCTGCCCATCGTTGGAGTACGGGGTGAGGTCGACTCGGTGCTGAGGCCAGTCGTCCCTCACGTAGACAAGGGCCTTCCCTGGAGGAGAAGTCATTTCTCCAGGGCGTTTGGTGGTTATGGAGGGACTGGAGTATACCAGGTATCCATAAAGATGGACGGCTGTGGTGTTCGTTTCCTGAAGTAACAGTACGTCAGGGCGTTCGTCAGTCTTATCCAGAAGGCGTAGTCGGAGCTCCGCTGCCCGTTTGCGGAGCCCCTGACAGTTCCACTGGAGAACTCTGATCATTTTTCGTTGAGGATTTGGGCTGCTAGCGCCTTTTGCCGGTTAGCAGTTTCCCTGTATTGCTTGATTTCCTCTTGCTGAGACTGGACTGTGGCTTTAAGCCTGTCGAGTTCAGCTTTGAGGTAGCTGCACATGTTGCGAAGCTCTTGTGTTTCTGACCCTCCAGTGGGGGCCGGTGGGGGTGCTTGGATGTTCTGCTTCACCTTGTCAGCCCATAAAGTGCCGCTCTGTGTTTTCGTAGTATTTTTTACTCTTTCTGTATTCTCCGACGGCTGTTGGAGTCGGTGTTTCTGGATGTCCTCCCGCATGTTCAATTTCTGGATGTCCTCCCGCATCCGTTTGTTCGTTGCCGACCACGTTGGGCATTTGCGATCGGTACCCAGGTGGCCTTTCTTCTTGCACCCCTGGCAGTAGGGAGTAGAGTCCGGACATCCTGGTCCCTTGGCGGGGTCAGTGTCGGCTAGGTGAGAAGTTCCACAGGTCGGGCACACCGCCTGGTTCGGGCAGATGTCAGGTTTGTGGCCCAGCCTGTGGCAGTTACGGCACGTAACAGCCTTTGGCTTGTGTGGAAATACCCTCATGTAGCGCTTGCCGTAGAAGATCGACCTCGGTAGTCTCTCTCCGTCGAATGTGATGACAGCCGTATTCGACTTGCCTAGCCGACGGGCGGCCACGATGTCGACCTTCTCCGATTCGAGTTCGTGGTTGAGGACTTCGTCGCGCGGGTCCTGCTCTTTAGGGTAGATATCATAGATGATACCTTTGGTGTATGACGTGCCAAACGTGCGGAAGACGTGTACAGGAAGTGCTTCGCGCCCCTGCACTTTGATTTCTGTAATCTCACTCAGCATTTTTGCCAGCTCCTCCGTGTCCGTGCGGACCGAAATGGTGTTGGCTTGCTCAATGAGGTGCATCGAGAACGAGGCTGTAGTGCGCAGCATGGTGGATTGCGTCTTGAGTGGTTGAAGGTAAGGCTTTATCGAGACGTGAGAGTTCGTAGGGCGAACCTTGTACTCGAACAGGCGCTGTCGGGGCCGTACCGCTCCGTGGGCTTGGAGTGAGGTGTCTACTCGTACCCGCTTTCTTCTCTTGTAGGTGACTGGTGTCCATTTTTCGTCGTCTGAGGGCAATGGACCTTGCCACTCGGTTGCGGCCGCACCATCTTGCGCACAGCCAGCTGTAAATATCATCAGCGCAGTTGTATCGGCGTCTTGGCGCCGACTTGCCGCTGTGATCGGCGTTTCTTGGGCTGGCGTTGTTGCTTCGGGCATAGCAACGCTTGCTGAGTTCGGCGATGAATTCGCCGTCGGCGGGTTTGTCTTGTCCGATTTTTTCCTCTTGCCCTTGCTGGGTTTGTTTGGACTGGACTCTTCGAGAAAGTTCTTAAAGATGTCAATAAGGCGTTCTCTGGGAATCGCCGCAAATAGAGCCTTCAGCGCGATTTCCGCTGAATCTACGTAATTGGTAGTTGTGGAAGATTCACCAAGAAAAGGTTTCTCCTCCGCAGTGCGTTTTGCCGGTGCGATCAGCGAAGTGGTAAGCTGGTCCGTCGCGGCGGCGGCAGGACTTGCTTGGCTTGCTGGGCGCGTGTCCATCTCCTCAAGGTTCCCGTCCACGGATAAGGCCGCGGCGGGTGAGAAGCTGGAAGTCGGTGGGGTGTTCGAGGACATCGGTATTAGGTACTAGGCCTAATAGCGGGAGCTCAAGAAAACGCATCCGAACTCGTCGGTAGCTTCTTCTTTCTCCCACGATTCTACATTCGATCGCTTTTCTTCCTTTTTTTTTTTGTGTGTGAGTGCGAAGTGCACTTATTTTCAGCTACGAGGATGACGTTTTATTGAGCGTGGGGATGAATAAATCGTTGCAGGCACCTGCTTCAAAGCTATTCGACTTGCTGTAAGAACAACTGTTTTGGTTAGGGTGCCTTCATGCGCGCTTTGCTTAGGGTCGAGACATGCGGCCATTTTGTCCCACACTTTTATTTTTATTTTTTGTTCAGCAGCGCGTGAAAGAGCGTGTCCCTGCACGCGTCTGTGGCGCTGACTGTGCTATGGCGACATTTTGTTTTCGTCGATTTCTTTGTATTTTCCCCGTGAGCGCGTGCTGTCGGCATTGGGTACTACAAAGGGTGGCATCACCCTAAACAGAAGGACATTGAGGCACCCTAGTTTTGGTGCATGCATAGATTAACTGCACACTTTTTCTTTTTTGTAGGATTTATTGCAGCAATACTCTTTTCCATCAAGAGTGCATTGTATTAATCGGTCAATTACTTAATTGTTCTAATTACCTGGATAATACGATTCATATTTGTGTTCACCCTTGCCTGGAGAGCAGTCTTGTTGAAAAATGTTGACTACCATTCCTTTCGGTCTCTTTAAGGGCTCATTCACACTGGAAGCGGATCCGCGTTCGCAAAGCGGTTGCGAACGCGGTTGTATAAGGATTCAGTACAATTGCACGCGCATTTGATGACATCAAATGCGCGTGCAATTGCACTGGATCTTTATACAACCGCGTTCGCAAGGGCGATCGGTGGCCGAGTGGTCTAGCGCACACCAGCTCGGAGCACGTGGAGCGAAAGCTCGCGCTGCAGAACCCAGGGATCCTGGGTTCGAGCCCCACCCCTGCCCGTTTCGATCTGGATGAGCATCGTACCGGCGTGCGGTCGTGTATCACTACTGCGTGATGCACGTTAAAGACCCCAGGCTAGCGGCTGACCGCACTGGCTAAATTGCTCATCTACAGCTGGGAGACTCGTCGCCCCTGTGAGGCAGACCAAGTTCTAGGCTGTATAAACACACACACAACCCCCCCCCCCCCCCCCCCCCCCCCCCCCGCGTTCGCAACCGCTTCGCGAACGCGGATCCGCTTCCAGTGTGAATGGGGGGTAATAGACTCTTTTCAAAAGTGTGGGGTGCCTATACTTCGTATCACCGTAACTTGGAAAAGGCCAACCGCCACAGCCCCCTCGAGCCAATCAGAGAGACGGAGCAAAGGTGTGTGACAAATCTGTGCAGACGAGCACTCTGATGACATGTTGTCATGTGACTCTCTCCAACGTGTGTATTGACTCACTGAAACTGTAGCCTTTGCCATCTGCCAAATTCTGCTGAAACAAATTACAGTAGCTACTACTCTAATTACCCCAGGCTTTCATACTTAGGGCATTTGTTCGACAAGAATGTTATGTCCGCCATCCCTGTGAATTCGGCTCAGCACCTATTGGACTCGAATGCTGCATTAGCGTTCGACGTGAACTGGGGCCCATTCGTGTGCTTTACGCCGAAAAAAGATGGTGACAGTTGTGTTGCTTGATGGGGTTCTGCGAAGGGTCTATTGTTGCATACATATAGGAAGTGACATGCTATATACCAATGCATCAACACATACTACATACTATTAAACTATATGCTTAGAGGTGTGTTTGTTTTTCCAATTAACAAGTTACAGCAGTGTGCTTTAAAGGGATACTTCAACGAAATTTGAAATATTCCCGTCGTGTTCAAAAATAGGTTGAATATGATCTACAATATCCGTAAATAACAATCGCACGTTTTTATTTTGAGCCTGGTGGCTGTATTTTTCATTATAAACGGCCCACTCTGGCAGGCGCTCGGAGAAGGCCCAGCGGAGACCACGTGACGTCCAACGCAATCGTGACGTAGGTCGTCTCAAGACGAGCAAAGCTACGGCGAGGCTGACGTCGAGAGGACGGCCTAGACGTTCCAGCCACCGAAGCAGCTGCTTTTGTACAAATTTTGAGTGACGGGTTAATCTTCTATAATCTTGTAGGGGGACAATAGCGACTTCTGTGACACACAAAAGGCATTCTCGGGAAGAGGGGAGTTCCTCCTGCCCCTCTTTTCTCGTCGTGGCCGGAGGTGAGACAACCTCCGTCACTAGCTGCCAAGGTTGCTAGACGCGCATTACAAGCGAGGCGTTAGCGACATCCACGAGGTTCTCTTTGCTAATCGTTTAATTTGTTTTAAAATTCCTTTTCGTGACTTTTTAACAAGATATTGGTATGTTCCATTAGATGGTGCTTTTTTGAACACATATAGACCAAAAAATGAGCGCCGAAATTTCGTTGTAGTATCCCTTTAATGTTATTATCATGTGTGTAGATTTAAGTATCCTCTCTGCATTGCCAACGTAGGACCCTGGAGGGAATAAATTAATAAATAACATTTTCACATCACTGGAGTTGGTTTTCGGACGTACCACATGTTTAGGAAAGGTTGAACGAGTGCAACCCCATGCAAGAAGAGTGCCAGTCTAGTATGTCCCATTCATTAATATTGAAGGGTCAGAGATGCGAGTGTCCTCGTAAGGTCCAGAGCGTGCAGTGAACATAATTCGCAGTGTATAGACTCTCAAGGCGTGAAGGCAAGCGGAAATATGTTTATCTGGTTAGTGTATCAAATATGTTTATTTCCACTTGATTACATAATTATTGATTCTAAGTAAATGGTTCCATAACGAGTTCTTTCCGCGACAGTTTCGTGTCAGGCGTTCAGTCGTAGTACATGTGGACCTTGTTGTCGGATGACGCTCCTGGCACGTCAGTGTTCAATTTGGTCAAGTGGCAACTTTGACCGACTGATGCTGTCTTGTATTCATACGTCATGTGCGGCCACTGACGTCTGATGCACTGAAGCTGCAGGGCTGGCTTCTAATCCGAAAATTTTCCTGGTAGTTTTCTGCATCAATGCAGCATGGCTCAGGCATGTATTGCTTACGTGGCTGTGCCTTTTGCTGTACCGTTGACTTGATAGCTGTCAACAATGTTTGTTTGCTATCCAAGTCTGGTGATGCTTGCAGTTCACTTTTGAGAGCAACCAACCATTCTATTCCTTCAAGTCACTCAGGGGCACTCTCCCTCAAAGTTGGAAATTGTGTGCTTCGTGGAGTGGACACGGATAATTGGTGTCAGCAAATTTTTAGGTATTGTCCTTGGACGACAATGGACACCAAAAATCCACTGTCACTGCATTGCCGCTCACCTTCTTTGTAGTGCTTACATCTCGTTGAGGTCATGGACATCAGGAGCTTCGGGGTAATCAGGCATTCAGCATCTTCGATTCAGCACCTTCGGCATCAGGGACAAAGGTCGCCGAAGGTAATCCTTAATCTCCCGTGGTCGCTCCTCGAGACATGATTGAGGGTCGTTCGGCACGAACCCTCGCAGACCAATCCATTGGTACGGGCAGCTTTGGTAGACATGGTCGGCTTCATGCAGTGGTAGCAAAGTGGTTTTCGGTCGGCCATTCGCATCACCTACGTTTTCCTCGGTGTACTTTGTTGAGCACAGACCTACACACGACGTCGGGAATGCTTCGGCGTTGGAGTGTCTCACTGAATTGGCATTGAATACTAGGGGGCAGCCGGTGGCAGTCGTTGTGCCATTGTGGGGTAAGTTGCCCTTGGTTTGTCAGATGCCGCTTCGCTCGCAGAAGTCTCGGTTAAAATACCTGTCAAACTTGTTCCGAAACAATCTCGGCAATCAAAATAAAAACCGGGCAACTGATGGCAGGAAATAGCTTCCTGATCTCCTCCCAGACAACGTCGTGGATGATGTCGTGGATGCCTGGGAGACTGGCGTCGAAGTAGCAGCTGGACAACTCGAGTGTTGAGACGCCGATAAGTTGTTCATAGTGACAAGCTCGGGCAAGCAGTGCACATTCAATGTTGGAAGCCTCGGTGATATGAACACTTCGACTGTTGTTGGGGGGTTGCGGACAAGGCTGCCGAAGGTGTTGTCCCTTACATGAGGGGCATGGGATTCTTAGGTTCTTGTCTTCTGTAGCATCAAGGTCGGCGTGGGCGTGGGCGCTCGATCAAGCCGAAAACACCCTCCACGAGTGCGGTGGCGCTCTCGTTGGGGCAGTGTCCTGGACAGAATCAAGAATGCGGCTCTCTCTCTTTTATGTTGGCTGACGAATGCGCGCTTCAACTCGAGCTTGCAAACTTCCCACGACGTTAAGGAGGATCCATGGTTCTCAGACCAGCGCCGGCAGTTTCTTCCGCGAGAAGTATAGGTTCTGCAGGAGTTGGTTGTTTGTCCACCCAATGTGGCGGGCGACACTGTCATATTGAAAAAATTGTAAGGGTGCAGGCGAGCTGGTGGAAGTTAACCATGGTTTTGTTTAACCCGAGACTGGGGTATTTCGGAAAAGGGACGAGAAGAAAAGAGGCCACAAGGAGGCGACGTCTCAAAACTGTCATATTGTTCAATTCAGTTCTTGATGTCTTCATACACCTTGCGTGAAAAAGCGTCGGAATGTGATTTGCGACGGGCATGCAAACAATGGTGGGAGGGGACGCGGTTTGCTGCTACAGGGTTGTCATTGTTGGCTTAGTCAGCTTCGGATTTTCTGGCAGGAGACCAAATTCTGGTGGTTTTTCCTGGTAGCAGAAACTCGCTCGGATTTCAGGTGCTTCGTGGTGTATTTCCGAGGTTATTCCTTGTGGTACTCGCTCGTCTTGTGGTTGTTCTGCCAGGCTCGGGTTAGGACTTTGCTTACGGCTCGCCGGGGGTATAAGACGGAGGATAATCAGCCACCCGTGTCTCATTATCGGGCAACTCGGCTGAGGAGCCACCGGGCTCACACAGAGTGAAGGGCTATGGGTAAAGTACCCAGCAGCTCCACCAGAACATACGATGACAGCCGAGCATGACCTGCAGTGTTCCAGAATAGTGAATATTGATAGAAGATAGTACTGGAACAATGATCCGTGACAATATAACAAAACTCGCAGAAGAGAGTCTATCCTGACCCCTGAAGAAGCTGCACTGCTTTAGTGGCATTCTGTCCGAATAAATCCTCCCCTTCGGGGTTTGGCGATTGCCGTGGACAAACTGAACTGAAATGGATGTGGGACCACTTTTTTGGTAATGAGCCACTGCAGACTGTTGCCACAAAGCGGCGTGAGCTGGGTAGGTAACACGCTCGATGAAATGTCCGTACAGCTTGCAATTCGCGTAACGAGTGTGGATGAATCGTTTGTGTTGACGAAACGTGCGACAGACCAGCGGGATCAATAGCAGCTGCAACACCGGCGCTCCGTGAAAGTGCACGTCTACGCCGGAACAATTTCGGAAATAGCACAGCATCACCTAAAGCATGGCACAGGAACTACCAGCTTGAAGGCAGCTCTTCGGTGCGCCGCACACCTGTGCTCCGTGAAAGTGCACGTCTATGCCGGAACTATATGGGAAGCAGCACAGCATCATTCAGCACGGCACGGGAACCACCAGCTTCAAGGCAGCCTTCCGGTGCGCCGCACAACCAAAGTGAGCCCTCGGTCATTTGACCGAAGCTGCACCACGATTGCACGCCGCCAAGCACGACTCACGCAATTTCCGTCGCTAAACTGTGTATCCAAATATATTGCACACGCTTCACTGCAAACCTCGAAGATTCCGATGGTCAACGAGAGCACAGAAACGTCACCTTAAATTTTATCCTAGCGGTATCCGAATCAATCCGAGGTCCGAGCAACGTAGGTCAGATTGTCTCTTCCGTGGCAATATCCCAGTCGGTCACCAGCGAAATGCACACGGTCACCAGCGAAATGAACACCGTTCCTCCGTATTTTCAGGTTATACCTACGTCAAACACCACGCTGAACTCTGAACTCGCTTTCGACCGGCCTCATATGACGGCTTCCGCGTCTGAAATCAACTCGCCGAGACGAACGACAACCAACAAAGCATCCGACAAGCTCCGTCCCAGCCGGGGCCAGCCGCTGCATGTACGCTGCATCTTTCCTGTGACGTCACGTATTTGGTTTGGTCATGTGACGTGTGGTCAAATTTGCGTACAATGGCAGCCGCCTTATGGGGGTCACTTTCGAGTGCAGACAGGAACCCCGGTTTATCGCTCTAAGCCCCTCTACCTCGTTGGAACCAACGCACAATGGCGGACAATTGACACCGTGGAACGTGCAAGTCATAAGATCGCTAGCGTCGGAGCGCGGCCGACGAACCAATCAAACAGCGTCGATCCGACGAACCAATCAAACAGCGTCGAAAGTGAAACGTCACTGCGCTCATCAGCTTTTTCTGAAAATGTGTTTCTGCCTCCTAATCCAATCAAACGGATAAAGTGTGTTGTGACGTTGCGCCATTGTACAGAGATGTCACAGCTGTCAACAGAGGAAGACTTTCGAAAGGGGTCTATAGAGGACTGAAAACAGTTGAAACAATTCCTGTCGTATTGAAAACAAGTTCCCGGGTCCCTCGAGCATCTCGGGTAAAATCGGTTTGTCAGGAACGTTGGCACGCTGTGCGGATGAAGCCATAGTGCCACTAGATGAAGCCACGCTCGAGCTTAGCGCTTTTCTTGCAGATACGACGCCGACGTTTCACACCTTCCATACGGAAACGGGAGAGAGAGAGAGACAAGAGAGCGAAATTCAGACAACAGTAAGGAAAAATTAACTTTTTTTTTTTAATTCGACAGTAATTTTTAAACCTTTATACAGCTAGACGTAAGTACTGTATGCCGTCTTTTGCTGTCATCGATTGCTGTCATCGACGACAAGAAACTTTGAAAGAATATTGAGTCTTGAATTCTGCCCCCGTGATGCTACTCTACTATTTTATACTTTTCTTTCTTCTATAGCCAGCCGGCAACAGCCAGGCGGCGCCAGCAGAGTGAGAGCCCACTGTTATACCCTGTTTCGTTAGCTTGGCAAAGGGTGAACGATAAGCCCCACACTGGCGTGCCAACGGCTTCGATATGCGCTACGTATACGAGCGCAACGCACACATATTGGAGCATGACGCAGCGAAAGGCCTGATATTTCTTTGCAGTAAGAGCGCACTCTCGTGATACGTAGTCATGTTCCGATTGGCCCGCCAGGCCGTACCTTCCGCAGTACTGGCATGCTATACGATCACGACTCCCTGGCCTACGCAGTATTTCTTGCGTTAGACAGCTAAGCGGCGCCACCAGAGTAATACCTCACGTTGGAACAATGCAGCCGCCCCTTTCAGGCACGTTCATTTTTTTTTTCTTCGGTCGCTATAGACCAGTGTCTGGACTGTTCCATGGGCACCACCATGTTTGTTCATGCTGACGCCATGACACTGTAGGCGGGCTGCGCTTTTCACAAGACTCCGTTTTTTTATAAACCTTCGCACATATCGTAGTGCAAGAACGTCAGAAACGCAAAGTGAAAAGTCACGAAGCTCCAAGAATAACACAGGTGCCAATATTGCTTTAAAAAGATAAAGTCCCGTTTATGTGCAGCCCCTCTCTTGAGAAGAGGTTGGGTTTCAGATTATTATTTCCCATTTTTATCGCTGGGGGCTAAGGCTTCGGACACTGGTCTATATTACTTCAAACCAAAGAGCATTGCGGGTTGTCTATATAACTTGCTCCTTGCAAACTTGCCATTCATCGCTGCACTGAATGTTTCTACTTTTCAAAAGTTCAGAGTTTATCTTTTTGACCAGTAACTTCTTCTAGATATGCCCCAGTCGGTTTCTTCAAATCCTCCTGCGTTCAGTTGTCGTGACGCGGCAAATATTTGGCGTGATCTCTGCGGCGCTAATAGCTGGCTCACATCATTTGCAGGACTCAGTAAAATAACTGAGGGGCAAATTTGACGTGACTGCTTCTGCGGCCTATCAGACCGCACCGCGTTTTAATTGGAAACAACGCACTCGGTACAGCATCGAAGAAAAATAAACAAGTAACCGAGAGAAAGAACGCAATGGAGAGAGAATGGTTTGAAGATGAAATATAATTGGCCGGGTGCCTCTTACAGTCCCTTTCGCCCTGCTCCGTTCTCCGCGTCAGTCTCTATTGCAGCCGCCCTTTGCGGCCTTTTTTCTTTTCTTCCTATTAGTGTGTTGCGATTCTTGTATCCTCGTTTACGGGGGCCATTATTTATTACGACGAATCTTCCTGAGTCATGACCTTCAAGGTCTGAGATGAAGTTGAGAGGTTATAAAATATATCGCGGCCACCGATTTAGATCATTTAGGCTCCCAATTTAAAAAAAGAAGCGAAGGAAAAAAACAGCAAAAAACAACACCAAGAAAAGAACGCATTGCTAGCGTTTCTCACGGCAGTGGACACAGTTCTCCGGTCATGAATGCATGGGCTACTGCGAGAATTCCGCTCCGAGTCACGACCGCACTAACGCCTGGGGGTTGGGGGAGCGTTCCGAGATGCGGCGCCCACTGGGTGTTAGTGTTCCTGCGCGTTTTTCGTCTCTCCCTGGAAATGGTCGGTCCCCTCCTAATGAGCCTTGGGAGTTGAACGCACGTGACCGCTTAATTGAAAATCCGGGACCAAAATCCTCGAGGCCCGCGCTTCGTGGTTGATGCGGACAGCCGTCCAAGCTTTGGGGGCAATTTGGGACAACAGGTGCCTCACTTCATTTCCACCCCAAATTCTTGATACTGTTCATCTTGCCGCGTCCCAAGAAGATGGTTTCCGTCAACCAAAATTAGGGGAAGCCGCAAGCCCTCTGAACCTGTTTCAATTTCACGAGTCAAAATGTGTTTGTGCGTCTAGAAAGCGGGAAGTTCGTGCGCCTTCGGATGTCTTCTGGCATCTCCGCTGCAAGTGGAAAAAATAGCCAGTGCAGTACGAGACACCCCCTGGGGTCTTTAACGCGCACCACGCAATAACCATTTTTCCGAATTAGCTAAGTATCAAAGAGAATGCTGGGAACGTAAGTACACGCGCTGTGCGTGCTGGCGTCTGCAGCTATAACAGTTCGAAAGCAAAAATCTTAAACAAATAACCTTTCGCACGCGTGTTTCACAAACGCCTTATTTTGGTTATTTACTTCGCATCTTTTGTATAAGCCAGTCGAGCGCGTGCAGCGCGCTCGTCTGCCTTTGAATAGCTTTGACGTCGTCCCGCAGGAGTAGCGCGATTTCGGCGCTTTATGTGTGAATTGTGAGAAATGGGCAGACGCCCCTCTGATATCTCTTTTCACACGCGCAGTGCGCAAAGTTATCAGTGATACCACAGGCTTAGTTATGAACAGCAGTCAAGTGTCTTCAAAACATGGCTCAGACTCCAGCACTGGGTTCGTGGATCCACCATTTTTGCCGCTCTCACGAAATGAACCCGCCTGGTTTGCCATCTTATCATGCCCACCACCGGCTTTGAACTAATGATTGTTTTCATCTGTCTCACCTCTATTCTTCGCGATTAAGATGTCCTCCTCGCTTCCGACCTTTCGAGGCTTCGTGAGGAGTTGCGGCCGCGTAACACTGACCGCTTCCTTCCCGCGTCGCTCGATTGCGTTCGGCGTCACGCGGACAAATAACAAGCGGGAAAGTCGATCCGTTCAGAGATTCCTGAGAGCTATCATTGGAGGCTGGGCGAACCGCGCGTAAATACAGCCTCCGCTCGATTGCATCTTCGTCGGCGGTAGCCGGGGCCACCCTCTTTTGGAGCAGACCCGTAGAGCGTGGTCCCTAGCGTAACCTTGAACTTCACATTGATTCGTGAAGGGACCGTCCCACTTGGCGAAACTTTATAAACGAGAAAAAGAAAATGTTGTCGGGGAGAAGAGAGTGTTCCAGGAATACGGATATCTTATTTCCGGGGCTCCCCGTGCCGCTCTTGCACAATCTTCGGGTTTTATTGGGCCAAGAGTTTCGGCAAATACAGTGATTACGCGCGTGGTATACGCTGGTCCCGTTCCCATTTTGCGGCAAGGTTCAATTGGTGTTATTTTTTTGAGGGATGTATCTCCGCGTATCTAACTATTCGTTATGGGCGTGTGCTTTGAACGCAGCTTCCCAGTTTCAACGTGGCTCGTGCCTCGCGACCTCGAGCTCGCACGGCATCGCTTCTGCTCGGTGGTCGTGGTGAACAAAGCCGTTCAATTCCGACCGGTCAGGGCGCTGCTGGGCGGTTCCGGAAGTCGCCTCCATTGTGCGCCGTGAGTCGAGCTCCGGGTGTTCGCGGAACCGCCGCCCTTCCGGAGACACTACGCCGGCACGCACGCGGTTATTTTGGGCGGAAAAAAATATTACAAAATATAGAACGCGATTCTCTGTGTGAGCGTCTACGAAGAACAGTGGAGATGGGAGCAAAAAATATAGTAAGTAAGTTCCTTCGTTGTAGAAATAATGTAGGGTGTCTGGTAATTTTTTGCGTATCTCGCAGAATATTCTTCATATACGGTATTGGAAGGCGAAGGTTGTTATTCCCGCTAAAAGAAGGCAGCGCAGTTTCTAAGAAAAGTGTATAACCGAGAAAGTTGCACCATATATTATTCGCGATGGGTTTCATGTTTGTTCGGGTATGAAACCTTACAGGCTTGTGGTGTTTGTGTTGCGGGTTTCCCCTTTTGGGGTGCCACCTAGAAACTTCGTTGGTTCCTTGGGTCCGGATAATGACGTGTTTATTGACGAGTAGGCAAGACGTTTGCCCGAGGGCCAACGAAGTGCGAGACAACGGCGCGGTCTCTTTTGACGGTATCACCACTCGGAGTCCGCGCTGCCGCTATTGACAGTACCACGGAAGGGGGAGGGTTATAACAGGAAAGGAAGGCTCCGTCGAGGAGAGCCTTCCCCAGCGGGAGTCGCTCTTGGCCGTTGGTTTCGGCCGTCTTATATAACCTGCAGGAATGGACGCGCTCGGGGGGGAAGTTCCGAAGTAGGTTAGGCCCCCGGAGGGGCGGACGCGTCCAAGAATCAAGACCCCGACGTGGGAGCGTTCGGCAGGTCATCCGAGAGAGGCGAGGCAGAGCCGTCCACAACGGAATACTGCCTCGACTCGCATGCTGGACGCGCCCCGACATGGCGACGCCCCAGGTCCTCCTTGAGCTAGGTCTAGATAGGGATACACGTGGTTCCCACAGTATTGACCGCCTGCCAATCCTTGTGTGGTTTTACTTTACATCTTCTAAAATGTTATAATCTCGCGCAATTTTTTTATTATTATTATTCATGTTCGGGGGTGGCTTTTATCGTTTATGTTCCCCCATTTTTGTGTGTGTACGTCTTTTTGTGAGGGAAGTCGACGTTTATCAGACGTTGTGTTGTAATGTATACCCATACATCTAGTGTTTCTAGAAAACGGAGCCTAGTCAAGTGCAGCTCGGGATAACACTGCCGGCTACAGCACGCTGTCCAGAAGCTGCCGAGAGTGACTTCGGTAGAAGGAACCTTAGACCTTGCAAGAGACTTCCCAGATGTCTGAAGAAAAGAGGTAGAACTCACCAGCCTGCTTGGTAACATACGCCTTTCTTGAGCACTCCAAAAACGTGATCTCTATAAGAAAAAGAATAACGAATCTGGTCTCTACAGAAAGAAGCATGGGTCGCGGCGGACAGTGAGGGCGGGGTTCGGGGTGAACACTGAAGCACATTTCGACGTAAAGATTTCTTCCCGGTAAGCTTGGGTTCAGGGAAGGTTCCGACGCTGAGTTCTTTTGAATTTTCTCCGATTCAGAAAAAAAACGGCTTAGAGGCTAGTTTTGAGGGGTTAATCAGAATATACCGGAGACACAAAATCCTACTTTTACCCAAACATCCGCACTCGTTCGATCAGCTACTACAAGCTTCCATGAGTGACTCACCATTTTTGAATCCCGGAGAAAAGCTCACCGGAGAAAAGCTCACCGGAGATAAGCTCACCGGAGAAAAGCTCACCGCAAAAACGGCTGATGCGGAGAAAAGCTCACCGGTCATTGAGCGTGCGGAGAAAACCTCACCGATATTTTTTTCTTCTTTTTATATGGAGGGAACGCTGTTGGATCATGCGTAACATATTTCAATATTCATTATCATAAAAATTCGTCGGCTTTGTAAAAAATAAACTGTCCTTTTTCGTAATATTTGTTAAGCTTATTGAGTACATTTCTTCCAAATTAATAATGGCGCACGAGTGTTTTCTGTGGCTTACTCGCTAGGTAACGAAAGCCTAACCTAAAACTTTATGCACTTGAAGAACAGGAAAATGTTCGAAAACTTAATAATATCTGCCTAAAACCTAAAAATCAAAACTGTAAATGCCGAAAATCCGAAAGCGCATGCGCAACAACGCGGTGCCTGAAATTTTCTTTGAAGCTTTTGTTAACCTTTGAAAACAAGATAAAACGGTAAGTATTATATCGAGGCTTCTTTCTTCCACGCACGCCCACGTTTTCTGGCCGTTCGTGCTGGTTTTTCCACACGTTGCCTTTGCGTGATATAGTGCCCTGCTACGGTGAGCCATCCATGACCTTCAGAGCTGCACACTAACATCGTTGTTACTCCTGACCTATATAAGAAGTAGTATTCTGTAAAATAGTGAATTGGGCGAGTTGGTAAACGTTATCATGAAATTATCATATATCATGAAAAGCGCTCAAACGACGACGACGGAGTGAAGAAAACAAACACGGCGGGACGAAGCTGTTCTCGCAACTAAAGTTTTGTTAGTAAAATTAACAGAAAGAAAACAGCGTAGCCGACACTCATCACATGAACAAACAGCTACTTATCTTATAGCCATTACACAATATTTGGAGCTGAAATGGTTCACACACCGGTATTCATATTAGCTCGCAAAGAACAAACCTCTTTATCTGACAGGGCTACCGACGGCGCACAGTCAGCTGTCGATAAATTGTTGTCTTTTTTACCGGTGTACGATATTCTGATTTTATACCCTTGCGGCTTGATTAATATACAAAATGGTTGATTACTAATTTCTGAGGAATTAGTAAATATACACAATGAAGTTCAAGAATATTACAAAAACAAGGACATATTTTTTATGTAGTGACAAATGCGAATTATTTTAAATTGTCACGTTTAGCGCAGAATCCGCTAAGTTAAAAAAATCGGTGAGCTTTTCTTCGCATCCGCTCAAAGGCCGGTGAGCTTTTCTCCGCATCAGCCGGTTTTGCGGTGGACCTTTCTCCGGTGAGCTTATCTCCGGTGAGCGTATCTCCGGTGAGCTTTTCTCCGGTGAGCTTTTCTCCGCCGCCCACCATTTCTAGCTGCGTTCTTTTTTCTTTTTCTCCCGAGCTTGTTTGTTGAAAATATACACCGGCGTAGAAAATATGTGGCGAGAGTATTTTAACAGAACCTCTACTCGCATGATGCTTCCTGCGAAACCGTCATGCCAGTGCAGGTGCTGTTAAAAAAAAAAACTAAAAAAAACACCAGAGATGGCTAAGCGCTCATGCCTGGATAAGAAAGCAGATCACTGAAACTGGCCCCATTCAAAACGCTCCGGAGTTTGTTTTGTTTTTTGATTGGCAGCGGCGGCAGCCCGATCAAGCACATCGCCTAAACTATCGTCCGTACTGTTTACAGATCTTGCAGCATCATAGAAACAAGGATCACCAAGCCATAACAGCGTGACGTCGCGACCCTGTGCTTTGGCTGCAAAACGCCCCATCACCACCACGTGCCTTGGCTTCGACACGCCCCCAGCGATCGCAACGACACCTACCACCCACGTACGCCTACAAAAGAAGACCCGCAGTGTTCGTGACCACATTGGCAGCGGCGGCAGCCCGATCAAGCACATCGCCTAAACTATCGTCCGTACTGTTTACAGGTTGGTCGGTTTAAGGCTTTCGCGTACTGGTAAGCCAGTGAATGAACCTGCATGCTTGTGAGTCCATAATGCATCTTACATGCTTTGAGCAAATAGACTCAAGAGTTTTTTTTTCCATTTTCTGCTGTGAAGACCACTCCACAAGAAATTTTATCGCTCGACCAAGTGGTGATTTCTGTGGTTTCCAACTTTTCCGCTGTCGCTGCTGCCATACGGTTTTTTCATGTCTAGCGATGATGACTTTCCTTGCGCGCTCTGTGACGATGCACTTCCTGATGATGGCTGCATTATGTCTTGCGCCGAATGCAAATGCCAATATCACCTGGGGGATTGCTCGGGCATATCTGCTAAGGTTTTTAAGTCTAAGAACGACAGCTTTAAGGAGTCATGGAAGTGCCGCGACTGACAAAAGCAGGGCAGTCAAAAAGGGAAACAAAAAAAGGAGCATGACATTGCACTCATTCTCCCGGGCATAAACGAAAAACTAGCCAGCCTCATGGCACTTAAAGAAACAGTGGAGAGCATCGAAAAATTCCAACAGGTGATAGCGGCCCAATATGATGACATTTTGAAGCAAGTAAACCAACACGACAATAAAATAGCTGGCCTAAAACAAACGGCTGGAACGTGTGGAGCACCTAGAACGCAAACAAGATCTGCAGTCAGTAGTTCACGACCTCGAACGGCGTAGCAGAAAACTGAACCTTGAGATTCACGGAATTGCTCAAACTGTTAATGAAGATCTGCTCTGCAAAATGAATGAGCTCGCGACCCGGCTAGAGATCCCACCCCTTAATGAAAGCGAAGTAACCGATATACACAGACTCCCTTCAAAAGCAGACAGAGTTCCGGGCATTATAATTCGCTTCGCCAGACAAAGCACCAGGGAGCTATGGCTTGAACAGAAAAAAAAGCTGAGGGGTGTGAAACCAAATGTATACATACAAGAAAACATGACTAAGCGTAACCGGGAGCTGCTATCGACAGCAAAAGAATGGAGAAAGACAGCAGAATACAAGTATGTCTGACATAAGAACGGAAGCGTACTTGTAAGAAAAACTGATGGCGAACGAGCTGTTGTTATCCGTTGTGAAGATGACCTGATTAAGATTGCTTGAGTCCTTTCTTTTTTTACTTTGTACCTATCTTTTGCGAACTTCATATTAATAAATGGCTGATCGGTGTTTTATAGCTCCCCAATAACTAAAATTCCATGTTGACCATGAACGGTCCTTAAAATGTTTACACGTGAACGCACAATCGGCAAGAAATAAGGCGCCAGATATTGAATTGCTGCTTGACCAGTTTGGTTTTCTGTTTGACATTGTCATGCTAACTGAGACATGGTATTACGATAACGATAATGTACTTCGTTAGCCCGCCTACGATACTCACTTCCTAAATCGTACTTCTAGGCGTAGTAGGGGGGGGGGGGGGGGGTTGGCTTTACTATCTAGGAGAGATATGAATTGCGAATTCCTAATCGATTATTGGGCTGTTACAAAAGATTACGAGGTACTGCGCGTGCGCTCTAACCAAAACGTATTTGTAGTGTGTTATCGCCCACCTGATGGCAATGTTGCGACTTTTTTTTTTAATTTCTTGATTGTTTTCTCATGTTTATAAACGACCACAACTACAATGTTATTTGCGGCGGTGATTTTAATATTGACATGCTTGTAGACACTGCTGTGAAAAGGGAAATGCTCACGATAATTAATTCTAATGGTTGCATTAATGCATTTTCAGCACCAACTCGAATAACACTGCTTTCTGAAACAGCCATTGATCTTTTCATAACCAATTATCATACCTATAAGTTTCACAGTGGTGTCATAAGCTATGACTTAAGCGATCATCTTCCAATACTCCTGTGTGTAGAGATGTTTTTCTCACAAAATACTAAGAAATATAAACTATGTTTTCAAAATATAACGAAAGATAAACTAGACAACTTTCGACGATGCATTGCATGTACTGATTGGAATGATATATTTAGAAAAGACAGCGTAGATCAGGCTTACGATAAGTTCATGGAGCTCGTTTGTGCACTATATCACAGTCATTTTCCATCAAAACCTTTGAAAGTGCCAATAGGTGCTCGCAAACCATGGGTAACACCGGAATTATTGAGTAAAATTAAAGAAAAGAATGTATTATATAACCGTTTTTTTTTTTTAAAGAGAGAGCCAGAAAAACTTAAGATTTTTAAAATTTATCGAAAAAGCCTAACAAAAGACCTACGAACCGCAAGGGCGCACTATTACTCCGCCCTGTTTCAAGCATGTGAAGGGCGTTCAGAAGTAATGTGGAGAAACCTAAACTTGGTGCTACACCGAAACCGCTCACAGAACGCTATTGATAAGCTGGTTATAGATGGCGTAACGTTGACTGGCAGTCCTTTAGCAAACGCGTTTAATGATTTTTTTGTTAACCGAGGCAATATTGCTGTCGGCCGCAACCCATGTAGATATATTGATGAAAGCAAAGTAAATTCTACATTCCTTGAGCCGGTTGTTCCCCCGGAAGTCATATCTCTAACAATGCTATTAAAAAACGGTAGCTCTACTGACGCTGACAATATTCAGATCCGACCGGTTAAATATGTCATGCACACATATTTTTAATATTGCTATCGAGACAGCTGTAATCCCAAAAAGAATGCAATTAGCCAAAGTATCAGTGATACATAAAAAAAGGTGTAACAAATGATATGGGCAATTATCGTCCTATTTCTATTTTACCTGTCTTTTCTAAAGTTTTCGAAAAAATATTGCATAACCGATTAAGTGCATGCATTTTCTGATAGGCATGGCCTGCAAAACACCGCACAATTCGGTTTTAGAAAACATCTTTCCACTGAAACAGCACTTTTAATACAGAAAGAATTTATTTTGGAGAACTTTGAGAATAGAAAGCTAGTTTTAGGAGTATTTATAAATTTCACCAAAGCCTTCGATTGTTTAAACCATAGTATCCTATACTTCAAAAACTTGAACGTTATGGTTTTCGCGGTCGTGCGCTGACGTTCTTGAGTTCATACTTAAAACATCGACACCAATATGTGCATTTAAGTGTTTTTTCTTCTTTGGTCAAACCAATTACTTCCGGTGTTCCCCTGGGTAGTATATTAGGTCCGCTCCTATTCAACATATATGTGAATGATATAGCTAACATAGATAAAGAAGCTAAACCTGTTATGTATGCTGACGATACGAGCTTATTTTTTTCTGCCGACGAGCCAAACTTACTTATCAGTCTTGCAAATAAAACATTTTCAAAATTAAATACATGGGCAAATGAAAACTCGCTGAAAATTAACACAAGCAAAACGAAAGCCATTATATTTTGTCCTAAAAATAAAGAAGTCTCGTACAATACTAGCCTTATCGTAATTATAAACGCGTCACCTCTTGACGTTGTGTGTTCTTTTAAAACGCTCGGCGTTCTTTTTTCTGAAAACATGTCGTGGGACTGCCACGTAAATCACGTTATCAGTAAGTTATCTTGTATTGTCGGGTTGGTTAATCGAAATCGCTCTGTCTTGCCAATTTCTGTGCGACTACTTATATACAACTCCCTTTTATGCTCATACTTAAGTTATTGTCAGCTCGTATGGGGCACGACCACGTCAACAAATTTAGGTAAGATATTTTTACTTCAAAAGAAAATAATCGGAATAATATGTAACGCTCCGTATGACTCTCATACTGCAGACTTCTTTGCGCGCTTTGCAATTATTACTGCACATAATTTATATAATTACAGGTTGAGCGTTAGTTTTAAAAACGAAGAAAAAAGGAATTCTTGCTTTCTAGCTGAACTTTCAGCACTGACCAAAAATATTCAGGCGTATCCCACTCGTCACACTGAGTATTGGAAGATGATCCCTCACAGAACAAATTATGGTAAGCAAATGCTCAAACACACCCTACCGTTCTTACTCAACAGCCTCACAAGTAATGATTTGGACCTTAGCTGAATACATGTGAAATGAGTACTGTCCTTGCTAAAAATGTAATCATGAATGAGTGTCAAGCCACTGTATTTCAATCTTTATTTCCCTTCCCTGTTTTATAACTTGTTCGTTGTTCTGCTGCCGTCTGTCTTGCCACTCTAGGGGGCCGGAGACTCGTCAAGCTGTTCCTTTGCAGCTTTTTTCTCCGGCCTCCCCTTCATCATTGATGAGAAATAAAACTATTATTATTATTATTATTATTATTATTTTAACAACGTGCCACATTCAATTCAATTCATTTTTTATTTACTCCAAAAGACCATATGCGAAATGCACAGCGCCACCTAGTGGGGCACCGAAAAACATGATCCGTTTCACCAGCCACTTCGGCGCTGGAAACCGCAGGGGCGGTTTGCTCATCTTGCGGCCGCGGCTGCGGCCAAGAGGGATTTTTCTGTCACGTGACTAGCTCCATGCGGACAAAAAGTACCTAGCGTCCCTGCCTAATGGCAAAGAAATCCGTATCGCTTCAAGCACAAAAGCCTAATTTCGCTCGCAGAAACTGACCGCAGAGGCTTTCAACTGAAGTCCAGTTAACCGCCCCATCATACTTTAGCAGTGGCAGGTCAAGTTACGGTCAGGGAGGATAACTACGAGCCAAAATAAAAGAAAAATCACGCGAGATAAAAGCGGTGGCAGCATATTTATACCTCCGCGCCAGCGCCGGAACTTATCGTCGCGGCGTGAGACTTCCGAATTCAAGTCACCCCCAAATTTTTTATTTTTTTATTTTTCGGGTGTGTCTTATTTTTTAACCGTGATCCTTTTTACAAATCGTCCACATCATCCCCTTGCACTACTGCGCTTTACACGGTTTTTACTGTTTGTCCCACCTGTTGAATCGACACACCGGAAGGAAAAAAAAAAAAAAGACCAAGCCAAGTTATCCGGCTGGTACAATCGTTTCATTATGTTCATTAAAAGGAAACCAACGTCAAGCCATGTTAACGCGCTAATATAACCGTTTCATAATATGCATTAAAAGGAAACCAAGATTAGAGCATCGATGTGGCTTTCATACAAACGGGGCCGAAGCAAGCATCCTTCCCCCAGCAACTACACTTTCATGTGTTTTTATATATACAACGCTCTTGCACTACTCATGTCAATAACAGGAGACGCTTATTTAGTACTAATACACAATGCAAATCCGTCAAAAAATCTTACACTAAATAAGCTAAAAAAATTCTTGGCGCGGTTCGGACCCGGAACTTCCACGCCGCGACGGCAAGTCCCGGCAACCCTACCTCTCGACTAAACCAGAACGTTTTTTTTAATATATATTTTTATTACAAGGAAGTTATATGACAAAAGACACTTTCCTTCTAGTAATCAAATTTGACATCTTTTACATTTGGCCATTTGGTTTGATATTGATACACGCTACAACCAACGAAGAACAGAACGACACGAAAAAAACTCAAACTATATCTACCCGTAAAGATCTAGAGGATTGACATAGATAATTAATCAGCTTAATAAAGCCCCAAACAAACAAATTTTTCTTAAATCTGGCAATCCTATGCATGCATCTAGAAGTGGAAACGAGTCAGGTTGAACGTTTTGCGCTGCATATGAACTGCGTAGTTGAGCCACTTGCTCCACGAAAATAGATTTTGTGGTAGGAGGCGGTTCAGCATTTCGAATAATCATTCTAGATTTCCAAAGACTGTGGAGGCCTAATAGTACAAACAAGTCATATGGAACTACTTCATCCCTGGAAAATGGAAGAAAGCGGATATTCTGGTCTGTAATGTCGAGGTCCTTTTTTAAAGTTCGTTGTAGCACGTCCCAGAAGAAAAAGGCGTCATTACAATAAATAAATCAGTGTTTGATAGTTTCTGCCTTATTACATAACCTCCAGTTCACAGACCATGGAACGTATATTCCCCTGCTTTGGAGCCAAGTCGTTACCGGCAGCGTTGAAGTATGTAGTTTGAAGAAAAATGACTTGGTTGATGGCGGTAGAGACATCGTTGTCACCCTATTAAGGACATCATTTTGAGGATCAATAAATAAACGGCTTCGATAAAGTGGGACAGGAACGGTAGGTACTTCTTGTCCCCGTGGAGCTGGTCACGTGGCATAAAAATCCCTCTTGGCCGCATCCGTGGCCTCGGCCGCAAGATGGGCGAACCGCCCCAGGGCGTGAGAGCGTAGTTCCGAAGAATCCTTCGATCGCACAAGCTGTCGCGCAGAAAAGGTGCTTTCGAAAAGCAGGCGCCCGCGCCCGTGTCTTTGCCGTTACTCAAAGCCAAATTTTGAGCTGAAATGTACGTTCGCCATGTTGGTGGCGGCGAGAAACCAGCGACCGGCGGGGCGACGAGGACGTACATGCGCATGGAGTGCGGAAAACAATGCCAACCCTTAGCTCGCAGCTGTAGATGACGATCGATGACGGTGAGCAGTAGGCCTCGATTTTTAACGACAACGCGACGAAATTGACAAACAAAAGAGGAATCTCTTCGCAACAAAGATGGCAGCGCACATGGTGTTGCCGGACGTTCGAAGAATTTCGCATATGGTCTATTCAAGGAGAGGGAGACAGGAGAAAAAGCTACTCAACGTGGCTTGAAACGTTCCCGACTACCATAAAGACCCTGGCACATATCGGTATACCCGGGAAATAGTCTTCTTTCTCTTTTTTCCCTTCATTCACAAAACACCTCGTATGCCAACCACCATGGCGACGCCTGGACGATCCCGCGAAGGTTTCTTGGGGTCTAGGTTCGCGCTCTTAGATGTGCAGCGATTCTGTGAGAGTTTGTCTAAATGTCGATCAACGTGCTTCTGGGCTCAACGTGACTCCTTCCAAATGCTCCTTCAAGTTTTTAGTTTTTTTGTTGTCGTTTTTCAAGCTCTACGCTCCACTCGTCAACGGATTGCGCGAAGTCGTTCGTATGCATTATCGACTGCCATCTGCGAATTAGCCATTTTGAACTGCTTCTTGGCTTTAGATATGACCAACGCCATAATGTGTGAAAGGTCGTTTAGTACTGGTGATCTCATGACAAACTGTCCCCATTTTCTCTATAAATAGTTCACTCTTGTAGAAAAAAAAAACAAAAAAAAAACATTTAGTATCACCTTTTGAGCACTCATCCCTGTCTATTGTTACATAGGTGGAGACATGGTCACATACGCGGGTTTCAATAGGGACTTTTAGCAAACCGTTTCTGTGTTCTGCGTAACGCACTACTGGAGCCTTTGAAACATGTTTTTAAGCGCGCGCCCGAGTGTCACCGTTACCGCGGGGCGCGCTGAAAAGCATGCTTCAAAAGTTTCCGGTAGTGCGGTACGCGAAGCGCGGCAACGGTTTGCTAAAGGTCCCTACTGTCAGGGAAATATCCGGAGAGCTACTCATCGTCACCCCTTTGAAGTATGATGGACTTCCGTCAACCTCTTCCTCTCTCCCCGGCGCTGACAAACTGACAGACACCATCGGGTTTTCGTCAAAACGATCCATTTCGTTTTCGTCAATAACGCGCAGAGCCGACGCAGAGCCAGAGGGGAGGCGGCGCGCGGACTTGGGAAGTAATCCGTTTAAAGTAACGGACTACTTGTATTCCGTTACTTTTTCCAGTAATTTTGTAATTGTCACGTTATTTTTTTGCGGCGTTAATTTCTAAGGTAATTTTTTACAAAATATTGGTAACGGATTACTTTCTTTACTCATTACGTTTTAAAGATATGCACAAAAACAAAAAAACTGGAGTAATGTAATATGAGCAGGAGATTCAGCTGCATAAAGTTAACAAGTTCAACAAAATATTAAAAAAAAACATCGTGAAGAAAATAACCGAAAAGAAAACGCGATTTTTTGGTGTGTCCGATTTTTGTGTGTTTTAGTCCCACTTAAATTACTGTCACCTCGTATGGGCTACTACAACAAAACCAAATCTTACGAACACCCTATTATTGCAAAAGAAAAGATCCATTACATCCTATATGGGTCACACAGAACCTATATTTTTAAAATATCAAATAATTTATATTAAAGGCATGTACGAGCATCGTTTACTTCAGTCCATTCGTTTCTTATGAACAACATTCATAGAATTTTTATACAGTATTTCTAGACTTGTAGATCATGACAGTGATATCACCCCACGTCGCATAGAGTCATGAGTCCTCCCTCGATCGCGTACACATTACAATTTAGAATCATTGCGTTATAATGTACCATTCATATTAAATAAAGATCTCTCAAACAACACTAATATGTATGCGATAAGCAGGGATGACTTACGCTCTTATATTTTTTTTTATTTTCTAAACAAGTGTAACTTATAGTTCTTTATTCTTCAATATCGTGTAATTTGTTTATATAAAATGTTTCTGCGCGCAGTATATTGTTTTATCAAAGCTGCTGCCAATATAACAGGGGTCCCAGAGCCAGTCAAGCTGTTCAAAAACAGCTTGACTGGCCGCAACGTGTAGATCAATGGCTGTAGAAAGATGTACGCTTACCCCGAGCTCGCTCCTTTTAGAAATCTGGTAGCCGTAGGCATGCGTCGAACAACGGAAACCAATCGGGTTGACTGAATGGGGAAGCATATGCGCTTTTCCCGTGTGCCACTTGTCCTATAAAAAGGGACTTCGTCGTACGTGGCTTTTCTGAATTTCTATCATTCGACACTTCTATAAACTATGAAGTACGTGATAAAGTAATCATCTTAAAACGGGAGAAAGCGAAGACTGTAATCGTTGAGAATCATATATTTTTAAGCCTGCGTTGACACACGTCCCAGAATAAAAATGCATTGCTGCAATATATAAAACAAGGCTCTATTGTCTCCGGCTTGTTGCATTGTCGACAGTTCGCTGTCCAATGTACAAATACTTCTTTCCATCTATGTGTGTTTTTACAGGTAAGATGCACGTACGTAATTGTTTTCCAGAGCAGAGAAAGAAGAGGTCGAAGCAAGGTGTAACGAAACGGGCTCATGACTTGCCCTGACACGTCCCCCCTTCTTTCTCCCCTTTCCGAAATCTCAAGCATATAACACTGAGGTACCCTTGGCTGCGCTGCAAGGGTGCGAGTGCCGCTCGCCTGCAACACGACTCAAGAAATCCCTCTTTTCCATGAATGACAGCTAAGGAACTTCCTTCGGTTTCGGCATTCATGCAATAAAGTGAGGCACGATACGAGGCAATGTTTGGTTCATAATTATACGTGAATGGGAATCTCGGATCTGTTGACTTACAGGTTAAACTGGAAATACACACGTAACTTAGGAGCAGGGGAATTTGCGATATTCCCTCGAAACCCAGGTGGCTCCTCTGGGAAACCTTCTTGGAACGCTGTTCGAAAACCCATACCTTTCGTCTCCGTGTCTCCTTGGTAGATCAGATGACGGTTTCCATCAGAAAAGTCAGCTCTTATTTATTTCGCGGAGATTGCAATCATCGCCAGAAATCAATACGCGGGCATCGGATGACCCTTCGTTCCTGCTTCCAATCTTCTACGAGGCAGATCAAGCTGCAACGAAGGCAATTTCGTTCTACTCCACGGCGGGGTTGAGTAATTTAAGTTTCTCCGACTCATATCTCGTGTACTTGCTAAGCACTCGAATGGCTTTGCGAGCGCATTTCGAAGTTATCATATTCTTATACATATGCAACAGGAAACATGTTTCCCCGCAGGATTCGCTGTTGTTTTCTGGCGCATGTTTTCCAGTGCTAGTTGGTTTTATCTTTTTTTTTTTTCAGCGGGGAGAGGGAGTGGATATCGCTGTTGGAGGTCTCACTAATTGCGGTCAGTTTTCGTGGCAAATTCATTTATCTTGGTTCCAAGTCCCTCCGCGTGGACCCGCTCCCAGTCCGAGGCCGTTATCCAGCGCATGCGGGTGGCGTTGCGGTCACGTCGTGGACGTCGATACCATTAATTACGCCCTCATGCTGACAGCTTCCTTTCAGACATGTCAATCCCCCGAGATGGCCGGCCGTCTTCCTGGCCTCGTGCGGGCTCCCCACTCAGATCGGCCCAAACGCGGGGGTTTTGCCTCACCGCGCTCGTCGCCTTCCAGAAACATTGCTCAACTTCATACTTGGTGCTGATTTTTTTTCCCGGTGTTTTTATTATTTTTCTAACAAAGAATCGTGATACTTCCTGAATTCTGCGGCGGGTTGTATCAGTTTCAAAGCTTCGTGATTGCTTCTGAAAAAAAAAAAGCATATCCGGGTGGGCGCTTTTGCAAACGGGCCCACGTAAAGCGCAGTCCGTCGTACTCTCGCGGTCGGCCCTTTTGTTTACCTTCAAACTGCGCAGACAATTTTGTTCACTCAAGTTCTCGTTCTTTTAGCCTTTATTAATTTTTCTGCCTAAGAAAATAATCGGAAGACCATAGAAGGTGTATGACCTCACTAAACCTCGTGTGGCGAGAGGCCCAACTCCCGTCGAATCAAGTGTCCTCTCAAAGCTCAGAAACTCAGTACGTGCTCACTGGTAGTTTGTCTTTCATTAACCTTGGATGACAATTGCTAAATTCTATCCGCGCGTCCCATCCCCTCGTTTTCTTTCGCATAACAAGGCAAGCATGTTTGCCCGGGCTCTTTATTCTCCCCTACATGCAGCTTGAGAAAAAGCGGGCTGCCCCGAGCATCTAGTTCTGCTGCAGCCATTGAGGTTTCCGCATCAGCCAATAAGGATGCGCAAGAACTGACCCCGAAGCAATAAGCTGGAAGGAAATAAATAGGCGATTGAGACCGCATTGCAGTACATGTGCCATTGATACCGGAAGCTCGCACCGCACCTTCGAAGCAGGCTCTTCGGGACTCGCAAGTAGAGCACTGCACGGGCCCGGGCCAGCCCGAAAGCCCGAGCCCGGCCCGGCCCGCGGGCCGGGCTCGGGCCGGGTAGCACGTATTTTCTCGGGCCCGGGCCGGGCTCGGGCTTGAACAAAAAAGTTCTCGGGCCGCGCCAGCCCGGGCCGGCCCGGGCCGTGCCTGGGCAATCTTGTGCCGTAAATCATAAATTGTTGTTGATAGCAAGAAGTTTGCTCATTACTTTTTTGGGTTCATTGAATACAAAAAAAGCGAAGTGCAAATTCACTACAGCGTCGTTAAAAATAATAACTCAAAGAAGTCTTGAAGCTAGAAAGCCTTCAAGCTTTTTCCGTGTGAGCGAGGGTTCAGTGTTATAAATTGTGAACAAAATAAAGTCCCAGTCATATGCTTGTCAACCTGTCTGATTCATCGCTCTCAAAAATATCTAGTTCACTATTAGGAAGATATAGGAAAACGTACGCAAGCGCTTTGGGTACCGTAAAAATAGCGTTGCGATGTAAAACCTATGGCGATGCTAATTTTAGCCTGCCCAAAGTGCTTGAGTATGTTATTCTAAGACTCCCTTATTGCACAGAGCGCGACACTATATTAGCGCGAACAAGCGATCGTAGTGTTTTTATGTTTATCTCATAGAATCAAAACGCTGTTTTCAAAACTATTAGTGTCTTTAAAAGTGCTCATCTGGGCCACAGACCTAAGTGGTATACTTTGGTGCCTACTAACACCATTTCGAAGTAAAATTCGAAAAAAGGGCCAACGTCGTGATCGCGGTATCAATGTCGCGCAGTGTACATAGTCCGTTCCGCGCTTGCACGTTTTGGGAACCATCTTGAAAAAAAAACGTTTTAAGGGGTTAAGTAGGAATATATTAAACTTAAGCTTGCCTGAAAGGGTTGTATATCTTAAGAACGCGTTGACATGTAAAGCTACTTCAGAACATATTCTTAAACAGAAAAGGTGCGCCGACCAGGCTTAGAACGATGGAGACTTTTTGCGAAGAGGTTGCGATGTGCAGGGCCTTATAAAAGTAGGTTGAAACGGGACGCGTTCAAACGCAGAGGGTGTTTCGGAAACTGGTTCAAATAAGAAGGGCGTTAGGGAATGGGTCGAAACAGGACAAATTCAAACGAGAAGGGCGTTTCGGGAACGGGTCGAAACGGGACGGGTTCAAACGGGAATGGGTTGTTTCGGGCTACAGCCATCGGGCCGGGTCGGGCGGGACCTAGAAATTAAAAATTCTGTCGGGCTCGGGCCGGGCCCGGGCCGTGTCTCTTCCGGGCCGGGTCGGGCCGGGCCTAGAAATTAAAAATTCTGTCGGGCTCGGGCCGGGCCCGGGCCGTGTCTCTACCGGGCCGGGTCGGGCCGGGCCTAAAAATTCCGGCCCGTGCAGTGCTCTACTCGCAAGCAGCTTTGCCGTGCCGCAGTAGCCCGCGGCAACGCTAAGATGAACCTGCCTAAGGAGCCCCCACCCGGCGGTTCTTAGCTGCCAGTGACTGCGCGTTGATGAACTCGGGGGAAATGGGTTTTGTCACTGGTCGGTGGACGCACGCACGTCGTACGTTCTGTCACAAAAGGGTGCTGCTCCGCGTGCTCAATTCTTTTTTATCGCCTTCGCTTCTTCCTTAAAAGCCATCTCGGTGGCTCCGAGGCAAAATGCCCGCCTACGGATCCCCGGGTGGCGGGTCCGGATCCCTGACGAGGTGCCCGCATTCCGACGGAGGCTTTCTGCGGAGAAGGCGCCGTGTAACCGAGCTTTCGGTTCCACGTCGAAAAGTCCCCGGTTGATCGAAATTATTCCTCAGTCCTCCGCTGGGGCGTGCCATCCGTCGTTCGTTTGGCACGTAAAACCCCCAAACTTGACTGGATCCTTAGGGTGGTCCCTATCTGCAATAGACTTACCGCACAACTCGAAGCGCCTCATCGCGGCGTAATTGCCACGTTATGCACCGTGGAAATGTGAGCAGGAAGCAAAATCCGAACGCGCTCCGCTCCCAGAATGTGCGCCGTGACGGATTGATGGAAGTAGTCGAAAGAGCTAAACGTCACGCTGCATCACAGTCCGCAGACAGTTTCTGGGGCTTCTATGATGGCCCTGGCACAGCATTGGTCGTACGAAAAATCTCTCTGCACACGCTTTTGAAATATGTACAAGGGACGTTCAGACGGTTTATATTATTCACGAAAGACTAGCGCAATGAAACTCGGGTAGGAGTTCATGGCTTATGCATGCATGCAATGTAGCTTTTCAACGCGCAACAGTTTAGCGAAACCGAGATTTCGCGAAATCGGCCCGTTCCCATCTGGAGTTTAACGCGCGAAACCAGTAACTTATTGAATCGCGAGAATTTCGCCAAACCTCGTCATCTGCACCACCGGGAATATCCAGCGTTTCGCATCAAAAGGATACGAAGTACATCTAGTGTAAAGAAACAGTCTGCTTTGTCTATACGACTCCATGAACTTCGTCCGATTAGGCTCACTGGGTCTACTAGGCCTGCCTAACCCGGGAAAAGCCGCGCACGTCAAAGAACAGGCGGATGATCTCGAAATATATCGGACATTTCTGCGCCGCTAAAAGCTAAGTTATCACAACCCATCGTGCTTATATGGGGTGCTTGCAATCGTCGCGAATGTTCATGAATCTGCACCGCGTCACCAACCCGTACTGTGAACATAAATATCCCGTGCGCAACCCGTACGAACCGTTTTCCTTCTAATCCTTCGCCGCCATGTTGTTTTTTTTTTCCGTTTTTTTTGTTTTGTTTGTTTGGATACGGAATTGACCAAAAATAAGACTCGTTCAAAAGCTCGCTCCGTCGTAGTGTTCTCGAGTGGCCATTGGCGGCGTCTTAATGTGACTGACAAGACGCAAGTTTCAGCAAAAAGTTCGTTCCTAAAGCGAGGAAACAAATGCGCATCCTTTTTGAAAACATTGGGTTTCGCGACACAGATTCGCCAAAATGATGCATCGTGTGAACAGGGCATTAGTCTTTCTCAGACTTTCCTTTCCTTTCATTTCATTTATTTACTCTCAGAGCCTGAGGGCATCACAGAGAGGCGAGAAGACCAGTGAGGATATTCGCCAACCAAAGTCACGCACTTTTGCCGGCGGTGGGAACCCTGCCGGGAATCATTTTTGTAGACCTCCTGGTTTTGAGTGTTCAGGATTAGCTCCTCTTCAGCAACCACTTGGCCGTCGTCCTTGGAACGCTTTTAGGCTTGCTTGGCCACACTGTAAGCGTCTGCGCCATTTAATCACGTTGTCATAAACCGGGACGTAATTGATCTAGAACACCGCCACCATGCTCGCAATGAATCTCCTTGTCATTGCTTCCCTTCAAATAAGAAAACGGATGACTGCACGCTTCGACTTTCTCGATGGGCGCTGCCATTTTTGTTTCGACGCCCCTAGCGGCTCTCCCCGGTCCTATCCGGAGAGGAAGTCGTCTGCCTCTTGCACAGGGGTTGCCGTGACGTCAGAACGACACCGAGCTCTGATTGGCTTTGCTTGAAAGGATAGTGGGTAGACCTCAAGGCTAGATGCCTCGAGGTCCACCCGCTATTATTTTCAGTCAATAAGAGCTCGACGTCCTGACATCATCGCCACCCCTCTGCGAGAAGCAGACGAACTTGCTTTCCGTTTAGCACGCGATGTTCATACTGCGCCGAAACTGAAGGGACTCACGCTCGTGTTCGTGCCTGTTTCCCCCCCCCCCCTTTTTTTTAATTTTTTTAGAATTTTTGATGCCAATAATACAAAGTTCATTAACGCCCCTGGTAGGAAGCTAACAAGATTCGAACATGCTTTGGCGTGTGTGAAAATAATCCTGTTATCATGTTTGCAGTGAACATCGTGTCTACGGTACCATGTATGAGCATTGGGGCCAAGGCTTAGTAATTCACCTTAATGGTTTACCCTCAGGGTGGCTGTGCTCAGAACCAAGGAGGGGTTATTTATTATCGACGGCTGCTTACGCAACTCGCACTCCTGTGAGCCTTCCGTGACTTCGGCAAGCTGTTTCGCTTAGCTTCGTCCCATTTAACCCCCTTCTTACCCTACCCTTCCTCTCTCAAACCATAGCGCGTAATAAGCACGAGGCCGTACCATTAAGCACAATTAAGACAATGTTACTCACTCATTTATGGATAAAGTACGTAATCACGTTGATTGTCGATCGCCACGTAACGCATTCGCAGTATTCCCGGAATTAATAGAATGGAAAGTTGGGCTAGTTGCTATGATTCCATATTGAAAAACAGCGCGATTAACACACGGACAAGGAGAAGAGAACACACAGGACAGCGCCTCGTCCTGTGTGTTCTCTTCTCCTTGTCCGTGTGTTAATCGCGCTGTTTTTCAATATAGTCCCGGCATGCCTAGTGACCTGCGACACACTCGTAGCACCTCGCCGGTCTTTTGTTAATTCAGTCTGGCCAATGAGAATGAGGGAGACCACCTTTCTTCTAGTGAAATACGGGACACGCTGGGGGGGGGGGGGGGGGGGGGTAAGAGAAGAACGGTATTATATTTCGACTGTGTTAAGTGCAAAAAGAAAAACTGAGTGCGCAGTCCAACCGGTGGAAGTTTATCATGATGCTTTTAACCCGAGACTGGGGCAGGAAGAAACATTGTTTTTTCTCCTTCTGCCCCAGTCCCAGGTCTAAAAAAAAACATAATGGAAATAATAACTATTCGAGAAAATTTAACACCACACGGCATGTGAGATGGCTCTGCTAACACACTTCATATCTTGTCTTGTACGAAAGCATATTAAACACTCTAAAAAACGTCTGTGTGTCTACTTTCCCGCACAAAACTCGGAGAACCAATCAGCGCAACTTACGGAGGCAGCTCAGCGAATGACGATGCCGGAACATCTGTTTAGACCAAGAAACGCAGTCTGAACATGAAGCAATGCAAAACGTCACGCTTGCATGGCTTAATTTCACAACTGAGACTGCGTTTTTTTGGTCTAAAGATATGTATAGGCATTGTCATTCGCTGAGCTGCCTCCGTAAGTTGCGGTGATTGGCTCCTCGAGTGTTGTGCGGGAAAGCAAACTCACCGGCTTTTTTTAGAGTATGCAGCAGCAAATCGTATTGCGGCAGTTACCCCCCATTCACACTGGAAGCGGATCCGCGTTCGCGAAGCGGTTGCGAAAGCGGTTGTATAAAGATCCAGTGCAATTGCACGCGCATTTGATGTCATCGTGTGCGCGTGCAATTGTACTGAATCCTTATACAACCGCGTTCGCAACCGCTTTGCGAACGCGGATCCGCTTCCAGTGTGAATGAGCCCTTAGGCTCAAATAAGTTTTAGTCTCATTGATATATTTCAAGCTTTAATGCCAAATATGTTCATAATTTGTTTATATTGAAAACATAAAATCGACTGCAGCAGAACTCACTGCATCATGAAAGCAGTAAATATTTTGCGGCTTCTTGTTTCCTGTCGACTCTTATTTTTACCAACATGCTCCTACAGAAACTTCGAACCTATTGTTGTTCTTTTTGACCGTTGTGAATTGGAGTCTTTCTGCCTTGTCTGATCGTCCTCACTGAAAAAAAAAATCTTTTTACAGCAATTTTTTTTTTTTTTTTTTGCATTGACAGCACGATTTGAAAATAATTAAAATAATTTATTTTCAACTTTTGCCGAGCATTCTTCTCTCGCAGTATTTTGCCACCAAAGAAAGAGAGGCACAATGGCGCATGCGCGGCATTTCTCCTGCAAGAACGGCAGTCGCTTCCTGCAATGCTTGGATAGAAAACATGTGCACCATGGCGATTCGCACGTTTCCCAGCGAGCTCCGCGCTTCCCCGTGCCCCGCTGTTCGGCTGCGCCGCGAGATGCGCAGTGAATGTTACAGCAGTATGAAATGCGGGACATTTTGAAGATTTTGATATTTCTTGCGGGACGCGGGACACGAGCCCTGAATGGAAGACAGTTTCGCGAGTCGCGGGACGGGTGGTCACCCTAACGAGAAGGCCGGGTAAAATCGGGCTCGGTCGCAGCCGAGCCGTTTTTCCACTGAAACCTCTTGACCAATGAAGGGTGATGCCACGCGACCTTTTGGCCATGCTGATTCAAAGCCCGATTAAAAGTGCTTCGAATTCCTTTGTGGGTTAAAGTCTATAGATCATGTAAGGACTTCGGACAAGGTAAGGGGTATTTCAATAAGGTCATCAACGTGATTTGTGGATATATAACTTGTCGTAATTCAAGAGCAACATGTTTCACAGCTGAAAACTAATCGTGTTAAAACTCGCTTTTAGCACGCGCCCAAAAAGCAACGCATACGCTATAGCAGCCAGTTGTAGAACCGAAAGGTCGAACTATATTAATTTACTTTTATGTACGGTCGTTGTTTCTGGCCCCCGGGAAGGCATCGGAACCTAACGGTGCCACGAATCCCTGTTTGCATGCCGAATTATGGTAGCGCGCAGTCGAGAAACAAGCCGAAACGGTAGGCACACCGCTCGGTCACACAAGCGCGAGCCGCGTTGCGTGCTCGACGGTCGTTGCCGGGCGCTCGTTGGCTTCCACGCGAACTCGTGTCAGCGTCGCTACACCGAGTCGCTCGTCCAAAACGCTTGGCCTCGAGATCAAACTGAAACGCCACTCGCTCCGCCCTGCCTCAAAACTGGCAAAAAAAAAAAAAAGAAACACGATCGCGTGTCGCGCGTTTAATTGCCGGTCCGAATTGGCGAACCGAACCCGAGTTGTCGTGACCTTTTTTACAGCGCGCGTTAATGGGCGCGGGCGGCCCGAGCGGCGTGGCCCGTGAAAAACGAGACGGTTGTTAGCAAACTCGGGGGACCTCCGGCTATGCGCTTGCGCATCGGAAGTGTGCGTATTGTTTCTGGGATTTTGCTCGCGTGACAAACTGGCATTATCGTGCTCGGACTACATCGCATAATTGTGGCGGTTCTGGATTGAGATGAAGGACTCGTCGGCGATTGGCTAGCGCTGATCCGACCCCCGCAAACGTCGTTTCCCTCGCTGAGCGCTAGTTTACAGGGAAGGTGGTATGGAGAGGGGGCGATTCGAAGCTTGGAAGCCAAAGAGCCTCACTTCCGTGACGCGCAACGTCGAAATGCGGCTGATTGGTAGGACGGACGTTGCCTGGCTGTGTCGAGGCCTCTCTTAACTGTGCTGCACTCTGGAGGAAGGAAGCCTTCTCAGCCACTCGCTGCATACGGCTTTCGCTTACCACGACCGTGACTACGATGATGTGGTCTCTGCCAGAGCCTTATTGTGTTCACGCTTCGTTCTTCGGCCTTCGTATCGGCCAGTGCCGCAATGGGCTGCGAGAAGAAGATGCTCGGGACGGGTGACGCCCTGCCTTTCCGAAGCTGACAGAGGAAACATTTGAGCTTAGCCTTCCTCGGTCATCTTTGTGTACCGAGCGGGAGCTCGCCCTTGGGTAATTTATAAAAAAAAAGTATATTGGGACGCTGTCTGCTTTTGTGTGCTACCAATACCAGGCCGATTGGGTCAAGGCAATCCGCTTTCCAAAGACTTTACCATGCCGACAATTATCGCGTTCATTTAGGCTTAGGAATGGCCAGAATCGAAAGACTATCTAAAAAATGCGCCGAGGTCATTGCTCATGGTTTGCGATTTAAGTGAGGTAAGGCAAATCGAAAGCCTCCTGCACCATTCGTTGCTGACTAACGCGCGCGATATTGCAGCTACAACGACATATTAGCTCCAAAGCGAGCAGCGCCCACTCACCGGGGCACCGCCCCCATGCTTCCCCGCATCCCTACCGAAAAAGTCACGAGATTTTAAAATCCCTCTCTTAAGTACCGCGGCTAACTTTAGCCGCGGTTAGCGCTTCGAGCAAACGGGCCCTGGTCGGTTGCTTTCTGGTGTTCGCGCGTTGTTCAAGGAGTACGGAAACGAAATGACGTGACCGCGAGGTCCCTCCGTCTCGCATCAAATTCGATCAGCGAGAAGCGCAATGCGTATAACGCTCGTGACGTCAAGAGTTCCTGCACTGCCAAGGACACGGCCGGACTGGATTTGGACGCTTCTTTTTCATACGGCCTTTTTCGTCACAAGAAAGCATGTCCATCTTTCTGAACGAGGGCGCTGACACCCCACTATTCGCGCTGTTCCATTATTCTGCTAACCCTGCTGCTCGAAGAGGTTTGTTTCTCGTGAACCAATGGTGTATTGTAGTGTCCCGAATAAGTGAGCGGCGTCTGGCAACTTCCCGTTCCTTAAGGAATTTTGTTTTACTGTTGACAAACGACGACATTCAGCGGCAAGCCTGTTTCAGTATGGTTCTGAAGCCTCCAAATTGTAGTTTCCAGAACCATGGTTAGACAGGCTTACAAATCATCGTCGTCGTTTGTCAACAGCTAAAAATAATTTCCTAAGAGACCGGAAGTTGCCAAACGCCGCTCAGCTATTGCACGTCAACATTGGGGAAGACTTCTGGCGTGTCTTTCCACCAGCTGCCCAGGGATAAATCCTTAAGAACCAGGTGAAAAAAAAGAAAATATACCAAGAAAGAACCTTGTCGTCAGCAAGTACCCATCTGCAGTGTGCGCGTAACGTCTTCTATTCCCCATCAGTGAAGCATTTGGCAGAAGATTGCTTTAATGGCAATAAAATGAATAACCAAGTAAATGCTCACACCCTGCGATTTTTGTGCCGTGGCATTGCCTCTTGGGGAATCAGCATTCTGGTTTTTGACCAGCGCTGTAATGGTTCTTCTAGCGATTCTCAGTGTTCATACTCAGAATTACCGTTCAACGCCAGTCACCGAGAATCTAGCCTTACTCGGGAAGCAGACGATGCAAACCTGCGTTCGTTGGCAGTTACGTGGGCAGAAGTAGGGTAAAATTAAGGCGCCAGTATCATTACGTAACTTAAAGAAGATACGGCTGCATGGAAGTCAGGATAAAATACACTTCAGTTAAATAAAACATGTTGTTAGGAGAGCGTTGGAGATCTTGCGGCGGCTCCTCACACTGTTGACGTCTCGCTGGTGAACGCCGGCGTGAGTTGCCTACGACGCGGGCGCATTATCAAAACGGCTCATATTAAAAAAAAAAAAAAAAATCAGCAACAACTAGAAGTACGTTTTTAATATTTTTGTATGTTAAACAGATGATGTGAGTTAAACTTTTGACTATTTTGAAAGTTCCGCGCACCACTACCCACATTACTTTTTATGGCGCTCAATATGACCGTTTCTGCATAAACTGGAGAATTGGCATTTAATTGAAGCGCAGAAAAAGCAGTTCTTCTAAATTAAATGCAAGCAATTCAATTATTTGTCTTAATAGAACAAAGTAAAAAAAATTGTTGAGGACACCCATATTCAGGTTGACAGAAAAAAAAAAGATATCTCATAAAGTCTCTTCTTTTTGGAGCTCCTATTTGGACTAAAAATGGCCTCTTTAATTATTTGTGTTTAAGATAGGACATAATATTAAGTAAATAGGCACCCACCTAAATTTGTACGATAAGCAAACACTTTTCTTACAATGTTTTTTTTTTTAACTACATAAGTTTCATGCAAATTCCTGAAACGTAGTGCATAATATCAGCCAAGATATATTTTATTTTGTTACCAAAAATGAATATCTTCGAGGTCACAGACTTCTTTATTCAAATTATTTTCTAGTACATATTCCAGAGACTGTGGTAAAAGCTGAGAAACTTAGTTGAATTCTAGATCATGATCAACTCCCACGAGCTCGATTGTTTTTTTTTAATTGACGCGTTTTTTGTGGCATAGAATGACCCTCCTGCGAATACGCTGGTTGTAGCTTTGCTGTACTGTAAGTAGAATACGTTTACGCATTTCAAGATAGCGCTCCATCGTTAAGTTGTCCTAGAACTGGGAGGTGTGCCGATCGCATCGGCCTCTTCATAGGAGCTAACCGTCGTGTGGCCCTATCCTGCCGCAGGGTCCAGAGGGTGGCGCTGCCAGTCACAACGGGGCCAGGAGGCCGGTCAGGCAGCGTCTTGCAAGGCTGGCTCGGGGCGTGTGGATGGGACGATTTCCTCTTGTTTTGTTTTGTGTGTGAAGCGGTACAATCTTTTGTAGCTGTTAGCTGTGGCGAAGAGACAACAGACTCACAGCGCTGTCCAATACGGCGAAGAAAAAGATGGAGTGCTGGTGTTTTGTAGCAGGGTGCAACGTGCGCTACAATACTTGAAAAGAGAAACACTCCCTGTTTCGGACGCCGAGCGACTCCTCTCTGTTCGCGGAAGGGGAAAGTTTGATAGCAAACTTCAACTGCTGTCTTCAATAAAAACAGCAACTGAAGTTTCTGCATTTATTTCTCCAATTTTGGTGTTGATTGTCATATGATGCATGCTCACTAGAGAAAATCTGTTCAGACATTTCCTGGTCTATAAGCTTCAGATGAACATGCAAAGTCCAAAAAAGTTCGCTTTCACGAACCCAGGTTACACAAAAAAAAAAAAATTTTTCAACGCCAGAACAAAAACTAGGTAGTTAATGGTCTGCCGGATATACAGCTCTCGCAACAATAATTTAAATAACTTTGACACTAGAGTGGAGAGGAAAGGCTCATATATGATCAGGAATGAGCAGTATTTCAAATACAAGTATTTGAAATACGTATTTGAAATAATTTGTGTATTTTGCATTTGTATTTAATTACAAATTGGGTAATATATTTGACGTGTGTATTCAAATACTAAAACGTGGGTATTTCAAATATAATTGTAATTAAATACAATTTTGTCGGCGAAAATACATTCCTCAAATTTATTGTCACTGTCCAGAGCAGGAAGAAAACTACGTTCTGCACCGAATGCAGTGTCTCTCAATCAAGCACAAGCGTTTAGTGACTTTGTGATTACGGTGCTAGTCCAGGACAAGAATAGTGACGAAATCGAAGTTCACAGGCAAACTGGCTAAATAACTGCCTGCGACAACTTGTGATGCTTTCCAGCCTGGTTTCCATCCATATTTTTGCCTGGAACATTCTGAAAGCGCGGGTCGTCCAGATTTTCGTAACTGGTGCGAGTTGCAACAATAAAAAATTCTCTAGCTAGTGCTGCGCGTCTTGGTCGTCTCGGTTCTTTGTTGGTCTATACCAAAATGTAATCGACAATAAAAGCTGCTTGAAGCTCTGTACTTTTTTCACCTATTACGTCCAAGCTGATTACATGTTTTTGCGATTATATTTCTATTACGTTACTAGAGCCTCGCACACTAACTCCCGAGTGTGCGATGCAAAATTAAAATGAGATACCCAGAAACCCGTTGCAGGTGCCCTGAAGTCGCTGACGCAAATTTTGAGGAATGTATTTGGAAAAGTATTTCGAGGAGACCAAATACATTTGGTTGTATTTGCATCTTGTACTTAAATACTTTTTTGGAAATGTAATTAGATTTGTAATTAAATTCATTTTTTACGAAGTATTTTGTATTTGTATTTCGATAAATATTTGAATGTATTTTGCCCATCCCTGTATATGATATATCATATCATATACTGAGACATCGCTACCTTACTGCTGGTATGTAGGGTGAGATAGGCAACTATTCTTCCATAACAGCAAACTGAAAAAAAAAAGCGATCCAATGTAAGTAATTGACCTCTACCAAACCCCATTTGCGCTTCTAATATAAGCTTCTGCCGCTCGTGGAAGTCACGATTTTTCACAGGAGTGCGAGATAGGATTGAACTTATTCTTTCTCACAACCTAGCAGACAAAACAAACGAAGAATACGACCAGTTCCACGGCGAATAAAGCATCTCTGCCGCGACCATCAGACATCTGTCAGCCGTCGGATGGCCCCATTCTGCTCCACAGTGCCCTCACCGGTGTGCTTGCTTGCACATGGCGACACTCACGTGTCCGCCGGAACTTTTCTTGGCAATGCAGTGGAAGGTACAGGCCCGCGTCCCCTCTCCCATTTTGAGTGTGCGCGGGCTCTCCTCCTCTCCCCGGAAATGGGAGAGGAGGAGAACCTGCTTACACTCAAAATGGGAGAGGGGACGCGGGCCTCTACCTTCCACTGCATTGCCAAGAAAAGTTGTCGCGGAGTATAGTATTTCCCTAATGTGACCGCTGCACTAATTCGCGCCAAGAAAGATCCCACCGCCGGTCTGACGGCAGCGTTCGATGCTAAGTCCCATTATGACTCTGCCGCGCGTGTATGCGGGTCACCCTTATACAGCCGTGGTGACGTGACGATATTGCTTCACCGCGGGATCCTGGTGTGATTGGAGCTGGCTGTCGGCATCGATGATATTGAGGTCCAACAGCCCTTGACATTGGTTTAGAGGTTTATGGCTTCGCAGCAGCAGCTTCTCTCGATGTTAGAGAAAAAGGAAGACGGAGACCCATTAACGTTGATCACCTCTGGGTCTTCAAGAGGGTCTCTGTCGAGCGATGGTGTTGCGGACCGTCCTTGCTAATATGCCTTAGTTAGGGTAGAGCGGCCTAGACAGTTGTAGTGGGCACACGGGACGCTCAGCCTGATGCGTTTGATGTTGACGCGGCGAAGGCGCTGTAAGCGTTTCCTCCTGAAACTTTCCAGCGCGCATTGGCCAGACCAGACCAGGTCGGCTATAGGCCGCGGCAGCGGGCGGGAGAAGGGAATGTACAGCTGCGCCTCCGGCGTTTTCGACATGGGCCGCTTCAGCGCCATACACAAAGGAGAGAGGGCGGTGAGCCCACTACCCAAATTCTAGGGCACAGCACAGCCGCGCCGGGGTTAGGAACGTGACAGCACATGGCGCGTTGCTGAAATTGGGACTTTTTGTGCAGTCAGAGCACAACTGCATGTTATGCTGCGAAATAGCGCAAGAAGGTAGACGAGCCTGGAAGAAAAACACTCCTAGAAAAGGAACCTATCCGAAGTTTCAGATTCAATTAGAAACCTAGCCAATGTTGACATATTAATTTTGCGCTCGCAGTTATGGAATGGTTCCGAAACTTGTCTTCGATGTATTCGTAAGCATGCAAAGGCGAGCTAGCATTCACTCACGTAAAAATTCCGAACGTGGAACACAATCGGATTGCTTCAGATCCGCCAGCGCATTTCGTCATAGGTCTCTTATAAATTAATCTAGTCCAGCAACTCGACAACACACACGTTTCTGTTTCTTCACAAAACAAGATCGGTCTTATTTCTTTGTGTGAAAACATTATAGGCCGCGACATGGGAGTAAATTTACAAAAACCAGCGTAAGCAAAACGAAAAATAAACCTGTTATGTGATCGTCTGCAAGCAAGAGTGGTGGTGGGTACGCGCATTGGTGCGTTCTCCAATTTCCCCTGAAGAGAAGTTGGGGTGTCATGTGCGCCTAACTTCGCCGTTCGTTGACCTATTTTGCAATTCATGGATCAACCGATTCGTCTCGCCGAACAGCACCTGCTGCAGAGAACATTCTTTTGCCGCAAAATTCAAAAGTTCGAAACTATATGTTTTTTCGCTTTCTTTTCCACGAGAAAACTTCTAATCCCACTGAAACTCCCTACGGGAGCGTTTGCCTGCGTTTAGAATGCCTTAGGCAGGCTTTGAGACCTTCCAAGCCTACTTTAGGGCAGTGCGGCGAGAATACCAACATGCCGATTGCACAACACTGCTCATGCATCGAAGCAGTGTTGTCACGTACTTGTGTCGCAAGTGTGCGTCTCGGAATCTATCACGAGCCCATCGTATCTCCACGTCCAGCGCTCGGCCAAGAACTACATGTTGAGCAACCGAAACTTGTCGCAGCAAAGCACAACTGGCAGAAATCAACATCGAACAAAACGAACTCATTGGCACCAATGCGATCGGGTAAACATAAGAGACCAGTCTAGGCTTAGAACCGTGATACTACAAAAAAAAAAGAGTTCCTACTAAGCTCGCAAGTTTTTATATTCATTCTGTGGTGACCAAACAGACTATGCGGCGAAGGTGTTGTCAAATATATCTGCCAATAGTGTGTACGCACTCGTGTTCACTTTATTTCTTTCTTTTTTTTAAGCTTTGCTCCGTGCTTTATTTGTTGCCTTTCTTCATCGCCTTTTAGCTAGTGTCCATTCGACGACACATAAATATAAAACGAGGTTGCTAGAAACAGATATCTGACATGTATGCGAGCGATGTTTGTCTGCTGTTCGTCCGCCTGGTGGGATGAACCCTTTGCCAAAAACGTCAGGGCCGGCTCGCTCGAAACAGCGTCGCGGCTAGAGCGGCTTCTGCCAAGCCTGGGGGCACCTGAGACTCGACTTCACGTGCCACTCCGCTGGTGAGCTAGCTTCGGCAGTGCTTACTTTTAGACAGTCTCAGCTGAGGCTCTTTTAGCCAACCCAGATGTCGCATTTAACCCAGCAGAATCAGGCTTAATACTACCACCGTATAATACCCGTGCCACACGGGCAACTAGACTGCCACTTACAACGAATGACATTTGAGCGGACGGCCAATCAGCGCGCGACACTCCGGGCGTAGCGCATTCCACGCGCGACTGGTGCGAGCTGATTCGCCGATCACACAAATGTCATTCGTTGTAAATGGCATTCGAGTTGCCCGTGTGGCACTCTCCAGAAGATTGAAAGTGAATCTCCAGAATGAAGCCGGCCGCGGAAATGAGCGAAACGGTTTCTAGTAAACAAAAGCTATTATGGGATCGCCGCAGCGCTTATGCAAACAAGGGCGCGGTGCGACAGCAGCGTGAACACGGCGACTGATCTTCCCGAAGAAGCTGCCTCGACTGGCGCGTGTTGCCGGCGCGTGCCGCTCTGCGCCGCTTCTTCTTTTCGCCATTCAACGGTCGGCCGCGTGCGCCGGACAGCTGTCGTTCGGGCCGAAACGGCCAGGGCTGGCCAAAGTGTGGCCAGCCCCTGCATGCGATGGCCTGCGTGACCACGCCAGCCGCTTCTGATCGTCTGGCTACGCCGACCTCTGGAAGGAGTCTCTGACTGGCGTGTTTGCAGCGTTTGGATCACATCCATCTCGATCTCTGCCCTGTTGCCACGCCATGACTGTGTAATGCTGCAGACAGCCCGAATTTTAATGGTTATTTTACACATTTGCGTTTGTTCGACTGCGTATCAACCCCACGTGACCACTTCTGCAGCTATTACTTCTGCAGCTATAGCCCCCCAAAGACAAGGCCCCCCAAGCGTCATCGGTGGGGGATCCAAGCATGGCTGCCCCTTCTGCGTCGCCGCCAGTGCGTCTTCCGGCATCCCACAACGAGCGCAGACCCAAGCCCGCGACGACGCGAAAACGCACGCGTCTACTGCTGTGCGGAGAACTCCTGTCGAGTTTCTTCGTGTTTGTCGCGCTTGCCGTCGGAGATACCCTAATGATGACATGATGCGAAGGTTGTGGGTTTGCCAACTTTACTCGATAGCCCTCATCGAGGTAAATACCCACTCCGTAGTCCGCTCTTTGCGCGGCTACGAGCCGTGTCCGTCTATTGACTGCCTTTTTGGGCACCGGTGGACGGGAGACAACACCAACACAGGGAGTCCGTTTTCCACGTGCTTATTGACTCAAATGCTAGCACGCTTCGCTCTTAGAGAGGAAACGTCTGGGCGCTGGCTCAATTGCCAGTATCACCCGGTCAGTTTCCTGCGCTGCTGCAATAGACAGATTCAAGGGAAGTCGGAGGCCCACAAAGAAAAACCAAGCTCCGTAGATCCACGGCCTCCGCCGACGAGAGCCCCCGGCCCTCCTTCGGAGCCGGCTTATGTAGCCTGGGAGATATGGACGCGTTCTGGGAGGTCGGTAGTAATCGCGTCCACTATCACTCTCAAAGATGCGCCGGCGGCACATTCACCCTACGTGGGCGTGAGAGAGCCGTCCTGTTCAAGGAATGCAGCCTCGGTTCCTTGTATTCGGGTAGCCGCCGCCATTGGTGACGACGACTCCCACCGCCTGTGCTTGAAGCTAGGCCTAGATAGGGATATAGGGAACCCCATGGTTCCCACAAGGTCTCGCATTTTAGATGGGACGGCGACAGGAGAGTCCCTGTACAGAAGCTCCCATAGGCAGCAGAGTTGCGCCTTCATCCATCTTAAAATCCAAAGTTATGCGGGATAGCAACTCTTCATGCGTGCAGGAGCCGTGCTCCGACAAACGTGGCTGGCGATTTCCGCTCGTTCTTTCCTTTATCATTGGGGTGACCATACCTCAACTCATTAGAAGCTTTCAGAAAATATTACGACGAACAGTGGCGTCACGAGGGTCAGTGGCACCCAAGGCAGTGGCCCGCCGGGACACCCCTCTGAGCGCTGCTCCCGGGGCGATTCCCCCCCCCCCCCCCCCCCGCTACCCTTGTGACGCCATTGTCGACGAATCAGTAAAGGTAAAAGCAGTGTACCAAGAGAGGGTGTCGTCTTACACCCGTGTGTCCCACATAATGCACCCCCAGAACTTGAGCTCGACGTACAGCGCACTGACGCCTAACCGACGGCCCCAACGTTTAGGAGGGGCTCCCATGGCGGTGCGATAGAACTTACGAAACAGCCCAAGTGCGTATCAAAAACAAAACAAACAAAAAAAAAAGGCTCCAGTCCACGCTGGGAAGGTGGCTGGCCAGCGAAGGTCTGGCATGACCTGCAACAATTGCTTACTGCACTGGGGACCCCTTTGATGGGAAACGCCACAAGGTGGGACTCCAGTCTGTGACGTCCCAGAGAACTTCCGGTTCATAGAAAGAAGGAACAAAGGCCACTTTAACACCGCTACTTGACACGTAGATTAAACGTTTAACACCGATTCTCCGGGTGAACACCAAAAGAACGAAGGAGTGCGAGATCTGTTAAAGCGGCCCTCCAAGGATTTCTTTACCGGTTTGAAATTCATGCTGAAACAGAGCTCCATGAAACCAGGGACACCGAGGAAAAAAAATATTACAGAAATTCGCGTTATTTTGAGAGTTATTAGCGAATTAAATATTTCAGAAAATAACTTTAAACGAGCAAAACATTGCGCTCCATGACGTAAAATGTGGGTGCATTCTTTATGTGGACATTGTTTCCCCATGTTTGTGTTTATATGCTAACTACATCGGGCGCTGGAGGCAGAAATCATCTCGGGTCTTATTTCGCACAATTTTTCGCCCACGACTGCGGACTTGAGTTTTTGTTTGCTTAAAACGTATTGTAATCATTTTTCCACCACCTTGACCCTACGTCACTTGCGGGAAGATGAGCGGTGAGAGATGGGGAATACGATGAGGATGAAATCTTTAAAAACTTGAGAGAAATCGATGGGTATACGGCATCACGAAAAAGCAAAGCACAGTTGTCTAGCGGCTCGGCTAGTGTCTAACGTAGCAGCCTTAGCGGGGGATTTTCTGCACAGCACTGGACCTTTGTTTGCCACGTGATGGAATTCGGCGTGGTGGCATGTGGGAAAGAGACGCGCAACTTGGCTCCTCTCTTATCTAGAAACTGCAGGGTCGAGGATAGGCTGACGCTCTCTGTAGGGCAGCCCTTGATGCGATTGGCGTAAAACTAGACGTTTTCCCTGTACTTGCGAGAACAAATCTACGCAGTATATCTCCGAGAATCGGTCGCCTCTAAGATTCTCGGAATTCTTACGAGCACATGGTGAAATACGCCGGCGAGATCAGCGCTGTCCGATAAATGGCCCCAGTTGGTTCCCTCGTCCAGAACCGTATATTACGAGAGTTTGGTCAATGGGTGGAGCAAAAGCCGCCGGCAGCGCCGCATATTCCTCCCGCGGTTACAGCGTAAACCAAAAATGCGACATAGCGTCGACCAGTCAGCAGACCTCGCCGTCACAATATTGGAAGCGACAAGTAAAACGTGAAATAGAAGCGCTCAGTCTCGCAGCAGCAATGTTCGTAACTATGCAGTTTGCTCTGGTTTAGAGCGCACGTTCGTTTATTCTACCGTTGAATATGGACACGATGAAAACCTCGCATGTGCCAAGTTTTCAGTCACCCAAGAGCTACACCTTTTTACTCTAGAGACGCTAAAACAGTTTAAATTAGTCGAGTTGCATTTGTTGAGCTCATGACCACCGCTAGGGGCTGTTTCGCGGCCTGTGGTTGGCTACGAGATGCTCGACTATTCCAATCAATGAATGGCCGAACTCTGCAATATACGGCTCTGGCCTGATCCTGAGATGTGGCGGACACCGTGCACACTAAGGGTTGGAAGCAGCCTCGACGAGGATCGAGCGGCATGAGACGATGCGGGCTGGAAGCGGCATGGAGAGAAATGGCCTAACCAGGGGGGAGGCGTATGGGGCTTCAGCCGCCCCCGAAATCTAGCCGACCCTATAATAGACACATGCATTTTGACTCCCCCTCCGCACCCAAGTCGTGGGTGGACATCCCGGCCACCTCAGCCCCCTTACCCGAAAAAGAAATCCTGGCTACGCCACTGATGGAGAGCGCAATGGAATGGAGGACACGTCACCCGCAAATTGGTTGCTCATGAGCATGCGTGAGCAGGGCTGGGCAGAAATACTCAAAAATGTATTTGGAAATACGAATACTGGGATACATTAAAATAGTAGTTAAAATACTGATACCAAAATATATCTCTAAAATGTATCGCGATACGTATCGGAAATACATTTCAAATAGAGGCAGAAAGTATTTGGAAATACAAATACAGGAATACATTTTAGGAAGGGCAGAAGTACAAATACAGAAATACTGATACTGCAATACATTTTTCGAATTTGTTTGAGACGCCAAATGAGATGAAGCTTAAAGTGTGAAGTGGAAGTTTTTGATCCCGGGATTACCCTCCCGTATCCGCTTGGCACTATGCCTTGAAGGGAGTGGTTTCATACGGCGAGGAGTCTTCGATGGGCTAAAAAAAAAGAAAGGGATTGCTGTCATTCCTAGATAGGACGTTGAACGTTCTGTCTAGGACTGACAGCAATCCCTTCTCTGACATCCTGTCCGTCTGACGAGGGATGCGAAAAGACTTCGAGCTCTAAATACATTCGATGTCACCCTAAATCCCGTCCAAACGTCAAAATGCCCCTGTCCAATAAGGATGCCCCTGTCAACATTGACCGCATGACGTCACGGTGGAATGAACTTGTATTCTTTATCTGTATAGGTGTGGCCTTAAACATGAAAATTTACCACGCTGTTGTATGAAAGGACAATACGTACTTTCATTGCAGGTTACCTCGTTGAAGATCGTGCAGGCAGTGTCATTCGGAAACCTCCCCATCCTGGAACACATGTCTTATCGTGTGTTACGGCTGAAAAGACGATACGGTAGCATCCCTGTCGCAAAGGTCCTTTCTGCCGACCCTCCGCCACCGACGCATGAATTGCAGTCCTCCAGTCTCGCCTTGCATCATCCAAACACAGACCTCGTGGATTGCGACCTTATACTGCCGGGACAGGTACGAGCTCTCCGAGAAACAGCGCGCTTGAGAGGAGTCGCAGCTGTACGGAGTCTGGGTCGGCACCGTGTTACGTCTGGCCTCCTTCCTGGGTTTCGGATCGCCAGAGCAGCGGGTCACGTTCACGTCGGCTGATGACGTACCCTTGAGCCGTGCAATATTACGGGCGCAGCCGCAGACGAATTCGAATATGTGTTGAACTTCACTGCGTGAGTCATCCTACTGTTTCAAGCCAACCACTGCCCGGCTCGTGCTGCAACGGACTGTGACTCAGCTTTTCCCGCTGGGTGAACTGTGTACGCTAAGGCGAGAGAGAAGGTTAGCAGCGGGCATTGGATGCCAGCAAACAATGACTCAGGAAATCCCTATCTAAGGACCTGTAGCAGAAGATGCTCTGACTCCACTCCTGGCACGCCACCTGGTTCGAGTCCCCGACTACGCAGCACTTCTCAGAAGAGAGAAGAGGAAGCATAGAAAAATAAATTGGAGAATCGAAACGAACCTTGGTCAGCATACTAACATTGCCCCAGCACCACCTTGATCCTGGTGCCCTCTAAAAAAAAAAGAAAAAAAAAGAGAAAAAGAGCTCGGATTTTTTTTATTTTTTTTTTCGGGGAGGGGGGGAGGGGGTTTTCAAGAAAGGTAACGAAATACATTTCATCCTGATTGTATCGCGATACAAATAAACATTCCAAATGTATTTCGATACATGAATGCAGATACTGGTGAAAAAATGTATCGCGATACAGTAATACAAATACGAAATGTATTTCTGAAATACAATCGCGATACATTTGTATCGCGATACTGCCCAACCCTGTGCGTGAGTTGCCGCGTGGCGGGAGAGATATGAAGCTTGGAGACACAGCTCGCACTGCAAACGCGGCCCAGAAACCACGTGAGGCCGATCCAGCAGTTGCAGCCACTGTGATATTGAGGCACACTGGCCGCGGGTGTCGGCGACAGCGACGCCTGCCTGCTTCTGTCCGCTCGTCTCCGCCGGAACTTGGTCAGCCAGCCGCCAGGATCGCAGTGGCTTCTGGGACGTATTTTGTTTCCATTTCGAGGACCATGCATGGACGGCACGATGCGAGTCGGAGTTGCGCTCCTCGCACCCTACTGTTGCTCATATGTTCACTCGTCGTTTTGGAATAAATAAGAACCTTAGCGCTCTTTCTCGTGTCAGGACGGCGGTCGTCGCTGGACTGAGAAAATTTCCCACAAATGGCCGCTCGTTGACGCCGCTCAACGAGTACGTGGGAACTTCTGTGTTTGCGAACCGATTATTAGTCGGGGGTTCTGTGAATGTCTCTGGACGATTTTCATCGGGATTTCACGAACCTACATTCGCAACTTCGTCTTTAGACCGGCAGGCTCTGTGAAAATCTGATTCGCTCGAGGAAGTTGACGAGCGAACCGGCCGAGCTCTCTGTTCTCGCCGCTATGCGCGTCAATTTCACTGGAATCGCCAAAACTCTCTTGAGGCTTTCTGTCCTGAAACGAGCGTTTATCTTATCGAGGGACAGTGCGGTGAATGCAGTGCCACTGCTGACCTGAGCTCGCGTTCGCCATTACATTGGTGCACGACGGTATTGCGTTCGTTTGTCAATTTTGCTCGTTTTATTTTAGTTAAATCGCTTCTTCGAAGTGACGTTTAAAACATAAGAATGAAGTGAGCGAGCAGCGAGCATTTTTATTACCGTTAGGAATAAGTGACATCTCGCCAACGTAAGTCTTGCGCGACACTTTCGAGGATATTATATTAAAAATGTAAAAAGCTTATAAAAAGAACCATTTAATAAGTGTGCCAGGCAAGAATAAAGAGAGGTACTCGGACGTTGACGGTTCCCTGACATTGGCAGGTCATCGGACGTGTGCGGAAGCAATTATCCGATCCCGCACTCTCCATCCTCCTCCTGCGTTTCTGAAATGTTGATTTCCCTTGGGTGAACACGAACGTGTGCGCCGCGTCCCGACGAGAATCGAGTGCCACTTGCGGCAAAGCGCACGGTGTCGCAGCAAGAGCCCCTCGTTGGAGGCTGATCTCCACTTCCGCCTGATCCATTCCCAATGGCTTCGTGGCCAATCGAAGCGTGCTCTTCGAGGGCTCTTATTGCCGCGAGGAAGGCTGTGGCGCCTCTTTCTCGTCGGTGGCGGCGTAACGCGGGGCAGCGCCAGGGCCCGTGCCAGCCACGCGCCTCGGCTTGCCGGATTGGGCCACAGACGGGCGGCCGCCCGTGAAGCCATTACCGGGCCAACTTGCGTGAACAAGGAGGCGAAGAAGCGGGGGGCAAAGTGGGCTCCGCTGTCGCCCCCTTCCAGGCTCGCCCTTCCGCCTCCACGCTGTCCATATGGCCCCTCGGACCGAAGCTCCTTCGCTCACACCCCGAGGGCATCGCTCCGTTTCACTTCCGAACCCAGCCGAGGCCACACTCCGATGGAGACAATCGGGCAGCGACAAAGCTGCATCTTCGGCGTGGTGCATTTGATATCGCCGACTAAACCAAAAAGACACAAAGAATGCACCATGATTCCGTTCTTTCAAGCGGCGCGTTTAGCTGCTGGCAGCAAACTCAGACAGACAACGCCATGACGACGGAAGGTCGGCGCTCCTTGATTGGTCGGACTCGGCGGTGCAACCGAACGCGGCAATTCAATCGTGTTGTGCGAGCAAACTATTCTGACTGCACGAGCTACAGCTATTCTTTCTCGCAATGCACGTGGACTCCTGATCGGTGGTCGTTGTCTAAGTAGCCTAGCCAATGAGAAGGAGAAGCGGTTTTAGCCGCAAAATGCCGTCCACCGGTTTTGATACTGAGACAGCACCGCGTGGCCATCGGAGCATGACAACGATGGCCCCATATCATTGGATGTACAGACTAGGGAGATATGCCACCGATTGCTGTTCGAACCGGAATTAGGTGCAGTATGCACTCAAGTATTAAGTGTGCTTCAAAAAAAAACTTTTTTTTTTTTTTACAAAAAAAAAAAAATGCTACGCAATACCGATTGCTTATTTTCAGTGGTCTGAACAAGATGCCAAAGCTTCAGAACTAACCGTTATCTCAGCAGAAGGATTATAAGATATTTTGTGAAAATATCAATGGGAAAACGGGGCCCCTTCTTGCCCGTTTTCGGTAACCGGCGCCGTTGAGCTCCATGCGTTATAAGATATGCATCAGCCGCCATTTCCTCATTAAACTTTTCAGAAAATCGGTTTTAACTTCTAAATAAGATAACGGCTAGTTCTGAAACTAAGGAATCTGGTTCGGACCGTTGGGGCTACATTTGGCCGAAGAATGAGCTTTCGGTGATCCGTAATATATTTTTGCAATAAAAAAAAATAAAGAAGAAAATTTGACTTCTCTTTTGTTTCGTGGATTTTCCTTTCTTTCGTACAGCCTGTACTTAGAGCTCCTTGTGTATATATGCGCAGAGAAACTGAAGGAGATGAGGAGACGAGGGCACGCGTGGACGTCGAATAGACCTAGAGCTAGCTGCTTTTGCCTCCACCGCGCTCGTCAAACGCGTTCGAACGCGGAACGCCGGCGTCCGGCGTTTGGGTCTCGCATTTGAACGCGTTCGACGAGTGCAGTGGAGACAAAGGCAGCTTTAGGTCTATCCACTAACGGGGCAGGCTTGCTAAAACAGCGTCTCAGCTGAGACTGGGTGGGAAAAAGCGGTGCAAGGGCTGTTGCGGGTCTTGAGTCCCGCTCAGCTCGTGCGCTGCCCTCGGCGGTGCTTTCTTTGACCCTGTCTGTGCTCAGACGCTGCTTCTAGCGAGTCAGCCAAGAGCTCGGTGTTCTGACGTCTCCTTCTCTTCCTGGGTTCGTCGGCGCATTCCGTTCCGTGTGTTCATTCTGCAACAAGGAGAGCGAAACAAATTGCAAAACCATACCTGGAAGCCGATGGCCCAGGGCCTGTTTCTCTCGGCCAGGGGCGCTGTAGAGTCCACGAGACGCGACCACAAAAGAGCTGCCTCCGGTAGCGTCCGCGAGACGCGACCACTTAATGCTGACGCGAAGTGGCGTCCTAGCGTCCCATCGTGCAGGATCCACGGGCGTCAACTATCGTCTGTTCATAAGCACTCGCCGTTTGAAAAATCGCCATTCGACCTAATAATATCCGATTTTGCGCTGGTCGAAACTTTAGAGCTGTATGTCTATGTGCACAAAGTCTACACAGCGTACATGTGACTTAGAAACGGGAAAAAGTGAATTAAATTATGGCTGGGTGCTCTACTCCATATGGAAAGTTTGGTGCACCGCTGGAAGAACGGGCGCGATTCCGAGGCTTTCGAATACTCTTTGTTGCTCGAGTCTTCGAGCATACAAGCATGATGCAAAGTTAAGTTCTCAAACTATAGGCGCCCGGGTAGCACTTCTCACAACTCGTAATGTGCTCAGAAACACAGCTAGAAAGAGTTACTTTTAATGCAAACTTAACTATTTGTGGGGGATTAAATGTAATCAACTTGGAGGTGCAGTTACAATTTTACGTGTCTTCTCACGGCTGCAGTTATTGCACAGAGAGTGACTGTAAGGTCCGGATCACATATCAGATTTCCCACGACGTCGAGGTTCACTGTGATTGCTAACGAACGACTATATTTTCAACGTTGAACGATATATGTTAAGACTTCCACTTCGATCCAGCTCTCTGTTCGTCGCGCTTCGTCGAAAGCAGTGATTGTTTCCATGTTTTGCTTTCCTTGAAAAAAGGATATACTCAAGCAATCTTTAAAGAGTAACCTTTGAAAAAGCGTTGTCGAGTTAACTTTTCTACAGAAAACGAACTCCGCCAAGCAAGGTAAACAGCAGAATGATTCCATCGAGAGTGAAAGCTCAGAATACGATTACATTTGAAGAATTTTATATTGGCAGGGACAATGGCCAAGCGAAACGTTGTAATACTCGTCCCTGCGCACATCGCCGTTTTTTTTTTTTTTTAGTTTTCTTTTTTTTAGATTGAGTTGTTTTTTAATTTCGTCATTCACTGGGGGGATCCTTCTGTTGTTCTTCGTGATTGGCTGTCTTAATGTTCTGCTGGAAAGTCAACTCCCGTGCTTTTTTCACGGTGTACAATATCGGAACTCAGTCGGAGGCTGTTGACGAATTAATGTGCGTAGAGAGGGACATAACGAGATTCTACGAGTTTTCGATTACCTAGAAGTATAACGTATAATGAGCAGTTGCTTCCGAAACGTCTGCACCTAGGGGGCCATGCTTCGGTATTTGGCTTTATAGGCAGGCCATCTAGTGCCGATATCTTGCAACAATTCGATCTTCTGACTGGCCTGCTAAACCCTGACGTAACTCTCATGTCTAGCCGTTCGTTCTCAAGTACTCCCTAGGTTCAATCATTTTGGCCACAACCGCGTACAAAGGAAAAAGACACACACACAGGCGCGGCGCTTTATAAAAATAGATATATATTCGTCGTCATCCCACCAAAAAGGGTGACGGAGACTTTGTACAAATGTATTCACATGTAGAAAAGAAAATAAACTCACATTCTCACTCTTGGCGTGCTCTCATGCACATCGCCAGTGTATTTACAAAAGATTGGCTGGACGACTACATTATATCTATGAAATTATGCGAAGCACTGGAATGGAATTGTCTCTTTGCCACGCAAAAGTGCCATTACTTACTTGGAGGGCCTACTCTGCATTAATTTATTGACTTTGACAATACATTAGTTTGCTAGTTTCATTAAATGACGGAAAAGAACAGCATAATTTAATACGCGCGTCAGAATTCCTTAAGCGCAAAGAGGCAGTGTACTTCGTGTATCAAGATTAATTTTTGAACTTAATGTCACGGTTAAATGTAAATATGCGTATACCAGACTAAACATGACGAGTGAAATCTACTTCGATTTGATTATTTAGGTGATATACGGCGCTGCACGGTACCGCCCCTGAATTATTCTTTTTATTCGCAATATCTGCTTAGCTCTCGTCGATGGATAAATGCATCTGGGACAGACTCGGTGGTTCGGTTGTGATGCCTGGGTAACTCAAGACCAAGTCGAGCGAAGGCTATGCCTTTGGGGGGAGCTATAAACTTCCGCGAAATTCAAGAAAGAAGACAAAAACAAAATGACTGAATACTGTTCGAACAAACCGAGCGACTCTTTCTCATTCTTGATGGCTTTTGGAAGAATTGGCAGGCCAGCTGCCATTATGGCGCTTTGGAGTCATGACTGAAGTGAGTTTCCCGAGAACAGCAGTTTTTCTTTCAGCTGGGCACATCGGTCACTCGAGGCAGCTTCGTCGCATTTGGCAGTCTCGAAACGGCAACTGTCCCATGTAGCCGCATGGTTTTTCACGATGCCACTGTAAATGGGAACGCCTCTCGTTCGCATAACAGCTTCGTTCCTCGAGGTAAGTTCAGCACACGCGAACGTGCCTTTCGTCCTTCAATGTACACAGCTCTCTTCGGACCGGTGTTTGGCAAGGCGCTCAGTCTCTGATGAGCAGTTCACTCAAAGCTGTGATGTAGCTCTGGGCCATCTGGAGCGTCTCGTACTTGGACAGCTTGCGGTCGTCTCCGATGGACGGCACCACCTGCCTGAGCTTGTCGAATGCCACGTTCAGGCCGTGCATCCTCCGCCTCTCGCGAGCGTTGGCCGCAAGCCGCCGCTTCTTGACAACCACGGGCGGTGCGCCGGGCGTCGTGGCGTCGCCGTTCTCGCTTCCTTTCCGCTTGGTCCAGGAGCCCGCCTGACTGGACGGAGACCCCAGCGAGCCCTCCGAGTAGAACTCGTCCCCGTCCAGGCCCTGGAGCCTCCTCTTCAGGGACAGCAGGCGCGGGTCGTCTTCCAGGAAGCCGTCCCCGCTGTCGAAGACATCGTCCCGGTGGCCGCCGATGACCTCGGGCGGCTGGACAAACTTGTCGCGGAGGTGGCTCTCGTAGAAGTCCTTCCGACTCGGCGATTCGATTCCGAACACGGGGACGTGCCGTGCGGTGGCGTAGATGGGGAAAGGGCTACCCATCGGGATCGGTTCCATCGTCATCGTTCAAAGGCTAGCGGAGCCGCTTGCTCCGAAGAGGCTGCTTGACGTCAGGAGGACATGCCAGGGGGAGCCTTTGAGCTGCAAGAAGAAACAAAGAATAGTCACACGGGTGTAGCCTTTACAGAGTTATAGCGTTGTTCGGTGGAGTCCTTGTACCAGCTCGCCTTTGTTTTAATTTTTGAACTCGATGGCGTAGTAACATGTGGGTGAGGACAGCAGGCGACGCGAATTTTTCCTTATGTAAGGTACGTGAAATGAATCCCCAAGACAGGACTAGAAATAACTATGTATGCATCTGATATAAACATTATGAAAGGCACCTTTAATAAACCGGGAGGATGGATGGATGAATGTGGCTGAACCGTTTTGATCGGTCGACGGCTTGCGCCCCCTAGCCAAAACTTACCAAGATTTCCGCGCCATCTGTCGGACGTTGATGGGACCTCATTACGTCACTATGTTAAAGTCGACACCTCTACTGACTAGCTTCAATCTTTCCTTCCACCTCAAAATTTGTGTTTGGCTTTGAACCAACGGGTAAATAGCAGGGATGGCAAAATTACTTTTCAGAAGAAATTAAGCAAAATTATAAACTATTTTCCTTAGAAATTCGCAAATGCAACAAAATTACAGTACAAACTTCCGCAGACTAAAATTAACGACATTACATTACAATTACTCTTAAAAAGTAATGATATTACTTCGAACTTACTTTTAAATTTCTTCAGGATTCGTGCTCGTGACGACTGAAGTGTTGTGGAGCTTCCTAAGATATGACTAAAACAGACAGCTCATTGGTTTCGCTGTTCATTCAATGGTGAAGTAGATCGGTTAATGGCTGATGTGATTGCGTCCTCCTGATTTTGGAGAAGTCGGTCATTTCGGTTAACTATTATTTGGCAGCTCGTTTTTACATGAAGTCGTAACTACTGTTGTGAGATGCGCTAAACTGCCCTTTATGTGGCCTTTGGCGAACGGAATTCATCGTTCCCGAATCCATACTGTACAAGCTTGAGAAAATGCCTAAAATTTCTTTCTTCTGACTCGGACGCAGTCGAACCGTTTTCTCCCAAGAGCACCGGTCGACGCATTGCCAGACATTGTTCTCGAGGTGTATTGTTCCATAAACGGAGAAGAGCGCGCATTATCGCGGCGTTTTGTCACGTAAGGGGGCCAGATGTTTTCTGGGGAAAAACGCCACCAGAGAACGAAAGGGTTGGCGGGCGCCCTCAGAAAGTGTGTCCTTAAGCAATTAACCAGCGGCTCTATCTGCGCGTATGCTTATCCCCTTCCGAGGTGATCTTGCTATGGTCGCTTTTTGCCGTTTCCGACAATATTCCGTTCAGACTTAAGTTGATAGTACGGTGGTAGCTACGCGCACGTCGGACCGGTGAACTCTTTCATCAGCTGACTTCGCTCTCTGCGCGTGGGTATTAGCGGGGGCGTGAGCAACTGACGAAAGGTCGACGCACGGTTGCTTCAACGAGTGCGCAGCTTCCATCATTCTGTCAGCTTAGAAATGAACGGAACGTACAAAAGCGTCTTTACAAGACAACACACGAGGAGTTCTGGATCCTTGGCAAGAGATTAAAGATTAACACCCAACTCCTCGCACGTGCTTTAAAATGTGTTAAAATGTCTTCTTTGTTACGTGACCTCCACATCGTAGCGAGGAACGGCCCCCGATTACTTTTCGTCTCCGCCTTCGCTGAAGTTTTGCGAACCGTGGACTTTCAGCTTTGTCTTCACTCGAAATCGTTTCTTCACCCGCTTCGCCTTTTAGACCCTGTCTTTGTGTGTTTGACTCGCACTCGACTCCTTCGTCACAGATTAATTTTCAGAAGGGGCCTCGGAAAAAAGAAATTACGAAAGTAATGAGTAACGCACTGAAAATTACTGCCTCAGAGTAATTTATTACAGTACTAAAGTACCGGCGTAGAAAACTAATTCATTACATGACACATTGCAGCAAAACTAATTCATTACATTACTCATTGCAGCAAAAAGTAATATAATTCGAGTAATTTTATTAGAGTAGTGCCATACTGCCATCCCTGGTAAATAGGCGACTCATCGAAGTAAAAGGACTGAAAACAATAATAGGCTGGTTTCGGGGAACACATTTCGAGCCTCGGGGCACGTTGAAAATAGCACACGTACACACAAAAAATACTAATTACTTAAATAATTAACTAAAATTTCTTAAGAAACCTTTTAATTAGTGAAAGTAAAAATATAGTTAGAATTAAAAACTTGCTAAGCATTTTCGAGAATTCATACGCCGCGCGAAGTAGTTATTACAAGATTTGATTTTCAGGGGAAGAAGCGATGCTGTTGGTGTTTGAAACGTGTACGTCTTGATAACATAAAACATATCTAATCTAAAATGCATCTACGTGACTTTTAATTATCTACATAAAGAAGGAAATTAGTAATGCTCCACGGGGGGTCGAAATTTGTTTACCACGGCCCTTGAGGTGAAAACGAGTATAGAGGAGGAGTGCGCTTGTCCAGCTTTTATCTGCGTTTGTGCACACGCCCCCGTTCCACACAAAGTTGTCAATGGTTCGGGCTTCCCTAAAGCGTGAAAAACATGCGTGCAAAAATAGCATCGCTTCGTGCCGCTGAGCGACGTAACCACGACAACCGTTGCTGTCATTGGTGGTTTTTATAGTTACGCCGCGTGGCGGTGCGACGCGACCGGATTTTTGCTCACGTGTGTTTCACGTTTTAGTTTAGGCATGCTCCACACATTTGCGTCGGTTGCTTGCACAGCAACCAAAACGACAGACACCGGGAAAGCAGTGGCTCATGCCAGATTCACGATGCTGCTTCTTGCATTTATCGTTACATTGTGAGGCAAACAGTTTTTTCCGGTGACTAGATTGTTGGTGTGGAGAATTTAGCAGGAGCTCAGAATAGACCTTCTGCTAAATTACTAAAGTATCAAGGGGAATGCAGAGAATGTAGGCCTCGCGCAGCCCGTACTGGCGTCTGCAGCAGGAAGTGTTCTAAAGCAAAAGCCCAAAACAAGAGGCCTTTCTCACGTGTTCATCAACACTTTATTTTGTTTATTTACTTCGAATCTTTTTATACGGGGAGGGCGAGAGCCATGGCGGCGCCTAGACCTACACGCCCAGTCTTTTCTTTGATGCTTGGCTAACTTAGCGAGAGATCTATTGCGAGCTGAACGAACACATCTAGGCTCGTTTCACTCGCCTGCACCTACTGCACCTGTGCAGAAAAGTTTAAGGTGATGGACTTCCGGTCGAAACTCAATGCACACACACTATACCTACCATTTTCTGCACTGGTGCAGGCAAATCGAACGAGTCTAGTGCCTGAACTGGGCTTGCTAATATAATCCATCTTGAAATACCTAATGCCACCACCACGTAAAAAAAGCAATATTATAAGGAGAATTAGAGCGCAGAGAGCTAGGCAGGCATTGCGTGGACGGTGGACAAGCCTCAAAGATGATGCGGACGCTTGCTATTGCACGAGATGCCGAGAGATGGCGCCAATATTAAATAAGGTCTAGGTGGATATGTAGACAGCGTGTAGTTGGCTGACCAACTACACGCTGTCTAAATATCCACACAACCCCAATGATTATTTCTGTATTTGTTTTTCAGCTGAATCCTAATGAATTTAGGAGCTTACCTATAATAAATCAAGTAAAGGTTGTCGATTAAAACTAGCAAGAACGAGATAAAACGAACAACATAAGGAAGGGACGAAAATCAATTTACGGAAAGGCAAGATTTATTAAGACGATTTAAATCTGCCCTGATTCGTGCCCTCAAAGTCAAATTCACGTCCCCAACCAAAAGCGCAAGAAACGATTGATGGCCGGTTAAACGGTTCCCTGAGGCACCTTCGAAACCTAACTGCGATCTTTGTTTTACGATGTCCGCCATAGTTGTATGAGGCATGAATTTGAATTTCCGAGGAGGTTACGATGATAATATTGGCAACGTGACATTTTGCGCCGAAATCTTTTAAACACACACACACACACACAAAAAAAGCTTGTGGGCGTTTTCAACGTGTCGTGTTTACAATTGAGTTCAATGACTCTTTTTCCCTAGCCTCCTTTATAATGATAATGCCTAAACAATCGCCAATTTCCAGCTATCAGCACGAGGGTGTGCCGCTGTTCATACAAGTCAGAAAACGTAACCGAGGTGAACGAAGTGACCAAACCTCTCTCGTGCGTTCTTGCATTATTGGTGCAAAGCAAATTGTGTGTATACAGCCCTAAGTTACTCTGTCTCAGCGGGCGTCTGGTGTCTCAGCCGTAGATGAGCAATTTAGCCAGTGCGGTACAACCGCTCGCCTGGGGTCTTTAACGTGCACCACGCAGTAGTGATACACGACCGCACGCCGGTACGATGCTGATCCAGATCGAAACGGGCAGGGGTGGGGCTTGAGCCCAGGATGCCTGGGTTCTGGAGCGCGAGCTTTCGCTCCACGTGCTCCGAGCTGGTGTGTGCTAGACCACTAGGCCACCGGTCCCCCGATTTCTTGGTGATATTTTGGGCATTTTACGTGGTAGGTTTAGATCGACCTTAAATGTGTTTTTTTTTTTTTTTTTTTTTTTTTTTTTTTACACCCGATTTTTGTTGCGTTTTATGAAAACTCGCGAAAGGAGATGCAGGAACTGTCATGTCCCTAGACCCGAGGCAACACTCGGAACGACGAAAAGTTACTAAAGCCCATTATGAGGAAAGACTGCTTCACAAATTCCTCCTTCTGCTACTCCAAAGTAGGGAGTTGGCACCTTTTTGCAACGGTCATTGAGAAAGGCCTGTTAGACAGGCCTTCCTTAAAGCTAGTTTGAGTGAAGCCTCAGCATCCTACTGAGACTTCACTCAAAGCCCAGCTTGATTCGGGCCTCCCAGTCGTCAAAGCTGGATCAGACCATTTACTCTTCGACGTCATTTTTCGGTGCTGTTCGAATGGCTGACCACCCAGCTCTCTCAAAGCTCGATGTAGTTAGGGTGTCTGACGACAGGCACAGTACGTCATTACGAAAGGTGAACCCTGACACAGCTAGCACAGTACGTCATTACGAAACATAAACCCTGGCACAGCTAGCGCAGTCCACACTGCATATAGGGGACTTTGTAGGTATTGTAACTCCACAGAACCCTGGCCATTGCGATTGCTCTTCACCTGCTCTTCGCCTGGTCCCTGGTCCTTGACCTCAGGAAAAAGAACTTTTAATGTTCACTGTTTTGAAATTGCGAAAGTTTGCCACCTTCTCGTCCGTTTGCCTTATAATTCGTGTTGGGTAATACCTACTGTCCCCTACATTTATTTACTTGCAAAAACTAGATATGTTTATTGCACAAGGTATAATATGAAGGCCTTGTTTGTTCAGGTCCCGTCGTCAAGCTCTAATGGCGTCCATTCATTTACACACTTACTGTTTGCACGAAACTCTTTGCGGTGTGAGCCTTCGTCTTGCACAGCATTCTTTCTTGTGCAAGCTACCCTGTTCCACAACAATATGTGGCTACTCACCCGCTAGGAAATATACGTTCCGAAGTACTGGAATTACGAGCCTTGCGGTAGTAACAGTGCGCAGCAGACAATCATCATCTTCATTGTATGGGAAGGTGGCGCCCCTGGCGGTGATTGTGTGAAGCAGGCACAACGGCGCCAAAGCATGGGGAAGCCAGAAATTTGGCAGGCATTTTCAGTATAAAGGAGGCTATGCCTATCGTGAGTAGGGGCGGATTTATGGGTGAAGCCAACACTTCCTAGATAAAAAAAAAAAAAAAAAAAAAAAAAAGCCGTAGTGCTGAATGAGATGGCGTCGTCAGAGAAGGCCAACGATGCACACAGATTGGAAACAAGTGCTGTGTCAGCGTTGGGCTTCGAGTCAAGTGTCAGCCGAACGTTGACGCAATCGACGTGTCCAATCTGTACCTAGCGTTGGCCCTCGCTGATGATGCCGTCTCATTCAGCACTATGGCTTTGTTATTTAGGAAGTGTTGGTCAAGCTTGGGCATTGGACTGGCCGGGGGAAGGTCTGCAGAAAGATGACTTGACGGCGGCCGAAGCGTTGCCCATATCTATTTTGCTGACCTAATATATGCCACGTCACCAAAAACAAACCATTTCTAAATAAACAAAAAAGCGGATGTATGTCGTTTTATTTATTAAAAAAAAGTTTACTTTCGGGTGCTTAAAGGGGCAGGTCGTCCGGGTCATATGTGATGTTTATGTAATTAGAAGATGCCTCGATATTCGTTGAATCAATTATGAACATCAATACGAAACTTCACGACAAATTTTGCAAGTGTGGATGGCTATTCGTGTCGTGTCGTCACATCAGGCACCGTAAAGTCAGAGTCGTGGGCGCTGATTGATTCTCAGGTTGGATTAATATAATTGATGGTGCGTACAAAGATCATCGTCGAAGAATCAAGCTTTCCTAAATACAGTAAATCTTGTCTTTCTTAGAACCAAGTCCTTTTAATGGGACAGCAGTCAAAAGCTGGCGTGCCTCTGTTTGCCTGATGTTACGTCAGAGCTTCCGCTGTTGCCAACGAACACGCCGTGTGTTTTGCAAAGGCAATCTGAGCAGTCGGGTTCCGTATAAAATTGAATTACTCGCGCGGCAGAGGACTAACAATTCGGATATTGTGCGGGTGATATTCCTAAAAGCAATGAAAAAATAATTTAGTTGTCTTCTCAAAGACAAAATTTTACCGGACAATCCCTTTAATAGTAGTCATGCAAGGCGTGACGAATCATATTTTCGGGAAGAAGATGTGTTCTTCCCGTTTGTTGAGCTCGTGTACACTGCAATGTTTTTGTTTCTAAAAAATCACAGTCCCGCCAGTTGGCGCCGCGGTGTTATACTTCGTTTCGCCTTATCTGCGGGCAAGGCCGGGGCTGAGAGCTCGAGGCCAGCGCTTTTAGCGCTTCTCCCCAGCTCGCGCGCTCGAGCAAAGCCTAACGCGCGGAGCTTTCGTGCTCGCGCTTCCAGCTTTGCCTTCGCTCGCACGTGGGGTGAAACGAAGTATAGTCTAAAGCCCCCCCTCCTGAGGAAAGTGGCGCCATTCATTGTTATGGAAATGCTCGAGACACGTGGCGCGCGCCAATTCTGGAAAGAACATGGCGTCTGAAATCTAGCTCACTGCTGAACTGGGCCGCCACGATCTTCCCAAGGGCTGCACGTTGCACGTGTCTCGTGCATCGACGCACCTTGGGCTACTTTTGAAACATGAAGGGGCTTTAAGTTAGTCTGCACTAGAGTTCCTTCATACACACGCGCAGACATGTAGGCACCCTATACTCTGTTTCATACTTAGCGTGCAATGCTGTCAAAGCTAGTGGCGCGGGCGCGTGGCTTCACCTATGATTCTGTTTGCGCGAGAACGCGTGCAAATGATCAACGAGATCAAGCCCCATGCTCGCGCCAGTAGCTTTGACAGCGTTGCACACTAAGTATGAAACCAAGTATAAGTCTGCACTAAAGCCCCTTCATGTTTCAAAAGTAGCGCAATGTGCGTCGATGCACGAGGCACGTGCAACGTGCAGCCCTTGGGAAGAACATGGTAGCACAGCGCAGCACTGAGCTAGATCTCAAACGCCACGTTCTTCCCAGAATTGGCGCGCGGCACGTCTCGAGCATTTCCACAACGATGAATGGCGCCACTTTTCCCAGGATAGAGGGGCTTTACTTCTGCACTACAGTAAAGGCGCCAGGAGAGCGCCTTTGGTCTGGGAGCTTGAGGCGCCGCATGGTTTGAGATTGCCTCGTGAATTCATTGATGCGAGCGCGTACCACCCCATTTTCACCGATAGATTCCATGCGTCCGTGTGGCCCAATTCTCTCGGTGGCTCCGTGCCGATGGCAGTTTTTCCCGAACATTTTGCTGTCTTCAGCATAAGCAACGCAAGGCGTTGTTCTTGGCAGTTGTTGCCTCGCGCTCTCCGGCGTACATGTCGGCCTTAATCCTGCGGAGCGCTAATCAGATGTTCAAGATATGCCCTACGTTTTTGTCAGTGATAATAGTCCCCCCTAGGGCGTTCTGCTGTTGCAACGTAAGAACAGCAGGAGCAGCTACGCCCCAAAATTATCCCAGAAAAATGGCGTCACTGTACCACGCACTAGGAACGCGCCATTTTTCGACGTCACTGAAATTTGCTTCAAAATGTACGCAAAAAAAAAAAATATATATATATATATATATAAAACTGAGAAGAAAAAAACCCTTAGTGAAAAACAGCAACAACGGACGATTTAATCTTCGACCTTTCGGCCGGAGTCCGGCCTTCGTCAGGAAGCTATATATATATATATATATGTATATATCCGCGTAATTCCCAAAGTGCCTCGGTGCATTGGGCATTAAGCGTATCGTTATTTTTGGTTGGAGAGTCCTCGCGTAGGTCTCAACATTTTCTTGAAGTAGCATATACGCAAGAGGCGCACGTTGCGCTTCTTCCAAGCATCGAGCCACTTCGCTGCCCGAAATGGCGCTACAGTGAAGATTTCAGGGATATAGAATTTGGGAAGATGTAAGTCTCAAACTGGTGCTCCGTCACACATTGTTGGTTTTGACTACTTCAAGTAATACTGAGCGTCGAGACGATGAGATTAAAAACAAAGAACACTACGGCCAATAGTGGGTGACGGTATCAAAGTTTAGCCAAATCATAACGGGAAGGGCAGTGTGCGCATGCGCGAAAGGCGCGTTCACGTGACAGGCAGCCAGTCCGCGCAAGATCCAGCAGGCAGGTCCCCAACGCTCACCCGACTGGACGTCCTTGGCGGCGTATGATGCAGTGCACGTGTTGGGCGCTCGGCTGCTTGTCGCGTGGCCGCTCGTTGCCCCTCCGTCCGCTCACGTTTGCCCCGTGCCCGAGGATCGACGACTGGCCACCCGGCAGAACGAGCTACCTGCGATGCCCCCTACCTTTATAGCCCCCTCCCTCTTTCGCCGCGGGGCAAAAGAGATGCCCTCTCCGGTTCCGACGCTCGTTGTGGCTGGTTGTGGCCGGGGAGAGGAGGCCCCAGAGATGCCCCCCGAAGCTCCCCAAGCCCCACGCACAGCGCGGAGGGGGGTCAATCACGCACCCGTTATGACGGAGCCTCGTTTTGTTTTCGTCCCCGCCACCCTCTCCCGTCACCTTCTCTCTTTTCACCCTCGCAGAGCTGGTAACAGCCGCTTCCCTGGGCTCGGATGATCGGCCAAGCGGGATGCTGGAGATGCTCCATGCACCCGTGGCGACATCTGGTCGTCACGTCTGGCGATTTCCTGTCGGGGTGGCTTCCCCACACGCGGGAGGCGAGCTTCGCCGCCGAACACTACGGCGTGCCGAAGCTCGGATGACTTTTGGACCCGACGACTACCCGTAAAGTGCAATTCGCCGGGCGACAAGCAACGTCCCATCCGGAGCCAGAAAGCCGATCACTACAGTCTGCTCCGGTGTGTTTAGCGAGCGACGAAGAGCAGATCACGTGTCAGACTCGAAACAGTAATCTGCATATGCGACGAGTGACCCGGCAAAGTTCGCAGGCTGGCTATCTGAGCGCGCATCGAACCTTTTTGCCCAAAGTTCACTCTCAATAGCTCCAGCATGGATACCGCCTCGCGATTCACTCCGAACACCAGTAATAGGTCTTTGCTCTCATGAGTTAAACCATCGGGAAGGACGATCGGTATGTCATATGTTCCAATGGTCATGCCACGCCGTCTTAGGGGCAAAATGGCCTTCACCATTTTAGACACTACACTCTAAGAAATGCCTCCGCGTCTATTTCCCGCAAAACACTCGAAGAGCCGGTCTCTGCGATCTACGAAATCAGCTCAGGGAATGGTGAGGCGTAACATCCGTTTAGACCTAAAAATGAAGTCTGCGCTGTGGCATTACGCAATGCAAGCATGACGCTTTGCATTGCGTAATGCCACAGCGCAGACTTCATTTTTAGGTCTAAACGGATGTTACGCCTCACCATTCCCTGAGCTGATTTCGTAGATCGCAGAGACTGGCTCTTCGAGTGTTTTGCGGGTAAGTAGACGCGCAGGCATTTTTTGGAGTGTAGACCATTACCATTGGACCATTATTCCGGTCGCCCTTCTCGTTGGTCGAACCGGTTAAAGAAAGACCAGGGATCGGCGTCCCGATTGTGTCGCGATGCAGTTGACTCCCGTGGAATTCCCCCCCCCCCCCCCTCCCACCGCCCTCCCCCTCTGAAAGAGAACCCGCAAATCCTTCTTCGCCCGTCTCCTTTCGCAAATCGCAACGACTCTTCCCGTGCTGCGCGCTCAAGATGCGCTCCAAAAAGGGGCCGTTTCATTTTCGATAAATACGCCGTATCATTATTTTCGCCCACGTTTTATGCTTGGAAAAGACAAGCGGCGAGTTAGCCGACATTGCAAAGAGAGGCTCCGCGCAGTGCTACGTCGGTACATTTTTGCGCCTGTGTATCGTGAGGCCTGACCTGAGCACAATATCATAAAATTAGCCGTTGCTTTCCTCCGTGATATATGTAAAATATAAGCGTAGTATTTTTTTTTTTCTTTTTGTATTTATGCGCGCTTCCTTCATCGTGTTGCGTCAACACTGCGGAACGCTGACCGTTCCCGTACCAAAATGCGTCAGCCGAATGCGGTGCGCGCGGATCGGACACGAATACCACGCAATCGCTCGGCTCGGGATCGGGTACCCTCAATCTGTCAGCGGACTGTAGAATACTCCACCGGTTAACCCATCGCTTTCAAAACTTCGTAAGCAGCACTGGCCTTCGCTAACAGACTACTCACAACAATTACAATTACAACGTACAACCGGTCTGGTAACCGGTTGGCCATTGAGAGGAGTGGCGTGGATTCGGTTTCGATCGCCCTGTTGACGAAGAAGTGCATTCTGTATCCGCTCGCACTGCACCCATTCACCTTCGTGAACCCCCCCTCCCCCCATTCTTGAAACACTAAGATCCGGTTCACGAATAATGTAAAAAACCTAGGACACTGAGGAGAAGATGGAACAGGATGACAGGCCAAGTATATTCCTTCTTCTTCCATATGCCATCGTAGTTCCGCGTTTGGCCGCTCGCAAGCACGGACACTTCGGGGGCTCGAAAAAGCGTGCCCCGGGCATTTGATCCGTGCATGCGACACTACGTAAGGCGACACTTACGGTCAGTGCTTAAAGTCTCCCCTAATATGCGGAGGGTCTCTACAAACTCTGATTTAAGGAGGAGGGGGGGGGGGGGAGGGGGATCAGGACGCTAGCTCTGGTTCCAATGATAAACGGGTAAGCCTGAATGGGTGCCATCCAGTTAATCGCTAAAACGTCCATTCGCTTAAATGACAGCTGTTCATTAAAACGTCATTCACTCATGTGATATGGACCCAGACGTGAAGTTGGCTGCTTTTGTCTCCAATGCAGTCGTCGGACGCGTTAGAACGCCGGCGTCGGGCGTTTGGCTCTCGCATTCGAGCGCATTCGACGAGTGCAGTGGAGACAAAGGCAGCTAGCTTTAGGTGTACCCACTAATCCTTCCAATCAGAGCTCGGCGCTCTGACGTCCCTTCTCGTCATATCCTCACCTTCTCGGCGCATAGCGATAGATCGCTCATCCACTCCTCTCTCAGCGTCAATGGCGTCCCTGCAACACATGACGTGTACGGCTTGAAGCACGAAATTCTGATTGTCTTCGCCTAGCGGCGTTCCATTGACTACGGAAATATAAAGTCCCTAAACATCGCACATTCTTTGTCTTGTTCTTTACAGGAGAGAGGATTAGTTTGCATGATGAGGGCCTTTTTGTGTTAGGATTATAATCATATGCAGTATTTGAGTTTGTTCCTCACAAGTTTGCCAGTATCCACGCTTCTAAGGCTTGTAAAGTTTAGGGGTTTTACGTGCCAAACCAACAACGGGAATCTGGCACGCCCCAGCGGAGGACTGAAAACTAATTTCGTCCACCCGGGGATCTTTTGACGTGCAACCGAAAGCTCGGTTACACGGCGCCTTCTCCGCAATAAGTTTCCGTCAAATTTCGGGCACCTCGGTCGGATTCGAACCCGTTACCTGCGGATCCGAAGGCCGGCTGCCTCGGAGCCACCGAGGCGGCTTTCGAAAGGGTCTTGCGACGAGCTTCTTCGGCACACTATGGTGTTTGCTGACTTTGCGCCGGAAAACCCGTAATATTCTTCTGCAGAAAGCGCTGAGTATCCACGTGTAGACTTCCGCCTTCCCGGCTGCATGCCCGGTCATCGTCGCGAGCTCTCCTCGTTGGCCCGCTGACCCGAGCCCGAGCTCCTCGCCAGAACCTTCATAAAAGAAGACGGGCCACTTGACCGTGCCCTCCGCTCGATGCAGAGCATCTCACATTTCGGAGCATCTTATGGCCCACTCCCAGGTCGTCGTGCTGCCGCTCTTCGTTCATTCTCCCAGAAAGAAAAGCGACCAGAGAAAGGAATAGGAGCAAAAAGGGGCGCGACAAAGGAAAAAGAGCTCATTACTCGCGATTCGCCTAACTTTGGAGAGGACCCAACCCCGCCACGACCAGACTCCTCAACTTCGTCGAGCACCGTACTCTGTTCAAGTCCCGGCGCCGGTTCAAAAGTGTGCCTTGTAACTCGCTTTTTTTTTTTAATCATTCTTACGATGGGAGGGAGAGGTTGGCGCTGCGCTCGCACCCACGCGCATTTGTAACGGTACAAGCGCGGCGTCACCGGTCCAACGGTACACACATTGTTGCAGTTTCCAAGCTGCGCCCTCTTCAGACCGCTCCGGAAAAACGGAATGAAAAAGAAGGCGGCAAAGTATCCGGCGCTCCCGCCTCTCTTTTGTCGGCGCCGTTCTTGCCGACTCGGGCTGGCGACTCTGAAGAGCAACCCGTCACGCCTCCCGCGAAGGTACTCAGACAGAGAGAGAGAGATGTAAAGGGAGTCCAGCCACCCACGGGTATGCACACACAGACACTCGTGCACGGCGATATGTATGCGCCGGGACCCATTGTATGGGCCCCGCAACGTGACGACACCGCCTCTTGGGATTCGATAACGATGCAGTCGAGCCGAGTGCTCGCTATACGCAGCGTGCTTCCTTCTTCGCGACCGAAGGGGTGTCCGTTGATTTATGCTTCGGTGTCCTCGCGAGAACGTCCCTGTTTGGACTATCCCGCCGTCGTCACCGTCAGAGCCTCGACATTTGTCGGAATGATCCGCGGCGGAGGCCACCCGCTTTTCGCTCTCGCGGTCCCACCCACGTGTTGGAACGGTTTTCGGATGGCATCTTTCTTTTTACCTTCTCCGTCGTGAGCAGCGGGCCATCGGATGGCGGCGCCAGTCGCTTTTGCTCGCAGCACATGAAAAATTATGAGTTTGTATAGTGGAAGTAGCAGTGATATATGCGCTATGGAACCGCGCGCACGCGATGATCGTCTAGGGGGGTTCTGATAAATGTTCGGGCCTATTCCAGGTTTCTGCGTAGGTATGTTTAAGTTTAGTTTCTTTAGCTTCGCAACGTTACTCCCCATGACGAGCCTTCTTACTCCCCTCGAAACCCCTTTTTTATTTTATTTTATATTTTTTTAGAAGGAAGAGCGGATTTGGGTTCCCGGATTCAGTACGGTACGTCTCTCAAGTTGTTGACGACGGAAGGTCAACCTACGCTGATTGATGAAGCTCGCTGCACGTTTCTTTTTTCTTTTTTTTATTCCGTTTACGGTTTTGAGAGGGAAACAAGGAGTGCGGGGATTTTCGTGGGGAACATTTCGGGTGTTGTGGGGTTTCTAAGCCGCTTCAAGCGGTGTTGACTACGCGTCTCCCGGCTTTCAATAAGACGACTCTAACTCGTCAGAATCGCAAGAAACCGACAAAAATTATATCGCCAAAGTATATTGCGCCTTTTTAACTATTTGGTTATATCATCGTGACTGGAAAAAGAAAAAAAAAAAGGAAGACTACGAACAACGCCAAAACCTGTTGTCAGTAAATGTGCGTTTTTTTAACCAGTTTTGGGTTAGTTGGTAAAATAGATTACACCGAGAAAATAGAACGATTTAATTCTTACGTCGAATTGTTAGCCTCCCAAGCTTTATCTGTGAACGCATCGATTGAAAAGGAAGTATCAATACAACAATCATATCCGCCATTCTTTCGCAGTTCTAGAGAACATAATTTGCCTTTCGTGATGAACCTAACATAGTATTGCGTCGTCTCTTTTATGTAAAAAGTATTCGTTTCTTTTCGGTTTTTTTTTTTTCGCAGCATATATAGTTAAATACTTATGGTCGGTTACTGGTTCACGAAGCAGTAGACGTTCCGCCTAGAGCGCGAGCGTTCTGTTTTTAAAGGAGCCATGAAATGATTTTTCTACTTTCGCTACATACCACTTAGAATCACTCCCTCTCGTTAATAACTGAATAAACTTGCCTTATCGTTTTATTTTTTGGCAATGGCAGTCGCCAACAGAATTCGAGACATATGAGCATCCCTCATCTCCTCAACTCGGAGCCAGAACAAGCGGACACGTGGCCTGGGGCCTATCCTATGCCGCCGACGTTAATTACAGCCAAGCGCTGGGGTCGGTAGAGTTCGGTTATTCTCATCACCGCAGCGGTTGGACACGAGCCACTACCTGAGTGTCTGCCGAGGCATTGGTTGTTACGAGCCGAAGTCGAGTGCTCAGGCCCCGTCCAATCCACGAGCCCCGCTCGACTGTCGTCAGGCGGGTGGTCTCGACGCCACAATTACGTCATTGAGCTTGGCGAAGGCAAGACTGAATGAAATAGTTCCCTTTTATTCTAGCGATTTTATCGCGACAAAGAAGTTTCTGATTCAGTGGCGCTTTGTTCAAGTATACTTGATAGGTGTTTTTAGCTGAGCTGCCGTCCGTAGAAATGTGAATAATTCCCGAATAAGACTGCAGTGTGTTATTTGGGATGTCGCGCCTGTCACAAAATCGGCAACGCGACCACGTCGTGAGAGATCCGGAAATCCTCTTAATGTTGCCCTGCTGGTTTGTAGATGGAAGGGGAGGTATGTTTTCTGTGAAGACGACGTGATTCACGAAAAGTCTTATGGTTGTGCCAAAGTGGGAATGATCGTGTGAATGAATGACGGTGACACAGTGGCCTCACAGGGTCAGTGGCACCCGGGGCGGCAGCCTGCCGCGACTACACCCCCCCCCCCCCTCCCCCCTCCGCTCTCGTGGCCCGACACCATCCTAAGCGCTGCACCCGGGGCGGTCCGCCCCCCTCTTGTGACGTCAATGCGTTGGTGAGTATCACGCAAGGAAGAGAGCGGCTTAGAGACTGTCTGCAGATCGTCTTTTGTATAATGTAACCCAAACCTTTCACCGACTACAAACAGATTTATTAGAAAGCTTCAAGCCGGAAGTTATTTGCAGCGTTCGTACGTATGGCGCGTGATCCGCTCGCCTCCCGAAGCCACGATCATACGCATGCTAGGCTGAGCATCTGTGAATATTGGAGTGCCGTACCATAGCCTTCTTTAAACTGACAAAGCCTGGCAGATCGCCACGAGACGCGGCCGCCGAAAGTGAAAAGCTACGTAGAGCGGCAGACAACAGTTATGTAACGGGCGCCCCGCTGCGGCGAGATGCCAAAAGACACTTCTCCCGAGCATGGTCTCCGAGATCCCGCGCGAGCGCTTCGGTATCTCGGAGGCCATGCCCAAGAGCGATGGAATGTCCGTCCGCTCGTGGTCCTGGCGTCCTCGCGCTACCGCCTCCTTTCTCGTCGAGTTTGAAAACCATGTTTCGGGTCCTCGCTGCTGCGAAGGCTGTGCGCTGAATAGTACCAGAAATGCTCCGCGCTATCAGATCCTCGCGCTCCAAATCTGCGACCGGGCACTATATGGCTCCGTCATCGAACTGCCAGGCTTTGTGAGCATAGAGGAGGCTATGGCCGTGCAAGAGGAATTAAGGGGGGGGAGGGAGCGGGGGGCGAGACGTGGCACGCGCGATTCGCCGCACATGTTCCGCCGGCAAGCCGAGCGTCGCATGTTCTCCAGCCATCCGTGTACCGGTGATTGCCTCCGCGCAGAAGCGGCGTGCCAAGCTCGGCGGGAGCTCGCGTCGCTGCCGCGTCGTCTGTCCGGTCAAGTGCATCGTCGTTGCAGCTCCATCGGCGCGAGTGCGGCGTGCGCTACGCGCTTGCGAGCAGCTGAGTCCTCGCGCTCCGGCGCCGAACTCTCACCTGCCTCCGCGTCGGGATGCCGGCGCTCAGCGGAGCGCACGGAGTCACCTGCGGCGGCGCGTGCGGGAGGCGCGCTCGACCGGAGCCTTCCTCGCGGGGTCCCGTTAGCGCGTTGCTCCGAGTTGGCGCGCTTCCGTGATTTACCCCACGACCGTGCATATCCTATCGCACAGACCGCGCGTATATTCCTTTCATGGTGGGGCACGCTGAGCGCACCGGTCGCTGAAAAGCCTTCACGAACCGGTTACATGCACGCAGGTAGACGCGAGCTAGGAAGATGTCACAGCATCCTCAGATCAACGTCTTACCTATCGTCTGATAAGAATGGCGATCTCGATGGTGTTTGATGCACGTTGCGGAAGAGCTGTGTAGCCGCGGCCAGGAATCGAACCCTGGCTTCCACGGAGGAGGCCAGGGTTCGATTCCTGGCCGCGGCTACGCATTTTTGTTGACACTGTATTTTGATGTTCCGGTGAATTCGAGAACAGTCTTGCTGATTCGAGGTTAAAATGTCCTTCGCGCCGAATCTTCGACGTCGATTGTTCCAGAAGCCAACGCGTGTACATAAGGGGCTCCGCGTGGTGAGCCGGGGTCAGTCTCACCCCAGCGCTCGAACCTGCTGTTATGCCGACTTTGACGCCCGCGACGCTCTGTTCTTATTCTTTGTGTTCTCTTTATTTTGGGCACAAGTTTGCCTCAGTAAACGTTAATTTACCCCCGTTTATTTATTCTTCTAATCCCCACCCGTGACAATATGAGCTATCTCTTTTAAGGGCAGATCAAATTAACGCTGCCCAAGTATCCACGCGTCAGACGTTACATCGTTTAGAAGACCGGACATCTTAGTGACCGCGTTAATCGCCTCCATAAGACCCGAAACGCTCGGTGCTTGTCACGAAGCGCATATAATGCTATATAGTTATCAGTGTCGGTGACGCCGTCGTCAAGTGTCTCGATTTTTAGCCGGACAAGCGATTCCCACCCATAAAAGAAATTTCTCTCGACAAGTTTTTAATCCCTGGGCGAGTGAGCCTGAAGCATTAGTGATTCATTTCCGCGTCCACGAGACACGTTGCGCCGACTACACCGCCAACTCACCCGAGCCGCCGCGCCGAATCCCTCCCATCCGCCGGCGACTGAACACGAGGTGCCCCGACAAGCGGCGAAGGAACGCGCCGCTAAACGGGACAAAGAGAAGCCATTGTTGAGGCCCGCACTGAGCGTGGCCCGAGGAGGATCCCGTTAGGATGTCGGCCGACTACCGAGCCCTGGGCAGCCATGCGTTGCATCCGCGGCGCTACAACACTCGAAAAAGAGCTTTTTCGCACGTCCCCATCTGCCTCCGTTTTTAACATACACTCGAAAATAACGTTTGCGGTGTGCACGGTTCCCGTTCCGGGGTCCCCGCCAAGTGGGTGGGGGAAGAACCGTCCATTGGGAAGCCCCCGAAGGCCCATTGTTCGCTTGGTCCCGCGGCCATTCCGAACGCAATTTTTGGGGGGCCAGCGTCGAGTATGTACCTTCATCGGGGTTGCTTGCCGCGGTCCCTCGCTGAAACCCATACCCCCTTGAATGCAGTTATGCTTTGCACGGGAGGATACTCGTGTGCCGCGGCAAAGAGAGAGACACGATCCACCGACTCGACGCGGGAACACTTCTGTTGTGTACACAAAGATGATTTCAGCACCGATATGGACAAAATAACCCGTCATTTGTATCTCTTTTTTTTTTTTTTTTTTTTTACGAGGACCTTTCTGGTCTTTTATCCTTGCCCAAATGTCGCGGCGGTGATTATGTGCGCATACAAAGACTCTCTGTGCTCCGCCTCAATCAAGTTTAAAGATAAAATAAATTAATAACAACGTTGGACGTGAGATGGCGCGTGAACGACGAAACAGCACGATCTCTTTTCATTTGAGAACAAACGAGACCGACGAACGCGATGCTCCCAATAAGCGAAGCTTCGCGTACTGTGCGTGCTTTGCTCCACTATCCCCCGAGCCTGATATTGTAAAGCGCCATTCCTGCCGTACGAGCTTTAGATTTCGGGGGGCTAATTTGGAAAGTAAACAGTCCTTTTCTTCTCGAAAATGAAAAGGATCGAAGGGAGTGGAGGACGAAAACCAGCAAAAGCGAACGAACCAAATAACTTTTTTGTTCGTCTTTTTTTTTCTTGTGTGTGCGTGTGGATTTGTACTTTTTATGTCTACGTCGCGATGCTACTGAGAAAGTGAGATACTCTTCATGTAGGTGCCTACTTCGTCAATGGTTGTTTGTTGAAGGAAAGCATTTGTCCTCATTCTCTGGGATCGGCTACTTCACACTGGAGGAAATGTTCGACCGAAAAATCTTGGGATTCTTACTCGTGAGACGCGTTTTTGACGTTCGTGGCTTCCGTGAGCACAAACATAACCAGCAGTTCAAATAACCGCAATCGTATCAAATAAATAAAAACATTCTCGAAACAAAACGTGTGCCCGGGTCGGGATCTGGACGCGGTTTTTCGGGTTACTACTTGCCGTGTCTATAGGCACAAAAGAAAATGACGCGTTGCTTCCAAATTCTTCCGACCTATACTTGTTTCCATTTAAAAAAATTACTGAAAAAAAGATTCGACTTTTCACGAAGCGTCAAGATGCGGAGTTACCCACTTTAAGAGGCCGGTCGAGGTACTTTTATGCGCACTTAAGATCAGTTATTTCTTACGTTATCAAAGTATACACTTCTCAAATGCCAAATCTATCGCTTTGTTCTCCCCTGACGAGGAATATTTGTTAGAACTACTCGGCGCAATGCACAGAGTAGGCAAAAAAAAAAAAAACTTGCAAGACGCGAAAGTACGCAGGCGAACTGTCAGAAAACATCGTATTATAGACCCTGAGTCACTGATAAATCAAATAATGACAAGGCAACACAACATTTTATTATGCGTCGTCTTGTCCTTTATTTTATTTCTCCGTGTCTCAGTATCTAGATTATAAGCAAAACTTGCTCTCTTTATAGATGACAAAGAGTATAGCGGCTCCACCGCCGTCTCTTCTATTTCCTCGCATCCTGTGTACTATCAGCTATCTGTGTCCAGTCAGGTGTGCTAATCGGCCAGTTACCAAACCTGCCCGGTAATAAAAAATACTCAAATTCAAATCCTGCCCTCCACGCTTTTTTTTTTTTTTCTTGTTTGGCAATTTTCTTGCGTCTTTCCATTGGTACTGACCTAGCCTCCCATATACTGACAAAGCCTGGCAGATCGCCTCGAGAAGCAGCCGCCGAAATGGAAAAAGTGGAGCGGCAGACAACGGATGAGAGCAGAACCAGGTGACTGGCGCCCCGCTGCGGCGAGACCCCGAAGCACGCTTCTCCCGAGCGAACAAGTGTGTTTAGGGACCTCGCCGCTGAAAAAGCTGTGCACTGACGTCCAGGTTCCCCGAGAAATGGCTTTTTGATGCTCTGTGCTACCAGATCCTCGCGCTCCAAATCTGCGACCGGGTAGTCTACGGCTCCGTCGTCGAACTGCCAGGCTTTGTGAGTGTACAGGAGGCTATGGTACTGTTCATTTATCGTGCAAATCTGCATGGCACCTTACTACTTTCTAACTATAAACTCGCTTTGTTTTTACATTTTGCTAATTAATATTGCGTAGATCGTGTTAGTCTAAGCTGGCAAACCCCCTGTTTGAGACGCGCTTCAGCGAGTTGTCAGTTGTATCGATATTAATTTTTGCGGTAGATTCTTTTTAAATCGATTAGAACTCGTGGCTCACCGGTTGTGCGTTTACCTTTGACTCGAGTGAAATAAATCGTTGGATACAAAGGTAGACCAGCTTAGCGCCACAGTGACAGTCCCGTAATATTTGACCGCGCGAGTTTTGCGAATACGAAAAGCTACTGCCATTTTAATGTTGAAAAACGCACGAACCTTATCTGTGAGCAATGTGGTAAAAGAAAACATTTGAAGAAATATCCTACTCGCTCTTTTAATACGAATAAATCTTTCACCACAACGCGAGGCAGACGCCCTTCATGATCGACCGGTCGACATTGGCAAAGCTTCTCGGGTTGTAGCGCGGCGAGCAACGTCCTTTTAAATTTATACTCGGGGTTTTCCGATTCATGACCCCGTTAACGAGGTTTTACTGATTACATACGGAAAGCATGGTTGAATATTTCTTTTTTCGATCGTGTATTCAGCAAAGGAGAAGCTGTGTGGCTACATGCCATTGCGGAGGTTCGCTGGGAGGCCACATTACCCGAGGAGTCTTTTCCACGCAGCGGGATTCCCGTCCGACACCTACCGAGAGCCCGGCTGCGTGGAAGAATAAACGCCGCAGCTCTCCCAGAGAGCGCCCCGCCGAACAGCGAGAGAGGCGACCTGGTAACAGCGGCCGGAGCAAACTTTGTCTGGACTCCAATTGGTCAATCTAATCAATCGGTGGAATAAATCATATTTGCAGAATGACATCGAGTAGCCATTATCCCCCTCAGCCACGCGAAAATTATCTACGAGAGGAATGAGTTTCCAGTCAGACTGACAACCGAAATAATCTTTCTTTCTCTACCCCTCCCACTTAATACTCACACAAGCACGCATACTGCATTAGCAGAGTATACATTTGAGCCCTTGAGGTGTAGCAGACAAGTTCTCACGCGCACTTTTCAGACCAAAGCGTGGCCACCTCCGTTATAAGCACCCAGATCTAAAAGAATTACGGTCCTTTTAACGTCAGGGTGAAGATCATCCGTTGTGAACAACGAATTCTATAGTGCTTGTTCGAATCGATGTTGACAAGTTTGATTGTGTACGATGAAAGCTTGGATTCATCGCTTTCTTAAAACATCACCGTCAACATTCACAACCTGACACCACTTTCAGTTCCGTTGATGAAAGCAGAATTAATCCCAGTTTGACTAATCTCGGCGAGTCGACCACATCGACACTTTTGGTAGCGTACGTGACGAATAGTTCATACTTAGAAAAGAATCATTAAAATAAGGCAAAATCCGCCCGAAAGCGGACAACGCGAGTCGACTGGTTCTGACCTTGCCACGTCGGGCGACACTTTGACCGAGGGAAATGAAAGGAACGGCAAAGACGTTTTTCAGTGAACTCTGCTTTATCCGCGGAAATAAGAACGATATCAGACTCTCAGCTTCGACGTTCTCGATTCTAGAATGCAATTGCCCCAAGCCTCCGCCGTGCTTTTTAGAGACCATCAAACAAGATGGTCGCAGTTGATAACCTTTGATGTGACGTCACACGTATGAACTACGTGGTGGTCTCCGCACGCTCTCTCGTGCTGCTCTTGTTCGGCGCCTAGGGAGTGGTAGGGATCACACAGCTTATACATGATACAAAGGACAGTCTACATACAGATTCGAATGCAAGTCACTGCGAAGTCTGTGCTTCGAATGCCGCGTGACGATGAGTTCGTGGAGGAAAGTTGGCAGGCGGCATTCGAACCACGGATATTGCGGTGACTTGTGTTTGCAGACTGTCTTTTGCATGATGTATGAGAAGTGTGACCCCGTCTTTAAGAAGCTCGTGTTGCAGAAACGCCAGAAAAGCCGGCGTCGGTGACGTGACGGGAAGATTGTGATTGGTCGATAGGGGCATGACTTGACACGCACATGACCTCGCGCGGGGATTTGAAACAACCCCCAACACTCGCGTGAAATGTGACTTCACGCGTGGAATGAAAGTGAAGTAAAAACATGACATGTAATGCGAAATAAAGCACGCCGCATGCCTCAAATGATTTCCCTTAATAAAGTGATTCATTTGCCTTAAAGGAGAATTCCAAGAATTTTAGGCGGGATTCGAACCCACAACCCTTTGGTTGCAAGCCAGACCTCATTACGGCCACACAAGGCTTTTTTTCTTCTTTATTGCATGGTAGTTACAGCAATGTAGATGATTGAGCGCCTTGGTTTCTAATTTACAATACGGAACGAGGAACATTGAAGACACACGAAAGCCTGTCTTGTCTGTTTGTCTTCAGTGTCCCTCTTTCCTTATCGTAAGTTACCGCAACATTCGAAGCTCACGCAAGGTACGCTTGCGCGTCGAATGGCGATGCGGACGGGGCCCGATAACGCTATCGCCGCTCCGCTCTTTTTCTCCCCTTCAGTGGAAAACGCCGCGGAGATAAACGAAACTGCGGATGAGAAAAGAAAATTTCGCGGCACAACGTCATAACACAAAGAAGTTTGACGAGTTTAGCGCCCTTGCTCTCCTCATTCCTCCGTGTTTGCTGTTGTGTTAATCTAGAAATAACCAGAAAAAAAAAAATCGTGTATCGCTTTGGAACATTATTGAGCCCGGCGCCTACGCTCAGGGCGCTCTTCATCGGATAACACGTGACATATAAAGTTTATGGCAGTTCCTGGAATGAAGACACTGGCGTTGGTCGGGTATTAAAGCCTGGCAGTTTTCCAGAATCTCCCATATTTACCGGTATCAGTCAATGGGCGTTGATCACTTGATTTCTCCAGCAGCCAATCAGCGTCGAGCTTCGCGGTCGATCTTTTGGGCTTCTCTAAATTTGACAAACCCTCCTGACGAGCCAAAGAACGTTTCGCGTAAAAAATACCTCGTATTTTTGTTCTAACGTCCCGCGCAATGAATTAGAAGAAAAAAAAATACAAAGCCGCGTTCGGAAACAGTGTTAACAGTGTGGTCCACGATCCGCGAATCTGGGCGGCCGTTCGCCGCCGTTTCCCAGCGTTGCCGACCGCCAGGTGTCTTGGAGAGAACGTCACGAACCGACACCTCGACGCGACAAAGCGGCTGCTGGCGACGACCAAAGCGCGTGCGCGGCAACAGGTTAGCGCGTTTGACGCGCAAAGTGTCGCGCTCGTCACACGCTACAACCGTGACGCAACACTCCCTGTCTATTGTAGTCTGATCCCGCGTGAAATACGGTTGCGCGCGCGTTGCGAACGACACCGCCCCTTTTGACGAAGCCAAACTGTCGAAACCGGCGGAAGTCGCGCGAGAACGCCGGCGCGCTGACCGGCACCGCTTCCGAAATTCCCATGAGCCTCGCGAAAGGCCCGACTTCCTGCCCGAGAGAGCACTTCCTGCGTCCCAAAAGGGCGGCAAAGATGGTCGTCGCTGCGCTGTCGTCGATCGCACCTGGAAACAATCGTGGGAGGGACGGGGGAGTGAGAGCCAACATAAATGCCCGTTCGAAAAACTGGCACGTCGCTGCAGTCATTAGGTTTATAGGATTCGGGACGTCTTTGTTCTGGTGGACTACTTTCGGGTGTCAAACTTCCCCATAGCAGATATCGCAACCTGCAAAACGTGATCTGGCTTATAATATCTCAATCGTAGTTCAGCTGCGAGTTGTAAGCTCCCAGTTGTGAGGCAACACGAAAGCGACCTTTTACGGTGCTAAGCTTGGTTGACCGATCCAGACAACTGGATATCATATCCCGAAGGTTGGAATTTCACCAGATTCTTGACACGAGAAAAAAGAGAAGTAACAAGTATTCACTGGATGCCATACTCGAATGCGATGTCCATAGCGCATGCTCAAAACGGGTCCACAGTTATAAACTGCCAATGCAATCTTGAAGATGTGGAGTGCACGCTGCAAGAGCACTGTGGAAGATTGCAATCAGATCGCGCTAATCGCGCTTAGCAGCCACGAATTCCGCTATAGGCCGATCTCACCAGCCAGTTTGACTATGCGACCGCTGCCGCAATGCATCGACAAAACTTTAGTCTTTCTACACGTGCGACAACCTCGCTGGAGCTCTGCGCGTGTGGAGTACGAGAAGGCACGAGCACTCGCATGCACGGCCGTCTGCCTCCTGTGAACTAAAGTTATGGCGGCGACACGCATGCGCCGAACACTTGGTGAGATCGGTCTATTGGCAGCGAGATGTTTCGGTGGCGCCCTCGTTTGTTTACCTTTCGTGACGTCATTACCTCGTGAAGAGCAAGTTCACTGATGTCTGTAATAAGCATGGTGAAATCCTGAAATCATAGCGCTCTCAAAGTAACACTGCCCGCACTGTCAAAATTGAAGTTCTTACATTGCTCATATGTGCGTCGATTTCATATCCTTTGCTGACGTCATAGTCAGCATTCGGCCAATTGTGCGGGGCCGATCACAGCGACTCTTTCAATCGCTCACGTCGCCAATAGCAATACAGCCCCCCGTGAGTAATCATAGCTGTGTGCGCGTCTGTTGAGCGCGTGCTGATGGCGAGCTTTCACGGTTCCTTTGCAACGTGCATTCCACACCGTCAAGATTGCGGAGCCTCTTAATGGGAGCTCATTCTGAGCATGCGCACTAAACAGCACCCTCAATATGGCGTCCAATGAATACCCCATATTAGGAAACGAGGAATTACCGTAACGTTCTTCACTCTTACGAATAAATTGCTTTTGTCATTCACCATGCACAGTATTCCAATTATAATGCTGCTCATTAATGACTTCGTCCACAAACGCACATTTGTACATCGGTGCCAATGTGCGTCCACAAACGCACATTTCCACCGATCGCGTCTGTTTCCCCTACATTAGCCGCACCAGCGAGGCCCTTTCCCGCGTCCTCGGTCGCTACGGGATTGCGGTGGTTCATAAGCCAGTGTCAAAAATCGATCTTCGCCTCCCCCCCACCAAAAATAGGCATTCAAAGAAAGGGCCAAGCGTTTGTTCTATCGCATACCACGTAAAGATTGCCCGGCCTCATACGTTGGTGAAGCTAAGAACTTAGCAGAGAGGCTTATGCGACAAAAATACGTTGTCCGGAAGGAGGGTGTGGAGGCAAGCGCCCTACACCCAAACGGCCATTCGACGTTTCACAGCTGGTCGCATCTCACCTCAAGCCTTTCACGCTCTCCAAACGAAAGACTCCGCCCTCCCCAAGGTGGCTCTGGTCTGGACCCCAGGTCACGAATCCGTCGAAGGAAATCGGCATGCACACGCCGTCGCCCGAGCTTGCACTATCCGGGCACCCGACGCGGACACGGACACACCCACCGAAGATTCGTCGCCTCTCGCAATCCCCTTCCCCGAAGTCCTGGCGTTTCAACGCGGCCAACGTTTCAAATATCCACCACCTCATCACTAACCCGCGAGCAGGCCACGACCTGGCGTCAGTTACAGATGACAGCATTCAAACATTTGGCACTCTTGCATAAATTTTACCCCAACAGATATCCTGAATAAGGGTGGCGATGTGGGTTAGTTGGTTCATACTGACGAAAAGGCAAACAGCGCACAGTAAAGGGGGACTAAAGGAAGTGCAAACAGGACAAGCGCTGACCCTCAACTGAAATTTAATCACATGAAAACAAAACAAAGAAAACAGCAACTCCGCCCATGTCCCATGATACATTCACCACGTGTCCAAAAAAACCATCTCTTTACTAGTCAAGCCCAGTGACGTTTGGCTTACGCAGTTCGCGCCTGCTTTGATAATTGCAATTATAAAGGCAGGCGCGAACTGCGTTGCCTTTTCGTCAGATATCCTGACACTTGCCCACACTGCGGCAAGTACTCATCCCTCTATCATGTCACTTGGGGGTGTCTCTCCAACCCATCGCTCCCTCTTTCCTCTTCCCTTCCTACGAGACCTGGGAGGCTGCGCTGCTCAGCCCCTCCCCTGACGACCAGGAAATGCTGGTACAAAGGGCGAAGACTGCGGCAGAGAGCACTGGAGCCCTTGACTAAGGGCCACCACCTAGACCAAAAGTCTCTTGCAATCAATAAAAGTTTACTCCTCCTCAAGGAACACGCAGAAGCAGCCGGCCACACAGTCGACTTCGAGGGAAGCACCGTGCTGGCTTCGTTGAGTCTTGGTTGATTCTACACAAAGGGCAACGTGAATCGTTGTTCGGGCGCCCTGCCAAGCAGCTACGTCCCGGGACTACGTGACGTCTCCAAAGCCCAATACACCCGTATGTGCATTTAAGCGACGCGTGTTCTTTTGCCCTTACTTGTGAACAAGGGGCCGAACTGGTCTCGAAACGGCGAGTAAATGGTTATTAAATGTTTCATTAGAGTTCCTGTTTTTCGCTTAATGTCTATTCCTAACCAGGCAGAGTGCTGCCCAACGTTTACCCTCAGAAACTTTCCCTTATAGGTACATCGTCCAACAAGTCAATTCAGAGGTACCTTCAATGTACCCAGTTAACTTGCTCAGCCTGTTTATAAATATAACGACGGGTAAATTCACTTTAAAGAGTGCGGCGGATTTTTTCAATTACTTTTTTCTTAAAACAAGCTCACACTTTGATGCCAAACTTCCTTTGGTGACTTCACACACTGGAAAGCCCTAGGTTCATTTTCGACTAACGTCGTTTTCCATGATACTTTCGATCTTATCAGCAAAATGGTGTGAACCCTTCGGTGCCTGGAAGTTGCACAGAAATAATTAAGTGGGAACAAGCAATTCATTACGTTCGCACCATATTAGAAGTCACGTCTGACATTCATACGCCTAAGAAGTTAACCGGGTCACATGCTCAACATTGGAGAAAAGACGATAGTGTCATGCCTGACGCGGAAGAAAGCACGAACACTCCAAGAAATCATTTGCACTATACCGGTAACAAACGTGAAGCGGAATCCCGAGGGGCGAAATGGATAACCGGCTTGTTGGCTTCTTGCCTGACGAGACCCAGTCAGAACGCATTCATGGCGTGATTCGATAACTCAGGTGACATTAAAACGCCAAGCGAGGATCAAACCGAAAGGGAAATATACTTGGAAGAGACATGCGCAGAACACCGACAACACCAACAACGCGACCGGCGAAGTTTAAAAACATATGGCTTCGTTTAGGGCCAGTGAACTTGTAAATCTAACGGTCACTGCCCGAGTTTTCCTTTCCATATTTGCTCATCATTATAACCGGGCTTATTGGGTTTTCTAAAAATAACAACATTAGCGTACTCGATTAACTTTATTGCAATTATTCTTTTTATTTTTATTTTTTTTTTTGCCGTTGGTTTTTTTTTGTTTTGTTTTTTTTTTGTTTTACACGTCCAGTTGACAGCGTCCGGCTTGAGGGGTGCTGCCTATGTGCAATTACCGGAAGTGGTCTTGAGTTGAACCACAGGATATTATTTCACTGTGGGCGAAACGACATGAGGCGCGGTTCACCATGTATGCGCCGGTGGCGCCGCGCATATGCCGTCGTGCATCTACCAAACCACTCCGCGAACGCGTGCTTGGTCGTCGTATCGTCGCTAGCTCACGGCCACTTTGAAACTGCGCTAGTGTTATAAAGCTTAATGCAACTACACATATCTAAGTGGCACACACAATGTCCGAAGGTTCAAGAAGTTTCCTCCGCATTTCAGTGTAAGATCTACATTTGGCGGACGCAGAGGGAACAGAATGCGGACCGCGGGAGGCGATCGGGGGAGGCCATCGGGGGAGGCTCTGGTTACTGCATCCGAAAGCACTGACACCAAGAACATACTGACCTTACGAAGACAACAGTACGCGGACCGTTACGAGGTTGGAACTCCTATCCTTCGCTGAGTCGGAACCGGTGCGCTAAATGCTAACGCGTTTCATCGAGAATCAGCGTAGTGACAACAACGATTGCGACATAATGTTTCATCTTTTCAACGATATGAGTTCATCCGTGAAGAGTTTCCCTCGAAGTTACCGCCACCTCGCCGCTTTCTGTACTAAATCGTTCCAATATACGTTGAGAAACCACTATTTTTACAGACCAAGTAGGTTCGAAGCATTATCGTGTACCACCCTACTGTAGTATGCCTGAGCTCCTCGAAGTGGCGAATACATCGCTAGGATGTACGAATTACTTTGTATTCGACGAGTGACAATCGCCAGGTATTGCTTTTTTAAGAAACGTGGGCATGTCTTCTCGTTACTGATGCGGAAGCGCTAGCCATTAAATTCCCGATCCGTCTCCAGAATGGCCGTGTTGCCGAACGTTGTCTAGCTTTCCCGAGTAAAGGCGGTTAGTCGCTTCGCTCTAAGTAACGCGTACGTGCCTTCCGTGCTGTCACTGACGCGGAAGCTGTTTCCGTTCATTTCCGGCACGGCCTGAGAATAGCCGTGTCGGCAAGCATCGGCCGCCTGCGCGAGACGGGCCCCAGGAGCCGACTGTGCCTTTGTCTCTTCGATCGGATTTTCACGCTCGTCGCTGTGTTTTCTTCTTCGGAGCCCAGCGGTGCGCCTTGGCAATTTCCCGGAGCTCCAGCGGGTTCTTCTCATCTTCTTCTTTTCTTCTCATGCGGTGAGTTTTTACGTGTAGCGCAGAGCAACGCCCCGCAGAAGCAGCGTGGGTTTTCTAAATGAAGACGTACACCCCGAGAATACAAAAGCTTCTCTTTTTCTTCTTTTTTCTGTTTTGCTTGCGATTATTTTTCTTACTAAAGAGATACCCGGAGTACCTGTTCTTTTTTTTTTTTTTTTTTTTTGGGGGGGGGGGGGGGGGGTTTATCAGTTATTTTCCGATCTCCATTGCCTAATGGTTTGAGTAGTGCTCGGTGCTTGCGAGTTTGTTTCGTAAAGGATTTTTCAGTCAGTTATTTATTTATATGTAACTACCGTCTAAAAAGTAAAAATACCCGTTCTTCTATGTTTTGCCCCAGGGCACTTTATGTATAAAAGTCGGTTGGCGGTGTCGAGGCTGAAAAAACGTCCCAGCTGTAGTAATTCAAGATCGGGGACGCGCTGCTGAGACGGGAGGATATGGGCCTAATACGACACGGAATCCGTTGAGGACACGCGTGGGACCGGAGATGGACGCTGTCTGAAGCTGAGCAGATCCGCCAAGAACGAAAGACGTCTGACTCCTTCAGGAGTGTCAGCATGACGTATTTAGGATCGCGCGCAAGCGTTCGCAGTGTACGGGCTCAAGCGCGAGCCCGTGCGTGTGGCACACCGAGTTCGTGGTGCGCCACATCCATCTATTTGGAACTACTAGACCTGCCACGTCTGCTATGTGCTGCGATGTTACGCCGAGCGTGCGTGAGCCAATCAAAAGTCATTATGCTAAGTGTCACATCGCAGACCTAAGTTTAAGTAATTTCACACATATTGTACAACGCAAACTGAGTGCCGACGCAGTGCTGATCTAGCGTTCATTTTCATCGGAGAAAAAAAAAATGCTGATATTCCAGCTGTTTCGAGCGTAGTACGACGAAAATTTCCGCGTTGAAAGGAAAAACAGCGGTAGTATGCTCTCTACTGTTTGTCCTTTTTGTCCTTTTTGAACAGCAACAGTTTTCATCAAAAATAGCGGCCAGATGTTTTGGTGGCGCCCACCCATGGTTCCACCTCGTGACGTCATTAGCTTGCGAACAACAAGTTCGAGGGTGTTTGTAATGAACATGTCGGAAGCTTGGAATCATTGCGCTCTGAAACCAACGCTGCCAACACCGCCAAAATTGAAGTTCTTCAATTCCTACTATTTCTGTCGAAGAGAAATCCCTCGTTGCATTCGACCTTCCACGATTGGCCGAATGCTTATGATGACAGTCAGCATTCGGCCAATTGTGGGAGGCCAACCGCAGCGACGCTTTCGATTGCACCTCTCCCCACCAAACTCATGAACTCACCAAACTCATGGACTCATCGAACTCACCGACATCACAAACTCACACCCCTCACCAAACTCATGAAGTCACCGACGTAAGAAACTCACGCCCTCACCGAACTCATATACTCACGAACTCACGCCCCTCACCGAGCTTATGAACTCACCGAACTCACTCCTCTCACTCAACCTCAAACTCACGAGTTTTCGAGGCTTACAAGCTCGCTCACCCTCAATTCACGCCAGATCGGTGAGGGTTAGTGAGGGCAGGATCATTAGTGAGTTTTTCTTAGGTATGGACATGCGTAACGCGCTTTTGCAGACGAATCAACGCGCGCTCCTTGGCCCTTGGCGTGCGCTCGGACCCGGGTAAAGAGAATGCTTCACTGATGGGAGAAATTTTTAGCTTTTCCCGCGGAGTGCAACCTTCAGACGAGTCCGGTACCTCGTCCAATTAGGTTGGCCCCGCGCTGATCGTAAATCCGGAATACTACGGCGATTGTTCAAGAGCACTCGGGGAACTCCACAGTCCGGCTGCAACAAATTGCACGGGATGCGGACACGCCTCAACAGCTTCATGCGTGCCTGTCTGCAGACAGTTTTTGTACGACCAACACGAGGGAGCCTCAGACGGTGCCTGTATGGTATATTAGCAGTGCGACTGCTGCTCCAGGGAGCCAGCGGGACTGCTGCCGGCCGCTCCTTCCCCGGTGGTCCCGTCGCCATTTCACGCCCGGAGCGAGTCTCTCTCTCGACGTCAGGGCCCGGCGGATTTCCGTCGATGTCCGGACGAGATTCGGCTGCCTGTCGTCTTCCGGCCCTGTCGGGTTCGATCGGAAGTGGCACAGGTAACGTCGCGCATCCGTGAAACGGGAACCGCTTTCGCGTAGGTGCCTTGATTAGAGCGACACTGCCAAGTCGCAAGTTAAATCCCACCATATGAATCGGGCATTACAGTTATTTTTTCCCGGAATCACTATTAAACAGTACCAGTAGGTAACAAAAGTTAGTGCGAGTAAAAAAATGAATATTTAGGCAGATTAGTACGCGCAAAGCACGGTTTCAGAAGCATGAGCAACATTGCAATGTATACGCCTTGTCGCGAACTGACGGAAAGAATTCTGTGATAGCTTTTCGTAAAAGAAGTGAATACCAAGTGTTCAGACAGGCTATTCAACGGCACTTAAAAAAGCTGAACTGAAAGTGGAATGACGCTTCCGCTATTACCGCCTCACTATCTAAAGCGCTTCATGCCTCAGTCCCCCGCGCACGCACACACACACACACACACACACACACACACACAGACACACACACACACACACACACACACACATATATATATATATATATATGTGTGTGTGTGTGTGTGTGTGTGTGTGTGTGTGTGTGTGTGTGTGTGTGTGTGTGTGTGTCTGTGTGTGTGTGTGTGTGTGTGCGTGTGTGTGCACAGATAATCCGCTGAACTTCGGCGGATATATCCCACGGATTGCCCTACCCCTACATGGTGAAGACCGCTAATGCCAAACTTGTTCACGCTATACAGTACACGATGGCGAGGTAGTGCATGTCGCCTGACGAGTTTCCAGACTGAGGGCATCTGACATTAGACAGGTCGAAATTCAGGGCCAAGATGACGAAGCGGATCTCCCGCGGGGCTGCGTTTCTTCATCAAGGTCCAAGCATAGTTCGATTATCGTAGCGGGCACGGCCCACACCGACCCGTTGAACGACGCCACTTGCGAATAAAAGTCGCGGAATCATAGAAGCGCTCGGGAAGACGGATTAAGACGGATGATCTCCCAAGACGTCTTGCACCGCGCTTTGCAATCGCGTGTTGGCAGAAGCTCGCCCGAGGGTGCGTCTTACGGAGCATGAGACGTTGGCGATTGAAGTCACGGCATCTCGGGATTTCCGCGAACGCGTTCAGTGGAAACGTCTCGCTGCGAAACGAAGGCTGTCAGCGTCTCGCCGCTGGGTAGCGTTCCATCTTCAAAGTCAGGCTTTCTTTCTTTATTTTTTTTATTCGGGTGTTGTTGTATAGACGACGCCGGCTTGAGCGATTAACCGGTACGGGCCGAGCAGAGTGGTTCAACCAGTTGGTCCCAATGTCGTCGTCCTGGGAAAAAGCGTAAAGCAGGGGTCAGACTGCTTATTCGTCGAACAAAAGACCGTCTGTTTGCAGATTCGAACGCGAGTCATCGCGAGATCCGCGCTTCAAATGCCGCATGGCATCGATGTCAAGAAAAAAACTGGACACGCGGCATTCGAACCACGGATATTAGGGTGACTCGTGTTTGCAGACTGCCGTTTGTATGAAGTACAAGCAGCGTGATCCCGGCTTCTGTTAAGAATGGAACCTTCGGCGACCTTCTTCCGAGTTTCAACGCTGCGGAAACGAGTCAAGACGAGTCCGGGACCGTCGCCCGCTTGTCGGGGCCTGCGCGAAACGAGTCCCGACGAGTCCGGGACCGTCGCCTGCGTGACGGGGCCTGCGGCAACAAGTCTCAACGCGCCCGTGACGTTGGCGGGACGTGTGTGTGTGCGTGGTGGTTGGTGCGCTCGGGAAAGGGAGAGAGGCATGGCCTAACTGCGGAGAACTTTGGCTACGTCGCACTGGACGGCGGACTTTGTTGCATCGCACTTGACGGCGGGTTGCTGCATCGCACCTGCTGCCCTGGCGGGGAGTGAGGGAGAAACGGACCCTATATAAGGCGGAGCGCGAGGCTGCTCCGTTGTTCTCTCGGATTTGACGACTGTATCGCTACCATGTAATTAAACCGTTCGTTACGTTACCAAGTCTCCCACCTCCACTGGACCCCTGGGTTCTTCACTTCGGGGAATGGACGTCGTCTCGAGCCAGGAAGCTTCCGGACGTGCGGCCTAAACCCCGCCTCGAACACTTCAAACAACAATCTTGAGCGAACATTTCTAAAGAGAGCGAGTCAGAATTCTATGCTTTTTTTATACCGGGATTTCGTGTAAATCCAGCATTAGCAGATTAAGACTTCATCGTCGGCCTTTTTTGTCTCGCGCATACTTCTGCGGTAACCTTTTTTTTTTTTCCTTTACGGGATTTTTTTTTTAATTTAGATTTATTAATGAGGACCTATCAAAGGGATTTTTTTTTTGTATTTTCCAAACCCCTGAGTGTACTCAATTTAGATATGCAAATAAAAAAGAATAAAAAGCTACTCCGATCCAAACCCATGGGTTTCTTCGTCAGGAGACCCGTATAAAGATCCCCGCCATGATATATAGTGTTTTTTTTTTATTTTGGTGGTGTTCTTATTGGGGGGCTTTAATTGTAAGGACTGTTTATAAGCGAAACGCTCTCGACATTCTCACCTACCTACAAAATCCACAAACCGAGTGTCTGCGCGGGGGTGTCACGGCCCGCTATTTAGCCTATAGCCTATAGGGAGTATTCCCTGGCGGCCATATCTGTGCGCGCTGCTGCTGAGCGCGTCCTGACGGCGAGCTCCCGCAGTCCTTTTGAAGCGTGCATGGAGCACCATCAAGGTTGCCGGTCTTAGCAGGCTATTAATGTGAGCTCGTTCTGAGCATGCGCTCTAAGCATCGACATAAAATATGGCGTCCAGTGAATACCTCCTATACCGTGTTTTTTTTTTTAATTTGGGAGCTTTAGTAGATCGTAGATATCTCCGATAGCCATACGTTGCCGACCCCTTTGCGCAGGCATCGTATCGTTATCGGGTAACGTCATCGAAGGTGCCGCAACTCTTTACTCCGTTTACCCTTAAGCTGAGACTGGAAGCTCCGCCTTCAGCGCGAGCTTGCTGGCTTCCGCAGTGCTTTGGTTGCGCCTGCCTGCGCGTTCACACTTGTGTTGGGAAGGGCAGAAAGCTCGCGCTGAAGGCGGAGCTTCTAGTCTCAGCCTAAGGGTGAACGGAGTATAACACTTTTTGTTATCTGAATAATGCTTTTCTAAAAATGTTACGTAAAAATACAGTAGACCCACCCTCTATAGTACAGTTGAGATATCGAGTATAGGAGATAGGATGATACAAAGTGCGCCGGTGAAGGTGCTCGAGGAAGGGATAGAGTAAAAATACTGCTATGGCACATATTTGTTTTCTCAGAAAAATAACTGACTTTCCTTTATCAAAATTTAACACAGCGAAAATAGCACCTTTCACACATATCGAGCGGTGGAGCGATCGGTATTGTGGTGCATAAAACGATAAGATAAAACGGAGTGATTTTGGTTTCGGAGAGCCAGACTACCGGTCCGTGAAGTCGTCTGCAACCACAGCTCTTCGCAGAGCGTTTTGCTTCCATCCACGCCGAACCGGTGCGTGCAACGCATCGCTGCATCCCGCCTACAGATGGGGCGGTAGAGAGGAGCCACACCAGATGCGGCCAAAGGCAACGCAAACAAAGTCCGATGCCACGCGCACAACCGTTCCATGGTCTGCGCATCACTTGCCCCTCCCTATTAAAGCGTACTAAGAAGAAACAGAAATTGCTGTGCAATTGTGTCGGGCACATGCAACGTTCTTGCATCACAAACATTTAGCGAGACTTCAAATCAGTCAGTTTATTGAGACAACCATCGAGGAATACAGTCGACTGGGGGCCGTCACAAAATGCATTGATATGCCTGACAAGCGTACCTCGGCAAAACTCACTCATGAGTGCACTCACTCACCTCAATCACCCTCACCGATCAGGTGTGAGGTGAGGGTGAGTAAGTTCATAAGCCTCGAAAACTCGTGAGTTTGAGGCATATAGGTCGGCATTTTAAGCCATTCTCACTCACACTCACGTTCACCCCAGTTTCCCTCATCAAAACTCACTCACACTGACTATCACGATTTATCCAAAACAGGATCATCACAGATTCAAAGCAAGCAAAACTCACTCATCCCTGTTATCATAGTCATCACGCTCACAGGTCATCAGAGTCATCACGCTCGTAGATCATCAGGTTCACAGATCACACTAATAGGTCATCACGATCATCACACTCGCAGCTCATCAGGGTCATCCCACTCACAGCTCATCACGGTCATCACACTCACAGCTCATCATGGTCTTCCCACTCACAGCTCATTGCGTTCATCACACTCACAGGTCATCACGGCCATCACAATCGCAGCTTATCGTGGTCATCACACTCACAGCTCATCACGGTCATCACACTCACTGCTCCTCACGGTCGTCACACTCACAGCTCATCCTGGTCCTCCGACTCACAGCTCATCGCGTTCATCACACTAACAGGTCATCACGGTCATCACACTCACAGCTCATCACGGCCATCACACCCACAGCTCATCACGGTCATCACACTCACAGCTCATCATGGTCTTCCCACTCACAGCTTATTGCGTTCATCACACTCACAGGTCATCACGATCATCACACTCACAGCTCATCACGGTCATCCCACTCCCAGCTCATCGCGTTCATCACACTCGCAAGTCATCACGGCCATCACAATCGCAGCTCATCGTGATCATCACACTCACAGCTCATCCCGGTCACCACACTCACAGCTCATCACGGTCATGACACTCACTGCTTATCACGGTCGTCACACTCACAGCTCATCCTGGTCCTCCGACTCACAGCTCATCGCGTTCATCACACTAACAGGTCATCACGGTAATCACACTCACAGCTCATCACGGCCATCACACCCACAGCTCATCACGGTCATCAGACTCACAGCTCATCATGGTCTTCCCACTCACAGCTCATTGCGTTCATCACACTCACAGGTCATCACGATCATCACACTCACAGCTCATCACGGTCATCACACTCATACCTCATCACGGTCATCACACTCACAGCTCATCACAGTCATTCCACTCACAGCTCATCGCGTTCATCACACTCGCAGCTCATCACGGTCATCACACTCACTGCTCATGACGGTCATCACACTCATACCTCATCACGGTCATCACACTCATACCTCATCACGGTCATCACACTCACAGCTCATCATGGTCTTCCCACTCACAGCTCATTACGTTCATCACACTCACAGGTCATCACGATCATCACACTCACAGCTCATCAAAGTCATCCCACTCACAGCTCATCGCGTTCATCACACTCGCAGGTCATCACGGCCATCACAATCGCAGCTCATCGTGATCATCACACTCACAGCTCATCCCGGTCACCACACTCACAGCTCATCACGGTCATCACACTCACTGCTCATCACGGTCGTCATACTCACAGCTCATCCTGGTCCTCCGACTCACAACTCATCGTGTTCATCACACTAACAGGTCATCACGGTCATCACACTCACAGCTCATCACGGCCACCACACCCGCAGCTCATCACGGTCATCACACTCACAACTCCTCATGGTCTTCCCCCTCACAGCTCATTGCGTTCATCACACTCACAGGTCATCACGATCATCACACTCACAGCTCATCACGGTTATCACACTCACACCTCATCACGGTCATCACACTCACAGCTCATCACAGTCATCCCACTCACAGCTCACCGCGTTCATCACACTCGCAGGTCATCACGGCCATCACAATCGCAGCTCATCGGGATCATCACACTCACAGCTCATCCCGGTCACCACTCACAGCTCATCACGGTCATCACACTCACTGCTCATCACGGTCGTCACACCCACAGCTCATCACGGTCATCACACTCACGGCTCATCATGGTCTTCCCACTCACAGCTCATTGCGATCGTCACACTCACAGGTCATCACGATCATCACACTCACAGCTCATCACGGTCATCACACTCATACCTCATCACGGTCATCACACTCACAGTTCATCACAGTCATCCCACCCACAGCTCATCGCGTTCATTACACTCGCAGGTCATCACGGCCATCACAATCGCAGCTCATCGTGATCACCACACTCACAGCTCAACACGTTCATCACACTCGCAGGTCATCACGGCCATCACAATCGCAGCTCATCGGGATCATCACACTCACAGCTCATCCCGGTCACCACACTCACAGCTCATCACGATCATCACACTCACTGCTCATCACGGTCGTCACACCCACAGCTCATCACGGTCATCACACTCACAGCTCATCATGGTCTTCCCACTCACAGCTCATTGCGTTCATCACACTCACAGGTCATCACGATCATCACACTCACAGCTCATCACGGTCATCACACTCATACCTCATCACGGTTATCACACTCACAGCTCATCACAGTCATCTCACTCACAGCTCATCGCGTTCATCACACTCGCAAGTCATCACGGCCATCACAATCGCAGCTCATCGTGATCACACTGACAGCTAATCCCGGTCACCACACTCACAGCTCATCACGGTCGTCACTCTCACCGACTCCACTTAGAAATAGTTATCGCCCTCACCGTAGTCGCGGCGCTGGCGCTCGTGTTGCGCGCGGGCTGCGCGCGTACAATCCCGCCACGGTCGCTGCCGTCTTCCGACGCTCTTGCGCCAGCCGCCACTTCAACAAGTGATGAACTTTTTTGGGGGGGTTTTGTTTGTTTCGCTTTGGACTCCTTCCGAGCGCCGGCTGAGATCCTGACGAAGGCGCACTTTGTTGGGATACAGTTATCTTTACAGTGTGCGCTGTTCGTTTCAAGCATTCGCGACAACTTCGTGCAAGTATTGAGTGAGCGTCTGCAGGGTTGTTTATTTGGGTGTGGATTATTACTGTTTAAACATGCACCGCAATGAGTATTTTGTTTCTGCATAGAATAATATTGCGAACCTTCCCTTAATGGCAGGACGGTCTGCTTGGCAAGTCGTTGTCGAGTAGAACAATTTCAAAACGTTATGCTTTTAAATATCTATCGTCGTTGACACCAGCTATTTTTGCATAAAATAACTGCCCGGTGCATAAATTTTTTTGGAAGAAGTAACGTTTAACTTTTCATCATCGTACGTGGTCTTCAAAAATAAAGTAATTGAATAAAAAATTTACGAAGCCGCCGAAAGACAAAAGCATCATCGGCTTTGTAACCTTTCATTCATATATGACTGAAAAAGGACCTACCAGGTCCCGAAACGTTTTCGGCTTTATCCTCGATTGCCACGCAAGACTTTAGCCGTCAAGGGCAATTATACTGATTTGAATGTTATTACTTGCAAGTGATTGTTCTCTCTTTGGTAAGGAAAATGATTAGCTTGTAGCTGTCAAAACGCCCAACGTCGCCACCAACAAAGACAATGAATCCACGTACCGTCGGGTTCGTTTGCACGAGCCTGACTGTACGTGGATTAAACAGAATGTTTTCACCGAAGTTCAGAGTCAGTCGCACCATCCCTTCCGTCCTCAACGTCGAACCCGGACGTGATGACCGCCTCCGAGCACCTGCCATTCAGGGGAAAGTACTCTGCGGCCCGGGGCATGGCAGTGGCGTGGCATTTCGGATGGTTATGCGGGATGCACATCTACCACAGCCTCCGGAGCTTCCGCCACGACCTCTGCCCCGTCGAGTCTGTCGCCAGCATCTCTCAGCAACGACCACCTCGCTCCCCCCTCCGGCTCGGCAAGTCTGAGTTTGTTAGCATTTAAACCACTGCCGCAGCCCCTGGTGTCGCCCCGGCAGTCTTGCTATTTGTGTGGTGTGGTGTTGGCCTGGCACAGTCGTGTGCTGCCACAACATGTGGGGCGTGCCGCACCGCGCCACGCTGAGGCATGTCAGTTCACGGTGGACCACACTATTCTTAGCGAGGCACTTCGCTAACCGACCACGGCCTCCTCATCGCTGGTCGCGCATTGCTCTCCGCTCCGCGCGTCATCTCCGGGGTTGACGCTGCATCGGTCCCACAGCTGATCGCCATGTCCCCTGGAGCCCGAGTGGGTATAGAGCCCGCTAAACTTCGGTGTCGGAGCACTAACGGATCGTTGTTCCCGCTGTCTCCGCTTGGACGCTGCAGAATGGGCGCTAAAGCCTGATTCGCATGAGATACTGCTCGCTATTTTCAGTCGGTCCCGCTCGGGCTGCAAAAGTGTGGACCGTAGCTGAGATGGTCGACGTCGATACTGAAAATCACAAGCAGAATCGGACCAAGTGAATCAGGCATAACAACTCGATGATGGCCACTGGTAACAATGATCAACGTCTCCTTGTATCTGCTGTTTACACCGAGCCTACTTCTCCCCACCTTCAAACTTAGAAGTCTTTTGAGGCTTGCACTAGCAGACGACCACAAGCAGAAACGCTTGGGAGAGCAGACGACAGTTCGAACGATCAGGCAGACGTTTGAACTTGAAGACTCACTGAACGTAGTCCGCAAGTGATCCGTAAAAAATGGCGGTTTTCGCGCGTTTATGTTGGAACAAAAATAGTTTTGATGACCGTTAGTATTCGTGAATTCAAGCCAAAGTGTTTCCCGCCCAAGCAATCGTAATCCGACAGCGTCTGGTTTTCCCTTTTCACAGTACATATCCACGTTCTCGGACGAACCAAGCACATGAATACTGACCTTCAAACCTTTGTTGACTCTTTTGGTACAACCCCAGTCGCGGCGTTTTGACGAGAAGGCAGGTTTTTCTCTGGTTCCTTTCAAAACAACGCAGGAACACACGTTTCACATGGGGACTTCCGCCCACAGCCCCAGACCGGAAGTGCGCCCGACGCACCACCTCCGCCCCGAGACGTAACAGAGCTGAGTTCGTGTATACGCTCCGCTTGTGTGCCATCTACAGTTACTCTAGAGGGGAACCGGGAAAAAGGGAACACCCGCAAACGGCACACTCTCAAGGACAAATTCACGGTACCGGGCATGAACTGGATTTTCCAACCGATAGTTCGCGGCCTGAACATTCACATACAAAAAAGAGGTGACCTCAAAGTCGTCCCTTGTAAAGGACATACATGTACATGAGGACGTAATCTTCACAAAAGTAAAACCAGTTCACACACACAAACACACACACAAAAAAGGAACAAAATGACACAATTGTTACGGATAATCACCCACACAGAATTTAGGGGTCAAGAAATCTTTTTCACTCGGCCTTCAAACGGAGGGAAAGCAGACTTACTACGTTTCCATATTTTCCTATCAAAATCAACTATCTTAACAGACGTTTGTGGTCATTTTTTTTTTTTTTTGTTGTTGCTAAATTTACAGACGTCATGTTTTACAAAGAAACAGCATTGTTAAATTCTTGGACGTACTTTGAAACCTCTGAATACGGATCCTTAGTTTGGACACGCCGTCTACGTTTGGTTAAACGATCATTGATGCAGCGCTTGGTCTGACCAATATAGGAGAAACAATTGCCAAAGGGCATCTTGTAGACTGTCTCTAAATACAGGCGACACCTTTCTCTGTTTCTTTATGGCAACTATTTTGAGGCAAGTGGAAGGAGTGTGTCGTATGCGAGATTTTCCCTTCTCCCTGGTTTCCCTTTTTCCTGTTTTCTTGTTCAGACCACATATAAATGGAATCTGGGGCAGTAAAATTCCTGCTGTTTGAGACCTATTTCCTTCTTCTTTTGGCGTCACCGCAGTATCTGGGCCTCACGTTTCCTTCGTCATACAAGACAAGGCATGCATTTAATAGGCATCCAGGCTTCTCAAAAGTGTATTGTTTCTCTGGGCGCTCATTTTCGCTGAGATAGCGGGATGAAGGAGAAAAGAGTGGACACAGGCACAGTCCTTCACACATCTCAAGGTTGAAGAGAACGCAACCAGACTAAATTAGGGGGCTCCCGGACCCCCGAAAATACGTCTGATCAGGTCAGGACCGGTCGTCACCGGGCTCACTCACTTGCCAGTGTCTGCCACTTTTTGTAATCGACGTGTGAAGATATTGGCTACCCTAAAATGCAGCCTAATGATAATTGAGTAAGCGCCGATCAAGCGTTTGCTCCAGCGCGTCGTGTTCGCGCACCGCGTGCGCCTTTCCCCGACCAGTTGCTTACTCCAGAAAATCAGGCTATGAAGGACGCCCTGTAAACCTCCTTGGTTGAACTTCAAGCCTGCAGATAAGGGATCCGCTGGCCCGCCATTTACTTCGGGCAACCTTCGAAGTTGTCCGCGGAAGGAACTTTGTGCGGAAGCCGGGTGAGAAAGGTACGCGTGGCACGAACGAGGCCACCCGAAAGCGATCATTCAGCGCTTTAAAATCGCGTTGTTGGTGGCACGATCGGCTAAGTCAAACTCCATTGCACTTTTCGCTCCATTCCAACACATTCATATGTTCACTCCACACATTCGTATCGCAATATTTCGGCTATTATCATATTCCGTTTCATTAAAGCGATTCCAGAGTGATTTTGGTTTCGTTTTCGACCGGAGTTGCGTTTTAGACGTTTGCTGGTAAACTTAGTTCGAACTTCGTCGAAAGTTTTCTTCAGAAGGTCAAACAAAGTTCCACGAACTTTTGAACTGAGCCTGTTTTAAAGTTCTAAAATCGCCGAATTGCTTAGTGTGTATGATAATTTCGAAAGTTCTAAAATTGGCAAGTTATTAGCGCAAAAGGTTTTAATGTTTGAAAACAATCAAATTTCTAAGCGTCAAAAATTGTACAGTTCGAAAGTCATATAATGATTTTTTTTTTCCCATTACAGGTAATTAGGGGGCCGAGACAAAAAACCGCGATAGACGGCTTGACGAGCTCTCGGCTCCGATGGAATTCTGCAATAATTACACGGAACATCGAAAAAAAAAAAAACCTTTTTAGTTATACAGCGAGCATATCCAACCGAGATCATTTTGTTAATTGTCAGTCGAATATAAATACACCAGACATATTTTCATAAATAAATAGATATGCATGCAACATGAAGAGGAATTTCTACATTAACAACTTAACGGAAAGCATATAGCTATAATATATAGATATACACTGAACCAAATATCAGTACACTATGTCAAAGATATACATGATTGTACGTAATTCGTTGAAAGTCAATTCATTGATATCGATATTGTGAAAACTAGTAAATTAAGTTTTACATTTTTTTTTTACAAGTTTAATGTTTTGAAACTTCGAAACTTTCCAAGCCTTTGGTCCAATTTTAAAACCGCAGGTTCGAAAATAGCTGGCGTCATTTCTAGTTATGAGCATAAACAGACTAGCGCGTTCAGTGCCCACTTTAAGCTCGTATAATCTAAAGCCCCTCTACCCTGGGGAAAAGTGACGCCACTCATTTCATTTATTTCATTTTATTCATTATGTCTCTCAGGGCCCCAAGGCATTACAGAAAAGAGTGGGGCACAGTAAATGGTACAAAGCAAATAACAATGAAAAGGCAAACAATACACAAAATTGCTACTAAACATCATGTAACAGGTTAGCAATGGCAATCTTAAATTTATCTGAGGCAGTGATTGTGGCAACGGCTGCGGAAAAGCGGTTCCAGTCAATCGAGGTTTGAGGCAAAAAAGAGGAATTAAAGGTAGATGTGCTGCAATGAGGGATCCCGACTTTTAATCGATGATCGGTGCGTGATTATGCATAAAATGGTTCAGAAAATAGTGCTTGGTGGAGAGTAGAGTTAGAATGATATATCTTACGAAACAAACATAGACGGAGGGGAAGAAAGAGTGGACAAGGATAGAGATGCTTTCATTAAAGTGGTGCTAGCTGTGCGAGGAAAGTTAGAAAGTATAAAACGTGCGCAGCGGTTTTGAATACATTCTACGGCAGACGCAAGGGGGATGCCAGGGTTCCAGATGGAGGCGGCATATTCAAGTTTAGGGCGAATTAAGGTTTTATAAATTAGAAGCTTTAATGAGAGAGGGGGAAAAGTTTCTTTTGATGTATCCTAATAATTGATTAGTGTTTTTCGTGACATAGTTGACATGGATATTCCAGGACAGATCATTTGAAATATGAACAGCGAGGTATTTATAGGAGGACACAGGAAGGAAGGTAGAGTTATTGATGGAGTAAGAAGGGCAAATGTTAATTTGACGAGAGAGAGACATAGATTTACATATAGCGATATTAACGTCCATAAGCCAGTCGTTGCACCATTGGGTTACATTGGTAATATCGGTCTGAAGAGCAGAGATGTCGTAGTCGTTAAGAATTTCTTTGGGAATAACACAGTCGTCAGCAAAAAGGCTAATAGAAGAGGAGACACGGGTAGGGAGATCATTAATATAAATTACAAATAGTAGTGGACCGAGTACAGAACCTTGTGGGACACCGGAGTTTACAGGCGAGCATGGAGAATGAGTTCCGTTGGCGTGGACCAACTGAAGACGGTTAGTCAGAAAGGCGTCTATCCAAGCGAGAATGTACGGGAAGGTGTTAAGGCTACTAAGTTTATGGAGAAAAAGGGCGTGAGGAACTTTGTCAAAAGCTTTGGAAAAATCAAGGAATATGCAGTCAGTTCTGGAACCCTGGTCAAGTATGACATGGAGATTATAAAAATGGAGACAAAAAGTTCGTGGAAATGCTCGAGACACGTGCCGCACGCCACTTCTGGGAAGAACATGGCGTCTGAAATCTAGTTCAGTGCTGCGCTGTGCCGCCATGATCTTCCTAAGGGCTGCACGCTGCACGTGCCTCGTGCATCGGCGCACCTTGCGTTACTTTTGAGACATGAAGGGGCTTTAGTATGGGCGACGTGCGCGATCGAAAGCGCCGCTGTAATCGGCCTCCCACGATTGGCCGAATACTGACAGTGACGTCAGCAAATGTTTTCCCATCGACAGAAATAAGAGTAATGTAAGGACTTCAATTTTGACAATGTTGGCAGTGTTGCTTTGAGAGCGAAATGATTTCGGGCTTCCACCATGTTATTTACAAACAGCATCGAACTTGTTGTTCGCCAGGTAATGACGTTACGAAAGGTAACCATAGGAAGGCGCCACCAAAACATCTCGCCGCTAAGGCGGGTCAGCGACAGTTTGGGGCTCGGCGCGCACACTCGGGTGAGGTCCCGCTTTTGCGCCCGTGTGAGTCAATAAGGACGGTTCCTTGAGCTGGCGTCATACTGCGCTATGTTATGGCGTGTGTCAGAAATGGGAGCGAATTTTCGACAGCCTCGCTCCGTAACGAGGCGGCGCCCGTTCAGAAACCTCTCTCTTCTTCCGCCGTGGCTCTCACGAAGCAGACGGCCGCAGAACGTATGCGAGCTTATCGGGAACCTCAGAAGCAGCAGGGAGAGCCTTCACCAGGGACTCCGCAAACGAAGGCCAATAAAACATTATTTACGCTCTGTCACAGCAGTACCCCCCCCCCCCCCCCCTTTTCCCCTTTATTTTCCAGTGTGCGCTGTCCAAACAATCTTTCGCGAAGCAAAAGATCAGGCGTGCAGGCTTTATACCCTTGCCTTTGATTTAAGTTTACACCTCTTCGCCTACTTTCTGTTTTTTTTTTTATATATTTTAGATTCTTTCTAAAGCTTAATTGTTTGCATTTTCTTTTCTTGTAAAGAAAACATCAGCTGCGAGTAAGCACTCGCTCTATCTGCTTCCTTTGCTTACCCGTGTCCATCGCGAAGTTCTTTTTAATCGAGAAATAACGGTTCATCGGATCATTCTTGTTCGGAAGGCGCAAGCTTACACCGTTCATTGAGCCCGCACGCTTGCCCAACCGACGCCCTCGCACGCACGTGTGCGCACGTGTGCCGCGCTTTCCAAGCCCGAGAACACAGACATATTACGTTTCGGCGACCATGACGTTTCGACTCTAGGCGGAACCGTGTGCAATAGGGGCTCGTCAACCAGTCAGAACGGACCAGCAACCGTATTCGCCCTCACCCGACAAAAACCACGAGAAAGAAATCAACCAAAGCAGTATGCACGTGCCAACTGGAATGAAGATAAAATGAAAGTGGTGGGACGCGCACTCAGCCTGATCATGGTGTGTTACTATAGGCGAAGTTTACTTTAAAGCGGGCACGTGAGGTCAACCACCAGACAAAAAGCCCGTACTCAGAAAAAAAAAGTAGCGTTGCGTTGTTTCTTTCTGGTGACACCCTCGAATGCACGCACACACACACAGTCAAAGGTGACCTGACGGAACCTTTATACACTCGAGTTTACGAAGGACACCAGGGGACGAGTCGTCGCATCCGATCAGATGCCGCACCACGTTTCCTTCCGAAAGGGTGCGGCGATGCACGGGGCATTCGATCACGTGATGCACTCGCATCGATAGATTGTCTGGAATGACGTTTTCTGTGATCCAGCGAGTAACGGTGCATGGCGATCCTCGAGAGAAGGACACAGTCAGTGTTTCCTGCTTTCTCTTTCCCCGCTTTCCCCGGCGGCACGAAGTACGAGTCCCTGCCCGGCCGCACTCGAACAACGGGACCATCGCGAATGCTTGACGGTGTACGAGTGTGGCAATACGCGGCGGGGCGAGGGTTCACCGGAAGCGCATCCCTGGCCGAGACGGGGGCGGCATCGGCGCGTCCAGTGAGTCGGAGCCGAGAGCGGCCCGATGGAGCGCGTCGCCCTCGCCCCGTAATGAAGGGCCGCCGGCACGCGTCGGAGATCCCACGCTCCGCTGACCCTGTCACCCATCTGCCGCGCGCCAGGTGAGCCCGCCTGCCTGGCTTAGCCCTCCTCCCCCCGGGAGACCCCGCCAGGTAGCCCCTTCGCTCGAACCCCGAACAGCCTTCGGATTCCCCGGTGTCGAGTGCCGTAGCCAGCAGCATTCGGGAGTAGGGATGCGCTGTTTGCCCATCGCCATCTATAGAGTAGAAGAAAACAAGCAGGCATTTGAAGCGGCGGGAGACTCGCTCCAGCCACCAAAGAAGACTTCGCTCCGGGAAATCCGAGAGACAACTCTAATCGTAACTAACGCCTGAGGAAGGGAAAAGAGCTCCATACTTAGAAGACAGTCTCATGCGCTGTCTCAGTTTTACCGGAAGGTGTTTCCTCACACTTTCCACTTTTTTTGTGATTTGGTAAGACTCGCCTCGACCTAGGAAGCTCTACATCGCTGGCATCTACATCGGCTGTCCCTATTTAGAGGAGCCTGCTTTTCAAGTTCTTCCCTACAGATGCGACTAGCTTTCGACCTTTGCATTCAATTGGCGATGTAAGCCGTTTGAGCGTAAACCTAATGGTTCCTCGACACTATATTCTAACGCAAAGCCCAAGATGAATTTTTTTTTTTTTTTTTTTTTTTTATGTATGAGTGGTGTCAGAGGTTCTTTTGCGCGGGCGCGGATCTCCGAGTTTGGTGCAAGGGCCGCTCCGCTCTCCCGCCCAGGCTATCACGAGCGCGTGTCGGGGCTGTTGGCGGGAACCCGCCGGTTAGCCGCGAACTGTGACGCGTCGATTGGATCGTGAAAGCCGAGGTGGCGTCTGCCAGGTGACGCTGCCCTCGCCCCCACCGCTGCTCATGACTCTTTGATCGCGCTTCGACGCCAGTCCCAGCGGCGCGCACGGCTCGCGCTGCGCCGGTACTTCGGGCGAGGCGGGGCGCAACCGCCATTCACTCAGGCTGTTGATTCCCCAATTGGGGGCACGCGCCGTTAACCACACGCTTCGCCGATTCGCGAGCAACCTTTCTATTCCTTTCCGCTGGAGGACGACTCATCGTGTTAACGAATGAGACCGCGATGCGACCGAATAAAAAATAAATAAATAAAAAGTTTCGCTACGTCATTATTTTAATCCCTTCTGGTTATATTCTCTCTTATTTTTTTTTCTCTTTTGTTTGTCTTTGTTCATTTTTTTTTAAATTTATTTTACTCTCCCAGTTTGACGAGACTTGTCGTTGGGCTAGTTGGTGCATAGTACTCGGGAAACTTGTAACCGCGAACGGAGACGGACACAAAAAAGTGGACAACTGCTTGTCCGTGTCCCGTTCTTTGTGTCCCTCTTTGTTTTCGCTCACAAGTTTCCCGAGTGTTCCCTTAATATTTCTGTCCTCCGCCTTCTATCTCACTATTTCTCTTATTTCCTCTCCACTTTCTTACGATTTGTTTGTGTTTCTCTTTAATCTACGTGTCCACCTTCGAATTCCAATAGGCGTGTGTAGTAGGTTCGTGCCGTCTAAGTAAAAACTCGCATACTCTGTGTCTGATACTAGCACTACGTGGAGGGAAAAGCAACCTGCCACTTGAAAGATCAAGTTTGGAGGGTTCTAAGTGTACCGCTCTCACACGGTTCGCTGTGGATCGCGCTGCGGCAGCTCCCGATCACCGTTTCGGCCAGTTTAGCCGTAACAAATTGAGCGCTGAGGCGCGGGGTTAAAGGCTGCTACGATAGCTACTACGTGTAGGTGAAAGTGGACAAACCGACAATCGTGTGTTTGTGATGTGTTGCACCCTGTAGAATGTGCATAGAGATGGCACATAACAATTCGTCTTCGTTTTGTGTTACGTTCGATTGATTCGCATTCGAGGTTTCGGTAGTGAAGGAAGCCTCTCGCGCCTAAGCGGGGTTCGTCGTAAAGTCCTATTTCCGCTAGAGTGACATCAACACTGCGCCGCCGTTCAGGTTTTGGGGCAGCTCTGAGCGACTTGGACGGCGTGCGCTGGTGATGAGGGCTGGCCCACCTGTCGAGGTTCCAGCGAGGGGGAACGCCGGGGCCCGTGCGCGCCCCGTGGCTGTGTGCACGTGCCCGCCGGAGCACAGCTGGCAGATGGGAAGTCTGGCGGAGGATCGGGGGAGGGCAAAGGAGCCCTGCACGCTGCTACGTCTGCCTTGCCCCTGTACATTGTATCGTTTCGGCATCTTCTTTTGACTCACTGCCTCGCACAACGCAAATTCCGGCATTAAAACTACCGCTGTTGTAGGATTCGTTTCTGTGGGGCCAATGTACTGCGTCTAACCCTACAATCAAGGTGGAGTTTAAAAATCAAGATTTAAATTGTGATTTAGATGATCATTTAAATCGCACTGATTTGGCCATGATAATTTAAATCAAACGCTTTTCTTCCAAACAGTACTGAAAATATTTTCTGTTTAGATTTTGCCTATCGGTGTATGCTTCACATGGGCATTTCTTAACGCGATATCATTAGTACCCTGGTACATGCGCTGACCTTGGACTGGTTTAGAGCACACGTATATAAAGTTCGCAACGTCGCTATGGGATGGCGCCACAAAGTCACTGGCTGTGGACACCGGCTAGGAAACACCTTCTTCAAGCGCCGACAGATGGCGGTGGGGTGCATATATGCGCATTTATGGTCAAGGTGTTCAATGATGACGGAATTGCAGAGCTAAAAATAAGAGGATTAGCCGTTGAGCGAGTGGATAAATACAAGTATCTAGGAGTATCGATTAATGAGTGTATAGGATACCTCAATGAACATGCAAATTGTGTAACTGGTAAGGGCATCAGAAATGCAGCCGTAATAAGAAAAAGAGCACCGTAACACTGTAACAAGTAAGAGGCGGTGAGGGAGATCTGGAAGGGATTTATGGTTCTAAATCTGACTTTTGCAAATGCAGTTTTGTACATGAAATTGGACGTCCAGACAAGGTTAGAAATAAAGCAACGTGGAGGGGGTGGATTGGCTCTGGGAGCTCATGGTAAAACATCGGACCAGGGTGTACAGGGCGATATGGGATGGTCCTCGTTGGAGGGCAGGAAGCTAGCTGTAAGATAGAATTGGAGCATAGGCTAAGAGAAATAGATGTAGAACGATGGGCACGAAGACGTCTTAGCTATTTACACATGAGAAGCGCCGATACAAAATAGAAAAAGCGGACTAGAAAACCAAAATCTTGGCGTAGTTAAACTACTCCACTCAAGTTACTGTAGTTTAACTACTTTCCTGAGTGGCTGGGTAACTTTCAACTTTATATTTATTTCGGTAATTAGTAGTTTAATTACTTTTTCCGAATAACTTCTGCTCAAATCACAAATTACTTTTGAATTTTAGAGATAGGTTTGCTTAACAACAAACAATCCTGCACAAAAAAGATAGCATGTTGAAAAATCAGCTGATATTTGCAAATATGGGGAAGCATGTGGCGTAGGCAAAGGGGGGGGGGGAGGGTTGCTTTAGAGGGCCCGAACCTCCCTGAAACAATCACGAGTCCTCCACTGCAACAACCCTGCTACGAGGCGCGGGGGGCGGACAGACACGTCGCAAGGAGGCCAAGTAACTGCGGGATTACCGCCAAAGCCTGCCGTTTTTTTTTTTTTTTTTTTTTTTTTTTTTTTTGTGTGTCCCGAAACCTAAGGAGACATGACGCATTTAAAGGAAAGGCTTGTCCCCGCTTCTCACCAACGTATACCTCTCGCCCGCCACAGAAGGTGCACACGCTGCATCCTCATTCAAAGCAGGGTACAAAATGCCGCCCGCACTGAAGCTCATGCGGCGCTCCCGTAGTTCGTGCTGGACTTGGAAGGATCGCGCGCTAAAGGACAACGCAAAGGTGACCCTTTGGCGCCGCCTTTCCTTTCAAAACTCAGAATATGCAGGTTTTCCAAGATTTGAAGATCGTTCGATAAACCATTAGTGATTTGTCCAACGTTTTTACATAAAAAAAACGATGTTGCGAAGCGAGTTTAAACTAGGTTTTAAAAACTTGTACTTTACCGAAAATAAATTTTCTGAGCATGTAATTGTACTTTATTAAAAAAAGAATTTGCTGGTACTTTCCGAGGAAAGTCAAATCCAGACTTCAAAGTACATTCTCCATATTTGATAAAAAAAATTGTGTATCGTTATATGAAAACGCTCTATCATCTTTCGAGACATCATCTGGTCATTCTCTGAGCGAAGTAGTTGCGGTTGTAAGACCGATACAAATAAGTGCCTTATAAGTTGATTGCGTTAAGTAGTTCGTCCGGCAGAGTAAAACAATTACTCTGTGGCGACCCGATAAATGCAACGATGAAAGCCATTCACCCCTAAAAACGAAGAACAAAAAACGGATGCACCCTCTATTACCCTCGGATCAATGCATGCCAGCTAAAACAAAAATAACCAACACTGTACAGCGTAGGGGTTTCAAACACGCGGCCCGCGGGCCGAAGCCTGTCCGCAACTTTCTGAGAAGCGCCCGTAAAAATCCGGCGGCTGCGAGCCCCCGATCCCATGCCTCGAGCGCTGAATGCGCCCTAAATAACATTTTAATATCGTCGAATTATTTCCGCTCAAAACGAAACTCTGCTCATATATCGTGTTCGCGCATTTTGCCCTGCTCCGCTTTTTTTTTTTTTTTTTTGGACAGAGTGTTGCTTTGTTTAAACATTGGCCTCTTATTCTTTTATCATATGAATGTACCGGAATGGCAATACCGCTACTAAGCTGCAAGCGCGAGCTCTTTGCCCAATGAGGAACGTCAGCTGATAGAACTCGTCCTCAGCAGGAGAGAGAGAGAGACATGTTTTTGTTTGATGAGGGGTTCACCCGCGATGGAGTTGTGCTCCTGAGGCGAGAGGGGAAGGAAGGGGAGGCAGGAGAAACTGCCAAAAACAAAGTTATGAGCTCGGGCTTTTAGTTTTCAGACAATACCCTTAAAACCCAAAGCATTTTATTATAACGCTGCGATAAAAGTCGTCAGGGAAGCAAAATCTGCCGTATGAAGATAGATTTTTATAGGCCAGTAGATCCTATAGTGAATTGTGCGACAGCGCATTGAAGGTGTGCTTGCCCTAGTTTTTTTTAAACTGCGGGTACTGTGGTGCAGTGCTGTTTTAAATTTTATAGCGTCGGGTGTGGGCCCGAAGTTGTCGATGTGGAGATTAAAGCTAAATATTTCAAAACGGTGAGCTTAAAAAAAAATACAGAAAGCACAATGTTCCTCGTCTAGAAAATATCTGGGGTGCAGCTGGGACATTCGGCTGCTTCGCAACATGAGCCTGGGACCTCTGTTATATGGAATAAAAGGGCATTATGAAACATTGTGTTGAAAAGTACTTGTACTTTACTTTTAAAGTTCATCTGTTTATTCTACTTTATTTCAAGTACATTGCACCCGTTGAACTTAATATATTACTGGAAGTACATAACCTCTCATTTACTTTGTACTAAACTTCAAGTACTTTTTGGATCAACTTTACGCAACACTGTAAACGAGCAATTACTTTCTGCAAAATCAACTTCAGACAGTAATAAACTTCGATGTGGAAATGACACATCCGCAGTACACCATTGAGCAAAAAGCAAAGCACAAAACAATTAGGCAGGCAGACGCAAAACCAGCTAACAAAGCGTTTCTGTGAAATTAGAAGCCGCTTTATATTTGGCTACAAGAATTTGGCTAACGGGTCGAAGCCTATGTGCTTTTGTTGTTACCATAAACAAATACAAAAGCAACTTCAAAAGTAATTTGTTACTTTTTTACCGTAGTCACTAATTTACTCAATCATTTTCCATTTGAGTAATTTCGACTGAACTCAGGTTACTTTTGAGGCCAATACTCTGTAACCTAAGTGGTTTTTTTTTCAGTAACTTGTACATGCCTGGATCTAAATATATGGGCAAAAACAGGGTGGCGGATGAGAAAATGAAGGTTAAGAAGAGAGTTAAGGAAGCTGAGAGGGAAATATGAGAAGCAAACATGCAGACTAAATCGACCTTGGAAATTTACAGATCGTTTAAGAAGGACATCACTAAGGAGTCCATCTTCGACAATTCTAGGAAAGCTCCTTGTTCCAGGCAAGGAAGGGAATTTTGCGGTCTAGGGCTTATAGACGCTTTCAGCGCGTCAGTTACCCGAGCCGCCACCAGTCGGCGCGCTATCCAGGCCTCCATTAAAGTTCCTGTATAGGCTCCCTGGCTCCCGTAGGGAGCCTATGAACTATACAGGAACTCTAGCCTCCACTGCCGGCCTGTATTTTGGCCTGCGCCTGCGGCTTGGTTGCTTCGCTTGCGGGTGTTTGTGTGATGATGAGTCACCGCAGTGGGGCGCGTAAACGGCGTCCAACGCGCAAGACGGTCTCTGGAGTGGGTTACAGAAACTGCAGGGGCGACATTGAGGTCTGCAAATACGCTGAGGGCACCGAGTATGCCCCGCTGAAGCGCATGGACTGTCCGTGCTTGGTGCCGTTTTCGATGCACCGATTCATACTGAATAACCCGAGCAGAACATCTTTAAGCCGGGACTCGCAGCACTTTTTCTCGGGCCGCGTTTGCATATTCACGAATACTCATTCGCGCAAGACTTTCTACCCAACGCATAAGTTGTCTGCTGTAACTCATTTCAATGCACCCAACGTCGATCTTTTTAAAACAAAGCGCAGCGTGTGTGTGTTGGCGATGTAGAAGGGGAAACAGAGGCAATCGTGAGTGTGGGCTCATAGGCCCGTCTGTCCCGAAAGACCACGTGCGAGTGACTGCTCTTTACTACAACCGAGCGGTGCGACGAGCAACAGCAAGCTATCCGCCCCAGCGACGGCCCAGCCCATCGCTGATCGCCAAGTTTTAGAGCGCAGCTCTTGGGGGCCCGTTTCCGGCTTGAGCGGCGTCGGCGTCGCCGTCGGCGTCGGCGTAACCGCGCGGTGCATCATGGGAAATGTCACATAATGCACCGCGCGAGCCCCCCACCGGGGTCACGTGACTTCGTGGGGAGGCACGTGACCCCCCCCCCGAGGTCACGTGACCCCCGCCGATGTCGCGTGACCCCCCGATGACGTCATCGACACTGATGACGTCACCGGCATCCACATCGTCATCGTCATCATCACTGATGACGTCATCATCATGATGATGACGATGACGATGCGGATGCCGGTGACGTCATCAGTGATGATGACGATGACGATGTGGATGCCGGTGACGTCATCAGTGATGATGACGTCATCAATGATGATGACGTCATCAGTGACGATGACGATGTGGATGCCGGTGACGTCATCAGTGATGATGACGATGACGATGTGGATGCCGGTGACGTCATCAGTGATGATGACGTCATCAGTGATGATGACAATGACGATGCGGATGCCGGTGACGTCATCAGTGATGATGACGATGTGGATGCCGGTGACGTCATCAGTGATGATGACGATGACGATGTGGATGCCGGTGACGTTACCGACATCCGCATCGTCATCGTCATCATCACTGATGACGTCATCAGTGACGTCACTGATGTCGTCACCGGCATCCGCATCGTCATCGTCATCATCACTGATGACGTCGTCAGCGACGTCACTGATGACGTCACCGACATTCGCATCGTCATCGTCATCATCACTGGTGAAGTCATCAGTGACGTCACTAATGACGTCATCGGTACCCGCATCGTCATCGTCACTGATGACATCATCAGTGACGTCAGTGATGACATCATCGGCATTGGGGGTCACGTGACCCCCAAGGTCACGTGACCCCCCCTGGTTAGTCTAACCCCCCCAGCGCCCTTCCCTCCTCCTCCTCAAGAGCTGCGCTCTAATTCGGCGTTACAGGGAGTTGTAAGCGGCTTTCACTTTTTTTTCGCTTACCAAATCGTCTACGTGACTAAAATGCCCAAATACAGCGAGAACCAAGACCGCGAGGAGAAAAGACGTAGTACATGCAACGATGGACATGACTGCGATAGCCTTCCTGAGTCAACTCGACAATTGCACAAGTTGCACTGGTTTTCAACTACCTTTATTTCTGGCAAAACATAACAAATCTGACGCACTTAGGTGGTTTCTGAAGTCTAGGCCATAATGGGTGTGTCGTCGGCACATTCACTGTCTGATTCTATCGGATATAACACAGCCCTGCGGTGGCTTGCGAAGCGTATAGTATACAGTGCAATACGTAGTGAGCAGTGGGAAAGTTGAAGCCGGCAATGGCGAACAGTGTTGTTGACACGAGCTTACGGTGGAAGAAACAGATTAAGGAGATGACTCTGTATCAGGCGGCGACCACATTATGTTCGATGCACCGACTGCGCTTCCCGCGCACGGGGATAGAGGGGCTTGAGAAGACTTGTATAGAGGGCTTGTGAAGCAAATTATGCATTCTTTACTCGGTCCCTGTGTACTGTGTAGTCAAATGATGGATTTATGTTGGCGCACTGGCACTGATTGCCCTTTCCCCCGTGCGGTTCCGGTTTTTTTAAACGAAAACATTCCGATGATGACTTAACGAGACATAAATACTCGTATAAATATAAAACTTCCCAGCATAATCTACTGGTCCTTCAATAATTTAGAGCAATTTAGAGTAAACAGCTGGGTCGTGCTCGCATGTTTTGTCAAACAGCATGTTTTGTCAAACAGCATGTTTTGTCAAACAGCATGTTTCGTAACAGTTCCGTAAATTGTTTACATACATTGCGTCCCTTTATAGGAGGTCGGGAGATTTTTTCCACCCCGCTCCTGCCTTCTTATTGAAAAAATAAATTCTAATAATGTTACATAGTGGGGCCTAAATAATTCTTTACATGCGCATAAAGGCGCATTGCATATGGTTTATACATACAATGTTAACTTGAACTGTGGAACATGCAAACCTTGTGAGAAGAAAGAGTTTCTATTTATGATGACATAGTGACTGAAATGATGACGCAGTATGATGACATACTGACTGACATGATGACACAGTGACTGAAAGACAAACGGTAGTAGCGGTTATAGGACATAAATCACTTTTCTTCTATACTCTTACAATATGGTGTCACCCCGTCTTACAGGTAACAAAATACCTGCCAAATATTTTTGCTTTTAAAGGTACGCAAAATCTGAATTCACTGCATACTACCAAACAACGCCATCTCCTGCATTCTGTGTTTCTCACCCATGCACTTAAACTAAGACGAGCGCTGCTTTGCTGATTTCTCCTTTTCTTGAGCTTGTTGCTTCATACTCATGGTGATATACTTACAGTGTTGTCGCATTCGCATGCTGAAGTAGTACTGGAGCACTTGGGCAATTTTTTCTTCTTTGCGTTCAACGAATGGAAACGTTATTGTGCATGTGTCAAGAACACTGTCGATAGTGTCCCAGTAGACAGTCTGGTGGCTTTTATTTTCCACGAAGAACAGTTCCGCTTTCTTCAGTAGCTGGAAAATGTTTTTGCTGGGGTGTATAAGGCCTCCTCTGTTCTTCACGTTTGTCAGTGCTGCTTCATCAGAAGTGTTCTTGTCGATGCTGAAAGTGGATAGGCATGCAGGGCAGCTTGTAGCTTTTGTTCATTTTCACACTCGAAAGCCCAGTTACATAATATAGTATGCAGTCCACAGCCTTAGTTTCTTCAGCCTTTTCTGTCGAGACACCTTCGCATTCCCAGTCTTCGACAGAAATTATAGTGTCAAGCTTGATCTTCACTTGGTCAACGAGATGAAAAGACTAGGTAGTAACCTGCGATCGACCCGCGGGGTCGCACCACGCCACTGCTCCAGGCGAGCGTCATTCGGTGGAGCTTTAAACGAGGAGACTCGCTCTGCGCAGTTCCGGTACCCCGAATTGCAGTTGGGAACGAAGCACGCCTTTCCCATCCTTATAGCATAACTTCGTCTTCGGGTTAAGGCTTACCTTCGTGCACGATGGTGGCTCCTTTGATCGACACAGCACCAAAGCAAAACATGAGGCCAGCCACTGGCCGCACACCACCACCACACCGCGAAAAAGGCGAGCAAGCCACGCCCCCGAAACCGTGGCCGCCGAGGACAGACCTCATACCCACGGTGCTCACCAAGGAGGTTATAATGGGCAGGAGGTGGCGTCCCTATCCCCAATGCATGGAGCGAAGTGTAACGGAAGTAGGCGTGGCCACGAGCCGCAACGAGCATTTCTTGACCAATGGGAAGCCTAGTGAGTGGGCGCCGCCATTAATTTCGGTGCAAACAACCGCGTTGCCATGACATTCCCGTGGCAACGCGACTGTGTGCACCGAAAGTAATGGCGGCACCCACTGTTATTTGAAACAGCGCTTAATAAAGGGCTACTCCACCGATTTTTTCATTGTCTCCGATTTGCTTGAAATTTTGCTAAACTAACCAACAAACATCGCGAAAATAGTATCCCAAATATTAGGTCAAAATATTGTTTTTTCGCGAAGTTATTGAATTTACAGTTTTGGTCCTCACCGTGTTTTTCAAGCCCGAAGTCTCTACTGGCAACAATGAAAAAGTGACGTCAGTGGAAGGCAAGGGTTCACTCTTTGGGCTGTAGATTTCGTTTTAAACTGATTCGAAGCAGTTTCATGGTGTCAAATGAATGCTTGGGAAGCTCGCTGCAGTACCCGCGCTCCAGCACGGAACAAATGATTGGCATATTCTATTTTTTGGCTGCTTGCTCGACTGGCAAGCCTGCCTGCCACTGACGTCACGCCCCTGAAAAGCGCGCGTATATTTGAATGTTGGTTTTTGCATCATTTTCATTTGCCGATTTCTCAATAACTATTATGAATTTCGCGATTCTAAATAGCATACCAGAGAGAGTAAAGGCCGGGGAGTCAGAAAATATAGTTAGTTGAGGTAGCTCAAAAAATCGGTGGAGTACCCCTTTAAAGGGACCATGAAATGGCCTTTTTACTTTTTCCAGATAACTTTTACATTAAACCGTCAATGTTCACTGAATGCCGAACAGGCATCCGTTTTCGTCTCGGTTTATTAACTTCTACACAAAAAATTATTGAAATATCGACTTTTTCATTCTCTCCAACTGACCGCAAAAGAAGCCGTGACGTAGGCCGTTTCCGGAACCGGAAGTTCTCTCGGCAGTAGGAGAATGGGAGTGTTAGCGGCAACGAGTTGTGGTGCGCCGGTAGGTTTTACTGCGCTGATGTCACCGACGTATTTCCTAAATCGGCGCCTCTCATCGCCGCATCGCAGCTGAGCGAAATTCAATGAGATATGTTGCGCTACAGTGACAGCATGGGACTAGTCCCATACGCCGGTATGCCTGTTGGGAAGTGCAGCGAGTCCTCCGGTGAAGACTCCAGAAGTCAACCACCCCGTCATTGTTGGCAGAAGGGCCGGCCCGTGTCAGTCGTTTGCAAAGCGACGTAGATGGCGTTTTTCGCGGCCTCGGAGATGCAGGAGCGAGCCGACGTTAAAAAAGATACGTTTGAACTACGAGTGTCAGCAAGAGCCACGTAAATACCTGTGTACACTCGGAGCGGACGCGCGCGCTTGATGAAAGTCTTGTATTCGCGCTGTTTGTAAGCGCTTCGGGACCGTTCTTTTACGATTGCAACTCGATACTGACGCGACACTCGGCAAAGAAAGGTTGGACCGGGGTTGTACGTATACCTCCCACGAACTGTTATAGCTCGACTGTGACGTGCAGTCTGTCAGAATAAAAATGGCATACCAATAACAAAGTGTACATACCGTGTTACGAAGGTAATCCATACGGCGTTTATTTCAGCTCTATATCACACAAAACAAGAAGATAGAATCGACGAGAGTCCCTTTTCGACGAGTGTTCGTCAACACTGCCTCGGAAAACAAGGGGAAGAGATTGACCTCACCTCTTAATCTAGAATTGAGGTCAGTGATCAAACTGTAATACGGGAAGGGTCCACAAGGGTCGCGCGGGCATATTCCATTTAGCACGCCAGCCGATCGTAGGCAGACGGTCTTGCGACGAAGCAACGCAGCGCCGAGTCGGAATGCCTGCTAGGCCTATACGCTTCGTCGGAGTCGGTGGATCCAGCGTTCTTGTTCGTCGTGGTCTGTTTTAAGTACTGTTTTCTTGCTGCTTGAAATCGGCACGCGCGGGAAGAACACGTAGAAAAATAAACGTTCAGTCAGTCAGAGTTTTGAGAGGAAGGAAAACAAAGAAAATAAACGTTCGTCGCTGGCCGCCACCCAAGTAACTGTCGGCCCTGCCCTACTGCGCACGCGCAGTAGTTGCTTCGTTTACCACACGATAGATGGCGCCTGGCTCTCAGCATTATCAAATTTGGCAATTTTCGCCACACATCTCTAATTATGCTACAAAATGTGGATCTGAATATTATTTAACAAAACTTTTAGGAAACATTCGCCGGCTATTTATTGTTTACGATCGCGGTGCTGGTGAGGTAGGCTCTTACCCAATAGGCGACCTGGATTTGGCTGACGTGCTCCATTTCCGCGGATGCATCGTAGTGAACAGGCGAAAGAAGGAAGGCGCAAAAGAGTCCAGTTTTCTTTTAAAAGTTGTATAGCAAATAATTTTTTTGGCTCCCTATTTTTATGTTTTTGTGTTTCTTTTCACACCTTTTACGACGTGCGGTCGATGAAACTCGATTTTAAAATCATTTCATGGTCCCTTTAACGGGAGACTTTTCAACCGGTATGGTCGGAATTAGATGAGATTATTATAAACGAACGCCTGGTTGCCCAGCAGAAAGTAAGTGACTAGAATTGAGACGCTCTAGACGACGCACCGTGAAGGACTTGGCGGTGCGCAACGCATTTTTTTAATAAACAGCAGCAGCAGATCGCACGAGCGCGCATGCAAGCCAGGAGCGCACAGAACAACGGGCTCGCGCTTCCAGTTCTGACATCGCTCGCACATAATGTGGAACTAAGTATAAACACTCACGCTGCAAAGCATTTGCATCGCGGACGCCCACGGCGGACGCCGACCGCATCGAAAGCTAGCCTCGTGAAGCAGGAGCAGATTAGAAAGCAGATGAACCGCCGGTGCGCTACCCCACGGCCTCGGAACGGGTGTGCAAGGCAGTCTGGGATTAAACGCCTCTTCCGGCTTCACTCAGGCTGACGTCATGCCGGGTCCTGTCTGTTTAAACGTCCTTGGTGCTCACACCTCAGCGCCCTCCGCGGCGGCGCGAAACTAACTGTACTTCGTTTCACCTTATGTTGAACCGCAGCGAAGGCTAGAAGCGCGTTGGCAGCCGCTCTTAAGTCACGAGAGCTTGTGCCGCCGAGATGTGCCCCAGAGCGAGAAGCTCGCGCTTGTAGCCTTTCCTGCGGTATATCATAAGGCTAGCTCCGAACACGATCTTGTCGCTGTCTCCTCGCGGGAAGGGCGGCCAGAGTCACCATCTAAATGCACCGTGCACGAGTCCTAGTAACAAACCCGCCGCCCCCCACTCGCCGGCGATCTTCGGTTGCTAGGGCTGTGGCTCCATCCCATGGCGACGTTGCGAACTCTTTAAACGTATGCTCCAACGACGTATATACCCATGAAACCAATCCTAACTTATTTAAAAAAAAAAAAAGAAATACTGGCGTCGCTCACTAAGTAACGGGACCCGACGAGAACGGGCCCCGGTGCGTGCTTCGGTGCAGGCTCGCGTGCGTGACGGGGGACGCGCACCTGGGACCCTCCGCGAACCACTTTCGCAGATGCGCGGAAGGGAAAGGAGACCACGAAAAACAAGGCGGAGAGGAAACGCTGACGCTCCCTTGTCGGAAAGGGTCGCCGAGTCGAACACCAACGACCTAGAATTAGCCCCCGCGGCACAAACAAACAAACCGAAAACGAATGTGAAGTAATTGATATCGTCTCCGGACGAACTTTTTGACTCTAGAGCTCTCGGGAGCTCGCCCAAATTCTTGATGTACCGCAGTTGGTCGCCTCGAAGCGTACCAGAATTTCGTACTAATTTTCGTCCTCACCAATATGCTTTGGGTGAAATGTGTCCTCTCGCCTTACAAGAAACCGCCCAAATTAGAACACCGGACTTTTTTTCCAAAGTTCGGTTGAACTGAAGCCGCAATCCCGAAAGCAAAGAAGCATAAAAAAATGTTCCATATACAGCAAATAGATTATGTCGTCACAACCCCGGAGAAGGAAGAAAGAAAAACAGATAAAAGGAAGAGACAAACACGCAGTCTCCGAACACAGCTAGGTTCGGAGACAGTGCACTTGTCCTTTCCTTTTATCTTTCTTTTCTTTCCCTGCATCTGGTTAAGTTGTGCTACCTTTCCACCAGCTCTCCAGCACGCTCATCCTTCTTTCAGTGAAATTAAGTGTGGTCACCGTGACTCTTACGTCTACTACGTTTGATACAATTCAAAATGGCCTCGTCACAGGTTGTACTACAAATAGCTCGGCGGGACAAGGCAAAAACGACATGACCGCTGTTTTGTGTGGATACTTTATTCGAGAGGTTTATGTTAACTGAGCAGAGGGGTTAATATAGGCTAAAGAAGGTTATCCAACACTTTGCGATAAGAAAATGACAAAAAAACAGGGGCTACAAGAAGGTGCGGTGGAATACAATTGGTGCTGAATGACGTGTGTACAGCTGCGACGGAAAAAGACCAGCGCGAGTGACCGAGGACCGGAGCGGCAAAATCGGGACAAGCGGCAGGGTCCTTTAGCAAACCGTTACCGTGCTCCGCGTACCGCACTACCGGAGCCTTTGAAGCATGCTTTTAGGCGGATGCCCGGGGTGTACCGTAACCGTGGGGCGCGCGCTTAAAAACGTGCTTTAAAGACTCCGGTAGTGCGGTACGCGAAGCACGGCAACGGTTTGCTAAAGGTCCCTATTGTTCCCGAGCACGCAGATAGCGAGAGAACCACCCAGGTTCGATGTTTCAATACGGGGGTGGCCGGCAGAAAGCAGCCCATCCTAAAACCTGCATTTCGAAAGCTCTATCGTATCCCTCACTTTTCGGCTCAGCGATGCGCCAACGTGGTTGCGCACGTAAGCCTGTCTATTGTTGTTTTTTTTTTTTTTTTACGCGGGTGTTGCGAGAGCTTAGGAGCCGACGAGCCACTCAAACGGCCACGAAAGTACAACGACACTGCGTTCATCACCTTTTTATGAGGGTGTCTTTTTGCCTTCTAATCCCACCTTCTAATCCCGGTTTGAGTCCGTCATTGTGCACGGATTGCACAGCTGCAGTGTTTCGAAAGGGGTCTATTGTCGGTTTAGGGGAAAATAGCGATAAAGAAAACACCGCCGCCTACCACGCCTGCGCAAAAAAAGAAGAAAAGTAACGGGTTCATGTGCGGAAACACGCCGGCTCATCGCTTGGTCGAAAAGTGAGGGCAAGAGGAAAGAAAAGGCATTTTCGTTGTTTTATTATTTAATCGAGTCGTTCGCCGCAATCTCACGCAAACGGCAGAAGAGTCGACAATGAGCTGATCGCCGAGATAATGCACTGCCGTTGTTCAACGCGCCGATCGGAGTAAACGATATGCACTGAAAATAAAAATAAACAATGTTGTAAAAGCAGTACATTACAGATATGCGCATATAAGTACATACGAATAAGCACACTGACAGAAAAACCAACGGGTACACTGACATGAGCCCACAGCCCTGTAACTTCCCCGGTAAGGGCTAACACGCACTCAGAGTAAACTCTCAAAGTGGAGAGCCAACTGGAAAACAGGGTCGATAAACACTTCACACGACAATGTTTTGCATCATTGTCACTATCGAAGGTCATTCTGTCGAGATTCGCACGCAGTTGTAGCCTAGAACATTTTTTACAGCCACTTGTGTCCACCGCGTTGACCGCCACAAACCAGTCGCCATGTTCTAAATCCGGGATTAAAAAACAACCAAAAGAAAAGCGCCCAAGTTTGAGCGCTCACGATAGGCGTGGTTTAAGGGCTGTTTATACTCCAACGTCGACGAACGCAACGCGCGCCGGCGCAGACCGACGTTCGTCGGCCACTACATTGCGCCGAGAAGCTCCCGAACGATGGTGTTTACAGTCCAGCGCAGACCAACGCTGGTTCAGCGCGCCCCGACGAACTGCCCCACTTTACGCATGCGCGTTTCCGTGGCAACCGCATCGTCTCTACGCACACAATGGGCGGTAGTTTGCGCCCTCTAGCCTGGAGGCAATCGGTCAGTGTGGTTCGTCCTCGTGTTGTCATGTCACGCTTCAAAACACCATTCGGGGTAGCGGTTAGCAGTTCAAAAACAAGCAAATGATGGTGATAACGAGTGAAAACCAGCATTTATTTTCTCCTAAATGCCAAACAAATGTCAACAAAAAAAAAAAAAGAAGAAGAAAGAAAAAGCCCCATAACCTTTGAATTTAGCTGCTTGCAGGTTCGCCGGAATCCTGCCAAGCGACTCCGGCGATTTCGCCGGGGTGCTTCAATGAAATCTATGCACTCGATATTCCACAGAAACCTCTTTCTGACAGGTAGCCGGTATGTTATCATCGTAGTAGACTTTCACGCTGACTCAAGAACCGGACACCGAAGAGAGCGGACGATACCTAAATTAGGCAATGTACGCGTTCGAAATTATAACGCACTTTAAAGAGCCTATATACAGGATTCAGTCCAATTATCATCCCGTATCGCTACTATCGTTTACAAGCTGAGACCATTTACAAGCTGGGACAGCCCAATTGAATATTTCTGGCCGGCTAAATTGTTCAGAGGTTTCCGTGACCGCCGTTCCCGTACATTCGACGACGCTTTTTCGATCGGGAACGACTGCCGGTGAGTGCGACTGGCACATGATAATAAATACCACACACATTAGGTCATCCTTAATTCTAATTAACCCTACCTCTGGCGCGTCATCGAGCTTTTAGCTTTTGCCGGCACCGCAGCACCACGGCCCACCACCACCGGCTCGTCAGGTCGATAGGCCTATCGCGAATCGAAGGTAGCGCATCCTCGGAGCGGTCCACGTCCACGCACACAATCGCTCAGTCAAGCGCACGAACGTTAAATACGCACACCAACACGGGAACACAACAGCACACGACACACGGCAAGAACGACAGGTTCAGATCCCAGAAATGAGCATCTCGCACCACACTCCGACTGGCCCCGGCGACCCCGCCAACCGGATTCCCGAATGAGGCATTCGCGCGAGGGCTTCTGGGATAGCCTGCGTCGGCAGGGCCGTCGTCCAACGTCGAACGTAGAGCATGTCCAAGTCCGTCGCAAGCTACGACGTCGCGCGTCGAGCTGCTCAGCGCGGCGCCGCGTTCAACTTTGCGTTGGAGTATAGCAGACTTGTACGTAGTTCAACTACTCTACTCAAGTTACTGTAGTTTAACTACTTTTCTGAGTAGTTTAGTAACTTTCAATTACAATTTTATTTCGGTAATTAGTAGTTTACTTAAATTACTTTTTCCAAGTAACTTCTACTCAAGTTACAAATTACTTTCGAATTTTTGTGGTTTTTCTTATCAACAAACATTCCTGCACAAAGGAGATAAGATGTTGGAAGATCAGCTGATATTTGCAAAGAGGTGGAAGCAAGTGCTGTAATAAGAGGGGGGGGGGGGAGAGAAAATGGTTTGGAGCGTTTAAAACCCCCCAAAATTTTAACAAGTCCCCCCCCCCCTCTAATTTACTTTGTACTTCAAGTACTTTTTAGATGCACTTTACGCAACACTGTAAACGAGCAAACACTGCCTAAAAAATCAAGCTCAGACAGTGCGAAACCTCAGAAATGACACATTCGCAGTACATCATTGGCCAAACAAACAAGAACGTACAAAACATTTAGGCACGCAGAAGCAGAACCAGCTATTAAAGAATTTCTGTGAAAAAAAAAAACAAGAAAAAAAACAACAACAAAAAAACAAGCCGATTCATATTTGGCTAGCACAATTTCGCTCACGGATTAAAACCTCTGTACTTTCTTTTTACCATTAAAAACATATAAAAGTAACTTCAATAGTAACTTCAAAAGTAATTCGCTACTTTTTTACGGTAATTAGTAATTTTCTGAAATACTTTCTATTTCAGTAATTTCTACTCTATTCAAATTACTTTTGACGTCAATACTCAGTAACTTAACTTAATTACTTTTTTCGAGTAACTTGCACATGTCTGGAGTATAGACACCCCGTTCGCAGACAGCGTCATCGAGCGTGAACGAACGCGTGCGCTCGTTGACGTTACGACGGAGTATAAACAGCCCTTTAGTGCTAGGTTTAGCGATAAGCAATTTTTGTGTAATAAAACAAAACCGAAACTCAGCTTAGGTTCCCGGCTAAGCTCCGATTTGCGTTAAGCGGCGTTGGTACAACCGACCCTGAGATGCAGTCCGCCGTTCTCTGTCCTCGCAGTGGTGCCAGTGAGAGTGCATCAGCAGTCACGAGGCTCTTACCTAGCACATAATCCACCTCAAAGCTAAAACGCATCTTAAACCTTTGATAGTGATAGTGATAGTGATAGTACTTTATTGCACTTAAAAGTTTGTGGTGCCGGTGGGAGCAAATCTGCGCGGTGGGAGCAAATCTAGTGGAGACTTTCCCAGCAAGGTGACCAGTGGCTTATGGTCAGTTTCCACAGTAACGTGCAAACCTCTTAGCTAGCTTTCGAGTCGCTGTGTGGCCCAAGTCAAGGCCAAAGTTTCCTTTTTAAATTTGCTCATAGCGCATTTCAGTTGGCGTTGGAGACCTTGAAACGAAAGCTGCAGGTATACGTTCTGTATTAGGCTACAGCTGCAACAAAACAGCACCTAAACCATAGGACGAAGCATCCGCCGAAAGAATCGTCGGATACTTTGGGTCATACCTTGCCATGCAACTATCCGAAGAGATAGCTGTTATCAGATGTTTGAACTCGCTTTTCTGGAGCGTCAGTTCAAAGCCATTCTGCATTCTTCTGCAGCAGTTATCGAACGGCGCCGTCTTATTAGCCAGATTGGCGATAAACCGCGAAGAGTGGTTAGCGAAACCCAAGCGTCTGCGCAACTCAGCCACGTTTGTTGCTGCCCTCATCTCAGCTATCGCGCGATCGTTCGCGGGATCTGAACGTGTGCCCTCTTTGCTCATCAAGCAACCAAGAAAAAAAGTTTCCTTCATCCTGAACTGCCATTTATCCTTGTTTAAGGTAACGCCGGATTTAAAAAAATCGCTTCAGAGTGTGATGCAGATGCTCATCGGCTACTTTCTGATTGGAGCCCAAGACTAGCACATCGTCCATCAGGTTTACCACCCCCTGGATTCCATCAAGAATTTCGCTTATTGTCGTCTGGAAATACTCAGGAGCTCAGGTTATACAAAACGGCAGCCGTTCAAAGCATTAACGTCCGTGTGGCATGAGGAACGTAGTTAACCTCTGGAATTCTTTTGCCAACTTCACTTTATGGAAACTTGAGTTCGCGTTTAGTTTTGAAAACACCGCTGCTCCGCTGAGCAACACTATTGTGGGAATAACGTAACGGCCCCGTCTTACATTTTTGTTGAGTTGAGTCCGGTTAACACAAATGCGTATATCTCCTGACGGTTTTAAGACCGATACGATGCCAGCACACCATTCAGTTGGGCCGTCGACTTTTGTGATAACCCCGTTCGACTACATTTTGTCGAGGTCTTTTTTTTACCCCTTCTCGTAACGGGAGGATAAAAACGACGGTTGGTGCGAATGGCATAAGGTACACTGTCTGGTTCAAGATGAATGCAGTATTCGTCTTTCATGGTGCCAAGACCGTTGAACAACGAAGGAAAGCCAGTTTCAACCGAGACTTTATCGACAACTTGACTATTCCTAGTGCTTGGATGGCTGGTAAGCTATATGATGAGAGACTTTAGTGAATCAACTACAAAAAAGCCCGAGGACACCTAAGCACTTCTTACGAGTTGTGAAGGCGAACGTATCGCTTCCGCCTCGCGTTGTCGAAGGGCCTCGTCCTCTTTCCGCCTGAGACGCTTTGAATCGCGATCGGCTTGCCGCCTCACGCTTTCGAAAGGCTTTGTTCTGTTTCCTTGCGCGTTGCGCCGCTGCTCGTTCTGCCCGCCGTGTATTCGGAGACCCGACAACGATGGTGGATTTCGCTGTGTGCCTTCACGATCGTTCTGCTTCGTTATTCCGCTTTCATAGTTCGTCTTAGGTGTACTTCCGCGGACGGGCAAGTTTCGCTACTGCCGAGGTTGCGGCCGCTGACAATGTACAGGGTGTCACAAAAGAAAATTTACACGGTCTTCTTTACCGCAAAAATAAACTAGGCATCGCCGAACGCTCATTCTCCGCCCAAAGGTAGAGCTAGAGGTCACAACCAGATGCCAAAGTTTCAGCCTGATCCGATAACTTAATCAAAAGTTATTAGTGATTTTCTGAAAATTTCAATGGAAAAATGGTGGCCGACGGAGTTTTTAAACACATGGGGCTCTATGGCACCAGAAACCGAAAACGGGCAAAAATGGGCTCCATTTTCCCATTGCAATTTTCAGAAAATCACTTATAACTTTTGATTAACTTATCGGATCGGGCTGAAACTTTGGCATCTGGTTGTGACCTCTAGCGCTACCTTTGGGCGGAGAACGAGCGTTTGCCGATGTCTAGTTTATTTTTGCGGTAAAAAAGGCCGTGTAAATTTTCTTTTGTGACACCCCGTAGATGCTTGAAGCGCCGCCATGTTCGTCGGCGCCGAGAGGAGCAGATGCGGCCGAGCGCGCGCCACCGTGTTCCTTTTACCGGCGCGCTGCCGGCGCGGGGCCCGCAGCGCCATGGGGTGGCGTTCCTAGAAACTATGACGCGCGCCAGCCATTGCAGCCTATTCATCAAATCGCTCCTACACTACAGGCTTCGCTACATTGGGACAGGGGAATTTAGATGTCGTTTGGCGCGCGGCTTCAAAAGCTGATAACGCCGGTTCACTCCATGGGACCGTTATGGTTTTCACATTAAAACTGTTTCTCGATTTTAGTTACGATTCCACCGAACGGTGGCAAGAAACTGTTATTTTGCCCTCAACTCCCCTCACTGCCTGGCATAGCTAAAGCGACACTAGGACGTTCTAGCTCATCAGGTAATCCTGAGAACGGCGCTAGAACCACCGAAACTTCAGCTCCGGTGTCCGCCTTCGATTAGACAACAGTCACGGATAGACACTTGTGCCGTTCTAGTTTTAGCACTCGATACTCCCAAAAAAACAAAGTTCTTACAATCAGTGGTTCGCGCTCCACTCTCGACGTTGCTGGCGCCTACTTGGAAGGGCCTTGGGTTTAGTCGAGCAGGCGGCGGCGAAATGTCCTCGGCTCCCGCACTCGTGGCGCACTGCTGCTCGGGCGAAGTACGAAGTACGGGAATGTGAACCTCTTCCGCATGCTGAACATTTCGGAGCCTTGTTGGCGTTATGTTCGATGCGCTGCCCGGAGGCTTCGTCTCCCGACAAACCGCGTCGACCTCGGCGCTTGACGACGCCGTCTCCGAAAGTTCCGTGGAACCGCTGCGAAGCTTGTTCTGCTGACGTTGCACAGTTTGGCGTCACGTAGACCCACCACAAAGTGGTCGCGAACCGCCCACTCCTTCACGTCGCCGTGGCCGCGACGGTCTGCTAACGTATGAAGGGCTGTAAAAAACGGGTCCACAGTTTCTCCCGGTTTCTGGCTGCGGCGATCAAAGCAGGCGCTTTCATAAACCAGGTTGCGGGCGGCAACAAACTAGTCGTCCAATCTTGACGGCGACGTACTTCTTCGAGTCTTCTTCACACGGTGGAAGGTCTGGAATATCTTGCGTGCCGGCCGTACCATCGGGTAAACATTAGGGTCCGTACGTGAGCTTCCTGTGTCCACTTGTTTAGTCCGGAGGCGAGCCGGTAATCGTCCAAGTCCGGAACTCAAGCAGGCCATGCGGACGTTCTCTCGAAGTTGAACCATGTTGAATTAACCTGAGACTGGGGTAGAGAAGAAACATCAAAACGTAGAAGGGACAGAAAATAGACAGGACGACGTCTCATTTCTGCGGTACTGAATGAGGATGAATTGAAGGATGTAGCAAAATGTATCACAAGTACAATGAATTCAACATTGGGAATCAAGTTTTGAACGTCGTACTGTCTATTTTCTGTCCCTTTACATTTTGATGTTTCTTCTCTACACCAGTCTCAGGTTACTTCAACCCGGTTAATATTCACCAGCTCGCCTGCACCCTTACGAATTCTTCGAAGTTGAAGCTCGGCGGCGGCTGTACCGGGAAATGTCCCGGGTGGAAAGAAACCTTGTCTGCGTCGCGCGCCATGTCTGCTTACCCTTAAAGCCCCGAGTAACAGGAACAGCCCCCTGAGTTATTCCACCATTGAAATATATCTCGATATTAGGTCGCATGACCCCGCAATATGACGGAGGCTTATTGCGGAAAAGGTGCCGTGTAACCGAGCTTTCGGTTGCACGTCAAAAGATCACTAGGTGGTCGAAATTAATCCCCAGTCTCCCGCTGGGGCGTGCCAGATGCCCGTCGTAGGTTTGGCACGTAAAACCCCCAAATTTGACTTTTTAGGTCGCATGACAATAGATCAGCACGATTCACCTTCGTCAAGCCATACCGAAGCGCGACAACAGATAGCCACGCGCGTATCGCACTATATCGAAAGACCGATAACACTACAACAGTCTAGCTTGTTTAGCATTGTAAACCTAAATAGTGCGAAAAACAGGCGCTAGTCATGGATTCGTGTCCTTGTCTGTCCTTCGCGCTCTTCGTGTTTAAAATGTGCATGAGGTATTAGACGGCCTTGATTATCGTTCTAGCGTCGCCACCGTCTGGGCGAAATTGCAACCATCCACTTGCCGATGGATTCACGCTGCGAAGCATAGACCTGAACGATGAAAGCCTGTTTCTGGACGAGCTGCACAAGTTATCTTGAATCTTTACTTTCTTACAAAGGCACTGATACTGTGACTAATTGGAATCGCAAATGTTAAGTTCTTTGAATCCCTCCTCCACCCTTTCCCCGAAACATTCCGGTCGTCACATTGAATTGCACACACATGCGCGCGGGAGAGTTGGATGCACGTGCCGTCCTCCTCTTATCACCGAGCACATGCGAGGGTCGCGGGAAAATGGGGTACTTATACAGTTATAGGGAGTATTCACTGGCGGCCATATCTGTTTGCGCGGCTGCTGAGCGCGTGCTGACGGCGAGCTTCCGCAGTTCTTTTGCAACGTACATTCCGCACCATCAAGAGCGCCGGTCCTAGCAGGCTATTAATGTGAGCTCGTTCTGAGCGTGCGCTCTAAACATCGCCCTCGAATATGGCGTCCAGTGAATACCTCCTATCCCCTTCTTTCTTTGCACATGCACAGGGCACGAGACGAGAAGTTCTCTGGACGGTGCGCAGTCTTCCCAATGCCTGGCAAGAGGAAGGAGCGGCAGCTGCACAGAAGCGGTGACGCTTGGCCATGCGCGGCGGGAGAGACGCCAGATGAAAGAGAGCGACGTTGAGTAGGAGCGAGGCAGCATGGACACTCGATTCATGTTGCCCTCTTTACGATTTGTCGCAATTTAATCGGCCGATTATATACTTTATAGAAGGAAAAAAAATGTTCTCGAATTGTATGGAGTTGTAATATTCTGTGGGTCCGAGAACGCCGGCTCAGGATCAAAAAACAGGCACGACCAGCCCCGTCCGAATCCAAGCACAACCTCTTTTATCACGAGCTTATCGTGGGGTATCACGCGGGCACGCCAGAGCGTGCAACATGGCGGCGCCGGCTTTTGGCGCCGCTTTGTGTTCATGTACTGAAACCACTACAGCAGTCTAGAGTGAAGCATCGAAAAACAGACAACCAACCTTGTTTGCTTGTTTTTTTTTTTTCGCGAAACTAATTTTTTTGTTTGTTTGGGTGCGGGGTATGAATTCTGTGCGTAAGCAAAGTTTGTACTGCCTGCTGAGGGTTATTCGAAAGTACAATGGAGCTTCGCCTCTACTGGCACAAAACCCTTTGCCGCTAAAACCCATGTTTTTTTGTATGTTTTTTGTTTGTGTGTGTGCTGTGGACGGGTTTGTCGGAATCGTAATTGACCTTGTACGTTGCGTCGAGAAATGCCTAGCTCTCCAAGTTAGAAATAACGAAACGGTGCTTCGAAGAGAAATGTGTGGCTCTCTAAGTATATACTAAAATTGCCAGGAAGCGGGGAAAGAAAAAAGAACGGCTCACAGAGGGGGCCCCCAATTTTGCTGGGCTGGCGTCCCTCCCAGATGGGCACAACTCTGTCGTCTGCTAGCAAAGCCGTCATCATTCCTCCCCCTCGTATGTAGCCTTTTGCGAGCTGATTACACTGATTGAGCATTTTCACTCGTGTAATAACGCGGGATGGCTTTAAGAAAGTGTAGCATCACACGTTTTGTCAACTACGCGTTTGATTTCACGCCGTGTCCGGTGATAATGCGGTAACATTATAAAGATGACTGATTTGTGGCGCTAGTCGAGGAAGCCTCTACTTAAAAATATTCTATCACGACATCAACGAATATAGCCATAATTGTGTATTTTCACGAGCACAGGCCGATTTTCCTGTCTCATGTATACGAGGCCAACACATCTCGGGAGGCAAAATTAGGGTCGCGGCCGAAAGGCCGAAAAGGCGGCACTTGCCCTCCCAAAGAATGTCGCCACCTAGCGCAAGGCACAGCCATCAAGCAACACTGAGACACTCTAAGCGCACTGTTTGTCTTCTTTCTCGGCATGTTTTTTTTTGGCGTGGAAACACTGCAAATGCATCATGCAATAGACAGTCTTCAGACTTTCATTCTTTTATCATACTGGTCGTACAAAAACCATCCGCAGACATGTTAAAATCAAATATATGTTTCAAGGAAACATGTTTGAAGCATGCTCAAGGCGTGTCCGCGGATGTCATCATGTCTGCGTAGGACATTATGTATAAAACTATAAGCAGTGTGAGCGTAACGTTCCGCGATATGTCGCGTCTTCCCGGGTTTTATTTCTTTTTTTTTTTTTTAGGTTGTAGCCGCGAAGTAATTTTGCGAAGGAGCCGTCGGTTCATGCAACTCTCCGCTGCAAACATTCCACCCTTTTGCCCAAAACAATAGACTGTCGCACTACTCAGCATAGATAAGAATGCCGTTGCTTGTATCAGAAACAAGAAGGGTGTCTCACATGTGAAAGTTTTCAAGTTTTCCATTTTGAAATTACCGTCAGGTATTGCCACGCTAGTTTGTGTATGCTCTCATAGGGAGCGGTGCAAAGCCTACCGGAGTTCCAGGAGTCTGCCAGCGTACTCGCTGGGTCACTTTGCTTAATAACTGGGCAGTCTAACTACATCGTTCCTTTTTTTTACATCCTAAACATATTTTAGGGCTTTATAAAACCGTCTAAGGTATTCTCAAGCTTCCAGCAAGCTGAAGAGATTGATTTCAAATGAAAACTCGCTCGAACAGCGCTAACTATGCCAGCGAAATATGCAGAGAACGCCATCACGCTTCGACGCCTACGAGGTCGCTCAAAGATCAGGCGAAACTTCGATGACGTCACAAGCACCAACCGATTCAAGGCGATCTCTTGTCGGGAAGCATCTGTCGTCCCCTACAGATGCCTAATTGCTTCGCAAATATTCTGTGAGCCTCCAAGTTCCAGCAATTTTTACCCCGAGGTATTATATTTTAGCGAAACTTGAACTTTGCTCGATTTTGGCGCAAGGACAGTACCTCGGGGAAAAATTCGTAAAGACCACTTCCTCATTTCAAGCGACCGTTCTTTCGACGTGCCTTTGATCTCTTCGTCCATTACGGTGCGCCCGGATTATGGAACCATTCCGCGCGGGAGCTCCAAACGTGCGCCGACCACCGAAAAGTTACGGCGCTCTCTCTGTCGGCGAAAGTCTCACATCAAAGAATTTCGCTACCCTGCCCGCTTTCTACCGGAACATATACAGCAGCATTAGGCTATGCTAATCTAAAGTCAATGTATGCGCACAAGTAGAAGCTTATTTCGAATGATGCCTCCCGCTATCTTTCCACGCTACCGCTGACACGCCAGTGCGAAAGTGCAAAAAATAGAGATAAAAAAATGTACGCCGCCGCGGTGAACGAGGGAGACGATGTCAATACGTGCCTCGTTCAAGGGCTCCATGCTAACCCCTGCGCTCTTGTCTGACGACGTGCGCACCGCGTCCCGCCTTTGAGAGTCTTGGCACCACCGTCTTCCAGCCGTAGTGCTCCTGGGGAGGACGGGTATATCCTCGTAGGGAAGGGTGGTCACCCGCGTTGTGAAGTCCCCAGGGGCAAGCAAGTGCAAGTCGGTCAGCATGTACCCCTTTCGGTGTTCATAATATACAAAACTCGCTACTTTCAATATTTTTTGGAGTGTTTAACTGCATCTTAGGTACAAGTTCTCGTAACATGTAACTGCAACAATTCAACTTTCAGCAGGATATTTGATGGAATTTTTACGAATCGATGAAGAGGTTGGGCATGCACGAGACGTTTCTAAATGCCTGACTTATACCTGAACATTATGGTTCGAACGTATCTTACACGAGTGTTTTATTATTTCGGTCAAAGTGGACAAATTTTTAGGCGGTGACTATCAAAGTGACGCTGGTGTGGTACATCTCGAAAATCCTTGCATCTGTTTAGGGATAAGGTGACCATCTCCGGTGTCACCGACCGACTCAAAAAGATCGCCGCCCGACAGGATGTCCAGCTCGTGTGCTCGGCACCAAAGCAAGCGAACTCCATGTGCCGCAGAGTAAATCAGGCCAAAAACAACCAGACAACTTGCAACATCGCGCATAAGACGCAAGCGTCGGTGAAGGGCGCAGCAGCTGGGCATCTTTCAGCACATTGCCGCACGTGCGGGTGCAGTCCAAGTTTTAACAATACCTCCATTCAAAGACACAAAAATGCCTTTCCGCGCGAGCCTCTTGAGGCCACGGCCATTGAGGAAAGCGCCGATAATTGTGTGACCACGCCTTCCATCACGGTTAGCTAAAAAGAAAAACAGTTTTTTGCGTTGTGGCACGTCCCCGTGAGGGGAAATAAAAAAGATAATGTGTGAGGGGAGTTAGGTGAGGTGGGGTAAGAGGGAAATGTGTGATGGGTAATAAGCTAATTTAATTTATTGTAATTATTATATGTGCGCAATAAAAATAAGAAAGGAAGCGAATTTCAGTTAAGTTAATGAGGAAGAAGTAAAAGGTAATTGTTGATTGTTGATATAGTCAGCGGTGTGTATGTCAGTTTTCTCCATCTGTGTTCCTCTCCCTAACGTTCTAGCGGAGCTTTGTTTTGCATCAGGGGTGGTATGAACACCAGAATTCTTTTGCTGAGAAAGCAAGTTCGTAGAGGATATTTCCCAACGAGATCTTCAAGACGCATGCGCCGGTACAAACGGCGTGTCGGCAACAGCCACCGTCAAAGTAATAACAGCAGGGCGTGTCCTTCGAACGCCAGGCCTCCAGCACGCGCTCGTTGCTTTTCGACGCGCGCACTGGATGCACTGGGCGCTCGAGGCACAGAGAGTTTCCGCGGAAGACGACAACGCGATTCTCTCGGGATCTCTCGGGATCTGTAGCTAAAAAACTTAACGGGCGACAGGTAAAGCGTTACTTGTTATGCATTGCGTGCCCGTGTTCTATTTTTCGGCGCAACCAATTCATTCTCCGCGTTCCGAGATGCCCTCCAACGCACATCGATTCCTCCCTTGTCTTTCTTTTTCTAAACACTGGTTGGCAGGGGCAAAATGAGTACGAGATCGCACTGGTCGAACTGATTAGTAAATATATGGCGTCTGCACAAAAACATGATCGGAATGCGCGAGGGCTATCGACAAGTTTCAGGCATGTTTCGTCGGGCTGAAACGGTGACTGAGTACTTGGTGGGGACCATCGCTCCAACTTTGTCTCAATCGAGATTTTTATTCTTACGCTCGTGTCAAGGGTGTCAATACACGATTCACGGGTTAATCATCGTGCGTTCCGGGAGTCGCGCGGCGTCCCTTCGGTTTCGTCACCCCTGTCAGCAGCAAACGTCTGCTCGTAGCTCCGGCATGCTTGCAACACATGTCCTTCGTGTCGGTCGTGAGTAAAGATCGAGATTCTCCTCCTGGCCGTCTCGGAAGCTAAGCAATTGCCGCCTTTCCCTAAACGGAACCCTTCCTCGGATGCACGAATGACTGTATGAGCGAATAAATGGACTTCCTGTGCACTGCGGGACACTAATAACCCGAATACGACTTGGAGCTTTATCGCATTTTACTTTGGGAGCTTGAGTTAGTACCTCAGCTGAGCAATTTCCGCCACTACAGTAGTTTCGCTGACAGTTTTTCGATACTGAGAACAAAAAAACGCGGCGATAGCTTCTTCGCACGTATAGTGTCGTGGAGTGTACGTTTCGACGGCGGGCAGTCAGCCCCAGTGGGCGTCCTGGTGCGTATTAAATAAAATCCCTGGAGCCTGAGAAAGTAGCGCCATTGCCTCCCCGCCTGCAAGCCACGCACAAACAGATACTAACAGACAGACGACCGAGACCTCGCAAGGCGAATCAGTCTCCGTCGCCGGGGTGATCGCCACGTCGGTCCATACAAACCTCCCAAGACCCGAGGGGGTCGTTCTAAACCAGTCGCACCAAGATCACCATGAAGCATCATCGTACGGAAGACGTTCCTCACCAATATAAGCGTCTTTGGCACTGTGTACGCAACAAACTTTTGAATCATGCCCATCTCCACGTGTCTCTTACAATAATATTGTTGTTCTCGCTTATTTCGAGACAAGAAAATGATTTTTCAGTGCCTCCAAGTACCGACACCGCGTGTGGTCGCGGTGCGAAAGTGTACAGTGCTGCCCGAACTTAACGCCGCCACTGGGTTCCCAAACATTGAGCTCGTGTCGGCTACTTACTGTTAGATTTGTCACCAAAACGTTCTGGATGCTTTCTCACGATGAGATAAAAATCGGGAACCCAAACATTCTTCGATAGTTCATCGGCCGCCGTAGGGACTGTCAGAAACGGCAAATGCTGTGGCGGCGTTAAAGGGCTCATGAAACGATTTTCCTACTTCTTCCACCTTAGCTTTAATCCTCAACTCAAATGCGAATTGTGAAATCACGTGGTCATGACATTCCTTCGGCACCGGTGTGATGACTCCTAGCTTCCACCGCGCTTTTTATGCACACCAGAGAACTTGTCATACCCCAGTGACAAAAAGTTCCTTAGAACGGATGCCTGGGCGAGTCGGGTATTCATATTGTAGGAGAAGCGCTAAGTAGATTCTCTAACCCTCAAACTCACACTCACACTCACACCAGAAAAACGGTCATTCACGTCGCGCTGAATACAGCGCGACGTGAATGACCGTTTTTCTGGTGTGAGTGTGAGTGTGAGTTTGAGGGTGAGAGAATCTACTTAGCGCTTCTCCTACAACAATAAGTTCCGTCAGGGTACTCATTGGCCACGAACGCGAATCCAAATATTCGTCGACGGATTGATTGTTGACGAGCGCATACGTCCGAGTGACGCAGTTCTCGTGTCCAATCCGTGAGCTGGGCTCTGCTGACGTCAGTTTGGCGCCGGTGACGCGTGTTTGGAACCGCGGATGTATCATAGTGAAAAGGCGGAGAGCTTTCGAAGGCAAGAAGGTACAAAATAGTCCGCTATATTTTCAAATGTTCGTTCCGAAAAGCTGGCTTTTGACTGTCTAGCCTCTTTCTTTTGGCCAACTAAACAATATGCGATTAGTAAAGTCCCAAATTAAAATCATTCATCCCAACCCAAAATTCGTTTCATGGCCCCTTTAAGTTTGAGGCGCGCTGTACGCTCGTTTCGCCGGTGTGTGGATGGCCAAATCTCGGTACACGAGAAACGTCTGTATCAAGCTACCCGTCACCAACTAATTTAGATGCGCTCATCACGAACTGAGACGTCAAAGAGGAATTGTTCATTTCATGAACCAAAATGGCGACCAGGCCAGGATCCAACGACTTTTGTGTGTATAGGAGAGCCATTGCAGCACCGCTGCTATACAACAACACGCGGCACTGTATCTTCTGCTGGCAGTGCGCATGCGCAGACGCTCCACTTAACGCGGTTCCTGCGCACGCGGAGTGTCCACACCTCGTGTGAAGGCTTCGCGTTTTTCCACATCTCGTGGAGGCTTGTTTGGAAACAGCGCGTTGGCCTATCGAAAAAGTAGCCTAAGGTCATGCGTCAAGCAGTGGTGGCACACGACCGCGTGTCGGTACAATCAAGATCGGGTAGGGATTGAACCACGGTGTAAAATACACTCTTCAGATGAGGAGACAGCGGGGCTGAACGCGCGGCGCGAGGAATCAGATAGCGTTCGTTCGACGGACATTCGAAAGGCTGCATCATTCCGCGGTCACCGTGCAAACGGCTGACAGTGTCACCGGCGGCCAAACGGCGAAACTGTGTGACAGCGAAAAAAATTATCTCGTTGCCATGACACCCCGGTACACCGTGGCCTTTCTGCACGAGCGACAACCTCGCTGGAGCTCTGCGCGTGTGGAGCATGAGGCGGCACGAGCCTTCTTTGCCGTGCCCACGGGTCGACGAGTCATCTGCCGGCGCCGCTCGAAACCATAGTGAAAGAGAGAAAAAGAGAGAATGAAAAGCAAACTTTATCGGCACGTCGCGAGGAGCGCGCTGTCCTCACCTGAAGAGTACTATCTTACACCGTGGATTGAACCAAACATCTCTACAGCGCGTGCGTTCGCTCCACGCGCTCCGAGCTGCGCCGCGTTAGCACACTCGGTCACCAAAAACCCCTTTGCAAGAGCAATTATTCGCGCTGTTTTCTCGACAATTTTAATGTATCCTTTTTTTTCGATTCAGTTTTCCCCCTCAGCCAGCACGACTAGGCACCGCGCGCTGCGGAAAACGGGCAGCCAGAGATCTCGGGTTTAAAAAAATGTTCATCCTTTCCACTCTGGTGAAGAAGGAAGAGCAGCGGAGCTGTAGCCTCTGTTCTCGGCGGTGGCTTTCCAGGCGAGTGATCTGCTCTTCTTTCGCAAGGGAATCTCAAGCGCTCGACGCAGTGGAACTTGAGGCGATAGCGGCTTCGCGGCGGTTGCGGAAGCATTCACGCTGCTGCGCACGTCGCCGCTCCTTTTTCTCCCGCTCTTTTTCCTCCGAAGAAACGGCACGCGGCCGGCCCTTCGAGAGTCCCAACGGCAACTGATAAGAACGTAAAAAACGGCGCGAAAAACAGACAAGGACGAAGGTGAAAATAATGGCCGGCCGCAAGCCAGCAAGCCAAAGTGGAAAGGCTGGAAAGGTTGCCGCCGTCGCTCATAGATGGCGGTAGCTGTCCAGAGTTTTGTGTCGAGATTTATTTGCCCACGGGCACAAAATTGTGGAATTTAGCCCTTAACAGCTCCGCTGTAAAAATGTAAATCGCCATCGATCCATTGATGCGCGCTTTCCTACTTCGTTTTCGCTGCGTTTGGTTACGCACGCCCTCTCCAGGTTCGTTTCGAATTCGCTCTCACCGCTACTCAGCGGCGATTAGGAGAGCAGAGTCTCTACTCTGGACACTCGGCGAAAACGTCGGCGAAGAATTCGACCACCGTGATTGGCCGGTGCCGAGGTCAGACGCGGTGCCGGCCAATCACGGCTGCCGAATGCCTCGCCCACTTTTAGAGCGCAGCTCTTAGGGGCCCGTTCCCGGCTTGAGCGGCGTCGCCGTCGCCGTCGCCGTCGCCGTCGGCGTAACCAAGGTCATCCCAAGGTCACGTGACCCCCAAGGTCACGTGACCCCTCCCAAGGTCATCTCAAGGTCACGTGACCCCACGTGACTCCCAAGGTCACGTGACCCCTCGAGGTCACGTGACCTCGAGGGGTCACGTGACCCCAAGACCCCACGTGACCCTTTGAAGGTCACGTGACCCCCGAGGTCACGTGGTCTCCTCCCCAAGGTCACGTGACCCCTCCCAAGGTCATCTCAAGGTCACGTGACCCCAAGGTGACCCCCACGTGACCCCCAGGTCACGTGACCCCTCTGAGGTCACGTGACCCCCGAGGTCACGTGACCCCCCTCCCCGAAGTCACGTGACACCCCCCCCCCCCCCCCCCCGAGGTCACGTGACCGCCCCCCCCGGAGCATATTAAAGCATGAGGGGAGGAGGAGGGGTCTACCCTCCCCTCAGTACCCTTCACTCCTCCTCCTCAAGAGCTGCGCTCCAATTCGGCGTTACAGGGATTTGTAAACGGCTTTCACTTTTTTTCGACTAGTGTCCAGATAAGGAGCACAGGATGGATAAAAGTGCCGCCGTAAACACCCGATTCCCTCGAATGTCACAATGAACATGGAAGCCAGGCGCCTCCATTCATCCGCAAAGCCGGGATCACGCTGTTTATGCACCGTCCAAAAGACGAGATGTTCGCTGCAGACGTGGCGAGAAAATGACCTGCGGACAGGCCTCGAGCCTCTTCGAATCATGGTTGCTTCATACATGCTTTGAACATGTCTGCGTACACATTTTATGCCACAGCTAAGACAGTCATAGAAGGAAGACACCTGCCACAAACAGTGTCCGTGGTATGTCTTTTTTTGGAACCGCAGCTTCGGAACCAGCGATAATTTTCCTCCGCGTGAAACCCCCTTTTTTGGTGCAAAACACTCTGTTTTCTTCATACATTCAACCTTGTTGTGACTTGAATTCTGACTCGAATATTGGGAAAAAAACACACACAAAAAAAAAACACACGATCATTCGGAACAATTTGCGACCCGCGATTACCCGCCTGCTTCATGTCTACGAGGGATTCGGTTTATTTATTTATTTATTTATTTATTTATTTACTCTAAAAAAACATTTCGGGCATTACATAGAGGGGGGGGGGGGGGGCAATCATAGACAAAGGTAGTGCACTTAGTAACAAAAAGATGACGTTGGCGCAATGTATAATAACAAAAAAAAATTGCTCACAGAAAAATAGGTAAGCAAAAACTACATACATTGTAATGCATTGGACGAAGCGGCTTTGATATTAAGCAAGAACGCCCCATGAGATCCTTGTAAAGTGTAAACAAAAGAGAGCACAAGACGTTTTCTGTTTCCTGTCGTTCTCAGTCACGGGAGTTCCGTATTCGGTATGTGGGACGAAGAAATAATAAAACATTTAAACCTGGATTAGGCGAGGAAATATAGGTCAGGCGAAACAAGAATGTGTGACACTCACGCATTTTTCGTAAACACCTTCCAGCGGCGTGGAGAGATCAAAACGATGTTTCATTGCATACCAGGAGTGACGACATTCAAGATGGCTGCGCCATTGTGGAAAAGGTGTATAGCAAATGCAGTTTCTGGCAAGTAAACGATTGCAGAAAAATGCCCTCCCATTGCTGTTTTAGTTATTTATTTTGTTGTGTTTAGTACTCATTTTTCTCAGGCTGTGGCAACACCCATTAGCGTAAAGCCGGCATCACATTGCATCATACAAAAGACAGTCTCCATGCAGATTCGAACGCGACTCACCGCGAGATACGTGCTTTGAATACCGCACGGCAATGAGTTCAAGGAGAAACTTGGGCACGCGGCATTCGAACCACGGATATTCCGGTGACTCGCGTTTGCAGACTGTCTTTTGTATAATGTATACAAGCAGTGTGATTCCGGCCCAAGAAACATGTTTCAATTTGTTCAACCGTCAATCGTCGTTCGTTGTCTCAATCACTTGTATGCAAGTTGGTTTAAGCCTTATTATAAGTGCGGCAATTTTAAGAAAATATTACGGTAATGAGTTCCCCTCTCATTGTGCATAATCGCATTTTGTTATAATTATACGGGCGCAAATGTTTTATACGCCGAATGTATATCCAAATAAACAATGGGAAACCCTAAATGGATGGCTGATGATGTTACAAGTTTCACGACAGCGCCTCTTTGGAGGGCCTTTCTAGCGAAGGACTTTACGAAATCCGCTGCGCTACGTGTGAAGACTGATGAGGCAGCTATCCAAACACCCCTGCTCTCCCAATCGCCTGGGCTAGGACTTTTTATGGTGGCCATCGAAACTTGGACCGACTTTCAATGGTCCTCTCCCGCATGGCTCGCTCGGAAACGTTGAGAAAATTGAAGTGAGCCTTCACACGCACCTCTTTTCAAGTGGGCCTCGATTGCGGGGCACTCAACCGCCGCAAAGGGTTTATATTCCTCTCTCGCTTTGGTTTTTCTTAACGGCGACAGCAAAATTTCGGGAGACCGGATCAATTTCGATTCCGAGGTTTTTGAATGCTTGGACACGCTGCGGGCATCCATTGAGAATGATCGGGCTATTGTGATGGAGGCTCGCTATACAAACAGAAATGCAGGAGCAGAATATTTATACATTCTTCCCGGTCTCGTCGGGACAAAGAAATAAAAATAATAACCACTTGATTTATTGTTTTTGCCACCTACTTTTCCCTCAATTTCCTTTCCCTTTATTTTCTTCATTTTTAGATTTTACTGTGAGCGCACCTGAAATAATTGACCAAGTTACTGTTTTGGCAGCACGCCTTAAAGGGATGCTGAACCGAAATTGGGGTTTCACAAAATAAGCTTGCTGAAGTGTTCAGCAGGGCGCCATAAACCACGAAACGTCACTCCTATAGCCATATCTCGAGCGGATGGCCGGATTTCTGGAAAATGAAGGAGCGAATGAGGGGAGAATGTTGACGTAATCTTATCGCAGAAGGGTTGAGAAGGAGGAGAAATGGCCTCGCTCCGGTTTCCTCTCCGCGCCCTCGCGGAGTCAAAGCGAAAAGAGGAGGAAGGGAGAATCGCGAGGTCACGCGTCTTTTGGGCCTTGTGCGAGCCCGCTCTTTTTTTACAAAAATATGACGATCCGTTGGAGATACCGCTTTGTGAGAGACGTCTTGGGATTAGTAGTGTCCCGCCTATCGATTCTGCATTGTGTTCTAAAATTCGAGTTTCGGTTCAGCATCCCTTTAAGGCCCTCGAGTAGCTTTGCACAATATCGAGGGTGTTCTACTGCCAAGTCCCAAGGTCAGCAGTACAGTCAAGGTGTCAGTAATGCAGAGTCATTGGTCTGGAAGCGCAACCATCGAATGCACTTGAGCAAGAGCAAGGCCAACAGCTTGATTCTTGACTCGGGCGAAAGGAAAAGCTGCTCGAAGACAAGGCCCGCTCATGACGTCATGACCCCCCCCAATCGGCGAACACTTTAAGACTCGAAAAGAGTGCGCTGCAAACCAGCAGACGCGTGCGTCTGGCGGCGCCAGGAAGGTAAAGACCAGAGCAGAGGCGGAAAATGCGCATCTGGTAAGCGAGCACTATCGACCAGTAAGAAAGTTCCGACCTACTCGCTCGCTAGTCCACGATCAGGCAGCATTTTGGTGAGAAGTTTTCACCAACACACCAGAGGCAAGGGAGGTGTCACGGCAATGGATGCGCTTGTCCTGAGTGCTCCTTCATCCACCGATCGATGTTAGCTTCTGCGCAGAAGCGAAATGACTCGATACTTCCAATCCCGGGTAATCGATTGCTTCCTTCAGGAGAGAAGTACAAGACGAATCTTTTCTTACGTTCGATTACCTCGCCGCGGGGTTCCGTTTGTAGCAGAATACAAACTTTCGTTAATTCCGTTAGGAGGTGTCGTGAATGTGTTTCCTTGTTTCATTTTCGTCGACGAATGGCCTCGTATAGCAGGCAGAGCACCGTTCTTGGACTCGCTATTAACAATGCCTTAGCTCGCTTTCCAACAGGCAAATTAGATATCGCTCTCGCCCTCACATTCACCGAAGGCGGATTCCAGGAGAGACACCGACAGGTTGGAATTATTTGTATTTAGTTTCTACGTTAAACTGAACCCGTGTTAGCGAAATGTCAGACTTTATTTATTTATTTATTTTTATTGAGAGGATACTACAGGCCATTGAAGGCCCAAGTAGGAGTGGGGTACAATATATGCGTTCGCACCAGTGGCGTACACAGGGAAGGGCCGAAGGGGCCGCGGCCCCCCTTGAAATTTCCGAGGGGGGGGGGGGGGGGGGGGGGGAGTCGGCGAGGCTACTGACTTTCGGGTTTATCAATATCAAACTTCATGGAGAAGTTGTAAAAAAATAGGAAATAAAAAGGAAGGGAATGCAATATGCCGTTTATGACACAGTAAAAATAATAACAAAATGTGTAGTTTTAACGTCTTTTATCTAATATGACTGGAAAATAATCAATTAATGAATATCTTTCTTTACTTCTCCTTTTATTGCTTCGAGAGTGCCCCACGTCCCTCTCGCGGAGCCACCAGGGCTGGTTTGTTGTCGCCACGGAGCGGCCCCCGTGTCCCCTGTCTTAATTGTTCCTCGAGGACCCCACTCTGGGTGTCTACCATGCGCTGTGCCTCGCTCGAGCGCAGCGGGGCCCCTCGATGTTTTGTAGCCTGTTTTTATTTTGAGAAGCGTCGGTACTGTTCTTGCACCCCGAAGAGGGGTTTTTCCTTGAAGCGGTGTCCGGCTGACGGTCTACTACAGTTAGGGCGAAGGTTTTTAGGAGTTTTCGGGGGTCTATGCACGTGTCCAGGGATGGGCAAAATACATGCAAATATGTATCGAAATACAAATACAAAATACTTCGTCAAAGATGTATTTAATTACAAATCTAAATACACTTCCAAAAAAGCATTTCAATACAAGATACAAATACACCAAATGTATTTGGTCTCCTCTAAATACTTTTCCAAATACATTCCTCAAAATTTGCGTCAGCGACTTCAGGGCACCTGCAACGGGTTTCTGGGTATCTCATTTTAATTTTGCATTGCACACTCGGGAGTTAGTGTGCAAGGCGCTAGTAACGTAATAAAAATATAATCACAAAAAAAATGTAATCAGCTTGGACGTAATAGGTGAAAAAAGTAAAGAGCTTCAAGCACCTTTTCCTTCTCGATTACCTTTTGGTATAGACCAACAAAGAACCGAGACGACCAAGACGCGCAGCACTATAGTCGGTTACAAGTCAAGAAGGTAGGAGAAGCTCCTCCCACAAGTGTGATGCGCCCGTTTCAAATCTCTCCGCAGTCGAAAGAAGAGTTCACTGGAAACGCTCCTTGTTCCGCTTCAATGGATTCCCACTTGTCTCCGATCCCACTTTTTAAGAAAGCGACCTTTGTATTCATCGGAGTTGGAACCGAGCCCCTGAAAGCAGCCTTTGTATCCATCGGGGGGGGGGAAGCTAATCCCCGAAAGTCGTATTTGTTTCCGTCGGTTGGGGGAACTCTAATCTCCCTCTCGTGGCTTCCACAATGCTAAGTCAAAGTCGAAAGATAAAGCAAATATGTACAGAAAGGCAAGACCCTCCTCGCGCGTTGGCCGCAACGTCACGGAAACGGTGGGACGCTATTGGATGCGGAGGTGGCGGAGGGATATCCGATTCCCTTTGAGGGGCATTTGCCGCTACCTTCTTAACCTGTAACTGACTATAGCTAGATATTTGTTTATTGTTGCAACTCGCATCAGTTACGAAAATCTGGATGACCCGCGCATTTAGAATGTTCAAGACAAAAATATGGATGGAAACCACGCTGGAAATCATCACAAGTTGTCACAGGCACTTATTTAGCCAGTCTGCCTGTGAACGTCGATTTCGTCACTATTCTTGCCCTGGACTAGCACCGTAATCGCAGTCACTAAACGCTTGTGCTTGATTGAGAGACACTGCATTCGGTTCAGAGCGTAGTTTTCTCACTGCTCTGGACAGTGACAATAAATTTGAGAAATGTATTTTCGCCCACAAAATTGTATTTAATTACAATTGTATTTGAAATACCCACGTTTTAGTATTTAAATACACACGTCAAATACATTACCCAATTTGTAATTAAATACAAATGCAAAATACACAAAGTATTTAAAATACGTATTTCAAATACTTGTATTTGAAATACTGCCCATCCCTGCACGTGTCCTTTCTTAATTGGATTTTGTATTGTATGTGTTTGTTTTGTACCACGTGGCTCCCATTGGTCTAAAAAGAGCGATATCTGATTAGCTCCTCGGATGGCGGGAAAAGTCTTAGAAAAGTGAATATAGGCGCCTAAAGGCGCGGGATTTGCGGTTCAAGGTTCGAGTACCGAAGTTGTCATCGGCAGTTTGAGAACCGCGCGAGATAGGGGCGCGACTCGCGAGTGTGCGACCTGCTGCCTCAGGACGAGAGCCAAGTGCATTATATGAGTGTGTAAACCATATTACATCGTCCCTTTGTTGCGTTGTGTGACTTCCTTGACTTTCTTTTGTGAGCGGACTTCGGAAACCATAGAAATCGACACCAACGAACAAATCACGCGAGATTTTTGTTGGTTAGATCAGGTTAAGATAGGGAGTACTTTATGGTGGAGCGGCTTTCCAGTGCCTATCGTCTATCCATCAAAATGTTCCGCGTTTCTAATTATGCATCATCGTCTTATCAGCCCCGATGACTGGAGGCTTTATGCATTGGAGTCGTGCTTCATAAAGTATTTGTTTTTATGATTCTTGTTTTCTGCTTACTCTGGTGCCTTCTTTTGACGTGACTTGTAAATAAAAAAAGTAAAATGCAAATGCCTTCCTGGTGGGGAATTTCCGGGGCATCATTTTTATGTATCATAATCATCCCAAAACCATTTGAAACTAAACATTTGAGAGAAATCTCTCTGGTTGGGGAATACAATAATTAAAATATGGCAACCAACCAATTCCTAAACATGTAGGAGCCCTACGTTTCGAACCGACTCGGTTCTTCGTCAGGGGCGACTGTGGCCGTTGAGGAGCGACGTTTTTCGATCTTCTTTTTCTTCTCTCAGGGATGTGGCGCATTTCTCGATCTTCTTCTTTCATGAATATGGCGAAGCCCGTTCACATACACTGTTGGTAAAGCACCAAGGCACCTATTTATGTTGCCTGGCGTCGTTTGAATATGCCAGGACTCGACGAAAAGCCTATGTCGGTTGTTAGTCTCTGCGTCGATAATGCTGGTGTTGTCGAAGTCAATCCGGTGGTCTTTGACTTCGCAGTGCTCGGCGACTGCGCTGCGCTCGTGGTCGAGCTTGCGAACGTCGTTTTTGTGTTGGCGTATTCTTTCATTGAAATTCTTTGTCTCGCCGATGTAAGTGGCTGGACAATCTGCACAAGGGATCTTATAAACCACGCCCTGCGTTAAAAACGCAGGGCGTGGTTTATAAGATCCCTTGTGCAGATTGTCCAGCCACTTACATCGGCGAGACAAAGAATTTCAATGAAAGAATACGCCAACACAAAAACGACGTTCGCAAGCTCGACCACGAGCGCAGCGCAGTCGCCGAGCACTGCGAAGTCAAAGACCACCGGATTGACTTCGACAACACCAGCATTATCGACGCAGAGACTAACAACCGACATAGGCTTTTCGTCGAGTCCTGGCATATTCAAACGACGCCAGGCAACATAAATAGGTGCCTTGGTGCTTTACCAACAGTGTATGTGAACGGGCTTCGCCATATTCATGAAAGAAGAAGATCGAGAAATGCGCCACATCCCTGAGAGAAGAAAAAGAAGATCGAAAAACGTCGCTCCTCAACGGCCACAGTCGCCCCTGACGAAGAACCGAGTCGGTTCGAAACGTAGGGCTCCTACATGTTTAGGAATTGGTTGGTTGCCATATTTTAATTATCCCAAAACCAATATGACAACTTTATTTTAATTACTTAATAGAAGAATGCATAGTTATTAGAAAAAAATGAACATGCTTTTATTTTCTCTTGAACTTTCTTTTCTTTTTATCTTGTCCCCCTTTACTCTCGTTGGTCCGGCCCCCCGCGAAATGAAATCCTGCGTACGCCACTGGTTCACACATACAACAACAAACAAATAACACGACATTAAATGGTTTACAACTAACTAGCAAATATACAGGATATATATATTTACGCGTTACGTACAAAACTTCTACGTAACGCGTTAGCAGTATCGCCGTTACGTCCTTGTCACTGTTACGGTTGCGACGTAAGGACCCCGCTACTTTTCCCCAAAAGGAACGAGGGCGCCATCTTATATTCACTGACAAGATGAGAATGACGCCTCTTTCCTCCACACGACCCTCCGCCGTGCTTTGGCTGCCCGTGCACGCTCGTGGCTCACGGACGCCGAAGCGTCACCGAAAGTAGCTTGAGCCCAGTTCTATCTTTCCCCGTGGCCGACGTCTTCCCCCGCAACGACCAGCGTCTTGCGTCACGCCACTGCCTGCCGCGTGGGGTCGACTCAGACATGTCCACGTTACCCAAATAAAAAGTAAATAAATACCGCTACTCGTTACTGCCTCCAAATTTAACTACCGGGTGTCCCAAATAGAATCCAGGCTCTTGAAATCGACCGCAAATTTCGGTTTCTTAACCTATCGCTCTACGACTTTGTGCAGCGTTGCTTACAGATGGTGCATTTTAGAGCGCAGCTCTTAGGCGCCCGTTCCCGGCTTGAGCGGCGTCGTCGTCGACGTCGCCGTCGGCGTCGCCGTCGCCGTTGGCACTGCGGTTGGCGTTGCCGTCATTGTAAACGCGCGGTGCATTGTGGGAAATATCCCATAATGCACCGCGCGGGGAAAAGGAGGAGGAGGAAGGAGGAGGGGGAAGAGGATGGGGGAAAGGAGGAGGGGGAGGAGGAAGGGGAAGAGGAGAAGGGAAGGGGGAGGAGGAGGGAGGGAGGAACTTGAAGGACGAGGGGAGGACGAGGAGGAGGGAGGAGGAGTAGCAGGTAGGACGAGGAGGTGATGAAGGGTATACCCTCCCCTCAGTACCCTTCCCTCCTCCTCCTCAAGAGCTGCGCTCTAATTCGGCATTATAGGGTGCTGTAAACGACTTTCTTTTTTTTTTTAATTTTCAAAGAGCGAATCTACCTGAGGAAAAAAGTAGACAGAAAAAGACTTAGCTCCTATGGAAACGCAGCGAAGCCACCCGTCTTCCAACAATACGGTGCCGTCTCGCACGGGAGACTAGGGATGGCGCAAGCGGTCGCGATGCCAACTGCCGCCAACGACCGAGCATACGGCGCCGAGAGTCGGCGTCATTAGCAGACGATCTTTTCGACTCAAAAGCGGCGCGCATTGGGGAGGCGGCGACAGTCGAAGAAACAAAAACAGGCGCGGTAACAACAAGGAACTTCAAAGCAGACGACATAAGTACCACGAAAAAAAAAACAATGACAATAACCGACAAGCCATCTTTTATTCGATTATCTGTCCATTAAATGTGTTCTATTAGTAAGAATAATAAAATAATGTATTGGCAACTGATGTCAAAAAATTTACCGCATCTCCACGTGGTCGATGATGTTGATTGGGGCGAAGCTCTGGTTGTGCTTGTCTGCGTAGACGCTGAGCCGCAGCATGCCGAGCCTTTCGTTCGTTTTTATCCATGTCAGAAAGAGAATGTGTGGTATGGAACGTGGTTATATACGCATTTGAGCATTTGACCGCAGCGCCCTCTCGTCTATAAACATTGAGCCAATGCATGCAAAGTTTAACGCGATTATATACATGATGAACAGAACAGCGCACACAAAGACAAGGACAGAGAAAAGGAACATGCAGGACACACAAGCGCTGTGTGTCCTGCATGTTCCTTTTCTCTGTCCTTGTCTTTGTGTGCGCTGTTCTGTTCATCATGTCATCATACCAACTCGCCCAACTTACTACACTTCTGCGATTATATACGCATTTGACCGCAGCGCCCTCTCCTGTATAGACGTTGAGCAGTTACATGCAACGTTTCATCCATGACATCCCCAGCTCTTGAGTTACTACCACATCTCAGAGCCCCCTACTCGTCCCGCAGTCGTGGCCGAGTGGTTAAGGCGATGGACTAAAAATCCAAAGGGGTCTTCCCGCGCACAGGTTTAAATCCTGTGGACTGTGCAGACATTTTTTTTTCACCATTTACTTTTTTTTTTGCCCTACACGAGCACGTGAGCACGTGAGCTCACGAGCACGAGCACGAGCACTAGCAAGATCGATGTGAGCACGGACGCCGGACGGAGAAGGCTAGACCCTAAGGAGCTTCGCCCCTAAAAGTTCGCGCCGCTTTTGAGTCGAAAAGATTGTCTGCTAATCACACCGGCTCTCGGCGCTGTATGCTCGTTCGTTGGCGGCAGTTGGCGTCGCTACCGCTTGCGCCATCTCTTGTGTCCCGTGCGAAACTTCGCCGTATTGTTTGAAGACTGGTGGACCATAGGAACTAAGCCTTTTCTTTCTTTACTTTTTCCACAGGTAAGTTCGCTCTTTGCAAATTTCACAAAAAAAAAATGCACCGTATTCGGGCAACGCTGCAAAAAAAATTGTAGCGCGATAGGCTAAGAAACCGAATTTCGCGGTCGATTTAAAGAGATTGGCCGCTACTTCGGACACTCAGTAGATACGTTACTCGTTACCGATTCGAAGGAGTAACCGAGTTACCGATTCGAAGGAGCCTTACGTTACCTTGAAAGTATATAGCGAGTACTTTTATCGTTTTCTTGATGGCCAAATACACAACTGCTTTACTTTCACGGTTTATTGTTTTCTTTTCGGTAGTCGTTGCACTTGAGCAATAGCTGCCTCTCAAATTTTTCATGGGTTATATTTTCTCGCTTCCTTGAGAACACATCTTCGGCGACGCTGAAGAGTCGTTCTGTCGACTTGACGCGCTCGAAGGAACGGCAGTGTAGTACTTCAGGAAGAGCTAGTGAATCTGGGATTCCTCTCCCTTTTTGTTCTCTATGCTTCTAAAGTTCCAAGTTGACAATGGGTTCTGTACTTTTCCGTGTTAGCAACCTCCGGGTTTACATTCTGTGTGTACACGATTCTACAAGGTTCAACCTCATTCTGTTCTCTGGGTGAAGGACATTCCCAGCTTGGGAGTTCGACTGACGTGTTCAGCGATAAACGCTGCTTTACTTTTATTCTGTTTAGTTGTTTTTAGGGTTGCCCTTCTGCCTTTGTCACAATAGGCGCACACTCGGGTTAGAATCAAAACGAGGCTGTTTAAACGTTGTTGTACATGTTACTCCTCCCAAGTACAGAAACACCGCTACTGGTTACTTGGCCTTAAGAGTAACTAAGTACTTTACTCGTTCCTTTTCTAAAGAAGTAACTAAATACGTTACTCGGTATCAAAAAAAAGTAACTTGGTAGAAGTAACTCGTTACAAGTAACGCGTTAAGCACATGTCTGGGTCTACTAGGCTTGTGTTCCTACAACTTCGCCTCAAGAGTTCGTTCCCATTTTAGGCAGTCTGCGTCTTTTTCTCACTCAAACACGGGAGCCTGACCTCCGCCGCTCACTCTATTCGACGGCTGCCGCAACTTTCAACACTTTTGCGTTGTAATGACCTCTTTTACAAGCAGACGATTTGCACAGGTGAGCGGTAACTACTCTTATAAAGCGCTATTAAAAATAAAAAAAAAAAGCCCAAGTTTTTTTTTTAAGTTGTAGATTACGCAACTGGCAATGTTCGAGGAACATTTCATACACGGAGGGTGTGCGTAACACGTAAACACAAAGCAACAAGCGACACAAAGAAACTTGAGAATGGGTATAGTAGCCTATATTATTTTCTGCTTCCTTCTTGCTTCCGCAGCCCATGAAATTATTCACCAACACGCTCTCCTGCTTCGTTTAATGCGGTGCACGTACTCCATATTTCTAAAGCGAGCTCTATTTGAAAGAACTTTTTTTGCGACCCAAAACAAGGTCACATTTCTTTGCAAACCAATGAGCAGCCAAAAATTAAAAAAAAAGGAAAAAAATGTTTTTTTTTCAGGGTTAAGCCCCGGGGAAAAAAAAAAACTAAACCTGCAACTTTTGCATTTTCACTTAAGGTGTTGTTTGTTTGTTTGGTTTTTTGAAGCTTCACAGACTTGTTTAAAAAAAGCCGTGAAAGCTGCACTTATGCGGTTTCTGCAGGTGAGTTATACGGCGAGAGGGACGCAGTATGAGCGCTAATCGTAACGATCGGCAAGCTAATTAAGTTAAATTAAGTTTTAAAAAAACTTTTTTTAATTAGAGAAAACAGACAAAAGGTTTCATTTATAAACTTGCTAAGATGCTTAGCTAAGATGCTTAGCAAGGGACAGAATTTTACGGCGTTCTGAAAAAGCCCTTTATTCACACGCGTTTCTAGAGTTCGGTTTCTTATCGGAGCGCATCTTTGCCCCCGCGGTCCTGCCCCGGGTGGTCGCGGCGCGAAGCCACCCCCTCTGCTCCCTCGTGGAATGGAGGGAAGCGGGGCGCACGTGTGTTGGGCGACTCAGACAAAGGGGAGCAGGACCGCGGACGCAGAGATGCGCTCCGATAAGAAGCCGAAACCTAGAAACGAGTCCAAATGGAGCGCTTTTACCGAACGCCGTAAAATGATGACCCCGCATTCTCTATATATTTGTTTTTAAAGTTGATGTATTGGTTTTCGATCGTGCTTAGCCAGTTTCTCAGTGGAACTATATGTTTATTTTCGTTTATTAAAAATGTAAGCAAGACATTTGCCCAATTAGACGACTGATCGTTACGATTATCCCCCTAATACTATGTCCCCCTGGTCGTATAACTTACCCGCACAACCCGCATAAGTGTAGTATTCACGCCTTTTCTAAAGCAAATCTGTTCAGCTTAAAAAAAAAAAAAAAGAAGAACATGTATATTTCCACAATACCCCTCGTGGAAGTTTCAATTGTGGCCTGTTCTTGGGGTAGACAATGATGCGAATAAAAGCACCAGCCGCTAACAATTGACGTCACCATTTTTTTAATTTCTTTTTTAAGAAATAAAGTACGAATTTGTATGCAATTAAAGACAAGCCTTGCGCTGTCTTACTTTAGTCCTTGTGGCCTTCGGCACTTCGATAAAGTTTAAATGGACCTTTTTCGAGAAGCGTTCTGCGCACGCGCGAGCGCCCGATGCCAAGCGGCGGAAGTCGGAACAAAAAAATCGAGGAAATTCGGAAGGAGGCTGTATATCAGTGAGTAGAACACGTAACTGCAGCATATATATAATTGTGTTACACAAAAAAAGAACGTCGACGGAAAGGAAAACACGACGTTTGGGTGGACGCCACGGATGCCCCTTTTTAAGGTCGCGTTGGGCAGGCGCCGCTGCTCAGAGAGCGAAGAAACTGGTATTGTAGCTCCCATTATCGATTGGTAGCGCAGGTAGGTCACTTCCTCGACCTTTAGTTCGTGCAGCCACCGCCTGGTGCCGTCGGTATGTGGAAAAGGTCCATTGTGAAGCAACTAGGCCAATGAACCACTGGGCTGCTGTGGAAACTAGGCCGACTTGCTACACGACTTGCTACGTCTTGTTTCTTTTCTAGGCCGATGGCGCAGTCTGATCGGCCGAGAAGCGAGGTGCTCGGGACTTCAGCCTGTCAGTGCTGGAGGTAGGAGAGGGAGCAGTCGACCAACCACCTTTCGTAGTGCTTTCCGTCCATTCCTTCATAGCAATCACCACTTGCCGTTTTTGCGCGGAAACCTTTCCCCTCACCGTAAAGAGGTCGTTCTCGTTGCCCACATGGTGACGATCAGCCTCCCACGTTTGCCGCTGGGGTTTTTCAACCCGGTGCAAGTCAGGAGCGCTTGGCCTCACGCGCACTTATCACGGTCACGTCGGCCCAGATACTCGAGTGGGTGAGCCCGGCGTTCACCGACGTCTTGTCGGTGTAGAAAATGGGCCATCTCTGCCTTCTCAACGCCTCTATCACAATGTTCGCTGTCTCGATCAGATGGCCGTTGCGAAAGCGGCGCTTAAATCTAAAGCCCAGCTTCTTTAGCATCCGATAAAGGGCTGCTTTGGACACACTGGGTAGGTTGTCGTCGTCGTCGTCGAACCTCAGTTTAATCTTCGAGACCATCTGAGTTTTATTATCACGGAAAAACCCGTGAACAATTCTCCTTAGAATTCTCAGGTCAAAATCGTCCAATTTCATTTTTCTTACGTAACCCTTCGCTCCCCGAGATGATTTTTTTTTTTTTTGTGTGTGTAAAATTGCCTTGTTTTTTGCGTTGTACTGACTTGCCCACTTGTAGAGAGATCGCTTGGTGACACGCTCAGTGCTGCCACCCTTTCGAAGATGGATTCGGTGCTAGCAATCTTCACGCTTCCTTCCTTCAGCTGACCGAGCACGTTTAAACTTATCTGCTTGGCTCGCGTGGGGTAAGAAGATGCTTTTCCGCGGGGGAGAGACGATGTCAACCATTGCGTTCATGGTGGTGAGGAACACAACGAAAGGCGTCGTCTGAGCCGCCCCAAACACGGTCAGTGAATGGATCTTTATCTCGGGGTATATCCAGATTAATAATTATTCTTTCGCATTTTGGCGATGCATTATTTGAACTCGCGTTGAAATGCTTGCTCAGATCCGAACGTCGACGGCGAATTGGCCACTTAGCAGCAGAACTATATTCTTCAACGAAAAACAATACTGAGACAATTAACGGAGTAAAAAAAAGACATAATTTAATACAATATGAAAATTAGTTTCTTTTTTTATGTTTTGGCGCGCCTAAATTGTCAGACACTGCAAAATATTGAGAGAAAACCCGACTACAACTTGGCACTATATATGTTCTGGTGCGCGGACTGCGCGAGCCTCTTGACACCTCGTAGCTTCCACTGTACCGCACAGCTTTAGTATGCGCAATGTACAGTGGAGACGAATTCAGCCAGCTTTAGCTCTACCCACTATTCTTTCCAATCAAAGCTCGGCGCTCTGACGTCTCCTCTCGTCTCCTTCTTGCTTGCGTAGCAAGCACCCAGTTTTATTACTTCGTTCTTTGCAACTGGAGTCGTTATTAGAGAGTTTTAGTAGATCGTTCCGATACCTCCGATAGCCCCGATGACGATACTATGCATGCACAAGGGAGGCGGTGGCGGAGTATCGGGTATTGTTATCGGAGTCATGGGAACGATCTACTAAAACTCTCTATTGTTTGCGTACTTTTGCACGAAACAATGACCGCCCAAAGCAACGGCAAATGCAGTCATAAGATTTGTGAGAGAGGGGCACGTGAGCGCGTTTCAGACGGTACAGGCAGTGCAACCTAGCGAGCATTGTGCGTGATGGCACGTGTCCAGGCCCTTCAAACAAGTGGGGCCACCCTCGCATCGCGCGGACGTGTAGTTTGTCGCGCTTGCTGGCGACAACGCAGGGTGCTTACTATAGTAAGCACCCTGCGCCGTTACCGTATACGGTAACGGCGCGCATGCCAAAGTGCTGCTTCGTCACCATGCTGCGCGTTTGGGTCAAAGGGAATCTCACAGCGTTTTTCAGTCGTCAAACTCTTTTCTGTTCCGATAAGAAAATATGTTGATCCGAGAAAGCAATCTTGCATGAGTTTTTGAGTTATCATATATTGTCACGAGTGACAAATTATGAGGCGGCAAATAACTGGGCAAACTGAACGTTTAATGGGGCGAACTTGTGCCCAAACCAAAATAGTAGAAGAAGGTTAGCGTCGCAGGCGTCGATGTCGGCGAAACAGCAGCTTTGTGCGCTGGGGCGAGACTGCATTCGGCTCGCCACCCGGAGCCCCTCATGTACACGCGTGGGCTTCTGGAACAGGAGGCGTAGAACGCTCGGCGCGTAGAACATTCGGACCTCGAATAAGCAACGGGGTTCTCGGATTCAACTGAACGTGACTCCGATGAATAGCTTTAGCGGGCTATCCACTGACTGATAGTGCTTTTACGCTGGAGGCGGAGTGTAGGAAGAGCCGCTCCTCGTATTTTCCTCATAGTTTCCTTTTAACCTCGCAAATTTTCCTTTAATAGTTCGAAATTTCTGAGACACCTCAATTCCTCAGATTACATTACCGGTACAATTACTCTTTCTCACACTATATTTTATTTCCGAGCACACGCTATGCATATATACGGTGCTTCAGTTAAGACTGACAAAAATTCCTGAAATTGGTGTATGGGAGGTAAGAATGTAGTTCTTGGGGACCGCATTACTCGTGGTTGCGGATATCAGAAAATGTGCGATACTTACTAATTAGTTTGATAGTTAATTAAAAATTACTAATTAACTTTTTAATTAGTGAAAAAAATAGACATGTGGTTCCAATTAGAAACTTGTTGAGCGTCCTCGAAAATCACTAGATCGGTAATTTTCAGAAAGACTTAGAGCGCGTGAGAAGCGTGGTAGTGTATTAAAGTTACCACTCGTCGAAGGCTAGGGGTTGCGATAAGGCGCCCGCGCGATTTTTTCTTCTCTTTTATCACAGCCCCAGCCTTGCACTTGCTCCACGAGTGGTACACTCTAAGAAATGCCTGTGCGTCTACTTACCCGCAAAACACTCGAAGAGCCGGACTCTGCGATCTACGAAATCAGCTCAGCGAATGATGAGGCGGAACATCCGTTTAGACCTCAAAATGAATTACGCAATGCAAGCATGACGCTTTGCATTGCGTAATGCCACAACGCAGATTTCATTTTTAGCTCCTAAACGGATGCTCCGCCTCATCATTCGCTGAGCTGATTTCGTAGATCGCAATGATTGGCTCTCTGTGTGTTTTGCGGGTAAGTAGACGCCCAGGCATTTCTTAGAATGTAACTTTAGAGCGCTACTACGCGTCCCACGTGCTCAAAGCCTATTTGAAAATTACTGATCTAATGGTTTTTGATGATGCTCAGCAAGTTTTTAATAGACCTGTTGCAAAACGCACGGCGCCGCGACGGCAGGGTATTTTGGGAACCCTCGGTACAGATCACGCGGTTTCTCGTTGCGCCTCCGCGACCTCGCGCGAGTAGCGCCAGCAACCGCCAGCCGCCGTCGCAGCCTTCCGCCATCCCGCCCATCCTACGGAACGTCGTATACGTCGTTAACGGCGCAGTGGCAGCGTAAACGCATAGTTACGGGTTAAGCTATTCACTTCTTTGAATACGTTGTTCGTCGTAACTTACCTTCACGTCTGGCAGTGTCACTTAATCCACTTACTTTTCGCCGCAAACGTGGTAGGGTTCGGCTTGGGTTCGACAAAGCGTTGGTGCAGCAGACGGCAGAGCCGGTAAAAAGGAAAGGGATGAGAGAGGGCCGTGCGCTCGTCGCTCGTCCGACTCGGCTCTCGGCCGCTCGAACGTTGTTGCCATGGTAACCGGCGCCTGCTCGCGTATACCACATGGTAGCGGGAGGAGAGACGATGGGCGGGGCATACCGGGGACTCCCATTATTCGTCGCGCATTGCGCGCGGGCTTTTGGGATTTTTGCAAAGGGTCTATAACACCATATGCACATTTTCACTAATTCAAAATGTGATTAGTCATTTTGAAGTATTTAGCGAACTAATTAGTCAATACCGCGCATTTTCTGACATCCAGCACCACGAGTAATGTGGTCCCGAGAAAATAATATTTTTACCTGGGATACATTAATTTTAGGAATTTTTATCAGTCTTCGCTGAAACATGGTATATTGCTCCAATCGAAACCTAACCTGGTTTGGATACTCGTAGTTCTCTGCGGATCAGCTCCCACTGATTGATTTTTACTGCGTGTCCTTGAAACCAGGGTCACGCATGACGAATTGAAACGATAACGTCGTACCAAATCCATTCGTCACTCTAATGGCGCATTCACACTGGAAGCGGATCCGCGTTCGCGAAGCGGTCGCGGATGCGGTTGGCGAGCGACCCCGTTCAGACCCACCGAGAGGCGGTTGGCGGTTTCTCGGCGATCCCGCGTGATCTTTTGAGACTTGCGTTTGGCAACCCTGTTTTACAATCCAAAATCCACTTTAATTCAAGATCCAAAGCCAAAGGGAATATTTTTCTCCGGGATGTTCGCGCGCATCACAAGTTCAGGCAGCGAAAAAAGAAGCATGGACCCGCCAAACTCGCCTGTGATTCCCTCGACTTCGCCCACACGCAAAGCCCAGCTAGGCGCGCCTTGCTGACTCAGAACAGGATGCCCCCGACCTTTTCTTCGAAGTGGACCCTTCCCGCATGAATAGCTGACCTTGTTTTCGGGATAGAGGGCCAGTTTTCCCCCCGCGTTGTTCGCTTTTATCATTTTCGAGGTTGTGAGCGGTGGGGTGGACCGTTGTGCGGGGGAATGTGTTCGGTGCTAGCCGGTCGTGACTTCGTTGGTGGCGGACTCTCCTCTCGTCACTCGCTCGTCGATGAGTCTACTCTTTGTTTGACATTAAGCTCAAATAAACGCCGTATGGATTACCTCTGAATTGTCTGGTACGTACACTTTATGCCTTGAGTAGGTTCCCTTTATTTATTTTATTAGTAGTAAACGTTACAGGTCGAGCTAGCGCAGGTACCCTGCCCCCTCCGCGGTAGTCCGTTGGCTACGCAATCAAGCTCACGACGTCCCTATCGGCCTTCCTGGTTGTCATGCACGGTGTCGAAAGCTTTCAATAGTTCACGCGACTATCCTAGTGGGTAAAAAAACTGACATTTCGGTCGATCAGGGGCGGGTTCCGACGTTCTACAGGCAGAGATTAACAAGGCAGCGCTTTTCGGCTGTGGCACCCGCAATAATAAACAAACTCTTATCCGAACCAAATTACCGGTACGAAGCCCGTTAAAATGACGAGTCAATTCTTTGCGCGGCGGATTCAAGTGACGGACGTGAACATCAAGTTTCTCCGTTGATTTGTCGAAAGCTAAGATTACAGCGCTAGGACTACAGCGCCTTGGACGCCTCACCAGCGACGGGTGCCATCTTGTTTCGAAAGTCACTGACGTCACGTCAGCGTCGCGTTGTGATTGGTTGCCGCTTTGCGGTTCGTGAAAGCGGTTGGGAGAAATCGGTCCCGAAGCGGTTGGCAAAAACGCGCTCCAACCGCTCGATCCTAGCCGCTTTGCGGTTGAGAACGCGCGGATCCGCTTCGCGAACGCGGATCCGCTTCCAGTGTGAACGCGCCATAAGTCCATGTCTATGTATCGTCTTCCCGACCGCTTACCTGGAGAGTGTTTTTTTACTTCCTCTTCTTTGTCCACCAGAGGAAAAAATGAAAGACGTTTACAACTCCCTGTAATGCCGAATTAGAGCGCAACTCTTGAGGAGGAGGAGGGGAGAGTACGGAGGGGGCGGAATGCCCCTCCTCCTCCATCCTCCTCCTCTCTCCCAAGCGGTGCATTACGGGAAACGTCCCATAATGCAACGCGCGCGTCACCGGGGTGCATTATGGGATGTTTCCCATAATGCACCGCGGTGACGCGCGCGTTGCATTATAGAACGTTTCCCTAATGTACCACGCGGTGCATTATGGGACATTTCCCATAATGCATCGCGTGGTTACGCCGACGCCGACGCCGCTCAAGCCGGAAACGGACGCCTAAGAGCTGGGCTCTAAAACAGCAACGATGAAATCGCCATGCACGCGCTGTTTCGCAGCAGCAAGCACGGCACAAGCAGCGTCAGAGCGCTTTCACTACTAAAGACCTAACCGAACGCTACGTCACGCGCAAGTCGTTGCCACATGAGCGCTGCTTCCAGCGCTCATGAGGCGCTAACTTAGCAGTCCGCTGTATGTGTGAACCGGCTTACAAGTGTCCTGAGGAGGTTTCTGAGATCGCCTAATATGGTGATAACTCACTCTGCTGGCTCTAATCATCGTAGAAATCCCTAAATCATGACAATACGCGACCGATTTTTTTTTTATTAAAGAAGCATTCAAAGATTGCAGCACACCGAGGTCATCTCCGGAGATGGGAAGCATGTTCCGAAACCAGGGCGACTCTCAGTCAATAGCAGGCGAAAGATACTCGCCCCTCCGACCGGAGGAACCGCGGAGTGATATCTCGAATGCGCCCGGCTTGTTGTTCATTCAGCCCGGACTATAGATTCAATCCAGCGAGCGCGCGCTCGAGAGCTGACGACCGGACGCACCACTCCCGCAAAAGGTCAAAAACACCATATTTTGCTGTTTTTGAGACGATTATTGCAGTATTATGCTCCCCCTCCACGAAAAAAAAATGAGCATTTTTCAACCACTCTTCTTTGCTTGTATCATCTACGAAGGGACACATATTTTGTAATTCCAGCGTTTGTAATTTCAACGAAATGTCCCGTTTTCATTGGTTACATTCCGTCCTGGCCGCCGGCACAATGCTTCTCCCATCGCCGGAGATAATTTCGATCTTTGATTGCCTTTTTAATAAAGAAATCGGCCGCGGATCGTTCTCATTTTTGGATCTCTAGGATGCTTAGAGCCCGCGGAGTGAGTTGTCGCCATATTTAGGCGATTTCGGAAATCTCCTTAGGGCACCTTTAATAAGGGTGAAAGGAAAAGGCTGCTCTGCTTGTATCGAATCACACACGTTTGCGTGTTCCCTTCCATATATCTTATGACTACGTCTGACTTTGAGGATGCCCATGACTTCAATCGATGACAAATCATTAAGTTAAAATTGCAGTCTCTGTTTCAAGCCGCAGCCTAACAACAATACCACAGCTCTATTTTGTATTTGAAGTTGCATTTTTTTGTTTGTATTCGTGAATGGTTGAGTTCGTTAGTTTGCGCGAAAATCTTCAAAATCGATAGTATTTTGTTCATTATTAATTCTGCGAAAAGGTGAGGGGCCAGGAAATATTTAGAATGACATGGACCAGTCGAACTTCAATTATGACAAAAACACGAACTCAACTTCAACTTTATTGGAACAACTTTGTACCGAGTACACCAGACAAAAAGGCTTCCAATAGGAAGCTCAACTAAGTCAGGTGTCCCTGCACTGGACGTAGTCCGGTGCAGGGTGCACGGAATATAAATAAAAATGCAACATCATTATTATAAAACGTTATATAAACTATATATTTGACTTTATACTTGACTAGACGAAGTGCCAAGAGCATCAAGTTTAGAGATTTCCTTATAACTAAGAGCGTCACTCTATGCCCCAGCTGTTTAAAATTCAAAAAGGTCTTCAGAACGAAGGCCTTTGGACATTCTTCAAATTAGCGCGCGCCGAGGGGCACGCGAAGGGTACAGTTGGCAACCTGATTCGCCGATCCTTTTGAAGGCCTTTGAATTTCTCCTGAAACATGAGTATACGTTCGAAATTTTATGGAAAAAACCTTCGAAGAATCACCACCTGTTTTAGGCGCGGCCTTTTCCCGCTTTATTTTGCTATTTTTTGAATTAATAGATTTAAAGTGTGGAGAGAGCCTGGTATAAAAAAATTACGTCCATCCTTTGTTATCTGCACTTCTCCTAAATCGAAGAGCGAGACAAGTGGAAGCGATTGAATGTTACCTAATATAAACTCTCACATCTTGCAACGCGACAGCTGTTCCTGCTGATAAATCGAGGAGTCAAGGAGTCTGGTAAATGTGACGTTTACATTTCCGGCTTCCGATTGGTCAAAGCGCTCTCGATTTCAAATTCTAAGATAATTTACACTTTTGGTCTAATTACATAAGCATGTATGTGCTGCTGGCAACATGGTAAATGCACTCTTGAGGCACCGCCTCTTTCATGGCAGCGTACCTCCACCTCTTGATGATGCCGCAGCTCTCGCAATCTTCCTGATTGGTTCATGTATCCCGTAGAGCCTTCTTCGGGCATATATTGTAATTGCTCAGTGGTAAAGGAAGTGTCTAAGTGTTGCTGGTACTTCACGCTCGTTTCCAAGTAGTTGACTGTTTCATAATGGTAGAAAGATTCGCACAACACATCGGTTACACCCTTGCACACCGCCAGCATGCATCTTTTTTTTTTAAGCACATTATAGTAACTTTTATTCGGACTTTATTAGCTTCATGTGGCTTATATGGGGCTCTGAAATTGTGAAAGCTTCATTCCTTTCTACCCTGTTGCATGCGCGTTAACCGCGTCAATCGAATCCAGAAGAGTAGTTTGATACGAGTACTGCGTACGTACGTTATCACTCGGACTGCGTTCGATAACGATCCATCCGACGATCCATCCGTCGGCGAATAAAGGGATTCAAGTTCGTGACCAAGGAGTGTTCTTATGGAAATTGGGTAACTATTACAATGCCCGTGAACATCACGTGGTATAATAGCTACCAGCCCAGGCGCGCCATTCTGATCAACAATGGTGGCTTGTGCCTGCGAAAGTAGGCCTGGCCGTGAGTCCGAAGGGTGGTCTTTAAACTCACTTCTGGAGCACAATCTGTCACGACACACTTGACTGCTCGCTTCACCGGTGAGTCGAGGAGGAAAGCGCAATCTGGTTTTTATTGTTGCTGTTTCTCTTGCGAAGTTAACGTAGTGAAACGAAAAACTGATTCCTCTTGTGAGCTCCGTGAACATTGAGGATTTATTGACATGGCTGTATAGTAAAATGAAAAAAATTACTTTATAGTCCATTTTATGCATTGCCAGCACATTGTACGCAGTAATATTTTGTAATCTATGGTGCTGAAATATACGCATTGATAATGAAATCTCGCTTTAATTGGAAATATTAATTTATCGTGTTATTTTTAATATCAATTTAATATACAAATAAACTTGACATTAGCGAAAATATAGACTCCGTTCAAATCTAGCGCTCGCGGCTGGGTAAGGTAGCAGAGTTTCGAGACTTGACTTTAGCTGACTGAAAAGTAAAAAGCGATATTTTGCAAATCCAAAAGAAGAAAATTACAACCAGCAGAGTCCGCGAATGCTTGGAAACGAAAAGCACCCTCTACCGAAAACAGACGGCATATCCTCCTTGAACATTCCAAACAATTTGTTTCGTTCTGACGGACTCGGAGCATCCGGCGGCGCATAAATTATTTGCTCCGTTTGAAAAATACGTTCCTGCGAAATCTGTCAGAACACCCGGAAACGTCGGCGAGCGCGCGAAACTGACTGCCGTCGGGTCAACGACGACGCTCCCGCACTCGAACAATACGGGCCCCAAAGTGTCCCCGGAAGAGGGAAAACGCGGATCGTTCCTAAATCATCCGGCCCCCGGAGCTGTGGGCACTGCGCATGCGCACAGCCTTTATTTGCTCAATAGCGTCCGCGCATGCTCCGCTGGACAACCAGCGCCACCTCTTGTACGCGACGCAAGTCACACGGCGCGCACTCGTAATGCTGCGCACTACGTGCGGTGGTCCCGGGTGGATCTTTCTTTTGTACCGCCATGGCGGCCACTTGGCACATGGTGGCGGAGCGTGTCTGTCCAGCGACGTCCAGTCGGGCAACACTGCGGTCCGCATGTACCACCAGACGTCCGCTAGAGCCGAGCACGGACCGAGCAGGACGCGAGGCCTCCGTCGCTCAGTGTCCCTTGCGCGCGGCCGCAGTGTTGCACCGCACGTTTCAGGACTGTAGCCGCACCGACAGCTGGGTCATGATGGACGAGTGGCCGTACACCAGCTCCTCGGGAGGCCGACGAACGCAGCACCGGATCCGGGAGTTGAACTCCGCGCTGAACCGCTCCTGCGGGGAGAAATCCAAGACCGCGGTGAAACCGGCCGACGCGGCGGCGACTCACTGGACATTCATCTGTACCAGTATGACGAAACGGAACCGCCAGCGGCAGAAAGGGAAAAGTACCTTTCGCTAAGGAGCCCCTATAATGAGTCAGCGATCCTCCGCGCGTGGCATGTGCTCGGGACCCAAGAGCGCGGGCTGATTGGCCGAGTGCGAAGGCACCTACGCCTATGCCCACCGTGTGAAGGGGGGCACCTTATGTTCACGCTTCCCGATTCGTTCCTCGGCGCTCTTCTGGGCGAAAGCCGCAACCTGACTGGCTGTGGAACGATAAGAAGACGACTCGCGCTTCTCAAACGTTAGTTTTTGAGTGCATGACGCCTTGAAAGGGCCTCACTTGACGAGCCTTCGACGCGTGATCCTTGAGAGTGCACTTTTCATCGAAGCACTTCCTGCAATTCCTCGTTTTCCAATATTGACGGCCGGCAAAACGTATCGTCATTTTCATCGAATGGCATTAGGTGATCGCCGAATCGCGATTCTGACTAGGAGCGTCACGCGTGCACCGAGGTGCTCCAGGAGTGCCGAGCGCTGGTTGACCGATCACTTAATGAATTGGATGAAAATGACGTTTACTCTGTGGCAGGAGTGGGAGGGGGCGAGGCATAAAGACGCCTTCTTAGGATTACTCCTTTCTCCGTTGGCCGACAAATAAAAAAAAAATGGAAAGGTGATATTATTTTTTACCCCGAGCGCGTTGTGCGGCTGGCACCCCTTTTGGGTTTCAGCGACAAAGATGGTGACACGAGTAGTGCATTAGCGTTCGGCTGGAGCTTGTATTCTAGCCGAAACACAAGCTCTAGCGTTCCAGCAAGAAATGCGAGAAAGCGCCCATGTCACGTTAACGATACCTGTGCCCCTTTCTGTGTCGAGTTTACCATATCGTATATCTGCTTTTCAACGTTTTTCATTCGTGCAGTTTGACCTAATAAGCCGGGGTTTGTTTTACCCTGTTACGACATTGACATTTATCGATTACGGGCTCAAACAGTATACCTAAGATTGGTGACAAACTCGGCAGTGCCACAATTATAGAACGCGTGAAACTGCGCCCCGTATCCTTCGATTGTTTTACTTTTTGCGATTACCTGTCCTCAGCAATGCAAACTTGCCGCGACGGGGATTTAGATTTATAACAGCTTTGCGTTACTTCCAGAATCACCGTAGCAGGAAGGACACACGAAACAAAATCTGAACCGCATTTTCGATGCCTAGCTTGTTTTTTCATAGATCGGCAGAAATCGGAGTAAACTCTTATATTTCTCTCTATCCACTTTCAGGTCTGCCCTCTTCGTCGTCCCTTTCGGCTGTGCTGGCTGCCCGGAAGCCTGTTGGGACTTCCTCACATTGGAAACCTAGGGAGCAAATCCAGGGTCCTGATTGGCCTATTTGAACGCCTCGCTTTGTCCGCGAGAAGACGACCTCTCGTTCGCGCTCGTTGCTTCCTGTTCGAGATAAAACGGCTCGTTGCAGTAAACCGAGCAGCGTTGATGGCGGCACGTACCGAAAGGACCGTATGCGAGCAAATATCCCAGGAGGCGTCATCCCTGAGGCGGCATCCGTGTCCGTATGAAAAACTGGCAACTGTTGACCTTAGCTTCGAGCCAGCCAGGCCCTCTCTCTCTGCTCACTTTACCGCGGAAACCAGGGTAACGGGTGAAGTCCTAAAACAATAGCCGTAGCCATCCCATTTGTCCAGTTCCCGGCGGGCACCCGTTTCTGGCGTGATTGTAAAAGGGTCCATCAGGGACCCCGGATCCGCCCCATGGTTTTCCTCCGCGAGGAAACAACTCTACGCGACCGGGAACCAAGCGTCGAGGACGAGGACGGGGATATTGCGCTGCAGTACTCACGCTGTAGATGGCGTAGATGAAGGGATTGTAGCACGAGTTGCTCATGGCCAGCCAGTGGCAGCAGAACCAGATCACGTTGATGTAGCGGTACCTGGAGCGAGGGAAAGAGTACGCACGTGAGAATGACCATCGTTTTGGAAGGATGACGGAGTGAAACGCGAACAAGTCATCGAAAAACCCTGAACCCGCGAGATCATAATCGGAACCCGTTTCCGGTCAAGTTCCTTGTCACTTTAATTTATCGGGTCGTAATAGACATGTCGATTGATTCTGGTTGCGCTTCAATGGGTCTTTCGAAGCAATAGTGATCGCAGAAATCAGGAGTCCCACTTTATCTAGAAATTTAATACCTCGAAATTGAAGGGTCTTAACATATATTTTTTTTTTTTTTTAGTTACATCTCATTGCTGATGTCGTACTGTTTTTGTCTTATTGCGTAAAGTACAACGCGCTGCAATATGGAAGACCCACTGGGAGTGCGTGCCGAGGCGGCGGCTGGCGGGGGCGCTGCAAGCGCTCCGGGCAACTCCCTTCTGCTTCGAGGGGAGGACGCTCACTCGGGGCCCAGCACAAATTGATAAGCGCGTTGCGCTTTAGCTGAGCCCCGAGTGGGCGTCCTCCCCTCGAAGCCGAATGAAACAGCCCGGAACGCTCGCAGCGCCCCCGCCAGCCACCGCCTCAACCACGCACTCCCAGTGGGTCTTTCATATTGCAGCGCACTGTACCATGAGATGATATTTGTACACACCTTACGCAAGTATACTTACACAGTCAAATCTAGGTGCCACCGCACGCAATGCCGCTGGTCAAGAAGCCTACTTGTTGCCGTGTAATTCTAATATTAGAAGGAGGCTGTTTTTTTTTGTTTTTTTTTTATCTTCTTTGCTACGCTGGCGGAATGTTGAAATGGTCGCGAAGACACCCCGCGATTCTCGAAAGTGGCTCATGAATCGGACACGAGCACTCTCTCAGCGCTAACTTTGGGCTCCATTGAACCGGGGTCACACTGATCATGCATCATACAAAAGACAGTCTGCAGACACGAGTCGCCGCAATATCCGGGGTTCGAATGCCGCCTGCCAAAGTTCCTCTTTGAACTCATTGCCATGCGGCATTCGAAGCACGGATCTCGCGGTGTGACAATCTGTATGCAGATCGCCTTTTGTATGGTGTATAAGCAGTGTGACCCCGGTTTTTTAACTAACATTTGCATTTTGTTAGCACTGGCAAATTTACTAGTAATTATATTTAGGAATATGGGAATATTCCAGTTTTTAATTTAAATCGAATAATGATTGTCCGAATAAATAGAGTCGAGCTTCGAATTTGTAGCATTCGAGTTTTCAAATAGTTCGATACATCGAATATCGATACAGCTGGCGAAAATACGGGTTTATTCAGGAACACCATTCATATAGTTGGAGCCCTGCATAGCCGCGGATTATCCGCAGATATCCTCAAACATCCGCTGTCAACTGGCGGATTCGAATAAAAATGAATCAGATTCGGCGGATTGCGGATCTGGCGTGGACGCCAGGGGCTGCGGAAGAGGATCGAATGCGGATATCTGCGTGTCCGGGTCCATTTTTGCCGAGGCGGCCCATAAACGGGTACCGGACATTTCATCGAACGCCTTTTCATCGAACGATGTTTCATCAAATGACTGAACATTTCATTTGAACGCCGATTTATTGAACGATGTTTCATCGAATCGCTTGACGCCGTTTGATCGAATTTCCCTTTACTGAATTTTGCAGTATTGCGATACTTTTGACATTTAACGCTTTGAAATAGTTTTGAGGCCACTCTCGAATCACCAGAAATATAATTACTACCCCGGTCAGTTGTTTTTGCCCAAAATCTTGGTTACTGAATTATACAATGCAGCTATCATATCAAAACACGAGTGGGTACGCGACTTATGATTCTCTGGCGAGGTAAGCGGCTGTTTTCCATGGCACTTTTCCCACTTCATCCCCTTTTTTGTTCACGCGTGAAAGGCAATTTTATAAAAGGGAATCAGCTGTTCTCCGCAGTACCTTTTTCCTTTGTACTTATCTGTTTTCCTGCGTTTTTTTTTTTTTTCTATCCTGGGAGAATAGCTTCATTTTTAAGAACATATACTGTATGTCGAAAATTCGGCAGGTCCACGGTTCAGTCGGGTACAATAAATTAACAAAAAAAGGGAAACAGTTTTTGTTTTTTTTTCTATCATGCGACACACCATTGCTTCAAGACCGCTTGTTCGTCTTGAAGCAGAATACGCCCCTTCAACGACGTAGATACGCTCTTGAACGGACGTGCGTTTGTCACTGCACCCGTTATTCACGGGTTTAAAAGGTGTCAGTGTTCCTGTTGTTTTTTTTTTTTTTTTTTTTGCTACATTAACAGAAGTCATTATTTACTAAAAAAAAATAGAAATAGAAGGAAAAAAATTATATTTCTTTTATAAACTTATATGTTTACAATTTGCCCGTTCTCAGAGATTGCTGGGCGCGTGCGCCAGTTCTGAGAGAGGGGAGGAAAGGGAAAGGCGCCATTTTGGAGGGGCTCTTTTGTCCGCTCAGTCGCTCAGACAGCGCTGGTTCGGCTTGCCTCCCTCCGTTATTCTCACGGCTTGGCTTCACAGTCGTCGTGCCTCACCACTGCGCAGCTGGAGGTTGCACATATGGCAGCGAAAATGGTTCAAATGCAAAATCTTAGAGAGTTCCAGCAGCCTTTTGCGACGCACGAGAGCACCCGATGTCGAGCACTCCGCCCTTTTTGCCTCGCTTTCAAAAGCCCCGGTTTCCGAAGCCTATGACGCGAATCCCCAAAGTCAGCTGGCCGGGTCCTCGAGGTGACGACGGGACATTCTGCTTTTAACTAGAAGACAGCAAGTGCGCACGCCAGGTTGTGAAACGTGATCATGTCGTACTCAAGTAAACAATAACTAAATAAAGCTTTTCTTTTTTCAGGCGCGTGCTATACAGATTCACGTCTTACAACGTTGAAAGTGAAAACAAGCAAGAAATATCAGTCTCTGGCAAAACATTTAAAGCGTGCGAACGGAATGCAAGCCTTACGGCGACAGAACCCTGACGGAGCGCCTTGGCAACCTCACCGTAAACCCCCGTGTTCACAGGGCCCACTTGTTTACTTTTTGACGGTGCAGGCGAGCCTTCCCGATATCACGACGGCCCAGATTTTACCCCGTCCAAGTTTCTTTACACGACCCCGGGTGCGGCGACGCCCCGTGCACTCTCGCGGTACACAGGACGGCGAACTGACGGAACGCAATAAGTTGGAGTAACTTAGGCGCTCGAGGAGAGCATAATCAGCTCTTTGTAGTGGTCTGGCCTCATAAACGAAGCTCACAAAGTCCGCACAAGGTGGATAGTTGGTCGGGATCGAAACTGGTCACCATTACTTTTCTTACAAAACACTCTGCCTTGAAAGCCGACCCCTGTTTTCGGTTGTTTGCACAAGGCGACACCTAAGTGACGATCGAGTGACTCCGAGTCGACGATAAGAACTGATGCGGCGTCGGCGGTTTATCCATCTTTCAAGGTATAAAGAAGCGTAAGGTCGTCTGTATCGTAGACAGCAAGCAAGCAAATTGTTTTGTGTATGTTTATACAGCCGGAAGTTAGTCTGCCTCAGTGGGCGTCCGGTGTCGCAGCTGTAGATGAGCAATTGAGTCTGTCCGGTACAACCGCAAACCTGGGGTCTTTGACGTGCACCGCGAAGTAGTGATACACGGCCGCACGCCGGTACAATGCTCATCTAGATCGAAACGGGTAGGGGCGAGGATTGAGCTCAGGATCCCTGGGATCTGCAACGCGAGCTTTCGGTCCACGTGCTCCAAGCTGGTGTGCGCTAGACCACTCGGCCACCGATCCCCCTCGTAGACAGTGGCTTTCGTGAATCCTTCAGGGTCGTCCTCGGCCATTTCAAAGAAAAGATACACGCGAAGCGACGACAAAAAGACATGTTGAGAATGGCGAAAGAAGGAACAACGCCACCGGAAAAGACACGTAAATCCACGGATCGGGAGACACGCCAGGCCAGGCGACGGAGCCCCGAAAAGTGTTTCGAGCGATTCCCGCTTGGGCACGTCACGATCGTGGCCAGACTCTGAAAAAGGCGTATTATAATTAATATTATAGCAGTAACTATCCTCCCGGTGCTAAAGTAAAACTATTTCCTAGGTGTAGAATTCCATCTGCTCAAGTAGGCCGTTTTTGATGAAACGGCTTCGAGGAAATGGTGTTCGATGAAATGGCGTTTTATGAAATGGCGTTCGATGAAACGGCTTTCGATGAAACGGCTTCAATGAAACGGCTTCGATGAAACGGTGTTCGATGAAGCTGTGTTGATGTGTTCGATGAAATGTCCGGACCCACCCATAAACCTGCGCGACCGTACAGTGTAGAGGGGATAAGTGAGTGATAGTATGAAGGTGCATAATCGAATGTATTGCGAGGGCAAACCACTCTTTTAGAGAAGGTGCCAATCGGGAAGAAAATTGTTCTTTACGTCAATAAATATTTGATTCTCGCCGAAGTTCGCTTTAGAACCATCTATCTCGCCAAAAATACTGTCCCTTAAATAGTGAAGAACGCAGAACTATCAGTCGTCCCGGTAAGCGTGTTCCTGTTTGTCAGAGAAATAGCGGAAAACATTTTTTGGGCAAGGAAAAACCAAAAACGTACAAGCCACAATAAAGTAGAGGCCTGGAAGTGGCTTCTTCCCCTCCAAGTTAATGTAAAGGAGGCTGAATTCGGATCCTCAAAAGTTATGGAACTTGAGCCAGCACAAATTTCCGAACCTCATTCATGTAGCGCAGTTTGTGCATGCCATCGCAACATCAAGTGCACCAAAGAAGATGAGACTCCTCATTAGCGGGTATTAATTTAAGAGAAGCAAACCGGTCGGAATTCGTCAGAGTTGACAACATATTTTTTTTTCTTACACAGCAACCTTGACAAGTCAAACGTAGCGTGTGTGTGCGTTTTCGCTTTCTCGACAGTTCGCACCAAGTTGTTCTTAAGCATGTGGTTCCGAGCATGCAGTTGAGGGTCCGTGTTTAAAACTAAAACCGATAGAAGATGTTGTCATTATTGAATATATTGATATTTTCCCTGTGATCAACTCGTTTCTTACCACATACATACGAGTATTTTGTAGCGGCGAGTGAGCGCCTTTCCTCTCCCACTCTTTTATTATTTCGCCTAAAGAAAATTACACTGGTATCAGGCTGTCTTTTGTCAATTTTCATGTTTATAAAATATCCGTCTGCTTGATGTGGGTTTTAAAAAGCGAAAATAAAAATAAATTTCCCTCCTTTTGAGCGCATCTACTAGACAGGGTGTCTGTCCCTGCCTCCCAAGACGTTCACATAACTGCGATCATCATTCGAGCGATGCGAAGTGTCTTTGGACGAATGATAGATTATTTTATAAATACAATAAAACAGAATACGATAAATGACTTTTACCGTATTCTTACACGATAATTTATTTGTAGAGAGGTAAGTAAACAGCTTATAAAATACCGTCTAGATGTTTTTTTTTATGTTTGATTTCATTAGATAAATGAATGCGCGGATTGGGGAGGTGTCCTAAATTTTGCGGGTGTGATCTGGATGACGGAAATCAGGAATCGCCTGCTGGGATGACTGAAAACGCACTAGAAAAACTTTTATCGTTTCCACTCTGGTGAAGAATGAAGACCAGCGAAGCTGTATACTGTGGTGGGAATGAAGTAATGACCGGCCGCAAGACGGCAAGCCAGAGTGGAAAAGCTGGAAAGGTTGCCGCCGTCCCTCATAGATGGCGGTAGCTGTCCAGAATTTTGCGTCATCATTTGTTTGCTGGCGGACACGACACTGGGGAAACTAGCCCTTCACAGCTCCGCTATAAAAACACGGCAAAAAAAGTGGCAGTACGAGCAAGTAACCTCCTTAAGTACGAAGATGACATCGCGGCACAAGGTTGCTTGGCAAACAACCAACCGGCTGAATTCCCGATGGGAAGGGGGGGGGTAGCATTTTTATTATCCGCTTTAAAGTGGATCGCGGTTTTCCATTAGCGTAATATTTTGGCCGTGCTCGCTGTTAGTCTTCGTAAATCGATATCAGTCATTTACTACGGTTCGACCTTTGAGCGCAGTTACCCTACAAACGTTTATGGACAACGTGAGGACTCCGGTCGTTGGATAGGGTACATGGCCTCTGGTAGAAGTCTTTAGTCTAAACAAATTGACAAATTAAAATTGATGCGTGTCGCGCAGAAGCTATTCGACTTACTCGTTTATTTTGGGGTAGATCTCAGTGAGGATGTTGTATGTCTGGTACGGCATCCAGCACAGGGCGAAGATGGCGACAACGATGAACATCATCTTGGTAACCTGGAAAAAGAAAAATACGCGACCGTCAACCTCGTCCCTTTGAACTTTTGTCGACAATCCGTCGGGGCGCTACCACTATTAAAGAAAAACACGGCGCACAAATAAAATTGCAAGTTCATTTTGATTTACCGGTGACTATCTAATGAAGCTCTGAGGGTTTATTTATTTATTTATTCATTTATTTACCCCAAGGGCTCTTTCGGGCATTACAGAAGAGGGAATTTATTCAAATCAGTACAACAAAAGGGGAAAAAAAAACAGATAGGTACAACACACTAATGAAAAATGAAAAGACGATGCATGAATATTTGCTAAATCCAAAGTTGTCATAGCGAAATAACAATTATAAATCGAGATGATGGCTTAGGCTTTCTGTGAGATAAAAGAAGTCAAGAAGTCTAAGAAAGACCTATAATCGTGTACAAATGCTATGTTGCTTGGCAAGACGTTCCTTTCATCCATTGGAAGTACGAGCGGGGAGTATTGGTATAAGTTAATACGGGCGAATACGAACTTTACTTTGTTCGGATGGTCGAAACGGGGAAAGATGCGAGTTGTGACATTAAGCGATGCAAAACGTCACGCTTGCATTGCCTAATGTCACAACTCAGACTGCGTTTTTTGGTCTAAACATATGTTTCGGCATCGTCATTCGCTGAGCTGCCTCCGTAAGTTGCGGTGATTGGCTCTCCGAGTGTTGTGCGGGAAAGCAGACGCACAGGCTTTTTTAGAGTGTAGTCGCGTGCTATAAACCGGGCGGATTTATTTTGTAGCGACTCTAAACTGTTGGTCAAGTAAACTCGGGGTGGATTTCATATACCTGAGGCGTATTTAATTTACTTCTAACGAAGAACGTATGTGCTCGTATTTTTGAAGTTAGCGTCGGCTAGAAACAGGTGTTTTCTCAGAAATTGCAATGTTATAGCAGCTTCCCTCAAAACTAGTTTTATGTGAAGATTTTATGGCAAATTTAGTGTTAGATGAACTCCTAAATATTTATATGATTGTACCCTTTCAACATCTTTGTTGTTAATACGGTAAGTATGTTGAGAAATCTTGTTTTTTGTAAGGAACGTCGTGACTTTAGTTCTAGTTATATTAATCTGCATTTTCCAGTCAGCACACCACATTGAAATTTCACTAAGGTCAGCTTGTAGAAGAGCGTTATCGGAGGGAGTAGTTGCGGCGATATATGACGCAGTCTTCTGCGAAGAGAGGAAGGGCCGACTCCATATTTGTGTAAATATTGTTAATGTATAATAGGAAGGGTAGAGGTCCAAGAACAGAACCCTGGGGTACCCCAGGTTTCACGGCTATAAGGGAACAAACAATGGTATTCATAACGACACACTGATACCTATTTGAACGAAATTTTGAAATCCAATTAATTACACTTTTTTTTTTACTTCAGTTCGTTTCTTTCTTAGTCTTTTGTGCGGAGACACGGGCAAAAGCTTTTGAAAATCCAGTACATATTGCCAGAGTTTCGGCACATCAGTGATTACTTCGGTGAACGCCACTGACTAATTCAAAAAGTTCATAGGAGCGTCCTCGTTGAAAAACTTGCTGATTAGGAAATACAATACTGTTCGTCATCGGGTGATTTATGGTCTGTGAGTGAATAATGTGTCCCAAGAGTTAGCAAGACACGCAAGTTAACGAAATTGGCCTGTAATTTGTGAGGGAGTTGATATTGCCAGATTTGAAGATGTGAAAGACATGGACCAGTTTTCAGTCGTCAGGTAGCGTACCTGTAGAAAGGAGAACGCTAAATACACTGTAGCTTAGTTTTAGCAGTTGTGTACTTGTTTTGTCTGGATCGGGGCTTGAAGTTATTGGCAGACGATCGATTGCACTGGAAACGCCCGCACTGATGATGGTGAAATAATTCATATGAGCGGCCACTGCATGAGTGGCTGGAATGTCCAATACTTGGGGTGCAGAGAGGGAGAGGGCGTGTCAAAGTACGTGCGTATATTATACTGCCGTCTGGATTTCGGGGGGGCGGGGGGGGGGGGGGGGGGGGGGAGCTGGCTGAGGCACCATAAGCCCCCTCCCCCCCCCCCCCCTCCCCCCTTTGGCTACGCCCCTGGATGGTGAGTCAGTAAACCAGACCCTACTCTTTATAATAGATTTAAGACATATCTTAAGTTGCATTTCCTTTTACTATAATGCGCATGACATCACTACGCATAAACACAACGTATAATAGGCCAATCCACTATAAAATATTTTTTAATTATTATCCCGTTATCGATTTTAATTTTTAGGTGCCGGGAATCGCGGGACGATCTGCAGACCAGGGTGCACACAAAATCGTGACTTTTTATATCGCGCTTCGCGCTCTATTACGAAGGAGATCGAACAGTCACGCCTCTAGCGGCACACTTCTTTTCTGTTCATCATAATACGTTTCTTGGCTATAATCTAGGAGACAACAAATCGCCTTTTTTTCTTTGTTTTTGATCGGAGAAATGGAAGATGAGGATTCGAATGCCGCTCCTCATGCGACCAAAGCACTGGTCAGAACGAAGCGCCCGGGCCCAGACCGTGCTAGGTGAGCTTATACCGGGCTGTGGGGACAAGTAAAGCCTCGTTCAAAGTGTGCCATTTTCTTACGTTAAGTTACGTTACGAAGTATTACGTTCACGCCACCGGGACCTCTGTGCTTCATATTAAGCGAGGCTACCAGTTCAAGGAGAGAGCATGACACGCAACATTCGAGAAACAAACGCTTCGGTGACTTATACGAAACGTAACTTAACGTGAGAAAATGGGGCAGTGTGAACCAGCCTAGCGCAAGGTGCGTTGATGCACGAGACACGTGTAACGTGCAGCCCTTGGGGGGATCACGGCGGCACAGCGCAGCACTGATGTAGCACTGAGCTTGATTTCAGACGCCATGTTCTTCCCAGAAGTGGCGCGCGGCACGTGCCTCAAGCATTTCTACAACAATGAATGGCGCCACTTTTCCCAGGATCGAGGGGCTTTAACAACAAGCTCGATAAAACGCCCTGGATAGTTCGATCTCCTGCCCAATAACGAGAGCCGACGTCGACGCGCGCCTCCCCAGAGCTGGACTCCCCAGTCCCATATCCCTGCTCCGAGCAATCGAAGAGAGAGCGCAGTAAAAAAACCCTATACCTGCCGCATTGTACGTGGCTTGCCGTGATAACTGATCACTCGCACTAAGCCTGGTGGTTTCCACTGCCTTCTCTACGAAATATTTCCGAGACACGGAACTCCATAAAAAATGGTACTATTAGTTATAATTTATTCAATGAAAATAGAAGATTGGTATTAAGGTTTATTTTGAAACACGATCGTGTACATTCTAAAGCTTTGTTTTACTCAAAGCTGCAGCATAATTTCTCAAAATATACAACTGAATAATTTTTTTTTCAAGGCAAACTTCTTTTTTTTATTTACAAAACAATCTAGAGAACACAATCATGAACATCCTAAAGCTTTCTTTTACTCAATGCTACAGCCGAATTTCTCAAAATATACAAGTAAATAATTCGATTTTTTTTTCAGTGCAAACATTTTTTTGCTTTTTTTTTTTCACTTACAACACAATATTGAGAAAACAGGTATCTTCACTCAAAAAATGTAAAACTAAAGAAAACAATTCTTAGTTGTTTTTCTCTTTTTGTTTTCTTAAGTGTAAATATTTAGTTCGTTATATTTTTGCATGATGTTACAGAACAGAAAGTGGTCGCGCGGCACTGATGCTACGGAGAAAGGTGCAAACGCGGGCAGTTCGAAAATGGCAGACCATGGCCAGCCGAGACTGTCTCATAGTCACTAGGCCTGGCCACCAGACGGGTCAGAACCGGTAGAAGAACGCAGTCAGGGAGTGCAAAGCTTCTGTCGCCTACACAGCTTGGAAACACACTGCTCACATATCGCACAAAAGACAGTCTCCAAACACCAGTCACCGCAATATCTGGGGTTCGAACGCCGCGTGCCAAGTTTCGTCCTTCAACTCAGTGCCATGCAGCATTCGAAGCACGCATCTCACGGCATCTCGCGGCGACTCGCGTTCGACTCTTAATGCACACTGTCTTTTCTACGATGTATATACGCTTTAAACACGCGCCATATTGAGCCGCCATTGCCGAATTTCTCTTCTCTTACCGAGATACCGAGCCATTGAAGCGGACGTTAACGAGCCTCCACAAGAGCTTATACTGAGGTGAAGGACACAGTAGCACGTCAAGGGGCAATAGCCTGTTTTGCTATGGTGATGATGAAGTGAAGCGAACGCAATGAGAGGAAACAAACACTGAAGGTCGGTTATGGCGCCGCCCATGCACAGCTGCCGGAAAGCGTCTAGAAGCAGTGTGGCCACGGCTTAACAGCGAGTGACTCGTCGCAACTTTGAAATGGCTGACCAACTACACGCTGTGTAAACATCCTCACAACCCCAATTATTTGCTATGGCTTAGCGCTTCTAAGGCACTTTAGACGGCCCACAAAACTAGATTTCTCAACGTATCGCGCTGCGATTTGTTACAGAGGTGCAACCGGGTGGTGGAAGCATGGGGTGAACATATCGAAGGATAAGCGTACTTTGATCAAACAGAAAGAAAAACGTGTTTCGGGCTCTCTGCCGCGGAATTCGCAGACCACATCATTACCGGGCTGGCCTAGTTCAAACTGCCGCCGGAGATGTCGGAAACGTCGACGCGCCGGCGCCGAGCTCAGCAGACGATCAAGCACACGTAGCCGAGCGCGTTGGATACGCTGTAGTTCATACAAAAAGAACAAAAAAAAAAACACTGAAATGAACGAGGAATAGAAAACGTAGAAAAATGTTTGAACAGCAGTAGAGGCTTTAATACACGACGTTTCGGGAAGAGACTTCCCTTTTTCAAGTGTGCAGAAAATACAGTTGCAAAGCGCTTTTATAAAGACCAAAGGAGAGGAGGAACATTGGAAAAAGCGAAAGAAAAAAGTCATATATATAATAGTACAAGTAAAAACACTTGAGCATGAAAAGACTACATTCCAACAAAACACACATAAAAAAGAAAAAAAGAGAGAAGTGGTAGTTTCAAGGGTAACATGGTCGCGGCACTCGTTAGCGAAACCAAGAAAATACGTCACAGGCAACGGCCTCCGTCACGTTAGAGTTAGAGCTCCAGATCCAGAAAAATAACAACATACAGGGGTCAAGTCGAGTGAGCCCAAGCCAGTGTAACGCCGAAGCAAACGAAGGTCATAAATAAGCCCGAAGTGTGTGTAAACGGACACCAGAAATGTCACACGCGGGTGGCACCGCTCAACAGAATACCGAGAAATACTTCTTAAAACGCCTCCCAACTTGATCTCCCTCCTCCCCGGAAAAAAAAAAAAGGAAAGAGGAGGGAAGTTAGCGGGCGACGTCCCCACATCCCAATGTTTCTAGCTCTCCCCTCAAAGAGCTTTAGCTCTCCCCCGCTCTCCTCCGCGATGGGGGAGGTGGTTTACCTGTAGTATACTAAAAACTAAAGACCTACAACAGGCTATATAAGTTTCCTTTTGAAATGTTCATACCACGCGGGGTTAGGGTTTTAAATTTAGATTTATAAAAGGACTCTTTATTTTTGCGCGTAATATCATTTTTGAAACTGCTTTCCACGATGATAATTTTTAGGTGCGTATGAATGTCGTGGTCGTCGGAGTTAAAGTGTTTAGCTACTGGTGTTTGTCCTTTATTTACAATGTCAGACTTATGGCCATCAAATCGCTCTTTCATAGAATTTTTGGTTTCTCCTACGTATTCCTTCTTACACAGCGTGCAGTTAATAATATATATCACATCAGGGGTTTTGCAGCCAATATGCTGTTTAATATTTACGTAGAAATCTGATGCGTAGATCGAAATTTTATCAGCGGCCGAAACGAACGGGAAAAGTTGGCAAGGAGTGTTGAGGCAAGGACCACAACCACCGCATGAATTGGGTTTTTTTATATACGAGGGACATAACATCCTCCCAAGATTCCGATGCTTACGAAATGTGACAAATGGTGATTCGGGAAATATTTTTTTTTAAGTTTATCGTCGGCATGTAGGATGTTTAAATGGCGTTTCAATATGGAATTCAGGCTTGATAGGTTCGAATAGTAGTTTATAACCAACGGAACCCTTGTTTCGTTGGAATGAAGCTGTCGTGTGGATTCAAGGAGTGTGCTACGTTCCAGAGCGGATGCCTTTCTTGTGGCGTCGTCGAGAATAGATGCAGGATATTTTCTTTTGAATAGTGTATTCTTCAAGGACGTTACGTTTTCCTTAAAGTTCGATTCTTCAGAACAAGTTCTACGCAACCGGAGGAATTGGCTGTAAGGTATATTCTTTTTTTGACATTTCGGGTGGCAGCTAGCATAGCGTAGAACCTGACGTTTGTCTGTAGGCTTTCTGTACAACTCCGTTATCAAATGGCTTCCCATCTTTTTAACGTTAACGTCGAGAAAGTTCATTTAGTCTGCTGAGTAATTGCAGGTAAATTTAATTGTACGGTGGCAACCGTTGAGGTAACTTAGAAAAGAGAGGAGTTCATCATCAGTGTCATTCCAAATGATAAATATATCGTCAATATACCGAAGATATATGGCGGGAATCTTGGCGTGATTCCACACAAAGGTCTGCTCAAACTTGCCCATAAAAATATTAGCGTAATTTGAGGACATTCTCGACCCCATGGCCGCGCCTTGAATTTGCAAATAATGATCATCATCAAACATAAAGTTATTGCAGTATAAAATTAATTCCAATAATCGCAGAATACAGCTACTGTCTGCGAGAGACGAAGGGTGAAGAAAAAGGAATTCTTCCACGGCTGCCAGTCCCTCATTATAGGGATCCCCCGTGGCTTCAGGTTTTTTATACGTAGATGATCGGTCGAGGCGCTGCATTACTCTCGAGTCTCATGGTGCGCCATCTTTCGGCAGCACATACAACTAAGCGAGCCCGGACAAGACGTCGTCTGCGAATGCCCATCGGCAAATAGCCCCCCAAAAAGGTTATCTTCCTTTGTTTTCTTTTTTTTATTTTTTTTGTGCAAGGTAAGTTTATTCGTTGTTATTTTCAATTCATGCGTCCGCCGCCCAGCCTCACATGTAGTAAATCGCAGCGCAATAGGTTGACAAACCGATTTTTGCGGACCGTCTAAAGTGGGTTAGAAGCGTTAGTTTACATGATGTAGTAGTGCCCTGCCAGGTATAGTGAATACACTATACGGTATTCGGAACACAATACTTTGGCCCAAACAAATTTTGCAGCATGAATCTTGCAGCATAAGAACCAGGAACCAGCCCCATTTTTTCATTTAAATTTAAATATATATATATATATATATATTGTTAGGGGCAGTGGCGCGCACGACCACCTCGCGCCAGGCACCACGGGCCGGCTCGGCCTCCATAAATCGTATGTCTGTTCTATCATCGTGTACTGCCCTTTCCATTCTGCTGCCGACAGCATCACCCTAACAATATATATATATATATATATATATATATATATATAGATATTTCATATGTTAGTAAGATAACGGTTAGTTCTGGAGCTCTGGCATCCGGCCCTGACCGCTGGCGCTATGTTTGGGCGAAGGCTGAGCGTTCGCCGATGCGGAATTTATGTTTGCGAGAAAAAGAAAATAATAGGAACACGGCAGCGACCGACGTTACTGGCCGCGACTGCATAAGTCTCTTGAAATAAACTATAGATGTCGTCTTTTTGCTTTTGAACATGCACGTTTACAACACCGTCTCTCACTGAATACCTCGAAGCTATGAAAGTCTTCCTACGATAACCACCCGGCACGCGCCTTCGGGCTGTCCTTGGCGTACATTGTCAGCAGCGCAGCGGATCCCCCCAAAGACTAATTTCACAAATTTCACAATTCGCCGTAGCGCGCCGCCGGGGAAGTGTTCTCTTTTGTTTTGCTTTTTTTGCTTGAAATGGCAGGCACTTCCAAACTTTGTGAAAAACAAGAAAATTCCGGTGGAGAGGTTGTTTTATTTTTATTTGATTTTGTATCTGTAACTCGATTGTGCGCGGCATCTCGTACGAGAAGATGGGAACATCCTTCTCACTTTGTCCAAAATCATGTGGCGTAAGGCCATTCTAGGTCTATAGCCCCTTTTACGACCCAGTTTTTGAGTGCTATAGGGTTCTGTTTCTTCCCTTTTGCTTTTCTTATCTTCGGAACAGGCAAACGATTGCCCCATTCAAGAGCCCGCCCGAATTTATTTGTTCCCCGAAGCGTAAAACTTACCCGAAGCACGACAAAACTCTTCTCCTAGAGAAGGAAAAAACGTCACGTAAATTCTTATTTTTTCAAACGATCCCACTGACAGAAAGGCGTTCTTATGGCGCCCTTTTGGGCGTTCTTTCACAAATATGAAGATACAAATTTGTGTAATTCTTTTACGAGTTTAACGCGGCTCTAAACTTCATTCTGCGCTGTAGCGGAGCCATTTCCTACTTTTTGTTGAAAGGGGGTAGTTTTTTTTTAGCGTCACTGCTTGACAAAGATTCACGGAAGCAACCTCCATGACGCACACGTATGCTAAGATGTAATTTTTTACGTAACCCAGACCTTTATTCCAGCAGGATGCCTTGTGCCCCTTTTGTTGAACTGAACACTGCGATATACATTTTACCAAATTCAGTCTTTTGATCACCATCATCGGGTCATGTAACTCAAAGGGAAAATTGTAACTCGTAACGTACATCAAAACTTAGGTTTTGACGTGAGTTATGTGGAGGGAGGGAGAAATCTAGTACAGGTAATACCGGGGATGATGTATGCGGACGACACGTATGGCAGATAACCAGGATACGTTACAGCAACTAGCTGGAGTATGTGGAGAGGAAGGGGACACCTTGGGCGCGATATTTATCAGTGACAAGTCGGGAGTAATTGTGTTTAACAACGAAAAGAGGGAACCCCTATGAATACAACACATTGTGATAGACCATGCAGAAAAATACCAGTACCTGGGAGTCTGGCTCAATGAGAGAGGGAAATATCTAGAGGGACATGAAGAGATTATAATTAAAAGAGGGGAACGAAAATCATCTATTATGAAGCTCAAGGCACTATGGAACTAAAACAGATATGAAGTCGTCAGAGGTATATGGAAAGGAGCGATGGTACCAGGATTGCCTTTTGGCAATGGGGGTACTGTGCATGAAATCACAGGTTCAATAAGGATTAGAAATTTGACAACGAAGCGTAGGTAGACTGACACTGGGAGCGCATGGAAAGACACCAAATAAGGGTGTACAGGGGAACCTGGACTGGTCTTCTATAGAGAGCAGGGAGGCAATTAGTAAGTCGAAATTTGAACAAAGGTTGACCGAAATGGATGGTACGCGGTGGCCACGGAAAATATTCAAATATTTATACGTGAAAATTTAAACACAAAATGAGCAAACCGAACTGGAAAGCTTACATTTAATTGCGTACACATAGTGATGGGGCTGAGCAAATTACTTCAGGGAAAACGGGAGCTAAAGAGGCAGAAAGAAAATCGTGGGTGGTCAGACCCCTTATGACCTGCACAAAAGCAGCCCATAAGAAAGGAAAATGTGTTCGGCAATTCACTGGAAAGATCTTACTGTTTGAGGTGAGAACGGGAATTTTTAGGACGACAACGTATAGGGCTAAATTTCAGGAGACAGACGCATTATGTGCCGTCTTCCATAATGAGAGCGAGACAGTAGAGCACTTGGTATTGAAGTGCACGGGGCTTCGCCTCGCCCTCCCTGAAGAGGAAACAGATTTGTCCGGTGCTCTGGGTTTCGCTGGCGGCGATGGAAGGACGAAAGAGAAAAGGATTACAGTAACAAAGAGGCGATTAGAAGATTGGTGCAAATTATCTGGGGAAAATTGAACTTTGCATAACTAACTAGCGGAGCTAGAGACTGGCGGGACAGAGGAAAATCGGGACTCACCCTAGCGGCCCAAAGTCTCAACCCTGTCCCCCAGAGGGAACGGTGCTAGGGTAACGCCGACAAGGTTTGACCAGAGGGAAATTGGCGACCCCTTCGCACGGGCGAAGAGGCGGAGGGTAATGTTTTTTTGTTTTGTTTTTTGCCCAATTTTTTAGAAGTCGGCCTGTTGATGTCCCACACTGTCTGGTGATAGAAGGGAAATTGACTTAGAAGGGCGGGAGGAGTCATATATTTGTCTTTTTAGACTTGGACTAGGTGTCGCAAGCTACCGCCCGTTACAAAGAGTATAGCCCTTAACAGAGAGCACTCTAAGAGGCTAAATGGACCATCGAGAGACTGAGCTCTTAGAACGGATATCAGGCCATGAGTGTGAGCAGGGAGGTATACCAGGGGAGTCCGATCCCCTCGTTGAGCCAAGACGGCACCCACTGTTGGGAACTGACGGGGATGCGGGTGGGGCGGAGGACGGGCTGTACAGCAATGGCTTTTTTAGGACCCGGCAGAGCAAGCCGGTAGCTGAGGGCTGAAACGCAAATAGGGCGGGAGGAAGCCTCGCAGAAGAAGGAAAAAAAGAAGCGTCTCAATACAGAATTCAGAAACATGCAGGGGGGCAGAAACAAAATGAAGTGTAAGAGATTGCGGAACAATTATGTGATGAAGATTTTGTAGCGTATGCCTTGACAGAAACGCATCTTAGAGAAATGGAAGAGCCACCCTACATGGCAGGATATTTTGGGGTGGGATGGAGTCGATGTAAGGGGAACGGAAAGGAGGCGAATTGGGAGGCCTAGTCGAAGGACAGGGCTGGGAAAGGGCGAGGGAAATCTGCAAAGAACATATCGGGTTAAAATTTAATATCATAGGTTTAGAAACGCCCACAAGATTTGCATATTTAAGGACAGGCTGAGAGAAAAATGCACAGCACTTGAAGTGTATCTCCAAAAATGTCGGAGAAATGGGTACTAATCGGGAAAGAATTATCTCAGGAGACATGAATTAACACTTCGACCGATATACAAATTCTACTAAGAGTATGCTAAAAGAATGTTTCGATGCTCTTGATCAGGTACCTGTTAACGTCCAAGAAAAATGCGACGGAAAAATTACGTGGGAGAGAAACAATTTGCACTCAACAATTCATTACTGTTTAATGTCTAGCAAATTGTATAACAAAATAGGACGCATGGCAATAAATGAGGAAGGCACGAAAATCTTAAGAAAAGAGCATACGCGACTTAAAATAAAATTTGGTACAGCAGAACCAGACACAGAAATTCTGGGACGAGAAATTATATCGACCCTAAACATGCCCAACTGCAAGAAGTATCAGAACGAATTGAGACTAAAGTATCCAGACAACTGGAAAGAGAGAATGGACATATGACGATTTAGTAAACATTTTTAAAAAAGAGTTGGAGAAGATCAAAATGAAACCAAAAGAAAGAAGAAGAAGGAAACGCATACCAAAAAGCTGGTAGGACAATGAGGTCAAGGCGGCCATAGCATGGTGACAAGAGGCCTCAAGAGAACACAGATGGGCGAAGAAAAGGGGGAACACACCCGCTTACGTAGCATCAAAATGAAATACATTTCAAGAAAGAAAAAGAGAGTCATCTACTCTAATCCAGGCCAAGATTGGTAGAGCTAGACTACAGTGGATGATGGAGGCAAATCAAAATGATAGGAATGCAGCAAAAAGGTTCTGGGTGCACATCAATGCAAAGGGGAAAAAAAACAAGGGTTCCTTGGTTCATTGACCACACACGAGGGGATAAGTTTAGAGGGCGAGGAAGCAAGGCAGGTTATTAGACGGACAATAGAGGCAGCATTTGCAGAACTTGAACCGAACAAGATTGGACAGAACACAAAACGCACCACGGCACAAGACGAGGACACTAACGAGACAACCGAGACGACCACGGGGAATGGAACAGAACAGAAAATGAAGTACCTGCTGGAACGACGACAGGCCCAGATGACATTGGAACGATACTAATCAAGACACTAGGAACAAAAAGCAAATCAAACGTAAGAAAGGCAATTGATCAAACAATAGTGGGAAAAGAGGTACGCAACGATTGGAAACTGAGCAGAATGAAATTACTATGTAAAGGCAAGAGAAATAAGGACAGCATAATATTATACCGCCCAATTACAGTAGCTTCGGTTCTGTACAAACTAGCGATGCAGGTAGTAAAAAGAAGAAGAATGAGCAGAAAATATTTTAGGTGAGCTACAGAACGGGTTCCGAAGAGATAGTAGATTAGATGTTAACTTCTTCATTATCACTCAATGTATAGAGGTGGCACGGATAAGTGAAAAACCGTTATGGATAGCATTTGTAGACAATAAAGGGGCGTAGGGCAATGTGAGTCAGGAAAAACTTTGCGTATAGCTGAAATAGCGTGATTTAGATGCAAATTGGATTAGGCTTTTACAACATGTTTACACAAATAATAAGATAATTATGACAGAGGACGCAGAAATAACAGAACCGGCAGAAATAGAAAGGAGACTCAGACAGGGTTGCCCCCTATCCCCTATACCTGTTTTATGGTACACCTTAGAAGAATGAAAAAGAATTTAGAAGAGCGCGATTTAGGTTTTGATGTGTTGTGTAGGGGGAGAGGGGGAAAGGTAAACCAAGTTATACCAGGAATGTTCTACGCAGACGAAATTGTACTGTTAACGGATAGCCGGGATATGTTACGGGAGCTGATTAAGATCTGTGTAGAGGAACGATACTTTCTGGACCTAAAATTCAGTAGCGAAAAGTCGGGGATAATAGTTTATTACGATTAGAAGGGGGACCCGCAGAATATTCAAGACGTTTTAATAGAACTCGTAGAGGAGTATAAACACCTAGAAGTATGGCTGTATGAGGGAAAACAATACTTAGAAGAACAGGAAGAAAACATTCTTAAGAAAGGAAAAAGGAATGCAGCAATTATGAAGCATTGGCCATTATGGAATTACAATAGATAGGAAGTAGATAGGGGAATATGGAAAGGAGTCATGCTTCCGGGGTTGTCTTTTGGCAACTCGGTATTGAGCGCGAGACACACGGACGGCAGAATCGTCCGATCCGAGTCCGATCCGACAGTCCGAACGCCGCTCCTAATCGCCGTACGCGACAGTTTGAGACACACGCTTCCGACCTTGCATGCGACACGACGATCCGTTCGGCTTTGCACAGGAGATCCAAGCGCTCCAGCGGAGGTCCGCGTTCATAGATCTCTGGTCCCAGATTTACGGTTTAGCTCGCACGAGCGAAGTTGGGAGTTCGTTTGCGCTAGCGCGTGCATTTTTTGCCGGGGCCATTTTTTTCGATGGGTCAGCAGGATTCACGCGTCCGGCTTCCCGTCGCCCATCCCGTTTCTTGTTCGTCCCGTCAGGCCCAGTACGTCATCATGACGTTCGCACTAGCTGTGCTGTCATTGGCTGGACGCTTCCGACTATCCGTCCGCCGTGCAAAACTATCTGGCGCGTTGGACGCACGCCGGACCGCCGATCCGACGTCTGAAACGACCAAAATTTTCGGATCAGGCAGTCGTACTACCGGATCGGACGTCGGATCGGAGGGATTTTCGCGCATGTGGCTCGCGCTTTATGCATGAAATCTCAGGTCAAGTCGGACCTAAAGACCCGGCAGAGGAGCCTGGGTAGACTGGCACTGGGGACACATGGGAGTACACCAAATGAAGCAGTGCAGGGGGACATGGGCTGGGCATCTTTCGAGGCTAGAGAAGCGATCAGTAACATGAAATTTGAACAAAGGCTAGACACAATTGAAGATACATTATGGGCTAGAAAGGTATATAAGCATCTATACATGAAAGGTCTGAACACCCAATGAACATACCGAACCCGAAAACTGAAATTCAAATACCAAGAGTGTGCTGGTGCACTTGACTGTTGGTATTTGATGTTTTTATTATTTAGATCAGATATAAATCATATATATTATTTAAATCGCTTTACATAAAAAGAGCAGTTTGGTTTTCATTAGCTTTGTTTTTATAAGCACGAGAAATTTATTATTTAATCGTCCCAATCACTAAAAACAGAGTAAAATAAAACTAAAGTGTAAATTTATTTATATCGTAAAGTGCAGTTTAATTCTAAGCTTTTTTCCTCGATAAAAACGACGTCATACTAAAACAAAAGGACCTGAGTTTGTTTGGAAATTGAGAAAGCTTTATTTCCTGTAATGCTTCAGGAAAGCAAAAGAGGAATAAATTCGAGGTTTATACGAAAACCCCGAGAAAACAGCTCCTCAACTCCAAATCGTTTTCTATCAGCTTCATGCACACTGTGCCACTGTTGCCATTGCTTCTGAGGCCGGTGCCTAACAAAGTATTGACGTCCTCAGAGCTGCGCTTAATGTAAAAGCAGCAAAATTTATTTTATTTATTTATTTACAGATACTACTGCCTTCTCAAGGAAGGCGTTGTAGGACGGGCCTCTAAACAATCACTGAAACCTACAACATGGAACAAGGCCAGTGCAACGAACATAGTAAAGGGCAGAAACCGTGAAACCCACGACCGAAATTTTGCGCAACAATGAAATGAAACAGTAAGCATCATTACTCTTTACCGTGTACCTTTTACCCTTTACGCTAGAAAATAAAATAAAATGTTCAACAACGTAGAGTTATGACCTTTAAACTCGAGCATATCTTTCGAGTTGTTTAACTAGTGACTTTTTCGTTCGGTATTCAAGTGCGCAATGTGGTGTAAGCTCATAAAAAAGTGGCACCGATATAGTGATCGGTGTAAGAGCAACCTTACATAAATACAATCAGATCTGTCTGTTTTTGCAGGTGTCTCGGTCACTTTCTTTGTTGGAGAGTGTGCACGCTGCGCTCACGAATACCTCATTTTGTTTGTTTTCTTCGCATTCTGATTTGCTTGCATAAGATACCACGATAACTGACTAAACAAAAGTTAAAGATAGAAACAAAGCACACCTTGCGTAACAGCACCGCACTGTGCTCGTGTTCAGCCTGTCATACAATCTTGTTTTGTTTTGGAATAAAAAACAATATGATTTTTTGGGGGGCAGCCATCACATTACACACACACAAATAAATGAAAACGTATTTATAGTATTATTTGTATGGGTAAGGATTTTTTGTTAAAAATTTGTTCTTGTAGGAAAATCGTGGTAGTGAAATTGGTATTAGCTAAATCACGATTTAAATTATGACGATTTTTATTCTCCCCACTGAACTCAATGGATTCGTGATACGTTACTTAATGTATGGATACGTTACTTAAGTAAACGCAACAAAAAGGACAAATACAAGAAGTGACATCTTGAAAAAAAGTGTATCGTCCTTTCTTCGTCTTTTTTTTTTTACAACATTAATTTACGTGCTAACCGTAGGGGCTCTTGCACATCAGTGATACCTAACACACACGGCAACAAACTTTAATTTCCTCTCTAGCGCGCAGAGAGACAGGGACAAAACGCTACATAGAGTATGGTAGACAAGCGCCGAAAAAAGAAAGGAACTGGAGGTTGACGTAAATACATGAGGCGCACTCGCAACTCACATTTATCAGAAAAACAATCCTTTCCATAGCCGTGAAAAACGTTAGTCATGACTACAACTGGTGTAGCTCTCTATCCAGAAATTCACACGATTTTGCAGATAAGGTTATGAATGTGTCACTTGTTCTTTGGTGCCTTTGGCTTTGATTTCAAATTTTGAATCTGACCAAATGCTTGTTCAGATTCAAAATTTCAAGTGCCAAGGCGTTGTTTGTGAATAGAGTAGATCCGTAAAGGCAGAGAAATTTGAGCTTGTACAGAAAAAAATACATTTAGAATGCGTCACCGATGAGAATAGTTTGTTATGCGTTTTCGTTCCATGTAAGATTAGCTCTTATTACAATCAATTTTTTTTTTTTTGAGTACGAAGAAAGGTAAGTTTGTTTTGCTTTGTAGTTGTACCCCTACGAGATGGCAAAAAGTTAGATGAGGCATAGCTAGAGCATTGTACAACATTTTTATTTTTATATTAGACGGTAGGTTGTATCTATATTTATTCGTCAGGCCGTTTATTTTGTTAAATTTTTTTACGGACGTGATTAACATGAATCTCCCATGTAAGGTGTTATGAAAACACAACGCGCAAATATGTTGTTTCTCTTACAACTCATATTTTCTGATTGTCAAGATAAAGATCTGTTCGTACACAAATTAATTTATTTCTAGGCCTAAAAGATGACGTTAGTTTTGTTAGGGTTTATATTCAGACGGTTTGCATTCATATATTGTTTTAAATGAAATATTCAGTTGTCTGTCCCTGGAACAATATTAGTTGGGCCTGTACTAGTAATAATTAGAGTCATATCGTCGGCATACGCTATTAATCTTGCTGATGTCACTATATAGAAAACGTCATTAATGTAAAGTGTAGCCAGAAGAGGACCCAATATACTGCCCTAGTGCCCATCTTTTGCAATAGCTTAATTCAAGCGGAGGAAAAGTAGAATTTCTGCAAGCACACCGAGACCGGAACTCCAAGTAAGACTGGGTTAGTAACGCTGCAGCTCTAGTACCATAATAATGGAGTTTTAAGTTTAATATTATATGGTTTTTATGGTCGAACGCTTTAGTGAGGTCAATAAATATATCTAGAACGGGCTTTTCATTCTCAAATGCATCATCAATTAGCTCATTTGTGTTGATAATGCAGCTTCTGTTGATCTGCGCTTTCGAAAACCTAATTGTGAGTTAGAGAGGCTTGTGTTTGTTAAGGAAGCTTGTACGTCTTGCATTATTTCTTTTCTCAAGGCGCTTAGACAATACGGGTAAAATTGATATCGGCCTACAGATGATTTTTATCGCCACTTTTGCGCTGCACCATTACTTTGGACCTTTGCATTTCTCTTGGAAAAACACTGGTCGTTAAAGCAAGGTTAAAAATGTAGCTGAGGGAGGGAGCAATTATATCAATTACATATTTGATCGCTTAATTTTGCATTCCCTTTTTGTCTCGGGATCTGGTATTTTTAAGGTGTAAGAACGTGCTAATTATTTCCCTTTCTGTAGCTGAAAGAAAAAAGGCACAGATTCACTCAGCTTGGTTACGCAAACCACGCCACTGCTATTAAGTGGAGTCAGATCTTTGACGTCCTTGGAAAGGAGTGAACTTTAGAAGAGCGGGTTTCTGCGCTGTGCCGCATAGGAAAAAAAAAAAAACGTTTCTTCTCTACAAATATAAATTAGTCATTGTATAGACCTGGAACTGACAGGCATCCAGGTCCTTCAGCGCTATCCCATCGAATTATTCAAACTGGGGCTGGGGTCACTGGTTGAACAAACTAGACGCGCAAACCACGCAACTGCTATAAAGTGGAGTTAGATCTCTGACGTGATAGGTAAGGAGCGAACTTTACAAGAGCGGGTTTATAGCGCTGTGCCGCAGGGGCTAAAGCGTTTCTTTTCTACAAATTTAAATTAGTCGTTGTATAAAGCTGGAACTGACAGCCATCCAGGTCTTTCAGGCCTTTACCATCGCGTTATTCTAAACGCAGTCTCTGTCAGCCGTCTCCCTCTTTTTTCGGTCGCCGCAGGACACATGAACGGAGCCGTTTTGTCTGTAAAAGCAGCCGTCGCGCCGCGTCGCTGCATCTTTCGCAAGCCGCTTTGGAACTACGTCTATTGTTCGAGCATTTGCTCGCCACTGCGGGTCCTAAATTATCTGCCAACGGGGGTGAAGGACCGGCGAGTCACCGCTCGCACTCTGATCTGAAAGCACGGCTGGAGACTGCTACTGACGGGACTCAAATTATGTGAAACCAATCGTAGCTAGACATCGGTGTCCCTGTACCTGTTGGGAACCTTGTTTGTTTTCGTGTTGAGTAACCTAATTGTCTAGTTTGCCCCATTGCTAATTGAGGGGCAGAAACGAATTACCCCGAGTGGTACTTTGAATTAAAACATCAGTCAATCTGGGTTTCCTAAAGGACTAATCTTCCGATGGAGTAAGGAAAGTTTGTATACAGAATAATCAGCTTTTCGATATAGTCGCGATGAAGAGAAAACCAACAAGTTAGCGATTAGGAGTGGTGTCTCCTTCGCATAAGCAGAAAAACAAGCGCTAAATAAACCCTTGTTTTTGCGGGAAACAAAAGCGGGAAAACAATAGCTCCCGGGAAAAAGGCTCCCTTTAGAGTGGCAAGAAGAAAGAAAGAGAGAGAGACTTTCTCTTTTCAACCACCTTCCTTCAACTCTTCCTAGACGAGGTAAAACTTGAGAGTTCCCAGACGCGACAAAAAATGTAAGTTCTTCGTAGTTCCCACGAAATTCAGGACCGCTACACTTATCGTAATTTGAGCGGCATCCTACCGCCCGCCGGACGCCGACACACGCTCATTCGTGTCGGTTATTGGGAGATCAGGTGACACTTGCGCATTCAGCTTCACAACGCATAACGTTTCTTCTTTTTTTCGTCTAGGTTTAGTTTTAGGCTACGTCTCCGAGCTCAAAGGCTTTATCTTAACTCTGAGGTGTTTTCTTCCTCCGGAATACAAACCTGACTTCGCTACTTTTCGCTAAAGCAGCAGTTATTTTATTATTGTTTTTTTCCGATATCTTCATTGTAACAACCGTAGGGAAGGAAAAGAAGGGGCAGAAAGCTAGCTGCTCGGTCGACTCCGTTCTTCGCGCAGAATGTTACGATATATCAAAACGGGCATGCGCGTAAGTACCTAGTACGCCAGCGCGACAGTTACGACTGCGAGACTGGTGCGTCTGTCTTCCGTTAGCCTCCGAATGAAGGAAACGCGTTCAGCCCTCCTTCCGCAGATTAGTTTGCGGCGCTGGCGAGCGAGGCGCCACTGGCGCGTGCTAGCGGATGCCGGAGCGGTGCCGCATCTCAAATGCCGACCGCAGGAATGGGCCTCACGTCCACAGAACGCAAAGGGAAAGCGAGCGAGCAATGTCCGCTAATTTATGCACCCCGGAACATTACAGTCAGTTGCGACAAAGAGAGAGAGAGAACGAGAAAAAGGAATGCCAAAAGCAGCAGAGTGGAGGCTCCGAGACGATGCAGTACGAAGATGGCCGAACGTGCACAGCAACGACTGACGCAAACTGCCGCAGCTGCTCCCGCTCTGCCGTTAATTAGTTCGGCGGTGGAAGTGCGGTGAAGAGATTCGCGGCCAACAGACGCGCGCTCGTCGGGAATGACAAAAATAGCTACAGCACAGCTGGCATGAAGCGGCAAGTCGCACTCACGCTCCTCGTGCATGTTACAACAAAACACACTCGACCCGAAGACAGAAGCATGCACGGACACTGTTTAAGCATGTTCCGAGGGCTTCGCGAATGCTTCGAACGTCTCTGCAGGCAGTTTTCGTGTGACCAATGTGACCGTCGTATCAAGAAGACATCAGACGTCCTCCTGTGTGAAGTAGTAGCCGCGTGACCAGGGCTTAAAGCAGGACTCACGTACACCTTACAAAAGACAGTCTGCAGACACGAGTCCCCGCGATATCCGCGGTTCGAATGCAGCGTGCCAAGTTTCTCCTTGAAGTCGCTGCCACGCGTCTTTCGAAGCACGGATCTCGCGGTGACTCGCTTTGGAATTTGTGTGCAGACTGTCTTTTGTACGATGTGTAAGCGGCGTGACCCCGGCTCAGAGATCGACCTAAAAGCAGAAATGAGGAATTCCTCCCTTACCAACTTTCGTTTTCCACCTCCCCTCAACAAGAAAGAGGGAAGACATTCGCCTTTTCACGGGGTTATTTCCGAACTCATTCGCTGACTTCTTGCGCCCGGGTGATCTCTGTTGGCATTGGAGGGACGGTCAAAACACTTTCAAAGGATCGAAAAAGATTCGCCCCGAGGCCCGTAATCCCCAAAGCAATGGGAAAACCGCGCCTCCTTATTTCCTTCGCTTTTACATCCTCGAAGCTTCGCCCTTTCACCTACCCACCCCTCTAAAGATATAATAGGCTGTGTTACCTAAAGCCGACTTCTGACCTTCGGACTTGAAAAGCAGGCTAAACGGGGACCCAAGTGAGACCGACAACTATCCTCTATACTTCGTTTCAGCTTCGGTCCAGACGCAGCCAAAGCTACAAGCGCGAGCTCCGGGCTTTCAGCATCCCTGGCAAGCGCGCGCGCTCGTGCAGTGCAAGCACTGTTCTGGGCCACATGCTCGCGCTTGTAGCATCGGCTGCGTCTGGACCGAAGCTGAAACGAAGTATAGAGCGCTGGCCCCCGCCTACACCAGTGGGTTTCGTGGTTATTTTCTTTCAACAACTGCGCAAAAAGCATATTTCCTTTGGTACAGCTACGGCTTCCACGTTAACTCTTTCTTGTCCGATGTTTTCGATGACATACGGGTTCCTATGCATTTTGTTTTAAATATCCCACCAGTTTTCTCGCGTTGTTTTATAGTCAACACAATACGTATCCGTTATTTCAGCAACTGCCTCATACCCTGCACGATCAAATCGACATGGAAACTCCCGAATCCCCAACGTTCGTTTAAAAAAAAAATTTTGGGCGGCACCCTAAAGGAATACACCTGTCAGAGGAACAAGCTGCAGCGCGGCATCAACCTCACGTTTTCCTCTGGAGAGGAGATAGAAACGTTCGACACACTTCGAAACGAAGCAAGAGCCGGAAATAAAGAAAAGTCTCTAAGCATCATATTCATGACAGCCCTGCCGTGCTTCCCCGAGGCACCACGGTGTCATCAGACTGCCTCTGTAGGAGCAAAAGACGGGTTTACGGCGACGTGCGAGAGTCGCTTGCGACACATCTGCGCTCCTGGAGGTATTGAAGGCATTGCAGGACCACAGGACAACTTTTCCAGAGACACTTGTGCTAGAGAAAGTGACTCCCTGCGTATTTGCGCCCGTTCTTCACTGAAAGTGCCAGGATCACTCCTTAATTCTCCGCGCAAGCAGCCTGACCAGCGGCTTGCGAATTGTTGATTCTCGTATTATACTGGCGTAGATCTGCAGGGGTATGCTTCCAGTGCAATTCCCGAAATTCTGTAAGTTTACTACTTTGCCTTACTCGTCCAGCACTATAAAAAAGTAACAAGAACCAAATCAGCGGTAAACCTGCTGAAAATGGAGGCTTTAGTGGCGGTCTAGCACGAAAAGTGTAGGACGAGTCAGCCCTAAAGTGCTTGTCCAATGAGCATGAGCATCGAAACGGACACGAGGCATACATGCCGTAAGAACTCATATTACACAAATGTCCTTGCTCTCGGCCAGAAATTACACAAAGTCGTGGGAATAGGACACGTAATAAAGAATAAAGAAATCTCTTCACAGAAGCATGAAGTCACGGGAACAAGGAAATCGTATGACTCTTTTGACGGCAAGGAAATTGCTTTGAATGACCACGCCCATGAGAGAAATACTTCTTTCAGCAATATTATCCGGGAAAGGAACACAAACACGAGTGACCGATGGCACGCTGCCAAAAGCATACAGAAGGGTATGTTGAGCATATCTTCTGGACCAAAGAAGAATGAGGGAAAGACGTGGCATCGAGAGCTCTCCGACAAATGCCAGGTGGTGCGCAACCACGTTTACTTTGCGATGGCCAGCTGTGGTGGCAGTGATCAGAGACTACGAGTGACGTTGCTGAACTTCGTGGAACATTTCTCAGGCAATCACTAAGAATGGGCTTTCGATTCGCCGTGCAAAAGCGCTGGCTACGTTCCAAGCACCCTTTCGATCAAGAGCACCGTCGCTGTAGATCTAACAAAATACATAAAATCAACAACGTTCTTCAAGTTGTGAACTCCAAGGACATCTCTTTAGTCGAGTCATTCAACAACGCAGTTCTGATATGCCTAGATAAGCTACTGCACTAAAAAAATGGAAGCTACGGCATGAGGCAAAGTCTCGCGGTTCTTGACAATGACTAGAAGGGACACGTCCGACGAGAGCACACGTCGGCTTACCGCACTGAAGACTGCCAGCACCCGGACAGGCAAGGGGAAAAGAAAAAGTACTCAAATAAAAGCTACCGTAAGCATATCTCAATATAATTTGAATAAAAGCCGCATTCCTTCATTTTACAAACTTCTTTTGTTCCAGATTTTTGAAAAGCATTTTCGAGCTGATCTGTCAAGCCGCGTCTATGCAGGACGTGGCCACCGCGGTATGTGATTCCTTTATGGAAAGCGACGATAAATGAAAGGTACGGTCATACATTAAATGAGCGCTTTTTAAATGCCAGTGCCATCCAGTGACAGTCGCGGACACATCAAACTTTACGTTTTTATGGTTGTGGTAGTATAAGAATATCGCCTATATCACGCACTCTCAACTTCGTACATTTTTGCCGAGGTTCATAATATATATATATATAGTCAACTTATGGTATTCAATCTTCAACTATGTGGTCGATCCTCTTATAGTGATCCCAAGTTCCTCCACAATTTTGAGAGACTTTTATTTACTTAGGCGCTAGAAGGTGCAGATCTGCACTGCACAGGGTTCATATGTGACTTTCGAAATGTATCAATAGGTATAGACGATTGCAAGCAGACCATCTGGCCGCCACCATGTCTCTGTTCGCGCGTGCAATTACAAGCTTGCCAAAGCTACGTTCACGCGCAAACTGTGCACAGTCTTGCACGCAGGGGCACCAGTGAGGCGCCGTACTCGCAATCGTTTACATTTAGTGGACGTCATCATTTAAATTTTTGTCGAGAAGTACGCATTCCGTCTATCAAGAGCATTGACCCTCATTCGATAGAATGAAGATCAATGTTCTTGGTAGACGGAATGCGTACTTCTCATTCAATGGAATGAAAATTTGACGTACATAAAGAAGTATTCCACCTAATCAATATTGCTTGGTAGACAATATATGGAAGCCAGTTTTGTGTGCGAGTTAAAAGTTAAGCGAATATTTCGGCCTTGCTTCGTGACACTGTGGACATTATGGTAATTGTTCTTCCAGTGCACACCTTAGCTCTCTTGAAATAAGGCTGTAATTAGTTCAATTTGGCCGAACATCTGATGATCTCCACGAAGGCATTCAGAATTCCGAATGCCGCATGCAATCCGTGGTCTGGCCCCACCTGGCTTTCACGCACCATGCAGTTGTGGACAACTTCCAAAAAAATAAAAAATAAAAAAATGGAAAGCTTAAAGATTTTGTGATTACGCTAATTTGGCCAAAGTTTTTTTTTTTTTTTAGGAAAAGTGGTTGGCGACAGATGCCTAAATCCACCAGGTATACCCCAAAACTTCGGGTTATAACTTTTCCAGACTCCAGAATGTTTTTCCGGTAGTCGCTGCCCTTCGCCCACCATCACCCAGCCTCGAGAAATGACGAGTGGAGTAAAAAAATTTATTAAATAAATAACTTTATAAACTAGACATGTATTCAGTAATCATATCACTGTAAAACGAAATTTGTATTATATAAGTATATTTTCGTTGGTCGGCAAGCGGTTCAGAAACAACGGCGCAAAACTCCCGCTCTAAACGTCGGCTTCCCCTCTCTAAGTGTATGCTTGCGGGAAAGACTGCTTTCGAACGAACTCTATTTACTGACGCTCGGTCGCTGTCGGACGCGAAGGCTGCAGTCCCATGGGCGCCGTCGTGAACAAGCCAGTAGTTCAACTGTCGGGGTAGCAACGTACGTCCGTTCGCGAGCATCAGTGTTTGCGCGCAACACCGCCGTTCCTCCTTTCACATCTGTACTTGTCGGCGGCCGGGTGACGTGGCTCAGCTCCTCCGAGTTTCGCGCTGTCATTCTCTTCAGGGTCACCGTCGGCTTTGTTATCGCGCTATCTTAGACAAACAGCCTCTGTTGCAAACAAAATACCTTATTTTTATTTTTTTACTTGAATTCTTACTGGGAACAGAAACGTCCTTTTTTCTTGTTTGGTGGATCAAATGTTGTCGTCTATCTTTTTTTAATTCAGTATCATAAAAGCCGAGATGCGTGCAGAAATGCAACCCTAAGCAAAAGTGCTCGCAAGTGTGCTTGTAGTCATGTACATCCTTTATTAGCATAGCTATGCGAACATGTAATACAATGCTGTATAAGGAAGGTAACTTATAATTTGCTCTAAAATGTGTGGACACCCTGGCGGCTCCCCAGCCAAGTTGCCCGACTGCGAGGCAAAGGTGCCGAAGTTTTCCCGCGTGGCGGCGACGTCACGCCAAACCACGCGCACATCGGATGCGCCGCCTTGATAAGGCAGATCAGAGGCGGCGCACGGAGAGTCGCTGCCTGGACTCAGGCGCCGCTGGTAACCATGTTAATCGTCTCGTCCATGTCCCATTAAATGTAGTTTCTTGTTGTTGAAACCGTTGGCTCCGTGTTGTTCCTCCGAGTCGGGTATGCAGCAAGGCAAACCGACCACAATGGCGCCCAACCGTGGTATGCTACCCACTCGCAGGAATTTCACGTGGCTTGGTTTCTTCTTTCGGTAAGCTTTTTTCCCATACCCCGTGTTTCCTATCGTCGTTCCGTGCTTCCGTCACGTCCGCATTTGTTGTATTGGCGTGTTTCTGACTGTTTTTGTGACCGCGGCAATCGTTTTGCGCGCTTGTGTTGGGTTTTTGGGGGCGTTTCTTTTTTTTTTTTTGTGCTCGCAGGCATGCTCAAACTGGAGCAGGAAGCCGCGATGGCCGCAGCGGCACAAATGAACCTGCTCACGAAGGTCACGGAGATGTGCGACTCCGTGATGCAGCGCCTGGCCCACACGCCTGGCCAGCAGGAGAACCCACCGCGAGAGCCCCGAGCACACTTGACTGTTCCGGTCTACATGGGGTACGACGACGTCAAGTCCGTGGCAGACTTCCTGGGCGAGCTGCAGACGTACCACCTTGCCTCCGGTGCCTCAGAAGCCTTCATCGTGGACCGGATTGTCCCGCTGGCGTTACAAGCCAGCGCCAGGTGCTGGTTGGGGTCACAGGCCCCCTTCACCAGCCTGGCGGACTTCCAGACAAGGCTCCGCGAAGAGTTCCTGCCTGCAGGCTACGCGACGCAGATTCTCCGAGAGCTCGAGGCAAGGACGCAGCACCCGGATGAAAGTTTGGTCCGGTACGTTCGGGTCATGCAAGAGCTCTTCAAGAGGGCGGACCCGAAGTCACCGGAGTCGGACAGAGTAGCTCGGGTCAGAAGACAGTGTCACCCAAGGTACCACGTCTACTTGATCAACCGCACCTTTGAGACCCTTGAAGAGCTAGCCCGGGGCGCCCGCCTCATCGAGGAAGCTCTTCATGCCGAGCGGAACTACGTGCCGCCGCCACCAGCCAAATACGCGCTCGAACCGGCATGTGCATGGCGGGGCCCCGAGGCCTCCACGCAAGTGGACTGTCCGTACGAGACCTCCCTTCCCCACCACGTCAACCAGGAGAGTTGACGTGGCATGCATGGTGATATCCCGTGCGGGATAAGCGTATGTTCGCCTAACTCTCCCCGAGAGGTCCCCGGAGGTCACAGCGAGGCCCGTGAGGGTTTCGGGCGGGGGTCGCCGCGACAGGTGGGAGGTCGTTGGCCGTGCCCTATCGTAAGCTGGGGCCCAACGGAGATCACCACTCAAGCGAACCATCTTCATCAGTGTGCTCCTGCAAGTGGTGGCGAAAACTGGCACGGTGCGGTCGCAAACCCGCAGCCCAGCAGCATTGACCCCCGCCGCAACGGAACAAGCCCTCCCCACAACAGCCAGTCGCAAGCCTGGTGGAGGCCCTCCCATAGTGGTTCCTTATCCGATCACTGGAGGCGGTCCGACGGGCACCTCGGTGCGGGTGGCCTAAGCATGCAACTGTCGTCGGACTGCTGCTACGAGTGCGAGCAGCCCGGCCATCACCGAAACCAGTGTCCAAGGCTTCTGGACACTACAAACAAGAGGTGGCACGAGACGGCGGCAAAGGGCCGGAACCAAAACAACCAGGGAAACTACTACGGCCGGCGACGCTGAAACCAGACAGCCACTCGCCGACGGCCGGTGCAGTCCCTGGGAGTGGTCAGGCCGCGGCACAGATTCCATCGGTATGTCGAATCCAGCCCGAGCCTAACATCATTGAACCGCGCATGACAATATCACTGCTCGATTTTCCCATTGCCGCACTTCTGGATTCTGGGGCCGCTATCTCGCTCATAGGGGATTTCGTTTTCGAACTCTGCAAAGCAAAAAAGATAAGCCTCCGAGAGTGCAGAACCCGTTTGCAGCTAGCTTCTGGTACAGCGATAACAGCTGGAGGAGCCGTGAGGCTGCAGATTCGGTTTAATGGAAAGAAGCGACGTCAGCGATTTCTTTATATGCCAGGACTTGTGGTACCTGTGATCTTGGGCCGAGATTTCATTACAGGCGAAAGCATGACACTCGACTTTTCTGGTGGTGGATACCGGCTGGGACAACAACCGGAGCTGACTCCGTTTACCAAAAGGGAGGACTGCATCCCTAACTCGAACACTGCAGCCCACTTCACCACGGTGCCAGACGTCTTGCCTGCCGGCGTTCGAGAATCGTTGCGAATGTGCCCCGCAAGCAGCCAGCAGAAGCAGGAGCTGCAAGCCGTCCTGGAGTCTTTCTCACCGATGTTCACGGAAACACCTGGAAAGACTGACATTCTGCTGCACCGTATTGAAACCGGTCACGCGCCGCCTCAGAGGTGCAACCCTCGACCGATCAGCGTCCACAAAAGGGCACTCCTTGATGCGGCGCTCGAGGAAATGATCGACACCGGTTCAGTACGTGAGTCGAAGAGCCCCTGGGCATTCCCCGTTGTTCTCGCCCCGAAAAATGACGGAACAGCCAGACTCTGTGTGGATTACAGGCGGCTTAACGATGTGTCTGTACGAGACAGCTACCCTTTCCCCAGCATTTCCTCCGTGATGTACGCGCTCGGTAACGCGACCGTGTTTACAACGCTGGATTGCAGTCGCGGGTTCCTTCAGATCGAGATTCACCCATCAGACGTTCCAAAAACGGCTTTCATCTGCCACAGAGGGTTGTTTGAGTTCACCCGACTGCCGTTTGGCTTGTCTAACTCTCCAGCCAGTTTTCAACGCCTGATCGATGTTGTACTTGGGAACTCGAAGTACGAATTTGCCATGGCATACATGGATGACGTGGTTGTTTTCTCGAGAACTATCGAAGAGCATGTCGAGCACCTTCGCAGTGTACTTGAGCGAATGCGTAATGCTGGGCTCACGATTCATCCCGGAAAGGTTCAGTTAGCCGCGCCCAAGATTAACCTCCTTGGATTCGTTGTGGATAACGGCACGCTCCGCCCAACGAAGATAAGTTGCGCGCGCTAACGAAATACCCAAGCCCACATGACGTAAAGAGCCTACAAAGATACCTCGGAATGATTGCGTTCTACAGGGACTTCATTCCACACTGTTCCGAGATATCGCAACCGCTCAATCACCTTCTAAAAAAAGGCGTCAAGTGGTGTTGGGCCGAACAACAACAATGCGCATTCGCAGCCCTTTCAAGAGCCGTGACTGACAACGCTTGTTTACAGCTCCCAGACTTGAACAAGCCGTTCGTTCTGCAGACAGATGCAAGCGACTGTGGCCTGGGTGCTGTCTTGCTGCAGGAGTATGGCGGTGTGCTTCGACCAGTTGCTTTCACGAGCCACACGCTAACTCCAGCCGAGCGCAACTACAGTGTCGCAGAACGTGAATGTCTCGCCATTATTCATGCTTTGAAGTGCTTCGATGTGTACCTAGATGGCGCAACGTTCCAGATTCAATCTGATCACTTAGCGCTATCATGGCTAAGGGGACTTAAGAATCCAGCTGGACGTCTTGCTCGTTGGGCGCTTACGCTACAACAGTACGACTACTCCATTGTGTACCGCCCGGGGTCAACTAACAAAGTTGCTGATGCGCTTTCTCGTGCTCCACTTCCCGAGGAACACTCGCAGGATACCCATGGCTTGGTGACCGTCGCGGCCACGACACGAGGATCCCCAGATTCACGGTGGGGTACATTGGTGAGCCGCGAGGAGCTTCGCAAGGCGCAGCTGGAAGACAGACTCTGCCAACGCGTGTCCGCTTGGCTGGCAGCAAGAGGTCCAGTCGACCGCCCAAGTGACGAGGAGTTCGACTCCTACTTGATGAGCGACGACGGCCTCCTGCTGCGCTACATCCCCCAGGCCGACGACGATCCGGATGGCTCGGCATTCCGGACCGTGATACCCCGGAAGCTACGTAAGCTTTTCATTCGATACATGCATGACTCTGCCTTGGCAGGACACAGCAGTGGGAGCAAGACTTACGAAAAGTTATCCCAAATTGCTACCTGGCCAGGCATGAGGCAGGATGTGCTCCGATACGCTCGTAGCTGCTCGGTGTGCCAGAAGGCAAAACCACGTGGTGGCCAGCCCCCCGGTCTCATGCAACCAATCGCGAGTCAGAGCCCTTGGCAGATTTGTTGCTGTGACGTCATGGGCCCCTTCCCACGTAGTACCCGGGGTAATCAGTACTTATTCGTCGTAACCGACCACTTCACGAAGTGGGTCGAGTTATTCCCTTTGCGGAAGCTAGATTCGCAAAAAATCTGGGAGTGTCTACTCGAAACATTCGCTAGGTTTGGCTTTCCTGCACAGCTTGCAAGCGATAATGCCTCCTATCTCACGAGTAAGGTGTTTGTGGACGCATGCGCGGTACTGGGAATCAAGCACAAAAGAACTTCCCCGTACCACCCGCAAGCAAACATCACGGAAAGGGTAAATCGAAACCTTAAGATGATGCTAGTGGCCTACACCGAGCGCCACAAGGACTGGGACGCGAAACTGCCCGAGCTGGCATTCGCAACCCGTACAACCACTAATCGGTCAACGGGTCTCACTCCTGCCCAATTAAATTTCGGCAAGGAGCTCGCATTCCCGCTTTCTAACAGCCTCCTTTCTACAGAGTCTGGAGGAAGGCCTCGCCCCTACGTGAAGTTCGCAGAGGACCTGCGAAAGCGTTTCTCCGATAACCTTCGAGAGGCCAGAGAAAATCTAGACGTCGCCCGGGTACAGCAGGCTGAACAGTACGACCGGGGGCGACGTGACTTGCAGTCCGAGGTGGGAGATATTGTCCTCCGGCGTACTCACCCACTGAGTGACGCCGCTCGGGGCTTCGCAGCCTCCCTCGCCAACAGGTGGGAAGGTCCGTTTCGCGTGCGTGAAAAGTGCTCGCCACTCACTTACAAACTAGTTAACTGTGAGTCTAGTGAGGAAACTGGACCTGTTCATGTCACCGACCTTAAACGATTTTTTCAAGCAGAAGACGAAGATTTCTCGCAGGACCGGAACGACACTGACGGCAGTCCCGTTCCGGAAACCCCCTTGTCTCCACCGAGGCGGCGGTATAACCTGAGACGTCGGTGACACCAAAGAGAGAGGAACCTTTTTTTTTTTTGTCTCCTTGGCCTCTCTCGCATTTTGGGGGTAGTTGTCTACTTCCACGGATCTGCCCCCTTTTCAAGAGAGGGGGCAGAAGATTGTGTGCCCACCTCAGATCCGTTATTTCAAACTTTCTGGAAGGGGTACGAAGATAACGTTAGGCTCAGCCCTCAACTGAGCTCCATGTCATCTGCTTCCTTGTTTTTCTGTGGAGCTGGCTCATGGACACCACCGTCACCACAGCCGCCATCGGAATGACACGGCGGCCGGTCTCATGGTGGACCGGGCCACCAAGGACGTCGGCGCGCCAGGGGCAGCCCAGAGAACCATGGACCACGTGCAGAGCAGCCACCTGCTGGAGGCCTGGTCCAGAACAAACTCAAGTGACAAGCTGGAGCTGACCGAGCCGCCGCGCTCGTCAGCAGCCGCCGCGCTCGTCAGCAGCCGCCGCGCTCGTCAGCAGCCGCCGCGCTCGTCAGCAGCCGCCGCGCTCGTCAGCAGCCGCCGCGCTCGTCAGCAGCCGCCGCGCTCGTCAGCAGCCGCCGCGCTCGTCAGCAGCCGCCGGCCGGACTTACAACGTCAGTCCGCCCAACAGCGCCATCCACCCCCTGACGCCCACAACGTCTCCCGTCATCGACATGCCGGACGAAGCTGGAGGGGGGGGGGGGGAAGTGTGGGCACCCTGGCGGCTCCCCAGCCAAGTTGCCCGACTGCGAGGCAAAGGCGCCGAAGTTTTCCCGCGTGGCGGCGACGTCACGCCAGCCACGCGCACATCGGATGCGCCGCCTTGATAAGGCAGATCAGAGGCGGCGCACGGAGAGTCGCTGCCTGGACTCAGGCGCCGCTGGTAACCATGTTAATCGTCTCGTGCATGTCCCATTAAATGTAGTTTCTTGTTGTTGAAACCGTTGGCTCCGTGTTATTCCTCCGGGTCGGGTATGCAGCAAGGCAAACCGACCACAAATGTTATCAAATTTCAATGTGCACCTTTATTTTTCAGCTAGAGATTTCAATCGCGTTTCTTCTCCCCGAATTCCATTGTAGAAATAGCGCACTTTAGACATTTTATTAAACAACTTTTGTACGTCGTTATACCCTTTGAGTCTTGTGTTGCGCACAAGATCTCACGCCAGGATGGTATCTTCTACACCCCGTTTGCCCTAAAGAAAAGCGGCAACACTTCTGTCAAAAAAAATGATATAGAGGTTGATTCTAGCATAGTTTTATCTCGTCAATCTGAGTATTACGTTCGTTTTCCTCGAAGATGTAACTAAAACGAGAGAAAACACGAAAACCCTCCGACCACTTGTTACGTCAAAAGAGGAACTTTCGGACGCCGTGTCGCTCGAGGGCCGCGCGTGCAATCGCAAGCGTGCCAGGAATATTCCCCCGCACTGGCACCAGTCCTGACATCTTTCTCTGCCCTTTTTGAAACTAGCAAAAGTACAAGTACATGGCTTTTATAGGCGCTGGAAATGCGCGAGAGCGGAGATTCTGAAAACGCCTTTTTCGACGTCACGCTCCGGGAAAGAGGGCCTTCATCGGTACCTCGAACATTATTTTCTGCGTCCTCCCTGCACTAAATTAAAAGAACTAATTTTAATATTCGAGATCCTGGAGGTCACATAAGACACTTTGAGTGTGTTTCCTTAAATACAAAACCGCTTCAGCTTCCCTTTAACCTGAGACAAGAAGCTCCGCGTTGAGCGTGAGCTTTCTGCCTTTGCTAACAGAAATGTGAACGTGCAGGCAGGCGCAAACAAAGCACAGCGGAAGCCAGCGACTTATAGTCTGAGCTTAAGGGTAGACGGAGTATAAGCTATGCGATCTTGTTCGTGCGACGGACACCGTTTACAGAACTCTGGAGTTCCTAATATTTTTATGCTCGCGGAGAACTTTCTTTGGCATTTCAAAAGTGAAGAGTACGCGTGCACCGCTTTGACGGGCGCTCAAAATGCAGGCGCACATGTGTGCCTATAGCTTCGACTGCATAGCCACAGAAAGTTGACCGCAAGTATAGCTATATTTTAATAATAGCGATGCTAGGAACTCCAGAGTTCTGACATCGTTATCACCTGGGGGTTGCAATTTTCGTTTGGCCATCATAGTTTGTTGTGTTGCAAAAAGTTCTGTTATCATATTCACGAAGAAAGTTATAAAAAAAAAAACGTTTTGCCTACCCAGAATGGGGCATCACTAAGCGTGTGCTTCTATAACAATGTACAGTTGCTTAGCAAAAAAATATGAAGTGTCCAGTTGAAGGTGTTTAGCGACTGATACTTTGCAGAAATTTACCAGAAGGAGCCACTGTCACACAAGGCGTCTTTTGTGTGGGCGTATGACTAGACCGTACTGATCGAAATCATAAGCCCCACATTGCGCGCCGACGGCTTCGATACGCGCTACTCACACGAGCGCAAGGCACACGTATTGGAGCATGAGGCATCGAAGAGCCTGATACTTCTTCGCAGTTAAAGCGCGCTTCGGTGGCACGTAGTCACGTTCCGATTGGCCCGCCAGGGCCGTAGCTTCCGCCGTACTGGCATGTTACGCCATCACGGCTTCCTGGCCTACCCAGTATTTCTTACCTCAGGCACTAAGCTAAGCGGCGCTATTAGAGTAATAGGTCACGTCTGGACAATGCAGAGCTGCCACTCCCAGACATACCCAATCTTTCTTGCTTCAGTCGCTAGATAGCGCCAAACCAGACAACATTGCAGGTTGTCTATAGCGCTCCGCTGTATGTGTGACACCTCCGGTGGTCAGATCCCAACGCATGCTCGTGAGAGTGAGGCATACGTGTTAGTTTTCCTCTCCTAATCGCGCGCATGCTCGTGCGCGGGCGCACGGGTCGCGCCATTCTCCCCTCCTTATCGAGAGCATACGCGGGTCGCGGGACGTGGCGCTCACTCGATGAGCCGCAGTTTTCGCAATGCCTCGCAAGAGGAAGGAACGGACTGAAGGGGAGGAACAGAAGCGGCGACGGGCTGGATCCGAGTGTTCTAGACGTGCCAACGAGACGCCCTACGAGGGAGCGACGTTTGGCTAGGGACAGAGAGGCACGGTGGGCTTCGCTCGGTCCTGCAACGAGGCAGACACGGCTCCGTTTTATACTAGGACGACGAGTGGCATCATTGGCCAAACGTCGGATGGGCGGGACCGCAAGTATGCTATCTCGTCCACCCCGATCAGCGGGATACACGTGGTTATAAGAGCGAGCGATCAAAGTTCTCGGTCTAATGGATACGAAAAGGCTTAAGGTCGATTTACAGGAGTTCGTTTACTTACGATTTCTTAGGTTATGGGAGAAGTCAGCGGGACATTCGTGTCTCGCATGTCGCGTGCAGAGCTACTCCTGAAACAGGTCACCGCGCTTCACTTGAAGCGCCAATGTCCCGGTTCTTCGCACACATGAGCGGTCGTAACGTATCGTAGCAAAATGCCCCTGTGTGAAGTGACCTGAATCCCCGCTTTCCTTATGTTGGAAAGTTCAACCTCTCCACACGCCTACGTGTAATCTTATTTTTAATAGACCGATCTAACCAGCCAGTTTGACAACGCCACCGCTGCCGCAATGCATCGAGGGAACTTTAGTCTTTCTGCGCGTGCGACAACCTCGCTGGAGCTCTGCGCGTGAAGGGCACGAACAGTCTCCTGCACTGCCGATTGCCTCCTGTGAACTAAAGTTATGGCTGCCTCGCACATGCGTCGAGCACTTGGTGAGATCGGTCTATTCCATAGTTACTAACAGGCTGAGAGGGAGAGGCTCGAGTTGTTGCGCCTCCAGCGCGAGCTTACTAGCTTCGACAACGGCGTCTCGTGCAGGTCAAGTTCGCGCGTGCATCCAAAGCACGGCGGAAGGCAGGGAGTGCCTGCTATAGAGTTAGAATGGCACGCCCTGACGTACTCATTTTGTCAGTGACTATACGTAAGTTACATGGACGTCACATCAGCCGGCTTTTCTCCATACCTTGCTCCTGTGCCCGTACTTTCTGCAACATACAATTGGCACCATCGAATTTGATCTTCTCGGCAAGCCTTGCCTGAAGAGCAAATTCGATCGTGCCAAATTTATAATAAAAGCAATATTTGCACAATGGTGCCAAATACTTGCTGCAGAAGGCGGGGACAGGACCGTAGTGTGGAGCAATGGCGCCTGGTGCGGTGCAGAGCCGTATATGTGAAGAGGTTGGTCATTCGTTGGGAAGTATAGGAGACAAATGCAGAGGCGCCATTGGCCGAAAGCGGGCTGGGCGTGTTCCCGGGCGTCTTCACAAATCCGAATGTGGCCAACCAGAAGCCGCAAATAATGCCCTGGCGGTGGTCGCGAGAAGCACTCTTAATAATTGCGTCGGACTAACTCTCGGTGACTGAAAATATGGTGCACGTGATATTCCAATCACGGTCATCTAAAATCATAGTGGAAGAGTGCGACTAGTGGAACGATCGACATAATCCGTACGCCAAGCGCCGAGGGCCGGGAATTTACCGTCCGAGCTGCCACACCCTGTCCGAGCAAAGCAGAGTTCGAGCGGCAGATTTGTTTCTAAACTTCTTCCTGCATGATCATGATCGAAACATCACGTGCACCCTATTTTCAACCACGAAGTGTTCCTACGCTTCACTGTTACGCGCTTATTGAAACCACATACCAACGTATACCTTCGATTAAAACAGTTTCTCGCTACCACCGCTAGGAGGTTCTCTTCGGTTTCTGGTTGGCCAAGAGAACATGTCAAGCCCAGTTTCCGCGTCTGGCGCAGACGCTGACTTTGCCCGCGCCTCCCATTGACCAAACTCTCTCCGTACACGGCTCTGGTGCGGTGTCATTGGACGTCACGTGCGAGGCACGTATAGACGTATTTATAAGAAATGTGCGCTCGTGTGACGCTGGCTGTGCTGTAATATTTGTACGATCAGTCGCTCAGTTCTCTCACTGTAGTATGCTGGAACGTTACTTTTAGCCTGGTCGTCGCGAAGGTGCTGGACTGCGAGTATTGCGCGCCATCCGGGAGCGACAAGTATCCGCAGTATTGGCTGACTGATAAGAGTCGTTATCAGAGAGACTTCGCGTTGTCGGTGGCAGCAGCTCGACAACGTGCGTTTATTGTAGCTCTGCTCGTATAAGTAATCCGACACAGTTCTCGATGGGGGACTTTTCAGGACCGATGTCGTTAACGCCCGTATTACTTAACGAAGCGCTACTACGACGGACGAAACCATTCGTTGCTGTTTTTCGGACGTTTGGCTTGAGATTTGTTGTTCTTTCTTTTTAGCCAGAAAGGCGACGTTGCGTCCGCTGAGTGTGCACAACCTGTGGACAGGATTAGGGCTCCAGGCTCAGTAACGACGAGCAGCCACGCTTCCAGGCTTGCTATTCATAGAGCTGGCTACACCGGCAAGCTGCCGAAATGAAGCTCCGGTTTCGCTCGCTGCGGGATATTAAACCTCCTCCCGGCTGCTACACGCTGCTTTTAGTGCGTTTCCTTTTATTTATTTATTTTGTTTTTGTGCAGCGTTGGGTTTTTCCACCGTATACCAGGCTCGGAATTTACTTTTATTAACCGACCTGATGCCACTTCTCGTTATTTTAATTACTAATAGTCACGCGACGCTTTGAAACTAGAGCCTAACACAAGATGAGCGTCCTGGATGCAATTAAAAATGTTGCTCCGGGAGACGTCCAATAACTCGGCATATTGCGTTTTACTTTTCTCTCCGAAAACCCGCTTATTAACGAGCGCCTAAGAGCTGTGAGGCCAGCTCTTAGGTGCTCGTTCCCGTCTTTTGCAGTTCCACCGTCGACGTCGATCTCACCGGAGGGGCAGGGGAGGGTACGGAGGTGGAGGGGGAGGACATGGAGGAGGAGTGGAGGGTACGGAGGAGAGAAGGGTACGGAAGAAAAGGGAGAGGGTAAGGAGGAGGAGGAGAGAGCACGAGGGTACGGAGGAAGAGGGGAGGCTAAAGAGGAGGAGGGGGAGGTTAGGATACGGAAGAGGAGGAAAGGAGGGCACGAAGAGGGAGGAGGACACGGAAGAGGAGGGGGACGGTTCGTACCCTTTCTCCTCTTCCTTCAGCCTTCCCCTCCCCCAGGGTACGAAGGAGGAAGAGGGGAGGGTACGAAGGAGTAGGTGGAGAGGACACAAAGGAGAAGGCCACGGAAGAGGAACAGGGGAAGATACGGAGGAAGAGGAGGGGAGGGTACGCAGGGGGAGGGGAAGTATGGAGCACCTCCCCTCCTCCTCCTCATGAGCTGCGATTTAATTTCGCATTACAGAGATTTGTAAACGTCTAATTTTAGAGCGCAGCTCTTAGGAGCTGCGCTCTAAACTCTCAAGCGCCCGTTTCCGGCTTGAGCGGTTCGCCGTCGCCGTTGCTGTCGGCGCAACAGCGCGTTGCATATTGGGACGTTTACCGTAATGACGTCATGAGGGGAGTGGAGGGGGAGAAATTTTTTTCCGCTAAATTTAGCGGGAAAATAGCGAAAAAATGTCCCCGCTAACTTTAGTGAAAAAACTTTCCCGCTGAATTTAGCGGAAAACTTTTCTGCTATATTTAGCGGAAACGATTTCCCGCTAAGCTTGGCAAAAAAATTTTCACTTTAAGTTTAGCGGAAAAAATTCCCCGCTAGATTTGTCGGGGAAATTTTCCTGCTAAGTTTAAAGGAAAAAATGTTCCGCTAGATTGAGCGGAAAAAATCCCCGCTCAATTTTGTGGGAAAATTTTCAGCTAAACGTAGTGAGATATTTCCCCGCTAAATTCAGCGGAAATATTTTCCCGCTAAATTTAGCGGGGAATTTTTTCCGCTGAATTTAGCTAGAAATGTTGCGAAAATTTCCAGCTAAATGGGAGGGAAGGAGGGGCATAACCTCCCCTTCGTACCCTCTCCTCCTCCTCCTCCTGAAGACCTGCGCTCTAATTCGGCGCTACAGAGAGTTGTAAACGTCTTTAATTTTTTTCTTACCGATTTCACTGCACCTATTTAGAACAAAATAGGTTTCATACGGCAAATAGCGAGAATTTTAAGCCGCTATGTTCGATTCTGCTACATTCCGTTATTATATAACGGAATGTAGCAGGGTGTTTTGGGCCAAAATTTTTTTCTTGTGCGGCAAGTTAGGGCCCTGAAAGCCACGAACGCTGAGGTCTAACCGATCTTCTTTGGCCAGAATCTGGGTATGTTGGCCCCTGTCGGACAAGCGCTGAACTTCGCTGCCAGATTCTTCGGTTTTCATCTGGTAGCTTCGGGCCTCAATTTACAAACAAGTGCCAGAATTACGCTTCGCTGATCGGTTGGTACCTTTGCCTCATGCCTGGCATTCCAGCAAGAATGTCACAAAGCAGACAAGAGTCCGAGAAAAGCACTTTGGCACAAACTAACGCCCTAGTAGGCCCAAGTTAGGTGCCCACGAGTGCCCAACTTGGGCGTTTTTCTGGCGTGTCGCCCGGGTCGTGCCTTTCACTGGCAATGCCAAGCGGACAAAACCCGATATTCTTCTTCTTCCACAAAATGGACAACACACAAAAAAAAAAAAAAACTGGATTTATAGTCTTGCGTTTCGCTGTCGTTTGCGTGTATGTTTTTTTTTTTATATTTGCTCCGAGTGTACGTTTACAGGCCGGACTCGGTGGAGCGAACATCCTGCGAACAAACGACGAACTTCTCCCGGCGGCATGTTCGCTTTGCGCAACAGTCGCTCTTCTGACGCCGCGTACAGAGCGAACACGGCCGTGCAAAGCTCGTCCGTTGTTCGCAGCTCCATAGAGCTATAGTCGCTCGCACTGTTCATACAAAGGTATGCAAACACTGCTTCTTTCTTGTACGAAACTGTCTGCACACATGCAGCTTTGAACGTACTTGAGGCACAGATAATTCAGTCATCATGCGAGTGCCGTGTATTTTGCATGAGCATTGGGAAGGTTAGGTTAGCCCCGAAAATGGTTTAGTTCTTCGGCGAGTTCTGACTAGATTGGAACCCAGGTCTGGAGTTGTGGCAGAGGTGCATTTCCCATGGCAAGGCTGTGAGGCTGCTCCGATTAAAAAACACGCGACATAGATGTGGCTTATTTGCATGTAAGACATGATACATCATTATTGCGACAGGGCGTTTACCAACATCAATGTTTACGATAAAAGCTACACAAACACATTTTTTGCTAAGATAATTCAGCACATGCATATTGAGCTTAAAGAGCTCCCTTGTAAGCTGCAATTTATGCCTGCTTGTGCCTGTTTCTGAGAAGACGTGAAAAGTAAAGTGGCTGTCGCTCTCTACCCTTACCTAACACGTCGACGCCGCCGACCTCAGAGAACTGCCAAGATTCGTAACACACTACTCGCTGAATACGAACCGAAAGTTCCAACAAAAATTTGCTATTAAGAAACACCGCTCAAAGAAACCGACACCCTGTTATGTTCTATCGATTGTATCGTTTATACTGAGTTGTTCAGATAATGACCGGACGAGAATGGGAACAGCTTTGTGCCTCTGACTCCGCCATCGAGCCCACTCAGCTTTCAAAGCTTACCGGGAAAAAGTATAACGAGCGGAGAAAGGCCTCTTTGATGTCACAACTAGGCTAAGGTAACAACTGCAACGTGGGCTGACATTCCTTCAGGAAGATGTTGTTGCCGAAACATTATAATAATAAATGAAGGAGAAGAGTAGCAGAGGAATGCATAGTAAACATCTCCACCCCTCTTTCCCAGACTAGGGTGCCTTCGTGTGCGCTTTGCTTAGGGTGGAGACATCTGGCCATTTTGTTCCCACTTTTACATTTATATTTTGTTCAGAAGCGCGTAAAAGAGCGTGTCCCTGCACGCGCTGACTGTGCTACGGCGACATTTTGTTTCCTGCGATTTCTTTGTATTTTCCCCGCGAGCGCGTGCTGTCGACATCGGGTACTACAAAGGGTGGCATCACTCTAAACAGAAGGTCATTCAGGCACCTTATCCCAGACAAGGCTTCGTTTCAGCGTAACTTGGCAGGCGGCGATCGATAACTGCTGGAGCGACGCATATGGTACCTCTATCCACAGCCTGAGTGCACCGTCACGGGCCTCGCACCGTCATTCTGGTTGGCTCGCGGGCCTCATAGCTCTGGCTGGTTTCCAAGCTGTGCTGAAACGGAGTATTGAGAAAGCGAGATACCATTTCCAAACGGCAACGGAGGTGCAATTGTCTCTAACCCCGCTCTCCTTCTAGATTTTCGTCTTGGCGCTGTGCTAAGATTAGGCAATCGGTCCACTCTATATGGCGTCTCATAGCCACGAACCCGGTGGCAGTGTCCGTGGTATCGGGTCTAACATATTCTTGCGCTTCGAAAAAAGCGTGATTACCCCACACTGTAGGACCGCAGCTTGCTTTGCTGGCGATTCCAATTGCCTCTAATTACTGGAACCGCGACTGGACGCCAGAATAAACCGTAATAAAACACGCAAAGGGAATTTTTTCCTTAGTCTTTGCCTATCTCTTTCCGCTGTATTTTGTTCTTGTTTTTGTTGTTGTTGTTGTTGTTTTTTTTTTTTTTTTTTGTTTTTTGTCTAATTCGCAACCTCGAGTGGACGACCCGGGTTCTCTCGAAGTATTTTTTCCTGCCCACAATTTCTTCCAGGCCGAGTCTAAGCCCTGCTCGGGCTCGTTCGGGTCACAAACCTTGGGAGCTATTTCTGTTCCTTTGGCAAGTCCATTTCGGCTAACCCCGTCGCTTCGGTTTATAGACGTCCCAACGATTTTCTTTCTCAGTCGCGAGAATAGGAGTGCGCGTCGACTGCGCCGATGATACGAAATGCCTTCAGAGGCTTTGTCGCGAGGCTTAACGACGGGCAAGAGAAAGATATATTGTTTTTTTTTTTTTTTTTTTTTTCTTTTTTTATTGTTAGACGCGTAAACGTCTGCAGTGCCTTATTTTCACCTGGGTTTCTTCACTTCGTAAAAATGTCCTTTACTGCGCTTGCGTCAGATCCGTGCACCTGCTCCTTCTTCTAGAAGGAGCGAGCTTTAAGCCTTTAACGACGTTAGATCACGCGTGCGCTGCAGCAATAAAAGCTAGAAGACAAGGCCTTCCCCAAAAACGTCATGACTCGTGGCGACGCCAAGATGGACCCTGGTCGAGCTTCAGCGTGGCTTGGGTCTACAAACGATGATGTAATGCACAGGTTCCTCTACCCTTGGAGCAGGCACGTAGCCAGGATTTTCTTTGGGGGAGGGGGGCCGCCCATGACAAAATGCTGAATGAGGGGGGAGGGGGGCAGAGGAGGGTCCCAGCAAAATGGAAGATTTCAGGGGGGGGGGGGGGGGGTACGCAAGTCCCCAGTATCCCCGGGGACTTGCGTCCCCAGAGATACTGGTGGAACTTCAGTACACCAGAGATGACTGCCGGTGCCTCTTCCTCAATTTGGGCATACTTCCGCTCCGTCTTTGTAAGTGTCTTTGAGGCGTGAGCGATGGCACATTCCCTTCCGTTGATTTTATGGCAGATCGCTGCTTCAACTCCCTCTGATGAAGCATCTGCCGCAAGGTAGATCGTCTTGTCAGGGTCGAAGTGGGCAAGAGCTTCGGTTGCTGATAGATGCTGTTCGATCTTGTCAAAAGCGTCCACACAATCGGAGGTCCAGTTCCAGGCAGTGTCCTTTCGTAGAAGGGCGTTTAGTGGTGTGGACATCTCGGCCAAGCTAGGCAGGAACTTACTCTAGTGTTGGATTATCCCCAGACGAGATCTCAGCTGGCTGATATTTTCAGTCTCAGGCATGTTGAGGATACCAGAGATCTTCTTAGGGGACGGACTGAACCCTTCATCGTGAACCACTTGTCCAAAATATTCTACTTGCTCTTGAAAAAAGCTGCACTTGCTTTTCTTCAGAGTGAACCCGTATTCTTCGAGGCGCTCGAGGACTCGTTTCAGTATCCGAAGATGATCGGAAATATCCTTCCCGATTACAATGATGTCGTCTAGATAACAAGCCACGCCATCAAGACCTGCAGTGACTTGGTCCATTGTTCGTTGGAACACGGCTGGTGCCGACGCAATTCTAAAAGGCATTCGATGGAATTGAAAGGGTTCTTTATGGGTGCTGATCACAAGGGCTTGCTTGGCTTCGTCGTCTAGTTCCATCAGAAGGTACGCTTCGGAGAGATCCAACTTCGTGAATCGATTGCCTCGGTTGAGCTTGGCAAACAGTTATTCAGGTCGTGGTAGAGGATACTGAGCGATGTCCAGTTGAGGATTTACGGTGACGCTGAAGTCTCCCCACACGCGGACTGAACCGTCAGCTTTGGGGACTACCACAATTGGTGTTGCCCATCTGGATACTTCAACTGGTGAATTAACCTTGTTGTTCATCTGTTTCTGCAGATCGTTTTCTACCGCCGCACGTGTCGCGAACGGAATAGGTCTCGGCTTGAAGAAGCGTGGGGTTGCATCAGCCTTGAACTGTAGCTGAACCTTCAGCTTCGTGCAGCGGCCAAGGCTGTCGGTGAACACGCGCGAGAATTGCGTGAGCAACGATTCCAGGTTGGCGCGTGTAGTCAGTTCAACGGATCTAACGAACAGTCTGTTCAGATCGATCTTGAGCGCATCAATCTACGTTCTTCTAAATAAGTCGGTGTGTCTCTTCTGGCTTCCAACGTAGAGGTCTGTTGGCCTAGCGTGACGTTCATAACGCACTGTCCCTTCAGAGGAATCACCTGGTTGTTGAAACAACACAGGTTGCACTCACTTTTCTTGAGTCACGGGCATCCGAGCTTCTCCCAGGTGTCAATGTTCAGTAGTGTCAGCTTGGAACCAGTGTTCACTTGCAAATAAACGGGGATCCCTTGGACGAGACAGGGGACAAATTCGCCGTCTCTATCGCGAGTAGCGAAAACGTTCGTGACGGTTTTGACGTTCCGTTTTTGGTTTCCTCGGCGTTTGTTGCGGTCGCTGGAGTGGCACATCTTCGCAATATGGGCTTGCTTGCCGCAGCTGTTGCAGTATTCATTCCGATATCGGCAAGTAGACTCTATGTGGTTGCTGTTGCCACACCGGAAACACATGGCTGGGGTAGGAGCAGGATGCTTTACTTTGTCGACGTGCAGCGCATTTTGGTCCGGACGATTCAGTTGAAGGGACTCCGTTTAAGCCCTGAGTAAGACTCGGCCAGCCGCAGTGCATTGTCTAGTATTAAGTCCTTCTTCATTACCAAACGTGCCCGGATGCGTGAATCGTGAAGGCCAACAATGAATGCCGTCAAGAGTGAACAGTTCCTGGCGTTCGCCTCCGTGTCATATTCGCAAGTTGCAATAATGGACAGTAATCTTGCCAGGAACTCTTTTACGTTCTCTAATTCCTCTTGACGCGCCAAAAATGGCTTGGCTCGCTCGAACTCCTTGAATTTCCTCGGAGCGAAGTGATCCTGGAGCCGCGTAACGAGGTCTCGATACGTCAGCTCGGAGAAGTCCTGAGGCTGAACCAGGGTGTACAGTCGGGAGCAAAAGTTTGCGGGGCACGGGAGCGCGTGCCGAAATGCATCGCCGCGCCGTGCAACGGCGCGCCACCGCATTAAAAAGCCGCGCTTTGCGCATGCGCGCCCTTCGTGCTGGCAGTCATGTCTCTTTCGCTCGTTTCTGTCCGACTCACTCCTGATAACCGGAGTCGGCGCCAGGGGCGCAAGTTGCCGTTGCGCGGGCTGTCATGCCCCGCGTCCTCTTCAGCTGCCTCAGCAGCCGCGCTGGGTGACAAGGCGCCTGGCTACCCCCCCCCCCCCCCCCCCCCCACACACACACACACAAACTCCGTGACAAAGCGCGGTGGCTGAGACGGCTGAAGAAGACGCGCAGTAGACAGCCAGCGAAGCGCTAACTCACGCCCCTGGCGCTGACTCCTGTTATCAGGAGCGCGTCGAAAAGAAACGAGCGGAAGAGACATGATTGGCGAGCACGAAAGGCGCGCATGCGCAAACCGTGTCTCCTTAATGCCGCGCCGCGCCGTCGGACGGCGCGGCGATGCATTTCGGCACGCGCTCCCGTTCCCCGCAAACTTTTGCTCCCGACTGTACAGCAGCTGAAACGACGTCGATACAAGTGAAGCTATCAATAAATTTTTCTTGTCGACGTCGGCGGTTATCTTCGCGACGCCCAATCAAGCTTGAAATCTTAACTGATAGTGCTTCCACTCTTGCCTGTTGGAGTCGAACATCCCAGGACCATGGAAGCGGTGGGTGCTGCTGTCCACCACGCCTTGGTCAGTGGAGCTGCCGCTGGTCATCAGGGATTCTTGATTTTCGTCGCCAATGTTGTAACCTGGTTCAGGTGGCAAATATATTTATTTCGAGAAGCCGAAACTAAGCATGTCCGGCCAAAAGGGCATACGGTGCCGAACGCCCGAGCTGCCGGCCACGCGAGCCCGTGTACCTGGCGTGATGGTCCCTTCGATGATGATAGCAGGCTGTCTGCTACAGTTCCATTATCTCGTAGCGTCGATTGCTGTCTGGACTTGAGGACTTGAGCTGACACCAAGTATAGTCTGGGGTCTTGAACGTCCATCGCGCAGTAGGGACACACAACCGCATGCCGTTTCGATGCTCATCCAGACCGAAACGGGTAGAGCTGAGGTCTAAGCCCAGGATCCCTGGAATCTTCAGCGCCAACTTGCGCTACACGTTCTCCGAGCTGCAAACGATCGTTAAAATAAAAAAATAAAAGGAAATACAAATAAAATATTGAAACGAACGAAACGTGGAACAAACAATAAAATAAATAAAAATAAAAAGCAATATAGGAAGAAACAACGACGGAAAGAGAAAGCTAAAAGAAACAAAAAAGGATGAAAATCAAAAATGCTATCGCCACTCACGCTCCAGTCATGCCATGCATGCCCTACTGGCGACGTGCGCGATCGAAAGCGCCGCTGTGGTCCCCCTGCCGCCATTGGCTGACTGCTGACTATGACGTCAGCAAAGGATGTCTCATCGACAGAAATAAGAGTAATATCAAAAGCATAATTTCGACGCTGTTTGTAGTTCTGGTTTCAGAGCGCAATGATTTTAAGCTTCCACCATGCTAATTACAAACACCATCGAACTTGTTGTTTGCAAGGTAATGAAGTCACAAGGGGGAACCATAGGAGGGCGCCACCAAAATATGCGCCCCCCTATGGCTCCTTCTAGTGATGTGTGGGATTTGTCAAATTTACCCCTGGGTCCTCATTGAGGTAAATACCGACTCCGTAGTCCGCCTTTTTGCGCGGCTACGGCCGGGTCCGTTCATTGACTGCCTTTTTGTGCATCGGTGGACGAGAGGCAACACCAACTCAGTGAATCCGGTTTCGACGTGTTTATTGACTGAAATGTCAACACGCTTCGCTCTACACAGGAAAGGTCTGGGCGCTGGCTCAATAGCCCGTATCACCCGGTTGGGTTCCCGCGCTGCCGCAATAGACAGATTCACGGGAAGTCGGACGCCCAGAAAGAAAAACCGAGCTCCGTAGAGCCAGGGTCTCCCCCGACGAGAGCCTCGGCCACAGGTGGTGGCCGGCTTATGTAGCCTGCGGGAAATGGACGCGCCCGGGGAGGCCGGGAGAAGGTCACTCGAAAACGGGACGAGTCCATAATCACTCCCAAGGGTGTGCCGCAGGCAACATTCACGCAAAATGGACAAGAGAGAGCCGGCCCCTTCGGGGAATTCGGCCTCGTGGTTCCTTGTATCCGGGAGGCCGACGCCATTGCTGACGACGACTCCCACGGCCTGCTTGAAGCTAGATTTAGATAGGGATATGGGGAACCCCATGGTTCCCACAATGTCACCTTGCACGTCACCTTGCGAAGAACAAGGTGACGTGCGTGCCTTAACGAGGCCATGAACTGATTTTTAAACTTTCGCTAAATACTACTCAGAATCACTTCCCAGCAATAAAAACCGAATAAGCTGACTTTAGTTTTTCTTTCTAAGCAATGGCAGTCGGCAAATAAATTCGAGAAAGATGAGCATCGTTCATCCTCTCCACTTGGATCCAGAACAAGCGGCCACGTGGCCTGATGCTTATCCAATGCCGCCAACGTTAATCGAAGCCACACTCTGGGGTTGGCAAAGTACAAAACGCGTGCTGAGCGGCTGACCTCCAGGCATTGTTAGGTTTCGGCTATCCTCATCACCGCAGTGGTTGGACACGAGCACGAGTTTCCGCCGAAGCATTGATTGATAGGAGCCTAATACCCCTGTCAAACGGGCTAGTTTAGTGTCACAACAAGCGAGTGCACTTCAACCCGTCGAAACACACTCCAAGTGTGTTGGTGCTACACGGGAAAACGTAGTGTCACTCCAAAATGATGGCAATGACGATGGGTAAGTAATGGGCACGCAAAATATTACAGTGGACACGCATTTTTTTTTTCATAAATAACTTCGGCGTCTTATTAGAAACACGTTACTGCACATTGTTGCGCTAAGTCACGAGTTTTAATCTAAATTTAAATTCAATTTGATAATTAGGATCAGCCATTACAAGGCAGTGATACACGCCCGCAAGCCGCTACGATGCTCATCCAGATCGAAACGAGAAGGCGTAGGAATTCAACCCAGGATTCTGGACTCTGCAGTGCGAGCTTTCGCTTCGCGTGCCCCGAGCTATAGTGTGCGCGAGTCCACTCGGCCACTCGCCACTCGCCACAACGAAACATCATGGAGTGTGTGGAGGACGAGCTGGAGGGTGATATCCGCGATGTTTCACCGTGAAAGCGCGTGGTTGGGGCACTTTTCTCCGTGAGAGCCCAACGCCTTTCAGATGAGAGGCAGCTGGACCTGGATGCCGACGCACAGGCAAGAATTTCAAGTGACATCGACCAGCAGCTGCAGGCCAATGCCTTCACCATACCCGCTCTCATGACCGACAACCTACCCGTGATCAGTCGAGAACGGTTAACTTTTCAGAGGAACGAACGGTGGTTCGAAGACACCTTGCCCCATATGGGCGAGTTCTACTTCAAGCAAGCCTTTTGCGTCTCTCCTGCCACTTTCCGATTCCTGGTGGAGTTTTGCAGGTGCCTCCTGGCTGTCGCTGGCCGTCGCGCAGGGGCCAAAGCTGGAAACTAGATTAGCGGCTTGTTTTTATACAATGCACTACTTTCCTGCCAACAGAAAACACGTGCGCATCTAATATTACTCCTATAAAAATAATACTAATTTTACGCAGCGTTAATTTCTTCTATTATTTTAACTCCTTGAACACTGCTATCGAGATTACACACTTGGTCTACCGGAGCGAGCGTAGTGTGCTCCCCGAACTCACTTCATTGGAAGTGTGTTCTTCGGGCAGGGCTGGGGATTGAGCTCAGGATCACTGGGTTCTCCAGCGCGAGCTTTCTCTCCACGTACTCCGATCTGGTGGGCGCTAGCCCACTCGGCCACCGATACCCCTTAATGAAGACACGTTAAAGAAAATTTGACGTTTACGATTCTCTGTATTGCCGAATTGGAGCGCAGCTCTTCAGGAGGAGGGGAGAAGGGTACGAAGGGGAGGGTATGCAGCCGCTCCCCCTCCGTACCCTCCCATCCTTCTCTCCTGTTCCCATCCCACAATTAGCGTAAAACTTTCGCGAAATTTCCTTCTAAATTAAGCCGGGAAATTTTCCCGCTGAATTGATGTGTGACGCCACATGACACGTCACCTGAAATTTTAAGTGGGACGTCACGTGACGTCACAAGGGTAAAATTTTCCCTCTGAATTTAGTAAACATTTTCCACCAAACTTAGCAAAAACTTTTACCGCAAAATTTAGTGAGAAAAATTTACCCTCGTGACGTCACATGTGATGACACACGTGACGTCACATATGACTTCATTTTGGGAAACAGCTCTTAATGCAACGCGTGGTTACGCCGACGCCGCTCGACTCAGAAACGGGATCCCAGGAGCTGTGCTCTAAAAGAACGTTACATTAATGAACGATTTTTACGCCAATTGGATGACTCTGATCGATCATCGCAAGCTAAGATAAAGAACGAAGCAAATCCAACTTTGGCGTTGCGCTTCGTTTTATGGAAGTCTACGAGGAGGCCCTGAAACTGCCTAATTAGATTATAATTATCCTGTTGTCTCGAATAGTTACATGCTGAAACAAAAGTACGCTCCATAATTCTCTGCTAACCAAGATAGCCGTTGAATGACTGACTTTGTCGTCGTCTTTTATCGATTCGCGCTGCGCTAATCTTGGTTCGGATCAGCCTAAACTCCAAGTCCACCCCACTATTTTTTTACAATGCCACTCCTCAACATGTCCTCTCTTTCACGAATTTCTTTTCCTTTATAAAATAAAACTTACGCCACCCTTTTGGTTTTTTTGTCATTATGTTTGTCATTATGTCATTATGTGTCTTGATTGTACACACTCGATCGAGCGAAGTGAGTTCGTCAAACTCACTCCAAGCCAAGTGTGTTCCTCAGGAAGGAGCCGTGTGGCACACTACAGAAATGACACTAAGGGCGAAGTGCACTCGCTTGTAGTGACACTAAACTAGCCCGTCTGACAGGGGTATTAGTCGAGCCCTCACGCAGTTCTCCTGTCCAATCCATGAGCCGCGCTCGACTGTTGTCAGACGGGTGGTTTCAATCCCACAATTACATCATCAAGCTTTGGGAAAACAAGACTGAGGGGGGTCAGTGGCCGAGTGGTCTAGCGTACTATAAGTCGGAAGCAACCTGAGAACAATCTTTTAGCTCCACCCACAAGCGCATTGCGCCCATCTGAAGTGCCTCCGCCGTCGAGAAAGTAGTTCGCTAGCAACGTTGCTTTTTCTTCCTCCAGGAAACCTGTCTTAAACTACTACAATATTTATTTAATTCATTCAGGACATTTAAATAAGTTAGAATACGTTTTTGCCAACGAAATAGCTGTTTAGTAAAGAAAGAAAGTCATGTCCAATGTACCGTCTTCCCAATTCATTTTCTGTCCAAGATACTGTCTAACATACCGTCTTCCAGCGCCTTCGATTGAGGGAAAGCGAAGCACCTTATAGTTCCTGCAAATAATAAATATTTAGTGATTTACTTAGTTTTGTGGGCTTTGCGCGCGAAACGTGTGCCTTTATTTTGTTGGATGAATAGAAAACAAGAATAATTATACTTTTCGGGTTTTGACAAATCGGCACCCTCCCAAGTCATCGACACCACCACCGCGCCCCGCTCTCTTTGTCTTCCGTCATGGATCCCACTGAGGTGACATCGGAAAGCGATTCCCCTGATTCTTCTTGGACGAAACAGCCTGGTGCAGCCTTACCGGCGACACCAAAGCGGTTCTTCAAGAAGCACAAGCGAGGTCGGGTTTTGAACAGCGGCCAGCGGGAGCTGACCACAACAGCGAGCGATCCGGGCACGAGCGCATCGAAGGGAAGCTGATTGCTTTTGCAATACCTTGCAGTTGACCGTCAACGTCGTGTGGGCCCCAGCAGCGTCAACCGAACGGCAGGTGCAGCAAGGATTCGCACTCCCCTTAGGGTGCCTGCTTTACCAGCGGCCAAATCTCCACGTCATGCACAAGACACGCGCCTGCGCGCGGTATCGGCGATCCAGCGCTGCACCGATAAAGTGGCTGGCCGCGCCCCGGAGAGCACCACAACAGCGAGCGATCCGGGCACGAGCGCATCGAAGGGAAAGCTGATTGCTTTTGCAATACCTTGCAGGTCTGTAGGTTTTGAACCCTGTTGCTTTCTTCTTTCCTTATTTTCTTTTCGCTCGTGACCTTGATTGCTCGCTGTTCGAAATGTGTGACAAACCTCCGTCGGCTATCAAAGAACTGCTTAAATACGTCACTGACCTGAACGCAGGGCTAAGAAAAGATATTGATGACGTAAAAGAAGGTATGACGTACATGAACGAAACTTTTGAAGAGCTTCGTACAACAAAGGTGGAACTAGATGCACTTAAAAAGGAGCATGCAGCGTTAAAACTGGAAAAAGAGCAACTGGCACAATCACTTGGGACCACGCAGAAAGAATTAACAGAGTTGAAGCAATACACCAGGCTCAGCAATCTTGAGATTAAGGGGATTCCGCAAAACCAGAACGAATCACTGATGGAAGTTGTTCAGAAGATAGGAGACAAAGTTGGAATGTGCGTCAAACCCAAAGATATTGACGTGGTGCATCGTGTGCCCACAAAGGACAGGACAAAAACAAACATCATTGTAAGGTTCTCGTCACGTGCCGTGCGAGATAAAGTCTTGCACGCGGCAAAAAAGAAAAGGCTCTCAGCTAGCGATATCGGGTTTTCAGATACCAATGCGGTGTATATTAACGAGCACCTCTGTCCAGAATATAAAGCTTTGCTGGGCATGGCAATTGCTAGAAAGAAAGAAAAAAACTGGAGATTTGTGTGGGTCTCGCAGTCAAAAATACTAGCAAGGAAGGCAGAAAATTCGAATGTCATTCACATCGCTTCTCGAGATGACCTGGCTAAGATAGCATAGCCTCAAAAACCAAGACACCGAGCTAGAAATGCGTAACGGTGTGACGTGCACCATGCCGTGTACGAGCTCTGGAGCTATAAGCCTTCTACACTGTAATGTTAGGAGCTTAAACAAAAACTATGATCCACTGGTCGCTTTGTTGACGCGGCTGGATGAGCGGTACAACGTTGTGGCAATCTCGGAGACGAGGCTTAAAAAAGATGAATTTATGAACATTCCTAATTATAGATTTTTATCCCTGCCAAGATTGGCTAGTTGAAGAGGTGGTGGCGTAGCATTATACATATCTTCACAAACCATATATTAGATATTACCAAACTTGACAGAGACAAAAACAGGCCTGTATGACATGCTGTTTGCGGAACTGGATTGTGGAGTCATTGTTGGTGTAATATACAGACCGCCAGAATCAAACACTCGGGCATTCCTAGAAAAGCTGGAAGATGTGTTGTACCGTCTTGCGAACAAAAATAACAAAGCGATTATCTGTGGTGACTTCAACATAAATATAACAGACCCCTCAAGTACAGAATACCGGAACCTCCTGCTATCTTACGGCTTCCAGAACCATATTACAGATCCAACAAGAGTAACACTAACGTCTTGTTCAACAATAGATCGTATACTCTCCAATTTTGAAGACAGCTCCGTAAAAGCTGGGGTTATAACAGAAAACGTCGCAGATCATTTCCCTACTTTTATTGTCGCTCCCAATGCAGAAAAGAACCTTAAAAAAAAAACACAGTCGGCCATGGTGTATCAAGGTGGAATTACGAGGCAACTAAAAGGTCCCTTCAGGAGACAAACTTTTCTCAGATCAATTTTACCGACACTAACAATGCATATGATACCTTTTCAACACTGTTCAAATCTTGTTGTATAGCACACAAATTCGTATCTCGCCGGGCAGCACAGCTTTATTCTCCCATTTGTCCCTGGATGAACGAGGAGATACTGAAGTTAATTAGGCTCAAGGAACACTGGTATAACAAAATGAAGCAAAACAAGGACAACGACTATTACAGGGAAAAGTTTAGAGTTGCACGGAACCTATCGCTATCCACCATGCGGAAGCGTAAAAAGGAATATTTTAGCAGCCGTATTGCAAAAGCTAACGGTAGCTCCAAAGAAATATGGCGCACAATTAACCTTGTAATGAAGTCCTCTCAACAATGTAACATTTTACCAGATTTGAACATTCTTAATTGTGATCAAGCGCACCTTGTGTCAATGTTCAATGACTTTTTCATTAGCATAGGTACATCCTCAGCTGCAGTATCAGATGAAACGTCAAAAATTATCCTACCTAGCCCATGCATTAATACATTTGTTTACGTAGAAATAACAGCCGCCGAAATTGTTGGCGTTGCCAGACAAATGTTATCAAACGAAGCTATGGGCCACGACGAAATCTCGGTAAACCTATTGAAAGACAACATTGACATCCTGTGCTACCCACTACAAAAACTGTTTAACCAGGCATTTCTATCGTGAATTTACCAAGAAAAACTTAAGATTGGGCGAGTAGTACCAATTTACAAAAGTGGTGACCCTAATGACCTGGCTAATTATCGCCCGATTACAATTCTGTCCTGCATTAATACACTATTTGAAAAACTAATTGCCGCGAGAATAATGAACTTTGTCGAGAAATACAACATTTTGGTTGCTAATCAACATGGTTTTCGGAAAAACTTCTCTACAGGCACAGCAGTACACTCCGTATCAGAAATAGTCAATTCCTCCCTCAACAAAAATAGAACTACTATAGGCATATTCCTCGATATAAAAAAAGCTTTCGATTCTGTTAATCACGACATTCTTTTACAAAAACTTGAGCGTTACGGTTTTCGAGGGCCAGCTGGCAAATTTTTTCGTAGCTACTTAACAAACCGCACCCAATTTGTACAAATTTCCCATAATCAATCTACAACCGCGATAGTGAAGACTGGTGTACCACAGGGGTCGGTGTTAGGACCGATACTTTTCTCTCTTTTCATCAATGATTACGCAGCTTGCCTAAGACATTCCGCAGCAGTTTTATACACCGATGATACAGCCTTACTAGTATCACATCATTCTCTTGAAGAGGCCGAATTACTAGCAAATAACGACTTGAAAAATACGATAACTTGGTTTAATTGCAACAAGCTGGTGCTAAATATTAAAAAAACTAAGTTCATTGTTTTCGCGTCTGATCGGAAACAACAATCATTTACATGTAACCTGCATCTAGGAGGTTTACACATCGATCAAGTTGTCACTTATAAATACCTAGGAATTACCCTAGATTCAACACTACACTGGGCTCCCCACATTGACGAGCTATGTAAAAAATTAACCTTCGGATGCTTTTCATTAGTGAAAGCACGGAAACATTTTAGCAAACAAACATTACGCATGATTTACTTCGGTGTGTTTCATACTCATTTAACCTATTGTGTTGAATCATGGGGTTTCACTTACGCGTGATATCTAGCGAGAGTTACCATTCTGCAAAGAAGGGCAATCAGGATAATAGCAGCAGCACCTATACATGCATCAGCTAAGCATCTTTTTAGTGAATTAGACATACTCTCCATCAACTTAGCTCGCGACCATAAGACTGCCACTTGAGTCCAAAGAATTTTAACCCAGAATACTCCATATCACTCTTCTATATTCAATTTTCCAAAACGTGAAACCCGACAAGTACATTATAATAACCTTAATTTGCCGATAACTTACAATGCTTACGGGCGCCGCTTAATATCGTTCATTGGTGCGAAGATATGGAATAACATTTCATGTCATATAAAACTAGCAACAAATTTTGTACTCTCATTAAAACGATTTATTTCATCTGAAGTGTACAACTCACCCTGTTAACTCCGTACTAGTAGTTATATTATTTGTGCAGCTATGTATAGATTGTGTGAATGCCTATAGGATTGTTTTAAATGTGAATGTTTTTTTAATGGATCCATTACTAGCCATGTAGGCTATAGATCCAGATGACTAATCAGACATTTTTTTGTACATCTTTACGTGAATAAACATTGATTGATGATGATCCTGAACGCTTACGTTCGGACGCGACATATACAGATATACGGTATACAGATCTCACCTGCGACTGATAAGCACGGCACTCTCAGCTCACCCCGCGGAAACCACAGCGAATTGAAGCAGCGGTGCCGGTATTATGTTGAGTAGCAACGTGGGGCAGAGGCGACAGAAATCCAACGAAGCAGACGATGTCCGGCGTAGCTTCTCACCTCTCAGCAGTGCTAAGCCTCGCGCCCGCTTCGAAATTTTCGTTGGCGATAGCGTCGCTGGATTCTCACGTTGTCGCGCAAAAACTGCTGCAAACGCAAACCGATACCACTAAGATTTCGTGGCGTAACCTCGGGCACGTAAAACACGGTGCAAAAAGGCAGAATAATTGTCACGAGAAACTAGCGTCGCGTGCCAACAGCCATGTTGAGCTTTTTTTTTTTTTTTTTTTTTTTTTTAAATGGATTGCGATTGGTTTACGGAATAATAGACAGTTTTAGTGGACCGTACGCTATAGCTTTGCGTACGCAAGGAAATTGCGGATCGTGAGTGCGCTTGCTCAGAACGCAGTAGAAGGACTAGCGTATTGCGTACGCACGCAACGCTGGGGATGTTGCGTTGCGGGCTAGCGGGCCTTGCGGGAAGCTCTCGAGAGATCTCGGGCCCAACGAGAGCGCCAGTTTCAAGATGGCGGTTACCTTGACTGGCGCAGCAAGGGCGTCGTGGTGCTCTCTACATTCTGTGTTACGCGAACGGTAAAATAACGTGGTGTTCAGCGCGGCACTTCTTTCCGGGACGTACCGCGGTCGAATCAGATCGCCGTGCAGCTGAAAGAGTGCACAGTGAAAGTGCTCACCGCTCGAATTGTGCGTCAACGCTGTGATCTGCTTGACGCTAGGCCTATAGGGAGTATTCACTGGCGGCCATAGCCGTGTGCGCAAATGCTGAGCGCGTGCGGAGGACAAGCTTCCACAGTTCTTTTGTAACGTGCATTCCGCACCATCAAGATTGCCGGTCTTAGCAGCCTATTAATGTGAGCTCGTTCTGAGCATGCGCTCTCAACAGCACCCTAAAATATGGCGTCCACAGAATTGCCCCCTATTCGCTCAGTTCATCGTCGACGAACGAACGACTCTTCAAGAAATCGCCGAAGTTCTCGCTATGCACTGGACTTCAGTAGGTCATGGATTTCATTCCGCGATAGCATTGATGAAAGGTGGCATTTCCACGGGACTAGTGACGGTGGCTCTATGATCGAATTTGGCTACGCACCCGTACTCGTAGCCTCTGTACCCCGCAGAAAAGCGCGCTGGACGAGGCAGCTGCGGCTTGGTTTGACTTTGAATAAAATGATTGGACACGTTTTCATTTGCGATATTCATGGTCAGGAGCATGGTTGTGCTATAAGCACGCGGAATTCTGCGACTCTGGCAAATTTAACCAAGAGCATGCGAGGTGTTCACTCGGAAACGTAACGCACAACTAAAATCGGTCCGAGCGGGTCGTTTTTAGCGTACGCTATACTAATGCGTATTGCGTACGTAAGAGCCAGCCACGTTATACTAAAACTGTCTAATGACGTCATGAAAACGATTGGCTGGCGTTTCTCGGCGTAGGATCACATTTTCCTCTGAGAGGCATTTCCGGTTTTTTGTTAGCTTGCAACCGATACTAGGGCACACCAGCTCGAAACACGTGGAGCGAAAGCTCGAGCTGCAGAACCCAGGGATCCTGGGTTCCATCCCCACCCCTGCCCGTTTCGATCTGGATGAGCATCGTACCGGCGTGCGGTCGTGTATCACTACTGCGTGGTGCACGCTAAAGACCCCAGGCTAGCGGCTGTACCGCACTGGCTAAATTGCTCATCTACAGCTGGGAGACTCGTCGCCTCTGTGAGGCAGACCAAGTTCTAGGCTGTATAAACATACCACTCAACCCAATTTTAAGGCAAGACTGAAAGAAATAGTTTTGCAACAATACTTAAAAAAAGAGCGAGCTGGTGGTGATTCATGTGTTCGTCCCCCTCTGTGTTCCTGAGTCTCGGGCTTTTAATACCACGAAATAGTTCCTCTTTATTCTCGCAATTTCACAGCAACCAAGAAGCTTCTTAATCAGTGACGATCAGTGCATGAATGCTTGGGGCAAACTAGGACATCTACTTACGCCTCTCTGCAGTCACGATATCGTTTCATCACCCCCGTTAAGCCGGGGTCACACTGCTTATACATCGTACAAAAGACAGTCTGCAGACAGATTCGAACGTGAGTCACCGCCAGATCCGTGTTTCGAATGCCGCATGGCAACGAGCTCAAGGAGAACACTTGGGCAGGCGGCATTCGAACCACGGATATTGCGGTGACTCGTGTTTGCAGACTGTCTTTTGTGCGATGTATAAGCAGTGACCCGGGCTTTATGTGTTTATTCTTTCAGCTTTATTACTATAATTTTAAGCAATATGTTACCCGATTTGCATTTCTAATAATTGTTTAAACATCCCGAAGAATCATTTATAATAAGAACTTGCACGATCGACGGGATGTGACGAGAAATTTTTTTATGGTGAGTACCGAAAGATTTCCAGTTCGCAAAAAATATGCGGTGATGCATAAGTCAAATCGTAATATATTATGGCTATGTGAATAGAAATACTTATCAAACTTTGGGTTCCTGGTGATTATGTTTTGCTGAAAAAAAAAAAGAGAGATATCAAACGTTACTGCGAAGTTCTCGTCAGTCAAACGACCTTGCAGATTCTGTCGAATGATCCTCTCCAATATCTCAGTGCAGTACCTGGCGTCTGTCTCACACGCGGTTTGAACCAAGTTCGGGTATAAAAATAATAAATGGAAATATGGGCATCGATAGCCGGTGTCCTCAGTCCGGAAATTAGGTTTCTTTGAAAGATTGCCTCTTCCGTCTCAGCGAGACATACTTCAATTTCCTTCGTTTTTTGAGGGGCCCTACAAAAAGGTAAGCGTGCACTATTTCATTTCAAAATCAAAGAAATGTTGGTTGCCAACATAGCTCTCAAAGAACTCCTTTCACGCACGCCAAAATGTCCATTTCCGGAGAAATATCTTGAAATAAAATAAAACTCCTTCCAAAAATAAAGTAATGGGTCGACGCCACAGTTGCAACCGCTACTTGAAAAACGATCCGCGGTAATGCGATCCTTTCGCTTCGCCCATCCCAACGTGTTTACCCGCACAGCAGAGCTACGATAATTTCAAAAGAAACAAGTTCTCAGCATAGTAGGGAAAACCTGCTTTGCTATCGGCATGCAGATCCGACCTCCCAGAACTTGGTGTTTTGCCAACACGAACGGAACTCAAAACCCGAGGCCTGTGGACTGGATTGTTTGCTTTGTGGATTACCTCGAACGAGCGCGGGGCACACATGGCACACATTGCACACGAGCGCTGCGTCAACGTTTGGCTGGCGCTCGCGTTCACACTCACTGAACACGAGACAAACGTTCACGCAGCATTCGGCTACGCCAGCCCAGCGTCACAAACACAAACAAGTCATTTTTGTTGTTTTCCCGAGTGGTTTATTTTTTAACTTTGGGGCGCGCCGCTTGAATCACTTTCCCACTAGCCAAGATCTATTTAGTTTTCTCAATAAATGCTACGGCTGCTCGCGTGGTGCCGTTTTAGCGCAGAGTTTTGCAGGGTTCTATGTATATTTGTATGTCTGCGCCAGCGACCCGCCTCAAGCTAAATACGAGAGGTAAGAGAGGTGGGCCAAAGCTGAAAACTGGGCTAGTTGGTGTAGGCTAAGAGAGGTGGGACTTGTCGTGGCGCCAAAGTTCCGGGTTCAAATAGCGTCACAATTTTTTTTTTATAAACTTATATTTTGCGTGTATGTCTAACTTTTTGACTGTGCCCTTTTTTTACAAATCATCCACTTGCACGACTGCGCCTTACACGGTTTCTATTGTTGGTTCCGCTTGTTGAATCAACGCACCAGAAGAAAAAAAAAGATAAAGTCAAGGCAATGCGCTAATACATTCGCTTTACAATGTTCACTGAAAGGAAACCAAGATGACAGCATCGCTATGACTTGCATACAGACGGGGCTGAAACAGGCATCCTTTCCTCGGCACAATTGTGTTTTTCTTTCTTTTTTTAATATACAACGCGCTTGCTTTGATTTTTTTTTTTTTTTTTTTAATAACAGGAGGCCAACATTTAGTACTAATACACACTGAAGTTGCGTCGATTAAAAAAAAAAAAGCTACCAGAAAAGCAACACACAAAAAAGATTTTAAATTTATAAAAACAAAACTGTGTCGCGATTTGAACCCAGAACTTTGACGCCCCGACGACACGTCCTGGCTATCTTTGCTCTCGACTTACAGCAAACAACTTGGGTCTCGCCGCTGGCGCAGATATAGAAATATACTGAAACCGCTTTTACCATATCGCGTTGTTTCTCCCTTATCCTGGCTCAAGTTCTTGTTTGTTTGTTTCTCCCTTATCCTGGCTCACTTTCCTGGCCGCAATTTCACCTCCCGTTTCTAAAGTATAAAGAGGCGCGGTTAATTGGACTCCAGTGGAAAGCCTCTGGGGTCAGTTTCTGCGAGCCAAATTAAACTTTTGTACTCGAAGCAACACGGATGTTTGTGCCATTAGGCAGGGACGCTAGGTACTTCCATGTCCCCATGGAGCTCGTGACGTGATATAAAAATCCCTCTTGGCCGCAACCGCGGCCGCAGCCGCGAGATGAGCGAACCGCCCCTGGGAGCGCGGGCTAGGTCAAGCTTGCGGCTTTGGCTTTTGTTTTTGCGGAAATTAAAGAGGCGATATAGAAGGGTTGAGCACCGCACCACTCGTCATTAAATATAATATGTTAAAGGCGTACCTCTTATGTCATAATGCTCTAGATTATTTAGTAAGTAACAGTGTCGATCGCCTTTTTTTAAATCTAGAATCTTAAGCAGCATTTGTTTTTTGTGTGTTCCGGATATTATCCGCTGAGGAGGCAAGGGAAAGGGCATGGTGCCTGACAGGGCCTCTGCCGCCCGGACTCAGTTCAAAAGCTTAAAAGCCCATACACAGTATAGAAATAAGAAAACAATACAATAACAGCAACAAAACAAAAACACTTGTCTCGTCCATAGAGTTATTATAATGTACGCTAGAGGTTCAAGTGGCGCTAGTGTGCTGACGCAAATTGAAGCAGACAGCAACCAGTCGAAAATTGACTTCCGGTAATGCATTTCTATGGGAAAAACTGAGTGCATTTTCTCCCTGCGCTCGATCATAAGAGCAAATATCCCAAATAATTCGTACGTACTAGGTAGTTTGGAACATTTCTCAGTCAGGCCGACGAAAGAATTGGTCAGTTACGGCGTTTTTCTCTCGAATTCATCGCACTAAAAACGGTGCTAAAACGGCTTCGTACGTGTATTTATGTGCACTGTCGGACACTGTTAGCGCGAACGCGGCGTCGGCGATTTCCAGCATGGGGGATATACATGCCAAACGAACGAAGGACATTTGGAAAATCAAGAGCGGCGGCGAGAACTACGCAGCAACACCGGCTCAGTAACGCGCAGTGCATGTACGATCAAAATAAATTGAGGGCCACGTAATCTATTCTGATTTTAAATAAGTGAGAACCGCTTTAATCTTTCAGTCCTGAGCGAAGCTGCGTGTTCTACGTTCAAAATATCACCCGCGCGCTAGACATATTTGAGAACAAGTCCATGATAAAAGCTGCCCGGCAAAGAAAACAATACGAAGAGACACCTTTCATATCCCATTGACCTTATTCTCTACGTTGAAGGTTTTTATCCGCTCATGCACGACGGGATAATTATCATGTGGTGACAGGACTGGCATATTATCAATATACAAGCGTCGCCGGAATGCTGGCGAGCCTTGAACACACTTTATATTCGTTTCGATGGTAATTTTGCTTTGAATCGTCGCTTGTTTTTATACACCTGCTGCGGAACACACGTTTGGGACTGAAATGCAGCGAAGTTAAACATCGCTCACTGATGAAGACAAATGCGCTAACTAAAGCAATTACACTTTTACAATGTTAATTAAGACACATACTATACGGTACGACCGAAATAACCAAAGTGTTCCGTGTTATTTTCCGGCGAAGAGACAAAATGCACGCGCGTTTTCCCATAGGAATGCACAGGAGCACCGCAAAAGTAGACTGGTTGCTGTCTGCTTCAATTTGCGTCACGGAAGTCGCATAGACACTAGCGCCAGTTGAACCTCTAGCGTACATTATAATAACTCTATGGTCTCGTCACGTAGGAGCAGCATCAATAATTCAGAATACACACGCTCTCAAATACATGGAAGTATAGTACATAAGGAAATATTTATCAAAAAACAATGTATGTATAATAAACAGCCCAATTTTAAACATCATGTGCTGACACTGCAGATACACGAAGAGAACAGAGAAGCAGACGCCAGTTGGGAAAGAGAAAAATATTGAACCAAAAACACAGATTATATAACAATATAAAAGTACTTTATGCGAAAATGCGATATCACTGCAATCAAGAGATCATCTACAGTCTCGTTTTAACCTAGAAAGTGGGGCACTGTAATCAATGTCTATTCCGGGAAATTTTAATATTGTAGTAATCTTATAATTCAATGTTTGCTTCCAGTAGTTAGTTCGGATGTTTGGAATTCTGCTTTTCGGGTCTCGTACTGCGTATGAACTGGAAAACTGTGCGGGTATCGACGGTATAGCAATTGTTTCGTTGTTCCCATTGAACTAATTTGAAGTGATATATTTGATTCTCCTTTAAAGTATTATATTTAATGAAGACTGGTGCGGTGTTTAACCTTTTTATGTCGCCTCTATAATTTCCGCAATTACGAAAAATTGTTTTCTTCGTGATAACTAGTTGGTTATAGACTTATAGCTTGATGTAATTGTCGTTACTGATCTGAGAATAAAACAAGTAATAATATAATGTCACTTTAACGAAACGGTTATGAAATATTGTATTTTATATATTATACCAGTAATTCGAGATTGCTCCGATTTTAGTTTATTGACATACGTAGACCGTGACTGTTCTTCACTAAACCAGACGTCTAGAAACTTTTGTTTAGCCATTTACTCGAGAATTGTTTCTTCAAATGTAATGTTAATAGGGGTATTGTTTCGCTTACTGTCTGGCTTGAAAATTATATATTTAGTTTTACATATATTTAGTTTCATTCGATTTATTCGCAACCAATTTGATAGCTTAAGGTGGTAGGCATTTGCAGCCATTTTTAGGCACTTTTTGGTAGCTACAGTAAAAAAGATATTCGTTTCACCTGCGTACATTATCAGATCGAGGGAATATGGTATCATCGTAAAGGCGCGTTCACACCCAAGTACGACTGAGAGATACGAGACCTGTTGAAACCTCGTAAAATTATTTAGGACGAGGGAACACACTGGCATCCTGGCGCCATCTATGCGGTGGCCCTGGAACTACATTTCAGAAGAGCGAAGGTTTTGCGGGATTTCCTAGGTCAAATGTGCGCAATACCTATAAGAAGGCTCGTTTATAACGTTGACAAAAGGTTTTCGAGCCAAGAAAGAAAGAATAATGCACGAGAGAAATAGAAAATATGCCGGACCGCCAAGTTTACACTGCTACCCAATAGATGGCGCCGGTGTGTCCTCTCGTTCAGAGCCGTATATGTAGAGAGTTTGGTCAATGGGAGGCGCGGGCAGAGCCAGGGCGTGCGGCAGACTCGGAAAGAGGGCTTGGCATGCTCTCTTGACCAACCAGAAACCGAAAAGAATCCCCTAGCGGTGGTAGCGAGAAACAATTCTGAGCCGATCGATCATCGAAGGTCTATGTTCGTATATGGTTTTAATAAGTGCGTAAGAGTGAAGTGTAGTAACTCTTTGTGGTTAAAAATAGGGTGCATGTGTTGTTTCCTCATGGTCATGCAGAAAGATATAAGAAACGAATGCGCCGCTCAACTCCGTTTTGCGCGGACAGGGTGTGACCGCTCTGACGGCAGATTCCCGGCGCTTGGGGTTTGGCGTAAGGATTATGTCGATCTTTCCGCTAGTCGCACTCTTCCACCATCATTTCAGATGAGTGTGATTGAAACATCACGTGTACCATATTTTCAGCCATCGAGAGTTACTCCAATGCAGTTATCAGGTTTGTTTCTCGCGACCACCGCCAGGGTATTATTTCCGGCTTCTGGTTGGTCACATTCGAATTTCTGAAGACGCCCTGGAACACGCCCAGCCCGCTTTCGGCCAATGGCGCCTCTTCATTTGTCTCCTATACTTCCCAACGAATGGCCAAACTCTCTACATATACGGCTCTGCTCTCGTTTAAAGCCCCTCGATGTGTTTGCGCTCGTCTTGCAAGTAGCGTCAAATGCGCGAGTGCACGAGGCCCATGTCTCGAGCGGCCCTTGGAAGCAAATGGCGGCGCAGCACTGAAATGAGCGGGCCTTGGAAGCGAATGGCGGCGGAGCACCCGCTCATGGCACGTGTCTTGCGCGCTTCCACAACAATGGTTGGCGGTACTTGTAAAAAAACGCTTTTATCAAGGGGCTTTACTCTCGTTGTAAGAGGTTTCAAGGCACCCAGTTCTATATATACTAGAAATAATAAAGGACCTAGGATAGAGCCCTAAAGGAGCACCGTGCTGTATTTTCATTTTGTATGACGCGCACAAGCGCACCCCAATAAACAAGAAGGCGGCGCACTGAGGAGACCGTACACTCGCCGGCGATATGAAGGTGAACGCTGGACCGTCCACCGGTCCGTGCTATCAGTGCCATGACGCGGCTGCCGTGGCGGCTCGCTTTCTTATCGCGCGCTTCGCCGAGATTAAGCGCTTGGATCGAGCGCTGTTCTCAACTCTGCTGCTACTCCCTGCAGAAAGCGTGGAAGTGGGTTTCGATTTCCGCATCGCTTTCTGTGTGTGCCGTGCCCACGTCATTGCCGGCATATGATTTGCACATTGCACGTGAACTAGAGCTGACATTGTTCGGCATGGTTTATCGGTGACTCAACCGCGTTCTTCATTCATGAGCGAACGCTAATAACTGTTCTTTTGAAGAAGCGGAAACTGTAAGTTACTTTTTTATTTGTTCCGCAGCCTTCCGGTTTAAAGCTACTAAATCAGAATTATCTATCGATAGCGTCTGAGAGGCTCCTTCCCCAATCCTCGCTCTTTCTGGGGGGAGTAGCAGCAGAGTTGAGAACAGCGTTTGATCCAAGCGCTTAATCTCGGTGAAGCGCGCGTTAAGAAAGCGAGCCGCCGCGGCAGCCGCGTCATGGCGCTGATAGCACGGACCGGTCGACGGTCCGGCGTTCACCTTCATAACAGCGGCGGGTGTTCCTGCAAACGTGTGTAGTGCCCAGACATTGCAGAGTTATAATAAAAAATTCGGGATTGGGATATCCCCCTTCTTCACTCCCATCACCCCGCCCCCCTGCTCTTCCCTCTCTCTTCCCCTGAACAATTCCTACGGCAATCCCCGACTCCTGCGTGCGTGCGTGCGTGCGTGTGCGTGTGTGTGTCGTACCTTTTTGTTCCTTTCCCCGGTTTCTTTTCGCCATCCCCCGTCGCCCCTCATCTTTCAGACATTATCGACGCGTCTACGTGACGCACCGCCTGTTGGTGACCCCGGTGGCGTTGTTGACAGTGGCCGATGATGAGCTCTAAAGCCGCGTACACCGCGCACAGCTCCATAACATCACAAAGTTCAATCTTCGCGTCAATTCCGAAGCAAAGATTTTGACCTCAAATAACTCCTCCCGAAACTGTGAAACGTCACTTTGCCGCAGTCTTGGGTAGTAACGCGTTACTGTAGTTTTGTTACTTTTTTGGTAACTTGTAACTGTAACGAGTTACTTTTTAAAAATGTAACTTGTAACTGTAGTTCTATTAATTTTTCTGAGGTAACGATGAAAGTAACGACGTTACTTTTGTCGTTACTTTCCAGTTTTTTATGAATAATATATCACGGAACGAGTACAATTTAGCTATTCTTTGCGTTCCCCAAATTGTCTGTTCCGACATGTCGAGTGTCAAGTTATTTTTTGCACAAACTTGTGAATACGGTTTTTGTCGGCAGTCACGACCCGAATATAGCCACGTATAGATTTGGTAAAAAAAAAAAAGTAGTTATCTTTAGCACGCGCTCGTACTTTGTGATTAAACACTTGCATCTTAGTATCTTGAAGAACTATCTCTTTTGCGGTTTTTCTTTTTTCTGCACAAACGCTTTTTAATCGGGTGAATCAAACGTAAAACAACAATACACGCGGATGGCACTGCGCATGTTTCGTATTTTGATTTTCGCCACTACTCCGGTGTAGTGTCAGCAGTCGAGGCAAAATTTACTGCTGTTTGCGCGGGGGTTGTTTCTGGCTTGCCGGGTACGAACTGAAATATGTCCAGGGACTCTATGAACCCAGCGCAACCGTCAACGAGCCAGCAATATGCTAGTGCTACCAAGGATATGAATGTTGATAAGAACAAAGAACTACCATGGCCGGCGTACAGAGAATATTTTGCTGTGGTGGAGGTAGTTACTAACAACTTGACCGCAGAAAACGGCACCCTGTTGCCTCAACGCCTACCCGGCATTCAAAAACCTGTTCCGGCGAAACAACACAGCAATCCCATCCAGCGCGTTAGACGAGCGCCTGTTCAGCAAGGGCAGGGACGTGTTCGTTATCAAACAAGGGAAACTTTCAGACACTAATTTTGAGAAGCACCTGCTGCTAAGTTACAATATGAAGTAAAAAGCACACTTTTTAATTTTATGAAAAGAAACTTGGTGAAAAGCGTATTCTAGTTTTTCCTATTTTTTTGTGTTATTGAAAAGTATCTGAAAAGTAACGTCGTTACTTTTTAAAAGTAACTTAACCAAGTCTGCTTTGTCGTCACCAATAACTTGCACAAACGACGGTCTTGCACAAACGACGGTCTTGCGACGAGAAGGTTCAGAGTATTTGCAGCCCGCCTAAGTACAATCTACGCAGCATTTACTCGAACGCCGCGTAAGGATGTGGAGACACGCGGGCGCGGCGTCATCAGTGCAGCCGTTCAATCGGCTGGTCCCACGGTGTTGCTTGCACACGCTCTGACGAAGCTCGCTGTGACTTTGTGTTTCTCGATCTCGCTTGAATTTGAGTACCGAGAGAGTTTGGATGATTGACATCTCATCCCGCGTGACCCCAACGTCGCAAGAGTCCAAAGCACGCTCTGGGAACTTCGGCGCAGACCTTCTGTTTGACGGGTTTAGCAACGCTGCTCTGGCAATGATGAAGTTAAGCGAGCGAGACCCCTTTCTTTGAAAACGCCACCAAGCGGTGCTCCAGTTTTTGGCAACCCCAGCAAACTTCCGCTCATTAAAAGAATGAACAAAACCCAACTTAAAGGGACTGTGCAACATTGGGTAGGAATATTTCTCACTTTACACCAGCTTCCTGGCACTAGTGGGACCCAAGAATACTTGAAGGCAACCCCACTGACCAAGAAGCGTCTTCGTCGCGGCGGAATTCAAAAGATGAAAGCGGAGCTTTTCTTTCAGTCTCTCCTTCCAAAGCCGCCTTTTGCTCCTCCGCGAAATTTGATGACGGAGCTGTGGGGACAATGGGCAACAGTACGATCCCCGGGAATGAGACATCGAGCTTTGCGCTGACGATATTCAAATGTTGCTCACACAGTGGACGCGAAGACTGCGTACGCATTCGATCTGGGCTCGTGGCAATCGATGCCTCGACATGCATTCGGGTAGTGGCCCGAGTCCAATCGCTGCAACAACTCGGCGCGTGTCCTGTGTTTTGCCAACCCACAGCCGGACTGGAAGAGCGCGCTTCCAGACCGGCCGTGGCCAACCTCAGCGCGTGGCTATGATCAACACTGGCGGCATATAATCGGCTCCAGATCACGTGGCCACTTGTTTAAGGGGGGGGGGGGGGGGGGGGGTGAACGGTGCTCGTTTTTCTTTAATCTTTTTCTAAAACTTCTATTGCGGGAGGTGAGAAACGAACGCGTGTTTCATAGGTCATTAACGTCAGGGATTCGTTTTAAGCGGTATTTGCGCAAAGTACAAAAATGGTTGCATCACCTCTTTAACACCGCTCCCTGAAACGTCGATGAAGCATTTAACCACTAATTCTCCAGGTGAACGCCGAAAGAATCAAGAAGCGTGAGATCTGTTTAAATATTTCGAATATTCTCGTAAATCAAATTGCCTCCTTCAAGACGTTAAATCGTACAGTCGCCGGCCATATGAGCTCTCTCGGCCGAACGCCGACCGGAGCAGCGAAAATCCCGCGTGGGGCGCGTCGAGCGTTGCCGCGTTTTAGCAGCCGGGCTATTGGGACCAAACCATTCCGTTATCAAAGGAGTGGACGTAGGAATTTTAATAGCAATCCGCGTTTTGGAACGTGAATCTGAAGCACGGCCGATTACAATCCCTCTTCTGGTTGTAGGTAAACGCAGACGGCTTATCGAAATTCTTCACTACATAATATCTCTGACGTGTTATATGCTACTTTGTTGTTTGCAAAACCGGTTTGTCATTTTAGATATTTCCTACACGAAGAGTAGTCCTACGCACAAGCCCCCATTTCTCACAATCTTTCTTATACCTAGACTGGACAATGATAAGCGATTTTGAAATAATTTCGTTATTCTATAAGGATATGCTATATATAACAAAAAGAAAATATTTGTGTCGAAGCATAATAAATATTCAGGCACTTTTCATGAACGCGCTTTATCGAAGAGACTCCATTGTTCTGCGCTCAGTAGCGTGTTGCTTCGCCAAGGGTAATTCTCTACACGATGACTTTGCAGATGGCTTCCTGGTTGTTCACTTCTCGCTTAACGAGGGATCATTGTTGTCATGCCCAATATCATATCAAACATAGGGTTCTTACATTTGTAAGCATCGATCGAACACTGCCGCTTAATCTACGCCTAAGGCAAGCTCCAGTTTATCAGCAGTTGTAACATCATCTCCAAACACTTGGGGCCAACACCCGAAAACGGCAATTCTAATCGCCCATGTTTTTGTGACTCACACTTCTAAAGGCTGCAATCCCGATAAAAGCTATGCGTCCACCCCTTCGATAAAGGAATGGTTTGGTTCCAATAGCCCGGCTCCCAAAACGCGGCAACGCTCGGCGCGCCGCGTGCGGGATTTTCGCTGATCCGGTCAGCGTTCGGCCGGGGGAGCTCATATGGCCGGCGACTGTACAGCCGAAGGCCCTCGCTCAATTTCCAACCTTGTTGTGCGTGAAGTTTTCTTACTAAAGCCTCGTTCAAACAGACCCGTTTTCTTACGTTACATTACGAAAAGTCACCGGGAGATCCGTGATTCGTAGTAAGTGTAGCTACCAATTCAAGGCACGCGACGTTCAAGACGCGAATGTTTCGGTGACTTAGACGTAACGTAAGAAAGCCGTGTTGTGTGAAAAGTTTAACCGAGCTCAACTCATTACGTTACGTGACGACGAGCCCTGTGTCCTCGGTTGCCACGGTAACTCACCGTTCGAGTGTAGTTCTAGCTCGTCGTCATCGAAAAGTTTGTGTCTCGAATGTCGCGTGCCAGGCTATCTCCTTGAACTGGGAGCCACGCTTAATAGGAAGCACAGATTTCCCAGAAACTTCTCGTAACGTAACGTGTTACGTTACGTTACAACGGGTCTGCGTGAAACAAGAATTGAGTTGTGTGTACGTTTAAAAAGCCTAGAACTTAGTGTACCTCAACGGGCGATGAGTCTCCCAGCTGTAGATGAGCAATTTAGCCAGTGCAGTACAACCGCTAGCCTAAGGTCTTTAACGTGCATCACGCAGTAGTGATACACGACCGCATGCCGGTACGATGCTCATCCAGATCGAAACGGCCATGGCTGGGGATTGAAGGGTCTGTGTGAACGAGCCTTAAAAAGGGGCCATGAAACGAATTTTGGGTTGGGATGAATGATTTTAAATTGGGACTTTATTAATCGCATATCGTTTAGTTGGCCAAAAGAAAGGGGCTAGACAGTCAAAAGCCAGCTTTTCGGTACGAACATTTGAAAATATAGCGGACTATTTTGTACCTCCTTGCCTTCGAAAGCTCTCCGCCTTTTCACTATGATACATCCACGGTTCCAAAAGCGCGTCACCGGCGCCAAACTGACGTCAGCACAGCCCAGGGCACATTGATACTTTAGACCCATGTTGCTGTAAAAAAAAACCTATCTCCAAACTCCGGTGTAAAAACATGCTTTTCGTGCAAGGCTCGTCAAATGATGAGGCGCTGGAGAAATGCAGCATTCTGCGTTAAGTCCTTATTTCGAACTCTTTTTGTTCGCCTTCCGCCCATTGAAAAGCATGCGGGAAGAGCCTTAGAACGCACCTGGTATTGGTGCGCCGCAGCGTTCTTCCGCATCAAAAAGTTCGTCTGCTTTCCTCGCCGTCACCATGGCAACGAACGCCGGATGAATAGAAGCACGCACGGTACCGCCGCGTGAAGCCAGCAACAGCTGACGCCATTTTACGACCACCGTCTGCTAGCCACAGCCGAACGCGGTATGTCAGATCAACCGCCTCCGCCGGTGCGCCGTTGGCAAAGATGACGAAGCTGAGACACGCCGACTGCGATCGAGCAAGCAACAACACCGCGGGACGACTGCAACGGCGGCATTTATTCGGATCAAAGGCCGCCTTCGCCGGTGCGCCGCTAGCAAAGACGACGAAGCTGAGCCACGCCGACGGCGAATGGGCGAGCAACAGCACCGCGGGACGACTGCAACGGCGGCATTTATTCGGATCAAAGGCGCGAAATAAGCACGAACAATTTTTATTTGAATCATAACACCCGATATCCAAGTTGGGGACCACATACCATTGCTGGGTCTTTCCTGTGAACTTTTTACAGAGACACGGGGTGCCACATTTAAAACACAGCTCCGTTTGCAAAATATGGGGGCCCTGAAAAGGGCCGTTTAGACCGCTACCAAAACCTATAACTGACGTAACGAGCACTTGACGAGCGGTTGGCGCATAAGTCGTCTTTATGCATGCAGGCAGGTGGCGGGCTCAGCGCAGCGGATCACTCGAAGTCACCGGGGCCGTCAGAATCCTCGCCCTGTCTGCGTCGGGGCTCTAGATTTTGGCGGCCGCGGCGACGGACGACTGGAATCTATCAGTGTTTCCGCGCGCCTTGTCTCTCCTCCAAAATATGAACTTTGCAAGGTGACCAGTGACATGGTGGCTCTCGCGCCGTCCAGATGGAAGAGAGCATTTGACGTGGGCCCAGGTGCAATCCACCGTATTGGTGTGCGCACCAGTGTTCGCGTCGACAAAGTGCAGCTTGTGGTTGACGGTGAGGTGCGTGAAGCGAGCGTCATCTGCACTTGCGATAGCCAGCCCAACAATCAGTGATTATTCTTGTTCCAGGGCGGACCCACTTGGCTATCAGCCCTTGCACGGTTTTAGCGTCACGGGTTTCCACGGGAACAAGAAAGCAGCACCCGCTGCAACGCGCCACACCGCCGAAAACCCACTGGCCTTAAATACCCGCGATGGTACTTGTGCCGATCCAACAAACTCTCGTCTAGTTCTACAGTCACGCCTTCGCCACCATTCATGTCTGAATGCTTAAAGACGGCGTTTACCACAATCTCCCGACAAAGGCTCGCCCAATCAGTTATTGTCTTACTTGCGATATCAGCCTCCCGCTGAATGACGGCGCACGGTAGGTTCTGGCATCCGGAGGTTGATTTTCACGAGTTGGAGAAGCGTCAGGTGGCGATCCTTCGATAAAGGAACCCCTTGGTACAGAGAACTCGCCCCGGCTCTGAACTTTGACCGGCTTCCTCCTGGGCACCTCACAAGTCATCCACACACCGCACCCCCCCCCCCCCCCCCCCCCCGGGTAGCCATCCTCAGATCTAGCGCGGACTTGCAGCTTGTCATCGCAGCTTCGCACTCTGGACACGCACGAAAACCCAGGAGCCAGGAGCAGGCCCACGCGCTAAAGCAAATTAATTGCTTCAAGAGGGTCTTTCATGGCGCCATGAAGACGGCACAAGTTGAACGCCATGGCACTGCGATGCTCGCCTCTGGAAGAATAAAGCGCCGAGGGGGAACTGCGCGCTTCTTTCCATTTATTATTTTTATTTCATCCGCCATTTTATACCTCGTGACACAATTCTAACAAACTCATTGGTTGAACGGTCGGACCACACCATCGCGTGACAAAACAAACGCCAAACCAGAGTCCTGCCAAACGTATGTCCACAGACGGCATCGTCACAGAGAAGGGAGCAGTCGAACCCAACAACAAAATGTAGTAACAAAGTTAATAAAAAGAAAAAAAATCAAGAAAGGAGCCGTTGGAGTTTCGGACGTTTCGGAACCTACCATGCGCCGTCATTCAGCGGGAGGCTGATATCGCAAGTAAGACAATAACTGATTGGGCGAGCTTTTGTCGGGAGGTTGTGGTAAATGCCGTCTTTAAGCATTCAGACATGATTGGTGGCGAAGGCGTGACTGTAGAACTAGACGAGAGTATGTTGGGTCGGCACAAGTACCATCGCGGGTATTTAAGGCCAGTGGGTTTTCGGCGGTGTGGCGCGTTGCAGCGGGTGCTGCTTTCTTGTTCCCGTGGAAACCCGTGACGCTAAAACCGTGCAAGGGCTAATAGCCGAGTGGGTCCGCCCTGGAACAAGAATAATCACTGATTGTTGGGCTGGCTATCGCAAGCTTGCAGATGACGCTCGCTTCACGCACCTCACCGTCAACCACAAGCTGCACTTTGTCGACGCGAACACTGGTGCGCACACCAATACGGTGGATTGCACCTGGGCCCACCTCAAAAACTCTCTTCCATCTGGACGGCGCGAGAGCCACCATGTCACTGGTCACCTTGCAAAGTTCATGTTTTGGAGGAGAGACAAGGCGCGCGGAAACACTAATAGATTCCAGTCGTTCGTCGCTGCAGCCGCCAAAATCTAGAGCCCCGACGCAGACAGGGCGAGGATTCTGACGGCCCCGGTGACTTCGAGTGATCCGCTGCGCTGAGCCCGTCACCTGCCTGCATGCATAAAGACGACTTATGCGCCAACCGCTCGTCAAGTGCTCGTTACGTCAGTTATAGGTTCTGGTAGCGGTCTACACGGTCCTTTTCAGGGCCCCCATATTTTGCAAACGGAGCTGTGTTTTGAATGCGGCACCCCGTGACTCTGTAAAAAGTTCACAGGAAAGACCCAGCAAAACTTGGATATCGGGTGTTATGATTCAAATAAAAATTGTTCGTGCTTATTTCGCGCCTTTGATCCGAATAAATGCCGCAGTTGCAGTCGTCCCGCGGTGCTGTTGCTCGCCCATTCGCCGTCGGCGTGCCTCAGCTTCGTCGTCTTTGCTAGCGGCGCACCGGCGAAGGCGGCCTTTGATCCGAATAAATGCCGCCGTTGCAGTCGTCCCGCGGTGTTGTTGCTTGCTCGATCGCAGTCGGCGTGTCTCAGCTTCGTCATCTTTGCCAACGGCGCACCGGCGGAGGCGGTTGATCTGACATACCGCGTTCGGCTGTGGCTAGCAGACGGTGGTCGTAAAATGGCGTCAGCTGTTGCTGGCTTCACGCGGCGGTACCGTGCGTGCTTCTATTCATCCGGCGTTCGTTGCCATGGTGACGGCGAGGAAAGCAGACGAACTTTTTGATGCGGAAGAACGCTGCGGCGCACCAATACCAGGTGCGTTCTAAGGCTCTTCCCGCATGCTTTTCAATGGGCGGAAGGCGAACAAAAAGAGTTCGAAATAAGGACTTAACGCAGAATGCTGCATTTCTCCAGCGCCTCATAATTTGACGAGCCTTGCACGAAAAGCATGTTTTTTTGGCCATCCCGCGTCCTGTTTTTTTTACCCGTAACATGGGTCTAAAGTATCAAACTGCCGACGGAACTTATTGTCACTGGGGAATGACAAGTTCTATGGTGTGCATAAAAGCAGGGTGGAAGCTAGGAGTCATCGCACCGGTGCCGAAGGAATGTCACGACCACGTGATTTCACAATTCGCATTTGAGTTGAGGATTAAAGCTAAGGAGGAACAAGTAGGAAAATCGTTTCATGACTCCTTTAACACTGGTGACATAAGCAGGGTCGGCAGTGTCATGGCCGAAGAAGTGGGAACGGGAACTGACGCATGAGAAAGGAAGAAGAAAATAGAATAAAGATGGACGTCACGCACGGTGACTAAGCGAGAGTACATGCCTGTCTGTTTTCTTTCAATACGACAAATTTTCTCAGACGACAATGAAGCTGGAGACGCCACCGCCTTTTTTACCGGCTCCAGGTAAACGAACAATTACATGGGTAATATGGTACTTACTGTTCGATGCCTTCGTGGTGGCGAGCGGAGCAACTACAGGGTGTCACAAAAGAAAATTTACACGGTCTTTTTTACCGCAAAAATAAACTAGGCATCGCCGAACGCTCATTCTCCGCCCAAAGGTAGAGCTAGAGGTCACAACCAGATGCCAAAGTATCAGCCCGATCCGATAACTTAATCAAAAGTTATAAGTTATTTCCTGAAAATTTCAACGGGAAAATGGAGCCCATTTTTGCTCGTTTTCGGTTTCTGCTGCCATAGAGCCCCATGTGTTGGAAAACTCCGTCGGCCGCCATTTTCCCATTGAAATTTTCAAAAAATCACTTATAACTTTTGATTAAGTTATCGGATCGGGCTGAAACTTTGGGATCTGGTTGTGACCTCTAGCGCTACCTTCGGGCGGAGAATGAGCGTTCGGCGATGCCTAGTTTATTTTTGCGGTAAAAAAGACCGTGTAAATTTTCTTTTGTGACAGCCTGTACTTAGATTAGATCAGAACGCGATTTATTAGCCAAAAATAATCATGGAGTGGGATTGGGGAGGGCACCGGTGACTGAATTCGAGGTCTGGGTAGTGGCAGCGACTACTTACCCAGACGACAGGAAAAAGGCCATACCACTCAACTGCACTGGAGTGGAGGGTCAGCGAGTGTTCCGTTTTCTACCTGCAACTTCACAAGACCATCGACTTCTGCAGACAGTGCTTCCACTACTCAGGTATTCGACGACACAGTACGTAGGCTGGGAACATTTTTCGCGCCAGACGTCAACAAGACCGTCGAACGGTATCGTTTCCGTCAAAGGGCAAAACTACCGGGAGAAACGGTCGAAGAATAGGACGCGACATTACGGAGCCCGGCCAAGACATGCACGTTTGGAGGACTCACGGAAGATTTAATGTGTGACCAGCTAGTGGAGAAAACCAGCAGCAATGAACTGCGATAGAGGCTTTTGCTCGAACCAGAATTAACACTGAACACAGCACTCGTCACTGCTAAACAAGTGGAACAAGCTCTGCGCGAGTCTAAGCTACTTACAAGAACTACTGCAAATATTCCAAAAAAAGGTCAGAAGTGCTACAGATGCGGATCTTCGGCTCACTCAGCTGACAATACTTCCTGCCCCGCGCGAACGAAGATATGCAAGAAATGCGATACACGCGGTCATTTTGCTTCAGTATGCAGAAAATCAACTGCAGCGAAGACCGTGTCTTCCATCAAGGCCAAAGCGCTAATGAAGATCAAGGGACTTGCAGGCACCTTGTACCGCCAAGTGGTCATCGCTTTTGTAGCGCTCAAGTTGCAAGTGGACACAGGATCGCCAGTTTTCATGATATCTTCGGCGATATACAATACAGTTTTCGTCACGTTAAGCTCGATCACTTTAGCCTGGAACTTAGAAATTACCCCAATGGGTTGATCAAGGTAGACGGAATGTTCAAGGCTGAAGTATCGTTTGGTGCAAGGCGAACTAACTTCATATTTCATGTCACGTCAGGCAAACCATTGACCGGATTAGACATCCCTCGAGGTCTGCAGATGACGGTAGACATCGAAAAGCATTCGTGTCACCAACTATCCACGGGAAATCAACAAACTCCTGAGCGGTATAAGAACAAGTTTCCACAACTCTTTTCAGATGGTGTGGGACTCGTTAAGGACTTTGTCCGCAGGGTCAAAACGCGAACAACGGTTCTGCCGGTGCAACAAAAACTTCGTCGTCTTCCACTTGCAGCACAAGACAAAGTATCTCATGATTTACGGAAGTTAGAGGTAATCGGCGTGATCTAGAAGATCGACGCATCAGAATGGGTTCCACCAATCATCGTGGCTTGGAAGGAAATGGAGGAAATTCGACTTTGCGTGGACCTACGAAAACCAAATCAGGCAATCGTCATTGACAGTCATCCACTTACACATCCAGAGGAAATGTTTCATCAACTGACTGGGATGACAGTATTCTCCAAGCTTGACCTCTCACGGCCTATCATTAAAAGGAGTTGGCCGAGGAGAGCAGAGATCTACTGTGTTTATAACGCACGATGGACTCTTTCGATACAAGAAAGTTTGCTTCGGCCTAGCTTCGGCTGCAGCAGCTTTTTAAAAGATGCTGTCGACAGTGCTGAAGGGATGCCGTGGCACCGTCCACTACCTAGATAATATTTTGGTTGCAGAAATATCACAAAAAGAACATGACGAGAATCTAGAGCAAATCCTGACACGCTTACAAAAGAGCGGCATGAAGCTAAACAGTAAGAAATGCACCTTTTCGGTCGCAGAACTACAATTTTTGGGACATTATCTACCCACAGAGGGCATCCAACCAGCTGAAGGAACGCTAGATGCTATTAGTAAGGCGCCGTCCCCTTCAGACGTTAAGTCCTTACAATTCTTTCTTGCACTTGCATCGTACTACTTGAAGTTTGTACCACACTACGCAACGATTGTTAATCCTCTTCGTGCTCTACTACGGAAAGGAGTCATGTTTACGTGGGCTGCTACACAAGCACAGACACTTGAGAAGGCCAAAAACTTAATCAAGAACTGTGCCACCCTAGCTATCTTCGACCCTAACCCACAAATAATCATGACGACTGATGCCTCCAGTTACGGACTAGAAGCGGTTTTACGGCAGCTGCATCCAGAGGGCATCAGGACGGTTGCGTTGGCCTCACGGACATCATCTGAAACGGAATGAAGATACTCAGTTGGTGAGCTAGAAGCCTTGGCTTGCCTGTGGGCTTGCGAGAGATGGGGCACAGTCCTATTAGGAGGACATTTTACATTGCGTACAAACTATCAGGCCCTTGTTACATTACTTTCCACGCAAGGATCAGGGAGACAATCCATGCGCATCGCCCGTTGGTCTGCAAGGTTACTTCAATTCAACTACGAAGTACAATACTGGCGGGGCGACCAGAATGTGGTTGCAGACGCTCTTCAAGGCTTCCAGTCACAACCAAGCATAAGGAGTCAAGTGATCGCGAAGACGCTAAAATTATATGTGCAGTTTGAGCACACCTCAGAAGCATTACCCTGGATGAGCTCTAGAGAGAAACTAAGGAAGATACAACACTGAGCAAGGTATAGTAGAGAGCATAAATTCAGCCAAGACTCACGTTTTTCACGCGGAGTCTACCCTTGATCCTTTACCACAAGATTCAAGAACTTTGTGTCGCACAAGGACTACTTATTTGTAACCAGGAGATCATACCACCGACAACACTGCGACGTCGGATAATGGACATTGCACATGAATCCCATCTTGGGATTGTCAGAACAAAACAGAGACTTCGAGGTCACTATTAATGGCCTCGAATGGGCGTAGAAGTCAATGATTACATCAACAACTGCAGTGTATGTCAGCAACATTACAGAACAGCAAAAACAGCACCGGCTCCCATGCAACCAGTTTGCTACCCGAGGCTGCGATGGAACATATCGGAATTGATTTCGTCAGACCGTTCACAAGCTTTTCTGAAAACTGCCGATACGCCATCACCGCAATAGATTACGACAGCAAGTGGCCAGATGTTTTATCAGAAGCTTCATGCAAGGAATCTTCAGCAGGGAAGATTACCCGGAAGTTCTGGTATCGGACCACGGTTCACAATTCATGTCTGTAGAGTCTAAGACATTCCTTCAAGACAGAGGCATCACGCACGCAACATCGTCTATCCATTATCCGCAGGCAAATGGATAGGTGGACCGCTTTAACACTTTAACAAGGTGCCCAAGGATTACATTCAAAGCATTTTGCTGGAGAAGGGCAATTAACATACAACTTGACCTGGTGGACTTCCTGGGGATTTACCGCTGTACACCTCAAGCAGCAACTAATCTGTCCACGTCAGCGCTGTTACACGGACGACCAATGCGTACGAGACTCGGCATCGTGGGGCTACCCGATCCTGACATTACACAAAATGCTAGAGAGGCCATAAAGGACGTTTGTAGTAGAGTAAAAAGATACCAAAGCAACTTCAAAAAATTTGATGACAAACGCAGGCCGGTCAAGACTCCGAATTTCAGGGGAGGGGACTACGTGCGCGTCCGACTGCCAGGACATAAAACAATCATGATGTAGAATATCCGAGACTGTGGTAAAAGCTGGGAAATTTGGTCGAAGAAAAAAGACAGGGGAAAAGAACGTCTTTTCCCTTGTCTTTTTTCTTCGACCAAGTTTCCAGCTTTTACCACAGTCTCGGGTATTCTCCATCATGATCAACTTCCACCAGCTCGCCTGCGCACTTACTGTTTCTTCACACATAAAACGAAGGGCACTACATCATTTAGTGGCCCAGTCAGAATAGAAAAAGCGCTCGGACCCGCAAACATTTCGAACAGAAGACGGACACTGTTGGAACGCTCCGAAGTTTACTTGAACGGTGGCTTTAACAAATCCCGGTACAGCAGCAGAGGTGCCAATTACCGAATCCTCCGTCAGGTCCAGACCGAAGAGGAACGCACGGCCTCCTGATCGTTACTTTCCATAGCAGTCGTTTTACTAGTGGGGGAGTATGCCATGTAAAAGTAAAAAAGTCTATAATCGAACAGTTCCTGTCTTCTTCGCACTGCCTCGCGAGAGAAAGGAACCGGCTGAAGAGGACATCGCTGAATAGAAGCCGCGGCGCTCTCTCTTTGTTTCCTAGCGAGACGCCGAAGAAAGGAGAAGAGCGTTTTGACCTCGAGCGAGTCATGGCATAAGTTGTTGCCATGACCGGGCTGCATCCATAGCGAGTAAAGGCACAAAACGTCAGAAGCTCGTCAAGCAGCGCTGAGTTGTTTTTTTTTCTCTGCCGCCCCTCTCCAAGTGTAAAGAAGAAAAAATAAATGATTTTGAATTTGAGTTTGAAAAGTAAACGGGCATAATTCACAAATAAACACGAATGGAAATTTTGTTCGGATCAAGTAATTCGTCGAGGTATAGCCGTTAATGAAGAAAAGCAATGTAAACACACTTTGACGTGGTCTGCAGCAAAGCACCGGCCAATCAGACCGTGTTTTTATTGTTTTCTTGTTTTTACGCTGAATGCATTTTAACCAGTGCGGTTGCTTTTTTGTTTTTTTGCTTTTTTTGCTGCCGTTGCACCGTTGCACTCGCCGTCGCGTAGCCGTATCGTGTTGTCGCGAGCGATACGGGAGTGATGTCATCAGCTACATTTCCGAGTGAGCTGAGCTAGTTGTCTACATCTATCGGGCTTAGGTGCCGCTAGATTTGGCGGGACGTCACTATGGTTTGCGGGGTCGGTGTCCCTGGGGGTCCCGTGACCCCTTCACGTGCATACGTGACGCCACACTGCCTCGTCGTCAAGTGAGCTTTGAAACGAAGGTTTGTTCGCAAGGGGAGCTCCCATCGGATAAACAACAAGCGGATTATGAGAGCTTATGAAACGCGCGGCTTCAGACCTCCTGATTGGTCCTTCGGCCTTCAATCTCGGGTCATAAGCCTTTCCTAAGCTGTTACAGAATCTTCGCGTCGCACCCTGATTGGCGTACGCATCGTTTATACCATCTGCGCACTTGGGAAAGAGGTCAAGGGAGCGACTTTTTTTATTATTTATTTATAGCTGTGATTTGAGTCTGCCGAAAATATTTGACAGACGTATAAAGGCCAGCGGAGCTCTCCAAGCATAGCGCTGACCTCGCGCTAAGCGCGTGCTGACGGCAGCGTTCACCGGCTTTGTATCGCACCGTCAAAACTGTTGCTCATGGCACACGGCAAGTAGCTGACGGCACGTGAGCAGCGCTACATCAGCGCTTCGCTGCATGTGTGAACCGGCCTTAAGAAAGCTATTTTATTCATAAAACGCACGTCAATGATAATATATCAGACGGAACCGAGGTATGCGGGTTTAAATATTTTTAACTGCCTAAAGTTGGGATTCTTCGCATCCGCTACGAAATTGTCATGTCGTTATTCAAATGCACCTGCATAAGACGACGTAATGCGTGATTGTGAATTTTGGCGGGCAGAGATGAAATTATTCTCACTCGCATATCCTAACTTTTATACGTGTCTCGCTATAACTTCATTACCCGAGTTTTGGCAATAACTTAATTATGAAAGGCCAAAAAGCGACGAGTCGGAATTCCTTTACCGAAATTTCTTTATTTCGTTGAAACTGAAGAACGAGCCTTCTTTTACTGTGTTTTTTTAAGGGCTCCGTGGGGCCGCTCAGCCTCCGAGCGTTGCTAGGCGAGCATTATTACATTCGGAAACTGGGCGCACACATTCGTCCGCCCAGGAAACGACGAACGCTGAGGTTAAATAGTCGAGCGTGAGAGAGACGTGCGCAGCATTAAATATGGCCGATTCCCGGCACACCGTGGGTCTCCCCGGAGCGCGAAGCCGCGTCGACACCCGAGGAATGTAAAGGGTAGCTGAGTACAATTTCGAGCTTTCCTTAATTAGCGTGTTGTACGATTATTAGAAGTTGCAGAATACCAGAATATTTCTTCGTTAGTTTTGAAAAGCGTTATTTGTGTCATAAAGGCGCTTTCAAAGGCAATAATGAGAGACACGAAGTTTGCACCGTTCTTTTCTTTATCGTCGAGTGACTCTGTACAGCAATCACCCGACTGTAACGACAAATTCCAGCGAATCTTGTCAGCCGTTCACCGGGACCAAGAAGCATGAGCAGAACGTGGTTCCACCATGGCTACCACTTCCGGAAATGCCTGTGCATTCGACCGAGTGCCTTCCGATTTTTTTTTTTTCTTCTTAATGCTCTTCATTTTTTACTTTTGTAAACAAAACAAAAAATTCTGACGTTTGTGTTTATACAGCGTAAGGACGGTCTGCCTTTCAGGTGAAGTGACACTGGCTTACACTGTATGTGTAGAAATTTAGCCGGTGCCGTAGCACTGCTAGCCTAAGGTCTTTAAAGCGCACCACGCAGTAGTGATACACAACTTAAGCCGATACAATGTTCATTCTCAATAGGGCGTTTTCGTAGACCACGTTTCCCCCTCCGCTAAGCCTTCCGCAACGAAGAAGCCGCTATTGCGCACGCGCACCGACTGCCTTGACTGTAGAGTTCCGCCTATCGCAATGGGTTGCGGAAAGCGGTGTGGAATGGTGAGAACCATCTACGAAAACGCCCAATTGAAACGGGCAGTGATAGGGATTGAAGGTAGGGTCCCCGGCGGTGTCGAGGCATTTTACATCCAGTTATTCGCATTATTAGGCGGCGTCTCCGGTGGTTCCGAACTTATTATGCCGATTTGATTGATCTGTAATAGTACGAAGTACGTCTCAGGTGCGTGACTGCGTCACCATTACTAAGATAGCTGTGCTGTCCGTGCACAGATACAGGCAAGAAGCGGTGAGTGCTGCCAAGTACTTTACAGGCAGCCAGGTTGTTTCTCTGGCTGCGCGCATCGCGAGTCTCGCGTTTCGCAGCCTGTCTGATGAACTCAGAGCGTGGGATGCCAGTGGCAACAGCGGCGGTCTCTAGCAATGCCATTATCAAATATAGTTATTTCTCAATTTAAAATGCTCAATGGCGCTCGCTGCCTTATAACGATAGATGTACGCAAAGTCTTTAGCAAAAAAAAAAAAATAGTAAATCCGAGCGCATCTTTAAAAATTCAGAAAACTGTTTTCTCGTAACGTGAAAATAAAATATATTTTAAACGTGAAAATAACTCAAAAATTCCTTAAACATGATCAAAACTGATACAACATAAGCATATGCAGCTGTATAAAAATTGCCGACATTTTTTTTACCTCGGAAAAATCAAGGTTGAAAGCGACTCCACGCGATTAAAGTTGTCTATCGAACGCTACAAAAGCAAAACTGGCTTCAGTTGTGCTATTTTTATAAGTGTCGTAAAATAAAATAAAATAGGAACGCACAAAAACCCCGTGCTCAGGTGAGAATCAAAATTATGGAAGCGGCCGAGTCGCACAACAAGTTGGTACAAAACATTTTCAAAAATGTTGTCATCTTTTTTTTTTTTTTTTTTTTTTTTTTTTTTACAGGAGTAGGGTTGCGTTTTTAAAGATCACGAGATAAAGACGGGCCTCAAATACCCGTATCAAGAATTTAGCTTGTCGAACGCGAGCGCCGATTTTTCCGGATCATTTCCCAGGGTGTTCTACCCTCTATCGACCCTTCAGATAAAAGAGCGCCATCTGTCGCACGGAAAGGCGACTAGGCGTCGACGCCATCTTGGAAAGATACCGCGTCGCTCACGCCGGTCTGCGCACGTTTCAATGTTGCAAAACTAATCATGAGACTTCCGCGTCTTTGGTGTGCAAGGTCAGATGGAGAGTGGTTTCAAAGTGGCGTTATTTGGTAGTTAATACGGGTTCTAATTGTTTTGCAAGGATTAGTCGTTTTAGCAACTACCATTCGACAAAGCGTGTGAAAATGATTCGGCCGTGAAAACGACTTAGTGAACGATATAAATAAAAATTCATTTTGTGCAACAGATTTTAAGGTAGCTACTCTATTTGGCTCGACGAAAACCCCGAGACTACGGGTAAAAACGACACATACACTAGGTCTAAATTATGTGTGTGCGCGCAAACATTAGAATCAGTGACGTAACTTAATAACAGCCCAGTGACATTTGCAATATAATCAAATTTGTATTCTACCTAACACAGATGATGTGTCAGGTAGAATCTGACTTGCGTAGCCACGAACACGGACTTATCTTTCACAATAAGGTCGCTGCGAGCGCATCACTAGAGCGCATAAAGAACGTTCAACGAACTAATCCGCTCTCACTTTTCATAAATGAATGGTACCATTTAGTCTCTTGGTTGTTACTCCGAGCAAAAAGAGAACGAATTTTTCAGCGAGTGACAAAAAAACGACAGTTGTGTTGCACCCACAACATCCTCACTATACCACGAAACTCGTGCTGGGGCCACGTAAACAAACTGGGAGTATCCTTCACGATGCCGTCCACTGTCCAGGGTACCCAACCAAATCTAGCTTTCTTTTTTTTTTTTTTTTTTTGCTGTTTTTAGACTTTTTGAAAGGGGTCTATAGTAAAGGTGAAGCGGCTGAGTTGAAGTTTTTCCAGCCTTTTTTTCTGCGAGGGTGAGTCTGCAGTTTGAGTGAAATACCCAGCCGCAATAAAATGCTTAGATGGGCCAGTTGGTACGTCGTGGGAAAATAAGCGCCGAAAAAACACGGACAAAGAGTAGATTGACAACGACACAGGGCACCCTGTGTCGTTGTCAATCTACTCTTTGTCCGTGTTTTTTCGGCGCTTATTTTCCCACGATACCCAGCCGCAAGCTCTTTTCACCTCGCTAGAACATTCAAGTGCCCATGTATTCCTCAACCTTGTGGCTTGCTTAAATTTTCGCATGAGTACTATTTTCAAATTGTGAACCGGCTCACAGGTTTTATTGTGCGAAATTTTGAACCACCCAAGCACAATCTTTTCTTTTTTTATATATATAACTTAAAAAAAGACAATTTTACCACAATAAAGGCACGATTGTAAAGAAAAAAAAATCGCCGAACCCAACATTATGTGGGAGCCTTTAAATAGAAGCTCCCCAGAAACTTGAGAGTATTATTTCTCAATCCGCGATCGGCAGGAGAAATTGGCACTGAAGGGTGCCGACCTTCAAAGACGTTTTTTTTTTTTCTTTCCTTGTTTTTTTTTTTTTTTTTTTTTTTTTTTCAATGTGTATTTAAAGCTTTTTTTGACGGGAGGAAGCCAGAAATGGAGTAGTCGGGTCGGTTTCACAAATTCTTCAATCTTCCTCCCCACTGTAACTGGAGAAGTATTGACAAGTTAAGAGTAATCGAGCTGACTTTTCAAAACTCTCCTCGTCATAAAAATATTTTTAAAAAAAATCTTTTGAATTTGAGGATTAACCGAGGCATTTCTCGCATCAAAAGGAAGGTAAAAACGGGATTGGAGCACTACGAATCTTGAGCAAAGACCTTCGGGGGTGGGACTGAAGAACGGGGAAAAGAAAGCAGATGACACGAGAGGTGCGCAGGGAATCGTTTGCCGCATCACGTGGAAATTAATTAAACGGTTGTCAACCGAGTTTTTTTTTTTCTATTTAGCGTTGACGTTGGTGCTTCCTGAGAAAATGAAGCTACAACAGAGCTAAGCGCCGACTTTGCAAGTTGTACTTTGCTGCTTCTCCGTGCTTTTTAGAAGCTCGCCCAAGATCCGGAGTCAGCAGTACTGTACGTACGCATTTCGGCTGCGTACTGTACGTACGCAGCCGAAATGCATGTGTCAATAACCTGCTATTCTTTAAACTTTATAGGTGAGAGCCGTATATACTGAGAGTATGGCCTTCTTAAGGAGAGTTTGACAGCCTGGCTACCACAGCTGTGTCGTCTGACAACCGGAGGATGACTACTTCCCTCCGCCATTTTGGGGAAACTCATAGGAACTCTATGCGATTTTTCGGGAATAAACGAGACAAAGAAGTAACGCCATTTTGTGTCATCGTGAAATCCGCTGGTTCTAGTGCGCAACAAGCTTCGCCCCCATTGGCCAAACTCTCCCAGTATAAACCGCTCTGATGGGCATTGGATTGGATTCTGTGAGGAACGACGAAAAGTTTCTCACGATCGTTCAGTGTCAAGTGGAGATGAGACACGTACAGTTGCGTTTGAATGCGTTTGACTGCGTCCGATTCCGTTCCATCGAGAGGCAGTGTTGAGTCACCGAGTCGTCCCTGCTTCGTATGAAGCGTGGCAAACCATTCCAGGCGTGTCTTTGCACGCGGAAAATGGAGCACGGATGACTTGGTTACTCCCAGTCGTGACGCAGCAAAACGGACTCCGACGCAACTGCGTGTATGGGCCTTTGCGGGAATGATACGCGAGCACCGCTTCAAGTTCCAATTCCGAACAAAGAACCGCGGTAAGAAATACTGTAACTGAACACCAAAGAACTGATAAGAGGACGACTATTGCTTCGCATCCCACGGGGATTCATGAAGGCAAGGAAGACATCCGAGATTGACGGTGTCAGGCGGGCCGAGCCAACTAGCTTGAAACTGCGCACCGTTGAGGAGCTGATCGGTTTCAAGGAAGCAACCACCAGAAGTGCAAGACCATTTTCAAGCTGGCCGAAGAGTCTGCCTGATTCTGTCGACTCCTCCTCGCCCAAGTGTGTATGTTGTACATCTTGAACTTCACCCTTTCACTTTCAGTCGCAAAACCTTCGCCACCTCAATTTAACCCTCCCGTCTATATTCAGCGCATCTTCCTCCCACTATTACGCGGCGCCATAGATTTCGTTGACATGGCCACTGACCTTTCTGCGGCAGCGCTTATCCTGAGCCGAAATAAATACCGAGGAAGCGGGCTAAAACAGGTTCGGAGATTGGCGAAGGCGCGTGCTAATAGCCCTCCCCGCACGAGACGTACTCTTCTCACGCGAGCGCTGGTTCCGCCAAGGTGCAAGCTGCGATTTGGCACTGCTCCACTGTAGCACTGCTCTGTGCACTCTTTTTCAGCTTAGGATGGAGCGCAGCGGATGGCACCAGCTCTCCAATAGCGTGTCCTTCAAGAGAGCGACGCGTAGTCACGTTATTCCTTCCCAGTGGTGGATTGGAAGGGACGAGCGTCCTCCGAGGTCCATTGTAAGCTGCAGCGGACCTTCGCTCACCTGTAAGCCCCGTAAACCTCGTCACGTTATCATCGTGTCTCTGTGCCGTAACACCCCAACGCAGACGCTTTATACCCTTGTTACACTGGCGCACTTGACTATGCAGTCAAAGCTATGGGCGAACGCGCGCTTGAGCATCTTGAGCACCCATCGAAGCAGTGCACGCGCGCCCTTGACTTCTTCTTAAATAGCTGTCCGAGAGTATAGTGCGGTAACTATGGTGCCACGTAACAGCAGTTAAAGCTGATTTAACCACGGTTAAGGGTGCCCGTGTAATACCCCTGTTATACCCCTGTTACACGGGCACAGTTAACCGCGGTTAACTCAGCTTTAACTGCGGTTACGTGGCAGCACAGGTGCCGCACTATACCCTCGGAAAGCTATTTCAAAAGAAGTGAAGAGAGCGCGTGCACTGCTTTGTTGGGTGCTCAAGATGCTCAAGCGCACGTTCGCCCATAGCTCTGACTGCATCGCCGCAGAATGTTGTCGGCAAGTATTGTGCGCTAATTGCGGTTTAGCGTAACTGCAGTTAAGTGTGCTCGTGTAACAGGGGTATTACACGGGCACACTTAACCGCGGTTAACTCAGCTTTAACTGCGGTTACGTGGTAGCACAGATGCCGCACTATACCCTCGGACAGCTATTTCAAAAGAAGTGAAGAGAGCGCGTGCACTGCTTTGATGGGTGCTCAAGATGCTCAAGCGCACGTTCGCCCATAGCTTTGACTGTATAGCCGCAGAATGTTGTCGGCAAGTCTTGTGCGCTAATTGTGGTTTAGCGTAACTGCAGTTAAGTGTGCCCGTGTAACAGGGGTATAACAGGGGTATTAGTCAGCATCGTGTTTCCCTTGCTTTGCGCGCACAAAGACGGTTAAGGTTTTTTTGTGTGTACCCGTTTTCTTTTTTGGCAAACTTTTGTTTTACACGTTTCTGAGTGCACTCACAAAACTGCGAGGTTATCGTCGGCACGCAAACAAGTCTGTGTGTTTTTTCAATTTGCAGCGGCCTGCACCGTGGCATTCGCGGGCGCGTTCAGTGCTTGACGTAGTTTCCCCTCTGTGTGTGCCCCAATACCATGTTTTCTTGTGTTTTGGTCGTCTAAACAAAGATGCGTGTGTGCTTTAGAATTAGCGCGGTATTGCGACGTCATGTCGACATGCCAAGGACGCGCTTCGAGCCTCGCTGTCGTGGGAACTACAAATTCAGAGCGAAGGCCACTGTTTACGTTCTCCCGAGCCGAAGTGTTCCGGAAGACAAGAATACGCCCCAGAGATTATCTTCGCTCGAAGCATCTCAGATAAAAAAAATATATATATTCCCCGTCTTTGCGAGGCGGAGAACTCGTAGCCAAACGCTTAAATATGCGCACCTAATATTTTCTCCCCCATGCGGGCAAGTGGGTCTCAAGCCAGAGCCTCCCTGCTCATACATAATACAGGAGACACGGTATTCGCCGCAGACATGACATGATTATCAAGAGCTCCTAGATGAGCTGTCGAGGTGCGCGTGGCTCGGCGCCCATCTTGGCTGCCCGCATCCCACTCCGACTGAGTGCTCTGCAGCCAGCCGCCGCTCAGGGAGCCACTCACTCCCGACGAGCATCCTTGGGGAGCCAGGAAGGCGCACCGGCCTGGCCAGGGGGCGCGCTTGTCAGTCTGCCTTCGTGCGTCCGAGTACGGCCTAACCAAATACCGTGGAAGCCAATACTGGCAACTCCCGCGGAAAACGGGCGAAAAGTGATTGCAGCGCCCCTGGCGAGCTCGGAGTCTCCGCTGGCAGACAAATTCTCCAAAATGCGTTGGTTTTGCCTATCTCCGTGCGAGGTGACCAACGAAAAAAAATTGTCACGGACATTCGCTGCTTTGAAAGTTAAAAAATGGGTTCCAGCTCATGAGTGAAGGACATTCTCTTCGCGTGGGAAAGATGTTACAGCTTTCTGGGTGCAGTTTCGGAGTTCTCCCGAAGAAAACATTCTGTCACAACTTATGTAAGCCAAGCAAAACACGAATATATGCCTTCGCGCTGTTTCGTGAAAAAGGGAAATGTACAAACATTTCAGAACATAGCTTCGTTTCAACTTTATTGTTCTTATCAGTCCATTCGTTTTGTCGTTGCAATTCCCGTTTCTCATGAATGTCTTGCTTATAACCGTTTCGTCGAACAGGCGGGCTGGCTAATCCCGTTAAGATCGTCTCCGGATGAAGAAGCAGAAGTCAATTTCGAACCACGTACGTTACGGCGATGTCAGTATGCTCCAAAAGAAGTCGTTGTGCATATGCAAATCTGACGCGATTATAGATTAACAAAAGCGGAGTTACAAAAAAAGCAGACTTCTCGCGCTTGCAAAGAAAGAAGGGGAGAGCGTCGTAGCCCCGCGAAAAAAGGTGATTTCAGTCAGGTTATTTACAGTGCACAAATTCCGATTGTTAGCGGGGGGACGACCAACATCTTCTGCTTCGCTGCTTCTTTACTTCTACGATAAAGGCCGACACCCGTTGAACCGTCTCCACTCTTCCCTTTTTTGAGTCTTCTTTCTTTTATATTTTTGAGGCGACGCCACCCTGCCGCGTTATTTCTTCCTCCTGCTTATATGTTGCTGTATATATATATATATATATATATATTTTTTTTTTGCCCGACGTTTTTACTTCCTTTCCTTCACTTCGGCGCTTACTACCCCCAGTTCGTCTGCTACGCTAAGCCCGGGCATTTTGAGGGCCGTCTGCAACTTTGCTGTTGTTGTTGTTGATGGGAACTGAGACTAGACGACGACGACAACACACACTCGTCTGGAGCCGAACGGTTTTGGGAACGGACCAAGTCTGGTTGGCCGTGACGTGATTCGAGCCTTCTGCCTTCTTCCAACTCAGCTGTTGTCCTTGAAGACAGAGCAACATGGAGACTTGAATCAGGTATTGGCAGAATACCAAGAACTTTTTCAACCGGGTTTGGGTCTCATCAAAGGACCGGAAATACATTTGCACGCGAGCCCAGGAGCGACACCAAAGTTCTGGAAGGCCAGACCTGTGGCGTACGGGCTACGACAGAAGGTTACCGACGAGATCGACCGCCTGGTGGAGAACGGTATCCTCTCTCCTGTTACCCATTCTGAATGGGCAACCCCAGTCGTGCCGGTCGTTAAAGGAGCGATGCAACAATTTTTGTACTGTGTACAAATACCGCTTAAAACGGATCTCTAACGTTAATGACCTATGAAACACGCGTTCGTTTTTCACCCCACGCAATAGAAGTCCCAGAAAAAAATTAAAGAAAAACGAGCAGCGTTCACCCCCTCAACTCGCAGCCAGAACAAGCGGCCACGTGATCTGGAGCCGGTTATATGCCGCCAGTGTTGATCATAGCCACGCGCTGGGGTTGGCAAAGCGCAGGACACGCGCTGAGTTCCAGACATTGTTATGGCTCGGCTGTTGTCGTCGTTGCAGCGATTGGACACGGGTCACAACCCGAATGCTTCTCGAGCTAGCAATTGTCACGAGCCCAAGTCGAGTGCCCACGCAATGCTCGGGTCCAATCTATGAACCGCATTCAAATATCGTCACTTGGGTGTACTGCGATCCCCGAGTTACGTCATCAAATTTCGTAAAGGAGAGATTGAATGAAAATGATCGCTTTTGTCCTTGAAATTACACCGTAACAAAGGAGTTTCTTGGCCAATGGCGTTGCGTGTGAGTACCCTTGAGTCCCAGGTGTGCCAGTAAGCCCGTGTAGAGAGAAAAACATTCCAACTGAATATCGTTGCACAGCTCCTTTAAGAAAAACGGCTGTATCAGGCTCTGCGGTGATTTTAAACTCACCTTGAACAAGGCTTGTCCAACGGAGCAGTACCCGTTACCACTGATTGAGGACATTTTCGCATCACTGAATGGCGGTGACCTTTTCAGTACGCTGGACCTTCGGGAAGCCTATAACCAAATTCCATTAGACGAGGAGTCCAAGAAGTTGACGGTGATCAACACGCACAAGGGCCTATATTGCTACAACTGGCTACCTTTTGGTGTTGCGTCGGCCCCTTCAATCTTTCAGAGGAGAATGGAGACCTTGTTACAAGGCATTTCTGGAGTTCAAGTGTACCTGGATGATGTCCTGGTAGCGGAAAAGAACGGGGACAGCGGTGAAAGGCTACGTCAGGTACTGCAAGTTCTCCGTGATAACGGAGTCAAACTGAACAAGGAGAAATGTTGCTTCCGGAAAGCAGAAGTTATCTACCTCGGACACAGGATTGACTCAAAAGGGCTGCATCCAACCGGCAAGAACCTGGAGGCCCTCCAGCATGCCCGAGCACCAATGAACGTCAGCGAGCTTCGCTCGTTCCTCGGCCTCATAACTTATTATAACCGGTTTGTGCAAAACATGGCAACATTGTTGTCCCCCTTGTACACACTGTTGCAAAAGGGAGTAAAATGGCATTGGGGAACAGATGAAGACAGGGCGTTTCAACGAGCAAAAACAATCCTGAGTGAGTCCAACATGTTAGCTCACTATGACCCAACGAAGCCCTTGCTTCTTGAATGTGACGCTTCACCACACGGAATTGGCGCCGTCCTTTCCCACCGTTGTGGAAGCGAAGTGAAGCCTGTCGGTTTTCGTTCTCGGACACTGACGAGTGCTGAGAAGAACTACTCCCAACTGGAACGAGAAGCCTTGGCATTGGTGTTCGCTGTCACGAAGTTTAAGGACTACTTGTTGGGTAGGGAGTTCACTCTGGTTACAGATCACAAGCCCTTGGTAGGTCTCTTTCATCATGACAAGGCCGTGCCGACGATGGCTGCGGCTAGAATTCAACGGTGGGCCATCATCCTGGGTGGATACAGCTATCGCATCGAGTACCGGCCAGGGACAAGCAACGCCAATGCCGATGCCATGAGTAGACTTCCCCTTCAAGCGGATTCGCAGGAACTACAAGAGGAGGATCTTCCTGAAATAATTGCTTCCTTGGAGGAGCTGGATAACGGCTTGGTGTCAGCGAAACAGATGGCACAGATGACCGCGGAAGACAAGACGTTGCGTAGCGTCATCAGTTATATCCAGCGCGGATGGCCGCGGAAGCTATTGATGGAGCAAGAGGGGCTTCGACCTTTCTGGAGCAGGAAAGACGAGCTTTCGGTGCATCACAGCTTGCTGTACTGGGGACACCAAGTCGTTGTTCCAAAAAAGGCTCGCGAAGCTGTCCTCAAGCTCCTCCACGAGACCCACCAAGGTGCGTCGGCCATGAAGACGGTTGCTCGCTCAAAGTTCTGGTGGCCCTTATTGGACTCGGCTATCGTAGAGCTCACCCAGAGATGTGAGACATGTATTCAAGCGGCTTCTATGCCAGCAGCGCAGAAACCTGTCGATTGGCCGGTGACCGGTGAACCCTGGTCGAGGTTACACTTGGATTATGCCGGGCCCGTCGACGGAAAGATGATCCTGATTGTCATCGACGCATACTCGAAGTGGATTGAAGCTACAGCTACCAATCATGCAACGTCGGATTCCACAATCCGACAGCTTCGGGAGCTTTTCAGCCGTTTTGGAATCCCACGGACTGTCGTCACGGATAATGGTACACCATTTACAAGTGAAGAGTTCTCTCAGTTCCTAAAGAGGAACCACGTGGAGCACTACCGCACGGCCCCCTATCATCCACAATCGAACGGCCTCGCCGAACGAGCCGTACGTACTGTTAAGGATGCCTTGAAGAAGACAAGCGGGTCCACACTGGACGTCAAGTTGTGCCGACTGCTTCTCAATCATCGGCGTACGCCTGTGGCTTCGGGCAAGTCTCCATCCCAGTTACTTTTGGGATACCAGATCCGGTCAACTTTGGACACGTGCTTTCCGGACAAGAGGTCAGAGCTGACTGCACAGGGCGGGAGTCAGCCCACTCCGCCATTTTTTAAACCGGGCAGAAAGATATTCTTCCGAAACTTTGGTAGGGCCCAAAGTGGCTGCCGGGAATCGTCAAGAGCGCAGAAGGCTCACGCATGGTGACGATACAAACCAATTCGGACCTGGTGCGTCGCCATCTTGACCAAGTTCGCCAGCGGCACACAGAAGACCCACTTGGGTTTCCGGAATGGACTGACCCAGAGGCGCCACTCACACCTACATCAGAGAGCAAGGTTCCCTGCGACGGAGCTCTAGCTGAACGAGGGCTGGACCCATTGCCGGGCCCGAATTCCACTGATTCAATTCCCGCAAACCCAAGTTCATCTAAAAGTCCCTCAACAAACCAGAACCAGCCCCTCTCAACTCCTGTGCCACTTCCACGGCGCTCGACTCGAGAAAGGAAAAAGGTTCAGCCCTTCCAGTCTTCTTTTTAAGGGGGAAGATATGATGGGAACTGAGACTAGACGACGACGACAACACACACTCGTCTGGAGCCGAGCGCGCGAGCGGCGGTTCGGCATCCGCCATCATGAAGTAAAGACGTTTACTGTCCTGGCTCTTCAGTTCTTAGTAGAACATATCGCCACACCGGCGATTCGGTAGTACTTTACAACAGTTGTTTTCTTCAACTGTCGTCTGCAATAACCTGCTATTTTCGCCTTCGATTGAGTTTCTAATCGAAAATCGTCATACGTTGATATTTATTAGATATATTAAGAAGTGTAAGCTTGTTATCCATTTTTATTCGAATTTTATTTGTGTGCTCCGGCCGGCACGTCTGCTACGGGTCATCGTTTGTTGATCAACCGGCCGCATTCGAGCATACACCAGAGCATACTTAGAGATGGCAGGCATGCTATGTGCTGCCTACCATTGCAAAAACAAGTTTGTGCAATGTGGTGGAAAATCGTTCTTCTGCTTCCTACGTCAACCTATGGACACCTACGTCAGCAAGTACTTGAATGTACTTTTAAACTGCTTCGTCAATCAAGCGAACGAACAACCCGCCAAAGTCACTGGAAAAACAAATTCGAAAGCAAAAAAAAAAGGTTACTCACTGCTAGCACATATAGAAGATTGCTGCCTGCGACCAGAACATTTCTGCAACTTTTTTTACCGGGCAGTGTGAGCTGCACTACGTTATTTATTTCCACTATTTTGTTTTTAGTTCGTACCTACGCCGCGAAAGCAAATAAAGAAATGTCCAACGAGCAGCTGAAAAAAAAAAAAAAAGGACGCTTTTTTTGTTTTTTATTAGTTTCGTCTGTTGCTTCCGCTTTGTTTGTCGTGAACTCAACACCGGTGGCGACCACCAGCTATTCACTTGCTGCTTTCCATTTTTCTTTCTTTTTTTCTATAAGCGCCGCAACGATCGTCGTCGTTGAAATAGTTTTTTGCTAGCTTCTTTGTTTTGTTCGCCGTTGTTCGCTTCTCTTTCCCGTTCCTTTTCATTTTCGTCGGGAATGGCTACACCGTTTTTTCTGCAAAAGTTCGGTAAGTGTTTGCACGGTCATTTTTATCCTTACTTTTTATTTTGTTTTATGCTCCAGCAGCTCGTGCGCTTGCTCTGGTAATATTAACATGTCGTTTTTGCATGTTTTAATGATTACGACGTAGTTCGAGTAGCTAAACGCCTTTTTTCCGCATCCCAGACGCGTTTCAAACGCGTGCGATCCCCTGAGAGACGTTTGAGACCGCTAAATAAACTGCTCTATCTTTGTTTATGCGCGCGTCGTTATTCGATTGTCGTTGCAGTTGCGATCAGTGGATTCCGCTTTGCAAGCGGACTGACCGTAATAAATTGTTTCTGCTGTTAGGGTGACGAAACGGGGCTCGTAAAGCTCGAGGACGTCGCGGAGCCTATACTTTTCCATTGCGACGACTGCTTCCGTATAGACTCCGAGTCCGCTAGAGGTGCCACTGTCACGTTCGCCGCCGCTCCTATGTGTTTTCGGAGGAGTTTCCAGTATTGGCGAAGCTATATCGTATTTGGCCTAACTAGACAGCGGCATTCCTTACGGCCTTCGCTTTCGATTGTAAAGAAACGGGAGTTTTTTTACTGCGTGGGGGCGCCACAGAGCCACCCCTTTGAGCACTGCCTGAACCAGCCTGAAAAACTGTTCCGAACACCGTAATTGAAACATCTGTGCCAATGTACTCACATGAAACAGCTGTAACTCGCTGAGTGAAATATTTTTGCCTTGCGATAAGTAGACGCTCGTTTATGGGAAATCGTTTTTTGAAAAGTCGAAGAAGAAAAAGTGCTCCGCGTAAGACATTGAGGCAGACGGCCTCCAGGCCTGTAGCTCTACTAGTCTCTTTTCAATCGAAACAGGTAGCCAAGAGGCCAGAACGGTGATATTCGGGTGTCTTGGAGCACTGTAGGAGCACTGTAGGACGCTCACACCGCGCTACCGTCTTGCCTCTACGCATTGGTGGTCCTTTGCTCGCGCCAAACTCACGCGAAGTAAATAATAGGCAGTCTTAGTTTCTTGTTTTGATACCTCCGACAACAATATTATGCACGCTTAAAGACGTCAGCGAAGTATCGGGTATTGATATCAGGTAGGGAGGCAGAAGCGCGTCAAGCAACAACTGAATTGCTTTTTTTTTTTTTTTTCTTATTTTGTTTCTTTTCTTCCAAAGGAGAGAAATAAAGAGTTTGAGTTTGAGAGAGTCATAAGAATAATCTACTAAGACTTCCTAATCAAAAAGATTACCCTAAAATATTTATACAAGTTATTTCCGTTGGCGCGCATTGCTAGCGCAAAATGCGCTTCGTCATTGATGAACAGTTTCGCAGTTGCGCCGACCGTTTTTCGCTAGCAGACGACCCGGACGCGCAGAGTGGTGCGGCGATGGCTACAGGTATGTCTCAACCTCAAGGTGCGTTTTTCAAAGAGCAATCGTCAAGGGGCACTGATAGTACCGCGGGCCACGCGGAGCGGTGTTCGCACTCATATTGATCGTGATAGTACGCTATATTTGAGGACGATGTTCAAAGCACATGCTCCTAACGAGCTCACCTTACTGGGCTGCTAAGACCAGTAATCTTGAAAGTGCGGAATGCACGTTTCAAACTTACTGTGGAAGCTCGCCGTCAGCACGCGCTCAGCAGTCGCGCACACGGCGAGTAACTACCGTTCACCCTTGCGCTGAGACTGCAGTCAATGCCTCAAACACGAGAGCTCGAGGTCGCTGCTCGGAAGCGTACTCTTCCCCAAAGCGAGCACTCGCGCTAGAAATGCACGTCTCAAAGCCAGGAGCGCGGGTTAACTCGCACGTGTAGCTTTGGCTGTCGTCTCAGTTTAGGTCTGAACAGGGTCTATACACGTTCACACATCACTATTCTTGCGCGTGTCAAGCTACTTCTCTAATTGGTTATACCACTTCGTAGGAACTGCAGATGTCCCGGTGACTTACGGTCGTATATAGACTCCCTGACATGGTCCCTACATGGCACATGAAGCACGATCCTCCCAGTAATTCGCTATTGTACCCCGATGTTAGCGGTCGTAACGTTGGACGATGCAGTTAACCCGCCGACATATGCGTATTAGCGGCGCGATGTTTCGGTGACGCCCTCGTTTGGTTACCTTTCGTGACGTCATTACCTTGTGAACAACAAGTTCGATGGTGTTTCTAATGGGCATGGTGGAAGCCTGAAATCATAGCGCTTTCAAAGCAACACTGCCAACACCGTCACCATTGAATTCCTTACAATCCTCTTATTTCCGTCGATGCGACATACTTTGCTGACGTCATAGTCAGTATTCGGCCAATTGGGGTGGGCCGGCACAACGACGTTCGATCGCTCACGTCGCCAATAGGCATCATAATGTTCATGCGCACACTTGAGTGTTAGGACACAACTGTGAAAGCTCGCGCTGCAAAATCCAGGATACTGGTTTCAATCCACACCCCTGCCCGTTTCGATCTGGATGAGCATCTAACCGGCGTGCGGTGGTGTATCACTACTGCGTGGTGCACGTTAAAGACCCCAGGCTAGCGGTTGTACTGCACTGGCTAAATTGCTCGTCTACAGCTGGGAGACTCGTCGCCCTTGAAGGCAGACCAAGTTCTAGGCTGCATAAACGTGCACACAACCCAATGTTTACACAATTGTGTCCTTCGGAAGGGCTTGCAACCCCTGCTGTCTTTGTGGTTCATCCATCGGGGGAATGCACAAAAATGGTGTTGCGCTACGAGACCTGTTCTCATTCGCTTTGCAGCCCTTCGCACAGCAGTGGCTAGGTATTTTCACTCATGCATTTGACGCTCCACGTGAAAGTTTAAAGGCCCCCACGAACACTTGCGTTTGAGAGTGTCTGAGTGCGTTTGACTGCGCTGCGTCGAGAAACGGAAGCTGGTCACCGGCACACCTGTTCTTCGTATGAAGCGTGGAATCCAATTCAACGAGTAGCTTGACACGCGACATAAAAAGGAGCGATGTCTGTACCCTGAGAAAAAAAAAAGAAGGAAAAGGGTTTCCTCCCTTCTACCGACGCGCCCCCAGGCGGACACGAGAAGAAGGGAGGACCGAGACGTTTTTCTCCTTCTCCAGACAGACGGGAGAAAGATTCCGCCTCCCCGCCTCATCTTCTTTCGGTTTCGTTTTGCGAGCACGTCGCGCGCGTTGTTTAATAAACGTTGTTGAGTTGATTGAGCTTCGGCAGCAGCGAATGCCGCCTGTAATTCTATCTTCCAGTCCAAACGTGGAGAACATCAAGATTGCATTGAAGATTTTGCCACTAATTTTGTGAAACAACCTAACGAAGCTGTTAGAAACGGCGAGGTTCCGGAGCAGTCCCAGCAGCGCTTCGTACACTGGCCTAAAAGGAACGCCTCCGAACTGTGAAACGACGTGACGACGTTGACGACGTTATGGAAACCGCTTAAGCTGCGTCACGATGTAAGATACACTCTTTAGGTGAGGACACAACGGGGCTGGACGCGCGGCCAAAGGAATCAGGTAGTGTTCGTTCGACGGGCATCCGAAAGGCTGTATATTCCGCGGCCACCGTGCCCGCGGCTGACAGTGTCACCGGCGGCCAAACAGCGATACTGGGTGAGAGCGAAAAACATTATCTCGTTGCCATGACAGCCCGGTACACCGTGGTCTTTCTGCACGAGCGACAACCTCGCTGGAGCTCTGCGCGTGTGGAGCATGAGGCGGCACGAGCCGTCTTTGCCGTGCCGACGGGTCGACGAGTCATCTTCTGGCGCCGCTTGAAACCATAGTGAGAGAGAGGAAGAGAGAGAGTGAAAAGCGAACTTTATCTGCACTGCGCAAGGAGCGCGCTGTCCTCACCAGAAGAGTACTATCTTACACCGTGAGCTGCGTCCAAGACAGGCAGGTTTTGCTGCCGGGTGCCTGCGTGCCTACTGCAGGTTTCTCGGATCCGCAACGCATTCAAAAGCACTCAAACGTTCTCAAACGCAACTGTTCGTAGGGACGTTTACTTCATCGTCCGCTACAGCAATAGACAGTCGGCGTGAGCGTCTGTTTCATTATCTGCTACAAGCACCAGTGTAGCAGACGATGTAGCCGGCGATGGCGCTCATCCGGGCCACCTAGGCGGCGCTGGGGAAATCCACTAGTGACGTTTAGAGGAGGAAGCGCAAAGGCCTTGTCTTCAAGTCGGTATGGGTCCGCAACAAGCGCGATTTACGAATGCTGGCTTCGTCGGCAAGTTTTCCCGCTCTTCGATATGAAAGTCTTGGCGCGAGGCATTTTCCTCCGAGGACACGCAGATTAGAGTGTGCCGAGAAAGACCCCGCCGCTGCATGGGTGTCACGTACCCTGTACACGCGATTGCGTCTTGACGCTCCGTTCCGGCAGAGGCAGGATTGATCCATCGGGGAAACGAGGGAGCTCCGGTCGATTCCTCGTCTCGAGGGGCTCTGTCGTTCGGCTGCTTAGTCGCTGGTGCCGCGGCACGTCTCCCACCGAGAATTGCGGAACCACGCGAGCGCGAACCGAAGAGCCTAGCTTCCCTGCCTTCCCATCTCCCTAACGGGGGTTTCGCGGGACGTACTTCCGATTCAGATTTAGTGAGGTTTAATGCTGGTCAGATATCAACATCTAGTACTGGCAACTAAGAAAAAAAGGGGGGGGGGGGGAACCCAAAAAATCTGAGGCTACGGCGAGTACGAGTGCGTAGCCAAATTCGATCACGGAGCCTCCGTCAGTCGTCCCGTGGAAACGGCACCTTTTATCAATGCTATCGCGGAATGAAATTCATCACCCTGATGTCCAGTGCATAGCGAGAACTTCGGCGATTTCTTTTAGAGTCGATCGTCCGTCGGCGATGAACTGTGGGAATAGGCTTAGCGTTGAGCAGATCGCAGCGTCGACGCACACTGCGAGCGGCGAACATTTCCACTGTGCACTCCTTCAGCTGCAAGGCGATCTGATTCGACCGCGGTAGGTCCCAGAAAGAATCGCCGAGCTGAACACCACGCAATTTCACGTAACACAGAACTTGGAAAACACCACGTCGCCCTTGCTGCGCCAGTCGAGGCAACCGCCATCTTGAAACTGGCGCTCTCGTTGGGTCCGAGATCTCTCGAGAGCGTCCCGCAAGGTCCGCTAGCCAGCAACGCAAAATCCCCAGCGTTGCGTGCGTACGCAATACGCTAGCCCTTCTATTGCGTTCTGCGCATGCGCACTCACGACCCGCAATCTCCTTGCGTACGAAAAGGTATAGCGTACGGTCCACTTAAACTGTCTATTATCAAGTGCTGGATCAACGTGGGTTTGGTGCCACACGATGATGTCTGACTGATACTAGGGCTGGGCAATTGATCGATTAACCCACAGACTAATCTATTAATTCTTTAACTTTTCTTTTTAACCTGTTATCGGTAAAATGTTGATGAACCAAAAGAAAATAGAAAGGAAACGCTTTCACTACGCAGACATGGATGAGTGCACCTGTATGAAGGGCAAACGTTAGGTAAATGTTTACCCTAGAGTAAGCTGTAGGGGCGCCATTTGTACCTCCAGACAAGTGCAGAAGGTTACACGCGTCGCGGACACTTCAATGCTGTGCGAGTGTCCGTTCAGTTCCGCAGAGACTTGTGAACAGTCACAGGAGGTCGCTCTTGCCGGAGATGATCAACGATACACTTTGCACCATGCAACAAGTAATAATCTGTGAGTAGGTGTTCCTTTGAACTGTCCTCCACTACACATCGAGGTTGCTTGATTATTTAAATTCTGGATTGCGCCGTTTATCACATAATCAGCACAAAAAAAACATTGATATTTTTTTTAGATATTGCCATGGGAAATGAACGAGATTGATTAATTGATTAATTATTCGATTAAAGGGTGGCGACTAATGGGGTTTAACATTTTAATCGGCACTCAGCCCTAATTATCACCCGAATGATTATTCTGGGTTAAGACGAAGATTGAAAGGTAGACTGGGCGAGAACTAAAAGAGGCGCGCACGTTATCGTGTTACGACACGTGGGCTTGTGGCGGCAAAAAACAGCGAGGCCTGCACCAGTCAATAGCAGAGAAAAAAGCGCCATCTGTCGTACGCAACTGCAACCAGCGCCAGTCGTCATGCCCGTAGACGCTAGTCTGAATGCGTCAGTTCCACGGCCCACGATGGCAACGAATAGAGTTCCTGTATTTAGCTACCTACGGTAGCAGGGTTGCGCATTCAGCCTCGGTGGGTGGCCGTAGCGCCGGCTATCCCGCACGCCCTGGATGCTTTGCTCCTCACGTGACTAAATTTGGCGAATAGCGGCGCCGCGCGCGCCGCCGCACATGGAAAACGGGAGAGGAGGAAAAGGAGGCGGAAAGCAGGGGAACATACGCCGGGGCGCGAGAAACGTCGGCGGAGCGACCGTAAAGGCGGCTTCCTTGCACGGCGCGGATGATGCCCCTCACGTGATGCATCTCGGCGAATGGCGGCGTAGCGGCGTGGGGAAAACAAATGCCCAACTCTGCTTCCCCTTCGGGGGAACATATCGAGGAACTCTAGCAACGAACTGCTGCGTACCCCCTCTGTGAGCAGAGTGGGTATCTTGACAAGTCATAAATGTATTCGTTAACGGTTGGCGGGCGCTGGTCAGTTGGGAATATTCAGCGGCTTAGCCCCGCAGACATTTGCCTACTCAGGTGTGAGAACGGAACACGAGCCGTTCCCACCCAACGCTCCTTGGCCGTTTGAGTCCGGTGTTTTTAACCTCATTTTGTAACGTTTGGAGGAAGAGTTTCTAAGTTTCAGCTCATTCGAAGAAGTCAAAGCGTGAAATAAAAATAAAATTTTGCTCGTGGTACAACGCTGCGCCAATGGCTGCCGCTGAACAACGCTGCGCCAATGCCTGGCGCAGCGATGTTCCTGAAGTCAGTAAGCTTGATCTTGCTCAGTGGATCAACTTTCTGGGTCCGTTTGCTCGAAGCACTAACCGCGGCTAAAGTTAGCCGCAGTACCTAGGAGAGGGATTTTGAAATCACGTGATCGGCTCGGTAGGGATGCGGGGAAACATGGTGGTGCCCCGGTGAGTGAGCGCCGCTCGCTTTGGAACTTATATTTCGTTGTAGCTGTAATATCGGGCGCGTTAGTTAGCAACGAATGGTGCAGGAGACTTTCGCTTTGCCTTACCTCACTTAAATCGCGAAGCATGAGCAATGACCTCGCCGCATTTTTTAGATAGTCTTTCGACTCTGGCCATTCCTAAGCCTAAATGAACGCCATCATGGCAACGTCTTCGGAAAGCGGATTGCTATGACTCAATCGGCCGGGTACTGATAGCACACGAAACCCAAGCATCGAGGAGAACGGTCCGCGCGCGCTGGCCTTCCTCTTATGAAAGATTCGAAGTAGATAATCATAACAAGGCTTTGACGAACGCGCGTGCAAGACAAACTTTTAGACTTTTTGCTTTAGAGCAATTACTACTGCAGACGCCAGCACGCGCAACGCGTGTTACCACCCGGCCGATTGAGTCAAGGCAATCCACTTTCCACAGACGTTGCCATGCCGACAATTATCGCGTTCATTTAGGCTTAGGAATGGCCAGAATCGAAAGGCTATCTAAAAAATGCGGCGAGGTCATTGCTCATGCTTTGCGATTCAAGTGAGGTAAGGAAAGCGAAAGCCTCCAGCACCATTCGTTGCTGACTCACGCGCCCGATATTGCAGCTACAACGACATATTAGTTTTAAAGCGAGTGGCGCTCACTCACCGGGGCACCGCCCATGTTTCCCCGCATCCCTACCCAGCCCAGTCACGTGATTTCGAAATTTCTCTTCTGGTATCACGGGGCTAAAGGTTGGTGGAGGAGGAGTGGCAAATCCCGCGCGCCGACATTATGGGTCCCGAGTGAAAGATCGCGAAAAAGAGCGACAGAACACGAGAGAAAGAAACCAATGTTACCAGCTGAAGGACGACAGTCGCAATAGTAATTGCGAAGACTGAAAACTCTCAGCAATATGAACAGTGATAATTTAACGTTGTAAACTAAACTCTGAGCTATTCTAACGCTTATAAAAAGCAGCATACCCATTACGCGGCATTAACTTCCCTTCTCTCGAAATCTCGGAAATCTGGTGGTGGCGCGGTTTCGTATTCCCGGGGCGCGGCCACCCGCGAAGCCTGTTATCTGCTTTAGTTTAGTGTTGACGGGAGGCCGTACATGTGCGCGCTATGCAAAAAGAAAGCTTCGAAAGGAACGCAAATATCTTTCCGCCAGTAAGTTCGTGGATTGTTGAAGTTCATGAAACTGCTCCGACGATATAATTATATTTGTGAAATCGAAGGCAGTTGGTAACCATCTGTGGGACCCCGAGGGTCTGCCTCCATGCTCCGCCGCTTGCGGCAGCCAGAATGCACGGGAAAATGGCGGACTTTTTCCTCTAGAGTTAGTATGTATGATCTCTATGCCTGGTATCACTGATCTCGACTATAGGGGGCTGGATGGCGCTTAGCTGCTCTCCGAGCCTGGCGCAAGTGAAGCCACCGGAAGTTCGATGCTTGTCCCGGAAGTCGGGGATGCGCTGGGTTTCCTAGTGCATTTAGTCGATACTTTGGACCATGCTTTTTTGTGTCTTTGATTAGGTTATAATACTCCCGTTCTGGATTAAATCCCGAAAATGAGACATTCGAACTTGGGACATATTCACACTCGATCAACTAGAATCTCAAAATGTTTGCATTGAATGGCTTCCCATGATACTTCTCGGGTCTGCACGCGCTCTTACTGCGCAACAAGCTGGCTCTCTTGAGGGAAAAAGCGAAAATCCAGCGCCCTCGACGCTTTTCGAACCAGCACTCGGAAGGGTTACAAAGCCTGCCAAGCGCTCGCTTCCGGGACAACCCGCTTACTTCCGGTGGCTTCATACCTGTTTGCTCAATGCAGAACCAAACGGCTCTGCTCAATGAGCTCAATGCGCCATCCAGCCCCCTCAAGTGGAGAGCCGCGGTCAGCGCTTCGAGCAAACGGGCCCAGGTTGTCAGTGGGGACGTACAGTACGGTGCACCCGACTTGAAGGTTAATTCCGTCTTTGAAAGCTGGTGCTAGGCTCTGGCACTTCTTGCATCTCTTCGTTCCATGAACAGTCTCGTATTCATCGTCGTCAGATTTCATTCCGTCATCGTCGACGATGGATACGACCGCCGATGAGGAGCTGCTGATGGTTTCGGAAATAGTTGCCTTCAAAGAAATTTCGTATTCGTCTTTCAGGAACGTGGCTGAACTTCCTTGTTTCATGGCATGTCCTTTGTCCAATCCGAGGTCGATCGGTGGTTTCGATGCCGTGGTGGACGTTTTTGAGGATGTCCTGGCCTCCCCATAGAATGCCCCTTTTCTGCGGAGATCGGATGCCTTTGTAGGTGTCCTTAGAATATCAGGTCGCAGGGTCGTTATTTACCGGTATACATTTAGATATAAATCAGGAGACACCAATCGGCCTACCCTTAGCTATGTCGTCGTCGTCGTCTTTTCGTGTCGCCTGCTTCTTTATCGGTCCGTATCAATACGCCGCATAAAGCTGTGCAGAGTGGCATTCGCGTCTGTGATTGGCTCACGAGAACTGTACACTCTCAAGAAAAAAGGGTGTATCGTTACACCATTTTGTCCTATATAATACACCCCAAAACCTCATTTCGATGTACAGAGCCGTATAGTCGAACAGACGGCGCCAAATTTTACGAGGGGCTTGATAACGATGCGATATAACTTATTCAAAAGCTAAAGTACGTATCAAAGACCACAGAAAGAAAACACCGAGTTTTTACAGCGGGGCCAAGAAAACCCCGATTATTTTTTTTATTTTTGTCAGTAAAACCTATATTAGCTATTTTAATAAGTTGTACCACACGGCTATCAAGCCCCTCGTAAAATATCGGGCCGCGTGTTCGACTATAGGGCGATGTACGTCGAATTGAAGTTTTGGGGTGTATTATATGAGACAAAGGTTGTCACGATACGCCCTTTTACACCCTTTTTTCTTGAGAGTGTAGCTTCCACTGTACTAAAAAGACGGACACAAGAGAGAGAAACAAACACGAGCCTTGTCCGTTGTCTCTCTTATGTCCGTCTTTTTTCGCAAAACCATGTATCAAAACGTTCACCAACTAGCCCAACAACAAACTAATTTACAATCCACTGTACTGCACAGTTTTAGTGAGACAGAGTATCGAGATGAGTGAGTGGGGTGAGCTACAAGCTCCGCCCATGCTTTTAGTTGAAGCTCAGAATGTGGAAAGTTGGCGTGGTAACGCTGCCATCCAAGTGGCTTGGTTCAAATGAATATTCTGAATTTTCGTCGTAATGTCGTTGTTGCCGTTCGCCACCGTGACGTCCCGTCGCGTTGAGGACGACGCCGTTATGCGACATAAAGTCGGCGTTGTAACGCGGTCATGACGTCGCGCCGCGTCGAGGTCGACGTCGACGTGGTCGTCAACGTCGACGTCACATTAACGCCGTCCTGACGTCGCCGAAAACGTCAGCATCGACGTCAATGCGACGTCACAACGACACCTTGATGTTGTGTAACGTCGTCGCCTTCGCCGACGATGACGTCGACGTCGTGAAGTTGTCGGGAAGTCGACGTGATGTCAAGCTGCGTCATGTCGACAACGACGTGGACGACCTGACGCCAAGTGTCTTCATGGCATCGCGTTGACGACAAGGACGCCGTCGTCTTGACGTCGCGTGACGTCGTCGTCGTCATCGTCAACGTTGACATCGACGTCGTTGTCAACGCGATATGAAAGAAAAAAAGAACTAAGACTAATATCCATAAATGCACGAAGTTTAGTTATCAAAACTGACCGACTACAAGCTTTAATTTATTGCTACGACCCGCATATTTTTTTCTGATAACCGAAACCTGACTGAATGTTAATATTCTTGGTAACGAAGTCGTACCGCCAAACGATGGGTTAATTCGCAGGGATAGTAGCGGCAGAGGTGGCGGAGTAGCTATAGCGATAAAAGACAACTTGGTTTTTCAATCCATGGAGCATGTTGGTGACACTGAAAGTGTGTGGTGCTAGTTGGATTTCTTCGAAACTCGGATAACTGATGGAACGGTATATAAAAATCCAAAATCATCCTCTGAGGACTTAGGTAAAAACTTGGATTACTTGATCGCAAACACTAATAGTTGAAGTAAATTGATAATTGGAAGAGATTTTAACGCTCCGGCCGCCATTTGGTTGGATGATGATGTGGCTGTCCAGGGCACGAGGGTGTCCGACTCGCTTGTACAACTGGCTTTCAGTCGCGGTCTCCGTCAAGTTGTTACGGAACCTACGCGTGTTACTGACACAACATGTTCGCTACTCGACCTTTTGTTTGTTAGTAATCATTTCGATGGTTGTGAGGTTTCTGTTCACGACGGAATATCTGACCATAAGTTAGCATTGTTAAAATGTGAGATTCCTGTTTCTAATCCTAAACATTATAAAAAGAAGATGCACTATGATTTTGGTAGGGCAAATGATGAATCCGTTATTGACTATCTTGAGCAGTGACGTGATAACTTCAATCAGCGGACTGAGGTAAATGAAATGTGGCTGAGCTTTAAGTGTATAGAGGGCCATTGTCTTGCTTATTTTATTCTAAAAAAGACAAAAAGATAAAACGCCGAAACCCGTGGATAACACGGGAAATTCTGCACGTCAAACGGAAGCTGAAAAGGCTTCGGAAGAGTCGATCTCATTATGTAAATCAGCAAGCGAGGCAACTAAAAAGCTTAATAAAATTGGCTAAAGAAACGTACTATATGAGGACGTTACCTGAATGTTTGCTATCTAACCCCGAAAAGTTCTGGAGTCACCTATCTCCTACAAAAAGTGGTATTAAACAGATATCTATTGACGGCGGCCTGGTGAGTGACAAGGCAGTAATAGCACTTACGTTCAACCAGTTTTTCCAGTCTGTATTTACAAGAGAGTCATGTCAGAACATTATTATACCACCTGCTGATGACATGAGCAGTTTTATATCTGAAGAGGGTATTGTTGCACTACTACTTTCACTCGATGAAAAAGATCCCCGGGACCCGGTGCTTTGCCAAATGCCTTCTTTAAAAGATATGCAGAATGGGCGGCCAAATACCTCGTACAAATATTTTCTATATCAATCAAGGATGCTGCATTACCGTATGACTGGCTAGTCGCTAGGGTTGTCCCTATAAAGAAATCTGGCAGAAGTGACTCAATAGATAGCTATCGTCCTATCTCCATGACTTGTACAGCCTGTAAATTACTAGTACATATCATAACCAAACAACTCGTTTCTTTCTTAGAAATGCATAATGTTCTAAATCCCAACTAACATGGTTTCCGCAGTGGCCTGTCAATCCAGTTCATTGAATTTTACCATGAATTAGCCATTTACGTTAACAACCCTACGCAGGTTGATGCAGTGTTTATTGACCTGTCGAACGCATTCGACCGAGTACCTCACGGCAGAATGATTAAGACATTAATAAACCTCAGAGTTTCCTTATCTTTGACTATAGTTGGATCAATGCATATCTTTCAAGCCGTCAACAATTTGTGGATATAGATGGTACTTCCTCAGGGCTGTTAGATGTTCGTTCGGGGGCGCCCGAAGGTTCAGTCTTGGGACCCTACTTTTTTGAACTCACGTTAACAGTTTGTTCCCATCCACTGATGATGTCCCAATTAAGCCACGAAGGTTTGCCGACGACTGCGTCATTTACAGTCCCGTTTTTGCAATACAGGACAGATAAAAGCGGGTGACGCGTTGGCTAACATTGCGTCTTGGTGTCGTGAAAATAACATGAATGATTGATGTTAGCAAAACTCAGTACATGCATATTACAACAAAAAGAACTATCTTAAACTTTAGCTATGAGGTTGCTGGCATAGGATTGACTAAAGTAGACAGTTATAAATATTTGGGAGTGATTTTGTCTCGTGACCTTGGGTGGAAAATCATGTGGAGTATGTTAAAAAGTGGGCAACTAACAAATTGTGGTACCTGAGGAGAACGCTGGGTAAATCTCCCCTTTCGTTAAACTTCTTGCGTATAAGACAATTATTAGACCTGTGTTAAAATACGCGTCCGCAGTGTGGAGCCTATGGCAGAGCTCTCTGGTCAGGGAACTCGAAGATATTGAGAATCGCTAGCAGCGCGTATAGTTTTTCAGATTTCAGACAAACTACGTCTGTGACCGAACTTAAAAGGAGAGCCAATATCGGCCCTCTGTCAAACAGAAGAAAGAGCCAACGGTTGAAGCTGCTCTTTCAGATTTTCAAAAACAGCATAAAAATTAATCGTTCGATTTACTTAAAACCAAAAAGTTTTTACTCGGAACGCTTGCATCACTCAAAGACCGTAGCCCCTATTAAAGCTCGAATAAAAAGCTATAAACAATCTTTTTTTGTGCATACAACTGATTTCTGGAACAGCCTTCCCGGTGATGTTGTCGATATTGATCCACTCTCTCCTTTTGAAAAAGCCGTATATAATATTTTTCAGCGCTAAGATCAGAGGTCGGCATTTTAGGTCGCCCTCACTCACCCTGACCCTCACAGCTACACTCACCTTCAGCCCTTCACTCACCCTCACTGAACCTCACGGCCCTCACCGCCCTCACGCCCCTCACGCACTCACCACCCTCACGGCCCTCACGCACTCATAGCCCTCACGCACTCACCGCCCTCACGGCCCTCACGCCTCATACCCCTCACGCACTCATGGCCCTCACGCCACTCAGGCCCGCTTCGGATGGGGCAATTTCGCCCAGAAACTTGACGTCGCAACACCAGCAACACGGGCATCATCATGAAATTCTATTTTTCTTGGACTTTTAAGGCACACAATTACGCGCTATAAACGTGTTTTTAGGCATTTAGATCTCGTTGAGAAGACTAATTATCTTTCTGTAACAGTTTATTTCCAAAAACGATCAATTTCAAACCAGAACCAAGTCTTTTGTTGTCATCATCACCGGCACGAGGTATCACGCGAAAATATCGCGTCCCTGATTGGATGCAGCCGCTTCAAACGTCTTCGAATTGCTCCGAGTTGCTCGCTTGTTTCGAGCCGGACCCGATCTCAGCAATTCGTGTCGGTCTAGGGAAAGCTAGGGAACAACCCGCCAGCAGCACCAAAATTGCTGAGAAAGTTTCTCCGTCTGAAGGGGTCCTCACGCACTCACCGCCCTCACGCCCCTCACGCACTCACCGCCCTCACGGCCCTCACACCTTTCACGCACTCACCGCCCTCACGGCCCTCATACCCCTCACGCACTCATAGCCCTCAGGCCACTCACCGCCCTCACGCCCCGCACGCACTCATGGCCCTCACACCCCTCACGCACTCACCGCCCTCACGGCCCTCATACCCCTCACGCACTCATGGTCCTCAGGCCACTCACCGCCCTCACGCCCCGCATGCACTCATGGCCCTCACACCCCTCACGCACTCACCGCCCTCACGGCCCTCATACCCCTTACGCACTCATGGCCCTCAGGCCACTCACCGCCCTCACGCCCCGCACGCACTCATGGCCCTCGCACGCACTCATGGCCCTCACACCCCTCACGCACTCACCACCCTCAAGGCCCTCACGCACTCATAGCCCTCACGCACTCACCGCCCTCACGGCCCTCACGCCTCATACCCCTCACGCACTCATGGCCCTCACGCCACTCAGGCCCGCTTCGGATGGGGCAATTTCGCCCAGAAACTTGACGTCGCAACACCAGCAGCACGGGCATCATCATGAGATTCTATTTTTCTTGGACTTTTAAGGCACACAATTACGCGCTATAAACGTGTTTTTAGGCATTTAAATCTCGTTGAGAAGACTAATGTATCTTTCTGTAACAGTTTATTTCCAAAAACGATCAATTTCAAACCAGAACCAAGTCTTTTGTTGTCATCATCACCGGCACGAGGTATCACGCGAAAATATCGCGTCCCTGATTGGATACAGCCGCTTCAAACGTCTTCGAATTGCTCCGAGTTGCTCGCTTGTTTTGAGCCGGACCCGATCTCAGCAATTCGTGTCGGTCTAGGGAAAGCTAGGGAACAACCCGCCAGCAGCACCAAAATTGCTGAGAAAGTTTCTCCGTCTGAAGGGGGCCTCACGCACTCACCGCCCTCACGGCCCTCATACCCCTCACGCACTCATGGCCCTCAGGCCACTCACCGCCCTCACGCCCCGCACGCACTCATGGCCCTCACACCCCTCACGCACTCACCGCCCTCACGGCCCTCACGCACTCACGGTCCTCACGGCTCTCACTCACCCTTACACTCGGGAATTTTCCTGGTACAGAAACTCACTCACCCTCACCTCACCCGTGAAGATGAGGGTGAGTGAGGGTGAGGGAGGGTGAGTGAGGGCCCTCATGAGTGAGGTTTGCCGACGTATGGCTAAGATTGCTTTTATTGCTGTTATGACATTGTTTTTACTGCCTTTATTTTTTATTACTGTTATTACTGCTGTTACAGTTACTGCTATACTGTTACTGTTATTACTAGTATTACATTTGGTTACTGTATTACTGTTGATATTGATTGATTCTCTCCTTTCGAATAAGTCGTAGATATTATTTTTCGGTGCGCTTTTTGTTTAGAACTGTTGTGTTAATAATTTGCAAGTATGACACTGTATCAGGCCCACTCCTGCCTTGGCCCTATATTGGGCTGGCAGTATGGATAAATAAATAAAAATGACGTCCGAACGCAGTCTTGATCTGTCATGGCGTTGTGACGACACATCAGGTCGCGGTGACGTTATAAGTTGACGTGACGCTTGACGTCTAAATTGGATGCAAATATAGGCCGGGGCTCTATTGTTTCTATGACCTTGACTTGTGTGCCGGGCAAGCGTGGCAGGCGCAACGTTTTTGTTGTTTTTTTTTTTCATAAAAAACGGCTGCTAAAATACATTTTGTGTTAAACATTATCCGCGCGTTTGGTCAAGAGCTTATATTGCAGCGCTCGTTTGCTCCTTGTTTATGCGAATCCAAGCCACTTCGCTCGTAGCGCCCTCTAACAATTTTTCCACATGCGGAGCTTCAGCAATAGCACTCCGGTGGCCCATCCTTTCTATGGTCCACTGGTCTGACAAGCTGCGCAAACGTCATCACCGACGCCGAGCTGCCTGGAGTCGTCGCCGGCGTTTCTTGGAGCGACTCACAACGAGCTCGCCACCAGGACGGACGTCGAGCTTCAGCGTGTTTGCCGGTTGGGCTGGCTCCGAGACCTACTAATGACTCCGCACGCCCTGTTAATGTGTGCGGAGCCCAAGTTGGTCCGCTTCTTGCGCTCCGCCGGCTATCACCATCCTTTCAATCGGACCAATCAAAGCTCGGCTTCGTTCTGACGTCACTGCGGAAGAAGCGGATCAATTTGCGCTCGGCACATCACCAGTTCGCCGCCTACGTCACCGACCAGCGCGGAAACATAAAATTCCAGTTTTCTTTTTTTTTTTCATTATTTCTTGTTTTTTTTTTTTTTTTTTTTTCATTATATTTCCAGACATTCGGTATACAGAAAAACTATGTATCTCGGATTGTCGCGAGTCCTCGAAGCTTATTCGTACCTCGTTTCCTCCCACCCGGGCAGCACAGAACCTCATCGCAGCACCGCGACAAGGTCGAAAACGTTGACGACAAATTCTGGTCGACATTTTAAGCATTTTATCGACGTCCTTACAACGCCAGAGTGTACAAGTATTGGCGCGATGCTACGTCCACGTGACTACCTCTAAAAACCTTCCGGAGGAAGGACTTCAGCATAATATTGGAGTAGCTCAGTTCCTGACCCATGCTTAATGAATGTCGGATGTTTTCCCTGGTCGATTACTTCCCTCTTAAGTGCATCTTCAATAGCATCGTAACTGTTCACTTTAAATTAATCAACTACCCGGGTGGGTATAGAAAAAGAAAGAAACACTCGGTGGCTTCGAGGCCAAGTGCCGACCTCTGGAGAAAGTTTGTGATGCAAAGGAACTTTAGGAAGATCTCAAGCAACCTGAAGTTCGGGAAACCTTTGACGGAATAGTACTTTGTTCCAACAATGCGCGTATTGCGCAGTCTTTCTCAAGAGCTGACGTAGGGTATCAGTTTATTTTTATGCGATCCGCCGAGAACTCTACCTAAATGCGTAAGGGGAAAAGTGCACCGCGCAAATATCAACCCTGAAGATGGATCTTCGCGCTTTTGCAAAGGAAGCCATTTTGGAACAAAAAGGCATTTCCAGAATCATGTGTCTACCATTGTTCTCAAATGCTTTGTTTCGTAAAGAAGCCTCCATCTTCGAGCAAACGAGCATTGTATGGTTTAAAGTGGCAGTGGAGCGACAGTCATCAGCGCAATCTCCTCGTTTGGAAAGTGTGAAATCTGAGAACGGTGCATGCCAGGTATTCTCGTCCATGCGCAGCTGCTCGGAGATGGACATTTCGCTCTGGTCTGCACCTTCCTTCTCTTAGGAGGCTCCTCCTCCCTTTTCTCGCCCGTATCCTTCGTTCCACTACTAGTGTTTACGCGGTGTCGAAAGTCCTTGGAATCGTTGAACGATTCCCGAACACAGAAAAAAAAAACGGTGCCGGTTTATGCAGACCGCGAAGCTATACGGCGTGCAAGTTCATCTGCTCCCACCTCGTGCGTTTGTTTACCCGCCAAAGACGGCCAGAAAAACGCGCGTTCCCTGCGCGTTTCTTATATTGCCCTTGGTTGGGGCGTCCTCCTAACGTTCCAATGTGACACAGGCGCATTTAAGAACATCGTATAACCCCGCGGTTAAGCATCGGACTATCGAACGACAGATTGCCGTCCTTCCGAACGGCCGGCCCCGAGGACGTCCTCACCTTCTTCTTGTTCCTGACCACGATGGCGTCGCGCACGGTCTCCGGGTTGCCCGGAATGGTGGAGTCCTTGAGAAGCCTGCGGATCTTCTCGTAGACGTAGCAGATGACGAGGAGCGGCACGAAGTACTGGAGGCACACGAGTGCGTTGTTGTACAGCCGCCAGGCGGCGGGCGGCACGACCACATTGTGGCAGAAGGGCCTCGTCCGCTGGCCCGTCGCGGCGTCCTGCACCAGGGTGACGCGGAGCGCGAGCGCGTACGGCACCGCAGCCAGCATGGACACGGCCCAGATGACGCTGATGAGGGCGCGGGCCGTGAGGCGCGAGTTGAGCCTCGCCTTGAGCGGGATGGTGATGGCGCGGTAGCGGTCCACCGCGATCGCCGTCAGCGTGAAGATGGACACGTTCACGGACACCACCTGCACGAACGGGCAGAAGGCGCACATGAAGCGCGGCAGGAGCCAGCGCTGCAGCAGGGCCGCCTGGAAGTGGAACGGGATCGAGAAGAGCCCGATGATGATGTCGCTGATGGCCAGGTTGGCGATCAGGTAGTTGGTCTCTGTGCGCATCCGCCGCGACGTGGCCACGATCCAGAGCACGAACGCGTTGCCCAACACGGCCACCAGGGAGATGGTGCCGTAGCAGAAGGACAGCAGCGCGATCACCTCCAGGGGCACCTCGTACAGCCGGCCCGAGGTCGCCACCGGGGCTCGGGCCCAGCTGCCGTTGGGCTCGTCCGCTTCGTCGCTCGCCACCAGCTCCATGGCGGACACCTCCACTAGCGGGGGGATCGCCCGCGTGACTGGGCGAGCGGTCGCATGCCGGCGCGCTACGCGGTTGGAGACGATCGGGAGGTCCGCGCGGAAACGCGATCGCGCTGCGTGTGCCGGGCTCGAACAGCGAGCCTCGGAGCCCGAGCCCTGGTCGGGGCCACGTGACGACGCGCGGTGTCGGCGCTGCGGCGGCCCACGTGCGCTTCTTTTTCCGATGTCGACGGGGAGTTTTGGAGGACGCTCCTGATGGCGATTGTGAGCGCGGTCCGCCCGGGCCGTCCGAGGAGCGCGACGGTGCGCCGCGCGGGCACCTGTTGCCGCTACGCAGTTTCTCGCTGCTTACGAAAAGCCCTTCGTGCTTCTCGTTACGCGGCATTGCTCTACAATGAGGACATGCGTCGCGGTGCACGTTTGAAAAAGAAATTGGGGCTCTTGACGCAGAATGCGCTTCTTGGTGCATTTGACGCCATGTCGAGAAACTTTGGTTTGCTCTTTAGTTTCAGGACAGGCTTTTGTAAGACGAGAATAAATAAAAGGCAAAAAAGCGCTACGTGTGTGTGTGGGTATCTACTTGTCCCTTTTTGTTCTCTTTATTTTCACGATGCACCGACTCGCTCAACTACACACCTTGCTGCAGGTTTGCGTAGGTATGGTTCTGCACATTTGCGGAAATTAGAATGCATTCAATCATCACTCGCCGATATATGCGCTTACAATGCCAGATTACCCAAAAAGTTTTTTTTTTTTTTTTGTTTTTTTTTAATTTGGCGCTTGACTTTGGCCAATCCTCACGTGATCTTGAAAACTAATGCATGCACTACAAAAGCATTTCCTGCACTCCCTTTATTCGTGGATGCAAGCCAATATGCAGAAAGAAAGATTAAAAAAAATGGTTACGATTACTTCTAAGAGACAGAAGCGTGTTCGACATTTCGATTAGCTCTGTAATTTTGAAAAGAATCAAAACAAAGCCATACGCGACCAGTCGCTGGGATCCGATTAGTGAAATGTAAATTCTGTCACATTTCCACGAATTTTAGCGATTATGACGCCTAAAGTCGCAACACTCGCAGGCAGAGCGCCCGAAAGCAATCGCCTCCAGTCTTCACTTTGATCTTAGCCACAACTTCGATCAGGGCGTCATCGACAGAAATAAGAGTATTTGGTTGTATGTATACATTCCGGCGGTGTCGCGTTGAGTGGGCGATGAGAACAGGGCGTGCTACAGACGCATCATCGAACCCGCATTAGCAACTCAAAATTACCTTTGTGACGTCACGAATAGTAACCACAGAAGTGCTTGGAGAGCATTTCGGCAAATTATATGCTAAAGGCTGTATTATGCATGGAGCTCGCGCAAGATACAAAATGCACGGCGATTCTCTGAATGTGAATTCCAAACTTGCTTGTGCCATTACATTGATTTTTGAATGATCGTATGTGGCCATGAAGCACCACAACCACAGTGTATCGAAGGGAAAAAAAGGCACCTTCGGTTTACTACGCGCGCAAGCAGGCATGTCATGCTTGGGAAGGTAATCCTGGCTCTGTATGAACAGCGACGTGGCAGTGGCCAGAATCTTAGTGCATGTTCACAAAGCGAGCGCAACGGTAGCCCAGTGCTGCTGCGACCGCGAGCGCCACATCCGTGTCTCGGCGGCGAGATGTTTTGGTGGCGCCCTCCTATGGTTCCCTTTTGTGACGTCATTACCTTGCGAACTACGAGTTCGATGGTGTTTGTAATTAGCGGGTACACGACATAACAGCACGCGACAAAACAGCACGCGACCAAACAGTACGGTCAAAACAGCACGTTGACAAAACAGCATGCGTCAAAAGAGCACGCGACAAAAGAGCATAGCGTCAAAACGGCAGAGCGACAGAAGAGCACGTGCCAAAACAGCACGGCGTCAAAACGGCACAGTGACGAAACAGCACGCATGTTGCAGCTTCGAGCGCGCTCTTCACCTCTCTCAGCGCGAATAATTTCGAACCTCCTTGAACCTTTCATTTATTAAACCTTTCAAATATTAATTGGGGTGCCGCCGAGTGATTATAAATACCTATCTGTTGATTTTCTCCGGGTAAATGAAACTACTTTACACTTGTCCAGGTTCAGAGGCATAAGCCATTGTTCACACCAGGTATTAATTTGTGTTAGGTCGTCCTGCAATATAAGATGATCTGAATCATTTGTGAGTGGGCGATATATCACGCAATCATCGGCGAATAGCCTAATTTTCGAAAGGATGTCACGAGGAAGGTCGTTTATGTATATTAAGAATAGTAGTGGGGAGAGTCCTGCACCCTGGGGAACTCCTGATGCCACTTTACCAAGGGGTGATTTGTGATTATTAGCCAATGTGAACTGAACTCTTGAGGTGAGAAAATCCTGAATCCAAGCGATGATAGTCGAATCAATACCAAGAATTGAAAGCTTGTTGAGTAGATGACGATGCGGAACACGGTCGAAGGCCTTCGCGAAGTCGAGAAATATTACATCTGTTTGGTAATTATTATACATGTTAACAAGTAGGTCATGAGTAAACTCTGCAAGTTGGGTCTCACACGAGAGACCTTTACGGAAACCGTGCTGGAGTGGGTAGAAAAAATTAATCGAGTTAAGGTGACTTATTATGTTCGAGCTGATTATATGCTCTAATAGTTTAGAAGGAACGCTTGTTAAAGAAATGGGGCGATAATTAGATACAAGTGATCGATCACCACTTTTATGGACGGGGATGATTTTTCCAATTTTCCAGTCTTTTGGGCTTTGGCGATCTGAGAGTGATTGGGAGAAAATTAGTGATAGATACTCACTTGAAACAATATTGGTGCTTTTAAGGATTTTGGTGCTGATGTTATCCATGCCAGCAGATGACGATAGTTTTAGTTTGTCAATTAAGGCACTTATTCCAGCAGATGAAATGACAATAGGTGGCATGATGGCACTAGACAATGAGCGGGGAGATGCTGCTTCGCCAAGGCCTCCGTCCGTGAAGACAGAAATGAAAAAGTCGTTTAAGGCTGTCGCGCTTTCGTTCTCAACGGTGGGATCTTTATTGCTGTCTGTCAGCGACAGAGATTGGGAGTGATATTTAGGTGACAGGAGTTGCCAGAATCGGGTTGGGTTAGAACGAAGAATGGAAGGCATGTCGGAAGATAAAAACTTTTCCTTAGCCCGTTTAATATGTTTTGCATATTCCTTTGAATGTTGATTGTGTGTGTCCCAGTCTTGAACGTGACCAGTGCGCTTAGCTTTGCGATACATACGTTTCTTATTGTTTCGTATTATTTTTAGTGTCTTATCAAACCAGGGGTGGTTCCCGTCGGATTTAATAAGGACTGTTGGTATAAAAATGTTGATGAGACTGTTTATTTTATTTCGAAAAAGGTTCCAGTTTTCTTCAACAGATCTCGAATAAAAGTTTCTGCTGAAGTTTGTGTAAAAAGTTTGTAGGTCATTATTGATGGATTCAAAATCTCCTTTATTGTAATCTTTAATGAATTTTTGAGTGGACATTTTCCGAATAATAGGTAATGACATAGTCATGCTTAAGAGTTGATGGTCGCTTAATCCTGGTGAATGAATAATGTTTTGAATATACTCGGGAGTAGTGGAAAAGACGAGATCAAGCGTATTTTCGAGTCTTGTTGAACGACTAACTACTTGAGCGAGGGTGAAGTCGAGCGTGAGATCAAGAAATTTTTTTGATTCATTTATGGCACTTTTGTTCGTCCCCGTGAGTGAGGACCAGTTGATGCTTGGAAAGTTAAAATCACCAAAGAGAAAAAAAAAAACTCCTCTGGGGTGACTGGTTTGAAGCTCGTGAAGAGCATCCCGCATCTTATCAACAAAAGTATTATCGCTCTCGCGCGCCCTGTAACATACTCCGATTATGTTTGAGTGAGGGGAGCTAATGCGAACCCAGATTAGTTCCAGATTGTTGTTCCGACTGATACAAAGCGATGAGATGTTATTATTTTTTTTTTATGGCAATGAGGACGCCGCCTCCCCTTCTTGAGCAACGATCATGACGATATACATTATAGTTCATGTGAGGAGTGAATATTTCAGTATCATGCACGTCATTCGTTAACCAAGTTTCTGTTAGAATGATAATGTCGGCTGTGCTATCATCAATAATACTATGTAGGTCATCTCGTTTGGACATGACACTGCGTATGTTAGTAAAGATTACAGAAAGTTGTAGAGACTTTTCAGGTTTATTTACAGGAACTATGGTGCCTGTGACAGTCAAGCAATGGCCTAGTTAGCTGCGAGTTTCAATTACTTTTCCTGATTTAGCATCGTACACATAGCAGAGATTACCTACAAAAAGTGTATCGAGCCGTAGTTTAAGCGTACATTTCTGAGGTTTGATAAATTCGAGCAGTTTGTTGCGGGCTATTCGCGTCGCTGCTGCAAAGTCTTCGCGGATTGCAAAGTCTGTTCCTTTCAGTTTTCGTCCGCATGCTAACATGGATTCCTTGTCCTTGAATTGATTTAGTTTAATTATGATTGGGCGATTTTTATTTGCAGTGAACTTCACTATGCAGTGTGCTCGTTCGATGTTGTTTGAGTCAAGATTGAAATCTAAATATTGCGCACAAAAAGCAATCAGTGTTTCTTCCGATTGCTGCTAAGATTCAGACTGCGAGTCAGCAATTCCTAGGAACAGAAGATTATTCCTACGCAGTCTGTTATTTAAGTCCTCGTTAGCCGCTTGGAGGACGGCAATATCCTCCGAGATTGCGTGAGTGTTAACTATTGGTTCTGTGCCCCCTGAATCTGCTGAGGTGTTTTCCAGCACCGTAAGTCTTTGCTTAAGTTCCTCCGTAGTTTTATCTGCAGAGTTGTTTTCCAGCACCGCAACTCTTTGCTTAAGTTCCTGTACGGTTTTATCTGTAGTCTCTTGTCGCTCTTTCACTGTCTTAATTTCTGCAAGTAGGACTACTTGTCCCTGCTCGATCCTTTGTACAATGGCTAGAACAGTTTCTTCTATTTCTGTGGGACCAGGGTTCGTTTCTATGTCACCGGACAGTAACAGGACCATGTACGATAAAAGGACATTGGCATACCAATTTAGGCACAAACACAAAAAACTACGCCATCTCAAGTCGTAGGGGCACGACATCGCAAGTAAACAATAATCACTACTACTATAATCTTTAGTACAGTCGAGGTAACTAACCTGTCGTAGAAGTAGAGGCGAGTGCATTGCGTCGTTGGCGATGTCGTGCCCCGACGAGTGGGCGTATAGTGGTTGTTTATATAGCGGGCACAGTGTGTTCCCGCCGAAAAGCGTCGACGATCCAGGTTGCCATCCGTGTTGGAAGGGTGGCTCCACTTTTGGCCAAGTTTGTGATGGAGCAGGCGGCCGGGCTTGTTGGTTCCCGTGCAGATCTTGCGGTGTCCATTGTCGGCATGCGCGACCGTAGTCAGTGGGCTCAGTGGGGCTGCCGGCGAGCGACAGCACCTGTAGTAGGAGTAGAGGTGAGTGCATTGCGTCGTAATAAACGCCATATCTGGTGTTTATTACGACTAAATAACATATGGAATGAGAAGAAAATAAAATAATATTTGTTTCATTCGGCCAGAATAAACGTCTCAGTGTCCCAAAATAACGAAGCTTTTTTTTTTCTTTTCCCTTCTTTGAATTAGATATATGTATGATATATTTACTGCACTTTGTATGTAGGGAATGTACATAGGTGTGCTGGTGCAGTGGGAAGGCTGGCATCCATGCAACTATGTGTCCGAGGTTCCTTCGTTGTCGGCATGTGAACTGAAACGGCACAATCAGGCCAACTCCGCCCTCTCTCGGCGAGTCCTTGCACTGTAAGAAATTTCCGTAATTTTTTCAAACACTTTGTTGTAATTCTGACGGAATCTGTGTCCATAGTGGACGGACATAGAACCCGTTTTTTGTTAGGTTGAATAAAATAGTATACAGTTGTGTGCGTAAGAATACCGTACCAGAGGATAAAAGCATTAAAAGTGCTTTTCTCGTTTAATCCTGCTAAAAGCAATTCCTTATAGTAAAGAGGCCAAAGACTGTACCAAGAAACCTACAGTACCCCGCAAAAGGAACAAATTAAAGGGGTGGGGGAAAACACTGAACATAAATTGAGTAGAAGTCCATAATTCACAGTAAAGCACATAGGCACTGCTCTACCTCACTGGGAGTGAAGGTGGCAAGTTGCCTGTCTACAAATGTTTTCGGGTTTGTGTCGATTGTTAGGGGGGTTCTGCGCGAGTGCACATAAAGGGATTGCCAGAACAGTGAAGACCATACCAAGAAGGAATGCTGTTGCTCTACGGTAGGAAACTGTTGAAAGGCACCGGCACAATTCTTGCAAACAACTTCCTTGAGTGCTGTCTCGTGACCTTGCAGTTCCACAACGTTGTCTAGGAGGCATAATAAGACGACCCACTAAAGGGCCACACTTAAAGTCACCTCTGGACTGCCAGTGAAGGGCCAGAATTGACCTTTTCCACATACCGACGACACCAGGCGGTGGGTGCACGAACTAAAAATTGAGGAAGTGACCTACCTGCGCTACCAATCGATAATGGGAGCTACGCTACCAGTTTCTTCGCTCTCTGAGCAGCGGCGCCTGCCCAACGCGACCTTAAAAAGGGGCATCCGTGGCGTCCACCCAAACGTCGTGTTTTCCTTTCCGACGACGTTCTTTTTTTGTGTAACACAATTATATATATGCTGCAGTTACGTGTTCTACTCGCTGATATACAGCCTCCTTCCGAATTTCCTCGATTTTTCGTTCCGACTTCCGCCGCTTGGCATCGGGCGCTCGCGCGTGCGCAGAACGCTTCTCGGAAAAGGTCCATTCTAGCCAATGTCTGAGCAGTGAATGATCGGGAGCGAGCATGGCTGCCGAAGAATAGCGTAAGCTTCCCTCTTTGCTGAACACTTTCAACTGATCTTACAAGATCAACCTCATAGGGGTCTCGTATGGAGCTGCGATACTTTAGGGGTGGCAGGACCAGGGCTGTTACAGGCACCCAAGTGTGCTATGGCCCGTTTCGCTGGACACGCGAAGTACAAAACCGAGTGTTCTGCACATTTTGGACAAAACTGCCGACATGCTGTGTGAAGAAGCATATATCTGGTTGTTTATAGTAGACCTTTTCGATGTTGTTCTGCAAACCTTCGTGGTTTCTGGGGTCACCTTATAAGCAGCACCAGCATCAGGTCATCCGTAACAGTAGTGGACTCGTTTGGAGGGAGGCATTATCACGATTAATAAGCATGTTGAGAACAACTGGACTGAACACAGTGTGCCGTCAAACTGTCGACCACTTGGGCCACTGGAAATAAGTTCCATGGTATGCGCTGCACCCTGAGCGACTCAACTCGAAGGATTCTAGGATGCACACATTTAATTAATTCTAGCGTTAATGAGCACCAGTGGCTCGCTGGGCAAGTCGTAGGACTCGGTCACGGATGCCGGGCAGCACGCACATCGTAGCAGCGCTTTATTTATTTATGTATTTATTTATTTATTATACCCTCAGGGCCGAAGCATTACAGAGGGGGTGGGCAACGGAAGTATAAAAACGCTGAAAATGGTTAGTCCGGCACAGATCACGAATAGTAACTTGTTAGTGCTTCTTTAAAGAGAACAAAATCGCCAATGGTCGCATTGAGTGAGGGAAGGCCGTTCCATTCACGAGATGTTTTTGGGATGAAAGATTTCAAAAAAGAATTTGAGATGGAAGTGGGTATACCAACTTTGCAGCAGTGATGAAGGCGAGAGGATACCTAGATGGGGGCACTGATTAGTTGCTCTTTCAAGAGTGAATTGGCATAGCAAATTTTATGAAATAAACAGAGACGGGAGATAGTGCGACGAGTGGAAAGAAGGGGCAGTAAGAGACTAGCTTTCATGGATGTGACGCTTGAAGCACGATGGTAGTTTGATAATATAAAACGTGCTGGACCGGTTTTGGATGGCTTCAAGCGCTGATATGAGGCTTTCTGCACCGGGATCCCAGACCGAGCAGGCATATTCAAGTTTTGGTCGCACCAGTGTTTTATAAAGTAATTTCAATGCTGATGGAGCTGGAGGAAAGTTACACGTCTTAAATATCCAAGCATGCGGTTACTGTTATTCACGATATATTCGGTGTGAGTTTTCCATGATAGGTCAGAAGAGATATGAACACCTAGATATTTGTAAGTTGATACGTTTTCAAGGAGGTTATTTGATAGGAAGTAGTTAGGACAGAGTGCTGCTTTGCGGGAAATCCTCATTGTCTTACATTTCATAACGTTTAGTTTCATGTGCCAAGCATCACACCAGGAAGTAATTGCATTTAAATCAGATTGAATTATGTGTACGTCAGAGTCATTAGTAATTTCACGGTAAACAACGCAATCATCCGCAAATACGCTTATGGAGGAGGAAATGCTAGTAGGTAGGTCATTTATATATATTAAGAATAAGCGGGGCCTAGGACAGAACCCTGTGGTACACCGGACTCAACGAGGGACGATAACGAGTTCTTGTAATTGACAGAGACAAATTGCGATCTGTTAGTGAGGAAACACTCTAACCAAGATAAGATATATGGATCAATACTGAGTACGCCAAGTTTGTATAGTAGTAGTTTATGCGTTACCTTATCGAAAGTCTTTGCAAAGTCCAGAAAGATGCAGTCAGTCTGAGATCCGCGGTCCAGAAACGAGTGGAGGTTGTGGGTGAAAACCAAGAGCTGAGTATCGCACGAGAAAGATTTGCGGAATCCATGTTGAAAAGGGCTAAAGAAGGAGTTGCACTCCAGGAAACGCGAGAGCTGTGAAGAAATTATGGGCTCCATAATTTTGCAGGGTACGCTAGTAAGAGATATTGGCCTGTAATTTAAAAGGGAGAAACGGTCACCAGCTTTGTGAATTGGAACAATTTTTTCTACTTTCCAGTCCTCAGGTAAGACGCCATGGTCAAGGGATTGTTGAAACAAAGATGACAAGATGATCATGGAGTACATTTTGGTATTTCTTAGAAATTTCGCGTTTATCTCGTCGACACCTGATGCCGACGACAGCTTGAGGTTTTCAATAATTTTAACAATACCGGGTGGATCAAACACAATTGGTAACATGGGCAAAAAAATCAGAAGATGGTAGTATGGGGTGGTTGGCACTTAAGAGATCACTAAAGACACTGATGAAACATTCGTTAAAAGTCATACCGCAATCTTAACCGGAAATCACCTCCCCGCCTGAATTTTTAAGTTGTATTAAATGTTTGTCGGTAGGGTTGACTAAGTTCCAAAACTGCCTTGGATTGTTAGTGAGCATTGAAGGTAATTTTCTGCGGAAGAAGTTATTTTTAGTTCCATCGACGGCCAATTTGTATACTTCAGCTGCCGAATGGTACGCGGCCCAGCGATCAGGAGACATTGATGATTTAGCTGCTCGAAACAAGCGCTTTTTCTTATTAGACAGCCTTTTTAAAGTCGTATTATACCAAGGTGATTTCGAGTTTGATTTGACAACACGAGAGGGAATGTAGTTGGTGATCAATGAAGTAATTTTATCTTTGAACAGACACCAATTGCCTTCAACCGATCGCTCTGAAAAATTCTGCATATAAAAGTCCATGAATGTACATAGTTCGCGGTTTATAGATTCAAAGTTGGCTCTGGTGTAATCACGGATGTGTTTGACACACTTAGCAGAACTGTTCTTGGGAATTTTCAGGAAAAAATGCGAGGCTAAATGGTCCCTAAGACCTGGAAGATAAGAGATCGGCTCTACGAGGCCCTTAGACGTAGTTAAAATAAGATCAAGAACGTTGGCTGCTGAGGACGTAATTCTCGTGGGCTCGGTTACTAATTGCGAAAGATTAAAATCTGCACAGAATTGGGAAATCGTTGCTTTCAGAAGAATAAGGCACGCAAATAGGAATATCTTGTGACCAGATAATATTTGGGTACTTAAAATCGCCAAAAATAAATAGCTGCGAGTTGGGAAACCTTGATACAATCCTGCTAAGTGTGTCATGTAATAACTCCACAAAATTCATAGTAAAGGTAGGCGGGCGGTAGCATGCACAGACAAGAATGTTTCTGTGACTTAATTGGAAACGTACACATACAATTTCTAAGCTAGATGCAAAGTTTAATATGAGATGACTCAATGTAATCAGCAACTGCAACTAGCACGCCTCCGCCCGTCCGCGAATACCTATCATGCCGATAAACTTTGTACTGCTTATCACCAAAAAAAAAAAAGTTTATTGTATTTTACATTTTTACGTATTTTACAAGAGAGCCATGTTTCCGTCAACACAATGATGTCGGCTGAAGCAGAATCAAGAGCGGAGCACAATTTGTCGCGTTTCTTTATTACGCTTCGGATATTTGTAAAGAGAACAGAAACATTTTTCACCGTCGAATCTTTGACTGGAAGAGTGCACGATTGTTATGCCGTTGCTGACTCTTGCACGTGTTGCGGTTGGAGCGACTCGGCACCTCTATTAGTAGCACTGGTAGCACTAGAAATTTTATAAAACTTCGTCACTCGTACTGCAGTAGGCGTAACACCTCTTGTTTAGGTGAAGCCTGTTGTACCTTATCTTAAATATACTATCGGGACTCTGAGATTTTGCGAAATCAAACAACTTCTTGCGAGCATAACGTGTGGCTGGTACCGCATGTTCCCCAGATTTTTTGTTCTTCGGTTACGAAGCGTAGAAGCCGCAGTGGCAGATACTAGTGTTTTTGCCTGCCGTCGGAGGTCGCGTGTTTGACACCCTCTGCTGGCGCTATTGCTTTCTCTACACCCTTTTAACTTTTACCCCTCATTTAATAGGTATTACAAAGATAGCTTGATGTATTCAAATAGTTTTAGGAATTTGATTGTTTTCTAAAAAACATGTCAAACTCGTCACTCCGGTCGCTTTTCGGTCAAATTTGACAGGTCATTACTTTGTCTGTACTTAAGGTAAATTTTCTTTCTTTGGCTCTACAGAAAGCCCAAAGCAAGCCCATTATAGATATAATAATATCATTATTATCTGCCGAGTAGCCGCTCCGCCACCTTCACGTAAACGTTGTGAAAAATAACAAATGTTCACACATTTCACGCGATTGCGGCTCAAACAGAGGACATAACACCAAAATATTACATTTCTAGACTGTTTCTTCTTGTAGTCAACTAATATGTCTAAAAGAACTTAAAAAATAAAAATTTACAAAAGTGGGGTTTTTGAGAAAATCGATCTCAAACTTTCAACATTTGTTATTTCTTACAACGTTTACGTGAAGGTAGCGGAGCGGCTATTCGACAGATAATAATGATATTATTATATCTATAATGGGCTTGCTTTGGGCTTTCTGTAGAGCCAAAGAAAGAAAATTTACTTTAAGTATAGACAAAGTAATGACCTGTCAAATTTGACCAAAAAGCGACCGGAGTGACGAGTTTGACATGTGTTTTAGAAAACAATCAAATTCCTAAAAATATTTGAGTACGTCAAGGTATCTTTATAATACCTATTAAATGAGGGGAAAAAGTTAAAAGGGTGCAGAGAAAACAATAGCGTCAGCAGAGTGTGTCAAACACGCGACCTGCGACGGCAGGCAAAAACACTAGTTTCTGCCACTGCGGCTTCTACGGCTCGTAACTCGAGAATGAAAAATCGGGAGAACATGCGGTTTGCGCCCTCCTTCATTTGAGAAATACCCCCTAAACATATATTTTTTTCGTGAAAATTAAAAATTAGACCCTTTTAGCCTGCCCGATTTGAGATGAAAACACCCATATATATATATATATATATATATTTTTTTTTTTTTTACCTTTGCACGTTGTTTGGCGTAGCTTTTTGAGCCTCACGAGGTTTGATACTATATAGTGAAGTCCGTGTTGTCCTTCTGTTAATATTTTTAATATTTATTACGCAATTTTTGCGGGTCGTATTGCTGTGTTCGCTTCTACTACAAGAACCTTTAAGCCGGGGTCACACTGCTTATACATTATACAAAAGGCCGTCTGCACATATCAGTCACCACGATATCCGTGGTTCAAATGCCGCGTGCCAAGTGTCTAATTGAACTCGTTGCCTTGCGGCATTCAAAGCTCAGATTTCGTGGTGACTCGAGTTTGAATCTGTTTGCAGACTGTACGTCTTTTGTATGATGTACAGAGCGCGACACTGTTAGCGCGAACAACCGATCGCCGGTTTTTTCAGTTTTTCTCTCTGAAACCAAGGGATGTCATCCAAGCTATCATTGTTACGAAAAGAGCTCATTTAGTTCTAAAATGTAAGCTATAAAATGCCGTGCTTGCTAATATTATTTAGAAGTAAAATCCGAAAATACGCCAATGTCGTGTTCGCGCTACAGGTGTCGCGATGTGTACAAGCAGCGTGACCCCGGGTTTGGGGAAAAGCTTATGGCGGTGAGGTACAACCACCTCGCAATGATTTCGACATTTTTTTTTTTTTTTTTTTTTTTTTATGGACTCGGTGATAATTGTGGGTACTCATTGAAAAGGTGGGGCGTTATCTTGTAAACCTCCAGTTTTTGACACATGTAGCACATACCACCGTATCCCGTAATGCACTTTGTATTTTAATAGATATTCAAACAAACAATGGGATCTCAAGAAAAAGAACTCTGTTTTATCCGCTATCCATTTCCGACAGCCGGCGCAGCCCGACCCGAAACTAATTTTAACGGGCCAGCTACGGTTTATTTTAGCCCAGTATGAATAACTCACAAATTGGGCGGCATGGCAGCTCGCTTGCAACTGCTACACATAAGTTGATTACGATACCCAATAGTAAATACTGTAAACATTTTTTTTTTTTGCTGCTATTATTAGTTCGACCAATCTGCAGGCCTAGCACCCGATCTTCCTTTTCTGCGACCAAACACGCGCGGAAAGGACGGAAAAACAAAAAATGACAAGCAGAAGTAAACAAAACCACGTGTCACAGTTGGAAAGGAAGGGACACATCGCGACGGGTTTCTAAAAAAGACGGGCAAAGTTCTAAATTTGCCACTTTCACTGCGCACAACCGTAAAAAAAAAAAAAAAAGATGTGTTGTTTTGTTCCCTGTTTTTATGTATATAACTCGTTCTAAACTTATATCATTACCAACGCGCTCACTAACAAGTATAAAAAAAGCGATGTCGTTTTTTGCGGTGGTCTGCGAGAAATTGTTCAGGAAAAGTACCCCTCCGGGGAACCTCTTCACCCCTATTGGGGATGCAGGCACTCGTGTGTACAGATGGTTTACGCCGGCGAGGGTACGTGTATTTGTGTTTGTGGTGAGAAGCGATTGTATGATGGCGGCGGCGCCGCCGGGGACGAAAAGGAACGCCGCGCCGCTAGTCCTCTGGAAGAGCATTCGCTGCACAGACCGAACCATACAAAGACATACCCACACACACATGCTTCAGCATCTGTTTATCCCCCACTGTGGTTCCTCTCCCAACACCCGAACATAATTCGAAAATACAAGCCGTTAAAAAAAAAAAAAAAAACTAGTGGCCGGTTTGGCTTGCTTTGGTTCCCCTTGTAGACGTGAATGCAAGGCCCGTACCCGGCCCGGGCCCTTCATAAATGATCTGCACCGGTACGGGCCAGACTGGCCAGACTGCGAGCCAGGGGCCGAGCCAGGGGCCCGGCCCGGCCCCTGGCTCGCAGTCTGGCCAGTCTGGCCCGTACCAGTGCAGATCCCTACCTGCGACGCTGACGGCTCGCCCTCTGTTATGACTGGGCAGACAGCGCCGCCTCGCGGCGAGCGACGGAGTTAGCGTATATACACTCTTCTGCTGGGCAGCGAGACGAATGGGACGGCCGGAGGCATAGAGAGCCGGAGAAGCCTTCGCGCGCGCGCTTCGGGATCGCGCTACAGTTATGGGTGTCGCGAACCGGCCGAGGTTTGAGTTCGACCAGGTTCGACTTTTTCGAACGTTTAGTGGAAAATTCGACGAACCTTGTATTAAGGTTCGACTCGTGTGCACATGCGCGACAGGCTGGCCAGTTGGCTTCGGATTGGATGGTAATGGCTAAGGGATAAATTAAGGGCAGCGCCGATTGGTTATTTCACTTAATACAGTACAAAAAAATTAAGTTATTAACCTCTTCAGTGATTAGAATTATAGTCGGTTGCAAGCTAAGAAAAAACCGGAAATGCCTCTCAGAGGAAAATGTAATCCTACGCCGAGAAACGCCAGCCAATCGTTTTCATGGCGTCACGATTCCGTGGACCAATCGCGATCCTTTGAAAAAAAAAAAAAAGCTCAACATGGCTGCTGGCCTTAGCAACGCGACGCTAGTTTCTCGTGACAATTATTCTGCTTTTTTGCACCGTGTTTTACGTGCCCGAGGTTACGCCACGAAATCTTAATGGTATCGGCTTGCGTTTGCAGCAGTTTTTGCGCAACAACGTGAGAATCCAGCGACGCTATCGCCGACGAAAATTTCGAAGCGGGCGCGAGGCTTAGCACTGCTGAGAGGTGAGACGGTATGTTAGACAGTATGTTAGACAGTATCTTGGGCAGAAAATTAATTGGGAGGGCGCTACATTGGACATGACTTTCTTTCTTTACTAAACAGCTATTTCGTTGACAAAAACGTATTCTAACTTATTTAAATGTCCTGAATGAATTAAATAAATATTGTAGTAGTTTAAGACACGTTTCCTGGAGGAAGAAAAAGCAACGTTGCTAGCGAACTACTTTCTCGACGGCGGAGGCACTTCAGATGGGCGCAATGCGCTTGTGGGTGGAGCTAAAAGATTGTTCTTAGGTTGCATCCGACTATAGTTTATTTTAATTGCAACTGTTTATAAAATAAGATAACCCTTGTCTTAAAAAAACATTCTCCAAACATAGACATGTATCAAGGTCTGGCCACACTGTCCACAAAGTCGAACCGGTCGAATCTGGTGAAAAGTTTGAAGGTTCGTCGAACCGGTTCGACCCAGTCGAACCCCGAAAGGTCGACTTAAAAATCTGGTTCGACAAAAGTTCGCGACACCCCTAGCTACAGTGTACTAGAATTAGGGGTGTCGCGAACTTTTGTCGAACCGGATTTTTATGTCGAACATTCGGGGTTCGACTGGGTCGAACCGGTTCGACGAACCTTCGACCTTTTTACCAGATTCGACCGGTTCGACTTGGTGGACAGCGTGGCCAGACCCTAATACAAGCATGTCTAGGTTTGGAGAATTTTTTTTTTTTTTTATGGAGAGGGTTATTTTAATTGTGTGAACAACTGCAATTAAAAGAAACTAATTATAATCACTGAAGAAGTTAATAACTTAATTGTTTGTACTGTATTACCTGAAATAACCAATGAGCGCTGCCCTTAATTCAACCCTTGGCCATCACCATCCAATCCGAAGCCAACTGGCCAGCCTGTCGCGCATGCGCACACGAGTCGAACCTCAATATAAGGTTCGTCGAACTTTCCACGAAAAGTTCGAAAAAGTCGAACCTGGTCGAACTCGAACCTCGGCCGGTTCGCGACACCCCTAACTAGAATACTTGGGTAGTGTTGGGACCGGAGCGGCTCGGCAACGGGAGCTCGTGAGGGCGCGTGTATTGACAGTTTGTGGCGGCGCTGTAGTCGAGTTATCCGGAAAAAATCGCATTGCAAACGGTTATTCACCCATTTATTGTCCACCGAGCCCTACAGATATAACCGAAAGACGGCATCCACATATCTGCCATATCCTTTTTTTGTAAAATATGTAAAGTTCTGTAAAGAATAAAACAAAAACACCTCGCATGTATGCTTCAGAGCCTTTTATACTGGGAGAGTTCGGCGGGTGGGAGGGGCTTACTGCCCGCTAGGTCTAGCGGACTCAGCGGGCGCCGCTTCCGCCATGATGTGCCCCCCGGCGGGTGGGTCCCCATTGACATGCGATGTATACGCGTGTAGGTTTTGCCGTTTGCGCTTTTGTTGGCGTAAGGAGAAAGTCGAAAAATCAAGCATTTTGTTACGTTAATCATACGTTAATCCTAAACTTACCTCGCACAATCGAGAACTCGGCTTCCAGTCAGCCCTTCTTGGTTTCCCAGATCTTGTGCCTTGCGCGGTTTTCTTTTCCTTGCGGGAACCGGAACTTCACCTCTACGATGGATTTTTCCGCTCATGTCGCCTGTGTGGTTGCTAAGGCTCGGCGTATGCTGGGCTTCGTTGCACGGGTGACGAGGCCCTGTGAGCCGGCTTCACTGCGTACATTGTATACGGCGATGGTACTCCCATCTCTCGAGTATTGTTGCTCCATCTGGTCACCAACCCAGCAGCACCTTATTGAGCGAATCGAAAGCGTCCAGCGGAGGGCGTCTAGAACAATATGCTGCAGGGCACTTGGATATGTCTCTGGACAGGACACCAGCTACTGTGACCGGCTGAAGGCGCTTGGGTGGCGCCCGCTCCAACATCGGCGCCAAGTGTTTCGTGTGCGTTTTACCTGCCGGGTGTTGGACGGTTCCCTGTCGGGCACCTACCTCTCGACAGTAGCTCGAATTGGCAAGAGAAGTGGACAACCTGACGAGCTGAGGGGGAGGACATTGCGCCACAGTTCCTCGCTGCTCCCTGCTACTATAAGAGACTTTTTGAAACTTCCCCTTTGTGCGCGCAGCCCCCTGCCGTCAAACGGGGCAGAGTCGCGAGAGCTGGCCAGGATGTATGGGATGCAGCTAGCATCCTCGTCATAATGCCTTACTTGTTTCCCACCTTCTTTTCTTTCTTTTGCATGTACTTTCTGTATTGTGTATATTCTGTACATATATATGTCTGTTATGTTTTTTCACATGTGGTGGCGGGCTGGCAGGCGCTCTGCGTAAGGGTTTTTCACCTATCTGCCTAGCCCCGCACACCACCACATGTGCCCATTCCAGTATGTGCAAATAAAATTATTATTATTATTATTATTATTATTATTATTATTATTATCCTGAACCCCTTTTTCGCGTTGTTCGAGCACCCAACGGCACTGCAGCCCCCCTTTCTTTTTCTTCTAACGTCTGGCAGAGCGCAGCGCAGAACGATCATTTTCATCGTCGTCTCTCCCTCCATGGACTCTAGCGAGCCGACTGCCGGCTCGAGTCAGTAGGGCAAACGGGTTTTATCAGCCGCCACCAGCCTTACACCAACAAGGGTGAAGCTTGCAATTTAAGGTTATAATTATAATTAAATTAAATGCAAAGGTGCAATCAAGCTAGACGGCAAGGCACATCATGGCGGATGTGCACAGTTGCCAGACTGTTTGATCAGTGCTGCCAGACTGGCGGCTGGATCAAAGAACCGCCGAACTCTCCCAGTATAAAAGGCTCTGGTATGCGTGAACCAGATAGACGCTTTGCAGCAGCTGTGCATGGACGCCGCCATAACTGACCTTCAGTTTTTGTTTCCTCGTATTTCGTTTATTTCACTTCATCATTACCATAGCAGGCCAGGTTATTGCCATATTAGAAACAACTGTGTTCTTTTCTAAAGCATCGGCCTTTGTGGAGGATCGTCAACTACCGTTTCAGTTGCTCGGCATCTCGGTAAGACAAGAGAAGGTCAGCCATGGCGGCTGTAATTTGGCGCGTGTGTAAAGCGTCTATACGCCACCTATGGAACCATGGGTCTTTCTCTTCGAATGCCCAGCTCAGGCGAGACTTATACCCCTGTTACACGGGCACACTTAACCGCGGTTAACTCAGCTTTAACTGCGGTTACGTGGCAACACAAATGCCGCACTATACCCTCGGACAGCTATTTCAAAAGAAGTGAAGAGAGCGCGTGCACTGCTTCGATGGGTGCTCAAGATGCTCAAGCGCACGTTCGCCCATAGCTCTGACTGCATCGCCGCAGAATGTTGTCGGCAAGTATTGTGCGCTAATTGCGGTTTAGCGTAACTGCAGTTAAGTGTGCCCGTGTAACAAGGGTATTACCTGGCTGTCAGAAAGCAGCTGTCAGTTAAATATGTTATGAGCGTGTAGGTTTCAGATGTTAATTTTTTTTTTTACTTTAATTGTTTACTTTTAATTTTTTTAAAGATTTCAGATGGTTTACCCTAAAGAGGATAATGCGCTGCATATTGTAACCACGGATGCGGTGCACATTGTAACCATTATTTCAATGCCGTGCTGTAAACTATTACAATTTTTTCCTTGCTTGATCTACGTGTGCTCATGTATTCTGCTCAAAATGATGTGAAATAGTTGCTTGTTTTCTTTGAATCTTATAAAGCATTACTTGTTCAGCCCACGTTGTCTCAGTTTTTGGACTGAAGTTCAATGTTAAAACCCTTGATAAAAATTGTCACGGCTTATAAGCCATTTCTTACAAGCGAACGTCGGGTGGTCCTCGGATGGTCCTGGCAGCCATGAAGAAATAAAAGATTCTCACCCCATTGCGACCGTCGCTTGGGTAGTTCGTCGCATAAATGAACACACGAATGAGTGACAAGGGAAGCGAGCTGATTAAGGTCAAGAAAAAGAAGATGGGCAGAAAAGAAGACAGAGAAGTTAACCTGGAATATTAAAAACATACTAAAACAATCTCGGACTTTAGTATGTGCCGTTTCGTTCCATTATAAAAAAAGGTAGGGGGAAAAAAACGCGTCCGAGTTTTAGATATCCCTTTCAAATATCTAATGTTCGGCCTTTGCGACCAAGAAAATGGGCATTTCATTTAAAATGCTCACCATCCGACAAAGCGAAAGTCGCAGCTAATTTTACGCTGAAACAACTTGCAATCCGCTTCTTTAAAGTCGCAATTGTTTTTTATGTAAAGGAAGGATAATGTAGCTTGTACCAGTCCAATACATTGACGCATCATGTTGCTAACGATCGTGCCGCAGCGTAATTGATGCCGCGGTATGATCGCTGGCAGGTCGTAGCTGTATCAGAAATCCAATGTGCACTCCACCAAAGCGGCACCAAAGATTCATATTTCGCGCGTGCAGCCGCGCACGCGCACACCTTCTGGATGACGCGCCGGTGTCGACACCTGTCGCGATCAATACCACGCGCTTCAGGCGAGCCCCTCCGGTCCCACCACTACCCGAGTACAGTGTTCTAGAGGGAGTAGTGGCAAGAGCGGCGCCCGCTTAAAATGAAGCGCGTGAAGACGGTCGATGTAGATACCGCGAGTGGCGCTGGAGTTCTGTGCCCTAAAAGAATTAATGGCACGTGCACGATGAACGAAGAAGAGCCCAAGTGATAGCGTTGCTGAACGACGTGTCAGTACTGGGGGGGGGGGGGGGGGGGGGGGGGGGGGGGGGGGGGGAGTCGATATTAATTAAATAATCTCCCTCAAAACACGGGAATATTTCATGTAGAGTATAGCACACACTCTAGAGACATTAGTCCAAAGGCAGAACTACAATTTACTATATTTCGTTTCACCTTATGTTGTACCGCAGCGAAGGCTAGAAGCGCAAGCTCATAGCGTTGGCAGCTGCTCTAATTCACGAGAGCGTGTGCCGCCGAGATGTGCCCCAGAGCAAAGAGCTCGCGCTTGTAGCCTTTCCTGCGGTACATCATAAGGTGAAACAGAGTATACAGAACAACATTCGCAGTTGTTTCGCACCGCGAAAAGCTCCAGTCAAACCACAGTAGTAAGCGCCTAACAGCGCTTATGATGGGGCTGACTGGGGCGCGCTCCTAGGGCACAGAACAGCAGCGCCATGGTGACGTCTACGCGCAAAATCTTCACAAAGCGGCCGCCGCTCTTGCCACTACAACCCCCTCTAGAACACTGTAACCCGAGTATTCTAGTACACTGTACTAGAATACTTGGGTAGTGTTGGGATCGGAGGAGCTCGCTTGAAGCGCGTGGTATTGATCGCGACAGGTGTCGCGTCCGGCGCCTTCCAGAAGGTGTCCGCATGCGCGGCTGCACGCGCGAAAATATGAATCTTTGGTGTCGCTTTGGTGGAGTGCACACAGAGGTCGGCATTTTAGGTCGCCCTCACTCACCCTCACCCCCACAGCCACACTTACCTAAGCCCCTCACTCACCCTCACCCTCACAGCTACACTCACCTTCAGCCCCTCACTCACCCTCACCCTCACAGTCACACTCACCTTCAGCCCTTCACTCACCCTCACTGAACCTCACGGCCCTCACGCACTCACCGCCCTCACGGCCCTCACGGCCCTCACCGCCCTCACGGCCCTCACGCCCCTCACTCACTCATGGCCCTCATGCCACTCACCGCCCTCACGGCCCTCACCGCCCTCACCGCCCTCACCGCCCTCACGGCCCTCACGGCCCTCACGGCCCTCACGGCCCTCACGGCCCTCACCGCCCTCACGGCCCTCACGCACTCATAGCCCTCACGCCACTCACCGCCCTCACCGCCCTCACGGCCCTCACCGCCCTCACGGCCCTCACCGCCCTCACGGCCCTCACCGCCCTCACGGCCCTCACGCCACTCACCGCCCTCATGCCACTCACCGCCCTCACGCCACTCACCGCCCTCACGCGCCTCACCGCCCTTGCGGCCCTCACACCCCTCACGCCCCTCACGCCCCTCACGCACTGATGGCCCTCACGCCACTCGGGCCAGCTTCAGATGGGGCAATTTCGCCCAGAAACTTTACGTCGCAACACCAGCAACACGGGCCGCCCGCGATCACACGCAGCAACGAATTGCTGCAATTTGCCATCGTCATAATAAAATTTTATTTTTCTTGCACTATTTAGACACAATTACGCGTTATAAACGTGTTTTTATGTATTTAAATCTCGTTAAGAATACTAATGCACCTTTCTGAAACAGTTTATTTCCAAAAAAACGATCGATTTCAAACCAGAACCAAGTCTTTCGGTGTCATCATCACCGGCACGAGGTATCACGTGAATATTTTGCGTCCCTGATTGGATGCAGCCGCTTCAAACGCATTCGAATTGCTCCGAGTTGCATGGCCCTCACGGCCCTCACGGCCCTCACCACCCTCACGGCCCTCACGGCCCTCACCGCCCTCACGGCCCTCACCGCCCTCACGGCCCTCACCACCCTCACGGCCCTCACGGCCCTCACCGCCCTCACAGCCCTCACGGCCCTCACGGCCCTCACTCACCCTCACACGCATGAATTTTCCTGGTTCAGAAACTCACTCACCCTCACCTCACCTGTGAAGATGAGGGTGAGTGAGGGTGAGTGAGGGCCCTCATGAGTGAGGTTTGCCGAGGTATGAGTGCACATAGGATTTCTGATACAGCTACGACCTGCCAGCGGTCGTACCGCGGCATCAATTACGCTGCGGCACGATCGTTAGCAACATGGTGCTTCAATGTATTGGACGGTACAAGCTGCATTACCCTTCCTTTACAAAAAACAATTGCGACTTTAAAGAAGCGGTTTCGGTTTGTCGGATATATGAGCATTTTAAATGAAATGCCAATTTCCTTGGTCGCAAAGGCCAAACATTAGATATTTGAAAGGGATATCTAAAACTCAGAAGCAGTTTTTTTTTTTTTTTTTTTTTTTTTTCCTATCTTATTTTATAATGGAACGAAACGGCACCTACTAAAGTCCGAGATTGTTTTAGCATATTTTTAATACCCCAGGTTAACTTCTCTGTCTTCTTTTCTGCCCGTCTTCTTTTTCTTGACCTTAATCAGCTCGCTTCACTTGTCACTCATTCTTGTGTTCATTTATGCGACGAACCACCCAAGCGACGGTCGCAAAGGGTGAGAATCTTCTATTTCTTCATGACTGCCACGACCATCCGATGACCACCGGCTTATAAGCCGTGACAATTTTTATCACGCGTTGCTGAACAAGTAATGCTTTATAAGATTCAAAGAAAACAAGCAACTATTTCACATCATTTTGAGCAGAGAACATGAGCACACGTAGATCAGGCAAGGAAAAAGTTGTAATAGTTTACAGCACGACATTGAAATAATGGTTAAAATATGCAGCGCATACATGGTTACAATATGCAGCGCATTATCCTCTTGAGGGTAAACCACCTGAAACCTACACGCTCATAACAATACATTCAACCGACAGCTGCTTCCTGACAATCAGGCAAGTCTCGCCTGAGCTCGGTCTTCAAAGAACCACAGGGGATACGCCCCCTGTGTTTCCACAGCGGGCGTATCTGGTTCACGCAAACGTACACGGTGTTTTTGTTTTATTCTTTACGGACATTTACATATTTTACAAAAAAAAAATAAAAAGGATGTGGCAGATATGTGGATACCGTCTTTCGGCTCGGTGGACAATAAATGGGTGAATAACCGTTTGCAATGTCTAATAATTAACCAAAATCTGTTTAGTTAACTTTGTTTATTAACGGCTTAATTGGCCACGGTGCAATTGCAGTTTAACAGGAGTCATTATTAAAGGCAAACACAATTTTGACAATTCTCGAAAAGGCAACGAGGTTCGCGAAATTTATCGTAAAAGTTTGCCTTTCTTCGCTTGATTCAGAAACCGCGTTGTGAAAATAATATGTAGAATAGTGACTTAGTCGTCTTGATGTGTGGCGCCGGCGGGGCCACCGAAGACAGGCTTTCGAGTTAGTGACGAGGGGACAGAAACAACCTGTGTCATTCTTCTACGCATCAATAACCTCATTCGATCTCTCAGCGCGCGGTTTTTTTAATTAAGCGAAAAAATGCAAAAATTTTGCGATGAATATCTCAGGAAAGAACGAGCGGGTTGGTAGAGATAATTAAGCTTGAGGAGGAAAACAAGAAGGGACGGACAAACACAACAAAAACGAGCGCCTTGTTGCTTTCGCTCAAAGTTCGTTGTTTGTTCGCGAACTTTCTAAATTGGGTTGGCCTTTAAAGGGACACTGACACCCCCCAAGAAATTTTTTTTATTTTTTGCCAGGCGCTTTATTATGGTGTCGGAGGACTACCCAATTAATATTTTGCAACAGGGTAGCGTATTTCTTTAATAAAGCCAAAAGACGCAACTGCTCGAAACCGAAACCGAAACCCGACGGTGGTTGGAGAAGTGGAGAGAAGAGAGTGACTGGCGGAAGTCACGTAACTACACCCGACCGTGCGTTTTTTTTTATTTTTTTTTTTCTCCTCTCCGGTGGCAGACGACACGACCATACCTCGGCAAACCTCACTCATGAGGGCCCTCACTCACCCTCACTCACCCTCATCTTCACAGGTGAGGTGAGGGTGAGTGAGTTTCTGAACCAGGAAAATTCATGCGTGTGAGGGTGAGTGAGGGCCGTGAGGGCCGTGAGGGCTGTGAGGGCGGTGAGGGCCGTGAGGGCCGTGAGGGTGGTGAGGGCCGTGAGGGCGGTGAGGGCCGTGAGGGCGGTGAGGGCCGTGAGGGCCGTGAGGGTGGTGAGGGCCGTGAGGGCCGTGAGGGCCATGCAACTCGGAGCAATTCGAATGCGTTTGAAGCGGCTGCATCCAATCAGGGACGCAAAATATTCACGTGATACCTCGTGCCGGTGATGATGACACCGAAAGACTTGGTTCTGGTTTGAAATCGATCGTTTTTTTGGAAATAAACTGTTTCAGAAAGGTGCATTAGTATTCTTAACGAGATTTAAATACATAAAAACACGTTTATAACGCGTAATTGTGTCTAAATAGTGCAAGAAAAATAAAATTTTATTATGACGATGGCAAATTGCAGCAATTCGTTGCTGCGTGTGATCGCGGGCGGCCCGTGTTGCTGGTGTTGCGACGTAAAGTTTCTGGGCGAAATTGCCCCATCTGAAGCTGGCCCGAGTGGCGTGAGGGCCATCAGTGCGTGAGGGGCGTGAGGGGCGTGAGGGGTGTGAGGGCCGCAAGGGCGGTGAGGCGCGTGAGGGCGGTGAGTGGCGTGAGGGCGGTGAGTGGCATGAGGGCGGTGAGTGGCGTGAGGGCCGTGAGGGCGGTGAGGGCCGTGAGGGCGGTGAGGGCCGTGAGGGCGGTGAGGGCCGTGAGGGCGGTGAGGGCGGTGAGTGGCGTGAGGGCTATGAGTGCGTGAGGGCCGTGAGGGCGGTGAGGGCCGTGAGGGCCGTGAGGGCCGTGAGGGCCGTGAGGGCCGTGAGGGCCGTGAGGGCGGTGAGGGCGGTGAGGGCGGTGAGGGCCGTGAGGGCGGTGAGTGGCATGAGGGCCATGAGTGAGTGAGGGGCGTGAGGGCCGTGAGGGCGGTGAGGGCCGTGAGGGCCGTGAGGGCGGTGAGTGCGTGAGGGCCGTGAGGTTCAGTGAGGGTGAGTGAAGGGCTGAAGGTGAGTGTGACTGTGAGGGTGAGGGTGAGTGAGGGGCTGAAGGTGAGTGTAGCTGTGAGGGTGAGGGTGAGTGAGGGGCTTAGGTAAGTGTGGCTGTGAGGGTGAGGGTGAGTGAGGGCGACCTAAAATGCCGACCTCTGGACACGACATGCGGCGTGCGATGCGGCGTGCGGGAACCGCTTACCGTGCGATTCTTTTGCAGTTATGTTTGTTCCGCTCGTTGTCATGTACTCCAAGATGAGTTGTTTCGTACATTGAGGAGTTGGAGATGAGTAGTGAGTGCCCGTGGTGAATTTCCATGATCGGCTCCGAAAAGAATAAACCCAAGATGTTGCGTGAAGAGCTGGCTCAAATGTCCTGCATCCGAAAAAAAGTGGCATTGTCGAAAGATCAACGGGATCGGGACCAATGGCTGGCTGCAATTCCTGTAGAACATTTACGGGCACCTCGGAAAGCGGACGCTACCTGATTTATATGCTCCTTGCATTTTGTGGAAAGTGATTACATTGAGTTCGCAGGTGTCAAAACGGAAATCCCATACCGTTTAATTCAGCCGAAGTATCGTTCACAACATTTGTTTGTTATTTTTTTGTTTGTTTCTTCAGTGATGATTGTAAAAAAAAGAAAAAGATATGTAAACATCAGAAAATGTTTGAAAAAAAAAAAAAAAACAATGCACGGGGGATCGAACTCGGTCCTACCGCGTGTGAAGCGGACGTCTTTCCCACTGAGCTACTGGGGCTTTTTTTTTTTAAACTATTTATTTACATATTTATATACACAAAAACAGTATAATACATTATGTACAAATCATCAAAGCGAAAAAAAAAAAAAAACATCACGTAAAATATGCCTCAACATTCTTCTCTCTCCGGACGTTTGTAGTAAAAACCTTTAGAGAGCAAATATTGCAGCTCAGTACGAAGTGTGCAAGATTTTAGCAGAAGCTACATCTATCTTTCTCGACGCGGTTCTGTCGTTAAGCTACGTATACAAACTCTTTGTATTTCCATAAAAAAATTATATGATGTTTGGTGAACGACTGATACTTGCTACGATTTCTTTCCATTCCTCGTCCTCGGAGCGTGCCAACAAGCTCTGACCAACAAATATAGAAATGTTCTTGAAGTTTACCCAGGAAGGTTTGGCGACACCTCCATCTGTGTCCACTTTCAGTGTGTCAAGGGCCGTATCTAGACGGTCTCCGAAATGCAGGTAACGAAAGTTATACCCCTGTCAGACGGCAGCTAAAATGGCATTTACGCCAAATGACATTCAGGTTTTCAAATGACATTCATGATGGGACCTGCCAGACGACAACTAAAATGACATTTAAGTGATGTCTATTACTATTGCGATCGCAAATTCGTCTCGTGCACATAGAACACGTTTTCGTCAATAAACAATTTTAACACGGCAAAACACTTGTTTTTGTGTGTGTTGTCTGCTGGGACAAGAAAATATAACAAAAAACTGGGATAGAAAGTTGCGCTCACTAGTTTCTGACGAAAAAATAAAGCGAAGCGTGGGGCGAAATCCATTAGCCAACCTAACGTCGTCATAAGCCGATCCGTAAGCCGAGCCTCCCGCGCTCCGCCACTACAGCTGACAGCTTGCTCGCACAGTTCTTTCGTTAATTTCGGTAGTGCTTGCTTGCTCTGGCTGTCCCTCACGCTCGATCTTCGGCTGCCGTGTTCACCTCTACGTCTGCGAGGGATCTTGGATGCCGTATTGCGCTTCCGCCGTCACTATCGCGGCGGTATGGATTGATCTTGGTTCGAGCGTCTCCGGCTGTTGAGAAGGCCGTCCATCATCTTCGTCGTAGACGCATTCCGCTAGCTTCGGTTTGAAGACAGGCTACCGTACCTACTAACGTACTGCGTCTTCAAGCAGGCGTTTGGCTGATGTCGGCGACGTGATCAGGCACCTTGTGAATGTGTGTCGGTGTTACATAGAGTGCTTGGTTCGCCAGGTGACTTGCGTGCACCTAACCACCCCAGTGACAAAGTGAGTCGGCGCTGCAAAGCTATACTCTCCTGCGGTAGACAGAACCATCGCCAACTTGCTCGTCGTGAGGCAAACCACTGCCAAGTGATCGCACCCCTCCGACGCGACTGGCCGAAGATCTTGAGCGCCGCCGCGACCGCTGAACGGTTGAACACACACGGGATAACCGAACTGCCCCAGGACTCCCTCAGGTCATAGGGAATCGCTGTAGGAATGCCACCTGGGACATCAAGTTTCAGCACCAGCGGCTACCAAAGCACAATAAATATAGTAAGTACCCTTTTTTGCGAAAACCAAAAAAAAAAAAAATGTTTGAACTAGTAGATATAATATCCCTACATGTTTTTTTAGCTCTTAGAAAATGCAGGCAATCTTGTTTCAAACTCACAAAATTAAAAAGATAAAAAAAATCCACTTGTCTTCCTTTTACTGAATGTCACTCAAAACTAACTGATATAGCTCCTGTCAGCATTCTAAAGTTATTCGTTAACTCGTTTTAATGTGAATAAAACAACTGGATTGATCATCTTCCCAATTGTGCATCTTTGATGAGATGAAAATGACTGAATAACTGTTTCTAAATATGAGACAAGAGTGCCAGCTTCTAGCACTGTAAATACTATGTTTAGAAGCTATAGAATGTTTGCCATTCTGTGAAGTTTCCAAGAAATGTTCCAAGCTAGCTGTGTGGTGAAATTTTGACTGCTCTGCTTCCCCATTGAGTCTACAATTTTGAGAATAATATGTCTAAGGTGTAAGATATTTTATGCCTAGAGGACTGATGCATCTGTTGCAATGTTTCTATCCAACTACAGTGATTCCTCTGGCTCTCCTAGACCACTGCTACCAGTTCCAGTATCTCAATGTTGGGATGCTGAGGCAGTTTCGTGACCATCTTCCGGAGGTTGGCACTGGCTAGCACTCGGGAAGCAGTGACGCCCCAGGCACATATGGCCACAGTCAATGGGACCGCCGTGTCCCCACGGATCCTGTGTAACCACGTGTTCCTGATAGCATCCAACATGCTCGAACCTTGCCCAACCCAGGACATCATCTTGCAGGGAACGGCACGTCGATCAGTCAATTCCGTACATGCGACGACCCTCCCAGACTTCTCAGCATCACTCCCAACTTCTTGTAGTGATGGATAAATTTCAGCCTACTACTGACTTGGAGAATTAGAGTGGATACAGGGGCTATGGTTTCATTTACTTCATGCGCAAGTGAAGCTGAAGCTATGAGCATGAGCATGTTGCCCTGAACGATGCTAACACTACATGACGGTGCATGCTTGGTAGCGACATTGAAAGCCTGGATCTTGCACTTAAAATGAAACGAAATCTTGCGTCGTGAGTGTTGTGTGTGCATCTGGCATCATCGGCGAGTCGGCAGAAGTCAAGCCAAGGCGAGTCAAGCTGGTTTTACCGAACCGTTTGTCATTCTGGGGACTCGTCGTAAACCACGTGTCTCTTGTCTAACTCCTCTTTTCTGCACGGCCAAGTCGGCCGCCTGAATAAAGCTTTGGGCAACAACGAGAATGAAGAAATTCAAACTCCGAGGCACGCAACCACACTTTTTTGAGGAACGACAGCTTCGTGGTAACTTGGCAACGACGAGAGCATATGGCGAAAAAAGACGAGCCTAACGTTGTCATCAAAGGGCGGCTGAGACATCTCGAAGAGTTCGACCCAAAGAGATTGAAACATGGCCCCTGTACCAGGAGCGACTAAACGTTTTCTTCATTATACTCAACATCGTCGAGGAGTCCCCAATATGCGCAGTCCCGTGTAGCGTTTGTGGACCGACAATCTACTCCGTCGTATGCTCGTTGTGTGTGCCAGTGGACTCCCTATGCGGACATTGTGTTGGAGCTCACCGCCCACTTCACACCGTGCCTGTCAGTGATTGTTCAGTGCTTTGCGTTTCATAAGTGCAGCCAACAGCCTGGAGAAAGCATCTCGAATTTCGTCCCCGCCCCATGCCGCTTCTCCGAACACTGCAACTTTGGTGAGACCTTGTCAGCCATGCTATGGGACCGTCTGGTGTGTGGTGTCCTGGACAAAAGGGTGCAGCGTCGTCCGCTGGGCAAACCAGTGCTGGAGCTCAAAAAGGCGTTTGAGGCTGCAGATCCTTTGCCTTTGTAGGATTTGCAGCAACGACATTGATTTCTGTCAACAGCTTAAAGGGGCACTCAAGTGGATTCTGAGATCGTCTATTTATTGGCATAACTCAATCTATGGGCTTTAAGCATTCTAAAAAACCCAAGATAGCATTCAAGGGCAGCCGATTTTCGTAGTAAAAATCCAATTAAAGATTGTGGCACGCCACCTTTTCTGTGCCGTAGCGCAGAACAGCAGGGGGTGCCACCGGACGGGAAGGCAGCATGGGAGGGCACGCGACAGCCAGTCACAAGTGACGGCTTCTTGGCGGACTGATTTTTCAAAGGCGCACATGTTTGAAAATTTAGTGTGCCGGGAAGCCATTATTCGTAATTGGCTGTCATGTGCCCTCCCCTGTTACCTTCCCGTCCGATGGCACCCTCTGGCGTTCTGCGCCACAGCGCAGAAAGGAGGGCATGCCGCAAGTTTTAATAGAATTTTAAATAGCGAGATTGACCGCCCTTGTATGTAATTTCGGGTTTCTTAGGATGCTTAGAGTCCATAGATTGAGTTATGACATAAAATAGACGATCTCAGAATCCACCTGAGTGCCCCTTTAAGACGATGACCGCCTTCTTTATTGAAAGTAGCTACCCACTCAGCGTTCTGTGCAGTGTGAGCAGTCGCGTCTCTAACATTTCGCGACACAAGGCTCTATTTCCCCAACCAAGATCTAAACCACCATGCAACACCCTCATCATCACGTTCCATCCCTCCATACCCAGGCTCAGCAGACTAATCATCGAGACCACTTTCCACCTGGTAGACTCTACAGTTATCTCTAAAGCACCCGCCCTAACGTCCTATCGAAGCACAACTTACGATCCCTTCCAGTATGCAGCAACCACTCCGAAACCCCCTCATCTTCACGTTCCATCCCCCCATACCCAGGCTCGGCAAACTAATCATGGAGACCACTTCCCACCTCATAGACTCTACAGTTATTTCTAAAGCACCCACCCTAACTTCCTATCGACAGCCCATCTTACGATCCCTTCAGTATGCAGCAACCACTCCGAAACCCCCTCATCTTTACGTGCCATCCCTCCATACCCAGGCTCGGCAAACTAATCATGGAAACCACTTCCCACCTCGAAGACTCTACAGTTATTTCTAAAGCACCCGCCCTAACTTCCTATCGAAGCCCAACTTATGATCCCTTCCAGTATGCAGCAACCACTCCTAAACCCCCTCATCTTTACGTTCCATCCCTTTGTACCCAGGCTCGGCAAACTAATCATGGAAACCACTTCCCACCTCAAAGACTCTACAGTTATTTCTAAAGCACCCGCCCTAACTTCCTATCGAAGCCCAACTTACGATCCCTTCCAGTATGCAGCAACCATTCCGAAACCCCCTCATCTTTACGTTCCATCCCTCCGTACCCAGGCTCGGCAAACTAATCATGGAAACCACTTCCCACCTCAAAGACTACAGTTATTTCTAAAGCACCCGCCCTAACTTCCTATCGACAGCCCATCTTACGATCCCTTCAGTATGCAGCAACCATTCCGAAACCCCCTCATCTTTACGTGCCATCCCTCCATACCCAGGCTCGGCAAACTAATCATGGAAACCACTTCCCACCTCGAAGACTCTACAGTTATTTCTAAAGCACCCGCCCTAACTTCCTATCGAAGCCCAACTTATGATCCCTTCCAGTATGCAGCAACCATTCCGAAACCCCCTCATCTTTACGTTCCATCCCTTTGTACCCAGGCTCGGCAAACTAATCATGGAAACCACTTCCCACCTCAAAGACTCTACAGTTATTTCTAAAGCACCCGCCCTAACTTCCTATCGAAGCCCAACTTACGATCCCTTCCAGTATGCAGCAACCATTCCGAAACCCCCTCATCTTTACGTTCCATCCCTCCGTACCCAGGCTCGGCAAACTAATCATGGAGACCACTTCCCACCTCATAGACTCTACAGTTATTTCTAAAGCACCCACCCTAACTTCCTATCGACAGCCCATCTTACGATCCCTTCAGTATGCAGCAACCATTCCGAAACCCCCTCATCTTTACGTGCCATCCCTCCATACCCAGGCTCGGCAAACTAATCATGGAAACCACTTCCCACCTCGAAGACTCTACAGTTATTTCTAAAGCACCCGCCCTAACTTCCTATCGAAGCCCAACTTATGATCCCTTCCAGTATGCAGCAACCACTCCTAAACCCCCTCATCTTTACGTTCCATCCCTTTGTACCCAGGCTCGGCAAACTAATCATGGAAACCACTTCCCACCTCAAAGACTCTACAGTTATTTCTAAAGCACCCGCCCTAACTTCCTATCGAAGCCCAACTTACGATCCCTTCCAGTATGCAGCAACCATTCCGAAACCCCCTCATCTTTACGTTCCATCCCTCCGTACCCAGGCTCGGCAAACTAATCATGGAAACCACTTCCCACCTCAAAGACTCTACAGTTATTTCTAAAGCACCCGCCCTAACTTCCTATCGACAGCCCAACTTACGATCCCTTCCAGTATGCAGCAACCATTCCGAAACCCCCTCATCTTTACGTTCCATCCCTCCATCATGGAAACCACTTCCCACCTCAAAGACTCTACAGTTATTTCTAAAGCACCCGCCCTAACTTCCTATCGACAGCCCAACTTACAATCCCTTCCAGTATGCAGCAACCATTCCGAAACCCCCTCATCTTTACGTTCCATCCCTCCATCATGGAAACCACTTCCCACCTCAAAGACTCTACAGTTATTTCTAAAGCACCCGCCCTAACTTCCTATCGACAACCCAACTTACAATCCCTTCCAGTATGCAGCAACCATTCCGAAACCCCCTCATCTTTACGTTCCATCCCTCCGTACCCAGGCTCGGCAAACTAATCATGGAAACCACTTCCCACCTCAAAGACTCTACAGTTATTTCTAAAGCACCCGCCCTAACTTCCTATCGACAGCCCAACTTACGATCCCTTCCAGTATGCAGCAACCATTCCGAAACCCCCTCATCTTTACGTTCCATCCCTCCATCATGGAAACCACTTCCCACCTCAAAGACTCTACAGTTATTTCTAAAGCACCCGCCCTAACTTCCTATCGACAGCCCAACTTACAATCCCTTCCAGTATGCAGCAACCATTCCGAAACCCCCTCATCTTTACGTTCCATCCCTCCATCATGGAAACCACTTCCCACCTCAAAGACTCTACAGTTATTTCTAAAGCACCCGCCCTAACTTCCTATCGACAGCCCAACTTACAATCCCTTCCAGTATGCAGCAACCATTCCGAAACCCCCTCATCTTTACGTTCCATCCCTCCATCATGGAAACCACTTCCCACCTCAAAGACTCTACAGTTATTTCTAAAGCACCCGCCCTAACTTCCTATCGACAGCCCAACTTACAATCCCTTCCAGTATGCAGCAACCATTCCGAAACCCCCTCATCTTTACGTTCCATCCCTCCATCATGGAAACCACTTCCCACCTCAAAGACTCTACAGTTATTTCTAAAGCACCCGCCCTAACTTCCTATCGACAGCCCAACTTACAATCCCTTCCAGTATGCAGCAACCATTCCGAAACCCCCTCATCTTTACGTTCCATCCCTCCATCATGGAAACCACTTCCCACCTCAAAGACTCTACAGTTATTTCTAAAGCACCCGCCCTAACTTCCTATCGACAGCCCAACTTACAATCCCTTCCAGTATGCAGCAACCATTCCGAAACCCCCTCATCTTTACGTTCCATCCCTCCGTACCCAGGCTCGGCAAACTAATCATGGAAACCACTTCCCACCTCAAAGACTCTACAGTTATTTCTAAAGCACCCGCCCTAACTTCCTATCGACAACCCAACTTACAATCCCTTCCAGTATGCAGCAACCATTCCGAAACCCCCTCATCTTTACGTTCCATCCCTCCGTACCCAGGCTCGGCAAACTAATCATGGAAACCACTTCCCACCTCAAAGACTCTACAGTTATTTCTAAAGCACCCGCCCTAACTTCCTATCGACAGCCCAACTTACGATCCCTTCCAGTATGCAGCAACCATTCCGAAACCCCCTCATCTTTACGTTCCATCCGTCCATCATGGAAACCACTTCCCACCTCAAAGACTCTACAGTTATTTCTAAAGCACCCGCCCTAACTTCCTATCGACAGCCCAACTTACAATCCCTTCCAGTATGCAGCAACCATTCCGAAACCCCCTCATCTTTACGTTCCATCCCTCCATCATGGAAACCACTTCCCACCTCAAAGACTCTACAGTTATTTCTAAAGCACCCGCCCTAACTTCCTATCGACAGCCCAACTTACAATCCCTTCCAGTATGCAGCAACCATTCCGAAACCCCCTCATCTTTACGTTCCATCCCTCCATCATGGAAACCACTTCCCACCTCAAAGACTCTACAGTTATTTCTAAAGCACCCGCCCTAACTTCCTATCGACAGCCCAACTTACAATCCCTTCCAGTATGCAGCAACCATTCCGAAACCCCCTCATCTTTACGTTCCATCCCTCCATCATGGAAACCACTTCCCACCTCAAAGACTCTACAGTTATTTCTAAAGCACCCGCCCTAACTTCCTATCGACAGCCCAACTTACAATCCCTTCCAGTATGCAGCAACCATTCCGAAACCCCCTCATCTTTACGTTCCATCCCTCCATCATGGAAACCACTTCCCACCTCAAAGACTCTACAGTTATTTCTAAAGCACCCGCCCTAACTTCCTATCGACAGCCCAACTTACAATCCCTTCCAGTATGCAGCAACCATTCCGAAACCCCCTCATCTTTACGTTCCATCCCTCCATCATGGAAACCACTTCCCACCTCAAAGACTCTACAGTTATTTCTAAAGCACCCGCCCTAACTTCCTATCGACAGCCCAACTTACAATCCCTTCCAGTATGCAGCAACCATTCCGAAACCCCCTCATCTTTACGTTCCATCCCTCCGTACCCAGGCTCGGCAAACTAATCATGGAAACCACTTCCCACCTCAAAGACTCTACAGTTATTTCTAAAGCACCCGCCCTAACTTCCTATCGACAGCCCAACTTACGATCCCTTCCAGTATGCAGCAACCATTCCGAAACCCCCTCATCTTTACGTTCCATCCCTCCATCATGGAAACCACTTCCCACCTCAAAGACTCTACAGTTATTTCTAAAGCACCCGCCCTAACTTCCTATCGACAGCCCAACTTACAATCCCTTCCAGTATGCAGCAACCATTCCGAAACCCCCTCATCTTTACGTTCCATCCCTCCATCATGGAAACCACTTCCCACCTCAAAGACTCTACAGTTATTTCTAAAGCACCCGCCCTAACTTCCTATCGACAGCCCAACTTACAATCCCTTCCAGTATGCAGCAACCATTCCGAAACCCCCTCATCTTTACGTTCCATCCCTCCGTACCCAGGCTCGGCAAACTAATCATGGAAACCACTTCCCACCTCAAAGACTCTACAGTTATTTCTAAAGCACCCGCCCTAACTTCCTATCGACAGCCCAACTTACGATCCCTTCCAGTATGCAGCAACCATTCCGAAACCCCCTCATCTTTACGTTCCATCCCTCCATCATGGAAACCACTTCCCACCTCAAAGACTCTACAGTTATTTCTAAAGCACCCGCCCTAACTTCCTATCGACAGCCCAACTTACAATCCCTTCCAGTATGCAGCAACCATTCCGAAACCCCCTCATCTTTACGTTCCATCCCTCCGTACCCAGGCTCGGCAAACTAATCATGGAAACCACTTCCCACCTCAAAGACTCTACAGTTATTTCTAAAGCACCCGCCCTAACTTCCTATCGACAGCCCAACTTACGATCCCTTCCAGTATGCAGCAACCATTCCGAAACCCCCTCATCTTTACGTTCCATCCCTCCATCATGGAAACCACTTCCCACCTCAAAGACTCTACAGTTATTTCTAAAGCACCCGCCCTAACTTCCTATCGACAGCCCAACTTACAATCCCTTCCAGTATGCAGCAACCATTCCGAAACCCCCTCATCTTTACGTTCCATCCCTCCGTACCCAGGCTCGGCAAACTAATCATGGAAACCACTTCCCACCTTATTGACTCTAAAGTTATTTCTAAAGCACCCGCCCTAACTTCCTATCGACAGCCTAACTTACGATCCCTTCCAGTATGCAGCAACCATTCCGAAACCCCCTCATCTTTACGTTCCATCCCTCCGTACTCAGGCTCGGCAAACTAATCATGGAAACCACTTCACGCCTCGAACACCCTACAGTTATTTCTAAAGCACCCGCCCTAACTTCCTATCGACAGCCCAAGTTATGATCCCTTCCTGTATGCAGCAACCAGACCACAAAGCCTCAGACTTTGCTCCCTGGTACCACGCCGTGCGGCACTCCGACATGTCTTGCGTGCAAACACACCGGCCCTCCTTACAACCTGCCAATGAGAATTCCTCCGGCCCTTCAAAAGTGTCACAAATATTAGATAATGCTGCTCTCCAGCTAGTGAAGGCACATCTAAATGACCACTGTGCCCAGTTACGCCAAACGCTCACCGTCGCTAAGACTCCTCAAGTCCCTTGACTCATCTTTCGATTCACACTCATGCAAACTTGTTCACAAAATTCTGGAAGTCAACTCATATCTCTATGCCGATGGTCTCACCTGTAAATCAAGGAAACTATACACTCTCTTGCCCCGAAATGATGAGGCTGCCGTCCAACGCATTGATGATGTCGCCATACGAGACGATTTACCCCTCACTGCCCCTGAACACGTTATCTTATCGAAGGGCCCGTCCTTCGTTCCTGCACTTCAAAGCCGACCTTACCCTTTTTTGTTTTTACATGTGGACAGCAAACAATTCTTCTGATGCCTACTTTTAGATGCCCACTTCACCCAGCATCCGTCTAACTTTAATCGCACCATGTTCGACACCATTAACCCAAAGACTACTATCCGGACCCTGCTTCCCGCCAAACATCCTGAAACTGACAGGTCAATCAAAGCATGTCGTAGCATTCTTGCCAACTCCTCTAGCAAACTAATCTGTAAATACCGCAACGCAACCCCACAAGAAGTTACTGCTCTAAACTCCCTTCGAAACCGCACTAACCTCGTAACCAAGCCAGCCAATAAGGGTGGAAACGTGGTGGTCTGCACTCTGTAACGCCTACCCCTCCCTCAAGTTTACCTCACTGATATCGAAATGCGCTGTCAACTTCCTAGACTTAAAAGTCACTAGTGACGGTCACAGGTTCCACACCTTTGTGCACTATAAACCCACTGACAGCCATAGCTACCTTCTTTACTCCTTGATCCATCCTAGATCCCAAATCAACTCTATTCCCTTCTCACAATTCCTTCGCCTCCATAAGATTTGCAGCGACGAAATCGATTTTCGTCTTTAAGACGATGACCGCCTTCTTTACTGAACGTAGTTACTCCCTCGACTTTCTGCGCAATGCGAGCAGTTGCTTCTCCAACATTTCGTGGCACTGCTACTGCGACTCGCATCTTCCGAGTGCTCTAGTGGGGCACGTTGGGCTGCTTCAACGAGCCGAAACAGCTTCTATGGCTATGTGGCCTTTTCCTTTTCACACTTGTCAGCTCAGCTGCACATTACTGTTTGTGCCGGCCCTTATACCACTGCTTCGTCGGCCTGTTCTGGTACTTGTGGCATCATCACTGACATCGCCACTAGTCTCGGGTATCTTGGGGTCAATACCAGTCACAGCCTTGATGCTGGCTATTGGACTGTCATCGTCAGCCTCACACAATTATTTTATTGCTGCTTTTCTAGAAGGTACCTCACCCAGGTTGCTTTCTGCGATACTTTTACACTGCACGTCTGAAAACAAGTGAGGAGAATGTCACAAAAGTGGCCATGACTGCAAGAAACTGCCACTTATTTAGAGACAGTGATCTGGGGAACTTGTAGATTCCTTTGTAATGTAGCCAGCTCACTACTTTGCCTACTTCTATGGTGGCCCCCAGCACCAGATGTTTTCTGGAACATGTTTTCTGGACGAATGCATGAGTGAATGATTCAGTGGTGTTACACAATCTGCAGTTAGTGCTCCAAAATACATCGAATCCTCGGGATTCACGCCACTCTTTCACCGGTATCGTTCGGGAGTGAAAGCGGAAAAAGAACGACTTGCACTTTGGTGGTATAGGCATACGTTTCACTCTTTTTAAAACATCCGCAATACAATTTAAAGGAGCATTGAAAGGACTCAAGCGATATAGTGATTCAGGGAATAGAGAAATAAGTAGACATTTCTGCAATTTCTGCTACTGGGGCATCTCGTTTTTGGTGGATCTCTTTCCTTAGTAATAATTCAGCCTGTAAACTGTAAGTTGGAAAGTTTGCTGTCCATTTTTCTCTAGCAAAAGCACTCCCGGGTCGAAGTCGGGAAGCACCACGCTTCGGGGACATTCGCACCTAGTAAAGAAATCGTACGCGTGCATATTCAACTCGAAGTAGACACGTCGTGCTTGACATTTGCGCGAGCGTTGTCTTCAGCCACGAGAAGGGAGCGACGGCTCGGCGACCTCTTCGTGCAAATCGGCTTGGTGGCCGGGCGTGTCGTACGGGATGAATACCAATTCTTTTTATCAGTCCCAAATTTCTCTTTTAACGGTAGACAGAATTCGCCGGTACCGCGAACGACAGTTCTGAAATAGAGGTCCCACGCCCGTCGTCCGCTGCCTTCGCCGTCCCCGCGAGTGCCGCGAGTCCCACGATACGCGAAACGACGAACGCACAGAATGCTTCCGGTTGTCTGTGGAACTTTTTTTTTTTTTTTTCAGTCAACGTATTTACAGCTTTTTAGAAGCCACAAAAAATGGGTTTCATATTTTTTTCTATTTTTAATATTGAGTGTGTGCCTTCAGTGACCCACGACTTTGATTAAATTTGGTGGTCGCATCGATACCTTAGAAAACGGCCCGTGACCGCGAAAAAGAGAGTGAGCGAGACTCGAACTGGCCAATTCTTGATCGGCGGTTTTCGGGCGGAAAGAAACCGAATTTCGAGCCGCAAATTCTGTTCTGGGTAGTTGAGCCCTCATATGTCACGTACAACTAACAACCTCGGCGAGCATAAATACCCTGTCAGTGTCCCTTTAATAATGGCTCCCTCTAAAGCTGCAATTGCAACATGGCCCATTAAACCGTTCATTAACCCTTTGCCTACCGCAAGAATTAAAAAAAAAAAAAATTGAAGATACTGATTTTTTTTTTGTGCCCTATAAAAAAAAAAAAAAAAAAATCTGTTTTACTTTGTGTTGTACCGCAGGAAAGGCTACATGCGCAAACTCCTTGCTCTAGGGCACATCTCGGCGGCACGAGCTCCCGTGCACCAAGGGCAGCTGCCAACGCTATGAGCTCGCGCTCCTAGCTTTCGCTACATGCACCGCTCAAAGAGAAAAAAGAAAAAAAAAAGGCGGGCTGCGCGAGCCGGATAACTCGACTACAGCGCCGCCACGAACTGTCAATACACGCGCCCTCACGAGCTCCCGTTGCCGAGCCGCTCCGGTCCCAACACTACCCAAGTATTCTGTACACTGTAATTCTAGTACACCGTAATCGTGCTTCGGGATCTCGGAGGCCATGATCAAGATAATCATACTTTTGGTGTCTAGGCCAGGTGGCGCAAGCTACCACCCATTATAAAGGTTACAGCCGTTAGCATTTATTATCCATCCATTTTGACGTCTATGTATAGATCTAACTCAAGCCAATCTAAATCCGAACCCATCCGATACAAGTACAACTCACACAACTCACACGTGCTTGTTTGTGTGTGGTGTCAGTGGTGTGTCTATCATGGGTGCAAAAAAACGGAAGGTAACCCAGAATTCTTTATTCTTGGCATTTGTGTTGTCGCGAATATTTGAGAGGCTCATTGATGTCCTTTTGCGTCATTTGCGTGGTGTCTAGTGGGATAACGACAATTTCACGCAACCGAGCGTTTCGGACCTAGTTATACGGCCTATTCGCCTGGAGATTCTATCGTTACAGCTCACGTGGTGAAAAGCAGAACTACGCTTTGTTTTGCACTTCCTTGGAGCAAGAGGAATGCCACGCACGCGAGGCAGAAGGGCGCCAATGCAGTGCTCGTGCTCTGTACCCTTGCCCCCTCGTAGTGAAACATGGGTGAACAAGAGCACGCTTCACCTAAATTCAATCTGGGTCTCGAGGCCAAGAAAGGCCAACACTAGAGATTATTTTAGCTTCAAGCCCGCGTGAACGTTACCAACGTAAAGCTATGCAAGTCGGCTGCACGTGGAGTAGTGCCGCTCTGCCGCGACAAGTGATGATTAAACGTAAGCAGTAAGCGGGAATAAGCATCAGCACTGATAAATACACCACGCATGTACAAGAACATGCAACACGTGTGTTTCGGTGATCGCCGGCGAGCAGCGATCTTTCGATCGACGAATGCCGTCCCTAGACGGAGTCCTCGATTCCTCCGTTTCTGTTGTCCGCAGGGGCGAGCCGTGAAAGCCGCGCAGAAGGGGAGCGTGTCCTCGGAGCCGGAGGAGCTCTCCCAAGCACCGCACACCTTCGTCATTTCGCGGGGCAAGCTGGGCAAGAACACGACCGAGCTCATGCTCAACTTCCGGAAGGTCATGGAGCCCTACACGGCGTCCAGGCTAAAGGTGCGTACCCAGGAACGGCTGGCACTGATGCCACTTGTCTGCCATTGTGAGGGCCTGCCTCTCGTGGAAGGAGATACAGGCAGTTAGTATGAATAGCCAACACTGATGTTGCTGGCTTGTCCTTTGGCGTTGCCTTCTCCGCGGGCGGGGCTGCCGCAAAGCGGCATGTATGGGTGGGCAAGGTGGGTTAACATTTTTGTAATGAGCCGCTGCTGACAGTCGCTGCGAAGCAGTGAGAACGGGTGGGCCGTGTAAGTAACCACGTGCCCCAGTGATACACGCGCAATGTAGAGTCACTACGTCGCACGTGTTAACCTACCTGGTCCACCCGTTCATGCCGCGTTGCGGCAACAGCCCACAGCGGGTCACTATAAAAATGTCAACTCACTGGCCCTTCCGTACACATCGCTTCGTGACGTTTCCACCGGCAGCCCAAGCCACGCCCACGGAGGAGGCTCTGCCTTAAGACAGGCCAGCCACATAATACCTGAATGGCTTTCAAGACTGTGGAGCGACGTAGGATGTAGCCATAGATTTGTATGACAGGGTGATGTCGTGCTGAGCATATGGATTCTGAGGGAGGGAAGGATAGGGAAAGGTGTCATTTTTGCAGGCTCTCTCGTCTGCTTAGTTGCTCAGACAGTGCTGGTTCGGCTTGACTTCCCTCTATTCTCACGGCTTGGCTTCATAGTCGTCACGCCTCACCGCTGCGCAACTTTTTAGTTGCACAATTAGCAAAAAAAAAAAAAAAAATTCAGGTGCAGGAATTTATGGAGTTTCAACAGCCTTTTTCAGGTGTTGCATGAAAGCACTCAATGCCAAACACCCCATTCTTTCTACCCGCTTTCAAAAGTCCCTGCTTCACAAGCCTATGATGCAAATCCCCCGTGTCAAGGGGTCGGGTCCTCAACGTGGTGGCGGGACATTCTGCTTTTGACTAAAAGACAGTAACTGCGCACACGAGCTTGTGTAGCGTAATCATGCCGTGCCCGATACTCAAGTAAAACATAACTGGATAAAGCTTTCCGTTCTTCAAGCGTGCGCTATACATATTCACGTCTTGCAACGTTCAAAGTGAAAACAAGCAAGAAATACCAATCACTAGCAAAACATTTAAAGCGTGCAAAATGGATTCAAGCCCTACGGCGACAGAACTCCGACGGAATGCCTTGGCAACCAACCATGAACTTTCCTGTTTGCAGTGCCCGCTTCGTCACAGGCTTGTAAATGTGCTGAATTCAAAGAAAAAATTTTTGTAACATACCAATCCTTGCTTTTTGACGGTACAGGCGAGTCTTCGTGATACGAAGACTGGCCGGATTTCACCCCATCCGAGTTTGTTTACACGGCCCGGGTATGGCGACACCCCAAGCGCTCGCGCGGTACATCAGGATGGCAAAGTGTCAGAACGCAAAGCTGTTGTTATTTAAATAAGCTTGAATAACTTAGGCGCTCAAGGAGAGCAAAATTGGCTGTTTGTAGTGGCTGGGGCTCATGGACGGAGCACACAAGCCCCGCACAAGGTGGCTAGTTGTGTTGGGATCGAAACTCGTCACCATTACTTCCCTTACATAACACTCTGCCTTGAAAGCCAACCCCTTTTTCAGTTGCTTGTGTGACGCCGCACCTGACTTTGAGTTGAGGGTAGAAACCGATGCGGCGTCGGCGGTCTATCCATCTTGGATGGTATGCGGAGCACAGGTTTTGCGTCTTTTGCAGGGGCTGCAGTGACGTCAAAATGCCAAGATTTGGTTCCGAACGAAGGATAGTGGGTAGACTTCAAGGCAACTAGCTTTAAGGTCTACCCACTATCCTTCGATCACAGCCAATCACAGCTCGGCGTCTTTCTGTCGTCACTTCAACTCCTGCGCAAGAAGCAGACGACTTGATCTTCGCATAAAGACAAACGTGGTTGTCCGTATTGTAGACAGTGGCCTTCGTTAACCTTTGCCCTCAGCCATTTGGAAGCAAAGGCTTACGCGAAGCGACGACAAAAAGATGTGCGCAGAATGGTGAAAGACAGAAAAATGCCACCAGAGAACACACGTAAACACACAGATTGAGACACGCGCATGCTGGCATGGACGACGGAGCGATGATTCCAGAGCCCCCAAAAGTGTTTCGAGCAATTCCCGCGGGGGCACACCACGATGGGTGGCCAAGTTCTGAAAAAGGCCCAATGCTCCAGTCAAGTTAAGATGGATTTGAGTTTTACAGTACAGCTTGGGCAGTCTTGGTATTTTACGGTTCTGTTCGAACGATTTAAGTAAGCTTTTAGTTTATTTTTGATTAGATGCCATTCATTGTCTGGCGCTGAATACAAGAGTCCCATGAGTCAGAAAACGGCAGACGCTCCTCTCGCCCTCTGCATTGTAACGGCCAGAGACAGAACTCTTCGAGAAAGGGGGGAGAGCAAGAGTTTCGTCCCTTGCCCATATTGTTTACCTAAATGTTTTTTCATTTCTGGGCGTTGCATTGCCTCTTCTACCCCCTTGTTCCGATGCCTCTACCAAAGGATACCCTCTGAATATTGCCTCGCGTCCCCAACCTGCATGCCTCTGGTCTGCATTGCTTGCACTGGAATCACTTTCTACGCAGTGCCGGTTCATTTTGTACCGACCCACGTCTTGTGCGTCATGGACCACACCAGTGCAAGTGAATGGTGACCCGGATCTGGCTGAGAGTCCGCTGGGCGGCTTGCTTCGTTGCAGGTGCAGAAAAAGAATGTGGTGAAGGACTATGTGTCGGTGGCCGGTCTGCTGCACGTGACGCACATGGTGGTGTTCACTAAGACGGAGCAGGCCATCTACCTGCGGATGGCCCGGCTTCCGCGCGGACCCACGCTGACCTTTCGCGTGGAAGACTACGTCCTGGCCAAGGACGTGCTCTCGAGCCTCAAGAAGAAGATCACCTATGGCCACCAGTACAGCTCCCACCCGCTGCTGGTGCTAAACAACTTCAGCGGCGAGGGCATGCACCTCAAGCTCATGACGTCCATGTTCCAGAACATGTTCCCTTCCATCAACGTCAACACGGTCAGGGCTGCTCTTGGGCTCGTGCGGGGTTCGGGCAGCCTTCTCAGCCGCCTCTTTGTGAAGTCCCTTGGAGTCGTTAGACAGTGCGCATTGTAGCTCTCCCATCCGGAGGAGTGCATGTTTTTGCTTTTTAGAGCGCAGCTCTTAGGGGCCCGTTTCCGGCTTGAGCGGCGTCGCCGTCGCCGTCGGCGTAACCGCACGGTGCATTATGGGTAAATTTCCCCGCTAAATCTAGCGGAAACATTCCCCGCTAGATCTAGCAGAAAAATTTCCCCGCTAAATCTAGCGGAAAATTTTCCCCGCTAGATTTAGCGGAAAAAATTCCCCGCTAAATCTAGCTGAAAAATTTCCCCGCTAAATCTAGCGGAGAAAATTCCCCGCTAAATCTAGTGGAAAAATTTCCCCGCTAAATCTAGCGGAAAAATTTCCCCGCTAGATTTAGCGGAAAAAAACTCCCAAGGTCACATGATTCCCCCCCCCCCCCCCCCCCCCCCCCCCCCCCCCCGCCCCGAGAACAGGTGACCCTCAGTACCGTTTCCTCCTCCTCCTCAAGAGCTGCGCTCCAATTCGGTGTTACAGGAAGTTGTAAACGGCTTTCTTTTTTTTTTTTTTTTTTTTAAGGAAGACAAGTTTGACGTGTTTACATGGCTGGAGGGCTTTCGGTCTTGGAGCTAACCTCGGTTTACTCCCATCCAAGCAGAAATTATTGTGCCTGTCCCATTCTCACAAAATTTACTATCGTAGCAGTGACATCGGGGCCCAAAGAGATCATGCTATGTTTATAGCACACTTAACCGACTACAGTTGAATCTCAGTAACTCAAACTTGCGTATAATTCAAGCTAACAGGCAGGTCCCATACTATGTGTCTCCATGGGAGGAAACTCCCGGTAATTCAAACTTTGCTTTATTCAAACAAAATTTTTATCTCCCTCGAGTTCGAATTAAGGAAATTCGACTGTATTTGCAGTTGCACTGGTAGTGTAAGTACTGCTTTACCTCTACTTTCCTAAAAATAGGTTTTCTTCTGTTCTAGTTTTTAAAACAAAGTTTGCGTTTTCAAACAGCAAGGTTTTAGTGTTCATTTCTAGTTTTTGCTTTTATATAATGATGCTCCGCTACCCTTGTGGGCCCTCAAGGTATAGTATATGAATTATGTGATGATAATGACGACGATATATGTGTTTCCACTGCACAGGAGCAGTATAGCCAGTGCAGTGCAACTGCTTACCTCGGCCGATTTGCTGATTGTTGCAAATACCTTGCAATGCGGGTAAAAGGTGATCCATCCCAGAGGTGATGCGTCTACTTGCATCAGAATACAACACAAAGTGTGTATGACATCTTCCGGTCATTGAATACAAAGCCAAATGATGCACTTGGCATTGGACATCCACCCGGTTTATTCTGGAATATGGAGGAAAGAAGGTCGCTACAGCACTGGCTTTGGCCAGCTGCACCTTGCTTCGGTGCATGCGAAGACCATGTGGACACTATTTTGCAAGGAGGGTGGAGACGGGGGAACTGCACTCTGTGATTGGCTGTGCCCAATCCCAGAGTGCAGTTACGTCACAATATGGAACTCAAAAAGTGCAAGATATTGAGCTCTGAATCCAACCTTTACTTCCTCGCAAAAGGTGTTTTCAGGTCACGTAGCTGGTTTTGCGGAGAGAAAGTGTTTACCACTGCTGATGTCTCCACCACAACATGCACTGTGCTGTGGTAACTACAGCCGAGCACATCAGTCTGATGTCGTTCACTGTCGGATCCAGCAGGGTAACATGGCAGCATGTTTTAACTCAACACTCGGGTGCATCATTTTCGACAAACATTCATTTATTTGTTGTCAGTGGGCCACTTGAGTCCTCTATCATTTCATCTGCTGCAGGTCAAGCTGAACACCATCAGAAGGTGCCTCCTCCTGAACTTCAATCAAGAGGACAGCACGATCGACTTCCGCCATTAGTGAGTTTTTGTGGTACTCTTAAGACCCAAACTCTGTAGCCAGGCTTTACTAAGAGCCCAGCATGGCTGGGTGAACAACGCATCCACGCTCGCCCACGGAGAGGGTTGCGTCATTCTTGCGCTACGTATGTAGTGTCGCTTCTGGTTTGCACCATTCACAACTTGTTTGGACAGCTACGGCTCCAGCGAGCCAATCAGCGTCGGAGCGAGGTACAGAATCACATACTGTCACACTTGTCCTGCGTAGAGCTGTCATGTGCTTTGCTCCGTCTCTTTACTTGGCCGGTTGGGGTCGTAATGTTTGCCCTAGCGATGCAAGTTGACTATACCGTTTCGTGTACTTTTGTGCGCAGGCACATATACTATGTGTGCCACTTTGTCATTGCTGATATAATATTTCGGAGAATCATTTCTGTAAAGATAGTGAGGCATATTTATTTTCATGCGCACAGAAGAAATGAAGGGTGAACTTCTAAGAAGCCTCGCTTCTGAATTTGTGCCGCTTACTCTATTTACTCAAATGCACCATAAAAACCAGAATATGCACCGATGTTTGTTTGCAAATGAGCTCGCTAGAGCCCCCTATCAGCAGACCCCTGCGCACTTTGTCTTCCTCTTCTTTTCCACTTGTCTTGCATCTTTTTGTTATTTGTACATGCAATCCACCTATAACTATACCACATACAGTCGACTCTCGTTAATTCAAAATCTCTTAATTCAAACTTTCGGATAATTCAAACTAACGTGCAGGTCCCATCCTATGCGTCTCTATGGGAAGAAACTCCTGATAATTCAAACTTTGCTTTATTCAAACAAATTTTCGGCCCCCCTCGAGTTTGAATTAAGGGGGGACACTACCCGAAAAAAAAAAAATTTTCTGCAAAAAAAGTTGATTTTGAAAAATGTTGTATTTACATCCACCAGCACCTGGAGAGTATTTCCAGAAAGTTTCATTAGTTTACACCGCATAGTTAATTTTTTATAAATAATTTTCGGTGCATTGAAGCTAAAGAAAAGGTAGGGGTTGGAACACTTTGAACACATTTTTCTCCGTTCCACATTTTGGCTTAAATTTCATTTTAGGAAAACTATCGTTTGTTAATGGGACAAAAGGAAAGACTCGCTTATTGTTTTTCATAAGTGGAATTTTATGGGCAGTGCAACTATGGAATTGTTTTTTGACTTTGTGGATGTTTTTTATAAAAGATGTTAAGATTTTGTGGATGACATAAAAGGCAAAAAAATTTATTTGATTTTTCACTGCAATGTTAGCATAAAATAAATTACTTTTTGGAAATTTTCTTTTCACAGCTTCACTCCCCAGGCGTTCTGCTGCAGATCTAGAGTAGAAAAATGTTCAGTATTACATTATTTCCAAACGATAGTTTTCCTAAACGAAGTTGGTGTGTTCCTGATAAAAATGACTACAAATTATTTTACAGCTTATGTACACTGATGAAACTTTCCACTGCATTCTGCCTTGAAACTTCCAGTATATACTCTAAATTTCATTCATATTAAGCCATAGGTTTAAAAGTTAACCCCCTTGGGTGGTGTCCCCCCTTAATGAGAGTCGACTGTATAACAATGTACCACTTATGAGGACTGGTTTACAGTCCAGATACGGTAATCGGCTGTATAGATTGAAATTTTGGGTTTTCTAGTTATCGTTGTACAGTAAACTCTAAATTGAGCGAACTTCAAGGGACACAGGGAAATAGTTCACTTAACTGAAAGTTCACTAAACCAAATATATTCGCTACAATATGGAACAGCATAGGGCACTGCATACGTCGAGTCAAAAGTGTGAAATGCAATTTATGCAGCCGTATTCATTGATATATACAAAGTGCATAACAGTTACATTGCTGTTCTTCTCATTTTGAAAAAGAAAATCTAATTTTTATTTGCAACGGTGCTCTTAAAGTGTATGAAGTAACAAGCTGTCCGGAAAGTCTGTTTTTTTGCACTTCCTCTGGCACAGCTTGTTGCTGTGACGAAGCCATACCGCAACGGCATCGTCCACTGGCTCGAAATATCCCACACAGAGTCGTTTCCTGTTGGGATCGACCGCAGTTTCTCCTTCAAGCTTAGACTTTTGCTTCACTCTCGTTGACAACGTCGACGGTGAAATCCCATAGTTTTTCGCAACGTCCACTTGCCTTTAACCGTTGTCCAGATGCTGGAGGATTTTGAGCTTGTCTGATAGAGAAAACTGTTTCCATTTTGTCGTACTCATTACGAAAGTGGGCGCACAGACTGCCGTCCTCCCATTGTTACCCAAAACTAAGATGGCCGAACAGAACCGATGACAAAGAAAAAACAGACGCACCCTGTGGTTCGTTCTCGTCTACTGCACCGCCGCTTTGCCTCGGTGGCGCTGTAGACGCCAGCGATGATACGCCGCCGCTGCAGAGGGGTATCATCACAATGGAAGATAACACAGAAAGGGTATGCTGCATGCATCGGAAAAATTAAGTGGAAACTGTCAAGAAAATGTGAATGTAAAACCGCAAAACATAGGTAGAGAATTGTGCTGAGGAGGTTCCCACAGTTCAAGAGAGCGGCAGAAAATTTCTAGCTGACGGGGCATGAGAGTAGCATCAGCAACATGGCGGCGGCCTAGGAATGTTTTTTTGGAAAGGTGTATATAAGATGAAAGCCAGCTTTTTTTAATGCATATCTGAGGAAAAATAAAAAAATTTAACTTAAATTTGGAGTTATACAATTAATTGTTTTCTTTTGGGGGGGGGGGGGGGGGGGGGGGGCGTTGTTTTCTTTTTTTAAATTTGTATTTCGCTTATAGTGGTGATAAACTAGGCAGACCCGTAGTAGTGACTGAAATTTCAAAACCCATAGTGCTATCCGAGAAGCTCGCCCATGTCGGCTGCTTCTCCGAAGAGACCGTTACAAGACGCGAGAGCTTTGCTGTGAAACAGTAAATCTTGCCACAAAGGGTGAAGCGCGAGTAGTTCAAGCTCGGACAATGACGCAGCCAGTGCAGTTGACGAGCTATATTTAGCTGGAGTGACTAGGAATGTCGCAAAATTAATGTTTGTAGAAACTTTATTCCCTCGTGCTTCTTTCAGAATTGAGGTCAACTTATTTTCGAATAGGTTCATTTATTGCTTTGGTTACTCTCAGCGAGTTTACTATGTCTGACCCTAGTCCGATCGCGGCGGATACTGCGAGTCATCGGTGCCAGTCCAAGGCCGTGAGAGTTTCCCGTAAGCTTAGAGGGGAAGCGCCGTGACGCGCGAAATGCGCAGTCGCAGGCTACATTCAAAGAGCTGGGATGGCTTGTGGTGTCCGCTGCTACCGAAAGTTAGGGGAAACGCAGTGTAGTCGCGGGTCTAGTAATGGCGGCAACAACCGGCTGCAGCACGATCAAGGTGACGCCGTGCGGCATCAACCGGGCGGTGAAGAAGCTGGTGCAGAGCCGGGTGCCGGACCTGAGCCGTCTGCACGACGTTTGCGAGTTCCTGGAGCAGCCGGGGGCCTCGGAGAGCGAGGCGGAACTCGAGGGAACTTCCAACCAGGTGCTGCTGCCCCAGAGGATCGCCAGCCGGGGGAACGCCCTCAACCAGCAGAGCTCCGTCAGGTACCTCACCGTGTGGCACTAGTCGCCGCCCGATTCAAAGGGTTCGGTCGCACGCCTCCATTCGCCCATCCAGGCGAGCCACGGGTCGCCTCCGTCGGGCTCTCGAGAAACGGGGCCCACGGACGCACGAATCCCCGGAGCGTTTCGTACCACGGGTGCTCAATGCGGTGTTTTTAGAGGACGCCGATGAGTCTAGCAACCGTGAGCCTGGTATGCGGGCTTGAATTTCAGGATCGGCCGTATGGCATATGCCAAGGTGAGATAATAGAACATTTTAGAATGGTCCAGCGATCCCAGAAAGGGCAACAGATTTGGTGAGAACACTTGGTCACGTGGATAGAAGAACGGAGCGCAAAAAGATTGCCGTCATTGGGAGCAGGTTAGAAGATTGCTGGCAAAGGGGAAGTGCGAAATTCGTGCTGTACTGAAGGTATGGGACAGAATTTCATACAACCTTTAGGTACAAATGCATGAAAGGATAAAGCATAGAGGACGGGGACAGAAACAGGAATTAGGGTTGTCCTCAAGCCAGTATCGTCGATCCATCCACACACCCACTGCGTAGTTGGCCTCCCTCTGATTGCATCTTCATACGAGATTAACTCTGAAGACAGCGAGGCCTTGTTGCAAAATCTAATCCCTCTCGCTGCTGAGTAAAAGTCTGGCACTTCAATATTGGAGAGCCTACACCTATACAGCATTTTTGTATTTGTGCTGTCATGCAGCATGACCCGCCAGAGTAATTCAGATCTGCCCAAGCGAAACTTGGCATTTGGTCCGAGCAGTTTTGTCTAGGCACGGTTGCTACATGGTGTTTCAATAAGGCGATTCTAGGCCAAAGTTGCCTCTAGTACTTTGCTTTAGCAAAAGTGTACAGCTAGCGTTGTTCTTGTCACTTGTCCCAGAGCAGACATGCAACCCACTTTTGTCCGTTAGGGTGGTCGAACTCGGGCCCCGGCTGACCCTGAAGCTGGTGAAGGTGGAAGAAGGCCTGATGGGAGGAGAGGTCATGTTTCACGCCTTCGTCGAGAGGTCGCCCGAGGAAGTCGAGAGGCTTCGGGAGCGCAGGCTGCAACTCAAGTGAGTCTGCCCTCGGGACGCTCGAGCGAACATACGCAAACTACTCTGCAAAGCTGAGCATTCGAGCTTTTTATAACTACGAGAAAATCAAAGCCATTATTAGTGTTTCCCAGTATTGATTCTTCAGAATGTCGTGCGGGGAGCGGGCACCACCTAGAGCTAACGCGCCGCTCCATCTTGGAAGCAAATTGGCAGCGCCGCCAACGGCTCGCATAAGTATTACTTTGCGTGCAAATGCACCGTCTGCTTTCCCGCGTTCCAACGCAAGTTCCGAGTCTGTATCTTCCTGCCACTGCATTCCTCGATTTAACGCCAAAGTAAAAATATTGTGCCTCGATATTCAGAAACCTACTTGTGTTCAGCGTTCCTGTGTCCTCGTGTGATACGACCCACAGGACTGGCTCGAAGCTCGGGATTCAGCCGTGTCCTGTAAGCGGCAACGACGGTAGCTCGGCGTCTCTATTTTGTGTGTCTGTTCGACGACGGCCTGGCGTCTACTATGGAACGACACACACCAGTGTCGGCATTCGATCAAATCAATGTGACGAGTGTTTTTCGTTGCTCATTTCATCAGATCTCGCTGGCAAATCAAGCTCATACTGGGAATGAGATGATTGCGGCTGTTTTTGCGAGCGCATGAGATCTAGGCTCTCAATTTTCATCTCTAGTGTAAGAGAAGTTAACCGTGACAGTGACCCCAAACGCTCGTGTAGTATGACGCTTGGGTCAGCATAGATGGAATAGAAACAACAGACTCAATGCTTGCCATTCCCTGGCGCAATGTGCGTGCAGAAAGGCTGCTAGAAGCTGCGACGCCTCAGTCTCGTTGCGTGCTTCCAATAGGACTTGTCTGTTGAATTAAAATTTCCGGGTTTGGCTTCGGATTTTGCCATACCCATAGTTCCCCAGATGGAACTAGAAAGGAGCGTTGGCACTGTCGGACTCTCGTTTGCAGCATCTCTGTGTGTGCAGTCTCGCGTTCCATGCTTTCAAGTGGAGAAAAGGCTGCTCGTAGAATTTCTGACAGCTTTCCTGCGCGCTTGCTCACACATTCTTTAATGTTGCACGGTTTTATGAATGGAAGAAACTTGGTTGCAGTTGCGAGTATAAGTCCTTGGCCATTTCTTCTGGTTTTTTGAATCGTAGCGGATGTCTCGAGTGTAACTAGCCTCAGTTGTTGCGAGTTGTGCTGGCAGACGAGAAATCTCCCGGTTGGAGAATCTGATCGCGAAACTGCACGAAATGTTGCTAGCACATCCATCTTTGGATTGTTGCCTTCGTGCGACGCAACGTAGGGATAACTTCGGGGAGTGTGGGGTGGCTATGGGGAATCACTTCCGCTTTGGGTTATTAGGGGAGCCGCGAAACCTGTACAGATAATCTTTGGCCGGCATAAACATAATTTCTTCCAAGTGGGATTCCTGGTCAGAAGCACGACCAGAGCTTGCTCTATGCCGGGTTTCTCAAACTCATTCGGGTGTGGGTGCCAGATAGACCACCCCCAAAAGGTTGAGGGCCAATGTGGGGGATCTGTATGCTGTTATTTTGGGACAAAAAAAAAAAAAAAAGAAAAAAAAGCAGAGATGACTTTGTTGTGAAGCCGCTGACTCTCCCAGTGACTATATATTTTCTGGAGAAGGGACCTCGTGCTTTCTGCTTTTGTATGGTCGTCGTTTTGCCAGTAACACCTTAAAAGACACGAGCCGCGTGTCAGCGATTTAGTGAGCGGAGAGACGAGCAAAGAGACAAGCGACGTCTACAGCAACGAGAGTCAGTGATGAGCGACGGCGATTTCTCACTGTTACTCGTCGTGTTGCTCGGTTTTTGGATTTGTAGAAAACGTCGCGCAGCGCCTTGGTCGCTTGCTTCGTCACTTTCATGCAGTTTGCCTCCTTGCCCGACTGACCGAGCAACATCGAAGCGGGTCGCCATCGCTTGTCTTATTGCTCGCCAAATCGCTTACATGCGGTTCATACTGTCTTGATTTGCATAGACGACTACTTTAGACCCGTGCCTGATGTGATAACAAAATTTTAAGTGCTAGCGCATCGGCAGTTTTTAATAGTAGAACAAGAGCAAGCATACTGTCATTGCCCCGTCGCACAATTTACTTTGCCCGACAGGCACTTTCTCTTTTTCTGATGATTTTTATAGCAACATTATAATAAAATACTCATATTTTATAGGGATTTTCCAGCGGCCCAAGCTCGTCGCTTTATCTTTGGCAGTCATTCTGCTGAGCGAGAGTTGGTGCAACCGAGGTGCCTCCTTGAGTAAAGAGCTCACGCTTGTAGCCTCCTCAAGTAGTCACCTCAAGAACTGTAGTCGAAACAGTCTGGCTCCTTGCGGAGCATTAGTAATGTCCCCCTTTATGTGGATAATCAAGATATAAGTAGGTAAATTTTAGATTACATATGTTATCTTATCAAGACGTACGCATTTCAAATGCCAAAAGCATAGCTTTTTTCTCTGACAACCAAATCTCGTAAGAACTACTTCGCGCCGCGTATAAACAATGCGCAAAACTCGCTTTTATTTTTAGGTGAAAACGGGTATAGTAGTGGCATTGTCGTTCCGGCTGATTTACTCGAGAAAGGGCTGAGAAGCAAATATTTAAACGTAGCAATACTCGGTCCAAAATAAAAGAGAATAGGGCAAAATTTGTGAGCACTTTATATGAGCAGAGCTCAGGCACGTAGCCAGGAGGGGGGGGGGGGGGGGGGGCCGGCCATGGGGCTCGGCCCCCTCGAAATCTTTCATTTTGCTGGGACCTCCTCTCCCCTGTCCCCTCATACGGCATTTTGTCATGGGCGGCCCCCCCCCCCCCCCCCTCCCGAAACAAAGTCCTGGCTACCTGCCTGGCAGAGCTCCTTTTCGAGCGGCAATGAACCGACGATATGAAACCATAATGTATGGCGCATCTAGCACTTGAGGCATGGGAACAGGGCTCGCAGCGGCAGGATGCTTGCGGGCCGCATCCCAGAGAGTCGCGGGCTGCATGCAGCCCGTGTTTGAGACCCCTGCTCTATACTGTTGTTGCCTGCTGGGAGAGGAGGGTAACCCTTACTTAGAAAGCAGAAATGTTCGGTTTTAGGGGCAAAGCTCCTTAGGGTCTAGCCTTGTCCGGCGTCCGTGCTCATACAGATTGCCATCCCATCTGTCTACTTAAAAAAAGAAAAAATGCTTGCGCAGTCGACAGGATTCGAACCCCCAATGGATTTCTAGTCCATCGCCTTAACCACTTGGTCACGTCTGCGGGACGAGTAGGGGGCTCTGAGATGTGGTGGTAACTCAAGAGCTGGGGATGTCATGGATGAAACGTTGCATGTAGACGCTCAACGTCTATACAGGAGAGGGCGCTGCGGTCAAATGCATATATAATCGCGTTAAACTTTGCATGCATTGGCTCAACGTTCATAGACGAGAGGGCGCTGCGGTCAAATGTTAAATCCTGTTTTCATCTCACCGCGTGTAGATCATCAATTTAAAGTCGGAATTCCTCATTGCATTACCTCAGCCTATTATAACTCTTTTATTCCAAGGACATCTTCAGAGTGGAATCGCCTTCCCGCGCAATTAGTAAACATACCATCCTTTGACTTGTTTAAAAGTGCGTTGACTACTTCCCTATGTTAATATCTCTCTTTGTTTGTTTGCCTTGTTTTATACATTTCTTAATTTGTTTACATATTTTTTTTTTACATTTTTCGTGCTTGGCTTTTAGTGTTTGTATATTGTTTGTGTTCCAAATTTGTCTTGTACCACTCCCCTCTGTAATGCCCCAGGGCCTTGAGGGTACTTAAATAAATAATAAATAAATGCTAAAATGCATATATAACCACGTTCCATACCACACATTCTCTTTCTGACATAGATGAAAACGAACGGAAAGCTTGGCATGCTGCGGCTCAGCGTATCAGTGCCACCAGAGCTTCGCCCCAATCAGCATCATTCACCACGTGGAGATGCCGGCATTTTTTTTATCTCAAAAACAAAATAAAAGGAAAAAGTTTCAGAGAATGGCCGCTTCACGCTCATGTGGCGGCTTTAGCCCCCAGAATCCCAATGGTTCTTCTTTCGCTCTCTTTCAGCTTTGGCGACTGGTTCTGGCATTAATCCCGCGGGCTCTCTTTGTATAGAGGAGGCTATGGTGTGACACGTGCCCTTTGCTCACTGGCATTTCCGTGACATTAGTCGCAATGCAACTTGTGGCAGGAGGGCTTCTATACACCTTTCCAAAAAAACGCTCCTAGGCCGCCGCCATGTTGCTGATGCTGATGCGGCTGGTGCGACTCTCGCGCCCTCTATCAGCTAGAAGTTTTCTGCCACTCTCTGGGACTGTGAAGACCCGCTCAGCGCGGTATTCTACGTGCATTTTAGCCGTTTTGCATTCGACGTTTTCTCGCTCTCTTGAAAGTTTCCACTTCATTTTTTTATGCGTGCTGCCTACCCTTCTTGTGTTATCTTCCATTGTGAGAAATAAGGCTGGTAAGTGCCTGTCATTCAAGCTTTTCTGCTCGACATTCACGGGAAACGAAGCAGGTGAAGGACGTCGAACGACCCTTGACGCGATTTTGCGAACATTGTTCTCCCCCCTCCCAGAGATAATCCGCGTAGAATCCTCAGTCATCTCCAAAAATAGTTGCCCGGGTTGGAGTGAGAAACGGGTCAGTCGCGTTTGTTTCTTTGCCTTGGTGCGGTTGTGAAAAAAAGGAAGCTCTCCCCGAAACGTGCCCCAAACGAAGTCATCTCGGATTCCGTCCGATCGTCAAGATGTGACTGTCGTCCACTGTGACTGTGTTATTTGAGATCTTTCTCAAATAAATTATTTTCGGATAACGCTGCATCGTGTGGTATGTACGATATATTGTTCGAATGTTACCACTTCCTCAATTGTATGTCCGTGTCCTGTCCATCGGTAAACACGTTATTTGTGAGAGTGAAAAATGCATGCCTTTCGGCCGTCTTCTGTTGCAATTTATTCTTGACAGCAAAGCGCTTTGTCGCTTCACATGCGGCGAATCCCGCGGCGTCGTCAAAACTGATCGTAAGAAAACAACAAATAACTAGAACTATACATTCCAGTCGCACTCGTTCTGTCGCGCGCGTATCCAATAAAAACAGTTTACAGTTTTTTTTGTTTTTTTTTTTTAGTGTGACACAATGCATTCTCAATGACCTCGGGAAAATACATGCACAATGAAACACAAAATATTGCGGGAAAAAACGAGAATTTAGCCGCCAGCAGCGTTTGAAACTGCGCCTACGCAGGCTGCGCCTATTGAAATCACAGTCCACTCGGTTAGGGTTAGGAGGGACGCCGGTGAAAGTCTAGCCTCAAACTCAGTGACTGGGCTCGAAAACGGATTGTGGTCCCTGGGGTCGAGTGTATTTTGGAAAGGTGTATTGAGCTAGTCGACGGGTTTATAAAAAGTATGACCGAATGCTAAGCGCATACGTTGAGTATTTTACGAGAAGCTTTTGGTAGGAAACTCTAAGCTACTGTCTTGGAGATGGTTTTTCATTTTCTCCCTGTTTTTTCTTCTTTCAGGAAAGAGAAGGAAAAGCGTAAGCGTCAGCAGGAAGAGAACAGGCGGCGCAAGGAGCAGGCTGAGAGGGAAGAGGCCACAGACGAGGAGGGTAGCGAGGAGCAAGGGGAGGACGAGGACCGTCAGTGGTACCGGGAGGAGGTGGGGGAGGAACCAGAAGACGGTACGTGGGCACCCGTACCGGTGGCAACACGTGGCCCCTGGGGTCCGATTTTGGTCACCGCGAGATCTAATTTGCCTTGCCGAACGAGTAAAGATAACGTTCGTAGACTGTTCGTCTGCTAATGCGCCCTTTGCAGATGAAAGTCAAACAAGAAAAACAGTTTATCATCTGCTACGAACTGAGCGCCGCGCTGAAATTGGGATCATCTGCCATTTCACGTTGGAAGCCATTGACAACCCGTGCTTTGTTTTCAATTCTGAGATTCTTCTAAGTGAAAATTGGCTTGGTGGGCTTGGTGGCTAGCCAAGTTGGACGCAATTTGAGACTCGCGGAGCCGAAAATTGGAGGTGCGTTCATTACATGAAGAAAAAAAAAAAAAAAAAAAAAGTCCAAATATCAGTATCTGTTGTGTGGGAGTGCGGTCATTATGCGAGTAGATATGGTATTACCGAGCTGTGAACTTGCGAATGAGTCAAACCACTGATCTCTTGCTGGATCGCGTTTGCCCGCTCTGCGAATGCGGTCACTGGCGGCCATCTTTAGGTAGAGTTATATTACCTCCAGCCAAGGTACAGCTCCTGCAGCCACTATCATCCATCCATGGCAGACAGCGTTTTGGCAGGTGTGGTGGCAGGCTGCCGTCAAAATAGGGTGGATGATATTTCGTGCTTGATTGAAATTGTTTGACGAAACATGTTTTTGAAACCCAGCGTGAACGGTAGCGCGACCTTTGAGGACCCGGTGAAAGTTTCACAAAATCGCAGCACCGGGAGAAAAGCAGCACAGCTCGCATCAAAAGTCGCATCAAAATTAGCATCAAAAGCAGACGCCGGTAAAGAGTCTGCTTGTGTGAGCGCCTCAGATGAACTGCCAGCTTTGTCTGACCTGGTTCGGTTAGATTGCACGGAGTCTCCATTTTGAAGCCCCCGAGTGCAATGCTGCAATGCATTCTCGAAACAAATCTTTGAAGCGTGGGAACATTCAGTGACCATTGCCCAGAGTGGTAAAAACTGGAGCAGGGCGCGGCAACTTTAAGCGCCATCATCGGGAGTCCAGAGGGAAACAACGAGAGAGAGAGAGCGACAGAAAAGCAGAGAAGGAAAACAAACAAATGGTTAGGTATGTTTATTTCGCTGCAACAAGTCCAAGCTGTTCTAGCACTTTTCATACAATGCACAATGCCGGCACTGTTGTGCAAAATAAAACCGACTTTGAAGCAATGTTTTCCCACTTCTGGCTAATAAAGCGTCTCCAGCAACACGGGCCCACTGAGACCACTGATGTCCGCGTTTATACCCGGCCGTTCCGAGGCGGCTGAAATGTTTGAGGAAGATAATGGATCTTCTCTAGATTTATACACCCTTTCTGAAATTCAGTGCCATCTTGTGGTTTAAATAGCATCTTCACTTTCGCCGTACCCGAGGCGCCAATGAATTTATAGTTCGTTATAGGGCACCGTCGCTTTCGCGAGTAAACGACGGACAAGAATGTCACCATATAGGTTTTTGTCAATGACTTTGAGTACCCACGACGACAAAGATGCAACCAGCGAAAATGGAGCACTGACCCACATGGCCGCCTCGATGAGATTCTGTGCAACAAGTGGCTTCGGAGCAAATTGTGTGCTGCCAACAGATGAGCCGAATTTTGAAATGAACGCCTATGCAGCCCTTGTGCTCAATTCCTGCTTTGTGTCGTAATTGCGTCACGAATGTATAGGCCTCGCATGACCTGCTCAGGAGCTCCTTCCACTTCCTTCACCTGAACCATACCGTGAAGAGTAAGAGACAAGACAGAACCCTTTGCAAGGCAAAGGGTTCTGTCCTGTCTTTTGTGCACCCCGGATACCAGTTCATCGTCCAATGCACAAACCTTGGCACGACACAGGCAAATCTGTTAGCAACAGCTTTTTACCGATGCTGCACGGCACATATGCTGTTCCTCAGATGATGGTAGCGATCAAAGTGGCCAGACCGAATTTCGGAAAGGGTCTAATGTGTGAGCTCTATCGTATGACCTATACTTTTCTCGAGTAACCCGCGTATTGACTCTCTTGCAGACCTGCCTCCTAAGGCAAAAAAGCCGAGGACAACCGGCGTGGTACGGGACAAGGGAGGGAAGATGGCTGCTCAGAAGACGAGGGCAGACAAGCCGGTTGTTGGGCCGTTTGGGCAGAAGGGGAAGAAGCAGGAGAGTGCCGGCAAGCGGGAGCTGTCGGACTTCGAGGTGATGATGCAGCGCCGCAAGAAGCGCAAGAAGCTCAAGGAGAAGGTGAAGCAGCAGAAGCTCCTCACCAAGAAGGTGTCCAAGCTGAGGGCGGCGCAGAACCAGGCCCCGGCCAGGAAAAAGAAGCACCGGAGGACGCGGTAGGCAGTCGAGGATTGGCACGAGGGACCTTGAATAAAGTTTGTTTCATCAAACGCCTTGTCCGAGGTTGTTAGGCTGTGTAAACTTGTTTTAGATGTTGCAACAACTGGGGACACAGTTCCCAGTTGTTGCAACATGGCATGAGAAATCTCTAGGTCAGGAGTCTCAAAACTTGTTTGAGTGTGGGGGACAACGTGAGGATGGAGGTTCAAGAGATTTAAAGAGAAGGACCTGTTGATTTCTGCTTTTTGTGAACTCGGTTTGGCCAGCGACCTCTTTAACTTTGATTTGTTAATAGGACTACTTCAGTGCCCCAGCCTATGTCCCGCTCGAGTACCCGTAGAAGTATGAGTGAGTAAGTTTAAAAACCTCCTTACCTAGACTATTCTAAACCATGGCATTTAGTTGGTAATATTTCGTCTCACTTAACATTCTGCAAAGTCACAAAAGCTACAACTGCTGCGGTTACTTGACGACAGGTGTTGAAGGAACAAAAAGTACCTATACTTCATTTCGTAAGTTTTGTTCGACATTGTTAAAGTCATGAGCTAAGAAGCACCTTGTGTTTGAATCTAGTCAACAATGGAGCTTTTTTCGGTAGTCTTCCACGCTTGCGCCTACTCTTGCTCCTAGTGTGCTGCTGCCATTGCCGGAGGGCAGCTGGGCAGTCGCGCTAGCTGCACCGTGGTACAACTACGTAGCCCACATGGTCGTGTTCATTCTGTTTGTCTGCGCTTTGCCAAAGCATCGTTGGTGACATGGCGAAGCATCGGCAGAAAGATAGCTTTCTTCGTTCAACGGCCCTCGAAGAACGCCATTTGTAGTGATACTAGAGTGATACCGTGCAGTGATACCATCGCCTTCCTCCGCAATTGGTTGCTCAAATTGAAGGGGAAAATAGAACGGTAATCGTTTATTCTTCAAAACCTGTCGTGCAAGATACACGTCAAACAATAACGAAAGGAGTAGATCGCGGCTCTTCATCTGGTGATCGATCCTGAGGTTCGGCCTGGCTGCCGAAAAACAAGGCTCGTATATGCAATGCGTGCAGATAATCAAACAATAATGCCCTTAGCCTTTGAGAAATACTTTCAAGAGAAGAGAGCACAAGAAAGCATTTCGGCTGTGATAGACCTTGGAATACCCTTCATCAACCATTGTTTCCAATTTTTTTTTTTTTTTTTTTTTTTTACAGAGCGCAGTGTAAAAACGTTTGTCAAGAAGTTGTTCACAAAAGTACTAACGAGGTAAGAAATTATTGGTACAGAAAAACTTCACTTAAGACGATTACAAAGGCAAGAAATCTCATTATAAAATATTTCTAAAAATTGCACAGTTCTTGGCAAGTCTGTGACTCGTGAAGAACTCGACAAAAAACATGACGTGCATTAGTTGCCAAAAACATTTGATGATGAAAGTGAAAGAAAAAGATGATTTACGAAGGGCGATTGCCTATCTGTTTTGGGGTGCCCTCAGTTTTTAGCACTCCGGAAAACTGCAAAACAAAGAAGAGTGTTTTTTTTTTTTTGTTTTTTTTTTTTTTATTTAGGAGTGCCCTTAGTTTGTAGTTCTCAGAAAAACCGCTGTTGCTGGAAAAAGGTCCGATTCAGAATGTTGATAAACTTCTGAAAAAACTATACATGCTGTTTCGTACAGCGCTTGTGAAACCTCTGCAGAGGGCAGCAACAAGCATAGCCCACCATTAGCGGAAATCCCGACATCGACAGAAGCAGGGAAATTTGTAACCCTAGTGGGACGTGTGCATGTAGACCCCACGGTTGGACGGGACTATTGCTCAGGGTTTGGAGGGAATCTCGGCTCAGGTTCTTTGAGACCAGACTCCAGAAAACAGATGGCTCATCTGTTTAGTCCTATAGGCTCTATCTTGCAGCGATGAACCGATTTCCAGTGATCGGAGGCATGGTCGGAAAAAACATAGTGTAACTATTGCCCACTTGCTGTCACGGCCATTACCGATGAGACTTTCACAACCATCCTCAATTGACCCATTTCATATTGGGCCGAAGGTGCTGGTGTTCTCATGGAACTACAAAACTGCTTCCGCAGGGATTGTTGGCTGGATGATAACTTATTTATCCTGATACAATGCATTGAGATTGCGTCGGTAGAAAAGTGGAATTTAATATGCTGTTTTTTGAACATTGCTAAAGCGCATTAACAGTGTCTCCCATTCCTCGTTATTTGTGAGGCTCCAAGTGCTCAACATGCCGGAAGCCTGGGTGAGACTAATTCAGCGACTTACGACGGCAACAATGTGATGGCAACATTCAAGGGGGTTTCATCTGCAGACGTTCCCGTCGGGGCTGCCCAACGTCTCCCGTTCTCTACATGCTCTACAGATCCGGCGTGGAGAAAGCTCTCGTAAAAACTGGCGTTCACTTTACATCATAAGCAACACAGCGACATGATAAAAGGTTGGCTCCCCGGGCTGGCTTTGGCAGACGACCTTGGCTCACAACGTGGCAGACACGAGGGTACTGCTTATCACATGTGAAGCAGAAACGGATTGGCTCCAACTACAATTCAGTGAAAAAGCAGTTAGGGCACAGGCGAGCTGGTGTAAGTTTACCATTTTTAGACCACCCGAGACTGAGTGGAAGAAACACGACGACGTCTCAACGTCGTCGTGTTTCTTCTACCCAGTCTCGGGTGGTCTAAAAAATGGTACAATTCAGTGCCAGCAAGTCAGCTGTAGTGATGTTTTCCGAGAAAGGCAGAGGAGGCCTTGACACGCCTCCAGAGTACTGCACTTTTTGTTGTTACGCAATGCAAACACCTTGGAGCGATGCTGACTAATTTTGAAGATTATTTGGCGGAACACCACGAGAACCTCAAGACACGAGCCCTGGGAAAGCGAAACATACTGCGTCGAGAAAGTCTTTGGTGCTGTGGCTGCTATGTCATCACCCGAGAACTTTGGAAAGCGGTCACCTTACCTGGACCAACTTTCGCCAATGCCGTTACTTGTGTCCCCAGCGAGACCCGGGGATACCTCGAGCAACGACAAAGGCGAATCGGACGACGGGAGAGTTGCCAATCAACTAATCCAAGATCTTGGCTGGTCCTCTTTTGAAGCACGGGAGGCCAGCAGCAAGCTGGAGTATTACGCCCGGCCGCGAAACATGCGGGGTGGTTGCTGGGCGAAGAGAGTTATACATCTATGAAATGAAGACGACATGGAGACGACGTTAGATCTGACTTGGAACGAAGTGCGGTGCAATCTCTATGAGCAAGGAGCCTCCAACTAAAAAGAAATGGGTCAGCAAGGTGCGGGACGGACAGAGGGAGGACAGATATGCAAGACCACAGAAGCCTACATTTGTACAGATCATTCAAGACCAATGTTGCTCTTCCCAACTTCTGCGCTAATACGCCGGGTAGCCGTCTTCTCATTGAGGCCTGTGGCAGTGCCTTGCGCACCCGCCTGTACAGACGCAAATGTGACAGCAATGTGACGGACACGCTCTGCAGTGCATGTAAAGGTACAGAGGAGACAATACGGCAGTGCGATAAATTAAATAACGGGACAAAAAGTCATACAAGTCCACTCCTAACTTTTAAAAAAGTGCTTCAGATTCTTTTTAAGATGCAACAGAGCACAAGACGTTTCCAGCACACTTGTAGCCGAACCTTCTTCCAAGACATCCAACTTGAGTTGGATGCTTTTGCCAACATGGAAACTAGAATTCTGGTGAACTCAACATTGGATAACGGCAGAAGGATACCCTCGCCCTTGAACCACCCTGAGGTGTTGTAAGTTGGGCGAGTTGGTACGATGATGTAGTGAACAGAACTGTGCACAGAAAGACAAGGACAGAGAGAAGGAACATGCACGACACACAAGCGCTGACTCGCAACTGAGTTTATACACAAAAGGAAGAAAAGGACGTGTTGAAAGTCACGCAATGCGTGTCACAGTGACACAACACCATTTAACTGCAATGTCTTTGCCCCGTAGTCTGATCTAAAAAAAGGTTTGTTTGAAGCAGTGTCACTAATAGGTGCCTAATGCAGCAGTCCCCCAAGCTGTTAATGCAATGCGCTTCCATGATTTCGCGAGTCGCCTTGCCCTGATAGTGTCCAATTATCGTTGTGCCTTTAAAGGGACACTGACACCCCAAAGGTCGTATTTATTTTTATTGTCTAAAACGATGCAAGTTGCAGTCATAGACACGCAAAAAAAAACGCATCGCAAAAAAAAATTTTCCCGCGCACGCGCGCGCCTTTTTATTTTTGGCGTTTGATTTTCCCGCCTCTCGCCTCCTCGCTTCTTTTGATCGGTGACGTCAAGAATCATGAAATTTAGAAGCTTTGTAGGCGACATCTCTATAACATTTAATTACGGCAATCCTAAAACATGTTTTTTAACGCAATTGCGAACGCACTGCGGCCCTTCTTTTTGAAATACCAAAAATCGGGAGTTCGTTGTGGTGCAGTCTCCTGGATTTGTATCCTCCAACGGAAAACAGGCGACACCGCTCAAAACCGGTCCGCCGCAACGCGGGCGCTCGCTCCTTTCCTCCTCGCTTTGGGTCGCCATGGCAACAGCAGGGGGTCGTGAAAGAAAGTGGACTCTCAGGAATCCGCAATTTTTGACGTCAAGGCACCGGCGCCGATCGCGTGGGAACTTCGAATTCGGCATTTGGAAATTGCTTTTTTACTTCACGAATACTGAATTCCCAAATTTAAAATTTTGAGGGTAATGTCCCGGCATCGTTTTCAACCGTTTCGGATAATAAAAAAAAATATGATTTTGATGTGTCAGTGCCCCTTTAAGGATTGGAGAACACGATCAGGAATTGCAATGTACCGGGAGATGCCGTAGATTGCATCTTCCCGTGCACAAAGCAGTGGGGGCCCTGGTACGCAAGACTAAAGGGATTCGGTGAAAGAAACCTAGAGATCCCCAGAAACGACAGGTGCACATGCGCAAAACGTCGCACAATTTAAAAAGAGCAGCCGAAAGGTATGATGTGCCTGTGGTGTTTTCAACTCCCAAAAGAATGGCGCAAACCTGTTCCAAGGTTTGCTTGCTAGCAGAAAACCTAAAAAAAAGTCAAGTGCCAGAAATGCCACAGCCACCCTTGTGCGTCGGGTTCAATTGGCATTGTGTACAGAATCCCACTAAGGTGTGGCAGAAGCTACGTGGGCCAAACTGGACGGTGCCTGAACGATATCTTCACGAGCATGATCGTTCACTGAAATCTACAGTGGGCGGTCATCTTCCTGTACATTGCAATTCCTGCTCGTGTTCTCCGATTCTTAAAGACGCAACAATAAATGGACATTATCGAGACAAGACGACTTGTGAAATCTTGGAAGCGCATCGCATTAATAGCTTGGGGGAGTGCTGCATTAGCCACCCATCAATGACACTGCTTCATACAGAAACCTTGTTTCCAGATCAGACTATGCAGCAAAGACATTGTAGTTAAATGGTGTTGTGTCGGACGTGACATTCACTGCCTGCACTGCGTGACCTTCAGCACGTCCTCTTTTTCCTTTTGTATATAAATTCAGTAGCGAGTCAGCACTTGTGTGTTGTGCATGTTCCTTCTCTCTGTCCTTGTCTTTACATGTGCTTTTCTGTTCACCCTGAGGTGAACAGAAAAGCGTTCATTTGGGTTGCTCTCTTTTTTGTGGTCTGTGATGAAGATATATATTGTGTGGGACTTTGTACATAATGAGATCAGTCTGCCAAGAGATTCACAATGGACGAATGGTCTGGTAGTCCCCCGCTCGTAAGTTGACGATGATATCAGGTTTGATGAAATCTTAGGTCCTCACGAAGAACGACGTAATCGTCTTTTGGTTGGGAAGCAGCTGCCTGGAACTTGCGGTCTTGGTAGTTTTTTTCCTCTTGGCCGAACCATTGATTTCCGGCATGAGGCTCCGCTTGGTCTTACTCGCCAGTTTCTTGGGGTGCGCCTCGGAACCTGCGTGACCAGACGCTAGCCTCGCGTTCTTCGTCTCTGCATTGAGCAGAGCCAGGGGCCGGCTCCCTCTCAGCGTCGGCGGGACGGCATCGTCAGGCGCACGCCGGGGGCAGCTCGACTCCACGCCGAGCTTATTGGAGATGCGCTTGGAGAGTGGTTCGCAGTACTCGTCCACTTCCTCCGGAGACTCGGGCGTCTTGAAGTAGTCGAGCATCCGCGGCACGTTGAGGGGTGTCCCCTGACTGTCCATGTTGTACAGCACGAACGTCGGGTTGTAGGAGAGCCTCCGCGTCGACAGGACGTCCGCCATGCTCCTGAGCACTCGCAGCGTACCCCCTCCGGACCCCCACTCCGACTCCCCGTCGGCCTCGCAGCCCGACAACTCCAAACTCTCGGCAAGGCTGAGCAGGTCCGCCTTGAGCTCGAGCACGCGGTCCCAGGCGAGTTCGTGGCCTCCCACGCTCCGCACTCGAGACACTAGGAGTCCCACGGCTTTCCTGACGGCCGTCGTCGCGTCCTCTTCCTCGGCGAATGTCTGCAGCCGGTGAAGGACGTCGACGAACTCGGACAGCTTGCAGAGGAAGGGTGTAAGCGCGCACTCCTGGACGCCCAGGCGGGCCTTGAGCACGTACGACACGACCGTCTGGCACATGGGCATCCCACTCTCCAGGGAGAGGCGCTTGAGCTCCGTGAAGGCGTCGTGCGGGAGGCGGACGGCGGGAGACGCCATCGCGGTGGCCAGTGCCACTTCGTCCCGGCTGTTCACCAGGACGCGCAGGAAGGCGAGAACCACGTGCGTCATTGAGTCGGTCGCCGCCTCACTTTCGACCCCCGTCGGGCTCGACTCCGGCACGGGTCCGAGCAGCGTTTCCGAGCTCACGCTGACGTCGGACAAGTTGCAGCCCCCGTTCAGGCTCACGTCGAGCGGCATCTCCGCCGTCAAGAGCTGCACTCGCCGGCCCTCGAACAGGGCGGTCAGGCACTCTCGAACGAACTTGGACTTCACCGGCCCGTGCACGAAGAAGACGCACCTGGCGAGGCGCGCACCGACGTCCCCACCGGAGGCGACGATCGCCCTGAACTTGGCGAGGACCTGCCAGTGGTTGGCCGTGTTGCTGTGAGCCAGGAAATCCACGTACTTCTGCACGAACTCGGAAGCCGGGTATTCGTCGGGCGCCGCAAGGTGCTGCTGGTACTGCGAGTCGTTGAAGAGCACCTCGCCGCCCGTGGCGTCGAAGGGCCCGGTCTCCTGCTTGACGCGGGCGACGCACAGCTGCAAGGCCAGGTAGTGCTCTGGCACCGTAAGCACAGTTGTGGCACCGTTCGGGAAGCTCCCGGCACGCCTCAGAGTCTCGACGAGGAAGCCCAGCAGCGTGCGTTTGCGGACGTCTCCTGGGGCGGACTCTGTGCCGAGGACGACGAAGTCGTTGTTCGGCTGGCACTTGGACCTGGCGTAGCCTAGCACGGCCTCCCTAGCGTTCGCGTCGTGATCTGTCCATAAGAAGCAGTCGCCCATTTCACTTTGCTCGCTCATGGCTCCCCAAAGTTCTGATGCTTTTGATGTCCCGTTGTCGGCGCCGTTTGCCCAGTTTGTCCACGGGGGATTTTGACACTCGGGAATTTTGAATCGCTTCGCGAACTTTGCGTTGCGGAAACAGTCGAACGGTTAGCCAGACACAACAGCCACAAACCAGCCACAAACCAGCCAGGTCTAGCCAGAACAATCAGAGTAGGGTAAATAAAAATTCAAAAAAATTTATAAAAATATTGCAATTATTTTAAATTTTAACTACTTTCTCGCGTTTATTATTTCATATTGTTTTCATTGTAAGTAATTCTTTGTTAGCGAAAAATCAATAAAATCCCGTAGAGGAAGCTGAGCCAAGATGGATGGATGATGGATGGATGAATACGGCTGAGCCCTTTGGATCGGGCGGTAGCTTACGCCACCTAGCCATTCTTACTTGGCTAGGTGGCTTACGCCACCTAGCCAAGTAAGAATGTTGCGCCATCTGTTGGACGCAAAGTGAATGAGCGGCTGTCACAACGTTGAGGCGTTGCCGTTGCGTTGAGACGACCTCTTTTTTTTTTTTCTACTTGTTTTTCGTTCCCTACATTCCTTCCGTGCTCTAGTGGACGTGAGCTCGGACCGTACGCCAGGCCGCAGGATTACGGCAACGTCGAGGGTTTCCAGCCCCCGTGGACCTCACCTGATCCAGGTTAGTGGACTCCAGCTCTCCCCGCTCTTTCTGACTGCCAAGTGTACGACTTCGGCAAAAAGTCGGGCGCGAGCGTAAGCCTGCCCGTCACCTCCGGATCGCCAAAGAGGTGGCGATCTGCGTGGAGCGTAGAGCACTGTGGTTTTGCGATCGGCCACGCAGTACGGAATTTCGCTACGCGCGCCCGTTCGTTCGAAAAGCACGGACGAATAACCCGATTGCACGTCGTAGTGAGGAACCGTTCGGAGGCTCGCCGCTCCGAGCCGTCCTGTCAAATATCATGCAACCCTTCGGGAAACGCTTGGCGCTCTCCTCAAAGAAAACGAATACGTGCAACGGCACTCCGATCTCGGCCCGCGAGCTCGACAGACATTTTCACCACGTTGGGTCAGTTTCAATCTACAAAGCGCGTTTCACAGCAAATGCGCGAGAAGCCAGCCCTCGCGGCGGGGGTCGATGAAACGGATCAACTCATCAGCTCAACCGGTGATGCGAACGTCGCAATTTCGTTTTGAATGAATGGGGATAATCGGTCGCGCCACATGGTTCCGCCTGGACGGCATTCCACGCAGTATTCCACGAGATGCGTAGTACGCAACAATCGCGGTGATCCTGCTTTCGTTCGCACACTGGAGAGTGACACATTTCTGTGGCCGCTGGGTCAGGCCAGCGCGACTTGTCGGGGATCGCTCAAAGCGGCGAATCGAGCGATCCCCGAATTTCACAGCATTGTTCGGAGAGGCGTGGCGAAGTGCCTGTCGTTGGCACATCGCTCGTCCCACTGAGCAGCAGCCCGCTTTCGGAGGACAGACAGGCACGATCAGACTCGACCAAAAACAAGAAAACGCGCATAATGCATAGACGAGCCGAGTTGCCCTTGCTGAACCCGTAACTCGACTCAACTCGCACGCGTCTTTGCATTTTCGGTCCTTGTCTGCGGGGTTGAAACTTCGAGTGCTGTGGCGCAGTCTTCAGTTTCACGATGATACGATGTAGGAAGCGACGGGCCTCTTTGTTGCGCCGGAGCGAGCGCCGTTGCCGAGGTCGCTGATGCGGAAAAGCGCGTCTGTCGGAGAGCTCGAAGGCCTGCAGGCAGACGGGTCGTTGGCTTCTCGACTGCTAGGTCACGTGCGCGCTGCCCGCCTCCCGTCAAACGCAACGACGACTAGGCGATCTGGGAAAAAGACGTAGAGGCGAGCGTATTTGGCCCGGTACAAGCTAGGCTAATGGGCCTGCAGGAGACGTCTTTGCCAAACGGCGGCTGTCGCCCTCAGTAGGTCTCCTTTCGAGTGAATGGTTCTCATCGCCCACCAGATGCAAGTACCCGATTATGACAGCACTTATCTGAGCCTGTTTACTCGGCTGCATACTTAAATTATGGAGGCCTCTCGCGTCAGACCTAGAAATACCAACCTGGATGGCCGTTGACACAGTGTCGATAATAAACCGGAGGGAATGATTTATTTCAGAGCTTCGGCCGCAGTATGAGCTAGCTCGTTTAATCCTTGCCAGACGTGTACGTATCTACTCGAGGTAATGTAGTTGAACTACTTTTCTGGGTAGTTTAGGAACTTTCCATTACATTTTTATTTCGGCAATTAGCAGGCCTGTGCAATTGATCCATTAACTTAATAATTGATCAATTATTGCTTTAATCGCGATTAATTTTTTTACAGGTTAATCGTAAAAATAAACTAAAAATTCAACGCTTTCACCGCGCAGATCTTGACGAGTACACCTGTATGAAGGGCAAATTTTAGGTGAATTTGGTCCTAAAGTAAACTATAGGAACGACATATGTAACTCCAAACAATTGAAGAAACACGTGGCTCGGCAACTTCAACGCCGCTCGAGTGTACATGAAGTACTTTAAGTGCATGGTACTAAAGTACTTAAAGTAGGTTCAGAAAATCTGTATTTTATTAGAAGTACTTACATTCCCTGAGCATATGTACTTGCACTTACGTATTTTTGTGGTACTTTTCGAGGAAGGTAAAAGTCCCGAATTCAAAGTACATTCTCCGAATTTCAAAACTAGAAATGGCATATCGTCATGTAAAAACGCGCTATCGTCTTTCGAGACGTCATCTGGTCATTTCTGTGAGTGAGTTAATGGCGGTTATAAGAAAGGCACAAATAAGTGTGTTATAAGTTGATTGTGTTAAATAGTTCGCCAGCGAGAGTAAAACAGCTACTCTGTAGCGACTTGACTTTGTCCAATATTCGCCGCCATTTCCAAAAAAAACAACAACAACAACAACAAAAAAAAAACTGATACACTTTTGACAACCTCCGGGGGCTATGCGTAAACAATCATTTTTTGTGCAGGCTGCTGTTGTTGCTCTCGAGTCGATTTCCGATCTCGAGAATGCTCTACGTGTGTTGTTTGAATAAAAAAAAAAAAAAAAAATATATATATATATATATATATATATATGTGTGTGTGTGTTTCTGGCACGCCTTTGTAAACGGATTTGTAACACCGGCTTTTTTTTTTGTGTGTGTGTACGTGTGCGATGTACAGAACGCAGTGTACATTCTTTGTTTTCGTATTATCCTCCCTGCTTTGGCCCTTAAAGGCCAAAGCAGGGTGGATAATACGAAGCAGGGTGTAAGCTACTCCACCGATTTTTTCATTGTCTCCGATTTGCTTGAAATTTTGCTAAACTAACCAACAAACATCGCGAAAATAGTATCCCAAATATTAGGTCAAAATATTGTTTTTTCGCGAAGTTATTGACTTTACAGTTTTGGTCCTCACCGTGTTTTTCAAGCTCAAAGTCTCTACTGGCAACAATGAAGTGGAAGGCAGGGGTTCACTCTTTGGGCTGTAGATTTCGTTTTAAACTGATTCGAAGCAGTTTCATGGTGTCAAATGAATGCTTGGGAAGCTCGCTGCAGTACCCGCGCTCCAGCACGGAACAAATGATTGGCATATTCTATTTTTTGGCTGCTTGCTCGACTGGCAAGCCTGCCTGCCACTGACGTCACGGCCCTGAAAAGCGCGCGTATATTTGAATGTTGGTTTTTGCATCATTTTCATTTGCCGATTTCGCAATAACTATTATGAATTTCGCGATTCTAAATAGCATACCGGAGAGAGTAAAGGCCGGGGAGTCAGAAAATATAGTTAGTTGAGGTAGCTCAAAAAATCGGTGGAGTACCCCTTTAACAAAGCTGGCAGTATTGTGAAATAAAAAAAAAAAAAAAAGTTAAAACAAAACGTATAGGGGATGAAAGGGCACCATGAAAGGTTATGTTAAAAAGTACTTGCCTTACTTTGAAACTATATTGCATTTATAGTACTTTACTTCAAGTACATTGCGCCCGGTGTACTTACTATTTTACTTGAAATACGTAACCTCTAATTTAGTTTGTACTTCGAGTACATTTTAGATGTACTTTACGCACAGTGTAAACAAGCAAACACTGTCTGCAAAATGGAACTCGGGCAGTGCATTAAACTTCAAAGTAACTTCGAAAGTAATTCGCTTTTTTTTACGGTAGTTAGTAATTTACTCAATTCCTTTCCGCTCAAGTAATTTCTAGTCTACTCAAACTACTTTTGAGAGCAAAAGCTTACCTCGATTCCTTTTTTTTTTTTTTTTTTTGAGTAGCGCGTACATGTGTGCTCCTGGCTCGGTTCGCAGCTGTGTTTCCCCTCGGAAAAGGTCGGGTACATTCGCTGTATCAAGTGAGGGTGGACTCTTCAACAGCGGGCCTATGAGATTGCCTCGACTCCTTTTTTCCAACTACATCGCTAACAAGATGCTAACGACATGGCATCACCACTTCACGTCCCAAACTGAAGCGGACATGCTCGAATGAATGTAGCGAAGCGACTCCAGAAACTCAGCTGTCACGGCGATTTCCAGGACCCAAATAGATATGACCGTCACTCTATCGTTATTCCGGCAACTCTGGCTGCTGCATGAAGCTGTCTGTCTGACCTTCGCTACGACCACGTGACCCAGATATATTGCGCGTGGACGTCACTTCGGTGCAGGATTTTGGTTGCCCGTGTGTACTTTAGTTTTGGTGTCAGGGGGTCCTTCTATGCTTCGCCGAGGAGCACAAGACAGAACCGCGGAATCCCCGGCGGATCCAGTGGATCGGGAACGGACAGCGTCCCCAAATGTTAGGCGGTTGATGAGAGACTAATATTTTATCGTGGAACACCGAAGATAATGATAAGAACAACAACAAAAACTATATTTTTATCGATGAAGAAGGATCCAAAGCGATCCGCATATGTAACTATAAAAATCTAACCCAAACAGCTGCTCTGGCCATTTCGACGGCGGGCGTCTCTGATTAGAATGTGTAAGCAATAACAATGTTGTGAGGAAGAAAAGGATCCGAACAAGAGGACGACGAAGGCTGTGCTCGAGCAGTGATTTGGTATCGACTGCAACTCCCTTCATCCAATCATTTACCTAACACTGGGTGATTTCAGATAAGATCGAACAGGGGGTGGCTGGTCGACCTTTTTAATTTGCTTCATAATTTTATATTTTGTTTCCCGATGTCCAAAATAAACAAAATCAGAATTATTTTCACCCAGAAAAAAAAAATCGCGAACGCAAAAAATCGTACATCACGTACAGGTGGAAAGTCGCATTTGCTTGCATAGCCGGAGGGGGCAACTTTGGTGATTAATAACTCAAGTTATACTTCTTAAGTTAGTTTAATAATGTTCTGGTACAATTTATATGTACTTAGCAATACAAAAAAAATATTGTTATTCTTTAGTATGTTTTAAAAAAATAAATAAAAAACAACAATTTCGGCTCTTTGACCCAGACTTGTACACGTTACTGAAAAATAGTAAGGAATTACATTTACAATTACTCAAGGCTAAATTGTAATTTATTACAATTACAATTACCCTCTCATAAAAGTAAGTGGCCGTTACCCCCAAAAGTAATCCGTTACTTTCGTGGCGTTACTTTCAACATTTTTGTCCTCAATTAAGAAACAAAGGAAAAAGGATTATTTAAGTTCTTATTGGTGCCACCATTTCCATTTAATGACCTTGAGTATTTTGGGCAACAGCTGTCTCTCGAAAGTCTCGTCAGACATTTTCCGTCATTTCTTACTGAAGATGTCGACTGCTACGCTGAACACCCTTTGAACTGAGGCACTGGATGGGAGTACCATATTGTGCCTCACGAACATTTAATGCTCTGCATTGAGCTATTTCAGTGAAGCAATGGAAGTACTATTTAGCTCAAAGATAGAGCAAGGCTTCATCTTTGCAGCCGTTGCCTGATATTCGAGAGTTTTAGTAGAGTTGGTAACAGTAAGGTGATAATTAAAATAATAAATAAAGTTTGGCTCGATATTCCTCTTTCTTTGGTTATGAACAGGTCGAGCCTCGGTTGAGACGTTGGTGAATAAGAGTTTCTAACATATAAATATAGGTAATCGAGAAAAAAAATAACCAGGACACTCATAACAACAATTAATTAGAACGCTGGTTAAAACAAATATACGTAAACGCACGTTTGCTGTATGTACCTTTCTTGGTGCCTTTCAAGAACGCACAGAGCACGGGCCGACTGCAGTTTACTCCGATGTTCTCCAGATAGACATCCGCTGATGCCACGGGCAGCGAAAGGTAGAGTACTAAGTAAGACACACTATGAAAGAAACACTCACGAGTTTCACTCGCTCCTCTAGCCCAGGATATCAGTCTACGTCAGCCATCATTATGTTTTATTTGTAAAAATATCTGCTTGAGATAAGATGCGTATTGCAGGGGTAAAAACAGGAAGAAAAAAGGAAAATTATTACCATTTTCGAAGTGCTCGCGAAAAGTTGACTCACATAAGGGTGACTGAGATGCAGATAACCTGCCTGGAGTTCACAAATAAAGTGGGCCAACCCTAGAAGTTAGACTACAAAAATAACACCTTCACATATTATCACATCTCTTTTAGTGAATTTTAGGGTAGACGGAGCGTTGTCTCGTGTTGTGACATTATGAAAATTTTCGTAGTCACTATAACCGAGAAGGACATTGTTAATTCTTGTCGTTGCACTTACTGCGTCGAGCTTGTCGAAGAGGCACACAATCACTAGGTGTCCTCCTCTCCCCATCTTCGATCGCAAAGAAAAAAAACAGGCACTAGAAAAGCGGATATAACTTGCCCCCCCCCCCCCCCCCCCCCGCGCCCCCTTTTTTTTCGTAGAAATGTTTATTTGGATCTTTGACATCGTTGTTAGGGTGAAAAAAAAAAAAGATAGGTGCAGGGGCTTGGTGTTGCAAAAAAATACTGCGGAACTGGAGTGCCAAGCCTCCCTTTGCGCTGAGTGTCACTGCATTCAACTTTACCAAAATGAAAGAAACCTTTCCTTTAGAAGGGGGGGGGGGGGGGGGGGGGGAGCTGGTCTTGAAAAAAAAGTAACGGGTTACAAGGAATCCGTTACGTAAAAATTGTAAGGGAATTACTTTAAAATTACTCTAGAAAATATGTAATTTTTCCGTTACTAAATTACCGATAAATGTAAGGGATTACAAGTAATTTCGTTACTTGTAACGGATTACGTACAAGTCTGCTTTGACCGTTTTCCCCCAAATTTGCAGGCCTGTATCCTAGGAAATAATTTAGTCAAAAACGTCATATCTTAAGTAAATACACTGCTTATAAATGAAAGTACATTCACTGAAATTCAAATTTATTAAAGTGCGGGTTGGGGAGATTTTGGCAAGCAAACACGAGACAAGCACCAAAATAAAAATATTTTAAGGGCGATTTAAAAAAAAAAAAGTCCCGTTCTCCTTTTTTTTTTTAAACTGTGACCAGTCATTCTACTCTATTTGGGGTTACTATAGATTAAAAACACGTTGCATTATATTGATGGTGTAATAGATACAGCACCTCTACCGAGCCCCTTCTGTGAAGCTCGGCAAGGCCCCCGTGGCGCGACGCAGTTATTGCGACTTCTTACTTTGAGAGAAAAGTTTTTTTTTTTTTATTCGAGTATAGCAAGTAATAGTTTTTCACTTCTTTTGCACGTTATAGTAAATTGCGCATTATATGGAATAAATTACACAACAGATACAGGGTGATTTCAGATACGATCGAAAAGAGGGTGTCTGGTCGACCTTTCTAATTTGCTACATAATTGTATATGTTATTTAACGATGTCCGAAATAAAAAAAAAAAAAATGAAGTTTATTTTTACCTAGAAAAAAAAAAATCGTCGGACGCAAAATGTCGCACATTACGTAGAAGTGGAAAGTCGCATTTGCTTGCGTAGCCGGAGGAGTAAAATTCGGTGATTAATAACGGAAATTATACTTCTTAGGTGAGTTTCACAGTTTTTAGGCACAATTTATGTGTACTTAACAGTACGAAAGAAATATTGTTATTGTTTATTATGTTTTAAAAAATTATAAAAAAACATCAATTTCGGCTGTTTGACTGTTTTCCCCCAACTTTGCAGGCCTGTATCTTAGAAAATACTTTAGTCAGAAGAGTCATATTTTAATTCAATACGCTGCTTATAAATGGAAGTAAATTAACTGAAATTCAAATCTGTATATGCGTGGGTTGGGGAGATTTTGGCAAGCAAACACGAGACAAGCACCAAAATAAAAATATTTTAAGTGCGACTTAAAAAAGAAACAAAAAAAAAGTTCTTTACTTTTTTTTTTAACTCTACCCAGTCATTCAACTCCATCTAGCGGTTGATATTCATTAAAAACATGTTGCATCATACTGATGGTGCAATGGATACAGCTCCTCTACCGAGCCCCTTCTCCGAAGCTCGGCACGGGGTGTCCCTATGTTGCGACGCAATGATTGCAACTTGTTATTTTGTGAACAGAGAAAAAACACACACACACACACACACACACACACACACACACACACACACACACACACACACACACACACACACACACACACACACACACACACACACACACACACACACACACAGATATATATATTTATATATATATATATATATATATATGAAAACGTGGCATCGGGATCGTCGAAGCAAAAGTGCTCCACATGCACCGAGTGGGCGGACAACATTCGCCGCACCTTTGCGACCAGAGCCTCTCCCGGGGAACGCCGGCAATTGCTGACCCTCCTGCCATCAACCTTGACAAGAAATGAAGTCCAGAAAATCATCCCAGAGGCATCGATCTGCATCATTAACAGGTCCCGGAAGCTGAGGGAGGACCACGGCGTGTGGCATGTGCCCGATCCCTATACAAGGTGTAAGGTGAGCCCCGAAAACATATCTGTAGCGGTTGAGTACTACATGAAAGACGAGTTCGAGTGTTCTAGGCAGAGACCCAATCAGAAGGACGTCATTTCCGTTATGCTCGATGGCCAGAAAACGCTCAAGCCGAAATGTTTTATGACACGGTCAGTCAGAGAAGCGTTTCGTGTATAGAAAAGTGACCGTCCCGACTCCGGCATCGGATTGACGAAGTTTTACTCCCTGCGACCCCGATGGGTTAAATGCAATCCCCAGCAAGAATCGTGCGTCTGTGTGTACTGCGCAAACTATAACCCATGTGTTGCCTCTCTAAAAAACGCTGCTGGCTCACAACTTGACGCAGCGGAGTTGAACTCGGCATTCATTTGCAACCGGCCAACGCGCCAGTGCCTTTTAGGCGAATGTGACCATTGTCCCAAAGGCCAGTGTCTTACACTCGAAAAACTCAACATTTCCGAGGATGAAGAGATAATTTTGGCAGCATGGAAAGTCAGGCGAGCTCGTGAAAAAGACTTTAGATCCGGCCACTTTTCTGGAAGAGCTTCGTGTGTCGGTCTCAAGGTGGATCATTCACAACCATCTCAGACAGACGCAAGGCAAAGCCATCTACGAAGAAAAGCAGTGCGCGCAGCGTGGTAGCATTGTCTTCCACTTCGACTTTGCTGAAAACTGGACTGTTATATCCTTCCTGAGGAGATTCAAGCGTACCACTGGAAAAAACAAAAAAACAAAAAAAAACAGGTCCGTCATCAGTGACGACTTGCATCATGACTCCGCTCATGCCTGTCTGGCTGTACAAAAAGTGAGAGGGTGGGTCGATGACAACTTTGCTGTGTACTCTCATTTGACTTATGTAAGTGACGGTGCCGCCAGTCATTTCAAGAATCGCTTCCAACTTCGTGAATTCCAAAAAAATGTTTTTCCCAAGGCCCAATGGCCACTGGGCACGTAAAAAACGCTTGTGACGGAGTTGGAGCGCTCGTCAAACACCAAGCAACGCTTCACAACTTGAGACAGCTCCCAGGAGAGGCCATACAGTCTGCAAAATGCATGGTGAACAGTCTTTCCCAAAAACTAAAAGGAGTGAATTTCACAATTTTGGACGAAGACGAGGTTGTTGAATTCCGTGAACGCAAAAATGAAGACTGGGTGCTAGTGCGCGCCTTTCCTGGTATTCAGTCGTGGCATGTGTGGCTATGCAAAACATCAGAAGCTTTGACTTGTGACTTGGAAGTGGCACGAACTGTCGGGTCCCCTTGGAAGAAACTCTAAGTGCACACCGTCAGAAAATGTTTGCGTCAAAATCTGTCAATTTTGAAACCTATGAAGGCACAACTGTGTTGTATATTATGTGTAATTTATTATATTTAATGTTCAATTTATTATAACGTGCCAAAGATGTGACAAACTATTACTTGCTATACTCGAATGAATAATAAAAATACTTTTCTTTCAAAATAAGAAGTCGCAATAACTGTGTCGCACCATAGGGTTACACCGTGCCGAGCTTCGCGGAAGGCGCTCGGTAGAGGTGCTGTATCTATTACACCATAAATATAATGCAACATGTCTTTAATTGATATTAACCCCCAAATAAAGTAGAATGGCTGGTCAGAGTTTAAAAAAAATCGAGAACGGGATTTTTTTTTAATCGCCCTTAAAATATTTTTTTTTATTTTGGTGCTTGTCTCGTGTTTGCTTGCCAAAATCTCCCCAACCCGCGCTTAAATAAACTTGAATTTTATTGACTCTACTTCCATTAATAAGTAGTGTATTTACTTAAAATATGACGTTTCTGACTAAATTATTTCCTAAGATACAGGCCTGCAAATTCGGGGGAAAAACGGTCAAGGAGCCGAAATTGATGTTTTTTATTTATTTTTTAAAACATAGTAAACAATAACAATATATATTTTTTTTGTATTGCTAAGTACATATAGATTGTGTTAAAACATTATTAAACTCACCTAAGAAGTATAACTTTAGTTATTAATCACCAAAGTTGCCCCCTCCGGCTGAGCAAGCAAATGAGACATTCCACCTCTACGTGATGTACGATTTTTTGCGTCCGACAGTTTTTTTTTCTTGGTGAAAATAATTCTGATTTTGTTTATTTTTTGGACATCGGGAAATAACATAAAATTAGGAAGCAAATTAAAATGGTCGACCAGCCACCCCCTGTTCGATCTTATCTGAAATCACCCCACTGTAAAAAAAAAAAAAAAGGAAATAAGTGATTGGGTTTTAGGTAGTTTTAGTGATCATAAAACCCTCGCGCCCCAACGTCCGCCGGGGCCTAAACTGTTCTCCGGTTACCATGCCTCAATGCGTAGCTCGAATGTCCCAGCCCGGATAAGCGGAAGGGAAAATCTGACCAAGAGCAAAGAAAAAAGGAGGAGGCATGCCTGGAGGTTGTCGTCACTTCCCCTCGCCGACCTCGATAAGTCTACGTGCGTGCCAGTTGAGCCAAAACGACCTCTGAGGAAAACCTCATTTGCGCCCAGTCGGAAGTTGCTTTTCCCTCCTCTGTCGAGCCAGTTTTTTTTTTTTTTTTTCCTCGTTTATTATACTTTTTGAATCTGGGATTGCAATAACGAGCTCTAGTAAACCGTCGGTGCACTTCCGATATTCTTGTTCTTCTTTTTTTTTATGTACTCCAAATCTTGTGGCGCCGCAAGGCATAACGCATGAGGGGTGCACGAAACATTCGCGTACGAAGAGCACATTTCCAGAAATACGCGCGCGAAAATCGACATTGGAAAATGCGAGTTCACTGTAAAATGCTACTCTATGGTAAGGAACGGCGTCATCGGCAACGGAAATAAGTTATTTCGGTAGTGAAGTCCACTCCCGGGCGACTTCATTGAAACGTGAGAAACAGTCGGTGGAATGTATGCCTCTTTCTTAGAATTGTCCAGCCTCGAAGATGGTTCCAGAACGTGAAGATCTCCGTCAATGCTTGCCTATTCGTAATATTGCCACGGACGGAGACGATGAACAATAAACTGAAATGATTGGGAAAAAAAAAAAAAAAACACCCGAGACTGCGGGTAAACAACACAACGTTAAAGTTCTTTTTGTATCGAAGTGCTAACCAGGTTTGGAAAATAAAAATTTCAGCTGTGTTAGAGACTTTTTAGTGTTCTGTCGTTTACCCGCAGTCTCAGTTTTTTTTTTTTTTTTCAACCACGTACAATGTACACCAACCATGTACAATGTACGCCCCCATCCCCCTCCCTTCAAGGAGGATCTCATCAGCCTCTCAGCTCGGAGCGTGAAGCGAAAGCTTGCGCTGCAGAACCTCCTGGGTTCAATCCCCACCCCTTGCCCGTTTCGATCTGAGTTTTGTACCGGCACGCGTTCGTACAATCGTGATGCACGTTCAAGACCCCAGTTAGCGGTTGTACTGCACTGGCTAAATTTCTCATCGGCTCATCCGGCCGCCCTCTCTCGGGCAACAACGCGTTCGTCCCCACTGAGGGCGCCACAAGTTGATGACTTGCGTGAGCGACTCCGACAGCGGCGCGTCCTAATGGCGCTACGAGACCCCGACGGACACGCCGTTTTCCAAGACGAATGGGGCACTGTCCGTCCGTGGCGTGTGGACGGGCCTTCCTCCGGACAATTAACGGCAGCCGCTCCTAAGTCCGGGCCAGAGCTCCGCGATTACCGCGCCGTGCGCACAAAAAAAAAAGACCCGGTGACTCCCAGAGGCTTAATGGAGCCGATATCTGGCGCCAAAACTTGATCCGTGCCGGGGCTTACTGTCATCAATTGATCAATTGAAGACGTAGCTAGCCACGAAAAATCCAATATCACGCAGCCCATTTCGCCGCCCTGCTACCGGACTGTAATAATTGTGCGTATGTTTATACAGCCGGGAATCAGACAGCCCCAGTGGCCGTCTGGTTTCTCCGCTGCAGACGAGAAATTTAGCCCGTGCACTACAGCCGCTAGCCTGGGGTCTTCAATGTGCACCACGCAGTTGTGATACACGACCGTACGCCGATACGATGCTCTTCCGGATCAAAACGGCCAGGGCTGGGGATTGAGCCCAGGATCCCATGTGTTCTGCAGCACGCGAGCTTTCGCTGCACGCTTTCCGAGCTTTAGCGCGCTAAAACGCTCGGCCAGCGATCCTTCCTGCAATAATAGGAAGTATTCACTGGCGGCCATAGCTGTGTGCGCGACTGCTGAGCGCGTGCGGATGGCGAGCTTCCACGGTTCTTTTGCAACGTGCATTCCCCACCATCAAGATTGCCAGTCTTAGCAACCTATATGAGCTCGTTCTGAGCATGCGCTCTTGACAGCACCCACAAATATGGCGTCCAGTGAATACTCCTTATAGGGACTTTTAGCAAAAGTCCGTTACCGTGTTTCGTGTACCGCAGTGTCTTTCTAAGCTGAGACTAGAAGCTCCGCCTTCAGCGCGAGCTCGCTGGCTTCCGCAGTGCTTTGGTTGCGCCTGCCTGCGCGTTCACACTTGCGTCGGCAAGGCCATAAAATTACGCTGAAGGCGGAGCTTTTAGTCTCAGCTTAGAAAGACACTGACAAATAAATTTTTATCCGAAACGATTGAGAACGATGCCCGGAAATTACCCTCAAAGTTCGAAACTTGGGAACTCAGTATTTGTGAAGTAAAAAAACAATTTTCAAAAGCCGAATTTGAAGTTCCCGCGCGATCCGCGCCAGTGCAGTGACGTCAAAGGTTGAGTCGTCCTGCAACTCGAGTTTCTCTCCCGCCTCCGAACCGTCCCCTCCCGAAATGTCGTGCTCGCCGCCACGCAATCAGCCGCTCTTCTCCGTGCGTGACTGGGGAATTGTATACAGACCAGTATCCGCGGCCCGCTAAGCGCCCGGATAGCGCTCCGTAATCCGTCACAAGACCTTGAACTATGTAGACAAGGCTGGCAGCGCGCATGCGCGGCTGCGGCGTTTCCTTCCCGGATACCGTAGCGGAGGAGAAAAACGGTCTACTACAATTCCCTTATATGGCTGTGAGCAGACGACGCGTCACTTTCGACTCTGAAGTTCTTTCAGGGCCCTTTCAGCGATCTCAAATTCTTTGAAACTGCGTGAGGTCGAAGAGAACGCGCAGTGGACTTTTGGGAGCGTCGTGAGGGGTCACGTCGCGCCGGTGGAGTCACAACCGAAACTACGCAACCAGACACCAAAAACCCAGTTGTTTTGACCGTTTGGCGATTTTCTCTTCGAAGTTTGAGAGGCCGCCGGGCACCTAAAGAAGAAAACTTCGTCCGATTCCCCGACTCGCCGATCATCTTCAGTGCTACAACTGCCTCGGGAGGCTCAAGTGAGGGTGGGTGCAACTGCTAGATTGGGGATCACGGGACATGGACGCCATTTAATTGCTAAATTTTGCTGGGAGTCTATGGGGCAAAGGGCCGTTTTATTTCCCAACTCAGGTCATAAGAGCCCAGTAAGGTGCTTGAATAATTTACGCAAGGTATAAATGATTACTTTTTCATAGCCACCGGTTTTGTTGCGGTAGGTTAAGCATTTTTTTAACGCGAAAAATGGTAAATTCCGCCATCTTGGACGTTGCTGCTTGTCTGGCAACCCTGCCTTCTGCTCTCGACGTTTGCAATTCTCGGAGCGAGAAGGAAGCGAGAGAGGCTGCGCCAAGGCGTTTGTTGCTTGCAATGAGAGGCGAGAGGAGGAAAGGCGCATGGAGCAACCGAGTTGCAACAGAGCGGGCGCCTGCATAAAATCTCTCCCCCCCCCGCCCCATACACAGTGATGTGATTGCTGCGTCAATTGCGCCAAACTGCGCCAAGGGTCTAACCCTGCTGCATCCTGCTACATCTTGCCAAAATGGGTAATCTGCTCCCGGCCTGCGCCAAAGTACCAACTTCGGTCGCCTTTCAAAACCGAAACTAAACTGAGTGCCGCAATGAGCACACGTGGTGCAAGCGGCCGCCCGACACAAAGTACCCTGCATCAATCGTTCTACCGTGGTTCATCCGGTCTTTTATGGACGCGGACATGTGCGGACGCTCCGGCACTTGCGTGCTGGGTACCAGCCATGCCATCATGCTGTGAAACGAAACCACGTTTTTGCGCGGCGGGAGTTACTTTTTGAGCTGAAACACTCGCTCCCCAAAGCAATGGCCGTGGGAAAATTATATTTTGTCTCTGCCTTCAAGTTGCCGTGGTGGCGCGACGCCGGGTGTCACCGTCGCCACGTCGCTGCAGATATGGTGCTTTCTAAACTGAAACGTAAGGACCGCCCTAATGTTTATCAACATTCTTGTTCTTGTTTAATATTCTACTACAAAAAATCCCTCTTGCTCGAAGACTGCTGCGTCGAAGTACTGTTTACCTACGTTTCTCTGGGTGGGCTTTCTTTCAGGGGGACCCCCGTACCTGAAAAATCCGCCGCGAAAGAAAGTTGGTGAAGAGAAGTGAGCTAAAGCAAAGAAGGCAATGTACGAACCCGCACAGCGCGCTTGTTTGTCTCGAGTTCAGCCCAAAGCGCTCCGAGAACTTTTTGACCCTGGCTCGTGATGTCTTGGATCGATGTGCACCGTTTTTTTTTTTTTTCTTTTTTTTTTTCTTTTTTTTTTTGTGTGTTTAGCTTTTACCTTGCCTGCCAGTCTGGCAAGCACGCTCGGCTGGACTGTTTTTTGTCGTATGCTCGACAGTTACATTTTGTGTACAATGTTTGGGAACCATTTGGCGACGGAGCGGAGTGGCATGGTTTCGATGGAACAGCCATCTCCACTCGCGTGACAATTTCGCATTGCACTGCGGTGCTCACGGGTATCGACAGTTGGGGACTACTTCCATTTATTATATAACTGGTCAACCGAATGTTGTGATATTTAATACTAACTTGGGTATTTTGAAATAAATTTTAATACGTGCAGTTTGTTCTTATTTACCCGAAACATTGCAAAATGTGGCACGTCATTGGCGTTTCAGTTAAATGTTCAAAGACTCCCAGGTAGTCTAACTTGACTATAATTTGTTTACTGCGGCGAGCAAAGTATCCTTCGTTTGTCCAGCTCTTGAAGCGGATATTTTTTTATTTTTCTAAGCATATGAGCTCCAAAAGCCACTTTCGTTGCTCCGAAACACTGTATTAGCTGCTCCAAAGTCCACTTTTGCTGCTCCAAAACGCTGTTCTGGCTGCTCCGAAAGGTGCTCCAAAACGGCTTAGGCCAATCACATCTTTGCATACAGCATTTTGTCACGGGCGCCTCCCCCCCCCCCTCTCTCTCTCTAAACAAAATCCTGGGTACGTGCCTGGACGTCACGTTTGGGTGGCGAAGAAAAACTGGGGAAAAAATCAAGGGAGAACGACGCTTCGGCAGGGAACAAAGCATCGCCTTCTTGATGAACTAGAGCGAATCTCGGGGAACGAGATAGCGTTTCGGAATGAGGAAGCCATCCGGATTCCGATAATGCCCTGGATTAGGTACCTGTAAAGGTCGCGGCCACTCCAATCCGCGGGCCGGAGAAGCCACGACCCCGTTCATCCCTATGCCGACAGTGGGGTGGAAGGCTCGTCGCACCAGTTCATTTGGCCACGTGATCAGCGAGCGGAGTCAGGTGAGGAAAGGGTGACTGGCGAGCGAGTAGCTTCCACTGCAGTGTCAAGGGGTGAACGGGGCGGGCGCAGCGCAGGCAGCGGCGACCGCTCCGCTCGGCTTGGCCCGACCTCGACGGCCACTTTCATCCGGAAGCCAAGGCCACGGGTGGGCCCTTGGCAGCGCGCTCAGCTGGCGTCCGAGGGTTCACGTGACTGGCCCGCCAGAGTTGGCCAGCAACTCTGACAGTGCGGCGGGTCGTGGTCGAAGGAGCGCTTGCACCGCGCTGTCAGCTCCAAGCGAGGTAAAACAGGCGGCCGTGACCTTTGGGCAATCTCGCTTCCAGGGAGTCGCGAACCAGGCGACCGTGACGAGCGACCGGAACAACAACGACGCGGCTTGGTCTGTCCTTCGGCATTGTGTACGCATTTGAGAGGCCCGTTCTGTCTTGCCTGCGGGGGCCACTTTCGTCCTGACCCGGAGCCCTTGCTCCAGCCCTGATCGGGGCACTTCGCTGGAGGGTGCTTCGACCCAGAATGCTTGCTCCGGGTGTAAGACTGTAGGCACATATTCCAACCCACTTTGCATTAAAAAAAAAGTTTTTTTTTGTTGTTTTTTTTTATTTGAAAACGGATAGGGCCTTACTCTGATATGAAATATTTCGCTATTTGTTTGCGGGGTGATGCATTTTCATCGAGTTCCTGTTTTAATGCAGTCACTAAAAAGTAAAAAAAAAAAAAGAACGTTTCACCGTTTTGCGTTTGTAGCAAATACTCTCGTTCCTTTTGAGTTGCATCAGCCGAAGCATAAAAAAAGGAGTAAGAAAGTGAAACCTCGTTCCCCTTTGCCTAGTTCCAGAGAGGACGCAACTTAGGCCCGGATTCTGGCTTTAGCAGGCGTTGACAGCGTTCAATCCAGATCCGCAAGGGAACTGAATCCGGAAAAAGAGGGAGAGTAGACGTGATTTTCGAGCTCAGTCGAGCTGTATGCCTCAAATGTCACACTATACCGGTTGGCTCTTTTTGCTGAGGATTGAAGGAATCGTGCGCGAACCCTGAAAGTCGTTTGTTTAGTGAAAGCATGAGATGCTCTTTCGCGCGGTTGAAAGCATGCTTCAAATGCTCCGGTATAGTGCGGTACGCGGAACACGGTAACGGTTGGCTAAAAGTCCCTAATAGCCCGGTCTCCGCTACAATCACTTACTTTTCAATTTGACGGAAATTGAAAGCTGAGAGCACTCGACGTTCGCGATATTTCTTATTTATTGAGATCGGTTTCGCTGCGTTAGCTAGCTCCGTTGAGTGCGCTCCTCCGCGGCTGCGTATGCACTGCGGGAAAGCGACGCTCTCGGGGCAGAGCGAAGCTGCGTGCGTAGTGGGAAAGCGCTCCTCTCAGAGTGGGATGGTGCGCGCATCCACGTGGGGTGCTTCAAATATCTAAATTTATGTCCTGGTAGTAATATTTTAAGATGAGACTTTAGCTATTCCGTGGCAATGTATGTACCTGTGTGCGCTATCGGACGTGGTATCTTTTATTATTATTATTTATTTTATTTTTTCAAATAAGGCCATTCAGGAAGGTGTTTTTTTCGGGTCCCGAAGAAGCGGTCTCTTAGCGAAACGTCGGCTGTTGCGCGACACTTATTACCCAGTCGATGGATGTCCGGGGCGCTCTCCCGATTGGGGATGACAGGCGCCACCGCAACCTGCAGCGGTGGGAAGTCGCCCTGGGCTGCTGGGGGATCGCCCTCATTGGAAAGACTCAGGAGCTGTCGGGGGAAACGTCGGCCGCAGTGGGACGCAGAAAGACGCGGCGGTCGCCTCCGGGCAACAGGAATCGATTCGGGGGCGGTACGCCTGGCCTTCAGACCGCCGTGGGCGACGTGTACCTTCTCGAAGGCTCTGTCGGTAGTCTTTGCATCGAGCGGTCGTCGCTCCTCTGTCTGGTCGGCTTGGGCTCTTGACGGTGTGCGGACCCACGGAGAGCCTCCTTGGTCGGGTGACGCTGGTTGCAGAAGCAGGAAGCCTCTGGGCGGCGGCCCTCTCTGCTCGTCAGGGCGCTGACAGGAGGGGCCTCCTGCGCGGGCTTGCCAGCTTCGATCGTCTCATGAGCCTGGAACGTGGCCGGCGAAGCACGGCAGCGCCGCTAACAGCACACACAAGGCAAGCGGATAGCGCCATGGTTAGTGGACAGCCAAGCGGCGAACAGACTCGACGAGAGGGAGCTCCCTCGCCGCGTGCGTCGCGCTCGTGTCAGGCTGCAAGACGCGCTGGCGGAGATGCTCAGGCCACACTTGAACCTATAATTCTACTCAAGTTCGAAGAAAGGAAGTGGTTTCGCTACTTCTTTTAGTTATCGAGTGGATTTCAATTAAATTTTCATTTCAAATAATTAGTAATTTACTCATCTTTTTTTCGAGTAACGTCTACTCAACTTACAAATTTCTTTCGAAATTCAGGTTTGCTTACGACCGAACTTTCGCGAGCAAAAAGAGATGTCTGAAGATCAGCAAATCCAAAAAGAAGGAAGACTCGAAGACAATCCAGAAGGAAAGCGAACTTTTCAGGGCTCTGTGTGCTTCTCCGTACACGAGACGCGAAGGTGTGTCTGGAGCAGGGTGTAAGATAGACAGGTGGTGAAACGAGAGCCAAATGAGCGACCGAATTGTGTCCCCCTCGGTTTTCTCTTTTTCTGTGGCGCCATCTATGTGGAGCACCGTGAACTTTCACTGCGGGTGGGCGAACGCTGGCGACCGGTTAAACTGACGGAGAAGGTTTCTCGTGGATTTTCAATGGAGGACTGTCGTGCTCTCAGTTTATTTTGCGCACTCTCCCATAAAGTTCCATGCAAATTCGATTCCAATTTTTGTATGTATGTATGTATGTATTTATGCGGCGCTTGCTCTTTGCAACGAGCGTCTGCAAAACAGACACGCCCCCCCCCCCCCCCCCCCCCCCCCACAGAAAAAAAAGAAGAAGAAATTGGAGTATGGTTGCTGCTGGAGTCACCGCACTGGCGCTCCTCGTAGTTAATGGGCCGAAACAGCTCGTCAGATCTCCCGAGACTCGTGCCGTTGAGAACTTCCTGAAGTCTCTCCTGAAGCTTGTCTGCCCGTCTTCTTTCCGTCTGGAACTGCCTCTTCAACTCCTTCACCCTAGACAATCCTCTCTTGTCCTGCATCTTGCACTCCTCGATGTTGTCCTGTGCTTTTTGCTTCAGCTTCTTTGCTTTTCTTCTCGCCGCAGCGCCATCTGTCGCAAATCGGGGGTACCCGCAAGCCACCCGCAAGCAGACGAGTACACAATTGGGTCACGGCGCTGCGGTCGGTTTCTATGGGCCGTTTCCCCACCTGTCTATCTTACACCCTGGTCTGGAGTGTACTTTCGAGTGAGGCCGAGGAACTGCGGGATCAGCGCTAGAGACCAACATTTCTTCGTGCCTCTGAGCTGAAGGAGACGAGCCCTTGGCGCATTTGAAGAAAGAGCCCCGCTTCCCCCCAGCCCTGGAACTCTCACCCATCGCAGGAGCGTTTGACGTTACATGCTCACCCGAAGAAGGCAACAAAGAGCAGCACCCGCTCTCAAGCTCGTGCGATAGTCCTGTGGTTCGCGCTGTACTTCAAAACTCGCGTGCTAACGGGCGACGCAAAGGTGACCTTGTGGCATTGCCTCTCCTCCCAATCCAAGGTTCGCAGACCGTTCAAGAAACCCGAGTCATTCCCCCGTCGTTTTTACGTAAAATGAATATTAAACGAGCAAACACTCTGCGCAAAATCAAGCTCATGCAGTGCAAAACCTCAAAGTAGAAATGACATCCGAGCCGCACCATTAACCAAAAAAAGTAGAAAAGAATAAGGCACGCGGAAGCAGAATCAGCTATTAAGACATTTTTTTAGAGAATGACTTTTTGTTTTACTTGCGGGATTTCCCTAATGGATCAAAACCTATGTACTTTATTGTTAGTATAAGAAAAGTAACTTAAAAGTACTTCGCTTCTTTCTTATTCTAGTTGGTAGTTTACTCAATTACTTTCCATTTGAGTAATTTCGGTTCTATTCAAATTAGTTTTGAGGCTATTACTCGGTAACTTCATTACTTTTGTTGTTTTAGTAACTCGTCCATGCCTGGCTCACTCGAGCCGGCGGCGCTGCGTTGATGCGGTACCGCTTGTACGGCGAAAAGCGCTTTGTCTTCTTGGGCGGCGTTCGAAAGAGACGCTGTTCTCATCGTGTCGGTGACACTGTCTGCTCATTTCTTTTACATTTTTTTTTTTTAATTTATTTATTATTCGGGCAGTCTGTCGTCCGCACGGCGTGGGGGAAAACCCTAGTGACGGCCCCCTCGGCCGTGGAGACATTGTGTTCCGATGAGAAGCGGTCCGCGACGGCACCGTTTGCGCAGGCTCCTTTCCGCCGTCTTGCGAAACGTCGTCCGACGCCTTGTGATACGTGCCTTCTCGGCGGCGTTCGCGACGGGGAAGGGGGCCCCTTTGTCCGCGGCGGCAGCCATATCCCGCAACTCCTCGAGCCGCCGGCTTCCAGGCTCGCGGCACACACGCCCGCAGCCGGGTGTGTTGTCGCCATCCTGGAACGTGCCCCGAAGACAAAGGCTAGCGCGGAGCTCCTGCAGCGCGCGCCGATTGTTCTCGTCCACGGCACGGACCAGTGTCGCCCTGCAGGGAAACACCGACCCCACGCTCTGTTTGCGTTCGTCATTCACCCGGGAAAACTTGAATAAAAGAACACCTTGGCACGAGCTTCGTTGGATCGTCTCGTTGTCCACATTCCACTCTGCGGAGTGCACGTTTGCGCGCGTCGCCTCGGTGGCTCCGAGGCAAAGCACCGGCGATCTCCCAATGCGGCTTTCGAATCCTAGCCGCCCGCAGTCTGACTGAAGCGCCGAAACCAGAAGGCGCCGTGTAGCCGAGTTTGCACGTCAAAAGATCCCCAGTTCTTCGCGTGCCAGATTCCCTTCGTTCAACGAGGTAGAGGGGCTTAGGGCGATGAACTGGTTCACCACTCAAAATTGGCCCCCACTTGGCTGCCGCCAGGTCGTACAATTTTGACCACTAGACACGTGACCGTATCATATTCTGAGGCTTTTACGCAAAACTAAGCCGAGATTTGTAATTCGATCGCTGTAAAAAAGAAAAAATTTATGAAGGCAAGAAACAGCTGTCCCCTCCTCAACTTGCAATTCGAGCAAGCAACGACGTGATCTGACGCTACCTAATGGCAGTGTTCATCATATATCATGCGCTGGGGTTGGCAAAGCATAGGGCATGGGCTGAGCTTCACATATTGTGACTGGCAGCATTGCGGGTCTCTTTTTCTCCCCTCCTTCGTTCTTTCCCTCTACGTTGAGCTCGAAACCTTCAGAAGGAGTTCAGATTCTAGTCTGTAGTGTTAGAGCTGGGCTATTATTATCATCAGTTGATCACGAGAGCCGTTACCCGAATGTTTGGCGATGCTGTTTGTCATGAACCCGCGAGCACTCGACTCGGGCTCATGAAAATCTCGTACGTTGCAGTGTCACGTGACTCTTGGTGCCAAGGCGAGATGCCGTGTTACGTCACGCTGTCAACGACCTTAGTGAGTGTAGTGGCATTCTCAACTCACATCCGATCACGTGACGTGACATTATTGACAGCATGTCTCAACATCATGTGACCACGTGACACACGATTGATCATAGCGCCGATGCAAAAGCACCAAGAAAACTGAGTGGTGCCTCAGCTGTGTACAGCTGAGGCACCATCGCCCTCTGAGCCTGACTAACACTCGGCTGTCTAAACACACATACAACCCAATTGCTATTACGCGCACGTGTCGGGAAGTGGAATTGCAGTTCAGTTAACCCCTTGGCTGCTCGATTTTTTCTTCAATGAACGTTACAAAAAAAAAAAAAAAAAAAGCTTCGTTTTAAACGCGTGATTTGCATACAAATAAGACAAATACATTTCCTTGACTTCCAGATATTCTTGCTCTAAATCAGCACTTCTGTTCTTCTAATTATCTCAAGTAGTTTTATTATTATTATTTTTATTTATTTTTTTTTAGTTTTTTGACGCGCAGACTTCGAAGTTGATGGAATGCTTGTAGGATTCGCATCGTTTTCATCAATCCCGTCACGGTTCATCCAACTATCGTCCGATTACAGAAAGTGGGAAATGCTGCAGAATACGCCGTCATCAATTTCCAAAAGGTTTTGTATTTCTTCGTCGCGGCTGAAGCAGACCCCCGCGCCAAAGCCGTCTTGTTTTGGTGCAAACGCGCACAAACGCTGCACTCTTTTTTTTTTTTTTTGACTGAATGAAGCGTTTTCTCTCCATCAAACAGCAAAACACACGAGCAAACAACGCCAAGTAAATAAAGGAACGGGCGATTCTGCCGTCTGCCGGAGAGCGCGCTAAACGTTGGCTAAACAAGCGCCGAAACCGAAACACGAGTCACACAAGTGGTCGGGCTCCGGGCCGGATTAAGGTACGGGCTAAGGGGGCTGCAGCCCTGGGCCCCAGGCTGTCAGGGGGCCCCATGCTGGCCCCTAAAAATTGAAGCCAATGTTAGTCTTTTAATTTAAGAAAGTTTAGGCAGAAAGCAGAAGAATCAATCTGAAGAGCCTCTGGCGCAACAACCTTCTCGTTCTCTTTTCCTCAACTAGGAAACAAGGATGCCATGAAGTTCCCGTCTCTAGATCAGCTGGCGTTTGTGAGCTCGTTGTACAAGACCGTGCCAGAACAACCAAATTAAACACGGCTTCCCATGCCCCTTGTTAAACTTTTTTAAATTTTTTTTTTATTTTTTTTTATTTTTTTTATTTGGAGCTTGATGGAAGGACGTTTATGGAGCTTTCTTTTGTACTGGGGCCCCCTTAGCGTGTTTTACGGACAATTGTGGGTAGGAAGTTAAGCAAGCGTTAAGCAAGCAACGCAGATGGTTCACACATGTTGTTTTACACCTTTTCGCGAAACTCCATGTGGAGCTTATTCCAGAACGTTAAGTTTGGAACAAGCGAAAAGGTGCTAGTAAATCTTCCGGACACCGTCTCTATAGCCACCAACAGAGAGACGTTTCAAGGAGCCGGCTCTTAAGACGCCCCTCAACAGTTTTCGATGGGTACCGACTGCACGGAAGTGCTCTAGAGTCGATATCTGCTCTGCCAGTACAACTGAACACTCTTCCTTCTAGCGACTGATACGAATACTGCAATGGTTTTACCAACCTCTGAGGTATACAACCTCTTATTTTTTAACGTTGAGTCACAAAACAAAATGGCCACCGAGGTCTAAATTACTGCATTTAAAAAGAACAAAATTAGTACTAAATCTGATGCGAAACACTTTCCCCATTCAAAAAGGCAGCGTGTAGATACAAAAAGAAAACATCTCGATTCTCATGATAAATTCTATAAATGCAAATGTGCCCGAACGACAGCGGTCGATGTTTTAGAATCGCACGCAGTTTCTCCTATGATTTAAATCTGGAAGTACGTGTTTGTTTGCCAAACGAGAGTTCAGTTATTAGAAGAGCGTTTACGAAGTAGTTTGATCCCGAGAAGCTTCAACCAACGAAATTTCTTTCTTGCCTATGCCACTTCCTTCACTGTTCACACCAGTAATTAATTAACAGAGGGCTAATTAGAAGTTAAAACACCTCCGATACTTTGGAACCATTACAAGAATAAGGGCTCTAGAGTTTCGTGGCAGTTGTCGATTTGCGAGGCATGCCATCTAGAGCAAGCGAAATTAGAGTGGGAATTTTGCAGGTATTTTTCGGTTGCTGCATAACTCAATTTATGTGTGATTGACGATGTCACTCGACATGTTAGCAAGAGGGTCACCTATGCTACAAGTCGACATCGTGACCAATTTGTACAAACTGGCCCGGGCATGTACTCTACATTTTAAACGGAAGCAATTTAGTGTTTTTTTCTTTTTTGTTGTTGTTGTTGTTTTTGTGGTTAAGTTGCTAGATGTGAACGACAAATCCTTATATTTTGTGCAATGTTTATTTGATTTCATTTTTTTACCTCAAAATTACTATAATGTGAATTGTTAGAGGGGTTGACTATTTGCGAAGTAGCTTCTAAACTATCGCATCCGCCTGAATGCCAGCAAGGAAAACTTGATTTTCCATTGAATCTACGGATCTAAGCAAGGCTGGACAATAATCATACGATGAAACATATCTGGATTTAACAAGTTCAAAAATATACATATTCCCGTCGTCATCGTTACCTCCACCACCATTATTATAGGTAGGGACCTCGTAACAGCCTCAGCCCAGGGCCCCCAAATGCCTTAATCCGGCACTGGAAAAAGCCCGACTCGGGCTTTATAATCCGTGAGGGGTGACACGACCGACACTCGTTCGGCCAGGGGTTAAGCCCGTGTGCGTTTAAGTGTTTCATCGCAAACCCGAGAACGGGCTGGACTAACGAGGTTTAGTTTTTGTTTCAGGACGTCCACCGGCTACTTAATCTCAAAAGGTACCGAGGAAGTCTACCGCGTTTCTTTTAGCGTAATGTAACGCATTGTTTTTCAGACTGAATGCGTGGCACGCCTGCACATAAGTTTGGCGCGTGTGAATAGCAACGGTACTGCGTTAAGTGCAATTGAACAGTTAGCTTCTGACGATTTCAAACGTGATTGTAAATTCTTTGCATAATTACATTACTTTCCAAGAGTAGAATGTTGAGCTGAGGTAGCCGCCTTCATTAGGTAAACGCGCGGCCTCAAACCCAGGGTCGTTCGCTGCAACGTCGTTCGACGAAGTGACCAGCAGGCGAGGCGACGTCGGAACGACCTGCGCCTACACAATGCAGAGTCCCTGCTGTGCAGAGTCGAGTCTGCTTTTGGCGGCAGTGGAATGGCTCGAGCAGCCTTGAGACTTGCCCTCGCTCGGCTGACCGAGGTAGGCCAGGCGAAGCGCTCCGTCCCCGGCCTGCGCTGCTACCGGTTCATGAGTCACGCCCGGTGTGCGTGGCGATATCCGCCCCACGCGCTGCCTCGCGCCGGACACGAGTACGGGTACGGTGTGAACGAACAGCGACGCTTCGCTGGGGCGTTTGGCCTGCACGCGTTGGGACCACAGCGCCTTCCGCGTCTGCTCTCGGAACGGGCTCGGCGATAATCGAGGACGGCGGCGCCTGGCGGTTGAACAGCTTTCAGAAAGCGGTTGGATGACGAGCGGATCCGCTTGGCGGTTGCGGTTCGAACGGCGCTCTGAGTGCACTTCTACGGATGGAATTCTCCCTTTCGCTGGAAGGATCGCTGGCCGAGTGGGTTAGCGCACTTCGGCTCGGAGCACGTTGAGCGAGAACTCGCGCTGCAGATCCCAGGGTTCAATCCCTGCCCCGTTTCAAGCTAGATGCCAGGTGCATATTAAAAACTCCAAACTGGCAGTTGTACGGCATTGGCTAAATTTGTATGTTATTATTTGGCCAGGTTATCAGCATGCCGAAGGCGGCTTTACAATCATGCCAGGGATTCCAACAAACGGCAGTATCTCGAGCGCACGATATTCGAGAACATTTCAGCGTCTCATGAGCTGGGAGCGCGCACGCGCAGCCAAACTATGGTGCCATGGAGCGCGTCTCCGACTGGTGTGTTTAGCGTCCTATTCCGCTCATGGGCCTGTTTCTCCCAGCCAGAGGGCGCTGTAGCGTCCACGAGACGCGACTACAAAAGAGGCACCTCCGCTAGCGTCCACGGGACGCGACCATTTAATGCTAACGTGAAAGCGGCCTTCTAGCGTTCCATTATGCACCCTCATCCGGCGTAAGCTAGCGTCTGTCAGCTTCCCTCAGCAGCTGTCCATACATAGTTCACGCGCCCTACTTTGAAAGGACGCAACGCTGCGCACGGCGGAAACGCGACCTAAAAATGTTCAATGTTGCTCGCCAGGGGCGCTGTGCAAAACTTGAGAGCTTCAGGTGTGTACATCAAGAGTGGTCCCGAAGAGGCAACAAATGACGTCACACAAGTCGGAGTGTCGTATGCTGTCGGATGTCGCGATCCTGGCGGCTGGTCGTAGAAATGCTGGCGAAAAGCACGAGCGAACGTGAGTGTCGCTGACGTCACGGCGTCCCGGGCGTCCTATACATCCGCCTCTTGTAGTTTCCGGGGGCTGTCCCATTGGAGAGCGATCTGCAGCAGAACAGGCGTCTGCCGTATCCAGCAGAGCTGCTGCAGGACACCGCCAGGATCGCGAATGGCGGAAATGGGGGGACCACTTTTTTGGACGCGGTAAACAAACCAGTCGGAGACGCCTTCGAGGCGCCAAACCACGACATTCGCTGCTGCAGCCGGTACCGGTGCAGGAAGGGCAGCGTACTTCCGGCTGTGTTTTGAGATCACTCGTAATACTGCCGTGTGCACCGAGTGCGACAGAATGCTATCCGAAAGACCTGTCAGCGACGCGGTCAGCCTATATGAGCCGAGGTCTCATGCTTTCGGGGTTGCAGCCCTTCCGGAGAACGTCTCCAAGCAAGGTGCGCGAGTCGCGGCTGTCACTCGCACTCTGAGGGCCGAACAGGGTCTATTGCCCGACACCTTTGATCCGATGAAACTCGAATAAAAGCCAGCTGTCGCGCGATGCGCTGACGACGACGTTGCGAAGGGACGAACGTTCGCCGCGCGTACACGCAAGTGGCACATGAACGATTCCTCGAGTTCCGCGGGATTCTGCCGCCTTCGCAATCCGTTGCGCGTGAGGTTCGGTCGCTTTGTCGACTCAAAACACCGAGGGGTGTCCATTTGACGTTTCTCCACGGCCGATGAGGCTGAGGACGTCACGGTCCGGCGCTCTTTTCCCTCCGTCGGCGCGCCACGAAAGTGAGGACCTGGCCCAAGACAAAGCGGGTCCCTGCAGCAGCGTGCCGTACTCCTTCCCGTCGCCGCCGTACCTCGGGGGAGCTGGCTGTTGACTGGGTCAGTCGCGAAGGCTCGCCGCACGCGGATTCTCTCGTGCCTACCGTCTTTTCGCCGTTGACGAGGCGTCGATGATGGCGCCTCATCTGACCGACGCTCAGCCTTGCTTTTCTTCACACTTCTTGCGTGAGATCCGAATTGACGTGCGCATAAATCATTTGATATCATAGTATCGCATTTCTTCTCCACAAAGCTACTCATAGCTCGTGACTCTCTTCGGGCCTTACCAGTCTAACCCTTAAAACACCGACTTAAACCACTTCATGACACAAGACGCGTTGCTCGGCCGTCATTTATTCGCAAACACTTTATCACAGTTCCTTTGGTACGGCCGGATCATCATATATCGTCTCGTTTGAATGACTCTTAAAATAAATTACACGTTTGCACGAATTAATGTGATTAAAATTCGCCATTTCTCGCCATATCGGATCGAAACAACCTCCCCGGAGAGATTGGCCCCACCAGCGATCACTTGTCCTTTGTTTCGGCTTTAGACGTGCTCCGGCCTGAATAGGTTGTAAATTCCTCCGTCATGTGAACTTATTGTGGGTCTGCTTAAGTTCTTCTCTTGTTTTACTTATGTTACGAATTGCGGAATGGCGCTCAAAGTATCTGTGTTTCGTACGTATATTTTTTTTCTCCTTTCGTGTGTTTCTTGGTTCTGTCGCCTCATGCCTCATTACATTACCTTGTCCATTAATGTTTTTTTTTTCTTTTTGTGTCTTCTTGGCTTTCTTGTATGACTGATTGTATTACGTATGTAATGCCCGAGGGCCGAGAGGATCTTTAAGATAAAGAAAGAAATATATATCTGTTAGGGCGAAAATGTCCTGTTTTCGACTTTGTGAAGTTGCGCGTTGAACCGCTAGGAGGATTAATACCGCGGCAAAGGCGGAGAGTGCGGTTATCCGCCTTTGCCATCGAACTCAGATTTGAAAACGCTACAAACATTATTTGTTATAGTTTCGGAGGCCTCTCGGCAGCTTATTTTGCTCGCGGGAGACCTGCAGAGTTGAAATGGTATGATGGCACTTGTGTATGCATAGTGGGTAGTCTGCTTAATCTAGAAATGAAAAAATGAAAGACGTTTACAACTCCCTGTAATGCCGAATGAGAGCGCAGCTCCTGAGGAGCGGAAGGCACGGAGGGCACGGTGTGCCCCTCCTACTCCTCCCCCTCCTTCCTCCCGCGCGGTGCATTATGGAAAACGTCCCATAATGCAACGCGCGCGTCACCGCGGTGCATGCATGGGACGTTTCCCATAATGCACCGCGCGGTTGCGCCGACGCCGCTCAAGCCGGACACGGGCGTCTAAGAGCTGCGCTCTAAAACATTGGATACCTTTGGACCGCCGCAATATGTGAAGGAACCGACTCGGAATTGGCATTTGCTGGGTAGGAGAACGCTAAAAACAACAATCGCTTTAAGGGATTAACTGAAGTACCGCACGAGTATAAACTTAGCATAAAAAGTGCGAAGGAAGAATAGTTCGAGAGACTCAATGACAGAATGAAAACTAGCCCCAAATTTATTTTGAATTATTTGAAAGGATGCGGATAACATTTTGTATGCATGATAAAAAAAAAAAGAGAAAAGAAAATGAGCCCAACGAAAACCAGTCATGTGATTGCTGCGCCAAACGGGGCAAGGGGGCTAACCCTGCTACATCCTGGTATACATTTTGCCAAAATATGGGTAATCTGCGCCAAGCCTGCGCCAAAGGACCGATTTCGGTCGCCTTTCAAAACCAAAACTAAACTGAGCGCCGTAATTGAGCAAGCGTAAGTTAGGTGGCGCAAGCGGCCGCCCGACATAAAGTCCCCTACATCAGTCGTCCATCTTGTGTTGCACGGTTTTTCCCACAGTGTCTCGTTTCGCGCTTTTGTCGTCTCAAAGGTCTCGTTTTGCGTCTTTTTAAAATTTTTGCAACGATAGATGCAAGCGTGTGCGGCTCCGACACTAGCGTACCGGGTACCAGCCGTGCCGTCATGCTGTGAAACAAAACCAGGTTTTCGCGCGGCAGGAGGGAGCTGAAGCACTCGCTCCTGAAAGCAACGGCCGTGGGAAAACTATCTTTGGTCTCTGTCTCAGTCGCCGTGGCCGCATGGCGTCGAGTGTTGCCGTCTCTAGGTCGCTGCAGATGTGGCACTTGCGAAACTGAAACGTAGGGATCGCCGCAGGTTTATCAGCATTCCTGTTCTCGTTTAAATCATCCGTTACTACACAAATCTCTATTTAAATCAAAGACTGCCGTGCCGAAGTATTGATTACCTAGGTTTATCTCGGTGGGCTTTTTTTCGAGAGGTACCCCGGTACGTGAAAAATCTGCCGCGAAAGAACGTTGGTGAATTAAGAGAAGTGAGCTAAAGCAAAGAAGGCAATGTATGAACCCGCACAGCTCGCTTGTTTGTCTCGAGTTCAGTCGTTGCACAAAGCGCTCCAAGAACTTTTTTGACCCTGGCTCGCGATGTCTTGTATCGATGCGCTCAGGTTCTGTTTTTCTGTTTAGCTTGTACCTCGCCTGCCGGTCTGGCAAGCCAACACCACCTAGACAGAAGGCCTCCGCATGGTTTCCTCTTCTATGAAACGTCATCACAGTCGGATCGCGCTCGGTCGGCTATTGGACCCGACCGTCGACGCGCTGATTGGCCACGAGCCGCAGACGAACACTGACGCAGCACTCGTGCCCAATCTCTCGCCTCGACCGATCTGACTATGATGACGCGTGTGGAGGCCTTCTGTCTAGGTGGTGCTGGCAAGCACGCGCCGCTGGACCGTTTTTTGTTGTTTGCTGGGCAGTTACATTTTGCGTACAATTTTGAGATCCAGTTGGCGACGGACCGGAGTGGCAAGGTTTCGCTTTTGATCGAACAGCCGTCTCAGCTCCCGTGACGAAGCACGTGCAACTGCGAGCCTGTCGAAGTTGCCCTCACGTGCATGCGAACAGGATTGCACGACAGAGGCACCAGCCGGGACGCTTGCAATCCATTCCTTTACGCTTACTTTCGACGAAAATCTGACACGTCGGGAACCAGTAAAGCGGTGACGAGCGGTTTTTCGGAATCGCTCGGCAGCGCCTACGGCACTGTACACTTGTGGAATGTCTCAGTGTCTCTTTGGAGACATTGAAAGTGGACATTCATTACTTGCCGAAGGCAAAGCGAGGCTCGCAGCAGCTTTGCAGAAAGTTTCCAAGAACAAAAAGAAAAGCACCCGCTAGTTGTAATGCACCCTGGTGTACAATTTCGCATTGCACTGCAGTAGTTACGTGCTTCATCAGTCGGAGAGTGCTTCAATTTGTTATATAACTAGTCAACCTAATGCTGCGATATTTACTACTAAGCAGCTAATTTTCAAATAAATTTTAATATGTGCAGTTTGGTTCTTATTTATTTATAGTGGGTAAATATGTATTTAACTGATGCATTGCAAAATGTGTCCTGTCATTGGCGTTTCAGTTAACATGTTGAAAGACTCCCAGGTGGTCTAACTTGACCGTAATTTGTTTATTGCGGTGAGCAAAGTGCTTTATCTGTCCGGCACTTAAAACGAATATATTTTTTTCTAAGAATATCGGTTTTAAACGCCACTTTTGCTGCTCCGAAACACTGTTTTGGCTGCTCCGAAAGGTGCTCCAAAACGGATTGATCGCAACCGCGCGTCCGCCCGTCGTAACCGCCGTGGTCGTGGTTGTGGCGGTCGGGGACCCTCGAGGACCATTCTGTGTGTCGTGTTCTCGCGGAAGACGCCGCATGGCAAGTTCCAGATCCCGTGGCACTTGCGGTTTTTGCTTTGCTTTTTTTTTTTTTTTTTTTTTTTTATAACTGCGTTAGATGACAGGCGAAGAAGTTGTATTCCGTCTTCTAACGGTTTCGCCTTCCCCTCCCTCTCGGCCAATGTGCCTACCCCTATTTTTGTGACGTGTCCGACTCTGGCTGTGTCTTGCCGTCTTTCGCATCTATTGCTTGAAAAAGGGCGTCCGTCCGAAACGCCGTGTATACCTTCCTGTCCGCGTATCTTTTTTTTTTTTTTTTTTTTTTTCGAGAAGCGCAAGCTTATTACTTGCGATGACGTGCTTTCTAGGTCACTCTAGTGCTGGGGGAATGTACCTGGCAAATACAGAGGTACTGGCAAGCAAGCGACACGCGCTTGGCGTCCGAAAGATCCAACGTTGGAAAGATCCTATTATGAGGTCACGATTGGTCGGAGGTTTTACGTCTTCGGGGAAAACGAACGTGATATTCAGATTCGCGGAGTAAAAATACTCTAGAATTCACCTCTAATTCGTTTTTCTCAAGAACCTCTTCAGCTTCCCTTTAATGATGCCGCCGTGTGTATTTCCTCGTGCATACAATTGTTTGCCGACGACTGTGTTGTATATAGACCGCTGGTCTCTACTATCGGGGAGGAGGAGCGACCGTGACGCCCCAAGCGGTTAACTTTAGAACTACACGGATGGGGACAACAAATACAATGATTCGGCGCTCGGCCGACATAACCGAACGCGGCGTCAGCGTTCGGCTGGAGTTCGTGTTCTCCGGTGAGGAGGTGGGAGGGCTCTTTTGTTTCCACTCCGGCCTGCATGAACAATGCAGCATGCAGGGTGCCCAGCTCCGCACAAAAGCCGAAGTGGGTCAAGCTCGCACTCTCTGAGGATAGATCCGGCACTCAAGGTCACTTCGTCGATTGTTAGTATTTTGTTTTTAAATTAAACTGTGCCGCGCGCTCTATTGTAGAAGATGACATGGACATGCCCATAAGGCCTGTTGGCATGTGCGCAGGCCTTGTGTTGAGTAAACACCGAGGGTGCGGACAACACGATCTCCTGCCCAATAGGGGCTGGGTGGCAGGCATTGAGCAGACAGGTATGAAGCCACCGGAAGTAAACGGCTTGTCCCGGAAGCGAGCGCTTGACAGGCTTTTCAACCCTTCCGAGTGCTGGTTCGAGCAGCGTTCAGGACGCTGGGTTTTTTCTTGTCATCCCAAGAGAGCCTGCTCGTTGCGGAGTAACAGTGCACGCGGACCCGAGAAGTCTCCTGGGAAGCATTTCTATTTGAAAATTTTGAGATTCTAGTTTGTCAAGTGTGCGTATGCCCCACGTTCAAATGTCTTATTCTGGGGATTTAATCCAGAACGGGAGTATTAAAGGGGTAGTGAAACGAGATTTTAGCGCCGATCTTGTTGCATAAATATGGGCTAGGGACAGGCACCACCTCGGAAATATAAATATTGCGCTGTAAAACACAGGAGAACTAATTTTAAACATAATTAAACGATTTCAAATTCTCATCTGGTGGATGGGGGGAAGTTCTCGTGACATCACTTGTGCCAAAATAGCAGCGCCGTTCTGCGGCAATACGGCGTGCCGGCAGAATTCGCCTAGGCCTGAACGCGTTTGCAAAGCCTTGGCGGAGAAAGCCAAAGCGTAGTTGGCCACAGTGAGCTCGTTCTCGTTGCGGCTCTTTGCACGACACGGCCCGAGCATGCTTCTGGCACGGCCGGTATTAGTTGCTGCGAGTCGCGAGCTGCAAGCCGACGTTAAAAAGGATATGTTTGAACTACGAGGGTGTCAGCAAGAGCCACGCAAATGCCAAATACCTGTTCACACTCGGAGCGGACACGCGCGTTTGATCGAAGTGCTGGATTCGCTCTGTTAGACCGCGTTTCGGTAAGCGCTTCTGGACCGATCTTTTACGATTGCAACTCGATACTGACATGACACTCGGCAAAGAAAGGTTAGACCGACATCGCGTAGCTCCCACGAACTGCTATAGCTCGACACTGACCTAGCGTCGAGTCAGAATAAAAATGGCATACTAATAAGTAGTAATAACAGAGTGTACATACCGAGTTGCCAAGGTAATCCGTATGGCGTTTATTTGAGCTCTATATCACACAAAACGAGGAGATAGAATCAATGAGAGTCCCTTTTCGACGACAGCGTTCGTCACCGCTGTCTCGGAAAACAAGGAGATCGAGATGACAAGGGGAAAATATTGACCTCTGAAATTTAGTTCAGGGATCAAACTACTCATCCGGTAAGGGTCCACAAGGGTCGCGCGGGCATATTCCATTCAGCAGGCCAGCCGGTCATGGACAGACGGTCTTGGACAAGGACCGCCGGAGCAACGGTGCGCCGAGTCGATGTTGCTGCTAGGCCTGCTATATTCTGCCGAGCTCGCTCGGTCGGCAGAATCGTGGCCGTTGTAGCTCTTCTCGTGTGTTTGTGGATCCTGCGTTCTTGATCGTCGTGGTCTGTTTTAAGTACTCCTTCTTTTTTTCTTGCTGGTTGAAGTCGGGACGCACGAGAAGAGCACGAAGAAAAATAAATGTCCGTTGGTGGCCGATACCAAGTAACTGAGCGACGCTGTCGGCCTTGTTGATTTGATCGTAAAAAGTGCGTAAGACAGCTTCGGAGCTGTCGTAGGATTCTGTCGTAACCTGCGCAAAGGTTACGACAATTTCGTTTCGAGAGCACGGGTTTTCTCTCAAATTTGTCGTACGCACTTTTTTCGTCGTGAATTCGCTTTGAGAATCCGGCCTCAGAGCTGGTTTTGTCAGTGCTGCCGTGGTTGCCGACTTGCCGTGGTCCCGTGGTGCAGCGTGCGTGCAGCCCTTGCACATCTCAAACGGCCACGTTGTCACAGGTCGTAAATCGTCGACGCGCCACCAAGTGGCAACGCTCGTAACCACAACATTCACGCCGTAGCCTTTCCCGACTGGCACAAGTGACGTCACGAATGCGCCCAATATCCCAAGACGCATCGCGCTCTCCGATGGCCGATTTTTGAGCGCGCGCCCAATCGGGCCCATTAGGGTGAAAAATATAGCCATCCGTTCAAAATACAAACGCGCGATTATGATTTATGAATATCATTGATCATATTGAACCTATTTCTGACCATAATAGGTGTATTTCAAGTTTCGCTTCAGTATCCCTTTAACACCCAATCAATGACACAAAAAAACATGGAACGAAATATCGACTGAGTGCATTAGCAAGCCCAGCGCACGCCCGACTTCCGGGACAAGCATCAAACTCCCGGTGGCTTCACTTGGGCCAGGCTCGGGGGGCAGCTGAGTAAAGCCCCCCCCCCCCCCCCCCCCCTTCTCTACCCTGGGAAAAGTGGCCCCATTCATTGTTGTCGAAATGCTCGAGATACGTGCCGCGCGCTTATTTCTGGGAAGAACATGGCGTCTGAAATCTAGCTCAGTGCAGTGCCGCCATGATCTTTCCAAGGGCTGCACGTGCCTCGTGCATCGGCGCAACTTGCGCTACTTTTAAAACATAAAAGGGCCTTACACCTAAGCGCCATCCAGCACCCTATAGGGAGTATTCACTGGCGGCCATAATTGTGTGCGCGAATGCTGAGCGCGTACTGATGGCGAGCTTCCACAATTCTTTTGCAACGTACATTCCGCACCATCACGAGTGACGGTCTTAGCAGCCTATTGAAGTGAGCTCGTTCTGAGCATGTGCTCTAAACACTACCCACAAATATGGCGTTCAGTGAATACTCCCTATAGTAGAGATCAGTGCATAGTATAGACGTTTTTCGGTGCCTTTTACTCGCAGTCACGTGGGTTCTGTATCTGGTATGCGGGACGATAAAGTAAGACTCAGCAGTGTTGGTCAAAATACTCGATAAAGGTATTTAAGTTAAGTTACTAAATACCTGCTTCATAAAGTATTTAAAATACTACTCGAGTTACTTTTGCTGTAAAGTAACTTGAGTAGAGGACAAATACTTAGACATGTAATTCAATTACTTTTGAAGATACTTCCGCATTGCGTAATTTGTATCGACGTCAGTGACAACGACAATTATACAGCTGCTCAAATCCGGTTTGCCAGAATGGTTTATTCGCGCGCAAAAAGCACGAAACACAAAGAAAAAAACATCATAGGGTTATATTATATGCGGGTCAACTATAAGGAACAGGACATTACTCATACTAGTTACAAAACATTTGTGGGACAAGCAAAGAAAAAAAGAGGTCGCCTCAGTTATAGTGACGTTGCTGAATATCACGTCCTGCGGCGCACCTTAGGCGCATCGTTTAACTACAATCCATATTCCCTATATGGGGAGTTCGCTATAAACGAACTTGGGATACGGAAATGAGCGAATGGACAACTAAGAGTAGCCACGGAACTGGATGCACCTTCTTCAAGTAGGTTGCGTCCAGAAAGGCACTCAACATTGGGAGACGCTTTGTTGGCACGTTGAGAGGTCGTCCTGCTCATAGTTCGTTTCCTGTCCTGTTCTCTGCTTATCAATGTTCGCTTACAGACATTGTGTGCGAGAGCAAAAAGTGACGGACTGACGACACACGGAACAGAAACAAAAAGAAAACATCGATGTTTTGTAGTAGGTTGTCAAATATACAAGCAAAAGAAAAAAAAAAGTGTCTTCTTTTTGTGTCCACTTCTCATTTGGTTCTCTTTGTTATTTTCTTGACACCGAAGTCTGCATTGTTGTCGTCGGTCGTTTCCCGGTCTGCGTTGCGCCTCTGTGTGGCAATCTTTACTTCCGTAGAAGCACTCCTTTTTGTTTGAGGATATTTTGGGGGAAAACTCTAGAAGACAAAATGCGCTTTTGGGAAGGCAGGGGAAACCCTTATTCATTCTACGAACTTTGGGGTGAAATATGAATCACAATCAACATAAATGCGATGTTTCCACGAGCTCAATCAAAGTCACCGTATCGGACCTAGCAACAGGATTTCGTTACTCGAAAGAATGTTCCCGTTTGCTCGCGCCACGCCTACACCTCTTCATACGGAAATACTCGGAAAATGGCGGAATGTCAAAAATGTATTTGAGATAATGAATACAAGATACTCAGAAAAGTAGTTAAGATAGAGTATCAAATACTCTCGATCCAAAGTATTTGCAAGGTACCGAGATACTTCAAAAAGTATTTGAAAATCTTGAATCGAGTATTTGAGATAGGCACAAGTCTGAGTAAGAAAAAATTTCATCCTGGATTATGCTAAAAAATATAGGTGAGGCAAAATAAGAACGCGCGATAATCACACATTTTTTGTCAACACCTTCCACCTCGGATGTTTTACCGCATACCAAAGTGACGAGATTCAAGATGGCTGCGCCCTTGTGCAAGAGCTGTATAGAAGAATTTAAGAGCGAACGAGATGTTGCCGTGTTGCAATGTGATTGGGACTATTAATACTTGGTGTTCATCCTGGAAGACGAATTTAAACATCAAAAAGTGTGTTTACCTATGTGTTACGAGGAAAAAAAAGAAAGTATCCATCGGATAAATAACCCTCTAATGAACCTCGAGCCTACGCACAAATACCTAGATTTGACACTGACGTCTGATTGGTCATGGAACGCTCACGTTGATTGCGTAAGCTGGTAGGGCGCTCAAGTTTATTTGGTGGGTCTGAAGCGTTCGCAAGTTAGTCTAAAGAATATCGCTTATTTAACGGGTGTAAGACCAATCTTAGCATATGCCAGCACTGTCTGGGACCCTGTACAAACAACCCTGATGAATACATTAAAAAGAAAGAGATCAAAATAGAGCAGGGGAGAGAGCCCCACTTAAATGAAACGTGAATTAAGAATGGCTTTCATTCGACGAAAAAAAGTTAGGCTTTCAATTTGTATTTCTCATCTATAATAAGTGTTAACAACGAAACATAATTCAAGCTGCCACATTGTTTCCAGGCGGTCTGATCATTCGTTTAAAATCCGGGAGAACCACGCCAATATAAAATTGTAGGGGAATTCATATTATTTGTCAAAACCTTTACAGGGTGGAATCGGCTTTCAGCAGAGCGAGTGTGTTGTACAAATGATGACTTTTTCTCCTGCACCGTAACCCCCTCACTTAGATGCCCTCGGGCCGGGGTAATCTTCGAATAAAGAATACACAAGTGGAGGTCGTGACCCAGCTCAGATTTCGATGAGGGGCTTGGAAGCTGCTGGTGTGATGAGAAAAAATGGCATCGTCATTGCCGATTTGTACGTTCGTGCTCTGGTGGCGCATTTTCGAACATAAGCGAATAAAAATAAACGGGCACTTTGCGCGATCCCAATCTGGCGCGTACTCGTGCGTGAAAGGCCCAGCATACGCAGTGGTCAAGTCCCTTTGTGGGCCGCTGTGCCCCGATTCCTAGCACCAAGCGGCTGCCTGTCTGCGAGCTGACGCCGAGGGTGGCGCTACTCTTTGCGCGTCCCCATCAAGCGGCTCGGCTGACTGGCGGTGTTCGAACTTCGCAGCTGCACCGTACCAGCGGCGTGCGTTTAATCCCCTTCGCTCCGTTTCGCATTTCGGCCGCCAGGCCGCACCAGTTCTCGCCTCACACTCGGCCCTCGGGTAGGCGGCAGCCGCCCGCTCCTCTCCTTGGCGTCGTTTTCGCTGGGTGGCGTCGCCTGCATCGGAGCTGGGAATATAACGCTGCCCGTGTTCTCTATCTCCGCTATTAGGCCCTTCGTGGCTGTCGTTTCGCTAGGCGGTTCGAACAAAGCGGTAGCAGTGTACCCTGGAAGCGGGCTTCCAACGCCCGGCCCTTATCTCGTGCGCCGAGATGAAGGCAGGTCCGGAACAACGACCTCCGGCGGTCGGGTAGGGTGCGCTATCCGCCGTTGGGTTTTCTTTCCCGTGGGAGCCCGTCTGCAGGGCGGGGAAGCCTCCGTCCGACTCTTCACCGACCGATGCTCGCAGTGTGGATGGACCTGAGGCCTTCGATCGAATCCGACCGTTCGCCTGCAGAAACGCGTTGTTTCCCGGATCCGTGCGAGACACTTGCTGAACGGGGCACGCGGCTCGTGCATTGCCACAGCAGTTGTCTCTACCCGGATGCCCGAGAAAGATCGGGGGGCTTTGCACCGGTCAAGTCTAGAGCGTTGCATCCAAATAGCCGCTCTCAATTTTTTTTTTTTTTTTCTCGCGGCTAAAGGTGTAATTTGAATTTGACGGCATGTAGGAGGCTCTAAATCTGGGCGCTAGAATTTGTTGCCCCATCGTAGCATGTATACGAGCGCTCTTATTTGCGGTGGAGCGAGCGGAACCCTCTCTCTCTGAAAAAAGGATCGCGGCATAATGCTGTTCCAGTCGTTCGGCAAAGAAAGTGTGTTTCTTTGGTCGCTCAGCTGCGCCACCTCCTCGTGGTTCGTGTTTTCTGGTTGACTCGGAGCGCGGGTTGGTCGGTTCCGTCCGGCGATTTCCCCCACGTCTGCCGCGTCGCCTTCACGTTACCGTCCAAGAGGGCGCGTGGGACTTGCGCCTGATGTGTTAGCACTGGTAACTCGTCACTTTATTCCGGTGACAAAATAACAACGAGGATGTAACGGGTGTCATGGTTCGGTTGCGTTTCGGCTGAGCAAAGGGCGATTCACGCACTCGTGTTGAGTCTGACCAAATGCGTGGGTTGCTATCACAACAGCTGCACCGGCTCCAGCCTGTTGCCATAGCAATCCTCCCACTTGGTCGGGCTCAATGCCTGTGTGTGAATCGTCCTTAACGAGCGCGTGCTGCACCAGTCTTAACTTCGTCGTGCGCTGCCTTGAGATGGTAGCGAGAAGAGTATGTTGCTGTTAAGTTAAACTACCGCGTTCATTCTGAGACTCGATAGCGCCAGCTTTCTTACTATTTTTAAGCGAGTAACGATCACTTAGTTGCTACTTTTGTTTCTACTAACGTGGTTTCTGATGTTCACCGGACCAACGAGCGAGCTTCGAGATTTCTTTTTCCCACGAGACGGCCAGTGCGCATAAAAGATTCCAAGTGAGCGAGCTCGTCGACGTGAGTGGTGTGACGGCCCTTCGCGCCCAACGCGCCAAAGGGCCTCCTGCCTTTCCCAGGCTGTCGGTGCCACTGCACCGGTGAAATTTCTCATCGACAGCGTAAACCAGTCTCGCCGCCCTTCAACGGCACACCGACCTTACGCCGTACAAACACGAACGTCAAATCTGGTTTCTTTTTTCCCCCGAAGATGCGAGCGATACACCCTTTCTGAAATTCACTGCCCGCTGATGGCTCAAATAGCGATGAAACTTTTTCGTATTGGTTGCCGTAATGAACACCAAGTGCTTCATCGGGCACCGTCCATTTCGCGAGCAGTGATGCGAGTACTGCGCCCAAGTGCTTACCCCGCTACATCCTGCCACATTTCGCCAAAAGGTGAGGAATTCGCCCCAATGTTGTGCCAGAATGTAATTTCCCTTTATTGACGCTGGAAATATCGTAATTGAGGCCCCGCTACTCGGCCGGATCGTAACAGTAGGCTAGACCGAATTTTGGAGGACTTTCGATTCTCCCCTTAGATAGCTCGCTACTCTTTATAGCGACAGTACTCGGAAGTCGCGCAACATTTTGCGATGTTCGTGATCTGTTCTGGTGGGTTGGGGAGCTTTGTTGAGTGCGCTTCTCCCCGCGCACGGGTGCGTTGCAGTGAAGCGAGAACCACGAAAGAGGCATCGCGATTTGTCTTGCTTCGCCCCAGCACAGCTATAAAGCTAAGGAGAAAGCACTCCTCCAAAGCAGGATTCCCGGCTACGTGCCTGATGCGATATCGTGGGGCCGCTTGCTCCAACTCGGCTTATGTGCAAGGACTGACGGGATCCTTGCCCCTGATCGATTTTCGCTCATGGGACGGAGCAAGATTTATGTCTACGAAAAGGGCATGTTTGCGAGGGTTCACTCCCCCTCCTCCTCCCCCCCCCCCCCCCCTCCCCCCAACTCTAGAAACTCTTCTTAAAGGGACTGGGTACTTACGCTCGCCGAGGTTTTTATTTGCACGTGACACATGAGAGCCCAGCTATACAGAACACAATTTGAGGCTCGAAATTCGTTTTCTTTCCGCCCGAAAACCGCCGATCGAGAACTGGCCGGGTTGAGTCGCGCTCACTCTCTTCTTTGTGGTCACGTGCCGTCTTGTTTGGTTTTGACACAGCCACCAAATGTAATCAGTCGTGGGCCATCGAAAGCACACACTCAATAAAAAAAAAAAAAAAAGAGAGACCCATTTATGACTTTTAAAAAAACTGCAAATAGGTTGATTGAAAAAAAAAAAAAAGTTGCACAGACAATTGGAAGCTTTGTGTGCGTTCTCTGTGTCCTTCTCCACATGACGTGGTATCGCGGAGGTCGCGGGCTGGACGCCTGAACGAAGCGGACTAAGCGGTGGCGGTGGACCTCTACTTCAGAACCGTTGTTCGCGGTACCGGCGATTCTGTCTAGCTTCCCAAGAGAAATCGTTTACCCATCAAAACAATGCACATTTATTCCGTACGACAGGCCCGACCACCAGGCTGATTGGCACGAAGACGTCGCCGAGTCGTCGCCCCTTCTTCTGACTGAAGACATCGCTCGTTTTACCAACACGAATTGATAAGAGCTTGAAAAACAGGCAAACGTCAAGCAGTGCTTGACGGTTGCGCGTCAAGCTGCGCGAAGTTCTTGACGTTTGCGTTGTTTAGTACAGCGCGTGACGTGCGTGTTTTCCGTCTGCTTCGCACAATAAAAAAAAAAAAAAAAAAAAAAAAAAAGGTGGAAGGAGAGAAGAAAAAAAAAACGCGGTTAGGTGTTGCTATCTTACTTCCAGCAACTCTCTCCTCTCCATTTCTTCTCTCTCCCGGTTCAGTTTCGGTTTCGAGCAGTTGCGTTTTTTTTTTTTTCTTTATTCAAAATATACGCGACGCTGTAGAAAAAATATTGATTGGGTAGTCTTCTGACACTACTATAAACCGCCTGGCAAAAAATAAGAAAAGCAAGAAAAGAAATGGGGAGGGGGGGGTTGTTAGTGTATATCTAAGAAGTAAGATACAAATGTATTTGTTTTACTTACTAAGTCGACCATGGATGTGTTCGAAGCACTTTTAGAATACATCCCACACGCCGTGGTGTGCCGTGTCGCGATTGGTCACCGCGACGTTAAGTTTCAGACGCGAAAAAGGTACACATCGCGACACTCTTGGTGCGAACATGACATCCGCGCATTTTCGCATTTTTCTTCTAAATAGTATTAGCGAGCACGAAATTTTATCGCTTACTTTATCGAACTAAATGAGCTCTTTCCGTAGTAATAACAACTTGGATGACATCCCTTGGTTTCAAAGAGAAAAACTGGAACAACAGGCGATCGCTTGTTCGCGCTAACAGTGTCGCGCTCTGTACGTCTTGATCTGGCACTCTGTTTACGGCAGGGGTTTGCGCAATGGAAACGCTTTGAGACCAAATTAATACCAATCTGTGCGTATTTGCCGGCGTAATTTTGACAAGTAATTGTAACCGGACTATAGCTGCCAGTTACTTCAAACGTGTACGTATACGGTTTTGAAACATTCAAGCCATCGTGTTTCTGAAATTGAAATTTTAACTATTTGCAGTACGCTTACCGCAGAGATTCAGGTTCTGACTTAATTAATGTAGGTATTGATGTCGACACCAGATCATCCTAAACTTGTGTACTTGTCGGCATAAATAAGTAGATCTAACTCAATCAAGTTACAAGTTACTGCAAACATTGACAAGGTTATAGTTCCTGAAATACCATTGTAACTTGGAATGTAGCTGCTGATCTCCTCCGACCAGCTTCGAGAGTGCCGTCTCGTAGCTCTCTGTGTCGCCCTTCGGTGCGGTCTTCCCCTTGCCGGGCCCAGACGGTCTCGCGGCGGCCACCGCTTCATCAATAAACCGGGAGTCAGCGGCACGCGGGCGTGGCGCCTCGAACGGGCTTTTAGCGGCTCCGATAACGCCGCCCCGCTGGCTGTTGGGGTGTTCGCGCTTGTCGCCACATTGCCCGTGGGCGTTTATGGGTCGACCCCGGAGCTCGTACATCGCCTATTTCCGATGGGCGTCGCTGTGGTCGCTCTGACACCGCCATCTGCGAGAGTCGTTTCGCACGGAGCAATTTTCCGGAAAGACGCGGAAACCGCGCCGCACGGGCATCGTCATCATCAGCCTCATCATCATTGGCGTTGGAAGTGGCCGATGACGAGGCTGTCTCTGCGGCGCCGCAGGCCTCCAGAAAACCGCGCGGTGGGAAACCAACAAGAGCGTCTTCGAACTAGTTCTTGCTTCACACTGAAGCCTCTATGTATTTATTTACTTCGAGTGACCCACAAACTATAATTTATTGTGCTCGGGGACTTTTTCGTGGATTTGCTAAGAGAAAAAAAAAATGTCTCGCCTTTAATTTTATAAAAAAAAAAAAAAATGTGTACTTGTCTTTTGATTTATCGATCAAACAGGGGACGCAGCGGACACTGTCCAATCCCTTGCCGCGCGTCTCCGTGTCTTTTTAAAACGTCGCAGCGTTCCCTCGTCCCATCTTTTCTGCTCTCATTTTTGTGGAAAACTTTTGTCAGCCGGCCAACTCTTGCACCTTTCAGTGTCACACGGGGTGCGCGGCGGCGAAAATCTGAACGAGGCTTCGGTAAGAATGCAGTTCGGCATTAATAGAGGCTGCGTGTGGGCGTTGCGGATGGGCTTGTTTGTCGAAGCGAAGTAAGTGCCACTGCGTGACGTCCCAAACATGAGTGAGTGTATATGGCGGGCTGTTGGGCCTTTCTAAGCGAGCGCCCCTCGTGTACGCAGGGCGTGACTGGTCGCATGCTGCCGTCTGACTCGAAGGAGAGATGACGGTGCGCGCCCCCTAGGCTGCCCAGCGCCTATCCTGGCGCTCGGAACGGAGGACCCCACCGGGAATCGTAAGTGGACTCGAAGCCTCACTGAGAACAGCCACCGACCCCATATTCCCCGAGTTCCCTAATTCTCGAAAACTCTCGCTGTCGTCTCTCGGCGGGATACCGCGATGCGTGCGTCCCCGTGACCACACTCGGTTACTCGTACATTGACAATACATATTTAATGCAGTCGCCAGCTCGACGAACACCATCTGGAATAATGAAGGGGACCTTCATCAGAGTCGGATGGTGCCAACTGAGCAATTGGACGCGTTCATTGGACACGAAGCCTAACCGAGCACTGACATCCAATCGGTGTCTTCGCTCCATCTCACTGTGATGACGTCAACATTCTAGTGGCTTTGATTATTCTAGGTGGTGTTGGTTCAGCACCTGCAGCAGGAATTCAGGCCACTGGCACACCGGTCCTTCTCTGTTTGGCCGGAGTTTTGTTATCTTTTTTTTTTTTTTTGAAAAGGAATGTGTTTTTTTTTTTTGTTTTTTTTTAGAAATTACGTTGAAATAGGATGTAGGTACCGTATAGTCGCTCATGGTAAAAATACCGCGATACCTAGTTCAGCTGGAATAACTGCTTTCCGACATGGGGCTAGGAAAAATACCGATGCGGTATGAGCGGCCAAGTGCCCCCTATGGGAACAAACCTTTTTCATTTTTATCACTCTCAGGCTCGCGAGGGGTTCGTGCTTATGAGGAAGAGTCGAATATGAATTGGACGTCCGCTATGTATAGGCGCCGTCATATACCGGCCGACAAATTTGCACGCTGCCTGTCCTTCGTGGTTCTTTTCGACGCTATCAATCGTGATGCATGGCAGCACCAAGTGGCCGGAGGAAGACGAGCTTTTGTACACGGAAGACATTCTAGACCCGGAAACGGGGGACACAATTACTGCAGTCTCTATTTGTCCGACTTGAACCAGCTCGCTTCACTTGGTCTTTCTTCGCTTGTACGGCTGCCTCAGAAAACTCGCTACCGCTACTCGTTACTCGATTCGAAAGTTAACAAAAATGCACGCTAAGCGCCAAAAAGCATTGGGACAATGAGGTAGACAGACAGGGGAGAACTCGCAACTAACTTTGATTAAAAAAAAAAAAAAGTATATATATATATAGAGAGGCGGTGGCGAAACAAACAGTCACGGCTAATTCCAATGTAACCACCGTAACAGAACAAAAAATTGCGGGAAGATCTATCGGGGGATTCTTAGGGAATTCTTTAGCATGACCATTGGAAACGCCACACATGTGTCCCGCATTGTGAAACGCTAACTCCGACTCCTTAAATTTTCTCTTTTGGCTTTGTGTTTTGCTTCCTCTATTTTCGCTGCCTCTTTCTGGACTCGTAACGGGGTCAGTGTTAGCGTTTCTCAAAGCGGAACGTGTGTTGCGTTCCCCAGGGGTTACAGATTCCCTAAGAATCCACCAATGGATCTTCCTGCAATTTTTTTCCGCTCCTTCTCCTGTACTCTGCTTGTCAGAGTACGTCGACACGTCCTTGGACGCGGTCGTCCATATCAGTCTTGGAAACAAGCACATCAATACCACTCGTGGAGGAAACCGCATTCATCGTTTTAACTACACGGACGTATCACAGCCCACGCAACGCTGCTACGGAAACCCAGAGCGAAGAACAACCGGCGACGGCAGAGCGGCAACTGAGCACGTCCGCATTCCACCTCGCCTCGGCGCAACACCTCGTTGATAACAAAGCCTTAGGCCTGGTTCACACTTACAGCTAATTCGCTGCCGCCGAAGCGGAATCGGCCGCGGCAATGCACAGTGGACGCTACGCCCGGCGGCCGAATTCTTGCAGATTCGCCCGGCGATTCGTAAGTGTGAACCAGGCCTTAGTGCTGAATAAGATGGCGTCATCAGAGAATGCTAACGCTGGGAGCAGACTCGACACGATTGCGTCGCCTTTCGGCTCAAACCTGACTCGAAGCCGAGCGCTGACGCAGCACTCGTTTCCCATCTGTGCCCAGCATTGGCTCTCTCTGATGACGCCATATCATTCAGCACTACGGCTTTGTTATGTACGATGTGTTGCGCGGCGCTTCCTCCTCTCTGGCTCCGCGCCGGCTGTGCGCGTGACTTTGCCGAAAACGAAAGGGCTCGTTTTGACGAATACCCGGCGGTGTCTGTCAGTTTGTCAGCGCCAAGGAAATAGGGAGAGGTTGACGCCTGCTTCAAACCAATGGGAACGTCGCGCATGTCACCCTCTCCCCCTCCATCTCACCCCAGCGCTGACGAACGAAAGACACCGCCGTGTTTTCGTCAGAACGAGCGTCCTAATGCTCACGCATTGAAAGGAATACTCATTTACCGAGGAGAACAGTGACGTGTCACTAATACACTTGTCGCACTTTGCTTTGATTTCAAAAGCCTCATGTAGCTGAAACCTTATCCGGGTTTACCTAGTCAGAAACCTGCTGTCGCTAAATGGCGGGGCACATGAGCAACGACTGCAGTGGGTGACCAGGTGTCCCGACGGAGTAGCTTGCATGGCCGCGGCATTTTTGCGCGCACGATCATCGAAGCACCTGTCTGTTTGGCCGATATAAGAAGAGCCGCATGACGAGGGTATCTCATACACTACTCCCTCGGTGCACTCTGCGCATTTGGTGCGGTGCCTGGTTTTGCGAGGATCTGTAGAATCACTTGGATTGTTGATCCTACGACAGCTTAGCGGGTGCAGTTAAAGCCACGAGTACTACTGAGTCCTGACCGAACGGCTAGCGTGACGGTGTGCATATACGGAATTTACACCGGCACCGCCTTATTCCTGTCGCGGGGTTGCCTCTGCATCTTTTTAACTTTCTTTACCGCGGGCTTTCTGCCACCTCAACCAGCGCATGCCCCGAGAGAAACCCGCTAGCCTGCTTCTCGAAACTTTCTTGGGCACTGTACCTGCGAGACTTCTTGAGCTAGAGCCGCCTCTAGAGATATAGAGGCACTTTTTACTATTTTTGAATGAGCGGAGTTAATCGGAAGTACGTTTCTTTGAACGTGGTCATACATCCACCAAAGTGCGTTTTGTCTCTGCTAGTCCCCAAATAGTACTTAGTCCGCAGAAGAAAGTAACGATTAACAGATCTAGGTCTGACTGCGCTTCGAGGCGAGCCGACTGAGTCCGTCACGTCGTGGACTGTGGAACCCGTTCACTCGTACGAGACTCTCCTTTCTTTCTATTTAATGACCGAGAAGAAAATAAAGAAAATGAAAGCTGCCGCTTTACCGGCGCCGGGCCTCCAGCTTGAGAATAATAAGAGCTCATTCCCTCGAGAGTTGGCAGTTGTCACCTATAGCCCGAGCACGGCGCGGAACACCCTGCAATACACTCTAAAAAGTACACTATTTACGTTAGGGTGTAACGATGCGCTACGCTATTTGCGTACGAGAATTCGTACACTAAAACGCGAGTACATCGCAATGTGTACGCTAAAGGGGTGATACTGCACTTCAGTATACACTAACAATTTTCTCGTTAAAAAATTTTTTTTTTTTTTTGCTTTTAAATTTAAGCGGGAGGAACCGCAACTAAAACAAATTGTCATCGGGTTTTTTGTTTGTGTTCTTAGAAACATATTTATCGTATTTAAAGTGACCACCGTGCGACCGCGGGGTCGTTCTCTATACTTGGCACCCCTTTCCGAGTCTACGCAGCGTGGAGCAGTGAGTGACGGGCCGCGAGAAAAAGCGTCGTCGGTGTCTGACGGCGCTCGATGACGACGTGTGTCCGTAATGAGCGTGGCAATGTGGAACAGGGCGGCCTGCCTCGTCGGAGGCTGCATTAGCGTCGGCAAATGAGCGCCTGGACAGGCCGTATATTTGAGTGGCCCCCTTTTATTTCGGTCGTCGGCTCGAACAACTTGCCGGACTCGTATCCCGGCTGAGTTGGCCGCCATCTGCAGAGACCCCCGCCGGTTAGGGAGCCAATCAAGCGGCGCCAAACGTCTATCCAGCCAATCAGGAACAGTGATTGGCTTAAAGAGCGCCGCTTTTGGCGCTGCTCGGTTGGCTCTATATCCAAATGCTTTCCTCTTTCCTAATGAAAGGGAAACGGAGTAGAAATGGATCGGCAGTCCGAGCTAATGGGACCGATTGAGCAGCTGGAAAGAAGCGTCACTCACTATTCAGCGATGATAGGAACATGATGGTGCGCTTTTCGCGCTGCCTGGTTGGTCCTCGTAGCGTCGGCTGCGCCTGGACGCCAGCTGTTCTCGGGAAGGAGATCCAACCGCCGCGCCCCGAAAAAAGGGAGTTTTAGCGAGTCGTTTTTCACACGGTTCGTTCTCGAACGCTTCGGCGACGCCATTGCGCATGCGCGCGCGGGTCGTTCGGGGCGTCGGGAGGCTCTTCTCTTTCCTTGTTCCCATTCTGGCCGCTGGAGTCGTCACCGCAACGCAGCCAGCACCGTTCACGACTCGCGTAAAAAACAAAGATGGCGGCCGATTTCACGACTGATTTCGTCGACACAGCCGAGCGTTAGGTTTAGGACAGCGGGAGGCAATTGGCCATCCTGTTAGTCCGCTTCATTTGAGAGGTTGAACCAAATCATTTCGAAGACTGCTCACAATGCTAAGCGATCGTGAATGCTGTAAACTGCGCGTGCTAGTAAATATTTGCGATCTGCGGTCAGACTAGCTGCTGTGGTGACCGCGAGCAGGCGAAATGATTTGGTTCGCGGCACACAACGTGAACGATCGTTCAGGTTCAAGATCACTGGAACACGCCACATACCTTCGCACTTCTTGAACTTACGACCGGCAAATGTTAAGTCGGCCGTCCTGTTTACATCAGTCGCACGCCGGAAACACGAGCCACCACGGGTTTACACGTTGCAGAATGTTTCACGTGTTTACTAGAAGATGGCGCTACCGGTCAAACACAATCGCCATCTTCGTTTACCCGGTTGCGCCAGTTTCACGATTCGCTAAAGTATGTCACATTTCAGGTACAGTTTCACCGAGCGGACCAGCTGCACCGTTCGTCATTTTGGAACCGTGCGCTCGAAAAACGGTTCGCTAAAACTCCCTGCTGACAACTACGCCGACGGGGACAACGACATGTTGTTTGTGTTTTGACGCGGCGCTCGACCAATGTAGGCGGACATGGCGTCAGCTTTCGGCTCGTGTTCCATCGGTGAAGCCGAACGCGGCAAAATATTGGGCACGAGTCGTGGCCAATTTTTCCCCCTCGCTCAATCCAGAACGATCAAGTGCCTCGTATTGGTGAACGCGGAACTTTGGAGAAAACAAGCTGAACGTAGCGCGCTGCTTCCCTCCCGTCCTGGTCACGCGCTAACGTGCGTCCATAAAAAAAAAAGCGAAAAAAAAAACAAAAAAAACCGCGAGGCCGAGAAGGTGGACGAAGGCGCAATCAAAAGTACATTCAAATGCAATCACTTTTTTAACTGTTCCAAAAACAAGCATATTCCTTTGCCGGAAATTGCCTCGTCACTATACACCTTTCCAAAAAACGCTCCTAGGTCGCCGCCATGTTGCTGATACGACACTTGCGCCCCCTAACAGCCAGAAATGTTCTGTCACTCTCTTGGACTGTGGAAACCCGCTCAGCGCGATTCTATCTTTTGCGGTTTTGCATTTGACGTTTTCTGGCCCCTCTCGAAAGTTTCCACTTAATTTTTCCGATGCATGCTTTGTATCCTTTCTGTTCTCTTTAGTGTTCCGTGTTTTTAGATAAATCCGAAAAACACTCGCCGGTAAAATTCTGGTCAATTCGAATTGATCCGATAAACTCCAAATGTTTATGTGCCCCCCCCCCCCCCCCAAAAAAAAAAAAATAAATAAATAAATAAAAAACCGTAAAAATCTTCTTTTTTTTTTACAATTTGATTAGCGCAGTGTCAATTGTTTTTGGGAAAATGCCACCATAATTATCTTTCCAATATCGGACCGTTGTCAAAAAAGGTCTCACCTCTTGTCCCGTCAAGGTTTTGATTCACGGCAACAAGTCATTGTGCATTCTGGTTACGACAAAAGCCACTCTTTTGGTTTCCACTTTGGGCCAGGCGATTTGTGCTTTGGGGAAAGGAGAGAGAGAGAACGAACTTCATTTGTACTCAGGAAACCCTGGTCCAGGTCTCCTAGGGGTGGGGGGATGTGGTCAGGACCTGGTACTCCTGAAGCACTTGTGCCGAGACAGTCTTGGCATGAGCCGCGAGGGCTTGAAGGGTCCGCTCGCCGATGTCTAAGGGTGGCGCCAGCCACTCCTCCCAGGAGGTGATTTCGGGGGGAAGGGGGGGATGAGGGGGCACGTCCAGTATGTGTGACGCAGGGTAGGTTATGTTTCTGTAACAGTGAAAGCTATGGACCATAGAGATTGTATAAAATAGGGAAGAGGGACAGTTGAAACTTCTCAATTACATGCTTAAAGGGATTGTCGGATCAAATTTTGTATTCGAGAAAACAATTTAATATTATTGGTATTGCCTCGAGACGCATCGCACGTGCAATATCTGAATTTTATGTGCCCCTCTGCATGAGTAGCTGAATTTATACTGCTCCAATCGCATCCTAGCGTAAACGTTGCTTTCGTTGGCAGCATTGAAGCTCTGACGTCACAAAGCGCAAAGCGAGCATTCGCTTGCGAGTGGACGCCGCAGCGTGCTTCGTTTTTGTTGTTGCGCTTGACTTTTTTCATGAATGGGTGAGATTTTTGTTGCGCGGTTGGGTGGCACAACTACCGGGCAGTACGTACTGGCCAAGACGTGACGTTTCGCACTTTTCCGCGAGACGTGCAGTGACGAGCAAAATGGATCGTCGCCGTGCCTAGGGACTGGGTTTTCGTCAAGATCGAGATCCCGCTTATGCAGCTCACAGAAGAGAGCTACGAGCTGAGCTCTAAGCGGACAGAAGGCTCGTAAGCTGAAGTGTGATGCTGTGCCACCGATACTCAACTACGCCCACCCACACCTCGCCAAAATCGGATCAATCGGTTTGATTATGCAGCGAAACCGAAACCACCAGCTAGGCCCTCTGGAAACGTTGCCAAAAGTTGTATTTAGCACGCGTGCAGCCCGATTCTATTTGACCCGCGAGTTAAAAAGGGGCATTGCCACGATAATGCACTCCATCGGCTCAGAAAATTATATTTTTACCTCGAATACACTAATTTCAGGACTTTTGTAAGTCTTCGCTGAAACACCTGCTGGTATATCTATACCAAGCTCGTCCAAGTCAAGTGTCGACATGCATTTGAACAATTCGCCGTTTGTCTTCGACCCGCGGACATCGCCTCCGAGGAACGACCCGCAGCCTCATCACCGATCCAGTGGATCCGCCGATATGTGGACCGAGATCCCGCTTCGTGTAGCTCAGTGCCGCTTCAGAGGCAAATTCTGCATCCTTTGCTTTGCAAGCGCTCCTAGTTCGATCGGCGGCCGTCGCAGATGTGTTTGCGCGAAACGGCATACGTTTGCTCGAAGCTTATGGCTGTGTCGAGTAATATCTCGCTAAAAGGCGTGACTTTATTTGAACGCGCCTGGGAGCTGCATTAAAAGAAACGTATTTCAGTAGGGTACAGTCTAGGAGACTATATAGTTCGAAACAAAATACGAGACAAACATCGACCAATGCTTGGTACCCGGACCATCCGACAATCGTTTGGGTTTTTGTGCAGTCACGCAGCAGCTATACGGATGTAAGCCATTGACACTGGTGAAATTCGGTGTGGAGTTTCGTACATACGTTCATGAAAGGTTTAATTAATAAGGGTATATCAGATATCAAAATAAAAATGACGTTTGTCTATATGATGGCTTCCTCGACGTAACGAGCGCAAAAAACTTGAGTACTTTCGATTTCGACCGGACAATCCCCTTAACCACTCCACCTCGCGCGGCCGCGGGCTAGATTGGTGGAATAGGATGGGGTGACTACGAGCTTCCGAGCGACTACCTCCGGGAGTGTATTGATTTAAGGTATCGAAGCAACACTTTTGTGCGACTTTTGTCGTGGGATAAATTAGTATTGTCAATGGCAATGGCACCAACTCCAAATTCAGCTGAGAAAATTTTAATAGACACAACCGCTTATTATTTTTTATCTGGCATACGTTTGCATCTGGTTAATATTGGTTTAATTATTTTTAATAGGGAACGCTGCGAAATTAAACTCCGAATTTTGGATAACTGGGAATCAAACCAAATAAACTCTGATAAACTCTGAATCGTCGGCGAAAAATAAACTCAGAAAAAACATCCTCCGAATTTGACGAAAAGTCAACTCCGAAAACACGGGACCCTGGTTATCTTCCACTGTGAGAAATGGGGCTGGTAGGTGCCTGCCATTCAAGCGTTTCTGCTCGACATTCACGGGTAGGAGGGGAAGGACGTCGAACGGCCCTCGACGCAATTTTGCGATAATCCTGAGATAATCCGCGCAGAGTCCTTTCCAAAAATAGTCGCGCCCCTTCCTTTCTCTTGGTGCTGGTGGGAACAAAGGAAGCTCTCCCCAAAACGTACCCCAAAGCGAAGTCATTTTGGATTCCGTCCGATCGTCGAGATGTGACTGTCGTTGACAGTGTCTGCGTTATTTATTTGAGATGTTTTTTCAAATGAAATATTTCCAGCGTCACGTACAATATATTGTTCTAGTGTTAACACTCGCTAAATTGGATGTCCGTGTCCTAGTCCTTCGGTAAACACGTTATTTGTGAGCGTGAAAAATGCATGATTTTAGGCTATCTTCCCTCGTAAATTATTTTCGACAGCTAAGCGCTTTGTCGTTTGACACGCGGCGCCGTAAAAAACTTGTCGTAAAAAAAAGAAAATTACAGCTAGCATTTTAGTCGCAATCGTTCTGTCGCGCGCGTACCCAACAAAAAATAGATTACAGTTTTTTATTTGTTGCTTTTTTGGTTTTTTAAACGTGGTACAATGCTTTTTCAATGTCCTCGAGGAAATACATACAGCATGAAACACAAAATACAGCGGAAAAGGACGAAAATTAACCGCCAGCAGTGTTTCAAACTGCGCCTATCGAAATTACAGTCTACTCGGTTAGGGTTAGCAGGAACGCCGGTGAGAGTCTAACCCAGTGACTGGGCTCGAAAACGGTTTGTTGACCCCTAGGGCCGAGTGTTTCTAACGTAGGGCAAGGAAGGCCCTCGCCCTATACCTTCTTGAGTTGCGATTGACTATAATTTTTTTGCTCCGATTTCCCTCATGCAGCCCTCTCGATGTTCTGTCGGGATACCTTGCCAACAACCAAGTCGCGGTCGCGTTGGTCGAGCCTCGTCATCCATTCTTCAGTAACTTGGAATCGTAGATGCGTTTCGAGTAAAGGCTCGCTTCCTCGTATTTTGTCGCTCATGCAGTACCTGTTATCTTTTGGCATTGTGCGGGCAGGCGCGCGACGGCCGGCTTAATCACGCCGGATAACGATAGAACAGCGTCCGAGGGCTCGAAGGGCGCTCGCAAATTTTACGATCATTTATTTATTATAAACCGATACCCTGCAGCCTTTTTTTTTTTTTTTTCAGTAAAATTTGTTGCGAACATTTCAAGAAAAGTCAAATTACTGATATCATTTTGGGCATGGCATTCTTTAAGAATATTGGAAGTTTATACAAATTCAAAACTAAGGAAAAACAAAGAGCGCTTTTCCCTTTGTTTTTTCGTTTCTTTTTTTCTTTCGGGTGAGAGTCGATAGGAATCGCATTGTTCCGTGGTTTCTCGAAACTTTTCCACGGAGAATGCACATGAAGCGTGCAGCACCAACAAAGGGAGAAGACAATACGTAGAATAACAAACAAACAAAGGAAGCTTGGGCGACTCGCCGCTAGAGGAAGTGGCGGTAGCGTCGACACGTGACCTCGAACTGGGTCGTCGTCTGCTCGTCTTGGCATCGCATCGCCGCTAGCAGACGACGCGACGTGCGCTCGTCGTAGCGCTCTCCGGCAGCTGCCTCGGTGTGTGTGTGTGTATGGGGGCGCCTGGAGTGGCCGTCCACGCCATTGGGAGCAGGATCCCTCGTGCCCTGCTGTGATTGTGTGTGCCGGCTATCGAGACAAGCCTGGCGTTCCTGCTGATCAAGTGGAATGGCATCCTCGTTTCGGCGTTTCCGCACGCGAGTGTCTTCGGTGTTTCGAGGCTAGCTTTGCCTGTGCCACCACGACCGAACGGATTTCGCATCTTGTCTCTCCGGATTTCTGTTGGATGACGCGCCCGGGGCTCGACCATGGGTCTCAGTGACGGGGGCAGGTGAGTTTGCAACGGCGCCAAATTCCATCCCTACTGTTTTTTTTTTTTTTTTTTTTTTTTTTTTTTTAATTGTCGGATCGGCCACAACAGTACGCGTGTTTGCTGAGATTAGTGAAGAGCTAACGAAAGACTTCTTGCGAGGGTAACCATACAGACTCCGAACGATAATTTCTAGTCATTGGGGACGTTCGATCGATCGCTCCAATTAATGTAAGCGAGCCCGTTAAAAAAAAAGAAATGTAAATAAAAAAACGATGTATCGAGTGGTAAAGAACGGCCTCTTCGTTATTTAGTTTATTTATGTAATTCGTGTTTTTTTTTTTTTCGGTGCCGAAGTAACGACCTGGCTACTTTTGCGTGGGCAACATTTGAGTTGCCTCGACTGCTTCACGCCATTCGGCTCGACCTTGGCCTTGCTCCGATTCGCGCTACATCTATCCACTTGACAATCTGTCGCCTTGTGCCGAGATCAACGACTTCAACATATTCGGGTGTGCGGAGGAGGTGATGGCGGTGGTTTTGCTCTCAGAGCAGAACGTCGACAGCGATGCAAAAGACGGACCTCGAGAGCCGAATCTGGGCGGGTGCACAATGAAAAGCAAAAACCTACTTCATAAAAAAAAGCAAAAAAGACTGCGTTTAAGTGCTGTTTTCAAAAAAGAAGGCTGTGCCTGAATTTCCGTGCAAGGCGCGGTTGTTTACCGCCGGACACGAAGCTGTCTCTTTCCGATAGCATTCGCCTTCCGTCGTGCTTCTGCTGCGCGTGCACGCGCCAAGTTCACGAAACGCCGAAGCAAAGGAGCGACACTCGCGCAAGAGTACACTCGCGGATGATATGAAAGAACCCGAGGCGAGGCTTCAACGACACCGCTGCTCTCGACGTCCTTAAGACATAAAATGCATCGGGAGACTCGTTTTAGATTTCTAATACTGTCGTAAGACGACCGATCTTCTCGTATTCTGTTACACAGAAGGAAATCTCAAGTCGGGGGGGCAATAACCAAGCTCGGGAGGCCTACCGAAACGGGCCGACCGGAAGGCACTTGGCTGCAAGAGGCTGTTTGTCAACAGGAATTAGAGCTGTTCACGAAAGGCCAAGCGCGCGAGAATAACAGTCGACGAGCGCAGGACTTCCCTTTCTGCGGGAATGACGGCTGCCAAAAGCCCTTTTGTGGGACGGTGCATAGCCTCTTACAGACAGCCGTGCCGGAGTCGATGACTTAGCCGCAAGCGTAACCGGGCCACGGAGCAGGGACGGAGAAAATACAAGCGCAATATTTTGCGCTCGTACGCTTTAGAAAATACTTCCATTAGAACGCTGGAAACAATGTATATATATATAAACTTTCTTCTTCTTCTTTTTTTTTTTTTTTTTTTTTTTTTTTTTAAATCGGAACATGGGCCATCGGGTTTCGGCATCTTTGAGGTGCGAGTTCTTCTAAAGAGAAAGACTGTGCCAGCTTTTCTTTCTCCTCCTCTGCCAACTGCGGCAACTTTCTCACACATGGAATCCTTCCTTCCAATCCCACGCGTTCCCACAAGCTTTTTCTAGTGCTTGTCACTCCTTGGTGCTCGATCTCGCTTATCTCGTTACGCAGCGCGAACCTTTTCTCGTGTACTAAACTTGGTCTCTTCGGTTGCTCTCCCAGCTGATACTTGTGAGTGCGAGCCCGGACAGTTGCTCCCCTGCGCTCCACTGGTGGAACTTCTCCAGCCGTTCCTTGACATATCTTTAAGAGCTCTACGGGGCGTCCGCTCTTGACAGCGCTTCTAAATCGTTGTTTAATTTGCCTTCTTCGATTCGCGCCTCGAACGCTAAAACGGAAGAGCTTTCCATCGCCAGCCTTTTTGATTCCCGCTTGATGATCTCCCACATTTCAAAAATAGATCGTGTCTCAGGCTTTCCAAATACGTGTTAAAGAGTTTATGTACCTTTCTAAGAAATCGCGTTTCAGTCTGAAAGGCGAAGCTTAAGCGTTCTCCCGTAATTTGTTTCGTGTCAACGGCTTGAGTTTTTCAAACTGGCCCGTTTCTGTGGAGGAGCCGTGGGCGCAGGCATGCGCGTACAAAACCCGTTTTTAGGAGAGCGGAGAGCCACGCTCCGTTCCGCAAGCCGTATCCTGCACATCAGAGTTGCGCTGCCGCCTTTGTGTCGGTGGCGACGTTTGCCCAAATGCTTCTAGGCTAACGACGCCTGCGACCCAATGGGTCAACATTGTGCCGGAGCCTTTCTCCGCGTCGCTCGCCAGAGCGGCTGGGTTCATTGACACGTGCGTACGGTACTCAAAAGCGGCCGCCGAACACCTTTCGCCTGGCTGCACGACTGCAAAACACTGCGGGTGACCAAAAAGTAAATGCCCGCAAGATTCATCGCCGCTCATCAGGTGCGTCTCATTTCTTAGAGGCCGTTTCAGGCGGCGAAGCGGTCTTTGCCGACCCGGGCATCGTCGCCACGCCCCTCTCTGACGCCAATGACTGTGCGAATGGCGGTCGACGCCTGTTTTCGCGAATAGCCGGCCATCGAAAAATAATCGCCTATTCATTCCGGTCCACTTCCTGTAGGGGCGCACTAGTTCTTATCAAAATGGCTGTCATCTGGATGATCGTCGTAGAACAGCTGTATACGAGGTTAAATCTGCAACGTGTAACTAATTTTTTTTTTTATTCCAGCGATAGAGAGCTTTATTCTTTCACGCCAAGAAGATGTGGGAAGCCTATCATCTAGGAGCTATCGCAATTCTCTCACCGCGGTACCACCATCGCTGAAAGTTGGGAATGCTGGAGGGATTTAAGTAGTTTATTTTCAAATGCAAACGAGTAGCCGGCACTGCTAAGAAAAAAACTAAAAAAAAACCTGTCATTCTGTTTTTGTTTTGTTTTATTAACTAAGAAGCAGAAAGATATACTGGTCGATACAATTAACACAAACATGCTATTGCATTTTTTTTCCCCTCGGAGCTAGAGAGAGAGAGAGAGAGAGAGGGTGATTGAAAGGCAGAGAAGTTAACCTGAGCGCATGGCTCTAGCAGGCTACTCTGCACTTGGAGGAAGGGCTGGAAAGGAACTGCAAAATGAAATGAGGAAAGCTAGATGAAGGACGATCCGAGGGACATTATCCCCCACTTTCGAGGGTCCATTCCATTGTCTCGTCAAAATGTAATCAATGCGCGTTTGTTGCGTTTACGGACCATTGAATCGAGTCCCAGCCGCCAGGCACGTTCTCGGCGGGGAATGGCATTTCTGCTTCACAATGGCCTCCAAGTTTGTTTTTTTGGCGCGCACGGCTCTTCTCGGGCCGTTCCATTCGTCGGGAGAGACTGAAAAAATAGATGACAGAGAGCCTCTATTACAGAGTGTCCAAACGGTTGTTCGGGCTCACGTGGTTTCTTCCTTCGCAATTCGAGCTCCGAGACGGTGCCGAAAGCGTGTCTGCAAAGGTCTTCGCCTTTCCACCTGCTTTCCTCCTCGCCACGCAAAATCCCAGCGCATGCGCACTAATCTCTGCAGGAGGCTTCCGCCATTAAATTGCAGACGTTCCCCGTGGTCTGATATGGACTCTCTCTACAATCTCTCTAATAGGCGGTCACGCACGTTGCGTCGCCGTACAACAAAAATAGCCGCGAGCTGCTTTTTTTTTTTTTTTTTTTTATTGGGCCTGTTTGTTTGCTTGGGTATAGCTTGGGTGTGCTGGCGCGCAGGGCGTAGTACGTTGCAAAACATAACTGTCGGTTATTCAAAGAGTAGGACAGGAAGGGACGAGAGTCACCTTCCCGCCCTTCTCTTTGAATAAGGTGCGACGCACCGCACAGCTCCCTGCAGTATGGAATGTCTCCGATGTGATCCCCAAGCCTGGCGAACCTCACGCGACCCTTTCAGCGTACCTATCTCCTTGAAGAGTTACGTCGGAAAGCGACTTGAGCGCCTCGTCGCCTCACGTGGCAACTGGACGCAAACAATTCACTCCCGGACCAGCTTTGTAACTTGAGGACAGTCTACCCAAGGCATATATCTTGTCTGCTTATGCACCCGACATCGAACACGATATTTTTCTGACGAGCTACGAGGCGCAGCGAGGAATCCGCCTCAGCGACGGCCGATGCCGTCGCTGATGGACAAGTGTTTCGCTTGTCGAATAGCTGACCTGATTGAAGTGCCCAAATGCGGCCAGAAACAAGACCGCGACAAGTACGCTCATAAAGCGATGGATAAGGAGACTACGATAGTCTTGCCGTGTCAACTCGACATGTACACATGTCGCACTGGGTTTCAACCACTGTTATTGCCGGACGTTAACAGATGCCATGAACTCACATGGTTTCTCAAGTCTAGGGCATAATTTTCTGTCGTCGACCCATTCACAGTCGGATTCCATCGTATAGAACACCCCGACGGCGGCTGACGAAGCTCACCACCGAAAGTAGAGACCGGCAATGGCGGACGGGTCACGTGAGGCCTAGATGGCGGCGCCCATGCAAAGTTGCCTGAACGCGTCTATACATACGACTTGGGACGATTCCACAGGCACACCTTTTTGTTGCGCGGGACCTCAGGAGGCGGAATACAGACCCCGAAACAGCCCAGGGATGAAGCTTTATACCAGTCCCAGACATATTGACACGGAGAAACGCGACGCTTTTGCATAGACTTCGTACAAACAGCGCCTTCGCAAAGAAGACATTCCACCGCTTTGGAAGGACCTATCAAGGAAGCAGCCTCGACTGCACTGCATGCGGAGACGTAAAAGACATCGATCACATCTTTTGACATTGCTCACAATACGACGATGCCCGCGGGAAAACACTCGTGGCATCAATTTGGACGATGGGCGCACATTCTTCCCAACAGGCAACAAGCGAGGGTGGTGTTCCGGGCATTACTGCATTCTTCTCATGAGACCAACCTCTCGGACAGCCTCTAACGCTAATTACAAGTCGGCAGCCGATGAAGTGCCTTCTTGTGACTCGAGGTGAAAGTTCATGAACACGTGACAAGCGATAATGCTGCCAGCCATATGACACTACGCTTCGCGGCGGCGCGGCGGACTGCTGTGTGCCTCTGTGAACGAGTGTGTGACAGACATGCGTGACAGACGCTTTGGATGTACCGTCGCCCGTTTCTCGACCTATTCGCGTGTCACCTTACCGACCTCTACCAACCTCCCCCTTTCGCTTTTTCCCCCGCAGATATTTTGATTGGCAGGCTTCCGCAGTCGGGTGGCGAAATCGTTAGCCAAACCACCTCATCCAACATCTTCCTTTCCCCCTCCTCTTTACCTATGCGAGTCTTTCCCCAGCCTGGAGGACCTGTCTGCATAGGCATTAAACCCCCTTTTCCGTTTTATACAACCCCTCCTATTGTGCGAGCTCAATTCATCTTGGCCGCCAATCTTCTAAACGTCTCTTCAACAGCCTTCCGCGAGGCCATTTTGACGCTGGCGGTACAACTTGATCTTGCTCCTTTGCGTGGAGGCAGGTTCCTCCCGTCAGGTGATCCGATCACAGATGACGTTGATTGTAGTTATTGACTCTGACCTCTGTCAGCAACATGACGACGTGTTGGTTAATACGTTGGTTAAATGCGGGAGTATAAGGCATTGCCGACTAGAACCAAAGACGAGTCCGGATCCCAGGTCCGTCCCTCCATCTCTCTTTCTTCCCCTTTTCCCGTCGGTTAAAACCAGCCCTCGGGAATCCTCGCTGCCCTTTCTTTCCCTCGGTGCTGAGCTCTCATTCGTCCATCACACTGCAGGTCCGTCCCACCACTCATAAAGTCCACAATCGCACCCGAGGCGCCACAGCATCCCCAGGCGTCCCGGTGCCGTGAGATGAGGGTCACCTTCCTCGTCCAAAAGCGCTCGACGAGCCGGAGTCATGCACACACACGAAACACAAACATGCGTTGGCAAGTGGCGGGTTCGAGCATCGGCGTAGTTGTCAATCGCTTCCGGTCTCGGATGTCCCGCCTGAAAAAGGGTCGTCGGTTCTGCCTCACCGCCGCTTCAGCCTGGCCGGCGCGAGGTCCTGTTGAGCACGTCTGCCGCGTGTGTTACCATTGCTGATGGCGGACGGAGCCCTTGAAGCAGCCACAAATCACTCTCCACTGGGGTCCTTCTTGACGCAGTGTTGGGGGGCACCCCAACTAGGGGAAGTACTCCTCATGGCAGCGTCGTGAGACGGACCGTTGGAGATCTCGCCCCATCGGTTGCGGGATTCCTCATAGTGGTTGTAAGAGATCATGCTCGGCTAAATCAGGCACTCTCGACTTTGTGAATCGAAGGTGACGTAAAAGGATCAACATCTTTTCCCCTTTCTGCTCTACACTTTCCAAAACGTTCGCTTTTTTGTGATGCGGAGAACCTGTGTAGTGCCGCCATTAGAGCGTCGGGTTCGGCCGTGCACAGGGTGGGCAGACTGATTTTCGAGTCTGTTAACCAATCTCCGATTAAATTTTGATTTAATGGAGAAGGGCAAAGAATCTCGTCTCGCCGCTAAGCACCAGCATTCATCTGCCATTCTTCACGACCGAAAGTCCGTGGGAGGGTGTTGCTTCCGTCGCAGCCTGGTGCGCGCACCTTTATCCCCAAGGAGTAACGAGACTTTATGCTTCCCTCGACTTATGCCACCAGTCCGATAACATGTGTTTCGTGATCTCCGCTTTCCTAGCGTCCATCGCTGTCTTTAAAGCCCAACGCCTGTGCTAAAATGGTGTCACCTTGAACAGCTGCAGGGTGAAGCCCTCTAGGGTAAATTTGTACACCCTAGTTCGCAACACCTCTGACCTGGCCTCAGACAACGACGAGATTTCCCTAGAATTGAAGGAGATATTTTCCTTAGCAATCTCAATCTTTAAAGGGATGGTGAACCGAAATTTGGATTTCAAAAAAAACAATGCTGGCGATGTAGGCGGGACGCTACAATCCCTACAACACTACTAGTAAGGCGGTATCTCAAATGGACGGCCGTATTTTTGGAAAAAGAAGTCGAGATTGAACCAGGCCGACGAGGCGCGTGACGTCAAAATACTTAGTTTCCTCCTCTCTTCGCTTCGCTCCCTCAAGGCCGCGAGGCGGAGAAGACGCGAGGCCGTTCCCTCTCCTTCTCGGAGAAACATGACGTCAACATATCTGCCAAATGCGCCTCTTTAAAAAAAAAAAAAAAAAAATACGGTCATCCATTTGAGATATCGCTGTATGAGTGATGTTTTGGTGTTTATAGCATCCCATTGCACGCTTTTGCCGCGTGTTTTGGGGAATCCAGATCTCGGTTCAGCATCCCTTTAATTTTCCGTAAGTCCCCAGAGCCGATTGAGTCTGCATTCTCCCATATTTCCCCCTCCGCTGCTTTGACTCTCTTCTGAACTGTTATTTCCTGATCTGCGTCCCCATTATTGTCCAAAACTTTCGACCTGAGTTTTCTACTACATACATTAATTAAAGCGAAATGTCACTGGCCCTTAAAAAAAAAAAAAAAAAAAGTGGGTTTGTTTTGAAATTTGGAAAAACAAATATCCCCGGATAGCTATTTGGATAGCAGGTCAGTAGTGTGCGAGCTTTATTTTGAAAGCCGTTTTAGTCGGGGGGTGCCGGTCCATTCATGTTATTGGCCACCTCAAGATTCTGCGAATGCGTCATACAATTTTGAGGACAGCACAATGTATGCAAGTCGTCCCTCAATCAAACTGCTTATTTTTTTTTACGGCGAAGCTTGGTTAGGTTCTGGCGGATCGTCTCCGGCGACAGACCGAGCGTAGACCAACGATTTTCAAGCGCAACGATGTATGCCCCACTTATCCTCCTCTCCACCGCCGCCGCCTCTCTCCCCTTTGAAATTGCGCAATGCCGCGCGCTCTTCGGTGGCCATCTTTGTGGCGCACTAGAGCCTGCGCCGTGATTGGCGTAGCCGCGCTATAATAAAACGTCATCGTCTTCACCACCAGCTTCGCTGGACTTGCCTCTTCACAAAGTGGAAGGGCTCTCTTTTTTTTCTTTTTTTTTTTCAATCATTATTTGCGTGCTACGGTTATCATGAAGGCCCGACCTCGCTCTCGTAGCGGGAGACCGTTACAGGAAATAAGATGAAGCGCAACGCGGTGTAAAAAACGCTTAGCATGCAGCATGTAACAGAATAGTGCTGACCGCTATCGATACCAGATAATCCCAGTGCGACGCGGCAAAAGATACGACGACTGCGCCATCCACTTCCTTCCTGGATCACTGTTGAATAGATGGAGGCAACGAGCACACCTGCCCCTTCAGCCTCCTGTATACGGGGCCGTGGCACCGTGCGAACTACGCCATTTTTGCGCGTGTTTCACACTAACCACAAGTTGTAGGCTGCGAAAAGGTTCGGCTGTGTTGCACCGTGTGCACTAATTCTGACTGCGGAGGCCCCTGGCGCGTGTGTCTGATCCTCGGAAGCAAAAAAGCGGAACTCGTGCTCGGGGGGAAGGAAGAGGGGAAGGGGGGGGGGGGGGGGGGGGGCATCGCCCCCCCCCCCCCCCCCCCCCTGCGGGTCGCCGCGCACCGTCGCCCTGAGCCGCTCTGGTTTCGCACGGCCGCTCATGGAAACCGCACCCATCCCTCGCACTGCGCGTTCCTGATCGTTGGCGCGGCACGAGCAGCGACGCCAGCAGCGACGCCAGCAGCGAATGGAGCAGACTAAGATATCTCAGTGAGGAATTGGAGAATAGGGTTGGGGCTCGCCAGTCGAAAAATCTCTAATGCGATGACGTTGAGCACGTGCTGGCAGGCAAGGTACAAGGGATCGCCGGAACCTAAACGCCGGCGCAGTCATCGCCAAGAGCGCGTGCCGGGAGACGCTCTTTCACACGCTCCAGGAAAGAAAAAGTGACCAAAATGATGCGATGGTGAGCCTAAGCAACATGAAGGCGCCCTAGCACACAGGGAGTCGACGGGCTAATAACGACAGGGAGGTATTTCAGTTCTTTCTCGCGAGCTTTCGGCGTGCACGCGCAGCTAAAGCAAGGCGGAAGGCAGCGATGCTGGGGGCCGTTCTCATCCTTATAGACGCTTTGCAGCAGCTGCGCATGGACGCCGCCATTACTGACCTTCAGTTTTTGTTTCCTCTTATTTCGTTTATTTCACTTCATCTTTAGTATAGCAGGCCAGGTTATTGCCACATTAGATGCAACTGTGTCCTTTTCTAAAGCATCGGCCTTTGTAGAGGATCGTCAACTACCGTTTCAGTTGCTCGGCATCTCGGTAAGACGAGAGAAGGTCAGCAATGGCGGCTGTAATTTGGCGCGTGTGTAAAGCGTCTATAGTCCGGTCAAGATCAGGGTGACGATGGGTTTTCTGTTTACATTCGACAATTCCTAGAGCTCTGCCATGCCCGCCCCTACATGGATCGATCTCAAAGAGCGGTCCCGCTGCACTGCCTAAATTTCTCATCTACAGCGGATAAGTCAGACGCACCTTGGCCCTTGAGGCAGGCCAACTTGCCGCTGTTTAAATATAAATACAAAAAGTTACTTTTTAGTTCGATTGTATATAAAGTAAGGAAAAATATGAAAGATGTTTACAAGTCCCTGTAATGCGAAATCGGAGCGCAGCTATCGAGGTATTTTGATTTCGCGATATACCGTGCAAAGGAATTTGAGGAAGAAATATTTATATGTACAAATATATTGATCGATTAATTCGATCAAGTACGGTTCAATTATCATCATATTTTCGATTATTTCCTCTTCGGAGACAGCCGTACGACGATGAAAAATGCCCGCGATGTTTCGTATATTGCTGCCCACTGGGCCGAGAAAGCGGCGCTCGGTCCCGGACTTCGGGGAGATTCGCGTTCGTTCTCGCATTAGACGTAACTTTCCTCCTGCCGTCTTGTTCTCGAAGTGCCAGTTCATCCTTGCCCCGAACGCGCGACGCTCGAACCTTCTTTGCCGAACTTTCGAGATAGTGACGCTGACGCAGTGTAGATAAGCAGGTATGCCTTGTCGAGTCAGTCTCGCTTTCGCTTGCTGTTTCGCCGTCTAATCGCCGCCCGCTTTCCTGCAGCCTCGTCGTTCTTTCTTTACCTTATTTTGTTTGGCACAAGTTCTCCTATTAAACCTTTATTTTTCAGTTCAGTGCTCGTCTTCTCGTCACCTTCATTCGTGACAATATATATAAGGAGGAGGGGAGGGTACGGAGGACCTTACTCCATACCCTCCCCTCCTCCTCCTCGGGTTACTCTGACGGCGATGCCGCAAAACACGGGAACGAGCGCCTAGGAGCTGCGCTCTAGAGATAATGCAGTCTTTCGATGTTCCTGATTGTATTAATTGAGTTGCGGTCCACTTTTTGATAAACGTGGAACTGCAGCTGGAAAGAAACTTGGCAATGAGGTGCTATGAATGCATTTCTCTCTACCACTGGTCATATTAACTTTTCCTCTGCATCAATACCACGGGGACGAAAAAATTTACTGTAAAAACGTTTTTTTTTTTTTCGTGCATGATCTTGGAAGCCAAATAAAAACAATTAAGTTTTATTTAGTTTTTGTACAGGATTGTTATATTTTTTTAGTCAGACTAACTGCGTTGACATTGGTGCTCCCTTTTGGCGTCGGTGGTCGTTCGAAATGCGCAGCAATATACTGTACAGTTGCAGCGAAAAAAGAGAAAAACTCGTGGAAGTTACTTTATTTTGTAATGGCTTTAAATCTTTCGTTGTTATCCTATTCCGCGGTAGTCCTGCGAGCGTGCAGTCGGTTCGGAGCAGAGCGAGTCTCGCGAGGGGTGCCCCCTTCGCTCGAACGGCCTGAGCCGGGAAGCGGGCCAAGGTCACGCCGGGAAGTTCCGCGAACTGCGTGTTTTGACAGCGCTGCTCTGACTCAGGAGTCCCCGAAGAAGCGTCGACGCGACCGGCCCAACGGAACAATGGATGGAATCAGGATCCGCCGGTGTCGTCGCTCCCAAGCATCGCACTCCCGTCAGACCGTGGGCACTCGAGCGACACGTGGCGCTCCATGCCCATGGCGACAGCCTCGTCGAGCGTGTTCGGTGGCGGGTCGGCCGTCCACTCACGATGACGTCTCGTCTTCTAGCTGGTATGGACCCGACGCACTCTAGCGTCGAAATCCCACGACGGATCGGGGATAATCGCCGGATTCCTCTCGGAAGACAGAGTCGAAACTAGGCTCTTTTCCGGGCATTTCCCACCTCTTCAGGTCCTTCCAAAGGCCCCAGTCTCGGATCCTAGCGAGGGGGCGACTCCCAATCGGGCATCGCAGAACGGGGCCGCGAGGAGCGGCGAACGTTATTCGAGACCGCTTTCTGACCTCGTCGACCGCGTCGCTCTGTTTTTCCGCAGCAGTTGTTTGATTGGCCACGAGCCAGGGTTCCGTCCGTGCGAGGCCCCGTCATCGGAGGACCGCGCTACATGCAGACGCCCGGTCCAAGCGCAATTCTCGATCCGTCGTTTTGCGCGGGGGGCGTTTTTCAGTGTTGACGCCCAGATGGGGCACGGCTACCTTGGGCTCCGGTCCAAGCTCAGCTCGATCCGTCGATACGGCTGTGTTGCACCGGCATGAGAGCTATTCGCGTCAAGGTCCAAGCTTCGTTTCACTTTCTCCTCGTTGACACGAATCGCCCCGATTAATACCGCCGGCTCGTTACGGTGAGCTTCTACGGATTTGGAAAGGTTTCGATCGTTCTTTCGAATCACGCGCGTAGGCGGGGAAGGGGGTGGGGGGGGGGGGGGGGGGGGGGGGGGCGGGGCGGGGCGGGGCGGGGCGGGCATGGGGTCCCCCCCCGCCCCTGAAATCTTTCATTTTGCTGGGACCTCTTCTCCCCCCTCCCCCTCATACAGCATTTTCTCATAAACGCACCCCCCCCCCCCCCCCCCCCCCCCCCCGAACAAAATCCTGACTACGTGCCTGCTTCGAATAATATGCTACTATTCGATTTTATCTTTATTTTGGAGGTGGACAGTTTCTGAATGAATTCCGCAATATTTCTTATTGTTCTCTTCGAGCGAGCCATTGTTGACTCCGTCGAGTGCGCTTCTCGGCGTGCCCTGGAACGCTGCGGAGAGCGGCATCCACGGGAGACTCCGCGATCTTGCGGATCTGCCGCAGCGCACTTGTGTGTCGGGGGGAAAACTGCTCCCGAACGCTGTTAGAAAAGGAAAGAGGGAATGGCGCCAGGAAAGGAAAAGGGGAGGCGTTATTTCTAGACGTGGCAGTAATGCCTGCTCGTACCAAGGTCATTTCTGGGGCCGCAGAGGGACCCTCGGTAGGGAAAGATAATCTCTTAAGGGGACACACCCCCTAGGGGGGTCAACTTTTGAACCCTTGTCTTAAAATGAATGAAATTTACAGGGTAGGCTGGCGGTCATGCTAGAGGGTGTATAACAAAATTTCAGGCTTGTCGGTTAAATGAGAAGGAAATTAGAGTACCTTCTATCAGCAACACGCCTACATTGTTTAGTTAATCTATCGTCAGAAAACTATCACAATATTCAAGATTTTTATTCGCTAGATATGTAGCAGAATGCCTAGAGGGTGCGGCTATGGAATGTTTTTTCTAAGAAGTCATTTATTTCTATAAATTTTCTCTTCTGCAAAATTAGTCAACTTTTTGGTCTTCTGTGTCTTCGACGAAATGTCAACATTTTTTATAAAAGACATTCGTAAAGCGACAAAAAAGTTCCATAGCCGCATTCCTTATTAAATTTCAGTCAGGAAAAGGGAAGAATGAGCCTTCCCTGTTTTGCCATTATCAAACGATAGATTGACTAAAATGGAATTTATACCGAAAAATGGAATGGAGAAAAAATGCGTTCAAAGTGCTCCAAACTCTACCTTTTCTTTAGCTTTGGTGGACAGAAAATAATTTATAAAAAATTAACTGTGCAGTGAAAGTTAATTAAACTTTTTAGAAATACTCTGTAGATGTTGGTGGATGTAAATATGTCATTTTCCAAAATTAACTTTTTTTGCAGAATTTTTTTTTTTCTGGGCAGTGTCTCCCTTTAAGGCCACAAATGCGCTTTTCCACGAGAATGTGTTCAGCACATTGTTGGAAAACGTTGCATGCGGATCTAGACGTGGTGCCAATGATAGTGTAAGGGTAGCCGCGGTCTCTACGAGGATGATTTCTATAGAGCGACGCGGACTCGCGAGTTTTGACTCGGGAACGGATAGCGGTGCTCCAGAAGGTTTGACTCGTGCCAATCACGTGCACTAAACAATGTCTCCACCTGTGCGGGACTCCATAGGACGTGGATGAAGCTATCGGATAGACCGGGACGAGCAGATGACCGCGGTGCAGGCTGCTAATGAATGGCCGAGGGCGTTGCAGCTGGCTCGCTGCTGATAGGCGCCCACATGGCCGTCGTTGGCTGGATACCCACACGCTGGCGGACCACGCTGCGGCGCACCCACGTTGGGCGCCAGTCCTCGGTCAGCGGCACGCGGGCGCCGGACGCAGCCGGCGCCCACGCTCGCGTACGCCAGTGCGCGGGACGGAGGGCTCGAGGGTTTTGGCTCAAGGAAGGGCCGTCGGTGGGCGATTCATTAACGACTCTTCGTCCTGCTTGTCTTTTCAAGCACTATTGCGGGAGGCACCCTCGTTGCAAAGAGGCGCCTCTAGTCGTCCGGATGTTCGCAAATGCCGCTAGTAACCCTCAACTTTGGGTAATAGACTCGGAATATAGCGATTGAAAAAGAGAAAATATTCGCTGGCTGGGTGGATTTTCCTCTTAGAGCGCAGCTCTTAGGCGCCCGTTTCCGGCTTGAGCGGCGTCGCCGTCGGCGTAACTGCGCGGTGCATTATGGGCCGCTTCGCATAATGACATATTACACGTGACATCACGTGGGACGTCATTAGGGTCACGAGTGACGTTACGAAGGTCACTGTTGAAGGTCACGTCTTTCACAGGAACCTTCACGAGGATCACTAGGGTCACGATTAGGAGGAGGCGAGGAGGAGGGGCATACCCTCCTCTCCGTACCCTTCCCTCCTCCTCCTCAAGAGCTGCGCTTTAATTCGGCATTACAGGGTGTTGTAAACGTCTTTCATATTTTGTGCTCGAACGTAGCCTGCGAGAATGCCTGCGCGCAGAGCTTTGCGCCCCCGGAATCCCGGAGGCCCCCGATATTGAAAGTGCTGGAGAAGCCGTCGGGTGTCCGTCGTTGTGCCCCATTTAAAGGCGCGTTCGCGCAGAAAAAAACGCGCGTCGAGGGGTGCGTTTCTTGCTTGTTTTTCTATTGAAAAAAGTCGCGCGTCGACGGTGAGGGACCACGTCTCTGGACCCAGTTTTTCCCTGGACGCGCGCGCTAGAGCCACTCAGCGAGCGACCCGACCTGACGTGTCGTCCTTGTAAGGTGAGGACCATGGTTTTGATGGTTTTATTTTCGATGCACGAGGGAGGCTAAAAGGCAGAGGGGTCCACTACCGGAATACAACACTTCCCCTTCGAGTCCGCGCCTCGCACAGATGCTGCTTACAACTGGAGCGTAAACATATATATAATCATCGTCCTTGTCGGTGAAGACGGTTGTCTTCGAGTTCATATGCAATCACGAAGGCAAGGTAACAACAATCGTTTGAAGCGCATGAATAAAAAAATTCCGGTGTTCTCTCGACAAACGCGAGTTACCCGAAATGAAACCGACCTCTAGAGGCCCTGTGTGGCCGCCTCGTTTTTTTTTTCGACGGCGGCGTCGATGTCGGCCAAAACGCTTGTTTTTACAGCGATAGCTGTTAGGAGATGTTCCCGCCCCTGGAAATGGCGTCGGTGGTTGATGTTGGAGTTTGCGATGCAGGGGCGCCCGTCGTCCATGTTGCCAAGTCCTTGAAAAAGATCGCCCGCGGGATCGAACCTGGATCCGCTGCGTGCGAAGCGGAGGCGTTACCTTACCCACAGCGTGAACAACCCGGGATGCCCACTGCCATAGCCTCCTCTATACTGACAGAGCCTGGCAGATCGCCACGAGAAGTGGCCGCCGAAAGGGAAAAGGTAGAGCGGCAGACAACGGATGGGAGGAAGGGGCTTTAGGAGAGCCTATAGACCTTTTCTGCAAGTGCGCCGCCATCTTGAATTGACGTCACTTCCAGTATGGGCGAAAACATTGTTTTGCCTTTGCCACGCCAATAGAAGGCATTTAGGATATAAACGTAACCGTCACACTTTCTCGTTTTGCCTCCCCTTTATTTTTTTACTATTTGCAGGTTGAAACGTTGGATTATTTTTTCATCGCCCATACCGGATACGCCTATTAGGTGTCTGGGGACGAGAGTACACAGAAAAGGGTCTATAGTTCCCTACGGGAGCCAGAGTTGCGCGTTCATCCCCGTAGCGCCGCCTTTCCTTAACGGCTCTGGGAGAACCAGGTAACGGGCGCCCCGGTGTGGCGGGACACCGAAACACACTTGTCCCGAGCGAGAGAATGCCCGCTCGTGCTTGTGGTGTTCCTCGGGCTACCGCTTTTTTTTTTTTTTTTTTTTTTTTGTGTCAGGTTTGAAAACCATGTTTGGGGTCCTCGCCGCTGCAAAAGCAGTGTGATGAATACCATATACTCTCCGAGAAATGCTCTCTACTACCAGATCGTCGCGCTCCAAATCTGCGACCGGGCGCTCTATGGCTCCGTCGTCGAACCGCCAGGCTTTGTGAGTTTAGAGGAGGCTATGCCACTGCATAAACTCTCTGAAAAAAAAAAAAAAAAAAACAACACTAAGAAATAGCCGATAACAAAATGTCGCCGTAGCATTGTTAATGCCAAGAGCTCGTGCCGGGAGACGCGCTTCCACGCGCTCCGGAACCAAGAAGAACCAAAATCGTTCGGAACAAAGTGGTCCGAAGATAATCATTTTGTTACGAACGCCGTTTTCGCGACACATGATGCCCGACGACTTCGCCGTGACGTGTTGCAGCTGCCGCTCTGACTCTATACTTGGCACTAACACGGGGCTGCTCTTTTTTGTGTGTGCGTGCGCGCTTCATCTGCTCGTAAATTGGGGTGTGTGTATGTTTATACAGCCTAGAACTTGGTCTGCCTCAACGGGCCTCGAGTCTCCCAGCTGTAGATGATCAATTTAGCCAGTGCGGTAAAACCGCTAGCCTGGGGTCTTTAACGTGCACCGTTTCCGCAGCCCGCTAAGCACTCGCATAGCGCCCCGTAATCCGCCACAAGACCTTGAACTGACGAGGCTGGCGGCGCTCACGCCCAGCTGCTGCGTTTTCCTACCGATACCGCAGCGGAGGAGAAAAGCTATCTACTTCCTGCTGATATATACACGACCGCACGCCGGTGCTTGTGCCTCGCTCGAGACCTCGAAATGCGCGACGTTGTTGCGCCTGGAGCAGGCACCCCGAATTACGTCATTAGGAGTGCGACCAGGGGTGACCCTGAAGACTGGGAGTGAGTTCAGAAATGCCAGAAAGGCCCATTTCTTTTTTCTTTTTTTTTTTTCTTCTTTTTTTACGCAACAATTAGGACACGCAGGCGAAATCGTTTTATC